>NC_092560.1:52116048-53456048 GCF_037038585.1 Patagioenas fasciata | reverse complement strand
TCAGTGATGTATTTCCTTATTCCACAGTTTGTGTTACCTGCTTATATGAAAATCTAATGTAAAAATATTGTTTCTCACCAGAAAATCACTTCCTTCCTAATGCATCAGAACCAGCTGACAATAAAATGCAAAAGCACACACTTCTGTCTCCTTGTCTAAGAATTGTTTTGTCATTATCTCTGATTTACCTAATTTTTCTGGTAACTGAGTCTTGTTTTATACTTTTAACAGGTTGACGTAGTAAGTAGAAGTAACTGTATACAACATAGGCCTAGAGGACCTTTTTGCTATAATGATAAATTATGTTGAGATGTTTGAAGCTTGGTGGCCCAGCCTACCATTTTCCTGTATGTTGCTATTATTGTGGGAGTTTCAGAATTCCAAAATTTTATTATTTGGATGAGCATACTAGTGCATTTTCTCATGCTCTGGTAAATATAAATCTTGCAAGTCTTATTGTTTAAATTACATCTGTCAAATTAGAAATCACACAAGCCTGGACACAGTGTAATTTATGCATATCTGATCGACAGTCTTCCAGACAGTTATGAGCTTTTAATGCTGTAGTATACTTCTATACAGAAAGTAAAGTTAATGTCTAGAGCCTAACATTTCTTACAACTTATTGCATCTGATACATTTTGGGTTTATGTATGTACTTTTTACCTTCCAGAAGGAATTAGGATTTAAAAGATTGCTTTGCCACATGTTACAGGAAAACGCATCATTCTTGTGTGAGGAAACCTTTTGTGTTCAAAGTCTCTGTTAATCACAGATATCTCTCAGTAGTTTGAAAACTGAAAGATTTATGGGTGTCATTCTGTAGGAATGCTTGGAAATTATTACTGCATGTTCATCCCAAATAACCTGGTATTTCCCTGCTTTTGTTTACTTACAAGCTTAATTGACTTGTTTGTACAAAGTCTTTGGATCTACTGTGCTGAAAATATGGCTCTAATCTCTCAGCTGTTGTTTGTGTGAAAAATTCTTGTTGAGGTGATTAGGCTCTGTGAAATAATAACCATTTATGGGAGCAGAAGTTGCCACATCATGTCAGATCTGGGCTGCAGCACCTTTTTTTCCTTTCAGCTATGTATTTTGTTGGAAGATCAATGAAGCCATGCAAATGTGAGTAACATACTGTAAAGAAGAGTATGTCTCACTATTTCTATCATCTTGTATCATGTGCCAGAGAGACAGCTGTTTTCTCCCCTACTATGAAGACACAGATGCATATTAAACTGTTGTTTCTGGCTACCTTTCAGAACAATAAGAAACTACACACCTGTCAGCTCTTGGCAAGCAGGAATAGCAAAATTACTAACTTTGTTTCCACAGCATTCTCTCACTGACAAACACACCACTGGCTTCATTTTTCTCTCCATCACTTCTCAAAAGGTTTAGATTTCTCCCTAGAGGCACAGAAGAATTAAGCAGTTTTACTACTGCTTCTCATAAATGGCCTACTTTTTAGAAAGGGTACATTTTTATGCTAGGCTTGCTTTATTACTACTTTTCTTATGGAACATTTTTTCTGCCAATCAGTGTTTTGCATCTGTAAGCCTTTGTGCTATATACTATCCTGCTTTCCTAAGGCAATCCAAAAAAGATCTGCAAGCTAATGGCTCATTTAGTGATCAATTTGTCACATAATATTCACAGATGTTTTTGTGGTAGTACAATGCTGGTAATACCCATGTGAATGATTCCTTCTCATACGTGGCTAGGTACAAGATTTGTTCTGTAAAGTGTAGTGTTGAGTTCTCCAGCAGCCAAGTTTCTCTCTTGCCTGTCAAGCTTTTAATCATGGCATTCAGTTTTCAAAATGAAATGTGAATAAGCATAGAAGAAAATTTCTGTCCTCAAGGAGTTGCCATAGATGACTGGGATAGATTTAAGAGCTGATTTTAAATTTTGGCTCTGCGTCTCATGCTTTTGCGATTTAAGGTAAATCAGTAAACTTATAAGAAAGCCATTTTTGGGTTTGGTTTAGGTTTTGGTTTTTGGTTTTTGTTTTTTTTTTTTTTTTTTTTTTTTAATTTGGTATACTAACAATAAAACCAAACTGAAAACAAAGCTGGTTCAAGACACCTTACAAAATTATTAAACACCTCTCCATGTTGTTTCTGCCCTCACTTTTCCCCTCTTCCCAGTTCTTACAGCTCCCTCCCACTGCACCCCAGGTTAAAAGCACAAACCAGGAATTCCTCAGAAAGTCTTTTACAAGGAATGTTGAAAACTTTGAAGACATTAATCTGAAATGATCTGTCAAAGATCCAGAAGAATGGAATCTAACTGAACTTTAACTACTTTATCCTACTTAAGCCGGAACAGAACTGCTGAGCCGAGCAATTTAAGATTCCCACAGCTGCACTAGCTATGTTTTCGTTCATGGTACTAAATTGTTTCCATTAGCCTGAAAAGGGTTATAAAACCTACAATCAATTTAGTTTCTGGGGCATTGTGTTTTGAATACCATTTAATAGGGTGTGACAAAAACACATAATTTCTCCACATGTTCTTACATTGCAAGCAGATTTTGCTTGGTACGAGGCAGTGCACCAAATGTTCTGGACAGAAAAATGTTCAGCAGAGAAAGCACTGGAATTGGAAAAAAAGGAATAATATCAAATAGCTAGAATGCCCAGGGCATGACAAGAATCTTAAGTACAAGAGATGAGCACAAAGGAATAATAGGAATCTTTATCATTCATTTGCTCATCAGCTCCACATTTGCTATGGATAGAAATCATTAGATTTGTTTAATGTAGGGGAAAAGAATAGATTCAAAAACTGAGAACATGAGTGAACCCAATTGGACAAGAATATATTTAATACTAATAATAATAATCAGAGATTGCTGAATATGATGAACAGCTGTGGGCAGAAGGAGGAGGATTCTTCCTTTCTCACAATGAACTCAGTGACTTGGATTACTTTATCAGCCTAATGCACGCAGAGCATTTTTGTTACATGAATAACCACATTTATTTTAATAAGACTTCTTGATAGTGGAGGACAGATTGATTTACTCACCTCTACTAATGCTCGTAATCTGTTTATATACCATACCTCTTTACAGTGCAGGCACTTTAGCTTGTGTTTTGTATTCACAGTGTACCTTAAATCAGTATTGCATGGGAAAATGAGACTGTTTAATCAGGAATTGTGAGTAAACATGTTCAAACAAGTTATAACATATTCCTAAGTGGTGATGTGGAAAAAAAAACATTGACCCATGACAGCATGTGCCTAACTGTGTTTTGGTGGCTCTGTATTTTGTGCTGAGGTATGCTGTAAAACATATGAATGATGACCATCAAAAAGGGAGTAAATTTGGTTTCTGACACTGTATGAGTTTAATTTTCTTTCCTAGATGTTTTATTGTTCCTTAATTTAAACTTAACATTTTTTAAGTGGAAGCAAAAAAAAAAAAAAAAAAGAAAAAAAAACAAAACACCTGACAAATTTCACTTTGAATCTAGAAATGCATTACAACGTTAACAAGCCAGCTCCTTGCTAACCAGTGCTGTAAGGTAAGGAATGAAGCAATGAACAGGATGAAATTGGATTGTGATGGTTGTAGTGCACTGATTTCAAGGTGTGCTTTTTAAATCTGATTTGTTCTTGCTAGTATTTTTAATATCCCCTTTTAGAAATCTTAAAAATTGGATGAGAATGGTTCCACATTGAATTTTTAAGCAGAGAACGTTATATGCTGCTAAAGGAATGTGTCATAGACATTTCTAAGCTTCTTCTCATTAGCATGCATTGTGGTTATTTAAGTCCTACATGGCAATAGATGATATCACTAGTATTTTGTAAGATGATGACAATAAAAGCCTCATTTGCTTTACTTGATGCATAAAAGTAGCAAGAATTAAACCGATTTGAGAATTGCTACACAATCTTTTTATGCAACAACATATAAGATGTGAAAATGTTGGTTCCAATGTGCAGTTTGTTGGCCTAACTGAAGCTAGCTGTTGTAAAGCAGAGAAAAATCACACAAAAGCAGAGCTCGAGGGGTATTAGAGAACCTATGTGAACCATCCTGTCCTCCCAAAGCTGAACAAAGTGTCCATTCCACCCAAGGGTGTTTCCTTGATCTGTTCTAACACATTTTAATAGAGGAAACTTAGCAGCTTTCTACATCTGTTCCAGTCCTTCTCCGTCCTTTCCACTGGGGAAGTTTGCTTTATACCTAACCTGATCTCCCCTACCCAAACTTAACCCTATACCTTTTCTCAAACTTGGTAAACATGGAGAACAGTTCTTTCATTTCTTTGTACTTGGGTTTTGCAGAAGAGAGTTATATTGCATCTCTTCTGTTCTTTCCTATCACCATAACACTCATCACCATTTCTTGATTTCCTTTTGTCCTATTGCTTGTTACTTGGGAGAAGAGACCAACACCCTCCTTGTTACAACCTCCTTTCAGGTAGTTGTAGATAGCAATAAGGTCTCCCCTTAGCCTCCTGTTTGCCAAGTTAAACAACCCTGGATCTTCCAGCTACTCCTCAGAAGACTGGTGCACCAGACCCCTCAGCAACTTCGTCACCCTCCCCTGCACTCACTCCAGTACCTCAATGTCTTTCTTGTAGTGAGAGGCCCAAAACCAAACACAGGATTCAAGGTGGGGCCTTGCCAGTGCTGAGTTCAGGGGGATGGTCACTTCCCTGATCCTGCTGGCCCCACAGATTCTGATACAAGCCAGGATGCTGTTGGCCTTCTTGACCACCTGGGCACACTGCTGGTTCCTGTTTAGCCAGCTGCTGACCAACATCCCCAGGTCCTTTTCCACCAGGTAGCTTTCCAGCCACATTTCTCCAAACCTGTAGCCTTGCAATGGGGTTGTTGAGACCCAAGCACAGGACCTGGTACTTGGTCTTGTTCCACCTCATACAACTGGCCTCAACCCATCAATCCACCCTGTTCAGATCCCTCTGTAGAGCCTTCCTACCCTCAAGCAGATCAACACTCCTGCTCAACTTGGCGTCATCACTTGGTATCTACCTTGTCACTTCAATGCTCTCGTTTCAGTTGAGCACATTATACAGGCCAACAGGATCTTCTAGGGCTCTCTACAGGGTGGAGGAATTCCTCTGTTTGTTTGTTGCATCCCAGAGTCCAGCGCTGATGAATCACCTTCTGTTTGTGGTTTCTCCTCATTCCCAGAACCAGTTACCACCTGGTCAGTATGATATATCTGCTACATGGCTATCCAGAAGCAAAAGCAGAATTTTTTTTCTATTTTTATTAAACTAAAAATTATTTTCCTTCTTTGCCATGTGTCCAATCCATGCAATCCTTATGATTTCAAATCGTACTTTCCAGTATGAATGAAAATTTGATACCTCATTCAGTACACAGCAAATTTAAATTTTCAGATTTTTTTTTTTTTGGTGATAATCATTATTGAAAACCTCACAGATAACTGATTTATCTCTTACTGTCCTTTTTTTACCTATCCTTTCTATCCCATACTGTAGCTTGCTTTTTACCTGTAATGTACTTTTTTATTAAGGAACTACTAAATCTGTGAAGTATTTTCCTCTTATCTTTGTATACACAGGGTGCAATCTACTGCTTATCTGAAGGTTCCTTTACGAAAATGAGTTGTCACTATTTTGTCAGTTTTCTCATGTAAAAATGACTGGTTACAGATAACATTGTTCAGTACCTGTAGTAACTATTTGATTCCAAGTGCTAAATACTTTTGAAAAAACAATAATCGTCATAGCTAACTTTGTTTTTCAGGCTTGGTTTCTGTGAAAGGGTTTTTAGAGCAAAATAGCTCATCCATTTTTGCAGAAAGGCTTTCAGGGTTTAGTGACCCATTAACTATTTTTTGATCTTTCTAGCATTGAGATCCACATGTAAAAGCAATAGGGACATGGATGTGTAGATGCAGTGTGATCACTTGTGTCATACAGAAAGGGTAAATAGCAGCATTTTGACTCTATCATACGTGTGTAATATGTTAATAGATTTTTTTTGAGCAAACTATGCAACAAGTGGTAGCAGAGATGAAGATCCTGTAAATGATCATAACCTTGGAAATGTAAGGAAATCAAAGAGGTTACTGCAGCTTGGGTCTATTCAGAATGTAGAAGGGATTTTTAAAAGAAATAATATTTCTATAGTTTCAAAAATATCTGTCATTTGAAAAAAATAAACCAGTTCATAGCATGATTGAGAATGGACTTTTTTATGGAGAAATGTTAGAAAAGAGTATAATTGCTGTTGAAATGCTGAGGGAAAAAGAAGTTTACTTCACTGAAGTGTGTTGGGTAACGTTGCTTCTTAACTGCTATACAGTTCAGTTCCTACTAAACTAGTATAGGAATAAAGAGAAATGTTTGGAAATTTTATGTAATCTTCTACTCCTAATACCCTTAATGATTGCAGAAAACTTTCCATTTTACTGAAATATAAAAGAACATTGAAGTATGAGTACATAAGTGTTAATTTTATCAATATTTCAAAGTAAGAAGCATTTTGAATAAGAATAAAGAACTTTTTTGACTCCATAGTAATGAAATAATCTAAACTAAATAAGGTCTGAGACTGATTTGATCCTAGCCAAAACTGCCGCATTTGTTATGATAATTTCTACAGATGTTTGGGAACTGTGACAGTTTGATGTAATCTCTGCTGTGTCAAGATGGAGACAATGCATGTAAAGACTCTACTTCTGTCATGGGAAAGAGTGCCAGAGAGCAAGTGACCATTGTCCCAAATACAAACTATGTGGGAATTCAAATAAACAGAAACATGAAGATTTTGCAGGGGAATGTAAGAAGTGGAACTGACAGCGTAATAGCAAGAAAGCAATGTACAATACTCTTGACAAGTTATGGAGCACACAACTTTTTCAATGCTGAAGCAGCTCAGTCCAATGGACTTGAAATATTTTGAATAACCTAACTATGGAGCACAATTACTAGAGTGGGTGGGGAAGAGAAGGTGGGAAGGAGGAAGTGTTAACACTTGTAACTCCAGAGATGTAAAATTTCACAAACTCCAGCAAATATAACAGCAACAGTTTAACCTTTAAAAAATGCCCTTTTGTTAAACATAATCCTTGGTCATTGGAATAAGGGACCCACACTTAAACTCTTGACGAGGAAGGGTTTGTGCTGATGTGCTCAGTTTTGTGGTGGAGTGACTGTTGTATCAGCCTATTTAAGATATCTGATATGGAAACAGAGCAAAACCCATGGAAAAAAAAAAGCAGTAGTGGACACGGTATGATTCTGTGAGTATCTAGATTGCCCTGGATGTTTGCTAGATGAAAATGAGTCAAAACACTACCAAATACATTTTAAACTCTATACAGTTTCACACAATTGTTGAAGAAAGTTGACTAGAGGTGGCACTAATAGCTTATGAAGACACAGCATTGTGAAATTTGGTTCTGTTTTGTGCTGGTCACCTATATGCATGTGGTTCTGAACATGCAGTTCTCAGCTGACTGATACATGCCTACCAGACTGATGAACTAACACCTGGTTGTGTCCCTGAAAGGGTCCTTCTAGAGAAATTTTACAGTTATAAATATTAAATCAGTTCTACATTAATTAAAACAACTGGGTTTTGGTTGGGTGTTTTGTTTTTGTTTTTTCCTCTGTGTGTGTGTGTTTGTTTTCGTTTTTGTTTTTTGTTTCTGTTTTCCCCCAGGAAGGGAGTGCTTATGTGAGATTTTCAAGATTTTCAAGACGTAAGTTGTTTTCAGTTGCCATCTTCCCCCATCTTTTTACTACTGCCTTTTTTTTTTTTTAGGTTAGTGAGAAAAAATACAGAATATACACCCAAATTATTCCAATTAATTTGTCGATTTCAAGTGTGCTTTCTTAAAATACAGTTGTCTACTATAATTGTTTGTGATATCTCCCAGATGGTTAAACTGCACATGACAAATCATAGTAAATCTGACTTTTTGTGTTTGAAAACCAGAGTTCTGTAAATGATGCAGTCACTACATGTGAAATACCTGTATTTAATAAGGACTTGTAGAAGCCATGCTCTGAGTATGAATACATTAAATTGCAGATGGCTTGCAGATTATGTTATTGATCATCTTTGCAAGGTCCTGAGACAAAATTTTGCAGATGAGGTTAAATATGCTGCAAGAGACATCTCACATTCCAGACTTCTTTGTGGTTCTGCTCCTCATTCTTTCAGTACATCACTTGCTATTACTGAGCTGAGAGCAATGATAATTTCACACCATTTTTGGTTTCCAATCTTTTGGTAAACAAGATGCATCTGAGAGAATGAGGACCCTGCTACCATACTTGTTCAAGAACAACACAGGATCTTCAGGCCACATATATGTGTAGCAATGCTTTTAGCATATTGGACACCACTCATATGGCACCCTGATAGGGCAGTGAAAGGCAGTGAAAGCTTGTGGCTCATGTTTCTGTCTCCTCACTTGCTTTGCAGCATCAGAATGATTCCACTGCTTGAAATGTTGTCTTTCATGAGGATATAGGATGGCAAGGAGGAAACAAGAAGCTCAGAGGAGTGAGAAATAGATATAATTGACAAATAAGAATTTTTAGTGGCTCATCTTCTTTTTTTGAATTACATGTCTCTCTGCTAGTCATTGGATAAAACATATAATCAGGTTTAAAAAGACAATAGTGAATAGAGGGATGCAGTTTGATGTTCTCAGACACTGAGGGTGTGCTGGACAAAGCTTCTGCTGACCATGTCTTCTTGCTCTCAGACATGAGGAGGAGAAGGACAAGAGGTCATAAATTTCATTATGGAGGTAAAATCGTTCTCCATGGAAAGTTCTCCAAGAAGTACAAATTCATGAGAGTAAGTCTCATGGACTTTATTACAGTATTATGTCAACCCCACAGAACAATTTTTAAAAATAAATTTTCCATAAAGACTATTTTCAGTTTTCATTAACTTTAAGTTAAATGCATTTACATTTGTTAAATATTTTTACCCAATTAGAATTAGTTAATTTTATTGTTGAATACGATGTTCTGTGATTGAAATGAGAGTTTGCTAGTTGATAGATTTCACTGAACAATACTGATTTTCATCCTTCTTATGGAGATATAAAAATTTAGTAGAACTAAAGTTAATTGAAATATCTGCTGAAACTTTACTCAAGAATATAAATAAAGTTTATAGCTATTTTTTTCTAAATTAAATGAAAAATGTGCAAGATGTTCATTCATAGTCAGAGTACTATTGCTTTGAGAATTCATTTCAGACTTCCACTATGGAAGAAAACTAGAAAAACCAGAACTTTAAAGCAAATAACAGAGATATTGAAAAATACTTTAAAAATATAGTTGAAGTTTTCTGAAAATCTGAATACCAGATATCACATAGCTTGAAAGTTCTTGAAGCTATTGCCTTCTTTCAGAAATTTTAGGTATGAAATTTAGTATCACATATGTGATTTGGTTATAATGCAGTGTACTTTATTAATATCCTGATCTGGGTTATGTTAATGGGTCTGCTGCTTTTTTCATCCTTGAAACTACAGATACCTTTGGCTGAGTTTTATAAAATGTGCTCCCAAAACATTATTATAAAACCAAGCATGCTCATTGTATGCGGAAAAGTAAGAAGCTGTATTCACAAGGTTTGTGTTTATGCACAACCACATAGTTATGTTTACATTTTGGAAATAAGGTGATCTGTTTGGACTTGTTGATCCGTACCTGGTCTAACTTCTATGCATACAATAGACCTCTTGCTTTGCAAAACTGGCTTCATACTTCTAACAGAATGAGAAACAGATTCAGTAAAGTGTTTGACATGTAAAGATATGTAACTAATGTAATTTTATGGCATTATGTAAATAATAGAAATTTGGAAAGCTGAATGAGAGTATATTAGCTACCAAGATGGTACCAATCATCTTAAGAAGTTTTTTCATTGTAAAAATTGTTAGTTATGAGGAAAGAATTAATTTAGCTCATATCTCTGTAATGAAAATAATATCCTTTACAGAAGAAAGCTCTCACTCTGCACTTTCCTTAAAAAATATATTTTATTCAAAGAGCCTGTTTACTTTCTGTTGGTGCTATCTGTAGAGATGTCAAGCAGACACCACAGTAGATCAAGTATCTGTTTAAATAAAAAAATTTGCTGCTGTATGAACTTTGTTGTTGTTGTTGTTACACAGATCCTGGACCACCATGGCACAGAATGTGAGTAACTTCTGTTTTCTTGCAGCCTTCTATTTAACAAGCTTATTGAAAGAAGGGTCAGCTATTGAGATTGCTGTAGCCTTGCCCACTTTCAAACAGTACCCTCATTTTTTCAACAACATCTGGATTAAGCTGAATCTTGCCATTTTCCATACTTTATATGATGGCCTCTGGTCCTCAGACTTTGTAATCTATATTCTCTCAATTACTGTGGATCTTATAAGTACCTGCTTCAATGAAGAAACTGGTTATTTAGTTCATTTGTATGGTGATGTTGATTCCATCTTGCAATATGAGCAGCATTCAGTTTGTCTTGTACCCAGTGTAATTTAATTTGTTATGGTTTATTTGGCACGTTATAATTTTAGACATATTGAATTTATATTTTTATTTTTATATGTACATAATGGAATTGAATCTCTTCTGTGCATTGAGTTATTTGTGCAAGCTGGTTTTGAAATGTTGATACTAAGGTGTTTGCTGGGTCAAACTATGTTGTTTAAAACTCTATGTCAGTTTTTGGTAGTTTGGATGACATAAGAATAGCACACCACAAAGGTAATTGAAAAACAAAACAAAACAAAACAAAACAAAACAAAAAACTAAAGGAAAAAAAAATTCAAATTGGAACAAATGAGAATTATTCAAGTTTCTGCAGTTATTAATGGCTTGTGTTAGAAATTAGGCTGATTTTAGAATTTATGCAGGGCTTTTTTTTTAACATGAAAAAATCATATTAATTATCTTAAACTATTGGAAAGAATCACTTTCCCAAAATTACAAACTCTCCTTCCAGAAATGAGGCTATTAAAGTATTTGCTCTAATGTAGCTGTTGCTTCCAGGGCTGCAGTTGAAACCTCACTGTATACTTTATCCAATGGTTTTGTGCTTTTCTCTGGAACACGAGAGCCAGGTTTTTCTGCTGTTCTCTATGGCCTAATCAAATATTTTAGGTGGGTTTGTTTGTTTGTTTGTTTGTTTGTTTGTTTGTTTGTTTGTTTGTTTGTTTGTTTAAAGGGATGTACTGAAAAGCAACTGATCTGTTTCCATTCATAAATCTCAAAGGCTATTCACTCCAATGCTTTAGCAAAAAGACTTCTAATTGCATCAGAAGTATAAAAAGTTAAATTCACAGGTGTTTGTTTGCTCTAATTACTCTGACCTTGATTTCAAAACCTGTAATTTGGATCTATTGAATCAGGGGAATTTTCTCTTCCAACTAGTTTTCTTAAGCCTGTTGACATTTGGAATTTCTTTTCCTTTCCATGTATGTTCTTCCTGACCATAATCTCTGAGTTTGCTCAGAAAATTGTTCTCCATAAGCACTTTGAGGCAACCTTTAAACTATTCAGGTCAAGCACCACCAGAAGGCCCTGTTATATCCTGGTACAAAATGTGTAAAAGGTGGGGAACATAAGCGCAAACTGTCCTGTCACTGTGCTTTACCTCACAAATTGTAGCTGCATGAGGGAACCAAAAGAACACTCTTTGCAGTACCATTATGCCTCTTGTGGGGTCCAGAAGGCCAATACTGAAACTGTTGGCATTTTTTTTTCCAATATTGCATTGAGTCTTGTTTCTGGACTCCTACTTGTCCAGTCAAGTCCTTGCTGGCAAATGTCCCTTCAGCCTCTACAAAGGGGATGATGTTAGCAAGCTTCCTGTTGTAGTTCATTCACCAATCCATTCTTTCTTCTTCTCTTCATTTTATAACTGAGTTAAACATTCATTTAGAAGGAATACTTTTGGTCCCTTCATGACTGAATCAACTCAGCTAGGAAGTAAATGTGAAAGCTACTATGCTTTTCTGTCGAGCACCTCAGTTAGTCACTTGCTCATATTGGATTTCATTGAAATAGTCTCCTCCGGTCTCTACCACACGCTTGTACTTTTCCCCAATGCAAGCCTTAAGATTCGTGGCATTTTTTATAGTAATTATCAATAGGGGAAATACATTATGCCAGAAGTCAAATAAGAATGTAGACAGTGAATCAGCTGTGTAATAGCTGGTTGCAGTTCTAGAGGGCTGTAAATAATCACTGAGAGCATCCTGAAGCACAATTCATTTTGACAGTGATGGCCTCATTGGTTAGAAGTTTTAAGATGACCTTTATCCAGTGGTAGGTTATGGATACCCTTCTAAAGCTGCGACACAGGGATGTCATAATTTGGCGTAATTCTCTTTAGACTGTTAAAGCTAATAATAATCACAACTAACAGCAACATGTTGGTTCTTCACTGACAAGGTGACAAAGTCTTTGAAAATTTCCCATTGCTGACAACACAGAATAAATGCATACTGAAGTATTGTGATTGTGTTATAGCTGTGTTTGTCTAAAACTGTAAGTGAGGAGAAGTTTGGTAATTTGTTAAGCCAAGTAATACTGTTGGAAAAACAGAAAATCCATTATGTATTGAAACAAGAATGGATTCTCCAAAACTTCAGAAAAACACTGAAGGTTTTTCTAGGATGTTTAGGGAACACATACATTAATTTACAATGACACATTTTTTCTTTAAACATTGCTGCATGTATTTCTTTGTGAATAAACCAAGATTGTTTAAGTGAGATTGTTAGGATTTCTTTCTCTGTGTTTCAGAATGTCTACGTTCACACAAATGAATGTTGTACTTTCCAGAAAAAGACATAGCATACAAATTTGCTGGATGAAGAAGGATAATCCATCTAATTTATTTTCTGAGTATGTAGCATACTGACTGATTAACCTTACTGGCATCTTCCTTCCACTTCCAGGGTGTAGCTCTGGGAACAGATTTAGTGAGAGACAAAGCCTTTGTTTTTTTGAGAAAATGCTCATTCTGATTTTTCCATTGGAAAACAGTGATAAGTAGTACAATCCCATGTGTAAGGGTGCTTATACGTGAATATGAGTGGCATAGCTATGTACATATGCTTGATATCTAAAATCTTTAGCAGTTGTGTTGTGGGAAAGACAGAGGTAGAAGGAATAATGAGTCTCTGACAAGAACGTGTTGGAGACTCCTGGTAAAGACAAGTCATTTCAATTATGGACAGCAGCGTTCTTAGGACACAGACCACACAACTGGGATTTGTATGTTTAAAACCCAAGTAGAATGGGAAGGATTAGAGTAAGATGTGAGCAATGACGAGTCTCAGTAGCTTGTATGGCTTTTCCACATTTTATGAAACAAATAGCTATTGAAATCTGAGCACACAGAGCATGTAGTAGATTTAGTAATGACAAGCAGTGTCAGCACACCATAATTAACAGAGTGGTATAATTTGTAAGGAATGTACTATGCAGTTTAACGCCAATGCAGAAAGAAGGGAAGGAGAGGAAGAATTGTTAGTCTGCAAAATCAAAAGTGTCTCATGCTTAGACGTAAACATTTTATTTCTCAAATGCTTATTACATTTTTTGTCACTAACAGAAGGCCTCTGTCATTTTGAGTCAACGCAGTGGCAAGCAAGAGTGAACCATGGAGATGACCTCTGTCCTTATGCCTCCATATTAATCTGAAAGGAAAAGTTTCAGCAGACCGTTTTTACTGTATGTAATTAAGCAATTCTGAATGCTCAGTGAAACTTGAATGATATGGCACAGAGCCTGGTAATATGACAGTTAATGAGATGAGACTTATTCTTATTCTGCCTCCGTAATAAGTGAAAGCTTTTGCCTCCAGATTGAGGGCAGACAGATACTGAAGCAGTCATTAAAAATGCTGAAACCAACAACAAGAGCACTGTTCTGTGTCTCTCTGTTTCATGACTCTCTCCAAGGAAGGAGAAACTAGATGAAATTAATACTTAATTATACTTATTCAATATCTCTAATAAGCTATGACATTTACATTCATGGTGGTGCAGACTAAAAAGGAGGCATTCAGGAAACTGCTAACAACACAGGAAGTGATTTATGCTGCTGTATCTTTCAGAGTCCAAAATATTCAGAATGGCTGAAGCTACAGAGTTAGTTTCACTCTGTGTCTGTAATAAGAAGATAATATTGCCTTGAAAATGCTTTTTTCCTTTTTCTCTACTGCATTTCTACACTCATATACTAAACAATTTTCCTTCGTGTAAGTATTCTATTTGCATTGGTGCTTGTGTATTTGCAGTGTGGTGTTCTTTGCAGCTATGTATAACGCATACTTAGAGAGGGGGCTTTCCAACAAGCCACCAGATTACATGATGTTGAGAAATTGTATTATCTGGATTTTTTTAATTTCCCAGATTAATGTTGGTACACACAACTGCATTTAAATTCTGTATTTTCAACAACTTTTTCCAAAAATAATATCACCAAAAAAGTGTTGTGAATGGTTTTCTAAATGTTCATTTATGTAGTATTAATACCAAAAATGTCAGTAATTACCTAGGGTTAGCTAGCTTGGTCATGTCTATTTGACTGCAATCCTAGAACTCTAGATACCTCCTTAGAGAAGAACAGTGACAAGACCATGTCTATATCTGAAAATGCAATCAAGGCCGGAGCCCTAAGCTTTAACCCAGGAAGCCTACTGAGACACCGCTGTTGTGTTCAAATTAGGGCTTTAGTCTGAGATTGAAGGAGGCAGCTGGGGCACATTCTTCTCCACACTGCTCTGTTCCCCTGGTGACTTGAGCTAACCTCTTTGATTTCTCTCTTAACCTGTTTACACCTCACGAGCATTCAGAGTCTCTCTTGCCTAGCTTTGTTGGCCCCCCTCCAGCTGCAGTGATTCTGAGATGCTGCCTGGAGACCATCCTGCCCCAGGGTCATGGTGTAAGTACTGGAAAAGTCTGTGGGTGAAGATGTAAACCCAGACTTATACACAGGCATACATTTGTTACAGGGGTACTGTATTGTTCAGTAATTCAGAATCCTCAAAATTCAGAGGAATTTTGATGTGCTGTCCAATGCTCAATACCATGAGCTTACTGTGTTTGTTTGTTTTTTTTTTTTTTAACAAAGATGCCAGTAAAAAGCCAAACTATTTCAAACGTTTTGAGCTCTAGAGAAATACTAGTTAATGGATGACTTTAAAGTTACATAGAGACTAGTCTTTGCTAGATGGAGTCCTCTCATGATTAGCAGTTCATACAAAACTGCTTTGTCATTTGTTCCAAAAGGAGATATATTAATAGTTGAACTTCTGATCCACAGAGAATTGATCTGTTCCATGTTTTTCCTAAAGAGAAAGTCAGTTTTGCAACAAGATCAGGAACTGCATGTGCCTAAGAAGTACTTCTGTATTTTGCAATGACTTTTGGAATTATCTCATTTCAGAATTTTATTCCACAGTTGAATTTATAACAAAAAAAAACCAAACAGTAAAACTTTAAGATACACTGTAGCATCAGCAGAGGGGCTTAACAGTTCAGATGTAATGTATTTTGGAGTACTACTTAGAGACATTTGAGCCTTGAACCTAGAAAAGTGAAACTTCAGGTCTCCTGATGATAACCCATGTAAGCCTTGCCTGAGAAAGGGTTGCAGGACTAGGGGTGTTATGGTATTTGTTTTTCATTGTCCTTTCCCATTGAATTTTATTCCCCTTGATTATTATAAATGCTGCAAATAGCAAGTGAATTCGTGGAGGAGGGGAATCAAGAACATTTTGTAATTCTTGAAAGGTTAATTGCACTATTTATAGACCTAACTGCAAAGGGAAAAAACTCTCAGAGTGACCCAGCAAGGTCAGTGTAGTAATAGCAACCTAAATGGAGCTCTGACCAGTCATGAATTACTGTCTGTGATACTGGAATGCTGACAGTTCAATCACAGTACTGTTTCAATAGAGAACTCCATATATTTAAAGCGCTGATACTGTTTTCCCTCTAAATGACAGCCTTGACAGATGGGCCGAAAGCACTGCAGACATTTGAACAAGGAAATAGAGAGGGAGCCTGCTGGAAGCAGGGCTTCACGCAGCCAGCCATGGATGATGAATAGAGTGTGATTGTGTCTGGCAGGTAGTAATATAGCTATTCATTCACCACAGAACACCTGGAGCACACTATATTAAATGGTACAAGATGGAGAGATTCTGTGACAGGAATGGGAAGTGTGAATCCCATGCTGAGTTTAGGTACTGCAATATAAAAGGTCAGGGGTCATGCAATATAAACTGCCTGAGAGAGGGCTGTAATTAAATTATTTGCTTACTAAAGCCTTTCTAATGTTTTGCTAACATGTTGCCAGGATCATTATTTCAACATGTCTGCATAGCTGAAATGAAAATAGCAAACGTTGCTTTGCTGACTACCATGCTCCCATTTTGTGTTTGGAAGCTCGCTAATGAAAGTGCAATCCGTATTGCACACAGCCGCATCAGAGAGCAGGGTGAGGACGGGCAGAGATGCCTGATGGTGTTCTGAGTCCTAAAAGCTATATGCTGTGTTTTCTTTCACATTCTGAAACTTGCATCTGACTTTATTCTAAGATGATGGGGGCCAGAAAGCTGCTATCTGAGACAAGCCCCTGGAGAATCAAAAGATACTGCACTTGTGGGTAATGTGGGATATGGAGCTATGTACCAATTTTGTTTTCGGTACTGTAGCTTTAAGTTCCTAAAATGTTGGTCTGAGCTGACAGAAGATGTCATGTTTGTCTCATAATGAGACAACTGTATTCAAAGCCAGACAAAATTCATTTTGCTAATTTATGTTTTGTTCTGTTTCTTTACTGAGTTGCAGATCATGCTGAAGTCTGGAATTGTTCTTTATATATATATATAAAACTATGAGCTGAGATCAGATCTGATGTCTGTATGAGCTGGAACTGAGCAGCAATAAATTGGCTTATTATATTACCAAGTGTTTTCCAGAAAGGAGCTACTGAAAACTTCCAGAACACTTTTAAATATTTTTTTGAGTACCCCTGGGATAATCAGGAAGGTTTTGGAAGATTTCAGTGGCTATTATCATGTGAGAATGTGAGTTTCCATTAAATAACATCGAAAAGGAAATCTTCATAGTAGTAACGTTCAAGTGAAGATTTTTACTGCAGTCCACGTCTTACTGAGCAGGATTGTTAACCAATTGCTTTTTAGTGTACTTTAATCTATCTGACCATTGACAACTCTTGAAATGTAATCACAAAAATGCAGTGTTCTTGTAAAAATATAGACAGCTAATGCACATATATTTCCTTATTTTGTATGCACAAAGGTGTGCTTTCATTTTGCAAGCGTAGGTGAGACAAAATAAAAAACCAAGAAGGCTTAAATTTTATTTTTTTACTTATTATTTTACTTACGGGGAATCTGGCACATTGTGTAATTAGAAATGTTACTGTGGAGGTGATCATGCATGATATCACTGTCCTTTGAGCTCAGATTATTAGAAAGTGTTAAATAGAAAGGTTTACATTGAAAACTTATTCCTTTTGTCCAAATTTCAATGTCTAATGAATTTATTGATTTTTTTTAACTAAAAACATTCAGAAAGGATGACTACCTAAAACCTCTCTGTTTTTTGCTGGTTGAAACATGTAATTTTATGCTAGCTACTCAACAGAAGTGTTTGAATTTAATCCCCCGCATTTCATGCATTATTTGACATTACACAAATAAATTGTTTCATTTTAAAAATTTCTATTTTCCAAGTAACACAGTGTATAGTATCAATTATTTATTTATTGAGTTTCAATCTTGTATATGCTAAAATTGTAAGTACTTTTTAATATTGTCTTGAAATAAAAATCAGAATTACATTCTGCCTTAGAATGGGCATTCCAGTTTCCTTTTTAATGTAAAATCAGGAGAGCAATGAACATTTCTTTCAGTGTAGTCAAACTCTTTGACCTCTGATTCCACTCCACTTCAGATTTTTTTGCTTCTACTGTGCCTCAGCATTTTATTATAGCAATGATGACATATTTCAAATTGTTTTGAAGTTGTCCTGCAAAATGTTGATTCTGATTGGTATTGTCAAACACTATGGTTGAGTGATTTTATTTAGCGTTACGCATATTTACACAATCACTTCAGATATCTCATGCAACATAATAATGAGAACCATACTTCTAAATATACACAGTTGACATGACTTGACTTGTCTGGGAAAGTCCTTGTGAAATGAAGTATTTAGTTGTTGATTTTCCATAACAAGACATTCAGCAGCTTTAATCTCAAATTAGTTTTGCTTGTCACTTTCTTTATTTGCTGAATTCTCTGGCTAGGTCAGTTGCTGTCTAAGTGCTTACTCAGTGACCTTTCATGAAAGCAGAAGGCATAGCAGGCACTCCCTCTTTCTCCTTACATTTCTAAATCTGGCAATATAAATAGTAGTGAAAGTATAACAATAAAAAGGAAAACAAGAAAAGAGGGAGAGGAGAGGAGAGGAGAGGAGAGGAGAGGAGAGGAGAGGAGAGGAGAGGAGAGGAGAGGAGAGGAGAGGAGAGGAGAGGAGAGGAGAGGAGAGGAGAGGAGAGGAGAGGAGAGGAGAGGAGAGGAGAGGAGAGGAGAGGAGAGGAGAGGAGAGGAGAGGAGAGGAGAGGAGAGGAGAGGAGAGGAGAGGAGAGGAGAGGAGAGGAGAGGAGAGGAGAGGAGAGGAGAGGAGAGGGGAAAGGGAAAGGGAAAGGGAAAGGGAAAGGGAAAGGGAAAGGGAAAGGGAAAGGGAAAGGGAAAGGGAAAGGGAAAGGGAAAGGGAAAGGGAAAGGGAAAGGGAAAGGGAAAGGGAAAGGGAAAGGGAAAGGGAAAGGGAAAGGGAAAGGGAAAGGGAAAAGGATGCCTTCCATCTGGAAATATTCACTCAGTGTGTCTGTAACTCTACACTGATGCTACACAAGAAATTGCCTGCGTTTTTAGTTACATTTTTTACTTATTTTATTTTAACAAACATTTTATCACAGTTCATTGTCTAAATTACTAGAAATATCTGCCTGTTACATTGATTTACTTGCTTTCCTTAATAAAGAAAGGGACATCAGATTATTTGGTGTATAAGGAACAAGGGTAATGTACAAACCAGTATCACTGAGTGTAAGAGACCTGCGAAGATTTCTGCTGAGGGAATTGAGGGCAATTGCAACCTTGCATTAGCAGAAACTAAATTACAACATCACTTTGTTTTGACAGGAGCAAAGATTTTTTTTCTCCCTCTGAATGTTTGATAGTTCCTTTCAGTATTCAATGAGGTTGCAGGTATAGCTGAAGGAAATATACCCAGTAAATTCACAAACTTTTCTGGTTATTTTAAAACTCTATATTGGAAAAAAAATTCCTCAACACGGTGATGTCATTATTTTTTTTTTTAATAAGATGAGAAAAATTCATCTTTTTTACTGAGCAGTTTACATCGATCTTGCTTTTCAGTGTCTCTAAAAAGTTACATGGTAATGGTCACCAAAACAAGGACTTTATGGACAGTTTACGAAGACTGCTGTGGCTGTAGAACAGTAAAGAGTAAGCTCTAATATGAGGCTGTCCTTCTCATCTACAAGAGAGTTTCTCCCAGGAAGAAAGATGTACTCGACTTCCATTCCAGTCAGTTCTTCCCTGAACAGTGGATACAGTTAAGTCAACTTTCTCCTTTTCCTATAGCAGTTCCATACAGCACAAACAAAAATTTTGCTTTTGTTTTGTTTGTGAGTCTGTCAACATCACCATGTGTCCACATCAAAGGACCTTTTTAGCACTATTTTGATGCTTACCTACAAAAATATTGACAAGAGGAAAAAGTCCAACACCAAAATCTCTTGTCCTGTGCATATTATATAAAGTATAGCAATTATTCCAAATAATTTCCTGTTTTTTTCTCATTTTAACAGTCTGATGAGATAGCCTGGTGAAATTGTCACAGTGGCATTCAATAGAGATGCTTGAAAGTTGAATACCTGTGTTTTTTTAGGTCTCCCATATGTACAGAACTTCTTTGTATTTCTTCATGTTTGCTATTAAATTGGATGCTAGGATGCATGTGGTGTGGACTCAACATTTTAGGACAGTGAGAGTATTACCAGCTACTAAATAGATTAGGAGATGGGGATTCAGGAGACCCTGAAATTTCCCTTAGCCTACCAGTTGCCCACAAGAGTCAGTGGACCATATGCTCTCTTCATATCAATGTCTAAAGCTGTGATTGAGGAACTTTCTTGAC
Source organism: Patagioenas fasciata (assembly GCF_037038585.1). Lineage (NCBI taxonomy): Eukaryota > Metazoa > Chordata > Aves > Columbiformes > Columbidae > Patagioenas > Patagioenas fasciata. The sequence continues at coordinate 53,435,791 of NC_092560.1, read as the reverse complement.
AGTGAAAGTTTGTTCTTCAGGTGCATGTGCTAACAGAGCAGTTTAACTGTAAAGTTCATCTTGTCATTGTCAGAACCACATGAATGTAAGTATGTTTGTTCAGCATTTGTCAGATCATGCAGGTGTTCTGCAATTTCTGAGAGTCCTTACTGCAATAAATGTCTCACTTCACTCACTATTTCAGGACAGAATCTGGCTCCCTAAGTATACATTTTTCTTGTTTGCTCCTGGATCTCTTCAGAGAAGGGAGAAGAGCAGAAGGAAAGGGTGTGATGTGGTGTAACATGATGCTCAGCTTTACACAGTAGTCTACTACTGATCAAAACATGGAAACAGTCACTGCTGGAAAAAAAAAAGAAACCAAGATTTTACTCTTTCGGTGAGTGCAGTAACGATAGACTACAAAAATATCCTACTATTTTTTGCTTAGTTCATAGTGACTACAGGACCACTTCCTTTCTCTGAGGAAGAGTCAGCTTGCTAGTCAGGGTATTCTCCTGGTAGTTAAGAGCCGTGGATTTAAACTTGGACTGAATTTGGGTTTCCTCATGTCAGGTGAATGCTTGTATCAAGTGCTTATTATGCTCTTTTTTGTTTGTTTATTTTCATAAAAACTTAAATCTTGTACTTGCAATGCCATAGAAGTATTCTTTTATTTCTTTTGTCACTGACAGGTAAGACAACTCAGTTATTCAAGGCAATCCGAGTGGCATGTGCAGGCCATAATCTGAGTGACAAACCAAGAATGTTCTTTACCGAAGGGAATTTAAAGGATCCTTCAAAAACAGAAAAACTATGCTCTGGTTTCAGCCATGTTCTTCAGATTTTCTCTCCCAGTGGAACCATCCCAGTTTAAAAATAAATGCATCATAAGGAATTACATAAGTTAGTAATAGTTGTATCTCCTCCTTCTCTCTCCTCTGCCCAGAACCAATGACCAGCAAAAACAGTTTCCTAGGCTGAGACCAAAGACTCCTTTATGAATGTTTGGTCATACAGTACCTTGGGGAGGAACTTTCTTAAGGAGAAAGTGTGAAACAGTTACTCCCTAACATTTTCTGTAACCATTTCTATTAGTGTCCTCTGCAATTGCTACTGATATATTCTCCTCCCACCCTCCTCACAAGCATATCTTTTTGATGAGATCGTGGGTCTGACACACTTTTGACCCAATATTGAGTACTATTTTCCTCCATCACTTTGGCAAATAATTTCTTTGGTAATTTATTATTTACCCAGATGTTTTAAGTTTGTATATCCACCAAAGGATGAATTTTATCCAGTTATCTACTAATATTTGTGGTACTCCTTTCTGTGCTAAGATTGCTGATTTTGGCAACATTCTACCTTTTTGTATCATTGCCTCCTTTAAGATGAATAAATGCCCTACTTCTTTACATGTAGAATATGCATATATGAGTTCTACTTTCTATTCATATGAGAATTTCATCACACTGAGCTGGGTTCTCGCTTTTTTTTTTTTTTTTTTAATTACATGTATCTCTGTAGCTTACAGTTTTTTGCTAACCTATTTAACCTATTGTGTTTCTTGAATCTCTTTTCCAATATCCAGGTTTATGGATATGGGCCTATGTTTATCACTTCTCTATGATAAAACAGTTTTATCAGGCCCGTGTGCTTTTCTTGCTTTGATCCTAATATCCACATGCTTTTCTTCCTCAAATGTCATTTCTTGTAACATAGCTTTTATTTTCTGAGCCGTGGCTTTGGAGCAGTCCACACTTTTTGAAGCTTCTGTATGGACCTGGTGACTTCCTGTACCACTTCTCACTGCTTGTACAACAGGCCGACTCTGGTTCTTCTGATGGCTTTGACTTGTTCCAAATCTCACTCATTATTCGATTTCATGTGACAATTTTGTATTTTCAGCTTCATGTGAGTTAGAAAAGATTCTACTTTTCTATGGTTCAAAATCACTTTTGTTTCCTACAGAAAGGTATTCTGAACCGGCCTTCGTTCTGTGTGGAACTCAGCACTGAAATTTATATTAAACAGTTTCATAATTACCTTCATCTCTGTAATTAACAGAATAGTATTTAATGTATTCCAGAACTGGCAGTTAGAAATATAACTGCCTCCACTCCATCTTCCTCTCTTCCTGACATCCACTAATTGCAAGTGTACAGTTGTGCTCTAATAAGCTGTATTTATGTAATATAGCAATATTCCAAATTTCTGTGAATTTCAGCTCTGAGGCAGCTTTTAACTGGTTCCTCCTGCTTTCATAATTCATTTATTTGGAGTCCAGAAATCACCCCAAACCTATGTCTTGGCTATTTGCTTTATTATCAGATACGAGCTTTTTTATAGACAACAACCTGTTTCAGTTGGTTTATGTCAAAACTTCTTCAGGCACTGAGAATGGAAGTGAGAGAACCAGAAATCTGAAAACGGCTTCAAAGGTATGGGAAAATAAAGTTGTTGGCACAAATCCAAAAATCAATTGGATTATGAAAAAAAAAAAGAAAAAAGAAAAAAAAGTGAAAGAGCGAGCTTGATTATTTTGTGGAAAGCTTTGTATCTTATCATGTCTTGAGAACAGAAACCATGAGCTAGTGACACAAATTATTCATTCTAGTCAGGGCCTTTGTGGCTTAGCACAGCTTTATAGAAAGGCTACCTGTTTCTTGGTGTATTTCTCAAGTGCCTAGAAGGTCTACTGGCTAGAAAGCCTGCTGGAGTCTTAGTTATGTCAAAGGGAACTACAGATACTTTGGAAAAATCAAACCAAACAAAACAACAAAAAACCCTCAAACAACAACAACGACAACAACAAAACAGGAAACAATTATTGTTTGAGCTTATTGTTTGAGCTGAAAGGGCAAAGGAACTACTGAAAACTCAAGACCTTTGTTTTATGCAGTTTTTTTTTGGTATTCCAAACCTTTAACTGCTATGGTTAAAGGTCTGGCCATGGTGTAGAACTTGATTGCTCTTCTCTTGGCAGAGGCTTGTGGCTACTGACTTATAGAAGTAAAGAAACACACTACCACTTGGCCCTGACAAGTTGAAAGAATCATCTATCCCCAAAAGCCTGAAGAGACTTAAATGTGCATCTAATGTGCAATATACTGTGGTGCTGGGACCTCTTATATTATGTAATTGAGCTTGCATTGTAGTGGGAGACAGAACAGTGGTAGTGCTGTATTAGTGTTGTGCCATGCAGACACAGTAGTTTTTTGGATGTATATCCACTGTCCTTTGCTATGTGTGCAGGACTATCATTTATCTCACTTCTTAGCCTATCATTTTTATTGGACAAAAATTTCAAATTTTTCAATATACTCTGCATTAAAGTAGGTGATAAGAAAACACTTGCTTGTTAGTGCAGCTTAAAGGGCTGCAGTCTTGCTTGTTGTTTTCATCTTGCGCTTTGCTCTGAAGGAAATGTTCCTGTTAGTAGACAATTACACATGTTTAAGTACAGAATCACACATTTCTATATGTCATAGAAAAGATTGAGTAATGTATTGGTTAAGTAGTTAAGAACTGAACTTGTATCACACAATGTTACAGACTCTTTGGTATTCAGTAATGTCTCATGTTTATTGATTGGAAGAAGTGCTGAAGAGTAAATACCTTCTTAACATGCTTTGTGGTGAATATTTTAACTGAGGAAGATTTCAGCTTCTCTGAAATATCATTTTTATTGTTTATAGTTGCTTTTCCTCTTCAGGAGTCTGCAAAAGGTATCATCATCTGGACTTTTTTCTTCTAACACATATCTCTCAAAGGTTTTGGTTTTTTGCTTTTTGTGGTTTTTTTGTTGTTATTGGTTTTTTGTTTGTTTGTTGTGGTTTTTTTACCCTGTACTGTTTTCCATGTTACTAATTTAAACTTTTTGTGTACTCTTAAGCTTTCATGTTAGTCTTGTATAACTCTTTCTGCTGAAAGTTTTTACAGTATTGCCACTCTATTGCTTTCGCAGTTTTGTCTAAGAAAATTTATATCTTCTGTGATTTCACGCTGCATATAGTTAAGCAGTTTCATCTCATTTCAGAGAGTTTCAATCACCTCATTTTTTGTCTGAAGTTTAGGTCAATAATTCTTGGTCTCATCTTAATAGGAAGATTAATTTAAGCTGGTTGTGGTCAGCATTACTCAAGGGAATGATCTGCAGATACTTCCTGAATTTGTTCTGGATATTTAATAATAACAAGCCCTCTGGTACACTCCAGAACTAGGTATTCTGAACCTGGTATACTGACCTGGATTCTGAAAAGAAGTTTTGTAATACAATAAATAATTTTCTCTCAAGCCAGATTTGCAGGGACTGTGTGAGCAGAGTAAAGGCTTATGTATTCAATCACTGTCTTACCCCGTGGCATGGGACATAGGGATGTACTGAGTGTTTTTAACTACGGAGAAACATTTTGTTACTCAAGTATAAGGTCACATTGGAAAAGATATCCAGCCAACTCGTCGGAAGTAAATGTCTTTTGCATGGGTACCTCCAATTTTGCGGCCTAGACTAAATGACTTATGGTCTATTTCAGTTCTATGGACCTTATCTGAAGGTGCAATTTGACCAATTCTGAGCACTGAAACAGGCTGCCCAGAGAGGCTGTGGAGTCTCCCTCTCTGGAAACATTCAAAACCAGCCTGAACGCATTCTTGTGCAATCTGCTCTAGGTGAACCTGCTTTAACAGGTGGGTTGGACTAAAGGATCCCTAGAGATCCTTTCCAACCCTAACCATTCTGTGATTTTGTGGTAATACAGTGTTCATTTGTCACTGGTTTTACCATGCTTATAGCTGTGTTCTGCAGATTTTTCATGATCTGGAGATTACCAGTGACACCTCAGGTAATTGTAACATCTTTGAGACTTCGTCATTTTTTTATTCAGAAAAAGATACGATTAGCTATCACTGTGATATCAATTACATAATAATCATGACACTTCAATGAACAATTCTATTGTCATTCAACTGTCTATATTGGCAGCATAGCATCACTGAAATGTTGATAATTATCCCTTACGTTTCTGTATTTGATGGCTATGGATACTGTAATTTGTGTGTTTTACAAGTGAATGTATTCTATCCCTTTTCCTTTCTACGCCATGTGAATTGTTCAGCCAGTATGCCTGAGACGGGAATTTATGTTCATAGGCTGTAAGTATGAGGCATCACTACAATCCATAACCAGGCCATTAGCATGCTGCTCGTGCGAGCCAGTGTAGCTACAATTTTCAGTGGCCTAATGTAACAGGTAATCATAAATTAGTATTTGCTTTGAAACAACACCAGGTTATGCAGTCTGCATGCTTAAGGAGAATGACTCAGTAACTAGTGCAATTTTGTAATGAAGTAGGAGCTCATTAAACAGATGCTATCTACTTCAAAGATCTACAGAAGCAGGAAACAAACCAAATGGAAATGTTTCAACAGAACACTGCAGTCAACCACAACAAGTTCAGGTTCATTTACTGTGGCAGCATCGACAGGAATTAGTCACAGTAATAATTGAATAGTTGCTTGCTAATTTATCTTTTTACATTTGTTATTGAATTTGCATAATGTGTTGATATTTTCCATCTTTGGTTACATTAAAATGCCTTCATCTGTGTATACAGAACCAGAAGACAGTGGGTGATTTTAAAATTCGTCAAACTGGAAGTGTTCAATGTCTATTGGTTGGTCTGTGTCTTTTAAAATGGTTTCTTTTTCATGGTTTGTGTGCATCTTTGCACATGCAGGCTTGCAATTAGTATTTAGGAAAACTGAAATGTTTCTTTCTTTATGAATCATAGGTGCAGGCATGTAGATAGGAAAAGCGACTAAGCATCCAGTATTTCTAGGAGTAATGCCTAAGAAATGGCAATGGATACTTTTTCAATAGGAAGAATAACCAGAAATAATAGTCCTTCAGAACTAAACTCCATGCATAGTTTCAAAGGTCAGTATTAGTTTTATAGTGTATTACCTGAAGGACATTCTGCTGACTACAGGGGCTTTGCAGCTGCCAGGGACCAACAGTACTGTATAACATTGTTATGTAATTTTATTTGAGACTAATGAGATGGAAAAAGGATAATGACCAGAATTTGAAGAATAGAAATAGGTTTTATCATAGCTACAACAATCTCTGATAGACAGAGAGTAGTGGTAAATGGGGCAGAATCTAGTTGGAGGCCTGTATCTAGTGGAGTGTCTCAAGCGCCAGTACTGGGACCAGTACAGTTCAATATATTCATCAATGACTTGGATGAGGGAATAGAGATGGCAGAGTTCTGGATCACATGTGGCAGGAACAGAATAGCAAGCAGAATCGCAACCCTGGACTTCAGTAGGGCCAACTTTGGCCTTTTCAAGCAATTGCTAGGGAAAATCCCATGGGCAAGGGTACTTGAAGGTAAAGGGGCCCAAGGCAGTTGGTTAGTATTCAGGGACTGCTTCTTCCAAGCTCAAGATCAGAGCATCCTGACATGTAGGAAGTCAAGGAAGGGAGCCAGGAGACCGGCTTGGTTAAACCGGGAACTGCTGGGCAAACTCAAGTGGAAGAGGAGAGTTTACAGATCATGGAAGGAGGGGCTGGCCACTTGGGAAAAATAAAAGACTATTGTCAGAGGATGTAGGGAGGCAACTAGGAAAGCTAAGGTGTCCTTAGAATTAAACCTCGTGAGAGGAATCAAGGGCGACAGAAAGAGCTTCTTCAAACACGTGGCAGATAAAACTAACACTAGAGGCAATGTAGGGCCACTGGTGAATGAGGTGGGTGCCCTGGTGACAGAAGATACAGAGAAGTCAGAGCTACTGAATGCCGCCTTTGTCTCTGCTCACACTGCTGGAGGCTGTCATAAGGAGCCCCATACCCCTGAGGCCCCAGAGGAAGTCAGGACAATGGAAGAGTTTGCCTCAGTTGATGAGGACTGGGTTAGGGAGCAATTAAGCAATCTGGACACCCATAAATCCAGGGGTCCTGATGGGATGCACCCGCAGGTGCTGAGGGAGCTGGCTGAAGTCATTGCTAGGCCACTCTCCGTCATCTTTGCTGAATCGTTGGAAACAGGAGAGGTGCCTGAGGACTGGAGGAAAGCAAATGTCACTCCAGTCTTCAAAAAGGGCAAGAAGGAGGACCTGGGTAACTATAGACCGGTCAACCTCACCTCCATCCCTGGAAAAGTGATAGGACAACTTATCCTTGGCACCATCTCAAGGAATATGAAGGAGAAGAGGGTCATCAGGGGCAGTCAACATGACTTCACCAAGGGGAAGTCATGCTTAACTGGCCTCATAGCCTCTTATGAGGGCATAACCAGGTTGGATACATGATGGCAAAGCAGTGGATGTGGTCTGTCTTGATTTCAGTAAAGCATCTGACACAGTCTCCCACAGCATCCTCGCAGCTAAACTGAGGAAGTGTGGTCTGGATGATCAGGTAGTGAGGTGGACTGTGAACTGGCTAAAGGAAAGAAGCCAGAGAGCTGTGGTCAATGGGGCAGAGTCCAATTGGAGGCCTGTATCTAGTGGAGTGCCTCAAGTGTCAGTACTGGGACCAGTACAGTTCAATACATTCATCAATGACTTGGATGAGGGAATAGAGTGCACGGTCAGCAAGTTTGCTGATGACACCAAGCTGGCAGGAGTGGCTGACACGCCAGAAGGCTGTGCTGCCATCCAGCGAGATCTGGATAGGCTGGAGAGCTGGCTGGGGAAAAATTCAATGAAATGTAACAAGGGCAAGTGTACAGTCTTGCATCTGGGGAGGAACAACCCCAGGTACCAGTATAAGTTGGGGAACAACCTGTTAGAGAGCAGGGTAGGGGAAAGGGACTCGGGGATCCTGGTGCACAGCAGGATGACCATGAGCCAGCACTGTGCCCTTGTGGCCAGGAAGACCAATGGCATCCTGGGGTGTGTTAGAAGAGGGGTGGTTAGTAGGTCGGGGGAGGTTCTCCTCCCCCTCTACTCCGCCCTGGTGAGACCGCATCTGGAATATTGTGTCCAGTTCTGGGCCCCTCAGTTCAAGAAGGACAGGGAACTGCTGGAGAGAGTCCAGCGCACAGCCATGAAGATGATGAAGGAAGTGGAGCATCTCCCTCAATAGGAAAGGCTGACGGAGCTGGGGCTCTTTAGCTTGGAGGAGGCTGAGGGGTGACCTCATTAATGTTTATAAATATGTAAAGGGTGGGTGGCACGAGGATGGAGCCAGGCTCTTCTCAGTGACAGCCAATGATAAGACATGGGGCAATGGGTACAAACTGGCACACAGGAGGTTCCACTTAAATATGAGAAGAAACTCCTTCATGGTGAGGCTGACAGAACACTGGAACAGGCTGCCCAGGGAGATTGTGGCTTTTCCTTCTCTGGAGACATTCAAAGCCCACCTGGACACATTCCTGTGTAACCTCATCTAGGTGTTCCTGCTCTGGCAGGGGGATTGGACTAGATGATCTTTTGAGGTCCCTTCCAATCTCTAACACTCTGTGATTCTGTGATTCTGTGCACAGCATTACCCCTTTAACGAAATAAACGTAAGTAAATGCTCAATATTTCCATGACCAAGGCCTGAATTTCTTGCAGTGCCATATGTCTGATGGTTGAATTAAGGCAAATCTGTTAACCTCTCTTTCTTGTGTCTCTGTTTCCTTAGCTGTGCTAACAGCTGAGCAGGCGAGGCAGGCAGGCAGAGACCTGGCTTGCAGCAGGCAGGGTGGCCGCGCTCAGTGCCCAGCAAATGAGACTGGGCCTGGTCGCGGGGGCCTGCAGGAACCGGCACGCAGGGCAAGACCCTCTCCATGCACCCCAACAAACCTGCCCGAGCACATGGAGATGTAGATGAAAAAGGCTTTATTGGGGGGAGCGGTCAAAAGGGCAGCGGCCCCTCGCTGATCACAGTGAGGATCCTTCCCACTGCATACGCCACGTTGTAGTAGGTCTCCTCACGCAGCACATGCAACAGGAGGCGGTAGAGGAACTCGGCGTCGCAGCAGGAGGCGTAGAGCACTGCAGCCGCCAGAAAGAAGAGGACAACCAGCTCCGGGATGACGAACAGCACGCAGAGCATCCTGTGGGGCAGAAGAGACATGGGAGACCGGAGAGGGTGGACGCCTCGCAAGCCGTTCTAGATATGGGATAGAGGGAACCCTTCTAGGAGTTCCACAGGCCACCTCCTCGGCCATTTCTCCTTGATCCCTTGGGCAGGCTGGGACACGAGACTCCACAAGCCTGGGAAAACATCCCAGCCCAGGGAAAAGTGACGCTGAGCACTTCTCAGCTTCCAAGGCAACAGGCGGCCAGCAGCTTGCCAGCAGCCTGGCTTGTGAGCCCCGCCGGTTGGAGCAGGCGTCTAGCCCATCATCCCAGCCACTGCCCAGGAGCGGGCCCCAGGACACAGAGGATCCAGTGGGGATACTCACTGCAGCCAGTAAAGGAAACCGCGTCTCCTGGCCAGCAAGTCCCTCTCCTGCAGGTCAACACAGAGCAAGGACACTTGTCAAGCACTGCCACATGGTCGGGACAGCCGGAGTTACACGGTGCCCCTGACCTCCACCTTGAGCAGGAGCGTAGCCCATGGTGGCTGTGCCCTCCATGGACCCCTCTCCCCACGCTGACCAGGGGCAGGGGCTGGCACACGCTCTCCTGCTTACCATCTGCTCTTCCACCACCTCTGGTAGCGCAGTCTCTGGCGTCTCAGCCTCCTTCATCTTCTGCAGATGGCTGTGGGCAACAGGGCTTGGTTGGATGACTTACAGACCTCCACGGCCACGCAGGGGTTCCCCTTCCAAACATACGCCACCCCAGGCAGGGATTGGGCTCCCCTGTCACACCCCCACCCATGGCCTGGCTCCAGCATTGGCAGCCCTGTCCCTGCGGGTGCTGCAGAGACACCCTGGAGGCCCGTATGGGGGCAGGGGCCCAACTCACCAGGCCTCTTCCTCCTCCACCTCCTCTTCAAAATTACGTATTTCCCGACGCAGCACCTGGGAGTCAGAAGAGTTGCAAGTGCCTGAGCCCCCTGTGGCTCACCGCCAGAGCCCCCACCCCAGGGCCTGTGGGCACCCCCCACCCGTTTTCCCCCAGCCCTTTTGACTTTACCTCGGTCTCCTTAATAGCCTGGTGCAGCAAGTCCACAGTCTTTGCATAGCGCCTTTCCTCCTGCTAAACAACGGGTGCACCATGCGGGCGGCTGGGCTGGGACACGGACACCCCCGGCCCTCTCCTGCCCCAGGGCCGTGCACGCTCGGGCCTCCTTCTCCCCTCTACCTGCTGCGTCTCTTCTCCTCTCGCGCCTCCCTCCAGACATGCCGCCTCACACTGCTCCTGCGGGAGAGGAGGGTATGAGGAGCAGCCATCAATCGGGGCATGGGGACAGCCCCACGAGTGCACTCTCCTCGCCATTATCCCCTCTCCCAGCTCCCTTCGGGCACCACCTTTGCCTGCCTCACGTCCCCTCTCCTTCCCAGCCTGCAGCCACTGTGGGCAGACAGAGGGACCCCCATGCCCAACTCGGGATGCAGTCCACGTCTGGACATGGTCCTGAGCAACTTGGCTCTAGGTGAGCCTGCTTGAACAGGGGCATGAGATGAGACAACACCATCTTCAGCGGTCCCTTCCAAGCTCAACCAGCCTGTGATTCTGCAAACTCACCTCACACTGGGCCAGCAGAACCTCCAGCTGCTGGAGCACCTGCTGGCAGTTCTCATAGGACGCCGCCGCAGCAGAGTTCTGCAAAGAGGAGCCGCATGGAGTCATTGAGCCCCTGACACAGCCTGAGCTGCTGGAGCTGGGGGAACATGGGCAGAGCAGGGGACACTGACCTCCTTGCTCAGCAGTCCTTCGCTTTCCTTCAGTTCCTCCTGATCTCCCTGGATGGGGAGAGGAGGGGTCAGGGGCTGAAATCTCACAGGCCCAGCCCACGGTGACAAGAGGACAACTCCACACCTACCAGACACTGCAGTGTCCCCCTTCGCCCTTGAGTCCCAGGAGAATCCTGAGACAGGCACTCCTCGAACATGTAAAGGTCTTTCTCCATCATGTTCATCTCCACTTCCTCACTCGTGTGTCCTGAGACTGCAAGGTCTGAGGGACACGGCTGTGGGCACTGTTGGGCACAGACACAGTTGGGGACGCTTCCCAAGAGCACCCGCAGCCGCGCTCTCTCGCGCGCAGGACACGGCCACACACGTGCACGGTCAGGGAAGACCAGGGCCTTCCGCTGCACAGCGAACACAGGACAGGTCGTTGGCGACTGCTCTCCAAACTCCTGCCCCGCAGCCGCGCTCTCTCGTGCACAGGACACGGCCACACAAGTTGCACAGTCAGGGAAGCCCAGGGCCTTCCACTGCACAGCGAACACAGGACAGGTCGTTGGCGACTACTCTCCAAACTCCTGCCCCGCAGCACCGAAGTTCTCCTCCGAATGCTTCCCCACCTCGGGGAGCAGCCGCTTTTATTGCCGCCAGGGTGCCCATGTCACAAACCCACAGTGTCATCGCGGTGACACGGCCAGCGCTGCCCATTGTGACACGGCCCTCCCCTCCCCGGGGCTGCTGGCAGGAACAGTTTTGGGCTCCAGCTGTGGCTGCCGGGGGATCAGGGCTTCCCTCGCAGCACCCACTCTTAGCACACAGGTGGAAGCGAGTGCGGGTGCCACGTGTCGGCATCTCCCTGTGGGCTTTGCCTGTTCCTTGACCGTCCGGCTGCCTCAGCTCCCCAGCCCAGGATCAAGCAGGAGCCAGACTGCGCATGTGCTCCCAGCCGGCACCTGCAGACTCTCTCACACACCCGTGCGTGCACACGGGCATGGACGACCACACCGTGTGGGCTCCAGCGCAGGGCTCAAGCATCCAGCCCCAGGAGGGAACTACAGCTCAGGAAGGGGAAAAATCAAGACTGGGGGCCTCTTCTCCAGCCTGGACAGAACCTGTGCTCTGGGGGTTTCTCTCTTGCTCAGAGAGCCGCAGCTGCTGCCCGCGGGGGGACGGCAGGAGGAAGGCACCCGACAGGCAGGCAGGGAACCCCGTGCTTCAGCTGCGGCCCTGCCAGCGGCTGCGTGCAGCGGCGCTACATTCAGCAGGTACAGGCCGCGTTGCTCCGGCCTCCAGCCAACAGGGCCTTCCAGGACGAAATCAGTAGATGCCATTTATTGCCATGAGTGCGTTTTTATACAGTTTGACCAATTCACGTGTCTCTTCAGTATTGATTATGAGTTACAGCAATAACATCTCATTGGCTAATTTTGCTATCATCAGTGTTACTCTTCTACAGGCTGCCCAAGGAGGTTGTGGCTTCTCATTCTCTGGAGACATTCAAAGCCCACCTGGACACATTCCTGTGTAGCCTCATCTAGGTGTTCCTGCTCTGCCGGGGGAAATGGACTAGTTGATTTTTCGACGTCCCTTTCAATCCCTAACATTTTGTGATTCTGTGATTCTGTGCTTCTGTGAATGTTAGTTTCTTATTTTCCACTGCAGACCTGTTAAACAAAACATCAGAAAGCAGGAGAAATATATGATTCCAGTGGCAATCTCTAATCCAAAATCAGCTTTAAGGATTAAGTCTCTTTCTTTTAAATATGTAATTTTGAGCTCAGTTAAGCCAATTGTGTACTAGTGTTCTGCCACAAAGGAACAGAAATGACTGACATACTAACATTTTAAATGTTGGCTTGCAAGCTGAAAAGAATGGCTCAACAAAATGCATAACCCTGGAGAATAAAAATGCAATCCTGAAGGTGAGGAACCTCCAGGGCAACAGAAGTAAGACATTTTTTGTCACACAGGTGCAAACAGAAAACTGCATTTTTTTTGTGCCCAGAAATCTCAGTTACAAATTGGGCAGTGTGGATGAGGTCCTTAGAATCGTAGAAGATCCTGAGTTGGAAGGAACCCATGAGGATCCTTGAGTCCAACTCCTGACTCTACACAGGGCAACCTAAAAGTTAAACCATATATTTAAAAGCATTTTTCAACTTCTTCTTGAACAGCAACAGGCTTGGTGACACTTCTCTGGAGAGCTTGTTCCAGTGCTTGACCACTCTCTCAGGACGAACTTTTTCCTGATATCCAGTCTGAACTTCCCATGTTGCTTTAATCTGTTCCTTCACAATCTATCACTGGATATCAGAGCAAAAAGATCAGCAACTTCCTTTCCACTCCATCTCATGAGGAAGCTGAGATTATACCTCTCCTCCAGCCTGGACAAACATAGTCCTCTCAGCTGCTCCTCGTAAGTCATGCCTTTTAGTCCTTCCACTACCTTTGTTGTCTTCCTTTGGGCATATTCTAGTATTTTTATATCCTTCTTATATTGTGAAGACCAAACCTACATGTAGCACAGGTGATACTGCATGAATGTAGATTATAGTGGAACAATCACTTCTTTTGACTGGTTAGCTGTACTGTGCTTAATGCACCTCAGGATATGGTTGGCCCTTTTGGCCTCCAGGACACAGAGTTTACTCACTCCAGGATAAACATCAACCAGGACCTCCAGATTCCTATCTACAAGACTGTAGCCTCTTATCCTGCAGACTATATGTACATTCAGGATTACACCACCGAATCTGGCATTTGTCCTTGTTAAATTTCACAGCTGGTGATTGCCTAGTACTATCAAAATCTCTCTATAAGGCCTTTCTACCATCAAGGGAATCAGTGATTCCTCCTAGTTTAGTATTGTTTGCAAACTTACTTAGTGTGCATTCAACTCCTGTGTCCAGGTCTTTAATAAGAACATCAAAGAGAACTGACCCTAAAATTGAGCCATGGGGAACTCCAGGACTAGATAGTAGCTAGGTGTTACCCCAAATACTACAACTCTTTGAGCCCCATCCTTCAGCCAGGTCTTTACTGATCATGCACGGATCATTGTGTACATGTCCAGCGGTATATTGGACATTTTGTCTGGAAAGTTACTGTAACAGACAGTATCAAAAGCTTTGCTAATTATTTTTTTTTAAATAAAACAAAACAACAAAACGTCGACTACCTTTTCTTTGTCTACTCTGCACGTAACCTTGTCATCAAAGGATATTAAGTTATTATAGTTAGGCTTGAACCTATGTTGTCTCTGACTGATGACTGCCTTGTCTTTCAGGAGTTTTTCGGTAACTCACAGAATAGTCTTCTCCATAATTATACCAGGTACTGAAGTAAGACTGATAGGCTTATAGTTACCATGGTCTTATTTCTGGCCGTTCTTGAAAATTGGAATGATATTTGCTAGCTGGCAGCTGACTGAGGCCTCTCTAGATTTCCGAGACTATTGATAACTAAGAGACATCTTGCAATAACATCAGCCAAATATTTCAGGATCATCAGGTCCCATAGACTTATGTACACACAGTCACAGCAGCAAATCCCATACAAATTCAAAGACAACTGGGAGTCTACCACTCCCCTAGCTGTGGTCATCCAGCCCAGGGCTCCAGGTATTCCAGGGTGCACCGCTACTCTTACAGACAGAGGCAAAGGCAGCATGAAATGTCTGCTATATTTTCATCCCTATTTGTGAAGTGGCAACCACCATAATCAAGTAATGGACTAATGTTTTATTTAGTTCCTCCTTTTCTTGTTAACATTCTTTAAAAAGCCTTTTTTGTTATCTACTGTAGTACTGGTGTGCTCCAGCTCCAAGCTTTGGCCAAACAAATTCTCCCTACAGTGGAGAACAGCATCACTACAGTTCTTCTGTGTTGCTTTACTCTGCTTTCAAAGTCCACACTTTTTTTGCCAAAGAATCCAGAAGAAGATCCCTGTTCAGCCGAACCAGCCTTCTGCCCTACCTCTTTGACTTCTGAAAAGTTGAAATTGCTGTCTCCTGTGCTCTTTTAAAAGGTGGCTCTTAAAAAGTGACCAGCGTTCATGGACCCAAATACTCTCTAAAGCAGATTCCCTTGGGATCTTACTGACCAGTTCCTGGAGCAGCCTAAATCCTGTTCTTCTGAAATCCAGGGTAGCACCTCTGCCAACAGTTTTTCTCATATTGACAAAGAATTTAAGCTCAAAAATTTCATCATCGTTGTGGCCAGGATAGTCACTAATCATCACTTCACCCACAAGACCATCTCTATTTACAAACAACAGATCTATGAGGGCATATTTCCACTTAGCTCTCTGAGTACATTTCTCAAAACGTAATTTTCAAGATGCTTGAGCACCTTGATGGGCTTGAAGAGCGGGCCCATGCAAACTTCATGAAGTTATAAAACGACAAGTTCAGCAACCTGCACTTGCATAGGGTCAATCCCTAGTATTGGTACAGACTGAGGAATGAAGGGATTGAGAGCAGAAAAGGAGAAGAACTTTGGGATCCTTGTGGATGAGAAATTGGGCATAAGCCAGCAACACATGCTTGAAGCCCAGAAAGCCAGTCATATTCTGGACTGCATCAAAAGACATGTGACCAGCAGGTTGAGGGAGGTGACTGTCCCACAATTCTGCTCTTATGAGACCCTTGCCTGTATTCAGCTCTGGCGTCTTCAGTACAGGAAAGACATGGATCTTTTGGAGAGGGTCCAGAGGAGGCCACAGAAATGATCAGAGAGATAGAACACCTCTGCTATGAAGAAAGGCTGAGAGAGTTGGGGTTGTTCAGCCTAGGGAAGTGAAGGCTCTGGTGAAACCTTATTGAGGCCTTTCAGTAGGACGGCCTATAAGAAAGACAGAGAGAAACTTCTCACTATAGCCTCTAGTAACAGAACAAGGGACAACAGTTTTAAACTGAAAGAGGGTAGATATAGATTGAATGTACAGAAAACAGTTGGGTTTTTTTTGTCATGGGAGTGGTGAGACGCTGGAATAGGTTGTCCAGGGAAACTGTGGATGTCCCATCCCTGGAAGTGTTCAAAGTCAGACTGAATGGGGCTTTAAGCAACCTGATCTAGTGAAGATTTCCATGCCCATGTCAGGGGTGTTGAACAAGATGCTATTTAAAGCTCCCTTCCAATCCAAAACATCCTGTGATGCTATGAATTTGCTAGACCTCTTCAGATCTGCTGTATGACACTTCCAGTTAACATCTGGAAAGGTGAAGTTGTTCATACGGTCAAGGGCAAATTATTTTGAGCACTGGGTTAAACCCTTATGGACTAATACATCAATGTCAATCCTGCCTGAGTGATCTATAGTAGACTTCCACAGCAATATCTGCTCTATTAGATTTTCCCCTAATCTTTACCCAGAAGTGCTCAACCATTTCACCGCTGCTGCAAGCACTGTGCAGTCCAATCACTCCTTTACGCACAGCACTACCCCTACACCTCTCTCTCCTGAAGAGCCTGTAACCCTCCATCACAGCTCTCCAGTCGCAGGACTCTCCCAACCAAGCTTCACTTAAGCCAAAGCTGCAGCAGCTCTGGGATTGAGCCAAAGCTTCCAGTTCCTCATGTTTACTCCTCAACCTGCAGGCATTCATGCACAAACATTTAAAATGTCCTCCATTGTATTGGGTGCATCATGGAGCAGAGTGAAAGTCCTCACTAGCACACTGTCACTCAAATCTTGTCATGTTGTCCCAGAGCTTATCACCAGTAACCCTGTCCTGCCTCACACCCCTGCAGCATCACCTTCCCAAGCCACAGCCTGGGCTTCTGCAGGAGAGGGCAGCCAGTGCCTCTGGCAAATGGAGGGCTGCTACACTGCAGTGCAATGCTTCAAGACATAGACAACAAGACATGCCACTGTGTTGAATCTTCATGCTGTGGACCCAGCTGAGACCTCAGTCCTTGAGAAGAAAAGCCAGCCTGAGAAGGCAAGCCAATTTCTTTGCCACTGCCACCTTGCACCAAGTGGCAAAGATGGGGTCAGGCTCATGTTTAGGGAGGTTCCTCTTTGTTCTCATTACACAAGCACCGAGATGGAGAAGTGGTGGGGATGCCTCCTCCTTGTTTCCCTCTCCACTCCCCTGCAAGCTGTAAGTAGCACAAGGACAGGAGCATCTCATGGCAGAGCTGGGAACACAACGCAGAAAGGGGGGGGAGGACGTGATGTGAAGTCAGACTTTGACCACCCTCCTGGTATAGTACACAAGTGCCTGAGCAAACCTGGATGGGAAGAAACTTAGGTGTGTGGAACATCAGGTGTTGGAGACAGTTCTTAGTTCATCCCTGAGCCTGGGCTGGAGTGGCCAGGAGGCATCAGCTAAGCCTGTCTGGCACTGTGGTTGCTGATATACCTTGACCCAGGCTGGACTTGGGCAACCAACCAAACAGACCTCCTGGCCCTGTCAGGGCACTTTGTCCTATCAAAACAGGCCTTGCTAAAAAAAGTCTGTTCCCATCTTTCTTATAGACCACTTTAAATACTGAAAGGCCTCCATGTAGTCTTCTCTACCCCAGGCAGAAAAATCTAAATGCTCTCAGCTGTTCCTCCAGCTTTCTGATCATTTTTGTGGCCCTCCTCTGCATCATCTCCAACAGGTCCATGTCTTTTCTGTACTGAGGCCTCCAGAGCTACATGCAGGACTCCAGGTTGGTTCTCACCAGAGCGGAGCAGAGGAGCAAAATCACCTGGCCATGCATTTTTGGTGCAGCCCAAGATACAGTTGGCCTTCTGGGCTGCAGGTGCACATTGCCAGCTCATGTCCAATCTTTCATCCACCAGTAGCCCCAAGTTCTTCTTCACAGGGCGGCTCTAACCCCTTCATCCCAGAGCCTGTACTGACTCTGGGTCTTGCCCTGACCCAGATGCAGGACCTTGCCCTTGGCCTTGTTGAACCTCAAGTGGTTCACATGAGCACACTTTTCAAACTTGTCCAAGTCAGGCAAGTCAACTGCACCACTCAGCCTGATGTCATCCACAAACTTGCTGAGGGTGCACTCAATCCCACAGCCTATAACATTGATAAAGACATTAAATAGTACTGGACACAATACAGTCCTCTGAGGGACACCACTTGTTACCAGTGCTCATCCAGACACTGAGCCATTGACCACTGCTCTCTGGATGTGACCATCCAGCCAGATTCTCATCCATCAAACAGTCCACCCAACAAATCCAAACCTCACCAATTTTGAGAGGAAAATGTTGTGTGGCACCATGTCAACAGCTTTACAGAAGTCCAGACAGAAGACATCCCTAGCCCTTCCTTAGTCCATTGAGGTAGTTCCTCCATCTTAGAAGGCCACTAGCTTGATCAGACAGAACTTGCCCTTGGTGAAGCCATGCTGGCTGTCTTGAATCACCTCCCTGTCCTCCATGTACATCAGCATAGCTTCTAGGAGGATCTGTTCCATGACCTTCCAAGGCACAGAGGTGAGGCTGACAGGTCTGTAATTCCCAAGGTCCGCCTTTTTACCCTTTTTAAAAGTGGCTGTGATGTTTCTCTTTTTCCAGTCACCAGGGACTTCACCTGACTGCCAGGACTTCTCAACTACCATAATGAGTGTCTTGGCAACTACATCAGCCAATTCCCTCAGGACTCTGAGATGCATCTCATCAGACTCCATAGACTTCTGTATATTCAGGTTCCTCAAGTGTTCAGGAACCTGATCCTACCTTACAGTCAAAGTGACTTTGCTCCCCTGGTCCCTGCCTTGCAGTTCATCCACTTGAGAGGTGTAGGAAGAAAGCTTGCCCATGAAGACTGAGGCAACGAAGTTGCTGAGTACCTCAGTCTTCTCCTTGTCCGTTGTTACCTGTTTGCCAATCTTGCTCATCAGGGTGGGTACACTTTCTGTGACCTTCCTTTTCTGGTTGACATACCTGTAGAAGCCTTTGTTGTTATTCTTTGCATCTCTTGTCAAGTTCAGCTCCAGATGTGCCTTTGCCTTCCTGACCCCATCTCTGCACAACCAGGCAGTGTCCTTGTGCTCTTCCCAGGATCCCTGTCCCTGCTGCCACCGCCTGTGCTTTTCCTTCTTGCCCTTTAGTTTGACCAGCCTGTCTCAACGCAACCATGCCGGCCTCTTGCCCTCCTTACCCCATTTCTTACACCTGGGGATTGTGAGCTCTTGTGCTCTATGGGAAGTGTCCTTAAAAATCTGGCAGCTCTGTTCTGCTCCCTTGTCCCTGAGCGCAGTTTCCCGGGGGTCCTGTTGACTAACTCCTTGAAGAGCTGGAAGTTGGCTTTCCTAAACTTCTGGGCCCTGACTTTACTCTTCACCTGTTCCACTTCCCTCAGGACTGTGAACTCCAGTCTTGATGTCAATGATTAGCTCACTTGTATTGGTGATGATCAGGTCCAGTACTGCATTCACACTGGTAGTGTCACTGCCACTGGCTCCATGGGGCATGAGGACAGCGATCTCTGCAGTGTTCCTCAAGCACCAAGAATGCATTCCCCTGGTCTTGTTAGGCCCCCTAAACCAACCTTTGTGACTGCCATCCAGCTGAAAGGCCCTGACAGCCATGGGCACCTACAGGTGTGTGTGGTGCTTCCTGTCTTCCCAGAAGTCTGTCTCTATTCTTTAAAGGACACGTGAAGCAGGACTTCCATCCAACAGATGCAGCTTTGAACATGGCTCTGCCAGGACCTGAGATTATAGCAGAGAACCTCCGGCAGTCTCATCCAGATGCATCTTCCTCCTGCAGCCCCTCCAGTTAATTCCATTGGACCCTCCAATACGTCCACTCCCTCTGCATGTCTTGTCTTCTTTAAATAAGTTCCAGTTTTCTTAAAAATAAATAAATACATTAATTAATTAATTAATAATGTTGTTTCTGTAAAAGTAACTGGAAAACTCTCTAAATGGCCTAAGTGAGAGTCTCCCAATGGAGACATTTGTTTTCATAAAGTACTTCGCACTCAGAAAGTTGGATGATGTAATGACTATTCCTTGTCCTTAGTGCATTATGTAGCGAAATACAAGTCATTTCCTCCGTAATTTATAAAAAGATAGAATGATCTGTGAATTCATATGCATACAGTGAAGTGAATTCAGAACTCAGTATTCAGCAACTACTACCACCTGGTACATTTTAACTTGCACCTTTCCTGGGCTACTGCTGAACACATCACCATTCCAAAGAGGTTGCTTTGTTTAAAGTGCTGGCTTGCAGGATTCCCAGTTTTATGCCGGGAAGGGAAAAAATAAATACACTCCATTCCCTCATCTTTCTATAGCCTGTTCAGACTTTCATTCGTGACTGTACTTAACATTTCTGAAAAGAGGACATAACAGCTGACAAATAAATGTCTGAACTGAAGTCAGATGATTCTTCATGATAAAAGAGCAGGAACTTATCCTGGGTAGTCAGATGCTTTACTAAAATGGATACTAAAGGCATTTTTACACTCAAATCTAGGCAAAAGGATTGTGAAGAAGTTGGTCAGTTTTGGATGTCAGTGATGGCTGTTCAGTGATTTCATTTAGATAATAATTGACTTGCTCCATTTCTGAACATGAGCATTCACTTTACACATAACAATCAGAAAAAAAAAACAGCTGGCAGCGCATGTATAACGTACTAGAAAACAGGGACTGCAACAGACGCCACAGTGACTCTGGCTTCTATGGTAATATAATTTGACAAATGCAGAGGGAGCAATGGGGCTGAGGACTAAGCACTGGCTCATACTTATAGCTTTCAGAAGGGAATCTCCATACCAAAAGCTTCTGGATGGAGATATGCAACACTGATAGTGCTGGGGTCCAGAGTTTACTGGCTAGCTGAAAGAGCTATCGTCCCTTAAGGCAATGGTCTGCTATTGTGTTGTTGCCCTACGGGTTTTCTAGCATTGACCACAGCACAGGAAATTAAAAATATGAATTGAGGCTGCCATGTAAAGCACAATAACTCCCACTATGTTATTTGCCATAAGTATTTTTTCCCATGTCAATCTAATTGGTGACTAGTGCTGTGTCATTTCTCTTCTACTGTTGTAAAGAAAATGTCACTGCCAAGACAATGCATTTACCACTTTACCATTATTATTTCTGGTGATCTTACTTTCTATAGTACTTGTTTTCTCAAATACAAATATAAAGAATGATAAATACAGATACCTATGTCTGTATTTCACCTCTGTACGTCTGCTGATCAGAAAACATGGCATCCCAGGCTACCAGTTCACAGAGTTGAGTTAACTTTCCACTCCCCTTTACCTTTTTCAGGGAAAAAAGTGCAACCAGATTGCACTGTGGTTTTTCACTGAAGGAGCCTCAGTGGAAATGAGCATTCCAGTCTGGACCCCATGGCAGATGAGCACAGATTCACTTCCAGACCCATGGCAGAAAGTGGACTGTCTCAGACAAACATATTTCAGTGTCTGGCAACTGAACAGAAAATCAGTAACTGAAGATGATTGAGAGTTCAGAGAGGTAGGTACCAGATATGAGTTGCCTTTGTGAAAACTAGAAAGAAATCTCACTGGGTAAGAATAACAACAACAGCTATAGCATTCAGATAACTGACAACAAATTGATGAATTTCTTTTTTTTTTTCTTCTTTTCTCCTATTTTCTTAAAGGAGAAAGAGTTATTAAGCAAGTGTACACCTTTTCTTTCCATTTAGTATAATGGGGAATTTATAACATTTTCTGTCTGGGATACTGCTCTAATGCTAGTGGCAGTATCAGAGTTATAAAGATTGTAATTTAGCTATACATTTGTGCTTTTGTTAAACCTGTAAAACCAGTTAAACCTGTAATCCCAGCTTCAAGTAAACTTGTTAGGAGCAGCCAGTTACACCCTTGCAAGGATGTATCACTAGTTGCCTGTTACATGTTTTCACTATTTTTTCACAGATACTTTCCCTAAATACATTACTCAAAGCAATAGCAAAGTTACTTAAGGCAACAGGAGCCCCAGACCAGAAAAAGAACTCCAAAAGTACAAATGCATTTGTCATAGACCTGTGAACCCTAAGATCCCTCTCACCCAAATTTGTTGCCAGTTTCATACCTGACAAGAGTAATAGCTCTATTGTAACCCTGGAAATCAACCTAACGTAACTTGGGTCTTTCTCATATCATTTGTTCAAGGTCATTTGCTGTCATGATCTGGTTTAAAATATGAATCACAGTAACAGATAAAACTAACTTCTCTTTCACTAACTTGGAAACTGAGGTATGCAGCTCTGTTCTTGGAGTATGTGAAAGTCTATGTAATAGGCCAGATCAATAGGGAGCTACCATTGTGTTGTCAATGTCCCTTCCTTTGATCAGGGTCCCACCAACTCACTTTCTGCATGCCCTTCACAGGCAAACAATGTGTTCACAGCATTAAAGGACTAGACAGCTTTCCAGATGTCATTTAGAAAACCTTCCTAGCCAAGGGGCAATGACTAATTTTGTGTTAAAACTCAGTTGGACAGTGCAGTACAGAAACACTGCAGGCCATGTCAAATACAAACACTGAATGCTTGTTTCTGTAAACTGACAGACCCTTGGGTTATGTGAGGTGAGTAGAGAATTGATGCCATTATGCTGTAGCCCTCCTAAATTCTAGAATGAATATATAATACAACAGTGTAATAGTTACAAACAACAGGTAGACGAAAAAGCAAAAACTGATTTCAGATGGACTGCCAGACATACAAGAACAATACAGGAAAACACAAGCAATTTCTAACCAGTGTGGAGCAACTTCTGTTTTCCACCTGTCTACCCCATGAAAAGTACTATGACTGCAAAGTTACATCAGACACATCTGTAAAAATAGCTTAGCAGGAAGACCAGTTAAAATATACAAAAACTTTTATTAAACAAAAAAGTTATGTTTCCATTATGCATAATTGTGCTTTATGCTACCTAGAAATGCATACAAATGTGCACACATGCATTCACTCACACAGCTAGGTTAATTTGTGCTGGAACTTCATCTTCTGATGCTGCCCAAAGGAGAAACTGAAATATCTTCCCCCATCCAGAATGGGCGCCTAGCTGTTTTGCAAACTGCCTAAGCTCCTGTTCACTAAAAACTTCCTACAATTAAACATATCAGATGTGACACATTTTGAAGTTCCTCCTTAGCCTAAAATAAAGTAAAAAGAAATTGACTGAATTGTGGGTCAGCAGTCAGCTGACTGAACTCAAATTCAGACCACCTTAAGTCATCATCTCCCCTTCACATTCTTTTGTTCTCCACTAAGTGAATACAAAATTCTTATAGTAAGCTTTATGTAATCCGCCTTCATACACAAAGAGAAGAGATCTCCTTTGAATTGCAGTTAGCCAGAATCTAAGTTGAAAGCTCAAGTGGAGAGAAAAAAAGACTAAACAACTTCTAAATCAACTTTCATAAAACTGAACGAAAGATAACTTCCCATTCCTGCACGATCAGGGTTATTTAAATGCCAACATAGCATATTAATGACACAAAGTTACAAAGCAATGGTACAACTGAATACTTTACAAAAATAAAAAACCGATTTATTAACTCTTCAGCCGAGTTATCTCATACCATGACTTTTTGTAGTGCTGCCCTTCAAACAGAGCTGTAGCTGAAGAGAATCTTGGCACTGAAAATGGCATACAGTGCAATAGGCGACTTACATAGCAGTGCTTTCTGCTAAAAGCATGTTGTGCTATCTTAGACCTACAATCACTGTCAGTGAGTTTACAGGTGAATTTCAATGAGGTCTGTGTTCTGGAACTCTACAATTCTATAGAAGAGTAGTTAGGACAACTTCATGTGGGTTTTTTTGTTTTTATAAAATTCTGTTGATTAATGTCTTCGCAAAGATACTTCAGGTCTGGTGTCCTCACAAAAGCCAGCTCATATGTTTCAAATCCCATTCTTCATTCTCTTATCAAGTATAAAATGGGATAGCTCAACAAAGTGTAGCACTGATGTACTTGGCAGTTGATGAAGACATCACTTAATAGAATTAGAAAAAAACTATGGTGGCAAAAAATAAAATCATTATAAACCCTGGCTTATGAATTCAATGTTGTTTACCATTACACGAAGAACCTAATACCATTTGTTAAAACTACAAATAATAAAAAAGCTCTTCTAAAATGTTCTTTGAAAAAAACAGAAAAGTTGTATGCTCATTAAGGATGCACATACTGAATATAATAACTGCATGCTATTAGTTCATATGACATAAGAACTTTCAAAGCACACAATCAGAAAGATATTTTGTATGGAAATCAAATACCTACATTCAAGGATCGTTGCCTGTATGAAAAAATTTCTTCTGTAACAGAAAACATTTATACTTACAACCTTTCCCCTCTCCTCCTCCCACAAATAAAGACACCACCTGAAATAATTTGTTCATCACTAAAAAAAAAAAAAAAGGGAATGAGTCACATATCAGGTTTCAGTTTAATGCATTTTTAAATGGCTGAGGTATAAACCCCTTGAAATCAAGTTTTATAATTATATGTTGATAGACCCTTAACTTTAATGGATCTTCCAAGTGCTTCTAGAGTAGGTGTTACTTACAATGTTGTAAAGTTTTTTCTAAAACTACAGAATTTCAGCAAGGCAGATAAACAGGTGTTCAAAAGGGCAACACTATTTAAACCTCACTGATTCATGGGACAGGCTGCAAGAAAAGTCAATAAGCTCTATGGAAGCTCACAGCAGAAACTGCAGACTTTAGTAGACACAATGCCACCGTTGTCTGAGGATCACCAATACATATTCATTTCCATGTTGTAACATTTCAGCTTCTGCATTTTGTACATGTTACCAGTAGTGAAATATATACCTCACCTCACAGGATAGGGTTTTCTTTTACTGGTATAGTTTTCATAGGGGATTGCGTATAATAAAATCCATTGCTCAGCTGTTTCATCATACACAGCAGTGAGTTACCTGTCACATAGTTCTTTTATTAGTCTAGCAACACCATTTCTTTTCAAAGAGTTAGGAACTGAGTGACTTCCCTCAGACTTCTTTGTGTAGAATTAAAAGCAGAAGATATGTTAGAATTTACCTGCAATATTACCCAGTGGTCAGAATCATCTTCCTGGAAATCATTCCACTATTGGAAAAGTAGCCAATAAACCATCAAACCACTTTATGTAATTGATTAGCATTTTCTGCTTGTTAACACACACACACACAAATCAATATTCTTATGGCTATGAGACCCAGCCTTAATGATTTAGTGAGACTGTAATTTACTCCAGGCAAAAACAACAACATAGAGTTTAAGTCTATCACAAAACTCTGCTTATGACCTTTGTTTTGCTTGATGTTGTTGCCACCAAGTTATGCTTAGGCAAAAGGGAAGTTCAGCACTAGCAAAAGCACAATAAATCTAAGGTTTCCTGATTACTATTTTTCATTCATCAGCACATAAATTAAAAACAAAAAAAGGAATCTTCAGAATAATTATAATTTATTATATTGGGATGAATCTTTTTCCCTTACACTTGATCTCCTTCCTTGTCTAAAACATCA
Organism: Patagioenas fasciata; assembly: GCF_037038585.1. Classification (NCBI taxonomy): domain Eukaryota; kingdom Metazoa; phylum Chordata; class Aves; order Columbiformes; family Columbidae; genus Patagioenas; species Patagioenas fasciata. Next base: position 53,410,521 of record NC_092560.1, on the reverse strand, counting down.
ATTTGGTGGCCATAAGAAAAATTCCTGATTAGGGTTAAATTCCCGTATTTTCTGGGTACCATCTGCTGCACCTGAAGATTATGTAGAGAAATGTTTATACCTTCTGTGCAAGGACAAGCCCTAAGATTACAATAGATGTGAGAGAGAAGTAAATTAGCAAGAGTTAAGAAGTGAGACAGTGCTTTAGCGTTGTTCTTCTTTGTGACTCATTGTAGGGATTATTCATTCAGTCTTTTTTTCTTCTTTTTACAAATTAAAAGAATGACAAGTCCATACTCGGAGTATAAAGGAAGTTATATTAATGAATACCATATTTGATACACTTTACTGTAAAGAATACTTTCAGATTAAATTTTTTGTAATGCTATAAAGAAGTCCATGTTTTTTTATTTTGTCTATGCCAATGTAGTTGGAAAGACTGTAAACCTACTCAGACCTTTTGTCACAGGTAATCTGATCTCTACCTGTAACATAATGGCAAAGAAGCAACCTTTGAGCAGTTTTGGATTTCACTGTGGTTGTTTTTTGCTGATTTATTTTCTTCTCACCTTTTCACTACTTTTTTCCCTTATAGAGCTTTGCTCTCATTACCATCAGTCCTGAAAAACTACATTGCCTTTAGATATAGTGAAGCCTAAAGAGGGCAGAAACAAGGACAGAAGACCTCTTCCACTGACCTAGACAAAGGGTCACAATAACGTTAAAATTACAGGTCCTTTAAAATGTGATGGTTTGATACCATCATGATATATTGTACTGCTACTCTGCTCTTCAATTCCACCCTATTCTTTATGTCCACAGGAAGCAGAATTCACAAGATTGTAGCTCTCTGAATACATTAGTAAGTTGTAGTCTTGTCCTTTTCAGTCTCCTGCTGGTTCATATGACAGGAACCAGTAGAAAGGATAGTTCACAGATCTTATGAAAGACTGCAACAAATGTAGAATCCTTGAGGTGGTTGCTGGGTCCCCTGCACCAACAAGCTTAACACAGTCACAATCTCCTTCAGTTTTTTCACTTTCTCAATCTTCTTTATTTTCCCTCTGAGTGATCAAGTGAAGACTGAGGGAAGAGGAAACCTGAAAGTGGTTACCCACACTTAGGGAGTATGAACTCATCCTTATCTTTGTTATCTGGTCTTCCTACCCCCTCCTGCCCTCTTGGCACTTTAGGGTTTAGACAAATCATAAAGTAGTTTCCATACTCTAACAAAAATATGTTTATCTGCTTTATTCCATGTGGTTTTGATACAAAGATGCATTGTTCTGTCAACAAAGCATAGGTCCTCCTGGCAACTCTCCATGTTTTCTTATTCTTCACTCTTACATATGCTAAATATGAATAATGAATCTACACATTTATTTGTATTTTCTCTCAGAGAATTAAAGTTCATAACTCAACCTTTCAGCTCCAGTATGTTGCTTATTTCAAGTATGGTTACAAAATATTATAAGGGTAGGAGAGTTGAATAGTACCTCGAAGAGGTTGCCTTAAGAATTAATTGGATTTTCATCCCAGTTTTATTTAGCAAATGTCCAACCGTTCTGCCAGTTTTCACAGCAGATCAGCATAAAGCTCTTTAGCACAGGTGTTTCTGGGACTGGGATTTGTTAGGAAAAATTTCTTTTTAACAGCTTCTGGCCATTTTAAAGCCAAAAATTATTCTAACATTTTTCAAGATCCTGTTGGAAATACCCATGCACTTCTTGTAGAGACACCTTGCCACAGATCTGATGATCTAAAAACCAATGTAAGTAATATTATGTAATATTTCCATCTCTAACGAGTACTTTATTTGTGGAATCTCATTTATTGCATTCATATATAACAGACAGTCAGTCAGCATAAACTTTAATCACACTTTTCATAATCAAATGATGAATGGGGTAAAGCTAAGCCACTGTGATGGGGACTAATTCATTTAAAGGCATGAAACTAGCAGTCTTTAGTTCATTTTAACACACCACTTCCACTGACTTTTTGCCAGATCTAAGTTACTGCAGCACTGCTTAATAACAATGTGTGGTTTCTGACATTTATTTATTGTGTACTAAAACCAAAATCAGGCTGGGTGGTAAGAGTTTTAGACCACCTGAGACGTCTTTAAATTATCAGCATATGGTCAAGTGTGGCAAGGACAGCAATATCCCAAATATGCAGTCATCACACTATCGGTTGATTCACCCTTTGAAGTTATAGATTCATTTTAGGGAACTGTTTTTCCCAAGTGTCCTTTTGAAAAATGGTTTGTTGGAAATCTTTTTATCAGTTAAGTGATGCAGAAATACTTGGAAAGACAGCAGTGATTTTAAAATTTTATTTTAAAGTGAGGCCATGTGTGCACAGAAAATTGATGGATTTTCTGGAATTAATTTACTTCTTTTTCTTTCACCCTCTTCTTTGCTTTGTGTGAAACAAGAACTGTATGTTTAGTGTGAGGCAACACCAGTTGTTTGTTTAGTTTTATGACTGTGTAGCTGTCAGTTTAAGATGTTTTTTATGTAGTAACTGCTTTAGAAAAACTACATTTTCTTTCAAACTTTTATTTTAAAAAGACTTTCCTAAGTGTCTGAAGGGTATTTAATGTGGGTAACAAGGTGACAGTGTAAGGCAACACCATTTTTACTGACCAGGAGACTAATCAGTCCCCTCCTCCTCCATCTGTATTGTCATTTGATGTGAAGGACACACTTTGTCCTCTGTCCAGCAAATCATTTAAGCATTTGTAGTCTCCTTGACTTCAATAGTATTATTCATGGGCCCAAAGTGAAACATGTGCTGAAGCGCTTTGGTGTATTGGATTGTTGTTGAGCAAGGGCAGCAAAGCAGAATCTAGTACAGAGCCCCTAGTGCAGGAAATACTGCAACAGTAATAGCAAACTTTTTCAGGAACAATGGCTTTTGAATTTTCAACAACAAATCTAGATGCAAAGAAAATTATGAAATACATGATTTTGCTTTTTTTAAAAGGTTAATTAAAATAAAACGAAACTTAGAATCTTAGAATGTCCTGAGTTTGACAGGACTCACAAGGATCAAGTAGAACTCCTGCCCCTGCATAGGACAACCCTTAAATTCACACTATATGTTTGAGGGTGTTGTCCAATCATTTCTTGAATACCATCAGGCTTGGCACCATGACTACCTCCCTGAGGAGCCTGTTCCAGTGATCCAGCAACCTCTGGGTGAAGAATCTTTTCCTAATGTCCAACCCTGTCACATCTTCCTGCCATTCCCTCAGGTTCTGTCATTGATCACTAAAGAGAATATATAGGCACCTGTCCCTCCTCCTCCCCTTGTGAGGATGCTCTAGTGCTCCAGGTGAGGGTGCATCAGTGTAGAGCAGAGCGAGACAATCACCTCCCTCACTTGGCTGGCAATGCTGTGCTTGATGCACCCCAGGACATGGTTGGCCCTCTTGGCTGCCAGGGCACACCATTGGCTCATGTTCAACTTGCCATTGACCAGAACTCCCAGATCCCTCTCCATGGAGCTGCTCTCCAGCATCTCATATCCCAGTCTGTATGTACAGACAGGTTTGCCGTGTCCCAGGTGCAAAATCCAACAATTGCCTTTGTTGAACTTCATGTGGTTTGGTTGGTGATTGCCCAGCTTTCCAATTTGTCCAGATCCCTCTGGCAGGCCTCTCTGCCCTCAAGAGTGTCAACAGCTCCTCCCAGTTTTGTGTCATCAGCAAACTTAGTTACTATTCCCTCAAGTCCTGCATCCAAGTCATTTATGAAGACATTGAAGAGAGCTGGCCCTAAGATGGATCCCTGCAGAATGGTACTAGTGACTGGTCACCAGCCCGACATAACCCCATTTACTAGAACCTTTTGAGCCTAGCCCATCAGCCAGTTGCTCATGCATTTCCACAGTGTATTTATCCAGCTGTATGCTGGACATCTTGTCCAGGATAATACTGTGAGAGACAGTATCAAAGGCTGAGATCCAAAAGGATGACATCAACACCTTGGTCAACGAGGTGGTTAACCTTGTCATAGAAAGAAATTAAGTTGGTCACGCAAGACTTTCCCCTCCTGAACCTGTGCTGGCTAGGACCAATGACTGCGTTGTTATTCAGATTTTTCCAATAAATCCCAGAATAAATATTCTCCATAATTTTGCCAGCTACAGAAGTGGGGCTGACAGGCCTGTAGTTGCCGAGGTCCTTGCTGTTGGCCTTCTTGAAAACTTGGACATTTGCCAGCTTCCAGTCAATTGGGACCTCTCCAGATTCCCAGTTGCATTGAAAAGTCACAGAGAGAAGCTGGTATTAAAAAGCAACAAAACCAGCCTTGATTTGACACACGATGCTATCTGAGCCAGAGGCACCCTTTGTGTGAATTGGGATAGGTTCAGAATACTGGAAATTTCCTGACAGATGCTGAGCCTCCAATTTCCACTAGTTTCACACTATTGTTAAATGTTTCCCATATAACTTATATTGACCCTCAATTTCAATTGCTTTTCTACTCTGCCAGTAAACAAAAGTACTCTGGAAAATTAATAAAGTCTTCATGAGCCAAACATTTCTACCAATATGTAGTTGACAGTTAATATATCAAACTTTCTTACCTATAGCCTTTAAACTAATGGACGAAATAATTCAAGCATTTGGAATTATGTTTTCTGCAAGAGACTGTCAAACAAGCTCCCATCCCACTGACTCAGTCTAGCTGAGATTTTCAAGTAACAAGAATTTCTTTTTGTGTACGGTACGGGAGTCTGAGAAGGACATAGACTGTTGGTATTGTGCTCTGGCCTCTCTGAGACAAGAAAGGCCACCATTAAACAAAACAAGAACAAGGGAGTCCTGTATCCTTCCCCTGCCAGACTAAAGACAGTAGGTCAAGGAAAAGGAGTGAATGGAGGTAATTCCATGCTTGGGGTGGCAGGCAAAATCCCCCTTTGCCTCCTTGCTTTCCCCAGTGCCTCTGTACAACAGGTACAAGGCTCTGAATGTGGAAGACCAGTCAATGGACGAGGAAACTGGAGGTCCGTCTACACCATAGGTGTTGACAGGATCAGAGAGGCCTACCCCATGTATCACAACTGCCTTCTCAGGGAAGAAAAGCAGGGTTACAGTTGTAGGTGACTGCCTTCTGGGGTGTACAGATGGTCTAACATGCCAGACAGACTCTCTTCTTAGGGAAATCTGCTGCCTTCCTGGGGCACAGTTATGGCCTTCGGACTACTACCTGTTGTGGGTTCACGTGGGTGGGGATGATGTTGCAACCCATAGTCCAAGACTATGGTAATCAAGAGGGACTTTAAGGCCTTGGAACAGTTGGGAAGGGAATCAGGAGCAAAGGTGATTTTCTCCTCTCTCATTCCAGTTGTGGGCAGTGACATTAGAAGAAACAAAGGGACACAAATGGAGAGATGCAGGTGAATGGACAGATGTAGTCTATTAATACATTGCTTTGTGGCTATGTCACCACCACAATTTCAGGGTTTTTTATAATGGAATGACCTACATGACACCAGATTTGCCGGCATCAAATGGAGTTCACCTTTCTGAAAGGGGAAAGAGTGTCTTTGGACATGAGTAGCCAGGCTCATCAACAGAGCTTTCAACTAGACATGATGGGGGAGGGGGATGATGACAAGGGGCCTGTGATGGGACAAGCTGTGGAAGGGGACACTGAGGATAGAGGAGTGGGGTGCTAGCAAGGACCTTCAGCCAGTGGCCCTGAGATGTGCTAGCTTCAGTGGAGCCCACCTGAAGTCTCATGCAGACAAGCCAGGGGCTCCTGAGGTAATAGTGGCCAACAGAAAAGCACTAGTCAAATACTTCAGAGGAATCAAGGGGTGTTCCTCTAAGAAGGTGTCACAGCCAACAGCCCTGCTGAAGTGGGTCTACCCCAATGCTCACGGCATGGTCACAAACAGGAGGAGTTGGAAGCCACTGTGCTGCTAGAAGTCTATGACCTAGAGGCCATTACTGAACATTGGTGGGATTGGTCTCATAACTGGAATGTGGCTATTGGTGGCTACAGGCTTTTCAGAAGGGCCAGGCAAGGAAGGAAGGGTAGAGGGGTTTCCCTCTACATCAAGAGATGGATAGAGTGTGAAGAGCTGCCTCTGAAGAACAGCCACGAGCAGGTTGAAAGCTTACAGGTAAGAATTAGAGACTGAGGCAATAAGGAAAACCTTGTGGCTGGTGTCAACTACAGGCTGCCCAATCAGTGGGAGACAGTTAATGAAGCCTTCTTCCTCCAGCTACAGGAGGCATTGTGCTCACAGGCTCTTGTCCTTCTGAGGGACTTCAACCCCCTCAACATATCCTGGAAAAGTAGCATGGTGAGCTGTAAGCACTCCAGGAGACACCTGGACTACATAGAGGATTGCTTCTTAAGCCAAGTAATAGACATCGCTACCAGCGTGAATGCAGTATTGGACCTGATCGTCACCAATACAAGTGAGCTAATCATTGACATCAAGGCTGGAGTTCACAGTCCTGAGGGAAGTGGAACAGGTGAAGAGTAAAGTCAGGACCCAGAAGTTTAGGAAAGCCAACTTCCAGCTCTTCAAGGAGTTAGTCAACAGGACCCCCGGGAAACTGCGCTCAGGGACAAGGGAGCAGAACAGAGCTGCCAGATTTTTAAGGACACTTCCCATAGAGCATAAGAGCTCACAATCCCCAGGTGTAAGAAATGGGGTAAGGAGGGCAAGAGGCCGGCATGGTTGCGTTGAGACAGGCTGGTCAAACTAAAGGGCAAGAAGGAAAAGCACAGGCGGTAGCAGCAGGGACAGGGATCCTGGGAAGAGCACAAGGACACTGCCTGGTTGTGCAGAGATGGGGTCAGGAAGGCAAAGGCACATCTGGAGCTGAACTTGACAAGAGATGCAAAGAATAACAACAAAGGCTTCTACAGGTATGTCAACCAGAAAAGGAAGGTCACAGAAAGTGTACCCACCCTGATGAGCAAGATTGGCAAACAGGTAACAACGGACAAGGAGAAGACTGAGGTACTCAGCAACTTCGTTGCCTCAGTCTTCATGGGCAAGCTTTCTTCCTACACCTCTCAAGTGGATGAACTGCAAGGCAGGGACCAGGGGAGCAAAGTCACTTTGACTGTAAGGTAGGATCAGGTTCCTGAACACTTGAGGAACCTGAATATACAGAAGTCTATGGAGTCTGATGAGATGCATCTCAGAGTCCTGAGGGAATTGGCTGATGTAGTTGCCAAGACACTCATTATGGTAGTTGAGAAGTCCTGGCAGTCAGGTGAAGTCCCTGGTGACTGGAAAAAGAGAAACATCACAGCCACTTTTAAAAAGGGTAAAAAGGCGGACCTTGGGAATTACAGACCTGTCAGCCTCACCTCTGTGCCTTGGAAGGTCATGGAACAGATCCTCCTAGAAGCTATGCTGATGTACATGGAGGACAGGGAGGTGATTCAAGACAGCCAGCATGGCTTCACCAAGGGCAAGTTCTGTCTGATCAAGCTAGTGGCCTTCTAAGATGGAGGAACTACCTCAGTGGACTAAGGAAGGGCTAGGGATGTCTTCTGTCTGGACTTCTGTAAAGCTTTTGACATGGTGCCACACAACATTTTCCTCTCAAAATTGGTGAGGTTTGGATTTGTTGGGTGGGCTGTTTGATGGATGAGAATCTGGCTGGATGGTCGCATCCAGAGAGCAGTGGTCAATGGCTCAATGTCTGGATGGACACTGGTAACGAGTGGTGTCCCTGGGAAGACCTTACTGTTGTCTTTCAGTATTTAAAGGGGTCTGTAAGAAAGATAAGGACAGATTCTTTAGCAGAGCCTGTTATGATAAGACAAAAGGTTTTAAACTAAAGGAGGGGAGTTTCAGGCTAGACATTTGGAAGAAATTTTTTTCCATGCAGATTTTGAAACACAATAATAGTTTGCACAGTTAAGTGGTAGATGCCTCATCCCTGGCCTCATTTGAGGCCAGGATGGATGGGGCTCTGAGCAACCTGATCTAGTTGAAGATGTCCTTGCTGATTGCAGGAAGTTAGACTGGATGACATTTAAAGGTCCCTTCCAGCCCAAACTATTCTAGGAGTCTAAGATCCCAACTCTGGAAAAAAAAATAAATTTAAAGTGCTAAAATGTGCAGTAAGTCTGTTGGATTTACTTTTGTTTTTTCAATTTTTCTTAATTTTATAAATATAATCACAGGACACGTTAATGAAGGCCAAATCAGAATAACCTCTGATGTAAATAACTGTTTAAATTCATTCATTTCATGTAGGGTAGTTACAGTCACAACTATTATTAGGGAAATACAGATGACATAAATGCATTCTGTGAGAATTGCTCTTAAAAAAAAATCTACTTTTCCTACAAGAATCTTATTTTTAATCAAATACACTTTACTTTTCAAGCCGGAAGCCAATTTGGTGTTGCAAATGTTTCTGCTAAGTGATGGAATGTGCAGTCATGCACCAGCAATTGAATCCTGAAATTCAGTTTGTCAGCTAGGCAAGAAAAAGCTTTTGGGTTCAAGCATGTACTATATTACAAGGGGAGGCACTTAAATACATGAAGGGGAGGCCATACATTTTATTTCAGAAGACTGAAATACATCTTGCAACGCGGAGCTTTGATGTTATTCATATGCTAACAATATACCATTTCCTCCAAGTGCTCAATACACTGGAATAAAAAGACATAATTTGCTGACATTGTGCTGAACACTTCCTGTCCAGAATACTGATCAATTGCCGTTCAGCTTCCAAAGCTAATCCACCCAAAATAGCCCTCAACATAACCTTTAAATTATTCTTTTAACACTTTTAAATTCCAGTTAAAATAATTTACCATTTTACAGAATAAAATGGTGAAACAAAGACCATAACTGTATTTTCACTCTGCTTCTAAAATGCAGTTCTAGTGCCCCAGGGACTCCTTTCATCTAGTGTAAGTGCTGGCATATGATGTGATTGTTAACATAGCTGGCCACCAGATGAAGTGAATTATCTAAACTGCCAAGGTTCCTACTTTCACTCCAATTTAAACATCAATTTAACACTGAAACTGAAGGGTATTATGAAAGCTTTAATATGAACCATTTCAGACAAGAAAAAGAAATAGAAGGATTTCTCAAACCACCAAAACAAACAAACAGGTAATTCATTGAACCCGAAGATGAGTTGGAAAGTGATCAGTGCACAAAGGCATGTCTATCTAACGCCCCATGCTGATAAATTAAGGCAGTATACTGAGGGCACCTTGCAAAAAATGAACCACCTGTATGAATCCACAAGGGCATTATCCAGAAGCAACTGTTATACCAAATGGTTAAAAGTGGAGCCTGTAACCAACAAATATTTGGTTACTTTTTCTGAGGGAAAACAGTTCATAGTACATTCTTGCCTTTATGATTACCATATTCAGGAAGGATTTTCTCCAGTTAAAAAAACTGTATTACAGATTTCTTTCTGTGAGCCACTTAATCACTTTTTTTCTCAGCTCCTTCCTCCTCCATATAATAATTCTCTCACTCTGCTCAATATCATACCCACAAGGCTGTGAGTTCTTCAATACAGCAGCTCTCTTTGCACAGTACAATACAGTTGCTGCTTATCTAAGGTACTGAAGCATCAATAGACATAAAATCCACAAGCAGTATTAATCAGTTTTCTGTGCACTAAGAAAATGTTCTAGTCTCAAAGCATGTGAGAAAATTCTCTGAGCAAATGTTCTGGGGCAAATTAAGTTTTTATAGAGAGAAGGGCCCACATCTTCAAGGATTTATGTGACTAGCTAGTGATTTAAAAATGAATGACTACTGTTAAGATATGGTTGTTTATAGACAGTTTGCGTAGGAGAAGAAAAACAATTGCAAAAAATGTAAGCAATAAGTCTAGTATTTCTTCCTCCAGTACTATGTAGTACTACAAGACGTGTTCAAATGAGAAGAAGATATTTCTAATGAGGTTAATCACAGTGCACACACTAGGCATGTACACAGCTTTTTGTAAAATCCAAGTTTATTACCTACTAGCATAAATTATCTTAGTCCTTTAGTGGGAAGAAATGCTATTTCTGCATTATACTTGAACAGAGAAAAATTTATAGGTGGATGAGAGTAAGAAATTACCAAAGCAAAGGAAAGCCTTTGAAGAAAATGCAGATATGGTTGCTGTGCTCTGACATTAATGAGACTGTGCTGGATATACTTTACCCATTTGGGTCAATATATTACAAAAAAAGAGTAACAACGAGATTGCAAACACCTCCCAGAATTATTCAGGATTGTGAGGATACAAGTTGGCTTCTAAAATTAAGAGGGAAAGAGACAAAGAAGGGCAATGAAACTGGTGAAGGGTCTAGAGAACAAGTCTTATGAGGGACAACTGTGGGAACTGGGTCTGTTTACCCTGGAGAAAAGGAGGCTGAGGGGAGACCTTATTGCTGTCTACAACTACCTGAACGGAGGTTGTAGCATGAAAGGTCATTGGTCTCTTCTCCCAAGTAGTGAGTGATAGGATGAGAAGGAATGGCCCCAAGTTGTGCCAGGGGAGGTTTAGATTGGATTTTATAAAAAATTTCTTAACATAAAGGGCTGTCAGTCATTGGAACAGGCTGCTCAGGGAAGTAGTTGAGTCACCATCCCTGGGGAAGTTTAAAAGACCATTCACTTAAATCTAGTGCTAAACCATGTCCTTAAGAACCTCACCTGTTGGACTCAATGATCTGGAGGGTCTCTTCCAACCAAAATGATTCTATGACTCTAAGTGACAGACTTCATGAGAGCACGATATGGGCCCAACCTATAAAATGAGTTGGATCACTAATTAAGCCAAAGTACTCCTCTTGGACTCTAAATGGGAGAGGGAAAAAAGCCCATTCTAACATCATTTACATGAACAATGGGTGTACATGGAACAGAGCACCAAGGCAAAAAGGTGGTGACTATCACTTTGAAGGAGATTTGACAGTTTCGATGGGATGAAATCAGTCGACATACCAATAGATGGTTTCTTTGTTTTACACTGGCAATTCTGTATTTGTCTCAGCCAACTAGCTGCCAAAACCTCAACTCTACAGCATAAGCAAGAAAAAAAAAAATAATTCATACTAGAAGGATGGACAAACTACTCTTTATTTACTCAATATGCCTGTATCATATATAGAGAGCACTTTCCAAATACGTCAGTGCAGGTTCAAACACATATATCCAAACCCTGGATTTACATGCTTTAGATGCCAGATCCTTTTCATGTATAAAAACACATGTTTTTCGAAGTGCCATAGATGAAGCAAAGCAAGTCAGAAAACTTGCAGCATTTACACATAGTAACCAAAATTTCAGCACTGGAACTTAAGGTCATCCTCCTGTTCACTAAACAGTTTGGTAGTTAAACATAAGCAAAATTGTAGGTAGTGAAATTTAAGTTAGTATTTCTAAAGGCAAAATAGTTTTCAATTTACTTCCACTTTGGGCATTTATGAACAAGAGTTAGATAGCCTATAAATCAAGTCAGCAATTTCACCATCTAGTTTAAGTGACCCCTCCCACTTAAAAGGTACTGAGAGAGCTGGCAGAGGTGCTCATCAAGTCACTTTCAATCATCAATCAGCAGTCCTGGCTAACCAGGAAGGTCCCAGTTTACTGGAAGCTGGCAAACATTACATCCATCTACAAGAAGGGCCAGAAGGAAGATCCAGGAAATTACAGGACTGCCAGTCTGACCTCCGTGCCAGGGAAGGTTAGGGAGCAGATTATCCTGAGTGATGTCACACGGCACATAGAGGACAACCAGGTGATCGAGTCCAGTCAGCATGGGTTGATGAAAGGCAGGTCCTTCTTGACTAAACTGACCTCACGCTATGACAAGGTGACCAGCTTAGTTGATGAGGGAAAGGCTGTGCATGTTGTCTACCTAGACTTCAGTAAAGCCTTTGAAACCATTTCCCACACCATTCTCCTGGAGGTACTTGTTGCTCATAGCTTGGATGGCCGTACTCTTTGCTGGCTGGATGGTTGAATCCAAAGAGCTGTGGTGAATGGAATCAAATCCATCTGGTGGAGGTCATGAGTGGTGTTCCCCAGGACTCAGTATTGGGGCTGGTTCTTTTTAATATCTTTATCAATGATCTTGATGAGTGGAGTAGGTTTGCAGATGACACCAAGCTGGGTGTGAGTGTTGATCTGCCTGAGGGTAGGAAGGGTCTACAGAGAGATCTGGACCAGCTGAATCAATGGACTGAGGCAAATTGTATTGGCTTTTGCAGAATACATCTAATCACTTTTTTCAATTTCCACAGGTACAGCCCAGTAGTTCAATAATATGCTTTTGTTGAAGAATAGCTATAAAAATTCATAGATATGTATTTTAAGCAAAACTATGGTTCATAAGTTATTTTTCCTCTTATACAACAACAACAACAAGCACCAAGAAAAAAACATCCATAATAGCTTGAGATAGGAAGGACAGATGGGAGTATGGGAATGGAAGGTCACAAATCTTGCCCTTCTCAGAAAAAGAGTAGGGATGAAGTTGGGGTAAGGGCCAGAATTAAACATCTCATACCAGATTATTGATTCCATCACAATATATATTTTGTTTTCCCACCTATCTCTCCTTTGACAAATATTTCAAACACTTTTTTTTTTTTAAACTCCTAGTTGATATGTCTTCACAAGACACCTAGCTCTAGGAACAGAACATACAATGTACTATGATATCCTGTATCGTGTATCTATTTCTACTACTTATTGTAAAAGATACAAATGGATCAGGTGTGTTACTTCAATACTGATGCCAGCCTACAGGCATATATTGCAAATATTGCCTTCTTATCAATGTGTTTATTCATTCCATCACACTTTTAATGAACTAGTAGTTTACCATTACTTTACACATCCATGAAATTCCACACAGATGGAATAAAACTGTAGTGTTTTACATAGGGTCCTCATAATTTGTGCATTTCCATCCTACTTTTTCTGAATCTCAGGCTTTTGTCTGTGTATGCATTCCTATATTTTTGTGGCTTTAGCATTATGTTTTTAATTCTTTTTTATGAGAAATAACTCATTGAAAGTGAAGGCACACAAACACACTTTCTGGACTAGCTGAATCAATGGACTTGCAAATACAACACCAGCAATGCTTGTCAAGTGTGGAAAGGAAGATACAATCAAAATACATACAAATACACAAAGGATTCTTACTTTTTCATATTCCTTTTCAACTTTCTGATATTGGACATTCCGCTCAAGACTCAAGACCATTTACAGTAGTTCCAAAATGCTGACATTGTTAATGCACAGACCTCAGCAGGACAAGGAGTGTTAAGGATGATTGATTGAAATTCAGAACATCTCACAAAATGATTTGTTTGACATACCCAGTAGGGAACTCTTGTTTGTTGAACTTATTATTCATTCATGTATTCATGAAAAAAAATACAATAAAAGCATAATCCCTCCATAGCGCCGGAATGATCACATTGAAATGAACCCAGAGCTTTGCAGTGCTAAGCAAGGTTTTTACTTTGCAACAGAACTGTTTTATATTTCAATATCATTAGCTGAGCCTAGAGTTTACATTATACTTGTAAATCAGCAAAGGAAATTTAACCTGCATTGTAATCTAAGGTTATGCTGAAAATCAGATATTAAAAATACACATGCATAATAACGACTGCTTGTACAGCTATTTTATTTTCTTCTTCCTAAATGATTTAGCAATTACTGTGTTGAAATGTAACTAACACTGGGAATCTGTTTGCGTTTTGACAACTAAAATATGGGTCAAAGAAATACAGAGGTAACAGATAGCTGTGGTGATTTGAAAGAAGTTCTTACAATAAACCACTATCAATAGGGAAAAAAAAACCTGTGTTCAAAATACTGAAAAAAATAAAGGACAGCAATTTAAGGGAAAAGCCTTTATCATAAGATCCAGCACTGAACAGCATCTACATTCACAAATGTGAGTGGGATATATTACATTTTCCAGTATAGTGTATCAAACAATGCTTGATTTTCCGTTCCATACTAGACTTTCCTATTGCTCCTCTTCCTAAACTAAACTTTTGGATGTTTCTATTCAGCTTGCACTAGTTTTACATTGTATATTCACATCCTGTCTTATTCTGAGAAGAAATACATTGACACATTGGAGACACTGGGTTTTGCATTACTAACCCCCATAATTTGTCATTTTCATACAGTAGATGCAGAGTCACTTGGCAACACAGTGTTACTGTATCTGACCTTGCTGTTGTCAAACTGTTGCACTAAACCAACTGGACCTCTGGAAATCTCCTTGTTTCTGCTTACTTCAAAGAGAATCTCCCCACCTCTCTGCTAAATGCTTGTAACTTGTGATAGATGGATAGGGTGTCCTTTCTGACTTTGCAAGCTTGGGTCAACTTTCCATTGAATACATTCTATCAGTTTTGATCAATCAGATCAAAAGGGTGAAAAAGCCTTGAGTTAACAAAGTATTCCTGACTGCATAAAAAATTATTTGGGAAGCTATAGCAAAAACAATTAGGCATGAGCCCAGCCTTCCAAAGCTGAGACTAAACAAAAGAGTAAGCTGTTATCTCAGTTCTCAGTATGAAAGTTGCAGGAATCCTGTTAGGGGACACGTATGCTCTTTGCCTTCCAAAAAAATGACTTACCTTGCATTAATCTGTGTTCCTATTCCTTTGCCTGTACAAAACACTTAAGTCAGTCAAGGTTGTGTGGTTTTTTCTGTTTCCTGCTTGCAAATAAAGTTGATGAGTACCAAACCATGTGAGGTTTTCGGTACAGAAGACTTTCTCTTCCTTTTCCTGTGATCTAAGCATAGGAGATTTGCATGATGTCACCCCAGCAAAAGGAAAAGCATGAGGTTTCACCCCTGAGTTGATGCCCTTGGATAGAATAGAGGAACAGCTAAGTCTGTAATGAAAGAAGATTTCAGCCTTTCTGAATAAACAGCACCTTCAACAAAGAAAGTGACTTAAGGTTGGCTTCAAAATAACATGTCAAAGAGATTTTAACACCATGCCCAGTCTCACTGTGTGTTGTAAAGGGTGTTGGGGTTTTTTATGTGGAAAGCTTTAAATATTTTCTTTTATTTACTGTCAATGCCTCGATCTGCTGTTACCACTGGTAAGCATTTTGCTATGTTCATATACAGAAAAATTAGTATGTATGCCTAAAAGACAACAGTACTATTTTCCAGATAATGGTGAAATAACAGCTTTTTAAAGAAACTTTTCTTCAATTGGGAAACTGCCAATTTGTTATCAGCTTGTCAGCACTTCACCAACTACTTCTGAAATAACTTACAATTTTTTGTATTTTGTTTTCTGCATTTTATTAATGCTATGAATTACTGTGCTGGTTCGAATGAAAATGGGCTAATTCTCTTCATGCAGTTAGAAACCTTTCTTTTTCATAGCTAGCATGTTCATTATT
This sequence comes from Patagioenas fasciata, assembly GCF_037038585.1. Taxonomy (NCBI): domain Eukaryota; kingdom Metazoa; phylum Chordata; class Aves; order Columbiformes; family Columbidae; genus Patagioenas; species Patagioenas fasciata. The sequence continues at coordinate 53,395,116 of NC_092560.1, read as the reverse complement.
TGGACTTAGTTTGAGAACAAGCAGATAACACCCCAGCACAGAGTTAATGTTTCTAATTGCTCTGGTCTGAGAGCCAAGGACACTCTGAGTGCTCTGCCCACAGGTGTGAAGCATTGAGGAAGTGGGGCAGAGATGGGGTAGAGCTTGACTGATACCCAGACTGATCAATAAGAGTATTCCATCCCACTAGCATCATACTCCTTATTTAAGGAGCTGAGTGGGCTTTCCCCCTCTTCCTCTCTCTCTCTTGCTCTTGCTTGCCCTGGAGTGCAGCCAGGAGAGTTTGGTCTGGACATTTAGTCTGGCCTTTTGCCATTTTGCAGAGGTGTCTGGGCTTTTCTGCCTTTTTTCCTTTTTTTTTTTTTTTCCCCCCTCTCTTTTGGATCGGCTGCTCAGGACTGGGGTATCACTTTCTGGGACTGGCTGCTGAGTGTGGACAGAGTTCATGGGGAATTGCCTTGAGTAGTGTATTAGTATCTTTTTATTTTATTACACTGTGTTTATCTCAATCCAATTTTCTCCCTTCCCTTTTGATTCTCTCCCCTGTTGTGGGGCAGGGGGAGGGGTTGAGCGAGCAGCTATCATGGTTGTATTGTTAGCTTGGGTTATACCATGACAGACACAAATTAACAGGAAGCCTAAAAGCGTTACAAGCAAATATACACCAGCTAACAAGTCATTTAACAATAAAGCTTCCAACGCATTGGGGACATCTAAAAATGTCATTTCATATTCTATATCAGCATTACTTCAAATGGTGTTTCTGATTTGCGTCAAACTGGAAATTTTCAGAAAAGTGAAATTAGCTAACAAGTTCATAAAATGCAAAGCCTGAATTAAAAATTTATTTCAGTCAAATAAAAATTGGAAGATGCTTTCACTGGAATTAAATTGCCAAAAAACACATAACAACTCAATTCTCAGAAACATGTATAACCTCTTAGGAGCATCTGTTAACAGAAAATAAGCTCTCTGCATGATGGGGTGGGCGAACCTTTCTCTAGTTCAGTAATGGGAATAAAAAGCCTCTACTTCCTCATCTCTTCAGAGCTGGGGGTCTACAAAAGGGTCTACACAAGTGTGTCTGTCTTCTCTCTGTTCTGAGCACCTTAAGGGTTTCAATTAGAAACCCACAGTCTGGTGGCAAGGTTTTATTCTCCTTATCAAGGATATGCAATTTTTCAGGCTGATGTCTACCACGCAAAGTATACTCACACACCATCCTACTGTATCTACAAGGCAGAGCATACTGTTAGGCCAGCAGAAATATTGTTGTATTGACCTTGGGAAGTAGGATTAGCTATTTCAATAGTACTAATTCAACAGTATTGATGTCACTACGCATCTTTCAGAACTTTGATTAGCTCACTTATCTTTGCATAACACCATACTGAATTTTACACCATAACCCAAGAGTCACAAATATGCAATAAATACACAGACTTTCTGCCAGTTCTTCAATTAAAGCTCTTACAGCCAAGAGCTATTCAGATTCTCTATTTGGAGGAATCATCTCCCTTCATTCTCAGGCTGCTCAAGCAGCCTTTTTGACATATCACTCTCTCCTGTATTAAAAGTGTCCGATATCCATATAAGGTAGAAATTTGCAAGCCCGTCATCTTCTAAATCAAATAAGACCCAAAAACTGAGTCTTAATTTCAACTTCATACTGAAGATGCTTCTTCTAATCCTTATCTGCGAAATGCTCCATCTCTTCTCTTATACTCATGCCCTGTGGTCATTTTGCTTTAGCTTATTCTGAGTAAAGCTAAATTGACCTAATTAGCCTGCAACTGTTAATCATATATATAAAGTGATTTTAAATTGTTACCCTGTTCCATCTTCAATGGTTATTGTATACAATTTCCTATACTGAATGCTAACACAGGAAATTACAGTTAAGAACAAGTGATAGGTCAACATCCCAGACAGTATCTGACTCCTTTAGGAACCCTCCAAAGTGATACTGTAAAGCCTTCCTTCCCTCAAAGTCCTGATGGATTCTAATTCTCTTATTTTCTCAGTTCGTCACACCATCCTCTTCAGGCAAAACTGAGCTGAACCTGCTCTAGCAGAGAATGGTAGATTCTCATCAAGGAGGACTATGTATTCTGTGACAGCAGGTCAGAAGAACAGCAGAAGTGTGTCTTCTGCTGTAGTGAAGGCCTCTTCAATGGTCAATTCAATTAATTTAAAAAGTCTTGCTCATTCATTTCAGGAGAAAAAAGTTTTGCCCTGTTTAGCATGAAGTCACTACTTATTACATAGACAAACATCAGCCCATTACCCACTTCCTATTAAACCATTATTAAATTTCTAAACTTGTTAGAAAATCATTCCTAAAAAGCCTTCCACTGACCTTAGTGCAGAGAGATTAACATTAAAGTGTTTGGGAGCAGCAATCTTTCCTGCTCACGCCCAATCTTTTGCCAGCTGATTTCAACAAGGTGTGAAAATGCCAGTCATTAGGCAAGTGTAAGCTCCTGTCCTCACATGAAGTTCATTTTAAGATCAAAGCATAAGTCAGTGTAGCCATAGCAATAGCAATTTTATTTTAGCACACTGATATCCAAACAGTTACCTTGGAACCTCGCTAGAAAGACTTGGATAATCAGTTGTGATTATAACAGTTAAATGGTCATGATTTAAATCCTACAAATTGTAATTTTCATACATGTGTTTGTATTAAATATTTCTGTCTTTTGAGGACAGAACAAGTCGTGCTTAGCATTGTGATACCAGTGCAGGTCATTCAGGAAATAATTTGCCCTGATATTCACACAAGCTTCTTTTCTATTTTTTTCATCCTTTTTTTTTTCTTTTTTATTTATCCTTAACCAACAGTCAAGTGACATTCAAAACAGTAAACTCACGCTGTCTTTGGAGATCAAAGAAAATCAAGGAAATTACTTCCAATCTGATCCTGAATAATCAAACTTTCAGCTGTTTGATATTTCAAAAAGCAAATACATCAGCACCAACTGGAATTGGCTTTTGCAAAGTAATTTTTTTATCCTGCAGTCAAATAAAAGTACAATTAACTTTCCCTGCAAGCTGATTTTGGGAAAAAAAAAAAAGCAGAGACAAGAGAAAAAGAATGAAATAGGATGATCCCATGACATTTTATAATGTAGACTTGGTTATTATTTTAGAAAGAACCAGAATAAAATGCAATTTATTGTTTTTTCCCTGATTGGTGGGAGAAGCAAAAAGGAGGAGAACAGAGTGAAATAGTAGACTGAGCAAAATAAGTGTCCTTGAACAGATGACACTGAATGCTTTATCAGTACATATCAGAATATACTGTCTAGTGGTCAGAAAATCAAATATCACAGCTATGCCAGGGGCACAGTTGTTTTGTGGATTCTGAAAGGAAAACAAGTCCCCCAAATACTCACTTCAGCAGAACAAGCGCAGCCTTCTCCACTCACAGTCTAAGATACTTTCAGGCCTAAGCATAAGCTACACCTATTGCTCATTTGAACAATCAAAGCATGTACAAACCAAAACAATGTGTTGTTTATTTTGTGCCATCTGCCACCAACATGCCATAAACTTGGACAGCATAATCCATTACTCTTAGTGCAAGAAGAGCGTGAAGGTGTTCACTGTTAGCAAGCTTTTTGTTGAGAAAGTGTGTTTATTTTGTAATTGTTCAAAGAATATTCCAATTTGCTTATGTAACTTCTTGGAGGAATGTTGTGGCAATTGAGGGCTTGAAGTCTCATTCACTTGAAAAATCTAATGTATGATAAGAAAAAAGAAAATACAACAGCATGACCATTATGCTGCTGCAAAGCAAAAAAATGCCTGCAGTAAAAAACATCACACTGATTTAAGCACTGCTGTCAACATTTGCTTCTTTTAGGCCCTAAGGACCAATAAACTCTTACAGGGAAGCAAATCTGGGTCTTACAGACAGGCAAAGCTCCTAGTACTGATTATTCACAGTCAGGTCCCCAGGAACTCTTACCGCATTTCATATTTTTTCAATGTGAAAGAATGCAGTACTTATCTTGAAACCTCCTTTTTTCCCAGAAATGTAATCCACCAATAAAAATGTAACATCAGCACAAAAAGACCCACAGAACTGATGTTTGCCTCTGATTTTCGCTTAAGTGTTAAATAAATTAATATATGACTATCCACCTCAAAAATCGTTATCCAACAGTAATGTCCATAACCATAAAATAATATTCACTGGTGTGAAACTAAATTGGAAGTCTCTATAACTAGCCATAGCTGCGATAGTCATCACTGTCACAGCCTTCTTTTCCTAATTGCATATGTATTTTTGCTTCTGGATTAAGCAATTGACACAATGGAACTGAGTTTGATAGTTACTGTTACAACAGCTATCCATTCATTTCTTCTAGCTGCTTTTTTCATCTCCTTGAACTGTGAAATGAAAGGTAGTACCTTAAAAGTTAAGTTATACTGAGGTAAGAGAAAAAAGATGAAAGATGTAGAAAATAAATAGCTGGCTCAGGAGAGACCTGAAAATCCAGACCTGGTTCAGAGACTGGTATTTAAGCTTCTGTCTCTAACATGAAAGCTAGCTGCAGAGACTTTTTTGTGGAGATGCATCTGGCTGTATGAGGTAGGATGTCAGAAGTAATGGAGCATGGAGCCTTCAGATTGGAACACACTCTCTTTCAACCAGACGGAAAAGCAAACAGAACAAAAGATAGCTCCTTACTGAAGATGTAGATCCAAATACCTCACACATATATGCAAATGACAAACTGTAAATTGAGTTTCTCTTGGTAACGCTACAACTTTAAAACTCCAAATCTTGGATCAAAATGAGGGATTGTGGTAAAAAGGGGAAAGAAAGATATACTACTTGCATGTGACCATGTTTTGTGCAATGACAGTATTTTTAAATGGCCATTGGTTAATCTTAAAAGCGTAAAAATAATCCTGTAAAGACCAGAACTCTTGAGACTTTGTTTCCTACTGTGTTCTCTGATCTATACCAATGCACACAGCATGGGCAATGAACAGGAGGAGCTGGAAGCCATTGTGATGCAGCAAAAATATGATATAGTTGCCATCATGGAAACATGGTGGGGTGCCTCCCAAAACTGGAGTGGTGCATTGGATGGGTATAAATTCTTCAGAAGGGATAGGCAAGGAAGGAGAGGAGGTGGGGTAGCCCTGTGTGTTAGGGAGTGTTTTGATTGTCTGGAGGCTGATGAGGGTGATGTGAGGGTCAAGTGTTTACAGATAAGAATCAGGGAGAAGGCAAACAAGTCTAGGGGCTGGATGGGATCTACCCAGAAGTACTGAGAGAGCTGGTAGAAGTCTTCACCAAGCCAGTTTCAATCATTTATCAGCAGTCCTGGCTAATCAGGGAGGTCCCAGTTGACTGGAAGTTGGCAAACATTACATCCATCTACAAGAAGGGCCAGATGGAGGATCCAGGGAATTACAGGCCTGTCAGTCTGACCTCAGTACCAAGGAAGGTCATGGAACAGATCATCCTGAGTGATGTCACGTGGCCCATAGAGGACAACCAGGTGATCGGGTCCAGTCAGCATGGGTTGATGAAAGGCAGGTCCTTCTTGACTAAACTGATCTCACGCTATGACAAGGTGACCGGCTTAGTTGATGAGGGAAAGGCTGTGCATGTTGTCTACCTAGACTTCAGTAAAGCCTTTGAAACCATTTCCCACACCATTCTCCTGGAGAAACTGGCACCTCATAGCTTAGATGGATATGTTCTTTACTGGGTAAAGAACTGGCTGGATGGTTGAGTCCAAAGAGCCATGGTGAATGAAGACAAATCCATTTGGTGGAGGTCATGAGTGGTGTTCCCCAGAGCTCAGTATTTCAGCCATTTCTCTTTGATATCTTTATCAATGATCTAGACGAGGAGATCAAGTGCATCCTCAGTAGTTTGCAGACAACAGCAAGTTGGGTGGGAGTATTGAACTGCTTGAGGGTAGGAAGGTTCTACAGAGATATTTGGACAGGCTGGATCAATGTACTGAGGCCAGTTGTATGAGGTTCAACAAGGACAAGTGCCAGGATCTGCATTTCAGTCACAACAGCCCCAGGCAACTCTACAGGTTTGGAGAAGAGTGGCTGCAAGTTTGCTTGGCAAAAAAGGACTTGGTTGGTTGACATGCAGCCAAATACAAGCCAGCAATGTGCCCAGGTGGTCAAGAAAGCCAACAGTATCCTGGATTGTATCAGAAACAGGGTGGCCAGCAGGACCAGAGAAGTGATCATCCCCCTGTACTCGGTGCTAGTGAGGCCCCACCTTGAACACTGTGTTCGGTTTCAGGCCCCTGACTACAAGAAAGACATTGAGGTACTAGAGAGAGTTCAGAGAAGAGCAATGAAGCTGGTGAGGGGTCTGGAGCACAACTCTTATGAGGAGTGGCTGAGGGAACTGGGGCTGTTTAGCCTGGAGAAAAGGAGACTGAGGGGAGACTTTATCATTCTCTTCAACTACCTGAAAGTAGTTTGTAGAGGGGTGGTTCTTGGTCTCTTGTCCCAAAGAACAAGCAATAGGATGGGAGAAAAGTTGCACCAGGGGGTGTTTAGATTGCATATTAGGACCAATTTCTTCTCTGAAAGGGTTTTCAGGCATAGGAACAGGCTGCCCAGGGAAGTGGTTGAGTCACCATTCCTGGTGGTGTTTAAGAGACACGTAGATGAGGTTCTTAGGGACATAGTTTAGAGGTGGACTTGGCAGTGTTGGTTTTATGGTTAGGCTCAATGATCTTAAAGGTCTTTTTCAACCAAAATGATTTTATGATTCTATGATTCCCTTGTTTACCAACAGCCCTGATCTTCCCTTCAGTCTCTGTGGTTTATTCCCAGTAGTGAGGTGTATGTGCTTGCTGAGGCTGGTGCCAAATGAACAGTAATGGTTGAGCTCTGCCTGGTATTCCTGCCACTGATCTCTTTTCATTGATTTTAATGCATCTTTCAAGAATGTAATTATCTTTGAGAAATTGAACTTTCTTTCAAAATTGCTTGAAACTGACCAATTTTTGGCAAGGACAAAGGGAATTGACAAACAGGTGGCTTCATTTTACCTTCTAGGTCTTTCAACAGTCACTCGTAAGTACGGGTGTTAGCTTTTTTGCTCATGTGTTCTTGGTTTCCTTGTCTGTTAGAGAGTTCAAAGAACCTAGGCTGGCATGTGCTCTAAGATACAATTTTTACTAGCATTAATTGAATGGGTGAAGTTATTAATTTATTTTGTCCTGACTTTTAATTCAAATTCAGACATCCTATTTCAAAAATTTATTTATGAGAAGCAGCAGCACCATAACTGCATACAGATACACAAGGAATGCAGTCCAACTGTATTATGTGCACAGAAACCAGACAAAATCCCCTAGTTTGCATAATAGTGTTCAATTCATGTTTTACGTTTTAAAATATGCACAGAGTACTGCATGTTCAGATGTTCTTGACATATTTAGTATATGAAAGGAACATATTTTGGAGAAAAAAGTCTCAAGAGTAGAACTATCTGAAGAACTGTTAACAGACATAGATAGTGTATTTAAGATAGAACAAGCAGGGCAACACCAACAAAACGTGATCAAAAAAAAGATATGACAAATGTATCTCAATTCAATCTCTCTCTAAATCAGCAAAGCTGAGAAACAAAGCATTACATTTTCAAGTACATATAATTAGGCATACTTAACCCCATCTAAGTAGTCATTCTAACCTTGTACATTTCAGTAGCAAGTGGACTGGTTTGTTATCCATCCTGTAGATTCAAATGCATATTCACACCCACAAAATAAATGGGAAAGCAAAGAGATTATATGGAAAGAATCCAAACAAATTGAGAAGGAAAATCATCAGCTTCAGGGAGAGCCAAATCCATCTCAGCAGAATTATTTACCTCTGAAGATCTTACTGTGTTATAGTTTCTTATTCTTCATAAGAAAGGCCTTCAGTTTTATGAAAAATAAATATCTTCCAAACCATGAACAGATGCATTTCAATGCAAGTCATTTTATTACGAGAGCTAAAGAAAACTGTTAAAAATTAGCCTCATCAAAGAAAAGTAAACTAAAGAAAAGCAAACACTTATTTTACTATGACAGTTCAGATGCTATGTTACATGTTCAGTGATAATCTCTTACATTGAAGGACATTAAAAATAACCAATACTCAACATATGTCATGAGTTCATTAACTTTCTGGATGCTAGACTCCTGTCAGGTCTCAAAATTATACTGATCTTTTTACATGAACACATTAGACATGCAAGATGTTTCCTAGGATGAGCTGAGGCTGCCTTGAAGACCAGCAGTACATACGTGACCTTGAAGGCCACTAGTGTTTTTTGTATTAACAATGTCTATGAGAAAATAAAATCAAGTTTAAGAAAGTAACCATACCCACGAGAGATACAGACCATGGTTTGAAGCTGAATCAAAAACATGTTCACATTTGGATTTCATAATACTGTAATTACAAGACTGTAGGTCATAACTGCAGAACTGTTTTCAGATTTCAAGAGCTTCCTTTTGGTTGCTTTGACCTCGAGGTTAAATGGTATAAGAATATTTTGGGTTATTTCTGGTAATTTTGTCAATTGAATTAGTAATAAAGAAATAAACATTATATACATAAAAGTACCAATGAGAAATACATAAAAGTACCAATGAGAAATACAAGGAATCTAATTAGGCCTTCAAGTTCAATATTTACACATAGAAAGTTAATTTGACCCCAAATAAAGTGCTTCTGCTGAAACAGCAGTATGCAAATAACATTTCAGTCCACAAATGTAACTGTTGTTTAATAAGCTCACTGAAAAAAAAAAAATAAAAATGCATGGTTTGGAATTATTTGTACAGAATAACAAAGACATTAGCAAAATATTTCAGTCAGACCTTCCAAATCTCACTACTCTAAGTTGCTCCATCTTAACCACATTTTAAACACAATGAGACTGAGCAACTATAATCTAAATCATACACTTACCAGTCTTTTTCCCACAAGCCTTGAAGTGTAAAAGTTACCATGGAAACAAATTCCACATTTCCACAAATCGGAAGAGCCAGTTAAAAACAAAACAAAACTAAAAAAAAAAAAAAAAAACAAAACCAAATATTAACTCATTGCTAACTATTCAAGGTATAAAAATGGCAATGGCTAACTAACTAGATTGCAAGCAGTCAGGAATAATGAGAGGGGCACTCTCATTAATTAATTAATTAATTAATCAGGCATCCAAAATAGCATGGGTCTTAAAAAATAATAAATAAAAAACCCACACTGTTTCTTCCAAATAATTATTTTTACAGTGTATTTACAACGTGCTGTTAAACTGTTAGTGTGTGATAAGAGTGCCACTAAACCACAAATTATCCCTTCACCTGTGTGGAGGCAGAACTCCTGGCTGAAGCTTTAGATTCAATCAGCATATACTCAAAGTGTCGCCTGCATCAGAAAATTACAGAAGGATTTAATCTCTCACAGCTCTGGTTTCCTATCTATAAAATGGGGATGGCAGTGCTTGTAATAGCAGATAATTCTTGGGAGAGGTACTGCTTAATGTCTATCTGCATGGATACCTAATCATGTAACGTCATACAACCACCATATTGTGCTCTATTTATATTCCACGATGCTTATCTGTGACTTTGAGCAATATAAAGAAGCTGTAACTCCCAAGGTCATCTCTTCTGTTTATAGAGGTGCACGGATGCATCTCCTGATACCAATTTTTTAACAAGGTCTGATACATTTCAGATTATACATGACCTAAAAGCATATGAAAAATCAAAACACAAGGGATAGAAGCCAAAAACATGTACAACTGGGGATCACTTATCCTTGTTCGACTATTTCTACTATTGGATGAATTAGGACTGGAATTCTTGTTACTTCAGAAGTCCTTTTCTCCTTCATAGGACATAAAAATAATCAGATATGGTTCTGATATGGGATTTTACTTGCAAAGTCTCCTGCTTCTGGGTGATATGATTCTCAAAATATCTAGGGTTGGGGGGTATTATCATCCTGTTCAGTTTGACATCTAATTTATCCTCTAAACCCTCGTCATTCATTTTAACCTTGTTTAATCACTATATTGATCTTAAACATTGTGTCTTCTGAGAATGCCAATGAATGTGACAGTCCTGATAATGGCTTATGTCATGTGAATCCCTGTCAATTATAAACCAGCTTCAAAGCACTAATGACACTGGAGTAAATCAGATAGTAACTGTTCTTAACCTAAGCCAGATTTGAAAACACAATGAAGAACAGTTGTATCCAGGTTTTTCACATTTTTTTTTCAGTGGGTATTTCTAAGAAATCTTTGAAATGCGGCAAGCTATTCATCGGGATTTTTGAACTTGTACAGTAAAGAGTCCCATTAACTGAAAAGGTTTAAAATCAGGACTACACTAGGAATCAGCAGATCTTTGGAATGCATTACAGCTTTATCCTGACTGCATCAGAAAGAATACAGGGGACGGGGAAGCCATCTCATTTCTGGTTTTTTGTTCACTTGTTTTGTTTTTTGTTTGGGTTTTATTTAACTATTCCATAGTTTAAGAAATTTATTGTAAAACAAGTGTTTTCTTCAGCCTCAACTGTAAAACAATAAGGCTACAAATAAAAACACAGCAAATATCTAAAGAATCTTTACATTTTTTACTTAAAAATAAAATTTAATAAATATTATGGGGATTTAATTTGTTTTCTTCAAAGTGTGCATTAGAGGCAGACTTTTTCCAGTACTCCTCAAAAATATATATGGCTACAAGAGGAGGTCGTAAAACTTCAGTATTATTCCTCCATGCTGCTTCAGTGCAAATGTTGAAATTATTTCTAGAAATTCAATCCACTGTTATAAGTGACAGTTACTAAAATCAAACCTATTGTTAAATACAGTTTTATTCTTCTTTTGTCCTAAAAGTCTTTCACTTGATGAAAACCAAGAATGAATATGCTGGTTTTTTGCTATAAAAACGCAAATTTGCAAAAACATTATTTTTGGAATATTGAAGACAAATCACAAATTTCACAAAATTTCTCAGCATTGTCTGCACAGGATAAACATTCACTGTTCTTACTAAGAAGTACATTTTAACATTTTCAGATGAAAAAATTGGGTGTTCATGCAGCTTTAAGACATTGCCCCAGTTTCAGATTAGCTAACATCTCTGGTCATTGAAGAAATGTCAGTGGTAGAGCTTATAAGCAAAATCCTTTTAGCATAATAAAAGAAAAAAAAAAAGTAACAGATACTAAAGGAAAGAGGGCAGAGACAGCAAGAGAGAATTGCATGTTTCTCAAGAGATACAGCAGAGAGGACACTGATTAACTGACACCATCTAAACCAGAATATTCTAAGGGTGTTTAAGGGGCAAAATAACTCTGCTTCTTTCTCTGCTAAAAATGTACACTAACTATCATTAAAAAACAAATAAACAAACAAACCAACCAACCACCTCAGTCTCTGATTCAATCTTCTTTGTTTCATAAATCTTTAAAGTACCTCTGTACTGTTTTTCTCAGGTCCATTCTCCTGATATGGTTTGATCACCTGTAACCCTGGTCTCCCTCTGAGGCTGGAGACTTAATATCTGTTTTTTTCTACATCTTCTATCAAGCAGGAAAGGAATAAGAAAATCTTCAATGATTTTTGCTTTTATAAAGCGACTACCATTCAACTTCTAACGCATTACTGCTTTCTTAAACTGTTTTTCTCATATAGCAAAAGGGGGCACACACATTTGACCCAACATTAAAAGCCATATGCTTTAGCAATTCAAGTAATTCATATTGTGCCCCATTACCTGCCATGACAATTGATGTACTGTCTGGCAATCAGTACGCATGCAAGTTTACAGTGTTATTCTTCTCATTTTGGAACAATCACCTAAATTTAACATAGCCTTTGATTTTCTAACAAACAAATCTTCTGGACTACAATCCTGAAGTTACCTCAAACTGAACTTTGTATATAAAATCATCACTAGTCTGCAACTCTACGGTGTTTCTCGAGTTCGCTTCACCTTTGCTTCAAACTCATTTACTTTCCCAGTAGAAGTCATGTCACCACTAAGATTAACACGTCAGTTTTACCACAAATTTTATCCAGAAACATTTCACAGTAACTTCAAGTAGCCAATTACAAGACATATTCTGGTGCACAAGGAGTGAAATGAAAAAGTTACCCTTTAGGATACTATAGTCCTTAGTTCACTGATGATGCTTGAACACCTTCTACAAACAATTCTTCTTTACTACACAGGATATAAAAAAACATCTTACTCCCTAAATAATGCACATTTTGTCTTTAAACAAAAGTTGCAAAATAGTTCAGGTTCTTATTAATACAGTACTTCGTACTAAAAGCATAATACCTTTTTTATCTGCATTCTCTTCCTGTCACAAGTATTCTTTACACAGACTCTTGCACACTAAGCTTGTTTGCAAAACGTAGATTCTTCATTACAGAATTCACTAACACTCTCCTTATGCATAACCCTGGAAATCTGTAGTACACTAACCCAGACAATAGTATGTTGCCTCATTTCCTTAATTCAAGGCTCATTTGATTAAGTTCAGTAACATGGAAAAGTCCTGTGCATTTTTAAGTTTAAACCAATACATTTTAACATCTTGCATACGTAAAATATTGCATATCTGTCATAAAATTCTCATATGCTAAGAATGGGAAAACTTTTTGAGAAATTTCTGGGTTTCATGTTTTGTGACACTTCTCTTGAAGGTTTAGACATGAGAGATACTTTCTGTGGTCTCATACATAGTCTGAAAACACGTTCACTCAAGTGAACTGTTGTAGACTTTCATCTTCTGACAACTGCCTTTTTAGTCACTCTGATTTTAAGCCAACCAACTTCCAGCCATACCTCTGTTTTCACTAGGCATAGAGAACTTTGACCAACACGTGGAAAACACCTTAGACTGTAACATCTTCCAATCTCTCAGAAACCAGACAACCACTAAAGAGAACATTAGCATCAAGCAACAGTTTCACAGACTGTGAGAGAGGGAGCCCTCACGTCTGTGAGAACAGCTGACAGCTTGCCCTCATTTGAGGAAGCATTAGCAATGCCTTCCAACAATAGTCCCAAGTCTATTCCACTTCTTTTCCACAGTGGCATAAAGGGCACAGATAGCATGTTCAGCTGCTTGTACAGATCTTCTTAGCACACCTGAGACTGCAAATCAGAACACGAAGCAAAACTCTATCAGGGTAGGTTCTGTGTTGACATGTTCCTGCTTTCATATCATCAAACTGTTGTGAAAACCATTCTATAACCATTCAAATTGTACCTACAAAGAAAACTGAAAATAATAGAAATAGAAAATAGTAGAATAGAAAACTGAAATAGTATCTCTTCTTGTGGCCAAGAGGGTCAATGGCATCCTGGGTGTATTAGAAGCGGGGTGGTTAGTAGGTCGAGAGAGGTTCTCCTTCCCCTCTATTCTGCCCTGGTGAGACCACATCTGGAATATTGTGTCCTGTTCTGGGCCCCTCAGTTCAAGGACAGGAAACTGCTGGAGACAGTCCAGCGTAGAGCAACCAAAATGATGAAGGGAGTGGAGCATCTCCCTTATGAGGAAAGGCTGAGGGAGCTGGGTCTCTTTAGCTTGGAGGAAACTGAGGGGTGACCTTATTAATGTTTATAAATATACAAAGGGTGAGATGGCACGAGGATGGAGCCAGGCTCTTCTCAGTGACAAACAATGGTAGGACAAGGGGTAATGGATTTAAGCTGGAACATAAGAGGTTCCACTTAAACTTGAGAAGAAACTTCTCCTCAGTGAGGGTGACAGAACACTGGAACAGGCTGCCCAGGGAGGTTGTGGAGTCTCCTCTGGAGACATTCAAAACCCGCCTGGACACATTCCTGAGTAACCTCATCTAGGCGTTCCTGCTCCATCAGGGGGATTGGATTAGATGATCTTTTGAGGTCCCTTCCAATCCCTAGCATTCTATGATTCTATGATTCTTCGCACTTACTCTGTACTATCAGAATACTTGCTTTAAAATTGTGTCCTTGCAGAAAGGCCTTCCACAAAGCATCTGCTTGACTTAGAACACACACATATTAATCCCTAAAACATAATACAATTTGAGAAGAAATTGAAACAAAAAATTCTGTAGGGAAAAATCAGTTAAACAAAATCTAATAAATATAAATACAACCCTAGAGTTACAGATTGAAGAGACTTTTTTGTTGCTATCCTGTCAAATGTTTAACCAATGCCAGATTACTACCTTTGCTCTTTTATTTATCTTATCTGCATTGTTGTTTTCCCAGGCTACTACAAACATTGCATAAAGTCATGTCTATATGGTAAGTAAGTTCTATCTGGTTACCTAGGCACAACACAAACCATTTTCTATGAACATAAGAAACTGAATGTCTAAAAATGCAAACCTTAGAGGAAAAAAAGACAAGTAAGGTTTTCTGCTAGAATGTATTATTTATATTTAACATTCATATTCTCCTGACAATTTTTTAAGCAATGAAAGTGAACAATATTTAGTGTAATTTAATTTTAAATCTTATGCTAATAGACAGTGATCTTTGAACCTTGGAAGTTGTGCTACTATCCGCATGGCAAATGTAATTATGGAATTTGATTTCTTAAATGTTGTAAACAATGAAACTGCTTTAACTGACACTGATATATATATTTGTAATAACTTCTGTGTAAATTAAAAATCAATGCCAATTTTGGATCCCTGGATACTATCTTTATCGAACTGGATATTTCTTTAGAATTGCAGAAATAGGGAAGAAAATGTTTTGCTGGATGTGCAATATATATTTTAAGTCCCAGTGTAGTTTGCATGCATGCAACTTATGTTTAGAGCTTGTGTATCTCACACTCACATATACAAAGACAAATCCCATTAGATCTAGGGTGCTGCCAGAAGGTTTTCTTCCAGCTGATATTTGATTGTCAAGCATGCTTCACAATGACTAAGTGGGATATCATTGTATTATCCAGCACCAGTGCCTCAGTGCACCACAGACATTCAAAACACGGCTACAAAAAAAAAAAAACAAACAAACAAACAAAAAAAACCACACCTGGAAGTAGAGTTATTAACTTTTTTTTCCTTCCAAATTTTTATTGGGTGATCTAGATTTAGCAAAACTTTCAGCCCTTTGGGGCTTTCAAATACATATTTGGCAAACATTTCTTATTTTATCATTTTACTTTGTCCTCATACTCATTAATTGAATGCTGGAAAGCAAACTACAAATACAAGTATCTAAAATAAAGTTACAACTTCATACCAAGGGCAATGTTTTTGTTTGGCTTCAATAAAAACATTTTGTGATCTGGAAAGACGTATTCTTTATGAGTTCAGGTAGATTTCAGTCTAGGTTTTTAAATAGTTGCTGTGGGGAGTGGAAGACAATCTTTGTGATTTCAGCCCTCCAAATCAGCAAGCAGAATTGCATAAAATGTTTTTCTATTGTCATTAAAAAATCACAATAACTTATATTTTTTCCCTAAATTAAAAGGGATAGAGGTACATTTTGAAATGACCTTTCACATTTAAACAGTGTTCACCATTTTAGCTACATACTAAATAAAGGTAGATTGAGTAACAATGAAGAGAATAAGAACACTCACAGCTCAAAGGTCTTGCCCTCACACACAGCACTGGGCCACATCTGATCTCACAGTGGTTTATCCTGCTGTGACTGCACAGACTTCATTAAGCTTCATCCTTTATATAAACACAAATGAATACACAAATAGAAAGCAAAGAGTTGCACAGATTTTACACGAGAAAAGGGGCGAGGGGGAAGGAACCTCAATCAGGAAGCACCCAGCTACATCTCCAGTTCTGTTTTCAAAAGCTGTTTGTTCACATTGTACTCCAGGCAAGAGAGCTAATTTACACCATATCTGCAAAGCAGCAAAATCAGTACAATATTATAAAATACTAGAGAAATTTTGCTTTTCAAAAAAAATAGTATTTCTCACCTGTAAGGGCAACTCAACATGACCTAAATTGAGTCTTTAAATCAGAGGCATTGAACCAGAACAGTGTTTATAACAATTTCTTTTTGCTCCATGTCAAGTGGAGAACTCTCTTCCTTCTTGGATCCTTCCCTAGCATTACTAGTCTGTCATCAGAATGTATCCAGGACTTGCACCCCACAGTGAGAATCATTATAGTCCCTCTCTCTTCAGGTTCCTTTCAGCAAATTGTATTTGGGAAGAAGGGGGGGGGGAGGGAGAGGGGGGAACAAAAACAAAAATACCAAACACCAAACTCACAAACAATAACAAACAAACAAACAAACAAACAAACAAACAAAAACGGAAAGCTTCAAACCATACTTAATTTCTGTTAGCTTGCTAAAAGAAGCACATTTTTGTAATCGGTAATTTTACTATAAGCATCTTCTCATTAACTAATTCCTTTTCTAAATAAAAGACTAAAAAGAAAAAATTTATGAGCTAGATTTTGTAACTGCCACAGCGGCCCAGCATAACCCAGCATACCTGTGGTTATATTTTACATAACAAACAAATCTTCAGCTTGTAATTTGCTTCTGATGTAGCCTAAAAGCACTTTATTATATTAAAGCTTATTGATGCCTGTAAGGCCATTTTACCTACAGCTATTTCAAATGTAGTGAAATAATGCAACACTAATCTCTAAGACTTTTATTCCATAATAGATGTTTTTCTCACTAAATCAATTCAAAGGCTAATTGGGGTGGAAGGTGACTATCTCTAGTGGTTATAAATACATTTGCATTGCTATCAATCTTTTTACACAACGGATGTTTAACGAGGCTGAACAAGAGCTCAGCCTGGCCTTAGAACGGTAAAACTCGACTCAACATGTAGTCAATGCTGCCCTCAAGTGGCACAATTCGCAGTTGCAGCACTCGGTAGTTTCCAGCTCGGATCTCCTCGCACATACTCAGTTCCCACACACCAAGAGGAGAGAGGATCGCGAGAAAGAGAGAGCAGAGATGATGCTTTTGCTCAGCTCCATTTTGTTCCGTGGGTTCCGGCGCCCGAGCAGCTCTTCCAGCACGCAGACACTGCTGTTCAACCTCCCTCAGCTCTGCTGGGTGCCTGAAACTCGACCCATTACCATCTGCCCACAGTCAGGGATGTAACGAAAAGCAGCAAACACCCCCGTGACAGTTTAAACCAGATAAGCCTTGCCTCAAGGTCTAGACAGACCGGAGAAGGTTATTGATTCCCTAAGTGCACCATGGATCATAGTCTTTGTCCATACATTCTAAGTCACTCAAAACATCTATAAGTGCATTTCATCCTCCTGTCCAGGGAAGAGTCCTCTTGTCATCTTCCGAAACAAGCTTACTCACATGTACAACCCAGGGAAAAAAAAAAGGCACTTTGCAGTTGTATTGGGCACTTAAGATAAGGTGCTGTATATACTCCACAAGTTCCAGGTGTCACAGAGAAACAAGAACCAACAATGCCCATCACATGACCATCTCAAAGAAATTTACAGGCAAAGATGTTTAAAATATTCCTGTGAGCTGGACAGAACAGGATATCCAAAATATATAAGTCCAGTTTACTTTCCCCCAAAAAACAATGAATTTGTCTGAAGCAGGTGATAAGGCTCTCCTTAGACAATAAACTTTAATAAATATTTTTGGGCTGAAGCGTGTTCAAAAACACCTTTACAACTTCCACCTAATAAGAAATATAGAGATACGAGAAAGAAACCATCTGTTTTTCTACCAGGAAGGTTACTTGGGGAAAGAGCTATTTTGTTTCCTTGGTTTGCCTGTGACAGAGTCAGATTATCTGAGCTCAGTGGCTCTTTCCTCCATACATCATTTCTGCATGGACAGTTTGCAATGAAGTGTGTATTGCTCTTGAAGAAAGGGTGACCTAAACCAATTATTTTGCATACATCTGCAACTTTTACCCATCACCAGCCAGACTGTTACAAGTATTATCACTGGAAGGATCATACATAGTGAATGGCAAATATATAATAAGCAAGCAGCCAACACAACCTTTATGAAGTTACAGTATTACTAGGTGCTCTCTAGAATTTTACAACCAGAAACTTTAAGTAGTTAATTGCTGCTATGATAGAAGACTGACTGGGTTTACCGAAGCCAACTATTATGATTCCAGAATTTTGCTTCCATGTGCCTAATGTTTCAGTAAACAGTTCATAAACCTCAAGTTGTGATATTAAAGCAGCAGGCAAGAAACTTGTATTCTGTTTTCTTTTCTGTATTCATTAGTACTGAGCATTTCTGCACATATGCAGAAGACACTATTTCTTCTGTAAATATTAATGCAGTAGCATGGTACTTCACATTGCAAGTAAACACAAGACTTTGTGTCAATGAATACACAGGCTAAAACAAGTATTGGAATAGAAGTGGAAGCCTAAGGGAAAATAGCATCATGAAGACAGAGAAAACGAATAAAACAAAAATAAAATAAGTTACAGACACATATGTGTAATGGCAGCTGACAGCACTTTCCCTAACTACAATGTAAATTTACACTGTTTGAAAAGAATCAGGGGATATACTTGTCAGATGGTCAGGGGAATTTTAAAAAAAAAAAAAAAAAGCAACAACACAAAGAAACATATTTTAAAATCTTTGAGACTTAAGCCAAGAATTCACATTGGGAAATTAAAAAAAAAAAAAAGTTCAATTTAGCAGGCCTGTGGCTAAATAAGGACTGAACTTTACAAGCAAAAGCAAACTTCCCTCAAATGTGGCACCATTAGTATTGCTCATTTCATGTGTTCTGAGATCACAACTGGTGTCACACTGACATTTTTAATTTCTGCCTCAAGTACTTCTAAACAAAGATGTATATAATTAGAAGACAACTGAATACATCTTATCATTTATTAGTTGCTCAGAAATCAGTATTTTCACTGTTTATTGGACAAATATAATTGGCTTGCACAGTGTAAGCAGACGTGAAAAACGGGAAACTAAGTATGTATAAAATATGCAAGATGTCAAAACAAGCATTCCAAACAGTAAAAGGATAGCAATTGTCCATTCCAGATTTTCTTTGATATCATGACATATTGCAATACATTATCAACAACAATTAAAAAGCAAAACAAAACAAACAACCAACCAAAAAAAATCCCACACCCCTTCACCTGTTTTCATTCTTCATTTCAATTAAGCATGTTTGGAAACACTACCTTTGAGAAAAAGTAATCAAAATTCATTAGAAATGTCCTTGTAATCAGCTGTCTATGCTGAGAATGTTTGTAGTTTCTGATAAGCCATCTTAGTTTAAATACATTTCATTAAAAGCTTCACAGTTATTGAGCCAGACAACCTTGTATCTTCACAGGAAAGACTGACTAGAAGCAATCTGCTGAGTTTCCACACAAACTGATTCTGTGCTTTTTGCTCTGCACCTGCTTTTTGCAGGTTATGACAGCTCACTGCTACATTGCTGTTGCACTAGCTTGCTTACTGAAGGTTAAGGCACAAACAAGCACAGTATCAGCAAGGACCATAAACCAACGTTTTACTTATAGGGAATATTTGGATTTAAATCACTAAAACACTTCCGCAACGATAAAATTCAGTGCAACCACAAAGTTCAGCAACCACAAAGTTCTATGTTTTTATTTTGATCTAAGAGCAGCATTCAGGTTTAAAAAGATTTTGTTGCATGGTAAGATCATTCACATGGAAGCAGATGTGGTTTGTCTGCTGAATCAGGCCCTAATTTATATCACATTTCATCCAGCAGAAATGCCCTGTTTTTGCTGTAACGTGTTACCATCTATTAAAACAAAATTGGAATCTTTTCAGTCCAACAGCTTTCCTTAAAAGACTCGTACAGGCAGGTCTGACCTTTACATTACAAATTTCATTTCATTGTAAGCTCTTACATTTATATTACTGCTTAACATGAAGTCTCACTGAAACGTGACCTGACAATTTCTATCTCTATTTACTCAGGCTAAGCTTTCTGCTTAACAACCATTGGGCTAAAAGTGTAGTATCGTTACTGTAGAAATAATATTTCCTTCTATTTCAGACAATGAAGGTCATGCTAGCTTCACATAAAAGCACATTTTTAAAATGTTTTCCAATTGTGGCATACATTTTAAATTCCTAGTTAAAATCACCTATAACAGAGTGTTTGCCTAAATGTTTTTTTTTCCCCAACTCCCTATTGTCTCTTTTAAGTCATGTATACAGTTTTTCTTTAGGCAGAAAAATAGTTTTAGAAATATGTAGATATTTTTGTGCTCTGTGGATATGCTTCCATGCTCATAGAATATGCTCTGTTGTACAATTTTAAACAATATACTTTCAACAAGTTGTAAACCACAAATATTTACAAGATAGTTCTTAAAAATAGATCTACAGTCTTTTTAAAAGACTAGTTACATGAGGGTGTCAACATTTATAGCAGTTCAACATATTAAATACAAGGATCAGTAGTTGGGTTGTTTTTTTTTTTATTTGTGTGGGTTTGGGGTTTTTGGTTTGTTTGTGGTTTGTTTGTTTGGTGATTTGGTTTTTGTTTGGTTGGTTTAGGCAATGCATTTTAGCTACAAAATTGAGAATTTTCTGAAGCACTTACTCCATTCCTGGTCACAGTTCTTGATAAAGCATATTTTATTTGGAAATTACTAATGATTTCAGTTACAAAGCACATATAATAAGAATTTTCAAATGCCTAATCTATGTGGCAGTATTGCAGCACAGTTAAATTAAGTATTTTAACACCCATAGCAGGAATTCTGTTAAAAAAAAAATAAACAAATCAAAACATAAAAACAAACAAACAAACACCACACCATGTAAAACTAATTCAGCAGCAATGTTTATTTTGTGTCTGTCTGTTTTGGTCCAGGGCTTCATCTCTTCCTCAGTCATTCTATGTCCATCATCCCAGACAGCCCAGCACCCATCTCACAACAATTCCTATTTCCATACTCCTCCATTCCCACAAGTAATTAACTCTCTCAAAAGACTGGAAGTCTACTGGAAGTTAGCTTGGGGAAGAGAGGGAAACATGAGCATCTGGTGAGTATGGTTATACAAATGTTTACTGCCAAAGTCTTACATTTGTACAAGGATTGAGATCAGGTGAGGCAAATATCATATTTGTGAAAATATGGAACTTGAGAGAAACAACCTCAATACTAACAGCAACCTAACTGCAGCTTATCAGCTGTATACAACGAAATCCAGCAGTTGATTTAATACACTGTAGTATGCTGGCAAAAAAAAACCAAACAAACATTAGATGGAGATGGGGTGGGTCATTACTATTATTTTCACTGGACATACACAAATTGCAACTAATTGCAGAACCCTATGGCCCATTGTTGTACTTACGTGCAACCTATAATTATGACAGGTCAAAACAGACAGTATATAGCTCAAGCTACTGAATACATAGTACTTGCAGAAAGACATGGTAGATGTCCCGTCCCTGGAGACATTCCAGGCCAGGCTGGACGGGGCTCTGTGCAGCCTGATCTAGTTGGAGCTGTCCCTGCGCATCGCTGAGGGTTGGACTGGATGCCCTTCAAAGGTTCCTTCCAACCCAAACTGTTCTATGATTCTATGACAATCAAGTTTTGACCCATCAGCTCTATTACCAAGTCCCTCAAAAGCTGCATCAAAAAACCTCATCACATACTAACTGTGGAATGTTATACATCTTTAATGTTGTACATCCAAAACACGAATATTCACTGTCTTATACGTTATTTGTAGACTTCAATACTGAGAATCAGTATTACAGAATGCTTACAGTGTGATGTTATACTAGGCAGGACAAGACAAACGGCCACATGACAGAACAGTTTAGCTGCTACTGACATGGTTCTTGTCAAGGTTAAATTCTGCCTCATGGACCAAATACAACATAGGAATTAGTGTAATAACTCCTCTCTAGAATATATCCCTCCAAAACTATTTGACTCTGGAAGAATGCAGACCACTGAGTTCTATATGTTAGTATTTGAATGGGTGACCTGCTAGATAGCAATTCCAACATGAAATCAAGTATCATTGTGAAGCACCTCTAATATGCTTTCTGTATTAAAACAGAGGAGTTGTGTATGACTTCTAGAACAACTTCCACATCAGCAGTTACAGTTGCATGGATTGTACTTGGTTAGTGTGCCAATAACTCATTCAAGCTCACTTATGATAGGCATACCATAAAGAAAATCTTTGCAGCCAAAAGCCTGAATACAATTATCTTCAGAAGAACATAAAACTGTCTATCAATAGAAATCATACTAAAATGAATGGCCTTTAATACTAGTCCTAAAAATGCAGTATTGAATCGCCTTAATTTTCTGGATCATTCAAATGAACACTGGAACATATCACAGCTTTTGAAAACTACATATATAATGATTGGATTTTTTTTCTTTTAAATATCTCAAATCCTAGTAGGCTTTTAACCTACTGCCTCTTAATTTTTCCCCTCATATTCCTTTACACACAGTAGGCATAACTCAACAAGTTTTATACAACAAATACACTCAAGCTTAGTGCAAGTTTTTTGCCTTTGAAGAACCAATAATTGTTCACGTTATGTGTACATACATGTAGAATTTTAAAATCTGGCTTTGATCACAAACCAAAAAGTGTTTGATGCATAAATCTCTAAAGTGTGACAGCAATGTAGGAGAGGAATGAACTGGCTTCTTATATAACAGTCCATATTATAAAGTCATGACTTTATAAGGTACTGGAATTATGAAATATAATTCAGATCTCAGAACTGACATGAAGTTAGGCTATCAATTCATCTGGTATGCAGACAAGATACACTTTTTAATTGGATAAAACTTTCAGACAAATTTTATATGAGACTGTACTTTCAACTGTAATTTTGTGCAGTGCATATGGATGAGTAATGCAATACCTAGCACATGTGGTAAGTACTAATTCAAGAACATGGCTTCCTTGCAGAGACTCAACTTTTCTTCAGAATGCCATCCTGACTGGTGAACAGTCTTCAGACTAATCCCTATAGCCTACATTTGTTTACTGGATTTTGTAAATATTATTCTTCATAAAATATGAGGAATTCATATCTCTGTTACGAGAAAAAGTCTATCAGTCTTTGGAAGAAAAAATATTAATACAAGTTTCCTTAAAAACAAGACAAACAAGTTTTAGAAGTTTCATCTTATTATTCAATAAATTTTTCACTACTGCTTTCTAATAGCTCAAAGATGTAGCTCACTTCTGTGCTGATCAAATCAATCCCATCTCAGTAATTGCTAACTGATCAATGAGGCAAATCAGAATAACAGGGAAAGAAAGCAGACATTACCACACACATTTTCTCTAAAATAGGAAAAATCTCTTTTTCTTTAATATGGGTATAAACACTACAAAGTGACACTGCAGTAAAATAGCCACATATTTTAATAGCAGATCTCTTCAATTATGCCAAAAAACTCAGTTAAAAAAAAAAAAAAGTCAAAATTTTAGTGCTGAATTTGCATTTTTGGTATTGTTTTTTATTGGAATTCTTTTAAGTCAAGACTGTTGGTCTCCATCAGATTTTATTTAATTATCCACTGCTATTAAGTAAAATGCAGTAATACTACTCAGAAATATTTAAAACATAGCTTTTAAAACCATTGCATATACAGGGTATTTCAAAAATATGAACCTGATTTCAAAGCACAGTGATTTCAAATTGGGTCCATCTTTATGCAACATCCCACACATGGTTACATGGTTCTCTGAGTAAACTAGACACTTAGAGCAGTAGCTGGTACAAACTTGTTCCTAGCTGTGTCCTCTTGGCTTGACTAGCCACATTTTCTTAGCCCACAAAGTACTTCTTTCCCAGGCTACTGACTTGAACAGCACTGCAGGGTAACAGCAAAGGTCTGTCGACTTGCAACTTGTATCTGCCTGTGCCAGGCTTTCAGAAATGCCCTGGCACTTGGAGGAAACCCTCCTTACTCTTCCTAAACTCCCATCAGTTAGCTCTACTGAGAGCATCCAAAGGCTTAGTTGTTCTCATTTAGTATACATCAAGTAAGAAAAGTATTTCTAAGCTTGCAGCAATGACCACAGGACCTGTGCAGTCCATCTCATTTCTTTGAAGGGGAGCTCTGGTGAAGCTGATGACTCTGCATTCCTTATCTTTCCAAAGATGTTCTGTAAATTTTTCCAAAGCCACCAGTTTCAGTCCATTCAGTGGGTTGATGATTGCATCTGTGTTGTGATTGATGAGGAAGTCTTCCAAAAAGAAGTGGTGGAGCAGATCACTAACCATTTCCCCTTGGATTACTGGGCTTTCATTGTGGTTCCCATCCCTGTCTTCCGGCTCACGGGGCTCGGTACCTGGAGCACAACTGATCTTACTATTGAAGACTGAGACAAATAAGGCATTTAGTACATCAGCATTTTCCTCATCCTCTGTCACTGTGTCTTCCCCTGCATCCACTAGAGAACGGAGTTGCTCCTCAGCCCTCCTTTTGTTGCTAATGTATTTATAGAAACATTTCTGGTAGTCTTTTATGGCAGTAGCTAGATTCTGCTATAGTTGTGCTATGGCCCTTCTAATTTTCTCCCTCCATAACTTCACAGCATCCTTCTAATCCTCCTGAGTTGCCAACTTCTTCTTCCAAAGTTTATAAATTATCCTTTTATTCCCGCATTCCAGCTGCAGCTCTCTATTCAGGCAGGTCGACCACCTTCCCTGCTGGCTCGTCTTCAGCACACAGGGACAGCCTGCTCCTGCGCCTCTAAGATTTCCTTCTTGAAGAGTGATCAGGCTTCCTGGACTCCCTTGTCCTTCAGCACTGCCTCCCAAGAGATTGTGCCAACCAGCCGCCTAAACAGGTCAAAGTCTGCCCTCCCAAAATCGAAGGTAGCAGTTCTGCTGACCACCTCCTTATTCCTCCAAGAATAAAAAAATTATTATAGTATCATGATTGCTATGTCCAAGACAGGACATAGGACATGTGTCACACCTCCCACAAGTCCTTCTCCTTAGACAAAATGGTTCACTGGGGCATCTGGATTCAAATACTCTCAAAAGCAGATTTCCAGGGGACCTTACTAACTAGTTCCTTGAATAGCCTACACCCTGCTCTTCTGAAATACAGGGTAGCACCTCCGCTAACAGTTTTTCTTATATTACCAAAGCTCAAAAATTTCATCATCATTGTGGCGAAGATAGTCACTAATCATCACTTCACCCATGAGACCATCTCTATTTACAAACAGATCTAGGAGGGCATCTTTTCCACTCAGCTCCCTTAGCACGTCTATCAAAAAGTAATCTTCAAGGCTTAGAGGAGTGGGCGCATGCAAACCTCATGAAGTTCAAAAACAGTAAGTTCAACACCCTGTACCTGGGTTGGAGAAATCCTTAGTATCAGTACAGACTGAGGGATGAAGAGATTGAGAGCAGAAAAGGAGAACAACTTTGAGATCCTGGTGGATGAAACACTGGACATAAGCCAGCAACATGTACTTGCAGTCCAGAAAGCAAATCATATCCTGGGCTGCATCAAAAGACACATGGCCAGCAGGCTGAGGGAGGTGATTCTCCCCCTAACTCTAATCTTGTGAGAACCTTGCCCAGAGTACTGTGCCCAGCTCTGAGGTCCCCAGTACAGGAGAGACATGGATGTGTTGGAGCGAGTCCAGAGGAGGCCACAAAAATGACCAGAGGTATGGAGCACCTCTGCTATGAAGAAAGGCTGGGAGAGTTGGGGTTGTTCAGCCTAGGGAAGTGAAGGCTCTGGTGAAACCTTATCGTGGCCTTTCAGTATATAAAGGGGGCCTATAAGAAAGACAGAGAGAAACTTCTCAACATAGCCTCTAGTGACAGAACAAGGGACAACAATTTTAAACTGAAGGAGAGTAGATTTAGATTGGATGTACAGAAAAGATTTTCTTACTATGAGGATGGTGAGACCCTGGAACAAGTTGCCTAGAGAAACTGTGGATGTCCCATCCCTGGAAGTGTTCAAAGTCAGATTGAATGGGGCTTCAAGCAACCTGATCTAGTGATGTCAGGGATGTTGAACAAGATGCTATTTAAAGCTCCCTTCCAATCCAAAACATCCTGTGATGCTATGAATTTGCTAGACCTCTTCAGATCTGCTGTATGACACTTCCAGTTAACATCTGGAAAGGTGAAGTTGTTCATATGGTCAAGTGCAAATTATTTTGAGCACTGGGTTAAATCCTTATGGACTAATACATCAATGTCAATCCTGCCTGGGTGATCTATAGTAGACTTCCACAGCAATATCTGCTCTATTAGATTTTCCCCTAATCTTTACCCAGAAGTGCTCAACCATTTCACCGCTGCTGCAAGCACTGTGAAGTCCAATCACTCCTTTACACACAGCACTACCCCTCCACCTCACCTGCCCTGCCTCTCTCTCCTGAAGAGCCTGTAACCCTCCATCACAGCTCTCCAGTCACAGGACTCTCCCAACCAAGCTTCACTTAGGCCAAAGCTGCAGCAGCTCTGGGATTGAGCCAAAGCTTCCAGTTCCTCATGTTTACTCCTCAACCTGCAGGCATTCATGTACATTTAAAATGTGCTCCATTGTATTGGGTGCATCATGGAGCAGAATGAAAAGTCCTCACTAGCACACTGTCACTCAAACCTTGTCATGTTGTCCCAGAGCTTATCATCAGTAACCCTGTCCTGCCTCACACCCCTGCAGCATCACCTTCCTGAGCAGTGGCCACGGCCTGGGCTTCTGCAGATCCAGGCAAACAGTGGTGTCTTAATGCTGCAAGAGCAGGAGGCAGAAACTTAGCAAAAATGGCCTAGAGAAGCCCTGCAAGGGGTTTTGCTGAGTGCTGCAGAGGAAAGAAAAAAAAGTCCCTCCTTCTTGCACATGGGGACAGCCTGCTTCCAAACCTCTAAGATTACCTTCTTGAAGAGAGACCAGCCTTCCTGGACTCCTTTGTCCTTCAGCACTGCCTCCCAAGAGACTCTGCCAACCAGCCTTCTGAACAGGTCAAAGTCTACCCTTTGGAAGTCCAAAGTGGCAGTTTTGCTGACCACCCTTCTAACTTCGCCAACGACAATAAACTCAATCATTTCATGATCGCTATACCCAAGGCAACCTCCAGTCGACTAGTGCCCCCTAGCCCTTCTCTATTTAACAGATTCAGCAGGAGTCCTTCCTCGGTAGTCTCACTAACCAGCTGTGTCAGGAACTTGTCTTCCATGCACTGCAGAAGCCTCCTAGAGTGCTTCCTGTCTGCTGTGTTGTACTGCCAGCAGACATCTGGTAGGTTGAAGCCCCCCATAAGAACAAGGGCTAGTGATCAGGAGACTTCTCCCAGCTGCCTGCAAAATATTTCACATGCCTCTTCATCCTGGTTGGGTGTTCTGTAATGCAGGGGGGGAAGGAGGGTCTGGTGTTAGGGGTTTTTTGTTGGTTTGGGTTCTCTTTTATATATATATGTGTGTGTGTGTATATATATATATTTTTTTTTTTTAACAGTAGTTTTAGATTTAGTAGCATTTCATAACAGGATAATATTTCAGAGGAAAGTTGTGTAAAGATGTAAATGTCTTAAATACCCCATATTATAGTATGGGAAGCCCCCAAAATATGCAGTAGAGCTGTGTTTTGAGTAAGGTTCAAACAGATACAGTAATAAGATATGAAACAGTCTGTCTTACAAGAACAATAAAAATTGAGCATCTGAGAACTGAATACATCTTTAAAACTATACTACCTCAGTTACTATCATTCATTCTGAAAACTTGAAGAGGAAGATATCTTCAGAAAATACACTACTTAATTTGATCAGACAATCAATGAAGCATCTTCACATTCAAAATATCTTTCAAAAAAGCTACTAAAAGCTCCTAAAAAGCTACTGAAAAACACACAGGGGTGTATTTTTTAGCACTCAGGTGTTAAAATTCCTCTTCAAAATTTTGAGGAAAACTTTTGTTTTAATAAAAAGAAAACATGAACTTGAAAAAATTTTTACTTGCAATAGTTCTGTGTAACAGCACGTGAATGACAAATCTGCTTATAAAGCAAAGTGCCAGCAATCTTAACTAGAAGTCTAGCAACCAATTTTGCCTATAAACATTGCTCTCAAATAAATATGCCCTTTTTCATATCATATCAAATGTTTTACAGCTAGGAACAATCATGTCCACTGAATAAAAGGTTGGAACTGAAAAACTAACTAGAAGTCTGCTTTTTCTAGATACCTACCTGGCAAAATTAAAGACACATTTATTGCATATGTCACAGTATCCGTAGCAGCTTTTATTCTAGGTAGCACAGACTGCATAGACTTCAATCCATGGAGACCCTGAGTAGACTTCCTAGTTACAAACACCTGCATTCAAGTCTCGTCACTCTATTGTTATCATTAGATATATTAAAGCATATAGCAATAACACCTGTTACCTAAGCAAACATAACTGCAATGTTGAGGTAGCATTTTGAGTAACACACTTCCAATTTCCTTGCTGTCCAACAAGATCGAAACTGTTCAGCAATTCTTAAAATAACAGCTCCCACTATTTCATCCAAGACTGTAGCAAAGGGGGGAAAAAGGCAAGTTTTAAAAAACTATCTTTATTTTTTTTTCTTACATTTAAACTAGGATGTATTTCATTAGACACCCAGCCAATACTGACTCCATTAGTTTAGTCAGGAAAAAAAAAAATGCAAATCATAATGACATAACCTGAACATAGCTGCATTAGTACTGACCATTTTGCTAGAAGAAAACTTTCTTCAGCATTTAAATCAAGCACTTAAAAAATATTGCTGAAAAGCAAGTCCCTAGACACTGGTCATTTCAGCAAACAAAGAGCTTATATACACACTTTCTTGCTATGTGTATAGAGTTCAGATTATATAAACACTGTACAGGTCAAAAACCTCTGAGAATAAAACTAATCAGGTGTGTGAGAAATACACATACCACATGTACTTAAAATCTTATGAAGCAACAAATTTGGTCGAGTACTACAAGGAAGGATGTGTTTTCATATGAGAATGGTCAAGTAACCTACCATTTCAGTTCAAATAAAAGCAAAGAAGTAACTTCATGGGTTTGAGATAACCAATCACACAAACTGGTGGAGTGGAAACTTATGACCTGTTATGTTTCTGTAGGCCAAGTTCAGGCTTTTTCAAACTAAAATTTAAGGTCACGAACAGTAATGGTGACAAATATCAAAGTATACATATGAGCACATAATCCAAACAATAAAATATACTTTGAGCTGTTAAGGAAAAATAAATTACAAAATACAGTTCAAATACTTGTAAATGCAGTAATGAATTTAAAGGTGTGCATTTATCTTAACATATATTTTAAATGCTACCACAAAACGGATTAAAAATAAATAAGTATGCCAAAAGGCATATGTGGATAGGAAAAAAAATGCTAACTACGTCTTGAAGAACTAAAAAAAATTTATATAATCTGAGTTTTGGTCAACAAATCTGTCTAGTCACATTTATTTTTCAAAACCTTTCTTCAATAACTGGCAACTAAACATGAGAAAAGCATACCTCTGTCACTATGGCTTTAAAGAAGCATATATTTTCTGAAGAAAATATAAAGTGGGCTGCATTGTCCACAGAATTGCTGGTTTGTTCAGACTGCAGGCACTTCATTGGACTGTGGGGAAGTACCTGACACTTCCTTCCTATCCTACTATAGTAGTGACGTTACACTGAAAGACAAGAAATTTCGAAGAAAAGAAATTTCAGGAAATTTTGGGTGCTATGTACTAGTATGCAGAGAAGGGAAAAGCCTAATTCATTTCCATTGCATTTGCTTTCTAAATTAAAGAGTAACACAATTTACAAACAGATCTTGAACATTACATGGCACATACATATTTTTGGTTTAAAGATGTTGTCAATCATCAACTACCTTAGTGAACATATAGGCTTTAATAGTGATTCCACTGTAACCAGATTCACATTTATTTCTCATTTTATAATTCCTCTGTAGATCTCTTTTGAAGGTATTTCAACCTTACTAACATAACTGGAAGCACAACTTAAATTATATAAACTTCTGTATTCTTTGTATAATACACACACTCTTGTCATTTCTAGTGTACTACAATTCCATTGTAGGCATAATAAAAGCAGGTTTTCAAACCTAGAAGCTACTGGCAATACTTTGTTCATCAGTATCACCAGCATTTAGACAACTGTCCACAGCTAAATCAGCATCCACAGTATCTCTAGACAGTGACTGTACCACAGGATTACAGACAGGGTTTAACACTGACACAATTTGATTACATCAGTAATATGGCAGGAAAAAAAAAAAAAAAAAAACCACAAACAAACAAAAAAAAACCAAACCAAAACAAAACAAAACATGGGTCAGAAAGGAAAACATTTTTCTATGGTTGTACATCTGTATTTTTCTTCTGCATTTTGGAAGAAAAGTGTTTTTGATACGCTGCCATGAATTCAAATAACAAATATACAGTATCTGTCTTCAGCTAAGACACTGCTAGTATTTCCTAGGACAGAAAAAATACTTTTCAAGCTTAGTTTTGCTGAAGATACTCTTCATTTGTACTGTTTTCTTGGTCCATTGGTTGGTGGTCAAAGAAGCACTCATATTTGACAAAACCTTAAAGCTTTCAGAATAGATGAACAGAAGAAACAAAAGATGGATGAAGGAGGACCAAATCAAAGCACACAGGCATGACATTGTTTCTAAGGGAGTCCTTGGAAAACGTGTGCTCATTATGGAGGTTTTCTTTTTTTTAGGATCACAAGACAGTAGTTGAACAAATAGGCAATTTCCCATGTTCTGCTTGGTTCTAGTCACTTGTGGCGCTGAATGGTTTTCCTTTTCCTCCGCTTGAAAAAACAGCAGCACCTGCAGGTGTGACATGAATTACATATGATATAAAAAGAAAACACAAAGTCAAACTCTGCTTACTGTATTTGTTTCATTTGAAGTATGTAGTTCAAGTATATACAGGACCATAAAGAATACATTAAGCTCTATTGCAGTTGATTAATTTATTAGTGAAAGAAACTGAAATAAGTATTTTTGCCACATTTCACTTTTTTTTTTTTTTTGAAAAAGGTTATGAAATGAAAAACGTTACAATAAAAATAGCTAACAAGTAGAGTATTGTATGAGGGTATTGAAAGCATAGGCATTATAGGCTGACTTAAAAATGTATTTGTAAGAATAAGGAATGTTCCATTACCTGAGTACTCTTTCACATTAACTGGTAATATGCCAAATAGAAGCTTGAGCTTAAGACTATGTCACCTGAACTGCATATTTAAGACACTACTGTTGCTAACACAAGAAAACAAACTGAGCTTCCTTTGTCAACCAGAACTTAGAAAAACCTTCTCCAAGGATATTCCACAAAATATTTTAGAAGAATTCATGAACAAGATAATGTTCAGATTCAATGCTGTGATGATATTACTACTGTGAAAAAAAATCACAGCTTTAAGTGTACTGACATTCTCTCTTGTCTTTCATTGCAAAGGAAACTAAAATTGACAAAGACTGCAAATATCACTTAGCAAAAAGAGACAATCCAAAAGTAACTGCAAAAACAATACAACAGGAAAAAGAATTGGAGGGAGTTAGACATAGACAATACAGAGGAGGATTGCAGAAGTCCAGGAAGTATTTTTGAAAATAAACTAAAAAGGAAAGCAACAAATACACAAAGAATAGTTTTTCATTTGCACATAATGTTAGCCTTATTTTAAGCAACAGTCAGCTCCTGAACACCACCTTTTAAAATAAACCTTGCATTTAGTAAAGTTTTCACAATTTGCAAACAAAAGTGAACATGCAGGCTGTCTACCTTAACAGAGCCTGCCCCATGGAGTTCTGCAGTTTGGTTACTGAATCCTCACCTGCAGTGCTATATACTCAAGAGCCTTTCTTAAACCAATGCAATGGAAGTGAAAACCTAAATGTACTGCATCAGTAACCTATCAGTAAGTCCTTAAGTTCACCAAACATTCTGTTGATTTAGTTTGGAATATGGGAAATGGGGAAAGCATCTGAAGAACAGGGAGAATAAGTGTCTAAAAATAAGGTTCTATAGGGGATCAGAACAACATCCAACGTAGGGGGAGACAGAAGTTACCTGAAGAAGGGCACCCTGTTGCTCAGTCACTGAAAAAGTAGCAGTGGGCAGAGGCAGGCCAGGGCTGCTCTGAGAGTTACATAACTTTTAGTAGAAAAAAACATTGGTTATTGATAGAGAGAAAGTCCAAAACTAAAACTCATTAGGGGAAACTACATAAATATTTTTACAGATCGCAGAAATATACTGTATTTATGAACTTCAAAGTACTTCTAAATGAGACATAATTGTTTTCGAAGGCTAGTAGCCATCAAATGCAACCAGAATTCTCTCATAATTACTAGCCCTTTTTATTAGCATCTGTCTACAACCACTAACATCCATTATCACTTAAGCTTTGAATTTATATGCAGATGTATGGAGTCCAATTTAGTTTAATCCTTCCTTCACCCCAGTCTTTTCCCAAGGATTTTATTTGTATATATATATACAACAAACATCGTATTTAAAAAAAAAAAAAAAAAAGCATTTTACAGTGCTCCTTCCCTTTCATTGTGAATTATCCTATGATACTGTAAACGAGGAAATCCTACCCTAGACTGTGATGGTAAATCACTTTTGTACTTGTTTCAGATTAGGAAGGCTAAAAGAAATCTTATAGAAAAATTTTCTCTTAATTTCAGTATATACAGGACACAGGTTACGTAAGTAACTGTAGGAAGATCAAACTGTCTCAGACAATTTATATTCTAGAAAAACAATACAGGATTTTAACTTTTCACTGTTTAACCACATTTTGCTTATATGGAGCATGTCTCAAGAAACAGCAGATCACATTTCTAATTCACAAACACTTTAGGTTTTCTTTCTTTCCTTCCCAGAAAATTTTAAGCCATTCTTGATACAAATCTTATACTGTCCTTCATTCCTTCTCCACAGCCTATTAAATTTGCTACTTCTCTGTCAACCAGGTAAGAACGACATCATGCAACACAGAATTCAAAAATTCTATTCTTAACCAACATAAAGCACTGCTTTTTTAATGGCCTCCTGGAGTTCGCATAATACTCTTGCAAAGACTATAATTTCTATTAATAGCTGGTTTTTTTCTGTTGTTATTGCTTGCGTTTTGTTTGTGTGGTTTTTTGGTTGGTTGGTGTGTATGTGTGTGAGGTGGGTTTATTGTTGTAAGAACTAATCAAATGCATTCTAGTTCAGAGAATTTCATTAAGTGCTGAAGACTGTTATTTGGTGTGGGAAAATAAATCCCTTACTAACATACAATATACCTAAAAAACGCTAAAGGAATGCAAGTTATGTAGAGCATTGTAAACCACAGAACTGTCTTGGAAACTTACTGAAATGTATATTTATCAGCCGGAGAGTGTTAGACCTGCAAACCTTCCAAGGCCAAATATACGTCATTTTTAAATATATTTACATTTACATGGGAATAAGACAGGTCAGACTACATTGCTGGTAATAGGTTTTATGAAAGAGAAGTAACTCTGATATTAGAGATCCATAGTGCATGATCTCTTGAAGAGTATAAAAGAAATACAGACATGTTCTTAAGAATACTGTCACTAGAGGGTGTCATTATCACTTTTCTATGTATATTACATTGCTTAAAGTCATACTAAAGCTACAGATAATGGTATTATTAACTAGTATTAAACCATGAGTTTATCATATTAATCAATACACAGGCAAAACGCATATGAATAAATGCACTTTGAAAATTTCTAATTCTAGGAAAGAAACATTTTTTCTTTAAAGAAAGCATTTAATGACTACTAACCTCTTTCTCTGTAGGTATTAAACATTTCTACAGCAGGCAGTATAATACCAATTTTTGAAACCTGAGAAACAACTTAATTTGCCTGTACAATCCAAAGTGACCTTTGAGATATCATCTACGGTAGCAATCTCCGTATTACGGTTACAAAAAACTTCTTGTCCTTCTTAAAACATTATCATACTTTTTTTCTGTTAAATACCCTCCCCTCTATCACTTGAGTACAACCTTGGCACAACATGCTAAAGCAACATCAGTTCTCGTTTGTGTTTAGATGGCTGTGGTTTTATATTTGCCATCTAGCATGTGGCAGCACTTAACTGATTATTATCATGTGTTTAAAAACGCAAAAAGAATGCGAGATGCAAAAAGGAAAGAGCATATCTTTTCCTGTTTGTCCTCCTCTGTCATCCCAGGGCAGAGCGTCTTAGTTACCAAATTACGCATGTTTCATAGATGCAACTGTTCTGATGTCTAGCAAAGAGTTAACAAAATAAATGTTAATTGCTCAGTGATAACTCAAAGACCACCCATACAAGACAAGATGTACAAGTTTCAGGGCAGAACAGTGATCAGGTTAGTTTTCTCCCTGTTTTACAACTCCAGTAAGTAACAACTGAAATAGTGCTGAAAGTGTTTTTTCTAAAAAAAGCAAAAAACAAAACAAACCACACAAAGAAAAAAAAAAGGCATAAAACCCAAACCAACAAAACCCAAACATCAAAAACTTCAAAACCCAACACCCAATGCTAAGCTGTGCTTGCTGTACATGTTTGCTGCACAGCAACACCTGAAGTGCATGAAGATGACAAGGCATAAGATTTAGCATATATACTGCATGTGAGTACATAAACATATAAGAAAAACAGGAAATGTTGGATGTATGTCCCAAAATAATGCAATGCTTACTGAAAAAAAAACCCTTCTACTTTCTGATTTACAGTATCTCACTGAAATGGTAACAGAAGATCTAATATTCAGGTAAGCAATATTTGTGTTCATAATTAAAACCATTCATGATAGGGCACCTGTTCTTCAGTCTTTTAAATGAAGATATAGTGATGCTAAGCTGCTAAAACTATGCAAACATCTAGAACAAAGAATGACATGTTTCTAAAAAAATATTCCAGTTTGTGTCCTCAGAGTATGAGGAAATGTTACAACATTAAGATATCAGCAAGAGACATTAACTTTGTTCATACTGTCAGATGGCAAAAAGATTATGGAAGAGGCATAAAGTGAGAGTCTTCCGATAAAACAATGTCTCCTTAAAACCAAAAAAGTCTGTATCACGACATGAAAGATACTGATCCTTGCATTTCCTTACACTGTTCAGCAGTATAAAAATCTATAAATGGATTTTTAAGTGTCTCACAATATCTTTGGATTACTTAAACCTTCTCTAGTATTGCTACTGAGAAAAGATGTATACTTAAACACTGATGTCTGATAGCAACGTGGGGGAGGTGTGGGTGTGAGGGTGTTGCTTTAATTACTACCAAAATACAGAACAACTTCTACTCCCGCAAATGTGGAATCTGCAGTTAAAATAGACACTACTGGAAAACTAGTTTGTCTGTTTCATACTGAAAAATAAGATCAACCTAAAGTGTAGTATATTGAGACTAGATATTTTGTCTGAAACAAAACCAGTGAAGAGAGAGCCAAAAAGGTGATGGATAGCATATTTGTCCATCAACTATTCATACCAAAGGAAATGAACATCTACACTTTTAGAGTAGCTGTGGCATCTTGCCTTCTGAGAATTCTCTTACTTTCTGTAGAGAAGTAACCATTGGTTTAATTGTGCTAAGGACTACTCAAAACTTAAGATATCTAATCTTTTCCTCTGTGTACATAAACTGGACATAAGGAAGGTTATGACTGCACATCTCCAAAGGGAAGAGATAGGGAAGTTCTCTATGTGCAGCCTACCAACATCCTTGCTCCTTGTGGTCTGGATTTTTTTTTGCTTTAAATATATGTTTTAGAAAACAGAATTATAGAAAAACCAGAAAAATAATACTACAGTACTCTGCAAAGATGGCAGATAAAGAACTGGTGTTCTCAGTGCTCACACAAAACTAACTCACAAGTGTGGCACAACAGGCACTTCTATTCACGATTTTTAACTACACATGCACATAAATCTTACACATGAAAACAAGAGCTTGCAGAACAATCACTTCAAGAAAAAAATCGTACTTTGAGAAACTGCCCCTTATCTAAAAGTTAGGAAAAAGGGCCCTACAAAACTTACTGCTATTAAGGAACGCTTACTGGATTTTTCTGCTACTTATGTATCCTTCATACTTGCATGCTCCCGTTTGATGATAAATGAGATGCATACCCTTGTAAAATTCTATTCTAAGCAAAATTATAAAAGAAATGTCAAAAGTTATACCGCCTTTAGCTATCAAGAATGTTTTTCAATACTATTTTGCAAGTCTGACTTTACTACTCAAATATATATACACTAGTTGTCCATCACATGTTAACAGACCTTAATGTTTTCCTCTTTAATTACACTGTAACTTTACGGAACCTTGAAGTCATGTTTTAGTAATTAGTTAGCAGGTTGTCAAAGACTAATCATCTGGGAAACAATGTTTACAGCGATAACGGCAAAGTTCAAACATTTGGTAGCATTTATTACTTGTTGATATAAGCCAGTTACTCTCTAGATGTTAAAATACTAGCTGAATGCTACAACATCTGAAAAGAACAATTCCTCCTCTAAAACAGGATAGTGGGTAAGGAAAAATATTCTACTACTCACTAAAAAGGATTAAATAAAGTACACCACAGACTACATAACTTAAAAGAAAGCAAGATGTGAAGCAGGTAAAATAGCCCCTGAAGGTGGCCATTTGTAAAACACTTGTTTCACAATAGTGAAACATGTTTTGTGATTTCCAAATTGACTTATTATTTTAAAGTTCTCTGAAATTAGTTTCAAACTAAATAATAAGAACAAAACCCCTGGGGCTATTTCTGCCTGTGCTGCGGAACTCACCACATGTTCAATACTTTCTGGCAGCTATACAGAAAGAAAGTAAGGGAAAAAAGAGAATCAGAATACAACACAGAGGAAGAATCTTACATTTTTCATACATAACTTTTGGTAGCCAGAAAATGTTCTTAAAATAAATATTTCAAAATCAGTTGAAATGTCAAAAATGCATGCACTTTTCTAGTGTGGAGAGATGTGTTATTGAGGGCTCAGCCTAAAAAGCATAAGCTACAGGAAGTCTATTATTTAAAGCCAAAATTACGTATAGCACTATAGTTTTGCCCCTTACCAATGGCTATTCAGTTTAGACAATATTTTTTAATAGCTATACAAAAATTTTGAAGAAGCTGAGCACACAAGATCCAAAGAATATAAAAAGATGGACATACTTAGTTTCATCCGTTACTTCTACTTCTGCAGGAGCTGTGATGGGTGCATTTGAACGGCCTGCAGTTGGGTCATCTGTGTTCAGTTCTCCATTTGTTGAGTTTACTACCTGAAATCACCAGAAATACCTGAAATTATGCTAGTGCCAGACATACATTTGTCAATTCCCAAAGTCATAACACATCTCCAAAAAACAGTACTTTTCACTAATTACATAACTCTTTTGATTCCAATAATAGTGTATTTCCAGGTTTCATTACTACATCCCTGCACTCCTGCAACTTTACTTTCATATATACCCGTGGAACTGACATCTATGTGACAGACTCAAAGTGAATGGACTAAGCAAAGCAATTCCATTCCAGGTTTGCTGATCTCCCTCATGTCTCTACAGAGCCTTAAAGCAAAGGTACTAACTACTTTCCCAATATCAATTCAGCACATCTTACCCTATCTCTGCTTCGTTAGTATATCTAAGCTCCTTAGGGGCCCAATTCAGTTGATCTCAGAGTACCCACCAGAAGAGGGGAAAACCAAAACATTTTCTAGATATAAGAGTGTAGATGGTGTTAGGTTTTCACTCTTAGAGCACAAAAACACTTACTACTGTCAAAAAAAACCCAAACCAAAACAAAACATTAATCTTCATTTCCATTAACTTACTCTCAAATTCCTTTATAAATTCTCCAGCCACCAGGACAGCTCTGGTTCTCCGGGAATGTTTGTTCTGACCTTAAACCAAATGGAACCTAATATTTCCTCTCTCACTTCCTGACATCTTTCCTGCATGACAAATGGAGCTAATCCAGAGGCCTTTCCCTTATTCACCTCACAGAACTGGCCAAGAAGATGGTTAACTGGATAAAAGACAAGTGCGCATCTGGTCAGAGCAGCTGACACTGGTAACAGAACCTTTAAAACTCAAAGAGGTCTACTAGCTAAAGACTAGCAGAAAATGATTGGACTAACAACACTGAACAAAAGTATCGTTCTGCCCAAATAACGTAAGAGCCAGCAGAAAACATCCGTAAAACATAATCAGCTAGAGGAATGTGGTCTGACAGTAGTTCATAGTTCAAGATTCTTACCAGCCTGATGGTCAGAGATTAAGGTAGAAGAAAGCAGAGAGAGGGAAATTAATCATCATCATGTTACTATCCCCCTCACCCTTCCAAGTTCTCTTAATGGAGCAGCTACATCTCATCTGTTTATAACCAGAGCTAATAGCCTTGCCTACTAAGGTTTGCTTTCCAGTTCCTATTACAACTAAGAACCGAGCTTCAGAAATCTGGGGAACCTAAGCCATTTTCCGTGTCATATGCCTATTTCAGGCTGAGTTTTCTTGGTTTTTTGAGTTTCACTAAAATAGAAGCCACTGCCAGAATACTGTGCAGCCCAATAACAAAACGAAAGATCTCTGAGATTGCACTAATCAAATTACTTAAATTTTGGTCAATATAACTACAGAAATTTTGGGAGATTGGACTTGATTTCTGTGGCGACAGGTAGGTCAGTGAAGTTTCAGCCAGGTGGCTTAAGCTTAGTTTCATATAATTTAGGATGGCAGAAGCACTAAACATTCAGTGACAGAAATAGGTAGGAATTGTACTAAAACATCGTAAGATAGGGGGTCAGGCATCTTAAACGCAACATGCTGGGATAGCAGATTTTTTTTTTTTTTACAAGTATCTTAATATTTGTTGACATCATTGTCCATATTTTCCAGCAAGGGGAAAGTGTATGATCCCAAGAATCTCACCAGGCATCTTACTGTGCAGGCAACTTCTTTCTTTTTTATGAAATATCCAGTTGTAACAGTGATAAGCTGAGCAGAAACATATGGTGTTTGCATGGGAAGTACTTGCTAAATAAGACAGGATCATTCATGAAAATGTAAGGGTAAAAAAATGTGCTCAACTTGTCTATCAAACGTATTTCGGATCCAAAGGATCTAAATCATAGCTACATAACTAATCACAACGACAGCCTGCACTAACCCATATACAGTAATGCCATCCAATTAAGATTGTGGTCAGCCTTGTGTGCAGTCCTAATCATTCCCGATTTCTGCTCCATTATCTAAACTTAAAATGAACTTCTCTAATGAGATCCTCAGACCTCTTCTCAGATTTTAGTAAGAACATTTGATAAGAAACAGAAGCCTTGTCTTCAGTTTTCTCCAGGGCAGGGTTCATCAAGAAACAACACAACAGGTATATGCCCCTTTCTGGATGGGAAGCATCCAAAACCCATACACCTTAGCATTCCTGATTGTTTTAAAGAACAGATGACAGTTTGCATAGGTATTTGCAAGAACTCCTATTTTCTTCTCTTTTCCTACAAAAAGCAAATGAAAACATTTATGATTTTTACTCAAATATCAAACATACTCCCCAACTCCAGCATCTATGGAGCTTTCACATGGCATTCTCCTTCACACTTCCTTCCCAGAAGTGCATGTTCAATCATTCACCTCTGTCTTCTTGAAGGAGATTCAAAAAAGGGGATCAAACTCAAGGATTTACACATTCTTCATTTGAACTGGAAAACATGAAAGCGGGTAACTAAAACTCCTTCCTACATAAATAAACTAGGTATGAACATTATTTTTCAACAATAGGTTGAGAAAATCCATCTTTCCCTTCTGATGGATAAAAAGTTTGACAGGAACAAAACTGTATCTAAGCATGTTTTTATAGTCTGTCATTCTATCCTGACTAGAGGAAGTTTATTTTCGAAAGGCAGGCAAAAAAAAAAAAGGCTTGCTGCTCTGGTTCATGGATGGTTCTTATCAGTCTTTGTCAACAACTCTCTTCTGGCCTCTTTGGAACCTCTCCTGGCAATTGTTAAAAGAACATGTGCAAGATTTAAGCAAGTCAAAATCAAAAAACTCTGACAGATTTTGTTTTAAAATCACAGCTAGTTAAAGTCATACTAATCTAAGCTGACTTCAGCTTTAAAGGAGCAATAACACTCTTCTGCTTGGGTCAGCGCACTGTCATACGGTAACAAAGAGTAAAGCTTATTTTAGTGTTTCCCAATACATTTATATGCTTACAAAAGAGGAAGTCTTTCCTTTCAAGACAGCATTTGTCCTAAGGTATTTTTTTTCTTAATTTAACAATGCTGTTTTCTCTATTAAACTTTGACACAAACTTTGTGGAAACCTTCACACCAGATGGCAGAAGACTGTCTTGCCTCACTTTGGTTGATCTCTATCAAAGAAAGAGAGACATCAAGGAGAAAGAGACCTCAGTCTTGCCCATATACATACACCAGGCATATCCAACAAATACACAACCCAACATGACCAAGTACAAATAGCTGTTGCATGGCTTAGTTTAGATGGGAAGAAAACGGCATTCATCTTTCTGGAAAGAGTTGTGATCTCTGAAAGCGTAAGTGAACCAAAGGGTATTGGTAGTTAAAAAAAAAAAAAACAGCTTCAGTCATCCTTCTCTGGAATCACAAATTCCCGGAGTTTCACTCTATTCTACTACTGCTGAAAAGAGCTCTAGGAACAATCTTAGTAAGATGAAAAAACAAGAATTAATACACCTGCAACAGAGTCAAATATTTACCTTTTTAAAAAACCTAATAAAGCATCATTCAAAGGCATACAAAAGTTAGGCAGGAATGCTTCAGTTCCAGTATCAGTAAGGGTACAACTGTATGTTCTTACAACCATAAATTCTGTAGCTTGTTAAAATAACCTACAATGCTGGAAGTTCATTCCCTGAACATTAACATTTTTCCATGAATATTCACAGAATTAGCTCTCTGAAAACTACTATTTTAAACCAAGTTTCACATTAGAAGTGTTGCAATGTTGAAGATTAACTTAAGCTACTCACCTATATACAAGTGAGAGATTAACCATTAAACTGAAAATCTAAACCAATTTTAAACATTTTGATAACAGATCTTATCCTCCTTCAAATTTAGTTCCTTCAAATTATTCAGTTCTTTAAAAGTTTATATAAAGAAGCATGTGTGTCACATTGGCTGTTTCTTGCTATCCTCTATTCCATAACGCAAACAAATTTAAAATACTAGACCCAGCTATCTAATAATTAGATCTATTAATTGTGGAACAGATTCGTTTCTTAGGTATACATCCTTATGAAGCTTGATAAAGGTCAGATATAGCAAGGCAGAGTTGAGCCTGAATACCAGTTCTCCAAATGGTAAATCGTCAGGCTAGCCCTGTGCTTTATTTTGGATTAGTATGTGAACTAGTCTTTTACTTGCTATGTTCAAAAATCTGTCAGAAACTCTCTCATAAGACAGATTTTGTTGTTTTTCATGCTTCTAATCACAATAAGAAATTGAAAAACATTTAGAATCACAGAGAAAATAATCATTGATTTCATTACCGATCTCAGTAACTGAATTCTTCACCCTTCAAAAAATATAGCCAGCCTTCATGCCCAAGCAATTAATTAGTGATATTACAGAATGCTACATTTTACCTTCAAAAAGCTTCCAGTTAAGACAAAAGATAATAATAAAAAGAATAAAAATCATAAAAATCATAAAAAAAATTAAAATAATTTTAAAAAATCACACTATCTTTTTAATACACAAAAGATTAAGGAAATTTATTTGTTAAATCTAACACATTGCTATCTTGACTTCTTGAAGAAGAGGTGTCTCACAATGCAAAACTACTTCCATCAAATATCTAACCTTTCAAGCAGTTCCTAAGCACCTTTCAAGACCTGTGGCACTTCACTGGGAACTCTTTAACCTGATGTCTTAATCTAACCTTCTTTCAAAGAATTTCTAAATGGGAAAACAGAAAGAGAAAGGATAAGGGGAAGGAGATAAGCTAGCAAGTGAGGAAACAAAGTCATGAACAGATTAGTACAGTCTTTCTGAGCGCATAAGCAGTTTGAAGTTCATGTAGAGAAGGAAACAATTCAATGTTGTACAGCTGACTTTTTTAGGAACTGAGGCAAACTTACAAACTAAAGACACAGGAAGTTGCTGAATGAAATGCTGGGAGGTACAAGGTGCTCTCATTAATAAGGCTAGAGCAACTAGAAATACAGACTGCCATACTACAGCTTGTTTATCTTATTCTAAATACAGATAAGAGGAAGAAGAGATGTGAGCTATTTCTGTAGGTCTTCCCTTTACAACTCAATTTGCTAATCGTATTTGAACTTTAAACACGAACTGATGCTACAAAGTAAAATTAGACATTGAGCATATTAATATATCATTAACATAGGTCTAGAGAGTTTGGGATAAATTAAAGTAGCACAAAACCAGAATGATCACTGTTAATGAACAAACCATTTAGAACCTGAATGTTTCCCACTTCAACATGATTAATAAGAGCATAAAAAATATGTACTAACACACATACATTCACATCACTTGAATTTAATGTCACAGTGAAGTATCACTAACATGATTTAATAATCTTCTACAAAAGGATTTTAAAGATGACATCAGCAGTAGTATTACAGATGAGTGTAGCAGTGACCTATGAAACATTTCATTGTCACTTTAAAATAAAATAAAATTATCTGCCAGGTTTTC
Source organism: Patagioenas fasciata (assembly GCF_037038585.1). NCBI lineage: Eukaryota > Metazoa > Chordata > Aves > Columbiformes > Columbidae > Patagioenas > Patagioenas fasciata. The sequence goes on along the minus strand of NC_092560.1, from coordinate 53,352,301 downwards.
ATATATTGCAGAAAAACAGATAATTCAGCATAAAACTGATCTCAAAGATGAGCAACGACTCACTAATGTCACACAAAAAATAAACAGACTTCAATTTCATACCTTAGACTCAATTTTCCTTTGAACAATTATCCATGGCGCTTTTAGAATTAGTCTTCTTGGGTGCAACTAGGTATCCGGCTAAACTAGCTAGCTAATCGTCCAACTCAATAGCATGATTCAGTTAGTGTCACTACAACAACGGGGTATTTGACAACAGTCAAGGGCTCAAACTTCAAAACTGAAGATACTATGTGGTTTTATAAGTGCATTTAGTGAGGAAACAATCACGTTAAAAACCCAATCAAGCTGGCTTGAAAATACTCTTGTGCACAACACTTGATCTTCAAAGACACAGACCAAAAGTCTGCAGTTTGCCACACTGCTCTTTTTACATCGCAGCTCTGTAATCTCAACTGATCTAAATGATCTGAACTCAGAATACACATATTCTTTGAGGAAAAAAGAAAGATCGTTACATTAACAGAAAGCAGTACTACCAGTATTTCCTAGAAAATGTTCTCTCCACCCCCAAAAGGCATTTAATATATGTTAACATTACAATGTAATAACATCTCTCGTGACTTGACAGTAATTTCTAAAGCAGCAAAATTTAGAGAATGTTATATTTGAATTGTGTTTCAAAGCATTTAAGACACAGAATTTTCACACTGGTGAGACTACAGCATTGTTTTCTTTAGTCTGGACTTCTCATTCTTCAGGCATTGAAAATATTTTTCCAAACCAATATTCAGAAGAAATACATGTAACTTAGACTGTCAGAATCAAAAATGCAGCAGACAAAACATTTTTTCCCTACATAACCCTTTAAAATAACAATTATTTTCATTTCAGACCAAAATGTCAAAACCCCATACAGAATTTGCAGCTGGCATTCTGAATCACAGAATGTTAGGGATTGGAAGGGACCTCAAAAGATCATCTAGTCCAATCCCCCTGCCAGAGCAGGAACCTACATGAGGTTACACAGGAATGTGTCCAGGTGGGCTTTGAATGTCTCCAGAGTAGGAGACTTCACAACTTCCCTGGGCAGTCTGTTCCAGTGTTCTGTAACCCTCACTGAGAAGAAGTTTCTTCTCAAATTTAAACAGAACCTCCTGTGTTCCAGTTTATACCCATTGCCCCTTGTCTTATTGTGACACTCGCCCTTTACATATTTATAAACACTAATGAGGTCACCCCTCAGTCTCCTCCAAGCTAAAGAGACCCAGATCCCTCAGCCTTTCCTCATAAGGGAGATGCTCCACTCCATCATCTTTGTGGTTCTGCACCGGACTCTCTCCAGCAGTTCCCTGTCCTTCTTGAACTGAGGGGCCCAGAACTGGACACAACATTTCAGATGTGGTCTCACCAGGGCAGAGTAGAGGGGGAGGAGAACGTCTGTCGACCTACCAACCACCCCCCTTCTAATACACCCCAGGATGTCATTGGCCTTCCTGGCCACAAGGGCACAGTGTTGGCTCATGGTCATCCTGTTGTCCACCAGGACTCCCAGGTCCCTTTCCGCTATACTGCTCTCTAACAGGTTGTTCCCCAACTTATACTGGAACCTCTCCTTATGTATTATTCCAACCATCTCATCCCTAAATATATTCAAAGATAAAGACACTAAAAAGTAAAAATTAAGAGTAAACCAGTAAAAGAAAGCTCTTTGATGATTACATAAATTAATAATAAAGGAAAAATTCTTGATTCCTGCTCATTTTTCCACTGATAAGTGTGAAGTACTGCCCTGGGAAACATTCTTCTAGTCAACTACTGTTTAAACAAAAGTTGCAAAGTTGCATATTTGAAGTCTGCTTAAGGAATAAAAAAACATCACTTGAACAACACTGAATTCTGTCAATTGTGTTTTAGTTGCTAATACAACTAAGTAACACATCAAAATTCTAAACTTCAGCTGCTTGCACTCATCTAAGCGCATATTCCCTCAAAAAGAGACAGTTTCTTCAGTTTAGGCTTCCATTAAGAAACATGTAGCAGAAATTCCAGTACAAAAAGATCCATACGCTTATGCGCCTGTTCTAATTTCAGATTGAGACTTGTGAAGTAGGTTATGGTTGGAACGTTCTGAACATTATTGGACAGTAAACTTAATACAAAAACATGAATCATGTCATGCACTACAGGAAACTATAACAGTGTTATATAATGCAAAAAGATGGATTAAGTCATGGAAAGAAGCAGAAAATACCTGTACCGAGCCACCATGTCTGTCAGCTGCTAGATGAGCCCGCAAATGATGTTGATTGGCTTGCTGTGAGTCCCAAGCTGCCCTATGGTCTGTCGACTATCATTTTTTAGTGCATTAGGAATATAAGGAAAAGAAGAAATAAAAATTCAAAAAACAAAAAATTCATGCATTAATTATTATATATTATTTTTAAAAGCACAAAACCACCACAGACTCCACTCCTATAGAGATTGTAGATCAACATTATCTCCATACTGACATATAACTACACACAAATTTTCAAAGAGAGGGAGATAAAACTCAAAATTTCTAGCAAGAAACAAAGTCCACCAACACAATCCTGTAATCTACCATAGGTAAATGGACACAGATCTAAATTCCTAATATTTTTACCACCTGGGTCATTATCATAGAATAGTTTGGGTTGGAAGAGACCTCCAAAGGTCCCAGTCTAGTCCAGCCCCCTTGCAATGAGCAGGGACATCTTCAACTAGATCAGGTTGCTCAGAGTCCTGCCCATTCCAACCTTGAATGTCTCCAGACATGGGGTATCTAACACATCTCTGGGCAACCTGAGCCAGCGTTTCACCATTCCTAATCTAAAAAATTTCTTCTGCATGTCTAGCCTCAATCTACTGTATTTTAATCCAAAAACATTACTCCTTGTCCTATTGCAACAGGCCCTGATAAACAGTCTGTACCCTTCTTTCTTATCCTAGTTTAAAAAAAAAAAAAAGTGAAAATGATAGAACCCCACACATGTTACAGCCCCTAAAGATGATACAGCATATGGGGAAGAGACAGTGATTAAAAAGAGAGAACTAAAAAAAAAAAAATTTAAAGAACTATCAGCAGAGAGAAAATCCACTACTGATTTAAGCTATACATTTTATCACAGCATCAAACAAGCAATATTTTAGGACATTTTAGGATCTACAGATTTAGAAATACATTAACATGGACCTACTTTAATCAAGGAAAAATCAATGAAATCCTGAAGTTAATTTTCTTTTGGAGTTCTAATAAAAGAACAACATAGCACAAATAATTAGATAAAAGACAAAGTAATTACGATAATCTTATATGAACAGTTTACCTGATTTTTGGATTGTTGCATTTTTTCTCTGTGCTGATAGGCTTCTCTGTTTGAAGACAGTGCAGGGTCTGAATGTATTGAACCCACCGGAGTAGGCTACAAATATAAATAATATGTAGCAACTGGTAAAAAAACAGATTTCTAAGTCTTACGAAAAGTTACTGGTTTGTAAAAGAAATTAATCTTTAAATCTGGCAGTTTCCCATAACCCAAAATGATCAAATTAAAGTAAATATATAGTGAAGCTTTTGCTAATACCAAAGAGAAAAAGGTAAACCAAGACTTACACCATTTCACGAAGTAGCAATTCTGAGTACTATCAGATATTAATTTTCTGAAAGACTTTAGGCTTATATTTTCTGCAGTTAGCAGTTAGGACATTTTGATGAAAGCCTGAAGAGAGGCTTAAAGCATTTTTTAATGCTGAAAAAACATTTAGCAATAAAATACTACAATTCTTTCAGAAAGTCACACAAGGAATTTCAGGGTAAAATGTATAATCTGAAATCGTTCAACCTACACACACAGCCCCTCCTCTACTTATTAAGAAGATGCAAGGAAAAATTTGAGGTGTTTTGAAAAATTCATCTTTTACCCTTTAAGGAACTGAACACAGTATTTTTCTGTAACTTCATATGCACTGTGATCAAAACTGATATTCCACATCGTATTTCATTAGAACTATGCATATAAAGCATAGCCAGTTTCTTCATAATGAACGGATAAATATCTGGAACATACCTCAGATGCAGAGAAGTGATTGCTCTACATTTTAAAAACACTAGGAGCAATAAAGTCCTCAAAGCAAGAAAACACATGCAATAATGACAATCTCTTGCAAAATTTTAAATCCCTTCAACTCAGAAACAGTTGTTTCCAATTGAACAATTTACTTTGATATTAAGAGTAAGTTTGGAAGAAGACCTAATACTAAATACCACAGCCAAAAGATAATGTTTGGAAATGCATTTGAAAATGGGTTTGTAATAGCAGCTGTTCACAACTCTAACAGCAGCCATGAGATGCACATGCGTTCTAAAACTCAAGACCAACATTGGCTCAAAACTGATCACACAAGGACCCCCAACATATTACTAATACCTTAACTGTACTCACCAACTGTTTGCCAATCCAGTCATATTCATAATCAAACATATAGCCTTTCCGATCAAGTAAGTCTGTGAAGAGCTTTCTTAAGTAGTCATAGTCCGGCTTTTCAAAAAAATCTAGCCTTCTTACGTAACGTAGATATGTAGCCATTTCCTCTGTATATATATTAAAAAAAAAACGCACAATTGCCATACCTGTTTTAATGGCACCTAAAAACCGGTACTTAGTTTTACACTTTGAAGCAACTTGTACCTCTCACAATTAGTAACAATATTCTTATGGATATACGGCCATATTCTAAACATATCAAGTGGCTCCCCACTAATTTTCTCTTGGCATTACCTGTCAAGATCTTCCATACAACCTTCCAATTCTGATGCACAGTGTGTGAAAAAATTGGGAGAGAAATGCTTCTACGTTTTAATTTCTTTTTTTCAATTAACTGTGAAATGACAAGCCTAAAGAAAGGTAAAGAAGGGGGTGTATGCATGTGCAGAATGGACTATGTCTCAAAAACACCTGTTACTGGAATGTAACCTTCCTTTCTATAAGAGAGGACAAACATGTACATTCTGAAGGGGGCAACTCCAATTGTCCTGGCAAAAAACACTCGCTACAGGCTGTGTTGAGCTCTATCTGTAGTATGATTACAGAAGGTTGCAACAGCACTGAATGCTTCAGGCATCATGTTATATGAAGGTGGTGAGCAGAAGTGGCAAATATTCTGAACAGAAACCCTGCAGAGAAATACCAAGGTTACCTGAGCTATTGTAGAGTGATTTCTGACCAGTGTCAGTTTAATAGAACTGTTTAAATACCATGTCAGCATACAAATGGAGATTTGAGTAGGTATTACAGTGAAATGATAACATTGTTCCAGTAGTAGAGATGAGGGAGATTTCTGAAAGGGCCTGGGCCTGGGCCTGTAAAGATAAAAGGAGCTTTCCTAGCCGTTAAAGGGTGCACTACCAGCCAGAACTTTCTAGTTAAAACAAGAGTGCCAGCATAAACCTCATGGCTGTTAAGTAGAGCATACAGATGTCCCATTCTTGATAATGGGTTTAAGCCAGGAAAGGCTTCTGAGACAATAGCTGTAAGGAACAAGCATTCTTCTGGACAGAGGACACCAGAATCTAAGGGATGAAAGGGATGAACAATGAACATCTGAAGCAAAAGTTTCAAATCCTATTGAGAAACTGCTCAGTTTCGTGATTACCTTTGCAATAACTCCTGCAGGAATCAGCAAAATGAGGGCAGGTGGAAATAAAACAGTCTGAGAAAACAGCAGATGGTGGGAAGAGATACACATTAACAAGCATTCAAAAAGACGAAGTCCTACAGGTCCTTCCAATCCAGTAGGTATTATAAGAAAGAACTAAAGTACTAGAGGAATGAAGAGTTCAACAACCTAACCATATTGAAATTTTGGTCCATTCAGGCTGCATCCATCCGCACCTTATTGTTACAAGAGGAATAGTAAACGGAAAAAAAATCGTACTACAGTGGCTTGAAACAGAGTACTGCAACAACTTCTCACAATCTGATATGGATCAAGTGAAGCACTTGACGTGAGTCCTGGGACCCGATTTCCTGATGGACACAGCTCTTAAAACCTAACTTGTTTAGGAAACTTTGTAGTTCATGAAAGAGTGGGAACCCACCCACTCACAAGCCATCCTGAGAAAAGCAATGACTCCTTGCTCTCAAGCCAAAAAGGCTGTTTACATGGTCCCAAAGTACAAAAGAAAGCACCTTTATATGATCAGAATTGTCAGAGGATGAATAAGGTTAAAAGTAGGTGCCTCCAGTACTCACTGATCCTGTGAAGAGGTATGTAGATCAGAAGCAGTACAAGAGTATCACTGCATACTCACCCTGACGCACCCATGACATTTCAATAAATCTGGAGAAGCTGACATTTCATGGTAAAACAAGGTGCTGTAAGAAGCCTGTCTTTTGACAGAGGATGGCTGAGAAGTGAAGAGACTGAGCTATGCTAAGCTAAACTCTTTTGGAGATAGCAGGGTAGAAAGAAGGAGAAGTGAAGGTTTGCGACCAGCTTATTAACAAAAAGTTGTGAGGCAGCAACATATTGGTCCTGTCAGGAATTCACCACACAACAAAGGTGCCAAGACATTCAAAATTATTCAGTTCTGACAAAACCATAGTATTAAGCACTATGTTTTAGGCATGAGCAGATGGAGCAGTGGATAGGAGGAATTCCTTGGCAGAATAGAACTGAGTCTTCAGCAATACCAGCCAAAGAGACAGTTTTTGAAGAAGGCTAAGACAAATGCTGACACGTTGGTGGATCTCTTTAATCATTCTCTCCCAATATAAACCAGAAGCCAAAGCAGATATGTCTTCAGAGGTATGAAGGTTGGAATTGAGTCATATAACGCAGCTGAATCTGTTACAACTGGCTGACTCAAAAAAATCGAATACCACCCTAATCATGTATTTGAAGCAGAAACTCCAGAGTTTGAATCCTTGCTCATATTTTGTACAAGGCTTGAAATAGCAGTACTGTTACACACTCAAAGACAGTACAATTAAATGGAACAGGGGATGAAAAGGTAAGTGCTTCACATGTGACAAAGACTAAAATATCTTTCACTGATACTACAGAATTCTCTTGCCTTATGGAACACCAGTTAGCTCAGTCTGCAGGCTGACTGAAAAAAATTGAAATGGTGATGGATGTACTCATTTTATTCTATGTCCTAAGTGACAAGGAGGACAGGAAAAGGTGAAAAATCCTCAGATATCTGATATGCAAAAACTTCCACATACAAGAAAATATTTATTATTAAAAAGTACATGCGTACTGTCAAAGAAGTTTATCTTTCATGCCCTCCAAGGCCAAATATCTTTTCCTTGTTCCATTTTCAGATCTAAGCCTGTCAAAAAGTATGTACTTCATTAAATTTGGTGAAAACAGTCCACTAGATATATGGAGATACCCATGCATAATTATTTCCAGGGATTGCACCATATACACCTAAAGTTAGATATTTAAAGGACTCTAGAAACTACATAACAATCAACATGCAGATAAGCATGTACTACTGGATACACAAGACTTACATTTCAGAATACGTTTTTTTTCCCCTCACATTTAAACTCTTTTCAATTCACTAAACATTATGTTCAGACATTTGCTCTAAGTTCTGTGAAAAAAGTCAATTTCACTAGATTATTTTTTTTTTAATATACAGAAGTGAAATAAAAAACATAAGAAAAATTGATAATAGACCGATTTTTACTACAGGGTTGGAAGGAACTTCAGAAGGCCATCTAGTATACCACCCTATCCCATAGCAAATCAGTTACAGCCTTGTCTGACTGGTTTGCTTTCACACAACTCCAGTCAAAGCAACTCCATACTCTCCCTGGCAATAGTAATCCCTTCAGGCTCTTCACTTTGCATATAAATTTCAAACTCATAATTCCTAAGTGTAAGAAATATCTTCATTTATACAAGACATCAAAAATACGGAACAGATCCAGCACAGATCTCTCTGAAATACTGTTTCATGTTTTAAATTTTTTACACTCTTCTTCCCATAGTAGGTTCTTTGTGATTATGCTTTAAAGATTACTTGTGAGGCTACTTAAAAAGAGTGTCAAAAGCTAAAGTACTAAGATTTCATGACATAAAACATCTGCCTGCTGTCTGCTGTGGATATGATTTCCTTTCATAAGAGGAAATCAAATCAGTTTGTCATAAGCTATTCTCAGCAAATCTATTTTGCCTATCAGTGACATTGTGATTATTTTTCAAGGTGTTTACTTTTATTTTGGCAGAATTGTGTCCATGTCATACGTGTGTATTCCCCTGTCCTGAGCTGATTAGCCCAACTTCTAAAAAATGTCCTATTTGCTTCTCTCCAATTTTCCAATTGATTCTCCGTGCACGTAAGAAAGATTAGAAGCGACACCTGAAAGTACTTGAAAGTTATTTTAAATACTATTTCAAGCTGTTCCTAATGGAGTTTGTTTTTAAAAGGGACATATCAGTTTTGAGTTAGAAGACTTGCAAAATTTTGTATTACTTTTTTTAATGTTTCCTTTATAAGAATCTGTCTTTGAAGAACACCAGCATTAGCTTACTGCTGCTTCAAAGGATAACTATTGTACCTATTACAACAGTACATAATATATGTATTTGGAAGCATTATTTTATTTAACTTTTTTAAACCAGATATTAAACAATTACTTATGTCAGTTTCATTTTATAAATCAATACACTACATTTTATTAACAGCAGATATTACCTGGGAAGTTTTCACACAATACTTCTATAGGAGTTGTTCGTTTTGTGTCTCCAATTTTCTGGTAACGTTCTTTTAACGTATCAGCCTATGACATAAGAACAAAACAAGTTTCTGAAGTTATACAGCTTACAGACAAACTTCCAAAAAGAAAAAAGATCATGGCAAGAAAAGCTAATGATCTGATAACAGGATACAGGAATATATCAAAAACCACTACCTTTAAACCTTGCCATGGAAGGCTTCCTCTGAGAAAATACATAAACATATGACCTAAAGCTTCCAAATCATCTCTTCTACTTTGCTCTGAAACAAAATTTAATATTATTAGAACATTCAAATTTCAAATTTTTCAAAGTACATTCCATATTATTTTTAAATAAAATCCATTATTCTTAGGAAAACTGAATGTAACAGAGAATAGCATGTCTTCAGGTAACTAATAGAAAACAGATTTTTACATTTTCACCCGACTTCGTTCTGTAATGCTGTTGAAACAACATTTACTCAGTGTATTATGTTTTTTAGTAACAGGTAGTATTTACCTCTAACTTTGATTTCCTCCCTGACAAGGAAGAAAAGCAAAATATCAACATTGCTTCTACTCAGTATTTTCACTATGCTTGAGAAAATGGAGAAACAGAGCAGAAAAGTAAACGAAAAAGTATTTGCTAGATTTTGAACACAGGACAGTTAATAAAAGCAACCTGGTTTTGATCTGATCAATACAAAATATTGACACAAATACACTGCATTTGAAAAATAATTCTTAATCTTCATATAAAAAGAATAATTTATTAATTACTCTGTCTTCCATTCTTCTCATTTGGACACTGAGTAAACACAGTATAGCAAATGGACAAGAAAATACCAAACAAATATATGGTAATTTCAAAGAACGGGCTACATCTAGGCCATTATTTCCTCACACCTCTGCCAGTCATACGAGGCTCCTTCATACTCATGTCTCTTTAACTCATTTTCATGTTTCCAATTCCCTTGTCAACACTCTTGGTTTTGTCCACTCTTCCACTCATTTTCTCAGTGAGAAAGCCCAGACAACCTGGGCTTATTTGAGTTTCTCTGCCAACCCTGCAACATTGCAATTGCTGACCACATGCTATCCTGATGCAACCACATATGTTAAGAAGAAAGCAGATTTCTATGCCTGACAGTTTTCAGTACACAAGACAAAATGACTCCAGTTGCCTGCAGAAATCCTGTGCTCTTTACGAGATAGGGTGGAAATAGAGATAATGAGTACTTCATAAGCACCACTCATTACATTCTTTTTCATAGGAAGCAGATAATGTTCTGAATTCGGACAGAACAGAGCTCTCACAGGAAGCGGGGAGGGGACACAGACAAGACAGCTGACCCAAACTAGACAAAGGGGTATTCAACACCATATGATGTTGTGAGGAAGAGAAGGAGAACAGACCAACAGGTACTGCAGCTACTCCTACCCTCATGCTATACACTGCAGCTACTCACACTCAGGTGACAGGCACTGAGGTTGAACCAGAGAATCAACACATGCTGCTATCAGTTGCCTCTACAGAGAAAAGAAATACAGAAAAAAACCCAGCCTGTGTAGTGAGGGATGATGATGAACCATGGTCATCACAAGATAAAGACAAGAGGCAGAATCAGAGATAATCACCTGATCCCTATTGCTGAGTGAGCTGTGAGATACACAAAAAGATTTCAGCTGCTATCTCAGTGAGGACATTGTCATTTGGCTCCTCCGAGGCTGGCTTAATTGGGCCAGTAGCCTGGAATTAGAGGATAAGGAAGCAAAACACCTGGGATCCTTGTCAAGGGAAGGTAGCATTAACAAGGTGACTCGGAAAAAGACAGAAGCCCTCAGACTCTGGTGGTGACTTCTGCCAGGCGTGAAGAAAAGTTATCTCTTCCAGTAAAATGTTCCCTCTCACGCAGGCAAATGGATCACCATGGAGAAAGGTATCTAGTACCTGAGGGAATTAGTTGTGCTGGAGGTGATTTGCAATTATCCTAATAATGAGCCTTTACCCACAGACACAGATGAAGTTCAACGCACACAACTCGTGGCAGAAGTTTCTATGGAGCACACCATCATTGTATGTCAGCTCATTGACAGTAATGTCCTGGAAAGACAGCTGGCCAGCTCCAGCAATATGAAGGAAGGCTTTCTTCCTCCCTACAAGCCTGCATCTTGGCTATGGAGTAACTGCCAGACATTCTAGCTGAGAAACTGTCCTGAGAGTTTCAGAAATTTGAGGGTAAGTTCTGCTTCCCACCTGTACAGACTGGTATCTCAACTATTAGCAGTCTGTTCTTCAGACAGAGTAGAAAGGCTGGTCTTACTTCTGAGTCTCTTAAAGGGACTTCTGACTCATTTTTACAAAAAATGAGTAATGAATACTACGACCAGGACTAGAGGAGCCCTGGCTCCAGCCATGGGGAGCAGAGGGACAGGTTTACAGGACAGTGTGGATTCCATAGCCTGGCATGTGAGACCCCCAGGAGTACAAGGCTCTAGTGGACACTTGTGCAGTATACCCTAATGCCATCCAACTATGAAGGGGCAGAACCCATTATTTCTGGAGTGACAGAGGGATCCCAACAACCGCATTAGATGCTGAAGTGAGTGTAACTAGGAAGGACTAGCAAAAGCACCCCATTGTGACTGGCCCAGGGGCTCCACACATCCTTGGCACAGACTACCTCAAGAGGGTATTTCAAGGATCCAAAAGGGTACTGACAGGCTTTTGGCATAGCAGCTGTGTTGACAGAAGACATTAAACAGCTGTCTACCTTGCCCAGTCTGTCAGAGGACTCTTTTTGGTTTATTTTCTTACAGGATATGGAGAGGGTTCTCTTATTTAAGAACTAAAAAAGGTTATTTGATTTTTTCATGGCCTTTAACTGACACTATGCTTGAAAAATAAAGTGAATGCTTCCTTTACTTGAAGAACTTGTGTTCTAAAAGTTATGTTTAGAAAGCTCAAACCATGCTATCAAGTGTTAAATACTCATTATAGGAAGTATTATTATTTACACTATAAGTCATTAAATGAAAAATAATTTAATCTAATCTTAAAGCTCTTTGGCTCTAATATAGTGTAACAACAACACAGTTTTAGTCTTACTTGGTGAATAATATTAAAGCTAGCAAATATGACAAGCTTACAGTAGTTCAGCTACTTTTTACACATCCTTTTACTACGTGAATGCATACGGAATTAAGGTCAGCTTCATATACAATGCATTTTTGGACAGGTAAGTGGGGTGGGAGGTCTTTCACTATGTTTAAATTACCTGAAATATGCTAATATACTGTTTTAATTAAGACACTGCTCCTTATCAAGAATTTCAAAACTCACTGACATCAGCGATGGTAAGACCTGAAGTAATGAAAAATTTGTCATCACTGTGGTTACAATTAAAAAATATTGTAGCATTCTAGTACACAATGCTGTATTATAACAGTAGGATTCCATTTTCGAACACTTAATAACTGCTTAAATAAAGCTGGGACACATTTCTTTTCTACCATGGGGGAAAAGCCAAAATGTGTTCTAGTAAGGTAGTTCTCAGAAATGGTTTCAGTACCATTGTGGAAAATATATTCATCTGAAAAAGGAAAAGATTCCTATTTTTATACAACTGTAAAGCAATAAGAAAAGTATATTAGTTTAAGCTCATAACCATTACTTCCAACAAATATTAAATAAAAAAAATAATAAATAAAACCTTTTATCCATCTGACAAACTTTCAACTGCAACTGCTAAATCAGTAATAACTTCACGTGGTGAGAAAGCACAGAAAGTTTTCTGCTTTGTATGTACTACAAGAAGATGTATTACTGGTACAGGTTGCCTAAAGAGGTTGTGGAGTCTCCCTCCTTGGAGATATTCAAAAGACATCTGAACACTGACCTAGACAACCAGTTCTAGGTGGCCCTGCTTGAGCAGGAAGGTTGAATAAGATGACCTCCAGAGGTTCCTGCCAACCTCAACCATTCTGCAATTACCAGTCCACTACCGGAATCTTTCTTATTTGTCAAGGGCCACCAGACACTTCTGTAATGAGGAAAGGAAACACAGTGGCCATGACGCTATGGCAAATGGGGATGATGATTTAAACTCTTCAGTGCTGAAATATGTAATCAGTACCTTCTAATTTTGAGACATTTTCTGAGACTCAAACCAGCAGCTGAAAATGCACAAAACAGAAACAGGGTAATATCCTGATGCCAAGAAGCATCAGTTGAAATAAGGAGAGATTCCTCCCGCCTTTTTCCCCTGTCCACATGAAAACATGCGGGTACAACTGAAAACAATGATAGACTGTCAGCCAATATCTAACAAAACAGACCTTTGGAAGCTATTGGTCGCTGGCTGTGGAAGGTGAATATCAGATGGCTGACAATGAGCTTGGCCTTCCCCTAACAGTCAGAAATTGCAGCTCTGTGGCATGGATGACTGAACACTTCGTGAATCAACCCGTGAAACTTCACAGTTTTCTAGTGCAGTTCAGAGGTTTGATAGCTTTCATACTTAATGTTGAAACCTGTAGTTGTTCATAATTTTCTCAATTATCAATTTGGTCTCCTTTCCATGACTACTACCAATCATCATTTTTTCCTTATACAAGTAAACGTGACCTTCAGTGGTTCAACTTTTAATTTGCTATTGCACTGCAAGCTACAATAAGCTGCTACACAATTTCTTGTAAAATTTACTTTCATCAATTTATTTAAAACCTTGGAATTCTTTAACTTTCTACCACTGTTTTCTACTTAAATAGAGAGAATATCTTTCGAAGGAATCATTATTCACACTACTTTCTAAAGAATATTTTTGCTTAAAAAAAAACCCAAACCTTGCTCATCAGTGAAGAGTTGAGTAGAAAACTATATGAAGTAATTGACATACATCAGGTATTGAAAAGGTTCCAGAGAAGGACAGAACGTCTTGACATCTAAATATGGAAACCAGGGCTATTTAAGTACTTAAGTCAAAATTCAAAACTTGGTCCCTTCTACTTCTCCGCTCTGTTGTCCATGTCAACCTTGTTCACAAATTGCTTATTTGAAGGAAGGATCCTTCCAGAATTGATTTGTATTATCAGAAAAGGATGTAAGAATTATAACAGAAAAAAAAAAACTCCATCAAACTACCAAGACTCAACTTGCCAGCCAAAGTAGTTTTCACTTGTTTCAACTGTTCGAATACAACATGACAGTTAAACTTTGTATGTTGATTTAACTTCTTTAGGTACAAAAGCTTTAATCTCAAAAAAAAAAAAGAAAAAAGAAAACCAAACTGGGTAACTGTTTCACAGCTGCTCTGTTACATATAAACTCACTTAAAGTTAGTCAAGCAAGTTGAATTCTAGGATGCTCACAGAGTCAAAAGTCTCAGCTGCTTTTCACAAGACTTAGTTATGTTCTAGATATTAGATGTGTTTCTTTGACAAATGATATTGTTGAAATTTGTGCACTTCTGATGTGTAAGTACAAAGAATTACACCAGTGCTTCACAGACTTAGCAGAAACTACCTAAAATATCTGTTACTTAAATTAATACTCTACTTTCTACAGAAGCAATTCCATAAAACTGAGCAGATATGCACAACAGCCCAATCTCCCACCTTTAAAGTGAAGCAACTATTGTTTTATTTTCAGAACTTCCCCCAAAAAGCAAGTATATAAGGAAGGTAGCCACATTGTGAAGATGTTTCCAGCATGTTAATCTGCCAATGGCGTTTTAAAAGCAACTCAGAAGTCTGCCTCACAAATCAATTTTCAGTTACAAAGGTACACATTAAACAGCATTTTTTCCATTTCCCTAACAAAATACATAGTGTGTGCATACATAAAAACTAATTTAAATTTAGGTGAACGCTACCCAAATGTAACTCCCATCAAGTAACTGGGATTGCCTTTCAGAAATTGTCCAAGTCAGAGATTTTTGACCACATGCTTCTAATAATCTGGAGATTTTATATTCACTTACATATGGATAAATAACATAGCCATAGCTACACTTGCTTCTTTCTCCCTACTTATTAGAGAAATTTGAGGTTGTTTTAGGAACCTGTGGAAAAAGCAAGATCAACTGACGTCAGAATCTGCTTGCAAATCATGAAATTAAATTCTTCAGCTTTGGTTGTGAAGAAACAAATAAGCCAGAGGATGCGAAGATGCATGTCAGGTAAAATACAATTAAAAACTGATTTTAAATTATAAAGTAATATTTAGTCATGTGAAATCAAAATCCTTTTGAAATGTCAACATAGAAAAACGTATTCTTTTTACCACCAGTTAAATGCATCTGCTTAAGTCTTACTCCTATCTGTTCTGTAGATTTGTAGGTTTTGTTTGATTTGAAAAAGCTCCAGGTCCTTCAACTTGCCTGGAGATGCTGAAAATTTCGCAAGTTTTATGACTTGAAGTGCTGTGGAAGGACATGTTGTAAACACAGATCTACATTTGCCATGGAATGCACTGAACAGTAATTGTTTATATTCTTTCTCTACATTCTCATATAAAAGGTATATCTGAAGTCGGTTTAGTAGTCAAGAAAGTTAGTCAGATCTTTCATTCCAATTAATTTTGAGACTAAGGCAGACAAGAAGAGAAAGGCCGAAATAGACAGAAGAGCCTCACACTAATTAAGTAAAAAAATTTTTGCCTATACATGAGGTAATTCAATTCCGTATTAAAAAGGCATAAAGGCTGAACACATGTGCCTATTTATTGTTCTTTAAAGGATATCTGTTATTACTTCATTATTAAAAAATACATTAAATTGAACTACATTTGAGGTGCTGGAATGTGTCCAAAGAGCTGCTGAAGGGTGTGGAACACAAGTCTTATGAGGAGAGGCGAAAGGAACTGAATTTTTTAGCCAGGAGAAAAGGAGACATTACTGCTCCATAAAACTGCCTGAATGGAGGTTGTTGTTCTCTTCTACCAAATAACAAGGGATAGGACAAAAGGACACAGCCTCAAGTTGCACCAGGGGAGTTTTATATTGGATATTAAGAAAAATGTCTTCACAGAAAAGGTTGTCAGTCATTGGAACAGGCTGCTCAGGGAAGTGGTTGAGTCAGTATCCCTGGAGGTGTTTAAACAATGCACAGATGAAGCACCTTGGGACATGGTTTACTGGTGGACTTGATAACAGGTCTTTTCCAACCTAACTGACAATATGAGTCTATATGTTAAGATGATTTCACCAGCTACAGTTGCTAGCCACAAGCTGTTATAGTCTGATTTTATTGATAAAGCACCTCATTACTGTCTGTAAAATGTGAAAGGTTTCCCATCTGCCACGTTAGTAAAAAAGACCTTCGAACGATCAGTGTTGTGCAACGTATTTTATGACCAAAGAGCAACTTAATTAGTGATTACCATACAATGATAAGCAACTGGCTTACACAAATTCAAAGGTGTCAAACCTGTTTTCCCTAGAAAATCTCTATATAACTGAAAGAAAGACCACTTTGAGTGCACCTTGTTCCAGCTAAATTTATGCAATAACAACTTACCTCTCTGCATATATCCTATCATTTCTTTAGCTGATCATATTTACAATAGCATAACCCTCAGTTATTTTGACAAAGCCTCATTAAGAGCATAAACAGTAAAGAAAAAAAACAATAAATCAGCAAATATAAGCTACTTTTATTCCACTCCATGGTGCATTTCAGCAGGATTAAAAAAAATGGCAAGGTAGCATTAAAAACCTGTGTTGTTGCAATCTGTTCACTCTGATGTCTTTAATAAGCGTATCTACTTCCACCCCACCTCACCATGGTATACTTCTAATATGGAGACGAAGATACACCTCAGATTTGTGTTATGGACATATAAGAAAAATAACATTAGTATTTGCTGAGACATGACCATGATTATTAGAGAGACAGAAAACCTTATTCTCATGAATAGTATTTCCATAAGGACCAAGTATAATTTTGTATAGTACACAAATCTTGCAGTTCTTAATGACTACAGACTAAGAAAAACTACAAATCGAAAACAAGATTATTTCAGAGAGACGACAGCTGTTGCATTGTTTTCAGCCATTAAAAAGCACACATACCTTTTCCTGAATGTGTATTTATACTCATGTATCTAGCTGTTCCTGTAAGGCTCTTGTGTTCTCGATATGGTATGTGCTTCTTTGTTTCTGGATCTATATACTCCTTTGCCAAACCAAAATCTATAATATGAATAATATGCTGGGTTTTGTTTCCAGGTCTTCCTATTAAGAAGTTCTCAGGTTTTACATCTCTGTATATCAAGTTCTTTGAATGGACATATTCCATACGAGAAATCTTTAATAAAAGAAAAAAAAAAAAATTAAGTCTCAGGTTGCCACATCACGGTAGAAGCTGAATATCTTACATTGACTTTATATTTAGAGGAAATCACCCCACATAATCCCTTAAAAACAAATGATTATTGCTCGTAACAATGTATCTCCCAATTCAAGTCAATGAAAATTGTACACATCCCCTAAGCAGATACACCACTTGGTGTATTGGAAACTTCCACACTGGACATTAGATGTGAATCTGTATATAACAACAGAAGTTATCTTCATAAGGATAGCTGACACCAAGTATGTTCTGTGCACATTATAACCAGAAATTATGTCATCAAGCAGTGAGGAAAGTTTCATATAGATCTATTACATATTAAAGGTATAAATTAGAGAAGCACTGAAAGCTCACCACTATGCATATAACCTTCGTTCTAGCTGTATGCTATCAAAATTTATATCATCAGAAAGGAACAATAAGTTTTAAATGAGAATGATCTTTAGGACTGTGATGCTTTGAGCATTTTAGAAAATTAACTTCATGCTCTTGACTGTAAATAAGCTGAATATGTCTATATGTCTATAGTTGCAGGCCTATTATACAACTACAGTCGTTTATAACAGCTACTTTCACACTACATGGTAAGAATGTCACTATTTATTTATGGAAGTGGAGGCTTAGTATCATTAATATTTCATAAGAACATATTTAAAACGTATTGTATCAAAGCAAACATGCAAAGCCTTATTCCTCTTTCTCTCTTTTTCTACTCCCACCACCCTCAGGTGGGAATCAAATCAGTAAGTCTTCAAAGAAAGGGAAAAAATCTTCATTTGATCATTTTGTGCTATTTTAGTACTTCTGGAAGGGTTTGGGGTGTTTTTCCTTCATTCGTCTGCTTGCTTCATGAGAATGCCAAGGAAAAATATTTACACTATTTAGAAGTCCCGTCCAACTGTTCTTGTGAATAAAAATTGTTTTTGTTTCATGGACATTTTCTTTCTAATTTTGTCAAACTAAAATTTGCAATTTCAGATTGTGACTATAAGAACTCAGAAGACATAATGAAACTGCTCTAATGTAACAATTGTTGAAAATCTACAACAAAGTAAATGGAAGTGGCATAAAACAGTCTCCCCACTAAAACTGTATCATAGGCTCTTTAGAAGCCACCAACACCAATTTAAAACATGAAGTGCAAATCTCTTAAGTGCAATAAGCATTTAATCCACTGAAAACTGACTTAAAGATTCTAATGAACACTAAAATTAACATCTATTCTACTTACCAACTGTATGGCTATCATAAGAACGGTTTTAAGAGAAAATGTCCTACCACACAAATCAAATAAATCTTCCAGACTAGGTCCAAGTAGTTCTAGCACCATAGCATTATATTTGCCACATGGGCCAAAATAGTAAACCTGAGGTATTCCATCTGTAAAAGGAAGATAAAAAATAATTAAAAGGAGGTAAATAAGATTAATGAACATACCAATAAAATTCCTACTGCATTTCACATTGATACAAAGTTAAAAATACAGTTTTCAAACAAAGCAACAATAAAAACTTCTAAAAATTGCAGGTAAGAGATACAATGAGTATAACAAAGGTAGCACAGGTTTGTTAAATATTTTATTAATAACATGTATTTGACTTGTCAAAGATTTAAAGCTTTATATAAAAAAATAAAATCAGAACCTGTCTGCTAGGGTTTTTTTAACAGTAAATTGAATCAGGATTTTAAAAAGGTATAAAGAGTTGTTTAAATAAGCTCCTTTTCATAAAGATAGGTATTTAAATTAAGCTTTTAAAATTAAAGTTATGATAAACCTATATTCAGGAACAAAACCTCATTATATACAGAAATCACTTAAAAATCCAAAAGATATTATTGAGTCTTCAAGTTTAATAGGACATTATGTCAAGTTATACATAAAATAAATATACCATAGGTGACAAATTGTTATAGTCATCACTTGTATTTTTTTTTTTTTGCTCAATGTCCTGGTTTTGTTAAAAAACAAGTTTCTCTTTTAGTGAATTTGCCTGTCAGCTAAAGCCTTCATGTTAGCTGCATTTTCCTGGAGAACCCAACACATGTTTTGGTTAAACCTAGCAATGGAATGCAAACTTATTGATAAGCACGGATGGACATCTCACGAGAGGGGCAACGAGAAACTGATGTCCGAGAGACTGACCAACGGTGTATAACATTCCATTCACGTGAATACTTCATATAAAAGTGGGAGATCACGAGGATCTCGTCCCTTTTCCTTTTGCCCTTTTTCCCTTTTTTCCTCATGGCTGACATTAGGAGAGGACCTTGCTGGTCGTCCCTGCGAACTGAGGCCTGGTGAGAGACTGAATCCAGCTCCGGTTGGCTGCAGAGTCTAATCCAGGACTTTGGGTGCTGGCTCTGCAGTTGTTGAGACTTACAAGATTGGTTTTGCATATTTTGTATTATTTTCTCTATTCTTATTAGTAGCGTTAGTAAAACATCTTTAACTTTTCCAACTCTCTTCTCTCTGTCCTTCTTTCCCTCCCGATCGCCTGTCCTGAGTGGGAAGGGGGGAGAGGGAGGGGAGAAAGGGGGAAGTGGGGGGGGAGAGGAGGTTAACAATACATCTGCCAGGGTTTGATTGTCACCCCGCAATCTTAACCCTCGACAGATAATTGGTGCCCAACGTGGGGCAAAGAGAAAGGGGTAAATGTGGAGATTTTTGGCTTTTCTACTGCTCTGACGTACCTTTCAATTTTCTTGGCACGGTGCCAACTCATAGAGTTGTGATACTCGTGCGTCTGTTTGCTTTGGGTATTTTTTAGTGGTATTAAGGCAAAGTGAATTACATTGATTCAAAGATGTTATGGCAAAAGTTGTATCAGTTATTTTCTACATTGTGCTCACTGATCCCATATCTGTGTTGGTGTTTCTTTCTAAATCGAAGTATTCATTATATAACAACAAGAAACTGGACAGCGGTCATGATGATTCTGTGTGGTATGGCACTGGTTTATTTCATTATACTGCAGCCGCTAATGAATTTCTACTCGCTTCTGCTTTACCTTGAAAAACCTCCAGGAGAGATTAAAGAGCAGAATGGCTCTATATTTGCTAATTGGTCAAGCGAATATTTAGAAAGGCTGACTAACAATACTTTCGTGTTTTCGCTAGGACAGTTTGCAAATGTTTTATAGAACTTTGAATATCCTTGGAGCTTTGATAGAACTGTGATGGTGTTATCTGGTTTGCTGAATGTGTGTCAGCTTGTGTTACTGTTACGAGAAATGAGGTTCAATAGGAGGTTTGCGTCTCTTTTTAGTCCTGAGATTTGCGGTGCGTGTTCGGAAGCTTTAGCAAAAAGCACTCCTAGCCGCTCGAGAAAAGGCAAAACAGCCAAAGCTGCCACTGCAGCCACTGCCCCCCCAACCGCAGCTTCACAGGCTGAAGCTACAGCTCCTCCACAGAGCTCCTCTGCCAAGGTCTCTGCAGATAACGTTACTTCTCCAGCCTCAAAGGCTAACAAGGCAGCCCCCCCGTCTTCACACACGGGGCACTGTTGCTGCTATAACCACAGCAATCACTGTGACAGTCATTCAGACTCTGAAAATGAATCAAATGATGGTGAACCCATATCAGCATCAGTTGCTGGTTGTAAGAAAGTCACTAGAAAGACTACCCGTGCAGCAGGTGATGGCACAGGGCCAACATCAACCCAAGAGACATCATCAGGACAGGGTGGAGATGAAGTGACCACCACTCGGTCCTTTTCTCCACGTGAGCTGAGAGATCTGCGAAAAGACTTTAGTCGTCGTGAAGGCGAGAATATTTTAACCTGGCTGCTGCGATGCTGGGACAATGGGGCAGAAACAATTGAATTAGAAGGTGGTGAAGCCAGGCAGCTGGGATCTCTGTCAAAAGATTCCACCATTGACAGGGCAATTTCAAGAGAGTCTAATGCCGCTACTCTCTGGACCCGACTCCTGGCAGCTATGAAAGTCAGATTTCCCTACAAGGAAGATTGTATATCCAAGTTAGGGAAATGGAATACTATGGAGAGAGGTATCCAGTTCCTGAGAGAATTAGCTGTGCAAGAGATCATCTATCTAGGACCAAACAGCCAAGAGGGGACAGACCCAGATAGAATCAATTGTACAAAATCTATGTGGCGCAGATTTGTACAAAGTGCACCACCTGCATATGCTAAGTCATTGGCAGGAATGGTCTGGTCAGCTAGAGGTGTACAAGAAATTAATGAAGTGATTGAGCAGCTCCGGTACTTTGAGGACAGCCTTGCTGGTTCAATACGGGCTTGTGTCTCCGCTGTGGAGAAACTGTGTGAAAAATCTGATGACCGGTTTGAAAAGCTGTTGCAAGAAATCAAAGAGCTCAGAGAAGACTCGTACTGTTCACGACCTGCACAAACCTATGTTTCAGCTGTTAGGAGAAGGCGTTTCCAATCTCGAGAGAGAGGGCAGAGACAGCCCACAAAAAGAGGTTCACTGTGGTTCTTCCTACATGAGCAGGGAGAAAACATGAATAACTGGCATGGAAGGCCTACCTCAGAACTTCAAGAACGAGTACGTGAGATAAAAGGAAAAACTCCTAGGAAAGTGGCTGCTCCAGTTTACAAAAGGAGCAGAAGAGATTCTGATGCTCTTGAAGGAACCTCTAATTCACACCCAGAGACTGTGCAAAACAGGAATTAGAGGTGCCTTGCCTCCAACCAGGTGGAGGAAAGGGATAACAGAGTTTATTGGACTGTACAAATACTATGGCCTGGTACAACACAACCCCAGGAGTACAAAGCTTTAGTGGACACTGGTGCTCAGTGCACAATAATTCCTTCTAATTATAAAGGAACGCAATCAATCAATATTGTTGGAGTGACTGGGGGATCCCAGGAACTGACTGTTGTAGAGGCTGAAATGAGCCTAACTGGAAAAAACTGGCAAAAGCATCCCATTGTGACTGGTCCAGATGCTCCGTGCATCCTTGGTATAGACTACCTCAGGAGAGGGTATTTTAAGGACCCAAAAGGGTATAGGTGGGCATTTGGTATAGCAGCTGTGGACACTGAGAAAATTGAACAGCTGTCTGATTTGCCTGGTCTTTCAGATGACCCTTCTGTTGTAGGACTGCTGATGGTTGACGATCAGCAGGTGCCAATTGCTACCACGACGGTGCATCGCCGGCAATATCGCACCAATCGAGACTCTTTGATTCCTATCCAGAAGCTGATCCGTCAATTGGAAAGCCAGGGTGTGATCAGTAAGACTCGCTCACCTTTTAACAGCCCAATCTGGCCAGTGCGAAAGTCTAGTGACGAGTGGAGACTAACTGTAGACTATCGTGGCCTGAATGAAGTTACACCACCACTGAGTGCTGCTGTGCCTGACATGCTAGAACTGCAATTTGAACTGGAGTCAAAGGCAGCCAAGTGGTATGCTACAATTGACATTGCTAATGCATTTTTCTCTATTCCTGTAGCAGCAGAGTGCAGGCCGCAGTTTGCTTTCACCTGGAGGGGCATCCAGTATACATGGAATCGCTTGCCCCAGGGGTGGAAACACAGTCCTACCATCTGCCATGGACTGATCCAGACCACGCTGGAGCAAGGTGAAGCTCCAGAACACTTGCAATATATTGATGACATCATTGTATGGGGCGACACAGCAAAAGAAGTCTTCGAGAAAGGTGAGAGAATAATTCATATTCTTTTGGATGCTGGTTTTGCCATAAAACGAAGCAAGGTCAAGGGACCTGCACGAGAGATCCAGTTTTCAGGAATAAAATGGCAAGATGGCCGTCGTCAGATCCCAATGGATGTGATCAACAAAACTGCAGCAATGTCTCCACCTACTAATAAAAAGGAGACACAGACTTTTTTGGGCGTTGTAGGTTTTTGGAGAATGCATATTCCTGACTACAGCCACATTGTGAGCCCTCTCTATCAAGTGACTCGTAAAAAGAACCAATTTGAGTGGGGCCCTGAACAACGACAAGCCTTTGAACAAATTAAGCGTGAGATAACTCATGCGGTGGCCCTTGGACCGGTCCGAACTGGACTAGATGTTAAAAATGTGCTCTACACCGCAGCCGGAGATAATGGACTTACCTGGAGCCTCTGGCAGAAAGCACCAGGAGAAACCCGAGGTCGACCCTTAGGTTTTTGGAGTCGAGGATACAAAGGATCTGAGGCCAACTATACTCCAACTGAAAAGGAGATACTAGCAGCATATGAAGGAGTTCGAGCTGCTTCAGAAGTGATCGGCACTGAAGCACAGCTCCTCCTGGCACCTCGACTGCCGGTGCTGAGCTGGATGTTCAAAGGGACGGTTCCCTCTCCACATCATGCAACCGAAGTTACATGGAGTAAATGGATTGCACTGATCAAGCAACGAGCTCGAATTGGAAGTCCCAACCGTCCAGGGATATTAGAAGTGATTACAGACTGGCCAGAAAGCAAAGACTTTGGGATGTCTCCAGATGAGGAGGAAGTAAAACGTGCTGAAGAAGCACCACCATATAATACGCTTTCAGAGACTGATAAGCAGTATGCACTGTTCACAGATGGATCCTGTCGTCTTGTAGGAAAACATCGAAGGTGGAAAGCTGCTGTGTGGAGTCCCACACGACAAGTTACAGAAGCCACTGAAGGACAAGGTGAATCCAGTCAGTTTGCAGAAGTGAAAGCCATCCAGCTGGCTTTGGACATTGCTGAGCGAGAGAAGTGGCCAATACTTTATCTCTATACTGACTCATGGATGGTAGCAAATGCCTTGTGGGGGTGGCTACAGCAATGGAAGAAAAGCAACTGGCAGCACAGAGGTAAACCCATTTGGGCTGCCACACTGTGGTAAGACATTGCTGCTCGGCTAGAGAGGCTGCCTGTGAAAGTTCGTCATGTAGATGCTCATGTGCCTAAAAGTCGAGCCACCGAGGAACATCTAAACAACCAACAAGCAGATCAAGCTGCTAAGATTAAAGTAGCTGAGGTGGACTTGGACTGGCAACATAAAGGTGAACTTTTCCTAGCTCGATGGGCCCATGATGCTTCAGGGCATCAAGGTAGAGATGTAACATACAAATGGGCTCGTGATCGAGGGGTGGATTTAACTATGGACACTATTTCACAGGTTATT
This sequence comes from Patagioenas fasciata, assembly GCF_037038585.1. Taxonomy (NCBI): domain Eukaryota; kingdom Metazoa; phylum Chordata; class Aves; order Columbiformes; family Columbidae; genus Patagioenas; species Patagioenas fasciata. The sequence goes on along the minus strand of NC_092560.1, from coordinate 53,328,102 downwards.
CATGAATGTGAAACTTGTGCCGAAATCAAACAAGCAAAACGGTTAAAACCTGTATGGTATGGGGGGCGATGGTTAAAGTATAAGTATGGAGAAGCTTGGCAGATTGATTATATTACACTTCCACAAACACGTCAAGGTAAGCGTTATGTACTTACAATGGTGGAAGCAACCACTGGATGGTTGGAAACATATGCCGTACCTCATGCTACAGCCCGAAATACTATCTAGGGCCTTGAGAAGCAAGTCCTTTGGCGGCACGGTACGCCAGAAAGAATTGAATCAGACAATGGTACTCATTTCAAAAACAGTATTATAGACAATTGGGCCAAAGAACATGGTATTGAGTGGGTATATCATATTCCATATCATGCACCAGCCTCTGGGAAAATTGAAAGGTACAATGGTTTGTTAAAAACTACACTAAAGGCACTTGGTGGTGGAACCTTTAAAAACTGGGATTCACATTTAGCAAAAGCCACTTGGTTGGTCAACACTAGGGGATCAACCAATCAAGCTGGGCCTGCCCAATCAGAAATTCTACGGACTGTAGAAGGAGATAAAGTCCCTGTAGTACACATGAAAAATATCTTAGGAAAGGCAGTCTGGGTTACTCCTGCCTCAGGCAAAGGCAAACCTATTCGTGGGATTGTTTTTGCCCAGGGACCTGGCAGCACCTGGTGGGTGATGCTTAAGGATGGAGAAGTTCGGTGTGTACCTCAAGGGGATTTGATTTTAGGTGAAAATATGCAATGCTGAACTGTATGATGTGAATTGCCGCACTAACAATGTTTAATAAGTGTCTTTCAGATCAAGACAATGGTGATGAAACTAGAGCTAGCTTCTTCGAGTGGCGCCCGACACCTTCTTCGAAGTTGGTGTCCTTAACCCACAAACAGTGGTCATGAGATGCACTTGTACCATTTTTCCTGCCCTGGGAGACTGTTGTGGCAAAATGAACTTAATGAACTTCTCAAAGGATGGTCCACTGATTAATTACTCCTGTGTATATATGTACATATGTGTATATATATAGAGAGAGAGAGTAGTACTGATTAATTAGATTGTATTGATAGATTGTATTGATAAGGTTTAAGTATTCAGTGAATGTCATATTATAAGGGGTGGAATGTCCTGGTTTTGTTAAAAAACAAGTTTCTCTTTTAGTGAATTTGCCTGTCAGCTAAAGCCTTCATGTTAGCTGCATTTTCCTGGAGAACCCAACACATGTTTTGGTTAAACCTAGCAATGGAATGCAAACTTATTGATAAGCACGGATGGACATCTCACGAGAGGGGCAACAAGAAACTGATGTCCGAGAGACTGACCAACGGTGTATAACATTCCATTCACGTGAATACTTCATATAAAAGTGGGAGATCACGAGGATCTCGTCCCTTTTCCTTTTGCCCTTTTTCCCTTTTTTCCTCATGGCTGACATTAGGAGAGGACCTTGCTGGTCGTCCCTGCGAACTGAGGCCTAGTGAGAGACTGAATCCAGCTCCGGTTGGCTACAGAGTCTAATCCAGGACTTTGGGTGCTGGCTCTGCAGTTGCTGAGACTTACAAGATTGGGTTTGTATATTTTGTATTGTTTTCTCTATTCTTATTAGTAGCGTTAGTAAAACATCTTTAACTTTTCCAACTCTCTTCTCTCTGTCCTTCTTTCCCTCCTGATCGCCTGTCCTGAGTGGGAAGGGGGGAGAGGGAGGGGAAAAAGGGGGAAGTGAGGGGGAGAGGAGGTTAACAATACATCTGCCAGGGTTTGATCATCACCCCGCAATCCTAACCCTCGACACTCAAATACAAGCATTTTCTATTTAAATTGCAGTGCAAGTCTTCTTCTGTCTCCTCTTATCCTGTTATTTTTGGCTTCTGTTTACATAGCACATAAAATAAAACATTTTCCTTGAATGTGAGTTAGTCTATTCACAAAATCACAGAATGGTTGGTGTTGGAAAGGACCTCTGGACATCATCTAGTCCAACCCATCTGTTAAAGCAGGTTCACCCAGAGCAGATCGCACAGGAATGTGTCCAGGTGGGTCTTGAATGTCTCCAGAGAAGGAGACTCCACAACCTCACTGGGTAGCCTGTTACCCTCCAGAGTGGTGCCAGATTTTTTTAATGTAATCATAAGAAGAGATAATGAAGGGGATTTTTATAAGTTTTTCCTCATATTCATATGGAACCTCCTGTGCTTCAGTCTGTGCCCGTTGCCCCTCATCCTGTCTTTGGGCACCACTGAAAAGAGTCTGGTCCCAATCTCTTGACACCCATCCTTGAGATATCTATAAGCATCGCTGAAATCCCTGTTCAGCCTTCTCTTCTTCAGGATGAACAGACCCAGCTCTCTCAGCCTTTCCTCATCAGAAAGATGCTCCATACCCCTAATCATTTTTGTAGCCCACCACTGGACTGTCTCCAGTCCACCTTAAACTGGGGAGCCCAGAACCGGGCAGAGAGAGAGGACAATCACCCTTGACCTGCTGGTTACACTTTTCCTAATGCACCCCAGGATATCGTTGGCCTTCTTGGCCACAGAGGCACATTGTTGACTCATGGTCAACCTGCTGTCGACCACAACTCCCAGGTCCTTCTCTGCAATGTTGCTTTCCAGCAGATCAACCCCTAACTTGTACTGCTGCCTGAGGTTATTCCTCCCCAGGTGCAGGCCCCTACACTTGCCCTTGCTGAACTTTATCAGATTCTTCTTTGCCCAGTCCTCCAGCCTTGTCCAGGTCTCGATGAACAGCAGCACAGCACTAAAACTCTAAAAACCACAGTATGGAAGTTCGTGGTATTTTGTGGTTTGTTTTGTTTTTTTTTTTCCTCTGGGTTTTTTTGGTTGGTTTTGTTTATTTGTTTTGGCTTTGTTTTTTTGTTTGTTTGCTTTTGGTTTTTGTTCAGGCTTGTGGTGGGGTTTTTTTGTAGTGTTTATTTGGTTTGGTTTGGTTTTTCAATCTAGATTTCTAATGAAATCTATGGTAGACTGAGTCTCATTAATTCACACTGCATGAAGGACAGTTTTTTTTAATGTAACCATAAGAAGAGATAACGAAGGGGATTTTTATAAGCCTCAAGGGGAACCTATGGTAAATATTCACCCTGTTTTCACTTCTGAAGCATCACACCAGAGACAACTCTTAACTTCTTAAATTATTTTAAAAATTGATGTCCAGTAAAAATCCATTAGATGCTGTTCTTACTGTCAAATCATTAACTTGTTTTAGAAGAAAAAGATCTTTGAACAAAAATCTCACATTTAAAGTTTTATACTAACAAACAAAAATTTTTACATTTTAGTGGGGGGTTGCTTTTGTTTTTGTTGTTTTTGTTTGTTTTTTCCTTTGGTTGGTTGTTTTTGTTGTTTTACTTAAAAAATTACTAAAATAAAAATTAAGTTCAGAATAAAATATACATAATTTCCAAACACTATATATGGGATCACAAATATCCTACTGTATGTTCAGGTAACAATTCCTTAAATACTTTGTAAGCAGGTATAAAATACATCTACCTAGGAGGGCAAAAGGCAAATTTCATGTTAAAGCTACACTTGTTTTCAAATTCTGTACAGAGTCTAAAACGTGAGCTGTCATTCTGATACCTTATTTCTCATTCTAACGTTTTTCCTGTTGTAAAATAAGCGTTATATTCTACAACACAAAACACTTGGAGAATATATTAATTTGCTGTTCATAAAAACTACAAAAACCTAAGACTGTACTTTTGTGTTGAAAAATTGATTTTTTTTGAGTTTTCTGTGGCAGCATTCCAGAAACACTGGTAGGGTTGTCTTGAAAACTAGGGTAAGAAGTCACGTGTGTTACACTGAGAAGATTTCTTACTATGTACTCGGTTACCAGAATCAGAGTCTCCTGATGTGCACAGCTTACAACAGCAAACTACATTACCCAAAAAACTACTTCTTTTAGCTTAAGAGAAGCATAATAAGCATGTCCATATAACACTTCTCCTGGCTAGGCAGAAGAACGATTAAAAAACAAATCAGTTAAACATATCTAAACCTTTAGCAGAGACATAATCATTTTTAGTTTCAGTTAGCAGTGTACATAAGATCACCCACATCATTAGAAAGTGCTTCCTGAAAAAATATTTGACAAAATAAACGCAGGCATCAAAAGACTGTAAATGTTCTTGAATAACCTCAAGCACGGCATTTACAATTATGCTACCAACAATGCCACGTTCTCTCTTTATGTTCATATATCTTCATATATAGTCATATACTTTATCAATAAGATGAAGAGGATATAGATTCCAAAAATTCATACAAAAATATTCTGCACTTCCTGACTATATAGCTTTATATAAACACCTACCTTAAAAAGCCAGGCAGTCTCCAAGTTTGAAAATATCAAAATTTAAAGCCTTATGATCCAATTTTACTTCAGCTTTTTTGTACATATGCATAGTGTGACTACATAATAAAAAATAACTTGATACCACTGCCCCTATACTTCCTCATATGCACAGGATCTCTTCCTCATTCAGCAGAATAAATTTTGTTCACTTAAGTAATCCACCTATTCTGGATTTTTTTTGCTCTTCAGTGTGTATTCTCTCTGTTTCACTTACTCTAAATATTCAATAGCCTGAAATTGAAATTTTCCTTTCATTTGAGCTTTTTCTATGCCATCCATTGCTACAATAGTGTACAACATAGAACTACAAAATCTGTTTTCGGAATAGCGTAATGAAACAACTGGATTCTGTCTTCCTTGTAATTGTGTCCACTATAGCTTTGGGTAAAATTACAAAAAAAAAAAAAACAAAAAAAAACAAAAAAAACCACCACCTTACTGTTTTAGCAAAGCAAAAAGCAAATGAATGCAGCATTTTTAAAAGCATTTTCACTAATCTTTTTTCCTAGAAGTGAGAATAATGAATAATGAAATAATGAATAATGAAATAATGAAGAATGAAAACATAGCCCCTAAAAACACAGTTTAACCGTTCCATTTTCTGAAGACTAGAGCTTTCATTTACATTTTAAATATGTATTATCAGACACATATTTATACTAAAATACTTAACATGCATAATCATACGAATTTCAGGAAGACTTCACAAGAGTAGCTCATTGCTACTAAAGAAGGAGCACATTGTACACTACATCAGAACATGGTACAAGATCGTGTTTCAATTCTAAAAATATCATCCCTACATTGTACACATAAGGGGATATCTTAATTCTAGAATTCCAGCTTTCTGCCTCCACTTTCTGGTGTGGTAGAATTACACACGGAGATGTGGATGTATCCCCAGCAGCAAATTCAGTTATCCAGATATACAGACAAAAACAAAACAAAACAAAACACAAAACAAAACAGAAACCACCCAAACAAAAACAAAAAAAGCACCTCACAAAAAAACAAACAAAACCACAATCTAAACCCACAAACCACCTAAGCATATAAAGAGAAAGAAAAACACTGGGAATCTGGAAGAAAGAGTACCACTTGTAATGGCCTGAGATGTCTTCTGAGAATCTCTGTTCTTATATTTGCATGTTTAAAGACATTAACTCCAAAATACTTTCAAGAGAAGTTAGTTGGTGTAAGAAAATGAGAAGAAAATACTGGGAACTTGTAAGACACATCCCAGTCTTCTTTCTGCGAAATTAAAGAAGTCAGTGTTCTTTGGTATCTTGTGCTCAATAACTACTTTGATTACTATGCAACCCTTTCTATTAGGTTGACGGATCTTCTGTCCCATTCCCAAAAATCCTTTTTAAAAATAAGTACACCACTACACTTCCGCCCAAATTACGTGCAGAATTCAACACCTGTCACACTGATGTCACTATAAAATTACAAATAACTTCCTATTCTTTCACCAACGAAGAAACTTATCTGTGACCAAAAAATATTGTCACATAGTAGCACTAAATTACTTGAACACTATAACAACCAATTCCTTTCTAGGTTTACAACTCTGAATACAGTATCGTTATTTTCAGATATGAGTCACATTTGCTTATCTTTTGATATTTTTACTTGCTTACAAGTAAAATGTTTTCAGTGGAACAGACTCAATTTACTAAAGCCATCTACAATGCTTTATGTGATGGTCCTGTCATAAAATTGTAAATCCATTTTAAATCAATATGACTCTCAATAACATTTGACTCGTGGCAAAAGCAAGAAAGTCTGGACTTGGAAATCCACTACTTGCATACTGCTTGGATCCCAGTTTCTTTTTCTGGAAAAGTTAGTTTTCATTAGCCACCTAAAAAGATGGCTGCTGTACACCAGTGGTTTCTGAAATAGAGTTCAAACACACAAAAAATGCACAGGACTGGGGTACTGGAAAAAATATTAGAACTTTTTTTTAACCTAAAAACAAGAAACAAAGCATTGCTAATATCAAAAATACATCTTGACACTGAAGCCCTCAGTCAGATGGTTGTGTCACATGCAGTACATGTGGAAGAGATTCTGGCAGGAGAGTGGGAATGGAGAGATGATGACAGCAATGTATTCATTTGTCCATTTTTGGCTTACTGTAGTTTACATGTGCCCAGTTACGTGGATTATATTGTGTAGTTTTCATTAAACTATCCTTCACAAAACAAACAAGCAGCTTAAAACAATTCCTACAAAGAAACCACATATTGAAGATAAAGCTACTAATGCTAGGACAAGCAAACAACAAAACATCAGAGCTGACACTTCTACTCCTTGTAAAAGTTTATTTTCAAGAATTCCTTGAAAAACTAACTACAGGAGACTATCATCTTGTGCCTATCAGATCAAGAAAACTGCACTAAGTATTCAATATAAATTATCACACTCTGGTAAAAATTGTGCATCAAAATATCAATTAAAAATATTATCAAAATACAATCAAAATATCAAGTAAGTGTCACATATCCTCCAGTTAGTAATTTTCTACCATAAATGCATAAACCGCAATCCCTCCAGTATTTTACTAAGTCAGACTTACACTTTGCTTTATATTCAGAAAGCAGAAAAGGAAAACAAGTGATGTTTTCTCCTTTTCGCAGTTTCTTAGGACTAAGTAATGAGTTACTGAATAGAATCACCTCTGTCATCTGTCAAGACTGGTTCATCACTTAAGTGCTTTAGTCCATCATGTTTATGTAGATGATGTCTAGAAAGTTTTTAAAGCTGACAAGTCTGACTTCCTCTGAAAGGATGACAAGATAAAAACATCAGAAACCTGAGGCTACATGCTGTTTGCTGCAATTATCTACTCCAACATACATAATGAGTAACATGAACACAGATCAGTATCTTACAGCAAAAACTCCAGCTACTTGCTTTAATGCAGATACTAGGTAGTAACCTCAATTATTGCACGTGTGTCTTCATTCAGAAAGAAACAAAAAACAAAAAACAACAACAACAACAAAAGTAAAAGCACAAAACAAACAAACAAACAAAAAAAAAAAATTAACAAGGAGTAGAGACTGACTGTCAAAAAATACGTAACACACAGGACAATGGCAATACCACTCACACTTAACCTTGTGTTCCCAATTTACCACTGACATAATGTTGAGCCATATCTTGGCAAAGTAACTCTGTAAAATACAACCTGAATTTGTAAAGCTATCAATCAAGTACGCAGCCTTTCAATGCTTTTCAGTTTCTTGTAATATTAGCTTCCTTCTAGAGTTTCCTCTCAGACAGTCAAGAAACACACCTACTGATGTGATCTGCATTGTATCTTATTGCTTAGATTGTTTGCTAAATCAGATCCATAAATGTCAGTAAAATACACAAGATCGCACTTGCAGAACAGGCTATTCCGTATCCAGCTTCCTACATCCCACTGTCTTTTACTTGTAGTTCTAATTTTCATATGTGGCTACTAATTGGACACAAGCAAAACACCCTAAAGTGAGCAGTTGGAAGATCTGCAGTAACAGCCATCATCCATGGCACACGTGTACAGGTACTCTGTCAACAACGCAATTCAACAACCTGCCACAAATACAAGTATGCCCTACTAAGCCTACAGAATCTGGCCAGAATCCTCTGACAGCAAGCAATTACAAAATCCAGAATAGTGTCATATGTTGTTTTTGACTTGAAGTAATGAAGCATACACAGAGGGCAGTATAATTTCTGGAAATGTAGCACTTCATAGCTACTGAAACCATTCTCATTCATGCACTGTAGAACTCTAAAAATGGAACAAGACACTATAAAAGAAATATTATTTCAGCACTGCTGAAATGCCATGTTGGAGGCACACACTGCAACACTTGGACTACTTTTTGTATTTACAAATACAAAAATATATTAACAAATATAAGAAATTGTAATATTTTTCTATTAAAATTGATCTAATAACTATTTACATTACTAAAACACAATTAGATACACATTTTTATTGTAAGCCTTATTAAATCAAATATACTTTTATGTTGCATTCACCGTGTTCTGTGAACTTTACCATCAAGCTTTCTTCACAGCTACATCTATCTATTATATTTTATCCAAAAATCACTGACTCTGAAATCTGTGTTTGATGTCACATTCCAACATCAGTGCAATTCCTTTTTATACTTCCAGGCTTCTTATGGCCAGTAATTATTGTTTCTCAGAAACATTAGCATGAGCACCTATAAGTTTCATCTAAATTTATGCAGCTGCCATTCTTAGCAGATCTTTCACACTTATTCTAGGGAAAAAAATTACTTTAAATATAATTTGAGAAAATTTTGTACATTTCCTTAAGCCAAATGCTACAAAGGACTCCCATAAAACAAGAAAAACTGCCGACAAAATTTTTTATCACTTAAGCTTATAGCTTTTGTCGGGCTCTATTTAAGTAATATATTTGCAATTATCAATATTGTTCATTCACTTAAATGTAAATATTAGTATATTCACATTAAGAACTGAGCAGCTAAACCCTCCTGTTAATCAGCAGCCACAGAACTCAAAACTGAGTCAGCTTTTTCCCCAAACAACTCACAACAAAACCACAGCAGTCATTACAGGTATTAACAGTACCTATGAACAGATAACCCTTCAGTCAAAAGATTAATAATTTGATTCAGGTTAAGTGCTTTTAACAAATTTTTAAATCAAGCACAGAAGATGACTTGCTAAGTTCACCTGCCCTGTGTTTTTATTATTTGAAATAAAAAACTAACTGCTTGAATTTGAGATTCAACTAACTGCTTATTGTTTATTTTCCTACATAACAGCCAAAATCAAAGTATTACAAAAGTAATAAAGTAGGACAGCATTAATAAAAAAAAAATTAAAATAATGAGGTTTAGAGCAAATTCTCAGTTACTCATCTAAGACTATAGCTCAAAGCAATGTTCATGTAAAGTTACTAAAAAAATCACTTTGTATTTATACTGAATAACTTTTAGCGAAATAAATGGGCAGGTTATGAAGTGAAACAACTCAAAGATACACACATAAGAACTCATAAAACATTATTTACATACATAAAACTAAGACTACCCTGAACTGAGTTACTTGCTATCTCTGTAGCTAACAGCTAGGCATTTTGTCTTCAACTTCCATTCCTACTAATTGTTAGAAACATAATGCATTTTAGAAACGAAATTATATTTTCAAATCTGAAGCTTCAGTAAATTATTACCATTTTAATTAAATAGTGGAAACATTCAATTAATTAATAGGTTTGCACATTTATCACATTAGAGTACTCTTGCAAAAATCATTTTTTTAAACTCACTTCGAACCCTGCTAACTTCCATCATTTTTACCCTACAATAAACAGCTAGTGCAGGCTGACAATCCCAAAGTATTTTGAAAAATACAGAATGGGGTAAGCTATTTTACATTGTTTCTATAAGATCCACAAACAAAAATGATCATTTGTCACATTAATCTAGATATAAGTCTAGCACTACAATAGGACTTGCTACTGAGATACTTCCTCATGATGTGGTAGAATATCAATCTAGGAAATAAGTTTCAATCTACCTATTGAGAAAGGAATTAAGACCATAAGACATGTCAAAGAAATAAAATTAACTAAAATGTTTCACTAATAAGGTTTTTAAATTCAAAAAATCTCACATTAAAAAAATTCTCAGCTTTACTGTTCAATACTCAAATTCAGCCAGCAGATACTGATTTTTCCCCTCCCTTGGATCCTCCTAGTAGGAAAGCACACTGAATCCAGGTGCAGTTGAATTATGGGTATAGAACATCAAATACATCTACAGTTCATCTTCGTAGCATGAGGAGAAAGACTGGCAGTGTACAAGATTAATGTAAAAAATCAATAAAAAATACAAAACTGTTTTCTATTCATTCTAAAAGTCTTAGTGTGATTTCAGGTAAGAATTCAGCTATAGTTTTATTTGTAGTACTCCGTTTATCATAATGTATCAGTTTTGTTACCACTTATACTTGGATGTTAAGAAAAAATACTTTCAACTAACATTTTATTGGATAGTTTAAATTCCACCTCCAGGTTGCTCATTCAGTTCACTAGAAATTTCTGCGTACTGACTAAATGATCTCTAACTTCAAGAGGAGAGTATGCTCACAGCTACTGAATGACAGAACTATGGCAGAAGAGGGACACCAGTTTTCATGAAAATCTCTACTGGTAAATAAAACTTAAATGAAAGTTAAATAATGATGCAACTAAAATAAGTCACATCTTTAAACCAATTTTAAAACTAGTTTTAATAACTTTCAGACCTGTTCCCCTGAATAATTAGAAATGTTTCAAAATAATTCCAAAAGTCCACAAAGTGTTTCCTGTTTAAGAAAGATTCGTCACATTTTTTACCTGTCAAACATCAAAATACTATTGCACGCTCACAGACATGTTCAGTGAAAAGCATATTTGAGAGTAAAATCACAGACAAGACTTATTTACGACCAGATTCTCTCCAAAGGAATGCAGTTTCAATATCTCAATCCTTTTTTCTGCAGGTCAAAAGTACTTCTTATTAAACAATGAATACTCTCAGTCCAAAAGTCCTGTGTATATAAACTGCACATCTATCACATTTAATGTCTATTTTTGCCTTGGTCTTTCAGGGAAGAGACCTATAAAAGATCTCCTGAATTTTCTACACTCGAGTACATCTTCCATGTCATGGCATTCAAGAGGTAGAATAGGAAGACTCTTACTATAGAAATTTATAATTAGAAAAAATGGTCTAAGTCACAAGATCATTAGAAAAGAAAGAAAAAGGGATATTATGTTTCACAGAATCACAGAATGTTAGGGATTAGAAGGGACCTCAAAACATGATCTAGTCCAATCCTCCTGCCAGAGCAGGAACACCTAGATGAGGTTACACAGGAATGTGTCCAGGTAGGTTTTGAATGTCTCCAGAGAAGGAGACTCCACAACCTCCCTGGGCAGCCTGTTCCAGTGTTCTGTCACCCTCACCGTGAAGAAGTTTCTTCTCATATTTAAGTGGAACCTCCTGTGTTCCAGTTTGTACCCATTGCCCCTTGTCTTATCATTGGCTGTCACCAAGAAGAGCCTCACTCCATCCTCATGACACTCACCATTTGAATATTTATAAGCATTACTGAGGTCACCCCTCACTCATCCCAGCTCCCTCAGCCTTTCCTCATAAGGGAGATGCTCCAATCCCTTTCATAAACTTCGTTGCCCTGCGCTGGACTCTCTCCAGCAGTTACCTGTCATTCTTGAAATGAAGGGCCCAGAACCGGACACAATATTCCAGATGCGGTCTCACCAGGGCAGAGTAGAGGGGGAGGAGAACCTCCCTTGATCTACTAACCACCCCGTTCTAATACACTCCAGGATGTCATTGGCCTTCTTAGCCACATAGGCACATCCTGCTGTCCGCCAGGATCCCCAAGCCCCTTTCCCCTACACTGGTCTCTGACAGGTTGTTCCCCAACTTACACATTTTGGCTTTGTCAATGTCCCTGTTAATAAGGTGACCCTGCTAACTGAGTAATGGTCAAAGGTTATTTCTAGTTTGCCTTTTGCCCTTAACATATTTTAAAAAGCCTTTGTTGTTGTCCCGGACACTACTGGCCAGCTGCAATTCTAATTGAGCTTTGGCTGCACGAATTTCCTCCCTGCAGAGGTGAGCAGCACCTCTGTACTCCACCCACGACGCCTGTGACCTGTCATCCGCTGACCATACTGTGGGGAACAACAGTGGGTGCGTGGATTCCCTGACGGAGGCCATGGGAACAGAAATTAGCCTTGAAAATATTAAGGCCTACCCGTGGGAAAGATGGGAGTAAAGGAGCATCCGGAGACATTAAGGTGTACCCGTGAGACAGGAGGGAGTAGAAGAGTAACAGTGATGAAGGCAAAATTAGCCAATGAGATGTTACTGCTGTAACTCGTGACCAGTAATGAAGAGACACAGGAACTGGTCAAACTGTATAAAAATGCACTTGTGGCAATAAATGGCATCTACTAATTTCACTCTGGAAGAACTCGGTCTATGTCGTTTGTCCATCTCAACCATGACACCATGCCATTTATATTTTTTGTGACATTTCAAGAAGGAGATCCCCGCTTGACCAAGCTGACTTTTTGCCACCCCTGCTAGAATTTTAGCATTTTGGAATTGCCCAGTCCTGTGCTTTCAGTAGGTGGCAATTAAAAAGCATCCCAACACCTTCAAAAGCATCTTCCCAGGGATTCTTACTAAGTAGTTCTCTGAGCAACGTGAAGTCTGCTCTGTTCATATGCAGAGGTCAGGTCTTGGTGCCTCTTTTCCCCCCCTTAGCACTGGCTGCCAAGGAGGGAAGGCCCTGTTGGCTGGAGGCCGGAGCAACGCGGCCTGTACCTGCTGAATGCAGCGCCGCTGCACGCAGCCGCTGGCAGGGCCGCAGCTGAAGCACGGGGTTCCCTGCCTGCCTGCCGGGTGCCTTCCTCCTGCCGTCCCCTCACGGGCAGCAGCTTTGGCTCTCCAAGCAAAAGAGAAACCCCCAGAGCACAGGCTCTGTCCAGGCTGGAGAAGAGGCCTCCAGTCTTGATTTTTCCCCTTCCTGAGCTGTAGTTCCCTCCTGGGGCTGGATGCTTGAGCCCTGCACTGGAGCCCACACGGTGTGGTCGTCCATGCCCGTGTGCACGCACGGGTGTGTGAGAGCGTCTGCAGGTGCCAGCTGGGAGCACATGCGCAGCCTGGCTCCTGCTTGATCCTGGGTTGGGGAGCTGAGGCAGCCGGACGGTCAAGGAACAGGCAAAGCCCACAGGGAGACGCCGACACGTGGCACCCACACTTGCTCCCGCCTGTGCGCTAAGAGTGGGTGCTGCGAGGGAAGCCCTGCTCTTTCTGCGGCCGCAGCTGGAGCCCAAAACTGTTCCTGCCAGCAGCCCCGGGGAGGGGAGGGCCACGTCACAATGGGCAGCGCTGGCCGTGTCACCGCGATGACACTGTGGGTTTGTGACATGGGCACCCTGGTGGCAATAAAAGCGGCTGCTCCCCGAGGTGGGGAAGCATTCGGAGGAGAACTTCGGTGCTGCGGGGCAGGAGTTTGGAGAGTAGTCGCCAACGACCTGTCCTGTGTTCGCTGTGCAGTGGAAGGCCCTGGGCTTCCCTGACTGTGCAACGTGTGTGGCCGTGTCCTGTGCACGAGAGAGCGCGGCTGCGGGGCAGGAGTTTGGAGAGCAGTCGCCAACGACCTGTCCTGTGTTCGCTGTGCAGTGGAAGGCCCTGGTCTTCCCTGACCGTGCACGTGTGTGGCCGTGTCCTGCGCGCGAGAGAGAGCGGTTGCGGGTGCTCTTGGGAAGCGTTCCCAACTGTGTCTGTGCCCAACAGTGCCCACAGCTGTGTCCCTCAGACCTTGCAGTCTCAGGACACACAAGTGAGGAAGTGGAGATGAACATGTTGGAGGAAGACCTTTACATGTTCGAGGAGTGCCTGTCTCAGGATTCTCCTGAGACTCGAAGGCAAAGGGGGACACTGCAGTGTCTGGTAGGTGTGGAGTTGTCCTCTTGTCACCGTGGGCTGGGCCTGTGAGATTTCAGCCCCTGACCCCTCCTCTCCCCATGCAGGGAAACCAGGAGGAGCTGAAGGAAAGCGAAGAGCTGCTGAGCAAGGAGGTCAGTGTCCCCTCCTCTGCCCATGTTCCCCCAGCTTCAGCAGCTCAGGCTGTGTCAGGGGCTCAATGACTCCATGTGGCTCCTCTTTGCAGAACTCTGCTGCGGCGGCGTCCTACGAGAACTGCCAGCAGGTGCTCCAGCAGCTGGAGGTTCTGCTGGCCCAGTGTGAGGTGAGTTTGCAGAATCACAGGCTGGTTGAGCTTGGAAGGGACCTCTGGAGATGGTGTTGTCTCATCTCATGCCCCTGTTCAAGCAGGCTCACCTAGAGCCAAGTTGCTCAGGACCATGTCCAGACGTGGACTGCATCCCGAGTTGGGCATGGGGGTCCCTCTGTCTGCCCACAGTGGCTGCAGGGCTGGAAAGGAGAGGGGACGTGAGGCGGGCAAAGGTGGTGCCCGAAGGGAGCTGGGAGAGGGGATAATGGCAAGGAGAGTGCACTCGTGGGGCTGTCCCCATGCCCCGATTGATGGCTGCTCCTCATACCCTCCTCTCCCGCAGGAGCAGTGTGAGGCGGCATGTCTGGAGGGAGACGCGAGAGAAGAGACGCAGCAGGTAGAGGGGAGAAGGAGGCCCGAGTGGGCATGGCCCTGGGGTAGGAGAGGGCCGGGGGTGTCCATGTCCCAGCCCAGCTGCCCGCATGATGCACCCATTGTTTAGCAGGAGGAAAGGCGCTATGCAAAGACTGTGGACTTGCTGCACCAGGCTATTAAGGAGACCGAGGTAAAGTCAAAAGGGCTGGGGGAAAACAGGTGGGGGGTGCCCACAGGCCCTGGGGTGGGGGCCCTGGCGGTGAGCCACAGCGGGCTCAGGCACTCGCAACTCTTCTGACTCCCAGGTGCTGCGTCGCGAAATACGTAATTTTGAAGAGGAGGTGGAGGAGGAAGAGGCCTGGTGAGTTGGGCCCCTCCCCCCACACGGGTCTCCAGGGTGTCTCTGCAGCACCCGCAGGGATGGGGCTGCCAATGCTGGAGCCAGGCCATGGGTGGGGGTGTGACAGGGGAGCCCAATCCCTGCCTGGGGTGGCGTATGTTTGGAAGGGGAACCCCTGCGTGGCCGTGGAGGTCTGTAAGTCATCCAACCAAGCCCTGTTGCCCCCAGCCATCTGCAGAAGATGAAGGAGGCTGAGACGCCAGAGACTGCACTGCCAGAGGTGGTGGAAGAGCAGATGGTAAGCGGGAGAGCGTGTGCCAGCCCCTGCCCCTGGTCAGCGTGGGTCTCCCTGGGGAGAGGGGTCCATGAAGGGCACAGCCACCATGGGCTACGCTCCTGCTCAAGGCGGAGGTTGGGGGCATCGTGTAACTCCGGCTGTCCCGACCATGTGGCAGTGCTTGACAAGTGTCCTTGCTCTGTGTTGACCTGCAGGAGAGGGACTTGCTGGCCAGGAGACGCGGTTTCCTTTACTGGCTGCAGTGAGTATCCCCACTGGATCCTCTGTGTCCTGGGGCCCGCTCCTGGGCAGTGGCTGGGATGATGGGCTAGACGCCTGCTCCAACCGGTGGGGCTCACAAGCCAGGCTGCTGGCAAGCTGCTGGCCGCCTGTTGCCTTGGAAGCTGAGAAGTGTTCAGCGTCACTTTTTCCTGGGCCGGGATGTTTTCCCAGGCTTGCGGAGTCTTGTGTCCCAGCCTGCCCAAGGGATCAAGGAGAAATGGCCGAGGAGGTGGCCTGTGGAACTCCTAGAAGGGTTCCCTCTATCCCATATCTAGAAGGGCTTGCGAGGCGTCCACCCTGCCCGGTCTCCCATGTCTCTTCTGCCCCACAGGATGCTCTGCGTGCTGTTCGTCATCCCGGAGCTGGTTGTCCTCTTCTTTCTGGCGGCTGCAGTGCTCTACGCCTCCTGCTGCGACGCCGAGTTCCTCTACCGCCTCCTGTTGCGTGTGCTGCGTGAGGAGACCTACTACAACGTGGCGTATGCAGTGGGAAGGATCCTCACTGTGGTCAGCGAGGGGCCGCTGCCCTTTTGACCGTTCCCCCCAATAAAACCTTTTTCATCTACACCTCCATGTGCTCGGGCAGGTTTGTTGGGGTGCATGGAGAGGGTCTTGCCCTGCGTGCCGGTTCCTGCAGCCCCCCGCAGCCAGGCCCAGTCTCATTTGCTGGGCACTGGGCGCGGCCACCCTGCCTGCTGCAAGCCAGGTCTCTGCCTGCCTGCCTCGCCTGCTCAGCTGTTAGCACAGCTAAGGAAACAGAGACACAAGAAAGAGAGGTTAACAGATTTGCCTTAATTCAACCATCAGACATATGGCACTGCAAGAAATTCAGGCCTTGGTCATGGAAATATTGAGCATTTACTTACGTTTATTTCGTTGAAGGGGTAATGCTGTGCACAGAATCACAGAGCATTAGAGATTGGAAGGGACCTCAAAAGATCATCTAGTCCAATCCTCCTGCCAGAGCAGGAACACCCAGATGAGGTTACACAGCAATGTGTCCAGGTGGGCTTTGAACATTTCCAAAGGAGGAGGAACAGGGCAGCCTGTTCCAGTGTTCTGTCAGCCTCACCATGAAGGAGTTTCTTCTCATATTTAAGTGGAACCTCCTGTGTTCCAGTTTGTACCGATTGCCCCTTGTCCTATCATTGGCTGTCACTGAGAAGAGCTTGGCTCCATCCTCGTGACACTCACCCTTCACGTATTTATAAATGTTAATGAGGTCACCCCTCAGTCTCCTCCAAGCTAGAGAGACCCAGATCCCTCAGCCTTTCCTCATAAGGGAGATGCTCCACTCCATCATCTTCGTGGCTCTGCGCTGGACTCTCTCCAGCAGTTGCCTGTCCTTCTGGAACTGAGGGGCCCAGAACCGGACATAATATTCCAGATGCGGCCTCACCAGGGCAGAGTAGAGGGGAAGGTGAACCTCCCTCGATCTCCTAACCACCCTCCTTCTAGTACACCCAGGATGCCACTGGCCTTCTTGGCCACAAGGGCACAGTGCTGGCTCATGGTCATCCTGCTGTCCACCACGATCCCCAAGTCCCTTTCCCCTACCCTGCTCTCTAACAGGTTGTTCCCCAACTTACACTGGTACCCGGGGTTGTTCTTGCCCAGATGCAAGACCCTACACTTGCCCTTGTTACATTTCATTAAATTTTTCCCCACCCAACTCTCCAGTCTGTCCAGGTCTCACTGGATGGCAGCACAGCCTTCTGGTGTGTCAGCCACTCCTCCCAGCTTGGTGTCATCAGCAAACTTGCTGACCATGCACTCTATTCCCTCATCCAAGTCATTGATTAATATATTGAACTGTACTGGTCCCAGTACTGACACTTGAGGCACTCCACTAGATACAGGCCTCCAACTAGACTCTGCCACATTGACCACAACTCTCTGGCTTCTTTCCTTCAGCCAGTTCACACTCCACCTCACTACCTGATCATCCAGACTGCACTTCCTCAGTTTAGCTGCAAGGATGCTGTGGGAGACTGTGTCAAATGCTTTACTGAAATCAAGATAGGCCACATCCACCGCTTTGCTATCATGTATCCACCTGGTTATGTCCTCAGAAAAGGCTATGAGGTTGGTTAAGTATGACTTCCCCTTGGTGAAGCCATGTTGACTGCCTCTGATGACCCACTTCTACTTGATATGCCTTGAGATGGCACCAAGGATAAGTTGTCCCATCACGTTTCCAAGGATGGAGGTGAGGCTGACTGGTCTATAGTTACCCAGGTCCTCCTTCTTGCCCTTTCTGAAGACTGGAGTGACATTTGCTTTCCTCCAGTCCTCAGGCACCTCTCCCATTTCCCACAATTTAGCAAAGATGATGGAGAGTGGCCTAGCAATGACATCAGCCAGCTCCCTCAGCACCTGCGGGTGCATCCCATCTGGACCCCTGGATTTATGGGTGTCCAGATTGCTTAATTGGTCCTTAACCCAGTCCTCATCATCTGAGGCAAACTGCTTTCAGGAAAATATTTCAGGAAAACAACCTCATTGTCTTCCAGAACTACTCCTTCACATGCTAATGCCCCTCACTCCTCCCCATGCCATGCCAAATAAACTGGGACTGCATAAGCGCTACAGGTATTTATCTCAAACTTCAGGTTATTTCACACTAAGCATGAGTCTGTTGTAGCATAACCTGTGGAATTAATAGTTCATATTTATGAAAAATGAAGTTCTGTTTACAGGATATAATGGCTCCACTTACAAAATTGGGAAAGAAAGGGAGCAATATTCGCTTTTGACCATTTGCTTTTCAAACAATTTTTTAGTAATCACTTGTTATTAATAAACATGTTTGCACGTACACACAAGGAGAACAAGCAGAAAGTCTATTTAATACCATTAAATGCAAAAGAAGCAGTCCAAACTCAGGTATAAAGCTATCACCAAAATTACAAGAAGTGTTGTACCAATGAACAAAAACAGCTAAGGAAAAGTCTACTTAATCAGGATGAAGAAAGCCTGCAAATATGGATTTTTAGTAGCTTGGTAGCCAGAAGGCTCCAGACAACTGCAACTGCTAGTACAGCCAGTAACTACTTATCAGAGAAACTAGCAATTGCTCACAGTTACTACACTTCAAATTTCTTCTAGGAATAGCAGCTATTTTTATATGTCCTACAATGGACTCTTCTGCCATATGCACAATGAAGATACGCTTCCTTCAATCTACTCTCTGATAAAAGAGAGTAGATTGCCCATAAAGCAACATTATCTGTATGGATAAATCTGACATAAGGCTTTCAGCATCTCCTGTTCTATATAGAAAGGATCAGCTGCTACTTGACTTCACTGGCTGGTCCATCAATTTTCCACCAGCATATTTTCAAGCTGTTCTGGTGACAAAATTTTTTACATCTACTCTTGACAGCAAACATATATGTCCCCAAAAGAAGAAAAAGAAAAAAAAAAAAATCATTAAAGTAAAACCAGTTGGTTCAGTTGGTTTAGATTATATGAGGACAGAAATTATATAATTCTGCAACTTTTTTTTCTGAAAGAACCTTAGCCTGCAAAACTTTCTGGGCTCAAAGGCCCAACTCCTGCAAAGATACAAAAAGGTAGAGTACTGCAGAAAAACAAGGAACCAGTAATTCTAAAATCAGTGTCATGTGGGGTGCCTGAGAAAGTCAAACAAGACTCAAAAAAGAGCTTACGGGGTTCTATGGCTGCTGAAGGGAGCTTTCACTTTGGAATACAAGCAGGTTACCTAGAAACCAGAGGTGGTCTATAACAAGTTTATTCATAAATATTGAAGGTGGTTAGTAACACGTCAGTTTTATCTTCTCGTTTTCATCTCAAAGATCTCCTTGTCTTCATGTAAAGGATCAGAGGAATCATTCTCCCCTATAGCACTTCAATAAGGGAACAGTGAAAGTGATGAAGTTATTGCAACCAACCAATAGGGTTACAAAGACTGAATGATATCAGAATTAAAGCATATTAACTTTGACTTGCCTACATTCTTACATTAAACACAGTCCCTCAGTCTAACTCAGTAAACAAAAAGTTAAACTAAGTTACATTTGCTAAGACATTTTTCCCAAGAAACATTCCCATATGGGTTCCTACCTCTGAGAAGCATTGCTTATTGCCTGTAGTTTAAGCTAGTAATTACAGATTTATTCTTATCTCCACTACACAGCTCCTTTGCAATTTTTGATACCTAAATATTGGTTTTCACAGTTCGATACTGTCCCTAACTTGTCGGTTGCTGTGTTTCATTAGTTAAGCGATTAAGATCTTTGCTTTCCACTTATCAGCTATTTCACAACGATAATCTGGTGTATGCTGATGATTCACAACTACTTACAAAAAAAAGCAGATATTATGCCCTGCTGCCTTTCTCCAACTCACAAGCATGTAAGACTCAACGCTTTGCACAGACATTCTGCAGCTTAATTTTCCATCTATGAACAGAAATAGTTCTTTGTAAGACATGACACTATCTCAAAAGATTTCTGGTTGCAGAGCATTCATACTACAGCATCAAAGTAAAAAAAAAAAAAATTTCTATATGGATTGAAAGTATTTGAAAGGACATTTCCCTAGAGAGGGTCTTAAAAGAAAAATACAAAATTCTGAAAGTTAACTAACTAGAGAAACACTATCCAGTCTCTGCATCAATGAACATATTATCACAAATTTTGGAAAGTGAAGGTAGTATTCTAAAAGTAGTAACATTCATCATAACACACACATTCAAGGTAACAAAATGGAAGTGGTATGGGCATGTTGATTTTGTATTCCCTGACTTTCAGAGATTTCTTTTCAGCTTAAATAGTATTTTATTCTAGTTTTAGCATAGCTTTAAAATCACCATTACCAAATCCAAGTTGCCTTTCATAAAAAAAAAAAAAAACAAGTGTCCCTGTATATAAAAAAAACTATTAGTAGTCAATTTTATACAATAAACATCTGCATTAGTAAAAAAAAAAAAAGTAACTAACCACATGACCTATGAAAAACTATTATAGGAATAAAAGGAACATTTTCAAGGAAAATACATGATTAGTTTTTTTTCCTAGGGTATAACTGATTTAGGGAAAATTTGTACTAACTTTTCTACTTAAAGAAGCTTCACATCTTGCTAGCTGACTAGATACAGTTTTATGAAAGGCACAAAATTATGTGAGAAGTTTTAGATACTGCTCACCTATAAAAGCAAAAGGTGAGAATTGTATATTTGAAGGGACCATCATAAGAGTACTTCTGGGTATAAAGGGACCACAGGGAGCAAAATGACAAATTACAATCTTAAACTGCATTTAAAATTAAACTTTAAAAAAAGCATTTAAGACGCTTAACACTAGCAAGCAGTAATATGTGTTGTTTCAATGGAGGTAAAACTGAAACTGAATCTCTTTAAGT
Organism: Patagioenas fasciata; assembly: GCF_037038585.1. Lineage (NCBI taxonomy): Eukaryota > Metazoa > Chordata > Aves > Columbiformes > Columbidae > Patagioenas > Patagioenas fasciata. The sequence goes on along the minus strand of NC_092560.1, from coordinate 53,307,242 downwards.
ATCATAGTAACTTCACATAAAAATATGTGATTAATAGATTAATTATTTGGCAATTTATAGTGTTTATTCAAAGAAAAACTGGGAATAGTCTAAGACTGCTTAGTTTAAGGTACACCCATATCCACACGAAGTATGTAATATTTAAGACTTATTAGTCTTAGGATTTCATATACACACTTTAAAGAGTAGAAGAAAAATATCTCACAATACTAGAAAAATGTATACATTAATCCACTGCTACATGGGGCTTTTTTCTGTTTAAAATAGCCAGAGACACTTTAGTAAATAGATTTGTACGCCTAACTCAGAAAACTTCTGTCAAAAATTGATACTGGATTACATCACAGTAAAATGCATGACACTGCTTTTTACCTCCAGATCCTAGCTGCTTGTAGAATCTGTATTCCAAATGTAGCTGTGGTGCTCTCGACTTCATTGGCTCCTGATTTAAAAACAAAAACAACATTTAAAACAAAGCCTCTCTGCCAAAGCCTAGAAACTAAAACACTAACCTACTACCAGTCAAACTAACCCTACTGTTTCTAAGCCATATGTAAAGGTTTACTGTTTCACCCAAAATGACTGGTAATTAACTAAGAAACCTAAGCCTGGTGAAGCTAGGGCATATAGGGACATTCACACCTTGTATTGCTCCAAGGGACTGGGGTCCAACATATACACCCAGTCTCAAACTCACAACAGAACAGCTAAAAAAATTATCTGCCTCTCCAAAGTGCGTGGGTGATGTATCTTACAGCTCTCATAAGGTAGCACTGACATGCAGCTTAACAGATTGAAAAGACTCTCCACACACTTTCTACACAATATAGACATATCTTCATAAAAAAAAAAAAAAAGATTAAAAATTGCTAGGATCTTGACAAAAACTACCAAATCCTTCCATCAAATAGTAGTATCTTAGTATAAATTAAGTGGCAACATCCTAAACTCTAAATTTAAAACAAATCAAAAGTGCAGTGGAATAAATTTGTAGTTTGAATAGCTCTTTTCACAACATAATTTACATAAATTAATGAAATCTTAGTTCTGTGGCAAGGTCTAATAGAATAAAGTGACATGAGATCAAGCACAGGAACACACAAGCAGCCTAAATGAAAGCCCTAACTTTAATATCTTTATCCTAAGATTCTGAAAGTAATTTCATAGAGCACCTTTTAGAGGACATGCCTGGTTTCTTGCGATACAGAACATCTTCCAGTGTATCAGTGATAATGTGGATATTAACTGTGCGTTAGTCTTACATTGACTGCTCCGAATAGAACTGCAGCACATAATTAGTAAGACTGTAAATACACTTAACAGCAATAACTTATACCACTGGATGTCAGTTTTCAGTAAAAGTTCGGACAAGGTGCTCATCTCTTTCTTCACATCACCTGCTCCAGAAGCTAACAGTTTAGTAACCTGTGTTGTTTCCCAGTAGCTCATCCAGGACATAGAATCCATGAGCCAATGTGCAATCATGAGAAACTTAGTTGTCTTCCTCCTCAAGCAACCTTCCTCGAATAATCAGGTATTTCAAATTGCTGCTAGTCTTACAGCCAAAGTCCTTGTCAGGATAAATTTACACATGTGATTTTGCCAGGGTGCCAGAGGTTGAAGCCTGATAGTAAAGAGGGGCCAGTGTAACAGTTTCTACAAACAAAATAATTTCACATATGCTTTTTACGCTCCCGAGCATTCATCCTAGCTGAATACTGTAGTTCTTTGCAAAGAAGGGAGCAGGAACTTTCTAAAACAAAAAGATGCTGATCCTTCACAAACCGAATATCTAAGTAAGACTAACTGGGTCACCAAAAGGCCTTTCTTACAGTTAATGAGAAGAACATATGAAATTTGTTGTTACGTATTAAAAACAGATAACCCTTGACATCTTACTGTAAATGTACACCTAAACAAATCAGTGTAACTATCAACCTTCAGTAACAAGCTTTCAGAGGTATAAGAACATCCACTATGAAGCAAATTACTGAAACATTTTAACCTTTATAAAACAGAACAATTTAGCTACTATCTTGCCTGCAGTAGCATTGTACAAATCTGTTAGTTACAAAATATACCACTCTCTACATTGTTTCTAATTAAAGCTTGTAATTCTGCCTGCTAAGAGGAAAATAGTCTATAAAACTCCACGTTCGTAGAATGTACCAAGACAAGACACTGGCTTATGAGCAGTTCAATTCTATTCAAATATAGTTTTTCCTCAATTGATAGTACCTTAGCAATTTAATCACCATTCAATGTTATAAGATGGTCCCATAATAAGGATGAAAAATAGCCTGAAAGTATTAAATTTATGCAACTAGATGACAAAAAAAAAACCAAAAAAAAACAAAAAAAAAACCCCACACACCAAACACACACAACTTCCAATTTTTGACATGTCTTTACACTTCTTGAAAAGAACACTACTTCATTTGGTCATTAGCAGGAAACAGTTTCAACAGGCTTCCAGAAGGCAAACATTCTCAAACAGTCAAACAAATCTAACTTGACAACTACACACCAACCAAGGACCAAGTTAAACCCTGCCTACCAGAGGCCAATTATACACTGTTACTCCCTCGAGTAATGGGTGAAAAAATGCAGTACTATGCACTTGTAGTCCATTTATTGGCTGACAGGCTTCTGGAAGGAGGCCTAGAAATCTTCCTGACTGTTCAGTAACTCCAAATACACAAAGAAAATGTAATCTTTTATTCAACAAAACTTGTGACAGGAAAAGCACAATAAGCTCCTCTCATAAAATTTGTTTTGTTCCTACATATCCCTCTTTGCAAAATGCAGTGAACTGATAAATGGAAAAAGACAGATAGGTACGCATAAATCAAGACAAAAATATGTTAAACGCAATCTTCTACCGTAACATAAGAATGAAGAACACACCACTGCAACTACATTTTTATTAATAAGTCTAAAAAGCATATTCAAGAATAAAGAATAAACGGCAAATCATGGTTCTGTTTTCATTAGTATTTCAGTACATTTCAGCATCTAAAAATAAGCTTGGGAACATCCAACTGTTCAAACATTATCTTAATCCCAGAGGACTTTGAAGCCAAGCTCTGCTCTTAGCAAAAGAAATTAGTGTATTTTGTTTACTTAAAAAAGCTTAGGTCTTCATTAAAGTATCCTAAAAGAACCATTCTAGAATTTCTGCAATGTTCTGTAAACAACCTTCACTACATTGCTTTTACATTCAAGTCTAATTATTTCCAAGCTTCTATATTAAAACTTAGCTAATTTTCTGTGCAAAAGGGCATTTTTCTCTCTTAATGAGAAGTCAGCATCTCGCTGCCATCGAAGAATTAATGTGCAGTTTACCAAGCACCATTACCCGAGCATCAGAAACAACTGTTCCTTAGTTCAGAGAGGTTGAGTAAAGTTTTTCTTCCCTTTTTTTTTTTTTTTTGTGGGATGCTTACACATTCAAACAAAAGGATAAAGACACCTGAAACGTGAAATTTATTTCAAGTTCATAATGCAATTTTTTGCAATTATTGTGTCAAATACATCAAATCAAACCCTATACAGCTTCCACGATATGCTATTTCCCTTCCAAACGGCATTCAGAAAACATTTACTTACTCTAAGGTTAGAAATTTTCAAGAAATCTGATATTAACCCAAATCACAATACAAACATTTAACTATTATGTCCTTTTCATGTTTTCAATCAGACAGTGATAACTCCTACTCAGTATATCTTCAGTTTCTGCTTTGTATTTTCTTAAGCAACAGCAAATAAAAGCTACTTTCAGAAAAAAAAAAAAAAAACACTTTTAAATTCTTTAAAAGGTAGGGCTCTTCTTACAGGAAAAGATCAGTCTATTGAACAGAGCTGCACTTGATTTGGATTTACTGTCGCCTTTTAAAGAGGTTCTGAAATTGTATCATAATACTATCATAATATATTATAAATGGTATCATTTTATAAATGGTATAATTCTAAACTGTAATAATTCTTTAAAAAAAAAAAAACAAAAATGGGGGCAAGGGGGAACATTCTGGCCTTGGAACCAACTACAATCTTCTTCACATGCACCCCATTTATAATTTCAAGGATTAAAATCTTAACAGTTGAATGATTAATGAATCAATGAATTAAAGATTACAGATTAAACACAGCAGTGACTCCTGCACATCCTTTAATTGGTATTTGGTTAGTGGTTAAGCATCCTACAGAAGAGATAAGTTTGGGAAATAGATAAATTTGTCAAAGGGAAAAAGAAGAATGACAGAGAGGGAAGAGCTGAATAGTGAATAGGAGGGTTAAATGAAGTCCAGGATCCTGTAATAAAAGTAGTAAATCTAACAAAAAATGAAGAGGTGAGCAGGAAAGGTACAGTTCATCCACACCAAATATTTATTGCTGAAGAACTGTGTGATCAGATAATAATTTGTATATTCACAGACCAGCAGAAACATAAATGTCACTAGACTGTGCAAAACAGTTCTTAAGAGTCTCACTCCAGTTCTTAAAAATAAAAGGTCTATTCTAACCTTTCAAACTTGAGCACCTGTCCAACCAGAACAGGCCATAGTGAAAGAAGTCAGATTAAGAGTAAAATGTTGGAACCATAGTTATTTTCCCAGAATAAATATACATTTACATATAAACTTATATATTAAAATGCATACACTGTATGAGCCTCAGATCCCACACAGAAAAATTACACGTTCACACTATTTCCTTACACAAGTAAATCCTGAAGTTGCCATAAGCATCATAAATAGGAAAATACTTGTATAATTTTGGCTACAATGGAAATAATAATTCAACACAATGAAAAATTTAAGTCAAACAGTAGTTATAAAATGCACTTACTTCTAACATCAGAAGCACTACTGCAAGCTGCTGTATCATTGTAGTTATTATAACTCATTGTCTCGAGCAAAACCCACACAATCCTCCTGCACTTGAGTATATAGTTACCATTTATACACAAAACATCTGGCACAGGAGATGCTCTGCTGCTCACAAGAAAACACTATGTCAACAATGGAATGCTATCATTAGGAATACAAATATGATTTTAGGACACCACAGGAGAGATATCAGCACAACTGTATTTCCAAGGGTAACTGCTCAAACCAGCAAACATACATAATTCAAGCAATCCCATCCAGGAGGGCTAAACTTGAAGTACAACAGGTGCAAAACAGTAGAAATTAAGAGTACTTCATTTAGAATAACTAAACAAAGACTGAGCACAGGCCTAATGAGTGCTCTTAAAGCACAAAGGGAGTAAGTACCAAAGACAGACAAAACTGTCAGGCTTACATTTTAAAAAGGAAAGAATGGCATACCACAAGCAAGTACAACCAACCAACTTTTAGAAAAAGGTCCTGGCACTGCCTCTGGTAGGAAAAAGAGCAAAAAAGAAAAATTCAATTAAATCCTACAATGCGATGCAGCTGCTTTTAACAGACTGAACCTTGTGACACAAATTCCTTCCCATTTAGAAACAAATACAAAAGAGCTGAATGCTATTAAAAAAAAAAAAAAAAAAAAGTGATAACCACATTAAAAGAACCTATCTGTTAATGAAAGTATTTTTACCTTGGAATGATGATGCAAACTCCAGTATTGATTTTCACTATGATTACTTACATCTGCTTACTGCAGAGACACTACAGCTTTTCATACCACTAATGGTAAAGTTCACTACGTATTCACAGTTCTTTAGTGACTTTGAAGTCAGTCACTCAGAAATGATAATTCAAGCTTTTTATACAGCTGTAAATGAACAGCTGTAAGATTGAGCAATTTGGAAACAAGCGTAGTTTTTTTTCCCCTTCTATTTTCCTTGGAAGCTGAAATGTGCTGATATAGTAGCTGAGTTTATAATGGTTGCATCTATAATACAAATGGTTTTACCGAAACTCACAGATCAGATTTAAATGTTCTCTTGCTCTACATTAATTAACTAATTAAAACTCTAAAAAAAAAAAAAATCACTATTTTGCAAACTATTTCTGAATGTGCTTTATAGTATATAGTCTTTAACTAGAGCAATTCTCAATTTTCAAGTTGTACCAGACATACAGAATAAGTTCAAGATATTTTAAGATCATTAATTTAAATCTGTTATAAAACACATTAAGCAACAAAACTGCATCCAATGTTGCTCTTTCAAAACATAAGGTGGATTTTTTAAAATCTGTAACTGCTGCTGAAATAAGTACGTTTCTCAGCAAGGATAGTGATACAAATATTTTTCAGGAGTTTATAGCATACATGTCCAACACTTTTTAGATTCCCCACCTAAAGCCATGTATTTCTATTTCTGTTTCCATAATTCCCTTTTTATTTTATAGAACGAGAAAGTCAAAAATTCTGTCCTACTGCAGTAAGACGAAGTTAATCGGAGTCCTAAAATTCCTTCAATAACAAGAAGTAAACAACTGAATTTCATCTTTAAGTACTTTGGTTATGAAAACGGTCATCAAGAAGTTAAAAGTGTCCCTAAGCAAAACAGGAAGTAAACCAAGTACTTCTGACAAAATATTTAGAAAGAGCAGAAGAGTGACATATTAAACAAAATATTCAAATCAACCATGTTTGTAGGTGAAGGAAATATTTTACACGTAATTGCAAATAAAACATGTGTACCAAAACTTTACAAACATAGATTTAGCCTTTAGAACAGTGACAGCAATTAACACTGGTTTTATTCAATATGGCCAAAGTATATAATTACATCTATCACCAACTGTCTTCTAGTCAGTTGAAAACATACAAGACTATTAAGGATTTTAATTAAAGAAGTCAAATCATTAAATATGAAAGTTCTGATCAGTTTCTCATCCCAAACCCTTTAAAAACCAAACAAACTTACCAGCTTAATTGCCACGTATTCATTTGTGTATAAATTTTTTCCTAAAAAAAAGAACAAAGAAAAAGAATGTGAGACATTGAGTTTCCTGTTCAAGAAAAATTCCATCTGAACCTCAAAAAAGTCTTTGAAACATTTTTGACCTAAGGTGCTAACTATTCTGGTATTGACTTGAAAGTGGCTCTATTAGTCCGATATCATACTTCAAAGAGAACTTTGCTCTTGAATAATATAAAAAGTGGCAGTTTCACTGAGCGTGAGTTTCAGGTATTTCACTACTCTTGCAAAATTTTTATATACTAGAAAAGCTTGAAAATTATCACATTCCACTATAAGTGGAAGGTGATATTCTATATTTTCATATTTATTTCTGAAAAATATATAAAACTTACATTAAAATTATCACATGGATTTGGAAGACTAGACACTAATTAAAGCTAGAATTAACTAGGAACACTTTTTCCCTCAATTTTCTAATTTACTAAGCTTAAAATTACAACAAACACTGCAAGAATATTACTGAGTTCAATGCCTACTTCATTTGGAAAATGTATGTGTTTCTTTAAAAGTGACTTTAACTGGATAAGCATATTTCAACAAGCATGACTTCAAACTGTATAAAATGACTAAAATATTTAACAAGCTTTACAGGTGTAAAATTTTATAATAGTGGATAAAGGAAAAAATAAGTTGTCACTTTCAACACTTCATTTCTCTACAGTCTTCAAGTTGGTTTAGTACTTGTTAACTTTAATGACAATCCTACTTTTTTCTCTGTAGTATTACTCAGGTCTGAATTTCCCATGTTTAGCTCAGTTTTGTTAAATAAAACAAACAGGGAAAAGACATGGATCAAGACAAAGAAGTTCCCTGCAAAGACAGTTATAGTCAAACACTATGATCTCAGCTCTAATCCTTTTTTTTAAAAATAGAGTACTCTTGCAAAGCTGAAAAGTATTTAAATCTTGTGTCTGTTAAGGGGTCAACTTTACAAACAAGCAAGTTACCCACACCCTGTAAAATAATAAACACAAAATCAGTATAGGCAGCATACCCTAACCTGACCACCAAAAGAATGGATAACTCCAAGACCTATTTAAGGACTAGAGTAGAAGTCCAGGCATCTTAAATAGTTTTCTTATGATCATTTGAGTTATATTTTTGACAAGAAGTGTACTTTGTGTGAAGTTGCTTCAGTGTCTTTGCATGCTATTACAAACCAGAAGATACTAAAAAACACTCCTGAAGGGATCTGGATCATTCAGTCTATTAGGTATACTAATGAGCTACTGAGGTAGATATAATAACAAATACAGTTATAGTTAAGTGTCTGGATACCACGTTCCAGTAGCCAAATGCAGTAATTACAGTCTTATCACTCTGAATAAACATCAGAAGGCATGTTATAACTTCCCATGTGGGGATTCATGACAATTGTCTCTTTAAAATACGGAAGACAGTAGATTTGACACTAGTAGCGATCTATCTCTAAACAAAGAACAGGTATTGCATAATGCATTACACGTGGCAGCAACAAGCCTTCTTTTACTACCCCATCAGTTTCCCTTAACTATAACTCAGCAGAGCTTCAAAGATTAACAGCTCAATATTAAAAAAAATTAGTCATTTGCAAGTTAATAGTTGCACATCACAGACACTCATTTGCTGCATACCACCAACTTACCATTTGATCCACAAGCTATTCCAGAATTCTGGCCATTCCTTTCTTCTCAGATGGAAGAACTACAATGGCTACTGAATTGTAACTGAACTTTTATCTCTTGAAGCACAACTTCACTGTTCTTTAAAAACTTCATTCCTCCTTTAAATCTTTAAGATTCAACCCTAAGACATACGCTCAAAACATATTCCAGCTTGCAGAAACACATAAACTGCTCGTGTACATTATTGTAGTAAGGATGCCCACTTTAAATTATCTGCTACTGCAGTAATGCAAATGCAAAAATAGCAAATTTAAATCAGAATCTGTAATACCCATCTTAACTCCTGCTTTCAGTAACTTAAATTTAAAACATCTTACTCAACAAATAACAATAAATAAGGATTTGAAATATCTACAGTATATGTAAAAAAAGTTGACATTAAAAAGGCAAAGCCCGAACTTGTTCTGGTGGCTGTACACTACATTATTATCTTCTTCCTATGTCCTTTACTTTTTTGTCCTATTTTATTTCAGTACTATCAGGCTTTAAGTCTTAAGTATTTTAATATTGTATTTAGAATGAAACAGATTATTTCACTCTGTATCTGCTGCAAGGAAATGAGCTAATCTGACATTGATCTGAAGTAGATAATCAGCTCTGTGTGTTATGACCACTCCAAGACAGTAAAAAGAGATAGGAAAAAATTTACTAGTTTACAGTTGTCTTCAGCAGTAAATGTGACATTAATTATACTAGTTTGATTTAGTTCACAAAGAGGTTTAAAAGAAAAATTATCATTCAAAGCCAGTTTAGAAAAGGTTAGGAAAAGCCAAAGACAGAGTTGAAGTTTGACTTGTGAACTGCAGAGGCACATATATAACACCGTGAAGGTCAAAATAGATCTATTTTGTTCAACTATTAATAGGAATAACAAGAGTACCTCTTATTTAGACAGTGTTAATTTCAGTATCTTCAGTCAGAGCTCCAGGAATATTACGTTTCATCCCTCTGCAGTATTAATATGTGAAGCTTGTTCACATTCTAACTTGGACTAGATATAAGGCCCCCAGAAAGCACTTTATTAAAAACATGTTATATTTTATCCATGTTATAAATATGCATATATAAACATGCTATATTTTATGCAAGCACTACATTAAAAACATTGTCTGAAGGACATTGAGTACTAGTTCCACCAGATGCAGATCATCAACAGAAACACGTCACCTACATAGCCCACCCTGCTCCCAAATATCCTACTTTAGAACCCATCCTTCTTTACACCTTGAAGTAGTGCATTAACTCAAGCCTTCTAGGAATACAGGAATATATGCTTGTCATAATGGTCAAGTTATCTTTGTTAACACAAATGGAATTCCCAAATCTCGAAAAGCCCTGCTAATCACGCCGTCATTCCAAAAATTTAAGTCCCAAAAACTAAATATATACTCTTCCAAAAGCCCACACCCATAACTTAGCATCCATTTTAATAAATGGTAAAATTTCCAGCTTTGCTGCCCAAATTCTTCAAACTTCCACAGGTCCTCCTCAGTCTGCCCCTTCTTCACTATTTGATTTTCATCCATTTGTTCAGCAGGAAACTATGTGAATTAATTACTCGTCTCTCAGATTCTCTCTACACATGGATTCTCACTGTCCCAGCCTACGAACAGCTCACTGTTTAGCCTCACTACACTGCTGTGGATGGAAAGGAAATGAAAGAATAAAAGAGCTTGCCGCTGTCAAAAACCCTGTAATGCCTGCTACATTCTACGATACACTGTCTCCAAAACCACAGAAGTATAATTCGGACCTACAGGAGGAGGATGTATATCACTTACACTTAGCCCCAAATATATCTCAGAAAACTGTCTCAGGAAGCCAGGAAAGGTAGCAAAGTACAATAACCATGAAGTAATTTCCAGCATCCTCATAGAGACAACTGACTGAATTTAGGATAGCACTGCACACTTATAAAACACTTAGTCTCAGAAACTCTCCTGCTACGGAGATTCTTAATGTGTGACAGAGCTTGCACTGGCCAAGGTCAAGCCAAGAAAGGTAGGCAAGGCAAATTTAACCTAACTGAAGGTAAAGTGAAATAAACAAGGATCTTACCTAACCGTAGTTCTCCAAAATTACCACATCCGATTTTTTTGCCAACTCTGAAGTTAGGGCCAACCATTAAGACTCCAGAATTTGAAGAACCAGTTCCACGTGGATTATGGCCTGACCTCCCACTAGGCCGTGCCATTCTTTCATCTGACTTGTCCTTGTCTTTCCTTCTATTATCCATGTCAAGTTTACGGTACTCCACCTTGATTTCTTCCGCTTTTTAAAAATCAGTATAAGTAATCCCAGATGGCCAACGTGAGAATGAAAACATTACCAGTGAAGTGCCTCGCTGGTTACTGTAAGTAGTCAATAGCAGCGTGTTCATCCCATTCACAAAGCCTTGGTAGCATCTGTAGTAAAAGTATTATCTCCAGGATGCACAACACCAGCAGAACTTACTAGTTTTTACAGGAATTCTGTTAAAGAAAAGAAAGTTACTCAATACAGTAAGATTCTTGTACAAAACTACCTCTCCCTCCAACCCATCATACAATTAAGTTACAACTAATTATATTTGCTTTACAGATCCTCTATAAAAAGCACTACTGGAAGGTTAAAGCCTCTTAATTCTAGCACATAATGGCAAAAGATATTGGTGTGACTGAAGTACGCTAAAAAATCTCAAGGCTTAATGCAACAGATAAGTAAAAAACAAACAAACAAACAAAAAAAAACAACACACAAACAAACAAACATACAACTACATCCTGAGAAGGTAAGCACACTTAAAAACTGACATTTAGACACTCATTGAATCTTCAGCTGCCTGTGCCAAAGAAAGCATTTTACTTCTGGGGTTTTTTTGTGGTGTTTTTTTTTTTTTTCCTTTACAAGTAGTATCTGTTGATCTAAGGAAATGCTCAAGCTGCATAATTATTGAAATTACAGAAATATATTCAAAATTAAAATGATTCAATTATCTTTTCTAAATCATTTCTGAGATGTACAACGTATAAACACATGGAAAAGACACTTCAGTTCTTTCAGTAGCTCCTAGATCCTGAAAATAGAATATTTTTACTGATTCTCCCCTGCACCTTTTAATTATGTCATCAATCTGCTTCCCCACTCCACTTGTATACCATTTAGCATCATTGTCTAGACACTAATTGCAACATGGATTACAGCAAAAACATAATGTTAACTTACTACTACAATTAAGAATCCAAAGAAAGCTTACATTTTTGTCTTGCCCATAAGAACAGTGGATATTGTTTTCTATTTGTCAACAGTGGCTTAAAACCCAAAAATTCACGAGATAGTTGTCTACTACATAGGAAAATTTCAGGGCAAATTAAATATCTGTTCAAAATTACTTTGCTACAATGTTGGGAATACACTGCAGTAAAAGAAGATATCCTCTGAAAAAATAGTGCATTTCATGTGCTAGAGCCTATTTTAAAGACAGTCATCAGGAGCTTAGTTTAAACACTGTCAACTGAAGACATCTACACTTCTTAAACCCATTTCTAACAAATTAGTACTCACATCATAGCTTACTACAATGTTTCAAAAATAAAAGATCCAGTAGAGAAAAGAAAACAAATAATACGAAAAACTACTCAAATACTTGCATCTACTGAACCATGGATATTCATAGCATGGTCATAACTCTATAATATTTTTAAATCTCTAAACAGCTGACCAACCTACAATCTGAACAAGGAAGCACATGGCAGTTCAACAGGCAAAGAAACATGATCACCTTACTATGAAAGATGGAATGAAATAATTTGTCTGAGAACAATAAAAAAATGCAAATAGAGGTTCCAGTCCAGGTAGTCTTGCTTAATGCAAGTGAAAAGGACCTGAGCAGTGAGTAATGAATGCAGTGGTGTGGTATGGTATAGAAAGACGCATTTCAGATAAAAATACAAATGTGACTACAACTTTATCCTGTACATTCAACCACTACTACAAAATACCCTTAAGTGACTTTCCAAACCACACATCTCAGAGGAACAAACTCAACAAGGGAACCAGGTGATTTTTCCTCACCCACTGTGCTACAAAAGCTAAGGAAGAACTGAAAAGACTAGAAACAGAGTGTCTTGAGATAGTACTTCGGGAGCACATTTAGCACTTGGAAAGAAGGTTAGTATATCTGATGCAGCAGAATTGCATAAAGATTTTATGCAGCAAAGAAAAAATAGTTATGTTCCATATCTTCCGTTGAGTAATAGTAAGATAAGCAATTCTAGACTTTTTAGTGCTAATACACTGACTTCATGGCAAACAGAAGTAATGCATCTAAGCACAGCATTTTATTGCCATCAGCAGAGCAAGAGCACCTAGACAGTTACTAAAACAATGCTTTGGTAATCTCGGCAGCAGTGGAAAGCCAAACTTCCTCACACTATTTTCCACATACCAAAATTTTTATACTGCCAAGTACTAAACGATTTCACTGAGAACAGTAACAGGATAGAAAGGCACTATTACTTCATACCAATGACACCAACAGGCTCCACAACAGAGCACTAGGACTACAGAAGGGACTAGGTATGCAGGCAAACCTGAAGAAATCCAAAGCCGATTTCAGAGTTAATAAGATTGTTAGCTTACAAGTTTTATATCGCCTACTTGTTGACACATATACAATAACTAATCACATGTCAAATGAGTTTAAAGTTGTATTCTTCTAATGCATCACAACTTCACTTCAGAAGGATAAAACAGTTCTAGTTTTGTCATTTATTTAAGATTCCCCCATTTTGTCTCCATATTTAACTGTCACTTGGGCACAGCATGTACCCCTGCTAACCAAGACAAAAACTTACCTATAACAGGCTGGGTTCTGCAAGTGCTGGAAGTTGTGACGCATCAGGAGCATAAAATTACAAGCAGGCAATACGAGGACAAAGGGCACCAGAAATTCAGTAGCAGCACTAAGGCTATGGTGAACTCTAAGAAGGCAATTGTGAGCCAAAGAAAGTACATCATCACTGGAAAAGCTTCCAGTCCCACACTGTTTCAGCTCACGTAGCAATAAAGCAGTACTAGAAAAGCCAAGCTGGGAGCTCAAGGACAGATTTTGTATTTACGCAAAGCATATTAGCTGCTCCGCATGTATGTTTGTCCAGATGAAGCCTAGGAGTTAACAAGACACTAAAGCTTTGCCAGTAGGAAATTAGTTTGCATAATACATTTTTAACATACCTGTAATCACAGGAAGATCTTAAATTTCTAAAGTCGAAATCATAACCAAGCCCACCCCTTAATAGTATTTAGTTACCAAAGATTAAGACTTGCAATACACACAGAATCACTTCAAAAATAATCTGTTCGCACACCTAAATATTAGTTTTGTAAATGGTACTAGCATTTTGAGAGCAAGATACTTTACAGTAAATAGTAAAAACTGATTACTGAATTCCTTCCTAAAAAATATTTTGTCACGTTTAATTAATGTATTATTGAGTGTTTTACTGAACTTTAAGGTAAAAATGCATGAAATGCATTAACAACATAAATTTCAGTTTCCAAAAATGTATCCTAGTATATGGATGAAACTATTATATGATAAATTACAGATATTCCAGTTGCATTATGGTTATGTTTTTTTATATAAACTGAAATTAGCACCTTTTATCAGACTCCCGCTGAACAAATATCAGAAGCCCTGTACATTTTTCACACAGTACATGTCAGAAGGAAGACACAAAAGCATTTCTGTCACAGATCTCTAGGACACAAGCATTCTCTTACAACATTTCCTAATAAAACAATCTGCAGCTAATTTGAAATAAGGAGTACACTTAGGTTTTCTTCATATTAAAGTTTCTGTGCAACGCTTTTATGTATTTACCTTAGAAATACAAAAGGTATTCGCAGTTCTGTTTATTTACACTGAACTTACCTATGGCATAGTTTTACTGTTGATGGCAATATCTTTTCTTCACCATAATGCTCACATTCTAGAGGAAAAGCACTAAAAGGCAAAGATATATATATATGTAATATTTGCAATTACTTGGGCATGCAAAACCTTCTGATATAGAATGCAAGTACATTACAAGTGATGTGAATCACATTAGTTTTCCTAGACTGTTATGGAAGATCCAGCAGAGTTTTTTTGAAAACTAAACATAATTTGTAGGGCTCAGAATTCAGACACTGTTCAAAAGTATGCATCATTTAAAGTGAAAAAATAAAACCTACAGTGTAAGCATTCTAAATTCTTTGCATAATCATTTTCTTGCTCTGTGCTAGCTATAGGGACTATATTCTCTTCACACGCAATCTGCCTGAAACGTGTCATACTTGTCCTCATTTCACAGCTTGACTTTCTGTTTAATTTTCATTTTTCATCTCTGCCTGCATAAATGAGCACACTTGACCCTTAAGCTTCAGCGAGACATCAGGGAATATTGTTAGTATTTAAATAAGCCTTCTTGTTCAAAAAATAAAAAGATCAGTATAATGGCAAACACACCACCACAGCCAAGTTAACAAAGCAATGTCATTGTAGTGAAATGGCTATTTATGATGAAGTAGAAAGAGGAAGAGAAGGTAAAGGAAGACATGAAAAAGAGTCAAAATGGTGTTACATAGCAGGAAAAGTAATTAGCTCCTAAGCAGAAATCAGATCTACAATTCATATAGATTGAAGATAAAAGGTGAAACAAGACTGGAAGACTTTTAAGGAAGTGGTCACAGTAGCTGAGATGCAAAACTAATAGCAGTTAATAGAGGTTTTCCTTATCAGATGGAATTTCATAAACATTACTAAGCACTGTAGAGAGACTGCCTGAAAAGCAAGGAGAGGAGTGATAAAGACAAGCAAGAAGAGTGAAGGCAATAGCTAGATACGTGTTTCAGTTGACTGATAGCAGTCATACACACAACACCTTGAGAAGACTAAAAGGAATCTCAGCTTCAGAAATATAAATAAAATTGATGGTAAAAGACAGACAGGCTATTTGTGTCAACACATGGCTTAAATACAGGACCTAGAGTCAAATTAACCAAATACATATGAACTTAGCCAAAATATTATAGTAATACCATCCCAAAACAAAATCCCAGTTTGCGATGAAGAAGCACACAGGGACAACTGCATTTGCTGCGTCCGTAGAGAACTATCTACTTCTGATAGTACTTGCTTTCCCACATTTTATGTAAGAAGTCAAAGGCAAAATTTAGTAGCATGGATCCACCATCACATTGGTGTGGCTAAACTGCTAACTCTGAAAGCACAGTAGTTACTACCAATTCGGAAGGGTTTGTTAACTTCTCTGCTCCATTAAATGAACATGCTACAATTCACCTACATCCATTACCACTTCCAAATTTTTGAGCACTTGATTTCACAACTTCAGTCATGTTCTGTCTTACCACAATAGCTGATTAAATACTTCTTCAGCATAGCCAAGACAAAGACTAAAAGATCCATTCCCTAAATATCTCTACTGTTTAAAGGTTAGATGAGCAATTTTGTGGTATTTGAAGGACTGACAGACAACTTAATGGACAAGGGAATTCCAACTCAGAAAATCCTGTTTGAAATGTTCGTTTTGCACTCTCTCTGCTGCACAAAACTCTACACAGAGAGCAACTGAAAGAGTTTTAACAGAACTATACACTTGTGTTAACAAAAATGATCCTTCAATTCACCACTATACTCAAACTATTTTTTATTTAAATCCATGCTGTGTAGTTGTATAAACCTGAATAACTAGGAACACTGAAAACCCCTTAAGAATATACACAGAACCAGACATACAGACATTAAAATTAAGCAAATATCTTCCTTACAAATTAATTCACTGTGTGAAAATGTCAGTATTTTTTTCCTCTTAACAAATAGATTATGATCTCTGAATGATTTAAAGAGTACTTGCCTAAAGATCTAAAGAAAAGTGTTTAAAGGCACTGAAAAAAAAACAAAGCACTGTAATATTATATACATGGTGAATAAAAGGATGTTAGAAAAACATATTCAGGCTCTATTCTGTCCTCTCTTCCACTATATGCTCACTATATTCAACAATTTTGCTGCTATTGTTCCAAATTCACACAGCACCCAAAAGAACACGTTCTATACTAAGCAAACATATGCTGCTACAGAAAACCTGTGAAGCTAAACAATCTTCACCTAAACCTGCACTAGATAAATTTTCCTTTAAATCCTCTTAATCTTTTCCTTCTTGATTCAGTATTCAGAAACCAATGGAACAGTGCAAGAAAAAGCAATAATTACACAAGGCCAACAAAAATTTGATAAAATCTTCTAATTATATTAGGATTAGAGTTCTCCAAGTGCCCTGGAAACAGCTGCCAGTTCTCCAGGTTCCATCACTAGCAAAGATCATACACACCCACTGAAACACAATTTCTTTCACATCTACTAGTGAAAAAAATCTCAAAGCCCAGGATGGGCTGGTAATTTTAAAGCACCATTACATTTCTTTATCACACAATTATTTCTAATTTCTTGCACAGCCACACTCATGTAAGAACATCCCATTCAAAGTCTGGTTTAGGATCAAGGGCAAATTATTGCCAGAAAGTGGCAGGCTGCTAAAGTCAAAATTCTAATACAGGGATTGGCACACAGGAAGAAGTTACACCTATAAAACATTGCGGACTTCCTTAGATTACAAAGATACATATCTACACATCTCTAAATCTCAGTTGAAAATGTCCAATTTAACACTACTAAAGACTATACATCACATAACAATAACCCTACTTCAGTGCAATAATGACTTTCTAGGACCTTATATAAGGCAGGGTAAAAGACTAACTCATTAAAGCACCTCCTTTATTCATACATCTCTCAAGTGGCTGTCTGCAGCAAGGGCAGCACTGTAATTACATGCAAGTTTACATATTCAGAGGTGTATGTCATAACAATGTTCACACTCAAATGTGCAAGTCACCTTTAAAATAAGAACTTACTAACTACTTCACTCCTTTTCACCTTCCAGATTTACTCTTAAATAGACCTGTTAAGAGAACATTAAAGCTGCTAAATAAAGCATTCCATTGTCAGGAAGTGACAAAATTAACGAAAAATGCAACCATAACTGCTCCTTTAGTTAGGTATCATATGTATTACCTTTCAGAGTTTAATTACAAAAATCCTGCATCACTGCTAGTATCAGAAAAAGCATATGATAGTGCAAGTGTTAGGGAGAAAAAGTAAATATTCCATTAAGCAAAAAGACAGTAAATAAACACCTCTGATTTTAGCACAAGGCATTTAGAAATTCACTCAGTCTCCTACATTTTCATACATCTTCAGTTTTTCTCACTCCTAAAGCTTCTTTGTTCACATACTTCTATTCCCAAGGTCTTATGCTTTTTGGCACTGACATCAATCTAGCAGCAAAGCTTCTCCTTACACCTTCTAAAAATGCACAGAAAGTTTCTAGTGCCTCTGTCACAGATCTCCAAGAGCCTTCCTCTAACATTACATATAGTTTTTACTGAATAATTGACCTACTAAGTAGCCTTGTTTCAGATGGAGAACAGTCACATTCCATTTCCAGTATTCATTTGAATGTTAAGAATACTTTTGGACCGCAGATAGAGTAACATGGAACTTGATTTTGCAAAACTCCTTTAGAAGTATTTAACAGTAGAAAAACTGCAATTCATACTACAAATCTGAAATCAAGCTCAGAATGAGATCTTCATCGGTAGTTAATCAATACACAAGTCAGATATCTAATCAACTGTTTCTAGTATTGTTTGTATGCCTCAAGGAAAGATTAAATTGTTCTTTCTAGCCCAGCTATGAGACAATTGCATCATTTTCATTCATTTTTATATACAGGTCTCCATGCAACAGAGGACACCTGCGAAATTTCAAATCTACAGCAAAAAGGTTCTTAATTGAAGAGTCCTTGAAAGTTTAGGATAGTTTATAGCCTTGAAAAACCCTTGGGATAGAATTTGAGTTAGAAAATAACTCTAAATTTCTATATCATTTAGTCAGAATCATTTTCATTTACTTAAAAAATAAATCCACTATTTAATCATTAAATATTTGATTATTCACATAATCTTCATGTCACCCAAAAAGCAGAATTGTTATTCCAACAATTCATATTACCAGTAAGTTTGTCTATACCTTTATTTTCACACAAATATATGCTTTTAATATCAGTATCACATGACTTTGATGGTTGTTTCTTTTTATCACTAATTTGAGCCTGAACAGAAAAACACTTTCACATACAAACTCCAAAATAAGAGATATTAAAAAGTTCATTGCGTAAGTCAATTAAATGTAACCAATCCAACTTTGACTTAAGAATATTATTTCATTATTTTACAGATTTCAGAAGCCAGAAAAAAGGCAAGATCATCAGCATCTCAATCAAAATTGAGAGTGAGAATGCTGAAATATTCAGCCCATAGAACTTCCACAGATGCTACTTACTCATGAGCTTCAAAAAACAAAAACAATTCCAAACTAACTTCTTCTGACGCAATTTTGTTCTCCAGCTATCGATGACCAGGCTGCGAGAGTTGGGTCTCTTTAGTTTGGAGAAGAGGAGACTAAGGGGTGACCTTATTAATATTTATATATATATAAAGGGTGAGTGCCACGAGGATGGAGCCAGGCTCTTCTCAGTGGCAAACAATGATAGGACAATGGGTAATGGGATCAAGCTGGAACACAAGAGGTTCCACTCAAGTTTGAGAAAGAACTTCTTCTCAGTGAGGGTGACAGAGCACTGGAACAGGCTGCCCAGGGGGGTTGTGGAGTCTCCTTCCCTGAAGACATTCAAAGCCCGCCTGGACACATTCCTGTGCGACCTCTCCTAGGCGTTCCTGCTCCAGCAGGGGGATTGGACTAGATGATCTTTTGAGGTCCCTTCCAATCCCAAAAATACTGTGATACTGTGACCTGTATAAAAATTGCTCATTACTGTATCATTATAAGCTGTTCTCTAAATTTAAGCTCAACATAATGAAAACTTATTCATTAGTAACTCATTTTGTTCACAACAATGTAATCCATTTGATTTATATAGGGAATTTCAGTCTAACTTTTTCAAGTCTAATGCAGCCTAATTTTCTAGATTTTTTTAATCTTTTAACATCATATATATATACACACACCTTGGCATTATCTGCTCTTTCCTTCCTACCATTTCTAGCACATCTCAAGATTAATCATACTTTCAGATGTTAGCTGATTCATCTAAGAACTTTTTCTTCTCCCATTTCTTAAGTACTTATCCTCGTGACTTCAGTCAGGTAAACCACTACCTTGGAAACACTGCAAAAGAGCATGCAAATCCTCTGAAGCAACACCATTCTGCCCCACAGAAAACATTATTTTGCAAGAAACAAGGACAAGCTTTTTCAGTTTTGCATAAGAGGACTGGTGTCTCTACATCATTAAGATGAAAAACATGTGGAACACACAAGACGTGAAGATACACCTGAATCACATCTTACACAGCATCCATATTCAGTTATAAAAAACATTGTTCACATTTCTTTCCCCGCCACCTTGTCTTTCAAAATACTGAAGACTTGATCATGTATATGCTACGCAATACACTAATGAGTTGCAAATACTTCCAACAGTTTTAGCGGAAAAGAGGTAAAACAAGCAAAGCAAGTACTACTTCTTGATCATATGCATACCAAACTCTTCACACTTCAGAAGACACATTTATGTAAGAACGCAAACATAATACCCTCATTTCAAAGGCAAATTAAATCTCCTTATAATAGATCATGCAGGAACTCAGGTGTGCAATTTGTTTCTCAGTATACATGGCCCCAAAACATACTGGATTTGTGTTCTTCAGCACTCCAAGGCAACTAACAGATCATAACTACACTTAAATTTTGTTTGCATTACCAGCACTTCCAACAATGTGATGCTTGTATCTCAAGTACTTTCTATGTTACTACTTCTGTCTTTTTTTACTTAAGTCTCAAGTTTTCCACGGATTCTTCTGTACCCTTTTTATAGGAGGACTACAGAAATGCTGCTCAACATTGTAGGGAAGAAATTCGTGCTGCAAAAGCTCAATTAGAATTGAAGCTGGCCAGTATTGTGAAGGACAATAAAAAAGCCTTTTAAAATTGTATTAATGGCAAAAGGCAAACTAGAAATAACATTTACTTCATGAGCATGGTCAGCGTTATGTAGACAAAGCCAAAATGTTTAATGCTTTCTTTGCCTCTGTCTTCAACACTGATCATGGATGTGGGGGCTCCCATAGGCCTGGGCTAGAAAACCATGGCTGCAAACACGCAATCAATCTGGAACCTGTACAGGATCTGCTACTCCAGCTAGATCCCTACATGTCAATGTGGCCTGATGGGATTCATCCAAGTATGAGAACAACAAGTGTATGGCTCCAGCCACCTTTATGATAAAGGAAGATCAATACTAATATGACCATCTGGATGAATAATACTAACATGATTAAATCACAGCAATTAGTCAAACAATAAGGGCCCTGGACAGGTTATACCGAAGCATGTTTTTTGGGAGTATAAGAAGCAATAGCCCAGGCCAGTGAGAATGATACCTTGGGCTGGAAAACTGTCTCCCTCTGTATGATGTGTGACTCTTGGGCCTGGGCATGTGAACAAGTGGGTTGAAACACTGTCCACAAGATATGCACAGGAATGTGACTAGAAACAGTCACAAGATGAGTGTGGTGTGTTTGGAACAACATTTTTTGAAAAAGCATCCTGTCTAACCTCTTGGTCCAGGCCTGTATCTGTAAACCTATAAATTGAGAATTGTTAATAAAAGAGGGATCAGATCAGATCAGCTCGACTCAGCTCTACCTAGCTTTGCTCTGGCTGCTAACAAGACCTCTGCATCTGTGCATCTCTGTATGCATCGTTCTCATTGATGTATACAAGGGCACATTAAGAGCTGCCTGACGTCACAGCGAGAACTCTCTCCGTGATTTTTCAACGCTCTTGAGAATCTCAAGACGTCCCAGTTGACTGGAAGCTGGCAAACGTTGTCCCAATCTACAAGAAGGGCAACAGGGATGACCCTGGCAACTACAGGCCTGTCACCCTTAACTTCTGTGTCTGGCAAAATCATGAAGAAGATTGTTCTGGGAGTTATTGAGAAACATCTGAATGACAATGCAGTCATTGGTCCCAGTCAGCATGGGTTCATGAGGGGAAAGCCTTGCTTGACAAACTTAATTTAATTTCACAACAAGGTTACCCACCTAATTGCCCAAAGGAAGCCTGTCAATGTGGTCTTTTTGGATTCCAGTAAAGCCTTTGATACTGTCTCCCACAGTATTCTCCTGGACAAGATGTCCAGCATACAGCTGGATAGATACACAATACAAATGGGTGAGCAACTGGCTTATGGGCTGGGCTCAAAGGGTTCTAGTAATGAGGATTATGTCAGGCTGGTGACCAGTTACTAGCACGGTTCTGCAGGGATCCATCTTAGGGACAGCTCTCTTCAATGTCTTCATAAATTACTTGGATGCAGGACTTGAGGGACTGCTTAGTAAGCTTGCTGATGACACTAAATTGGGAGGAGCTGTCAATGCTCTTGAGGGCAGAGAGGCCTGCCAGAGGGATCTGAACAAACTGGAGAACTGGGCAATCATCAACCACATCAAGTTCAACAAGGGCAAGTCCCAGATTTTGCACCTGGGACATGGCAACCCTGGCTGTAGATACAGACTGGGGTATGAGATGCTGGAAAGCAGCTCCATGGAGAAGGATCTGGGGCTTCTGCTTGATGGCAAGTTGAACATGAGCCAACAGTGTGTCCTGGCAGCCAAGAGGGCCAACCATGTTCTGGGTGTATCCAGCACAGCATTGCCAGCCAGGCAAGGGAGGTGATTGTCCCGCTCTGCTCTGCACTGGTGTGGCCTCACCTGGAGCACTGCGTGCAGTTCTGGGCGTCATAGGATAAAAAAGATACAAAGCTACTGGACAGTGTCCAGAAAAGGGTTAAGATGTTGGTGAAGGGTTTGAAGGAGAAACAATATAAGGTGCGGTTAAAGTCACTTGGTTTGTTCAGCCTGGAGGAGATGTCATCGTGGTCTACAGCTTCCTCACAAAGGGAGGAGGAAGGGCAGGTGCCAAACTCTTCTCTTTAGTGACAAATGACAGAACTCAAGGGAATGTCAGGAAGATGTGCCGGGGAGGTTTAATTTCGACATTAGGAAAAGGTTTTTCACCCAGAGGATGGTGGAGCACTGGAACAGGCTCCCCACAGAGGTGTCACGACCCCAAGTCTGACAGTGTTCAAGAAGAGAATGGACAATGTTCTCAGACACATCATGCAAACTTTGGTCTTGTCCTATTCAGGGACAGGATTTGGATGTGATGTTCCTTGAGTTCCTTCCTACTCAGGACATGTTATGATTCTATTCTGTTTACTTTTACAGATTTGTAAGATTCTCCCCACATAACATTAAGTTTTATGTAATTGAAAGCAAGCCTACATACACACTCAGTCCACAAACAGAGAATCACTCAAATAAGCAGCCTAATTGAAAATACAAAGGTAAGTCTGAGTGGATTTCTCATTAATCAAAATTTACACAGCCAACCTTTCTAAAAAGTCACATTTTCCTGTCAAGTTACATATATAAAAACATTTTCCTCTTACAGTATCCGCTGCCACACACTATTTTCAATAACAACAATGAGTTCAAGATTCTAGAACGAGCTTTTAAATTTGCACATATATAGCTATTTCCCCATGGAAAGTTCATCAGCAAACCACATAGAGTCACATATAATCCTTCTTTAATACATGAGATCTAAAAGAAAAAACAGCTTTGTTTATTAACATTTAACTAAATCTTCCTCTATACAAAAGGTAATAAAAAATATCTTTATTGAAGTTTGTTTTAAGAAGTCCATTCTGGTTAGGCTACTGTAAATTTTCTTGAAAGACTACTACCTAACCAACAATAATGCAGCCTTCACCATCACCCAACTGCCAGTTCTGGTCAAAATACTGTTACACCAGAAAATGTATATGCTACTCAGGGACACCCCAATTCACTACAGTTTTTCCCCAAATGACAGACTGGATTAACTACATAAAAATTAAGATCCCCTAACAATCTCTTCATCTCTGTAAATTTAAAATGAATATCAACTAAGGACTGCTACTTTCTGTTCAGTGCACAAGCATTTATGTTTTCTCACTGACTTTTCCTCTAAGTTTGGACCTAATCCACAAATCACACTTCATTACAGGCTTTCAACACAAAATCCCACTGACTTCACGTTTAAGATTTCACGCAACTAAAAGCATTTACTTGGTTTATTTTTTTTTGTGCATGCATCCTTCTTGCAGTATCATATAACCATAATTTTAGAGTAACAACTGAAAGTCAGTTTTCAAGAAAGGAGCGGTGTAACACAAGGAATAAATAAAAAAAATAATAAAGACAGTATTAAAGTTTATTAACTAAAGAGCAGAGAAAGGATGTAACTGATGGTTACACAGCATTCCAGTAATTTGTTTTTCTCACTTTTCCAACACCACCTCCACACATATTTAAATCGGCTATGTTGTTCACAGCTGACAGAAAGCTAATGCTGAGCTAGCTAATGCTGTACAATGGATGCTTCAATTTTCTACATCAAACATTGTACCATGTGCACTCACCTGTTATAGCAGAACAACTGGAAGGTATAGATTTGCTTAAAGCTAGGTTAAAGAAACAGTGAAGTTGAACACATCTAAAAGCTAGAACACAAAGCAAGGACAGCGTCACATTTTGTCTAACACCAGAACTATGTCTGAAGACAAAATTAAGCACAACGGTGAAGCACTCCACTGTGACGTGGGGGGAGAAAAAAAAACAAACAAACAACACAAACACACAAACAAACACCCAACCAAACAACACCACACAAAACCCGACACATTTTTCTAAGAGTCCAAAAGACACTAACTCTTTTCCAGTTTAGAATCTGGATAGAATTAAGTACATAGTTTGTTCTGGCATTCCACGGTGACTGCGAAAAGCAGTTTTCAAAATGAAAAATCTGGTTAATTCACTGAGACCAACTCCTCCTCACCTTTACCTTTAATTACTTAGTCATATTCTGCTATAAGAACTTAGAGAGGAGCCAAATTCAAGATAAACTATTTCAACTCTGGATTTTTTCAGCTTGAACTGCAGTCACATCAAACATTGATTACTGTGCTGCGCTCCTGAGAAACAAGCCTAGAAAATAAGACATCACGTGTTTAGGCCTGAAAGATCATTATTTGATCCCATAAGACAGTTATCTATTACCAGTAGTACTGAACATTATTCCTTTTTATGATACTAGACCTTCAAAGGCACATACTTCAGTTTCAAAGGCTCTAGCAACATAGAACTAATGAAAGCATGTTTTCGTATCTCTGCCTTTCCTTATTTTGACCTTACCAAATTCATTTGCCCTCTCAACTCTTCCTGAATTACTTGTAGTTTCTTCCCCTATAGCTCTTCTTCTACTTTAGTGCAACTACAACTGTACTGAACTGCAGCTCCAAGTGTGCTCTTCCATATGTGGCCAGTATGGATACATGCACTGGCATCTGAGAGGAGGGAAATACTCCTTTGTCCCCCAGCTCAGACAAATCCCAAGTGATAGCCCTAGCCACCCTCTCACTGTTAAGGTTTCCTCCTTTTTCTGGATAGAAGCAATGAAAACACCAAAAATCACAAGTCGGAAAGTCACTTGATGTTAAATTTCAGCGCCTGGCACCACAGCAATCTCCCATCAACATGACAGAGTAGGTTCCAGAGAAGTTTTGTTCCATTCATGCATCCCAGGATTGAATGCAGTCATGACTTAATTTTTGTAGAATTTCTTTTAAACTGTCAGCTCTGTTGGACTGTTCTAAATGATGTTTCAAAACCTTCCATAAAGTTTTCTTCTTGCTTTATAAGTTCAAAATGGAATTAAATGTTACAGATAAAAAAGCCTCAGGAGCCACAAAATTATAATCATGCCAGCCACTGTCATATTTATAACAAAAGATACGTAGTGACACAAATTAAAAAAAAAATTAGCCACGGTTACGATCTTAAGTTTAACCTCCTCATATAAAATATACTTAAATCAATGACTTCGTATGAAACTCAGCACAAAAAACAAATCTCTCAAAGTTTTATACAAAACCAAACAACACTGAATACAAAATAATCTGGTGTAAATTAGAAGTTCAGAGAACAAAACAACCTGTATGCTACCAGCATGAGTTCTGCCAGCATCTGAGGGCAATTGACTAACTACAACGATTTTAAACAAAATTCTCATGCACTAAATGAAAAATTGTCAGTATCTTGATGCAGGCACTGTGTAGCAAACTCTCAGTTTACTACTCAGGGAGACTAAGATCCAGACTAAGCAAATGGTTCCTCAAATGTAACAAGGTTAGTTAAGCTTAGCTCTCTATAGATTAGTGTTCAACACCCATACAGCCTCATTTGTATTAACTTCAACTTGCTGGAGATCTTCCATGTTTCCACAGAATTCCCAGGTCTTCCTCTGTTACATCTTGAGCTCTATTTTGCAAAACCCCTAGTTTCTTCCCACAATAAAACTATCATCTTCACTTCCCACTCAGCAGAGAGATGTACTGTTGCTTGCCCAGTACCACAAAATGTAAGCTGAACAGCTCTCAAACTACAACCACACAGAACAGGTAACATCCTTCCTTCACTGTGGATAGTTACAAGTATCTATCTACTTACTGTCACCTGTAAATTCAAGATTCATCACTTGTTTTCTCTCCAGATTTAGAGATTCCTCAGCCTACAGGCAGTAAACATTAAATAGAAATAAGAAACTTTCACAACCTGATACCTTGAGCAATCTCCTCCTGGAATAATGTAAGAAACTAATGACTAGCAGTTGCTTGAGGCAACCTTCCATAGAAAGAGAAAGGAAGAATGCTTCATACTGGACTTCTTCAGTTTCAGAAGCCAGTGTTTGCAAGACACAAATAAGAAAATATTAGTGGTTGAGGTGAGAGTGAAACATGTCTCCCACGAATCCCAGAGTAACCATGTCCCTAACTGCAAACTCTACAATATTACTTCATCTTGACAAGATTACTGCAGAATTATATATATTATATATACTCATTATATTCATCATATATAATATCTGTTTTTATATGAACATTATCTACATTTAAACTGACATCAACAATACCAAAGATATCTGAAATTAATTATGTATTTAATTTTGAGCTACTGGAACTCCTCTAAATCAACAATGAATACTTTTAGAAGATTGCTTTATATCATTACATTAAAAAGCTGTTGAAATATTAAAATTATTTAATGTCTTTACACATAGAAATGCAAGCTGCTTCATTTAAGTCCAAATATAAAGATCTAAAATGAAAAAATGTTTAGTGCCTTAAATGCAGAAAGGTATTCAAATACCTGTCAATAGAGACGATGACCCTTTCAACAGCCCGCGATGCAATTTCAATGACTCCTGTTTCACACAGGTTTGCTGCATCTCTTTAAACTACAGCACCCTTATGCTCAGTAACCACTATAGGCTGCCATCCAAACATCACCATTAACTATGCTTCTGTTCCATCTACTTTCTATTATTGTACATGATTTACTGAATAACAAGCATGGTACCTCAAGAATTACTCAATTAATAAACAAAAAGGTGTGTCAGACCACATACTTTAAACTGGAATCTGGGCCTTGCTTGTCATACATCTCTGTACTACTGAAGAGGGCATTATCTTCCCTTGTTATCATCCACATCCTGACTTAATAAAAAAAATAAAATAATTTAAACACGTGGTTGGGTATAAATTCCCATACAGCCAATTACAGCCATGTAATCTAGAAAAAAAAAATCCTTTCTAGGAAAATGACATCAAATTACTAACAGATTTTGTGAAATAAAACAGTTATTTAAAGTCTTGGTATGTTAAAAATTAAACAGACAAGTAAGCTTGCAAGGACAATCATAAAGCATGGAAAACACTGTTGTAATTCCATTAGTGATGTTCTACACAATGTCAGATTAAGCAATAAACCTACTTGAAGTATGCAAATCTTACCTCTGTGTCTGTCATGGACTTCTGTGACCTACAGTCATCTGAGTACAGATTTTTGCAAAGACAGTTCTGACTTGTCATTATTATTTCCTCCCATTCCTAACTCCACTGCACAAGGCAGCAATAGGATACTAGACACAAAAATAGTAAGAAAATAAAAGTCATCTTTCCATACCTACAGGGTATGCTTGTTCTGTATAAAACACCTCTCTTCTAAAAGCCAAAAGTGGATATTATCTATCTTGTATTAAAAAGCTTTCCTAAAATGTCTGCTGAGCTTTTACATGTAAATATACTCAAAAACAACAGATAAAGGAATAAAGAGAGAGAAGACTTAATGACAGGTAACTACAGCAAAATGTGTTCAAACAAAAATTCTAACAAATGCAGGATAATGTATTTGAATAAACATCCTAGGAGGATGCACTGGTAAACACACTTTTAATATTCTGAAAGTGTTAGATACTTAGTATTTTAAAATATTTTCTGTCCTTTTTCTTTGAAAAAAATCATCCTACTCATTCATTCAAGGTAGTGAACATATCTATGGAACAGTAGAACTAAATAGAACTAAATCTGATCAAAATAAATTAATCTATATTATTTAAACATAGCTGAGTACTTTACTACTTACTAAGAGTTTCAGAACTCCCTTTGAAAGTACAGCTTTCAAAGAGCTCTAAATAACCAAAATCCAAACCAATTCTAGAGCACAGACTGCTGTCTAATGTCTCCTTTTCCATATTCTCCCAATTCCGATGAGGAGACATTCCACTATAAGTGGCTTACCTAAGGTCACAAGGAAGGACAGATGTTCCAGTTAGTGTCTTTTATCTGTGATCATCAGCCTAGCTTTTAACTACTTTCTTACTACTCTGCTTTTATTTATGCAACTATTTAGCTTAAACACATGCATTTTCCTTCACTGAACTATTTCAGCTGTGGTTCACAAACCTCTAGAACACCAGCGACAATGTCTGGGAAGCTACTCTGAACCATGCTCAGAAAAACAAGCTCAGCAGCAGCAGGCTTGATTTCACTGCATTGGTTCTACAGCAGCACTTAGGAAGCATTAAAATGCTTGCACAGAGAAAGAAAAAAAAAAAAAAGAAAGCCAGAAAGTATATGGCAATTAGATAAAAGTTACTTATTCTTCATCTTTGAATAGATCATGGAAAACAATTACCTAGAAATCTCAAAACACTTCTGAAAGAACATTAAAGGCCCAGAAACAAGGCAAACAACATGTTGTAATTCTTAAGCTTTTACCTATTTTTCTAGGGTACATTAATTGCTCCCTGAGAATATACCATTCCATTTCATTGCTAAATAACCCTCAGCTTATCACGATGACTGTAAGATCAACTAACCACAGTCTGCTGCTGAAAAGTCCACTCCTCTACTAAACACTGTGTCAGCTCTTTTGCCCATACAGCTGCAGGTGGGGTATGCAGGATCAACTGAAAACTCTTGCAGATAGCTTCCAGTTGAATCAGTGAGCTTAAACTGTGAAGAAGCAGCGCCCTAAACTCCTCCACAGATTTGTTCTCCCTGTGATTTGTGTATGTCTTTAATTGTGTTATTACTTTTGTGTACACTAGCCCAAAACCATCAGTTAAAAGTAAAATGAAAAACGTAAGAAAAGTACCTATATGTTTGTTTACAACAGACTGGAAAAAAAAAAAAAACACAAACTGTTTAGCTAGTATGAATTATTAAGAAAAGTTAAGATAGTTAATGAAGCTGATCAGTACCCTGTTCTTTAGAAAGTAGTTTCCTGTAATTACAAGATACTGGAAAAAAGTAACCACTGCCATTTCTCTATTCCTCACATTTGATCTATTATTGCCTTGAAGTCATAACTAAACTAAATTCATCTTAAACACCAGAATACTTCTTAATATTTCATAAAACACAATTTTAAGACAAAAGTAAAGATGTTACAAATACATGTAACTTGGATACTTCTAATCACAGAACAACTTACTGTAGTCATTACTGAAGCATAGACAATTGAATTTTCATAGAACACACTTTGTGAATGCAGATGGGATGCTAAGTATTGATACACTGCATCAACTTCAAAAACATATTTATCTAGTTATGAGACTCTGAAAAAGTGAAAAATTGCCAGAGGAAGTAAATTCAGTCTTGTTAATTGTACATAACTGAACTGGATAAGGAAAAACTCTTTTGCAGGCCCAGTGATTTTTTTTTTTTTAATGGAAGAATAACTTCAGAACAGTTAAGACAGGGCCTGTAAGTCTTCCAAACAAACTGGTTGAATCTCCTAACTAACCTTGAATATCTTCATCTTGAACACACAGAAAGGAGGAAAAAAAAAGAAAAAAAAAAAAACACACAACACAGAACCAAAAACCACTTACAGAAAACCTTACATATCATTATATCAGAACTCTTACTCTAGATTCTGCAATTCATTTACATTTTAGAAGCAATTATATCCATTTGGTTCAAAAGCACATTAGCAACACACAAAGATTAATTTCATTAGCTGAAAGTCATTCTCAGCTGATGAACTAATCTGCTGTTTGACAGGTAGCTTCTCTGTTTCAGGCCAGCACAATAAAATACCACTTATTTCTATCCTAAATGTTGTTTCACTTGTTCAAACTTGTCCATTCAAAAGAAATTGACAGAAGCATGTTGAGGTCAGTAGAAATTATCTCCTAAAATATAGTTAACAAACCTCTATCTCATCTTTTCCCTCTAAGAGGAAAACTGCATTATTCCCATCTTGGGGTTTAATATCCCAACACAGCTCAGGATAAAATGCACCCACTAGACATTAGTGTTCAGAAAAGGTGTGAGTCTACAGTGCAGATAAGTTGTTTATTCCTACAACTGACTAGTCATAAGCCAGGTTAGCAACATTTAATGCACGTAACAGTGTGCTTCACTTATTATCGTGCTTAAGAACATGTCAATAAAGAATAATTTTACACAGTATATATCACTACATTTATACTTACAAAAGATGTTACATACAAAATGCATAAAGAAAATACCTTCATTTATTTTCCAACTCCTTTTACACATAGCAAGTCACTTTAACACCCAATAAGGTTTTGACAGCTACGTCAACAGAAAAGCCTCAAAATAAGCTCTGTGAAAGTTTCACAGCAAATCACCTGAAACATCACTCTTAGAGATTTTAATTAATTCAAGTTAAAACTATTACACCCAGAGTGTTTATAAATAACTTAAAAAAAAAAAAGGCACTGGCAGGTCAGTTTGCCTGTAATATGCTAACCTGCTAACCGAGCCAGTACAAACGCACGCCAACAACCTGCTTCTACAGAACAGGAAAACGAACTTACTCACTTGTTCCTACAAAAACAAGTCAGTGTTCTGTCGGACTAACCACCACCGGCAGCATCGAAATCGGCGATTAGTCAGGAAACCAAATAAGCCGCGAGCAACACCTCTTCGGGAGAGGGCGGCAGCCGGAGGTCTCACAGCGGCAGCTTCTGTCACCCAGGCGAGGAGACACGGGGAAGTGAGGGAGCCTCCCACCGCCCGCCGTGGGTCGCGACCCCTCGCTCCGCGCTGCCGGCACCGCCACGGCCCGCACTAGGAGGCGTTAACCCCGCGGAGGGACGCGCAGTGTCCCGCCGCCCACCTGTACGAAGCAGTGCGGCGGCTACGGGACCGACGGCGCTTCCCTCCCCCCGCCGCAGGCGATCCCGCCTGACCAACCACCACCTGCAACCGCCGCGACGCCCGCACACAGGGGGCTCTGCCCCCCGCTTCGTGGCGACCGGAGGCAGGGGGAGGGAGCCCGCTACAGGCCTCGGCCGAAGGGAGTGTTGCGGTCGCCAACCATCGACGCCCTAGCGAGAGGCGGACAGGGACAGTTACCTACCGGCTCCGCTGAACAGCAGGAGCCGCTGCGGGGGGTCTGAGGGAAGCCGGCTGCGCCGCGCGACACGGAAGAGGCTCGGTGTCCGGCCGGCAGAGTCAACGGCGAGCCCGTCAGCTCTGGGCACTGTTCCCTGACCCTGCCCTGCCGCGGCAGCTCCGAGATAGGGCCAGCCAAGGAGGGCGCAGCCGGGGAGGGGTTCCGAGTCAAAGGGGAAGCGCCGTCCGTAGCAAGCGCCCGCCCCTTCCCACCGCGGCAGGAGCCCCGGGCGGGCCGCACCTTCGCCCGGATGCGGAGGGGGCGCGCGCATGGGCAAGGCCTCTCGGAGAGGGAACGGGGAGCGTTCGGCCGAAAGCGATCGGCACCGCTCGCCCCTCGCGCGAGAGATTGACAGAACCCGCCAGCCACTCGGGAGATGAGAAGCGAACGCCAGGCCTTCGGAGGGGGAGGGGTCGCTGGTGGGCAGAGGAAGTAGCCAATGAGAGAGGGGATGGGCGTGGCGACGCGAGGGAGTGCGCTGGGATGCGCCTGGGCCGTGGTGTGGGCGGTGAGGGTGCGCGCGCTGAGTGTAGAGTTTCTGGCGGTTTGCTCCTCAGCGCTGAGGGGCGGATATCGGTCACGCTGCGGCGGGCGGCGGCGCCAGAGGGGTCTGGTTGAGGGACGGCGCTTGGGTGTGCTTACGGCACCGGGGGACGTCTGACTGCCGACCCCTAGCCCCGCTAGCCTCGGTGCTTCCCCTCAAAACTCAGAGATCCGGTTTAAAGAAGGCGGTGGCGGGTCGTCCTCGGCACGCTGTGAGCGCCTCTCTTCTTTTAAGCTTCGGTGAGCTGATGCTCTTTGCCGCACTCCTTGCTAGAGAGGCAAAAGTAGCTGCTTGAAATGGGAAGGGCTGGGTGTCCGGGAACGGCTCAGTCATTTACAGGCCACAGCTGCCCTTGATTCTGTGCTGCATACTCCAGCCCAATATCCTTTGACATCGCACTGCTCTCATTTACTAGTTGCTCAAAAATGATACTGGATGGGTGAGATTACACACTGCTGACTTCACTCAGGCGTCGTGCATTCCCTATGTCTCAAAACAGAGAAATGAAAACCCCACTCTTGGTTGATGGCTGTGAGAGCTACCATGTAAAAGTAAAAAAATAGAATTAAAAAGGCTATATAATAGAGTTTGTGCCACCACTTTTGCAAAAGGAAAAATCTTTAGGCCTTTGTTCGCCAATCAGAGGTCAGCAGCATGTTGACCACTGAGGGTCTAAAGTTTTAAGTAAACCTCTTTTTTTGGTTTGTGAACTTTAAAATAGCTTTAAAAGTTTATTAACGGCTTTTTTTTACAGTCATTATAAATATGGAGAAGATGCAAAAGATAAGTGTTGGACCTCCTGACAGGTCTTCAGTATTGCTTGCCCAAATCACTTGTTAGGGAAAGTCTGCATCTTTCCAGAACCTGGAAATCCTTGCAGAACAAAGAATTAAAAACAATATAGCTGCAAGAGACTTTAAGAAGTCATTGGCTTAGCCTTGTTTTCCTCAACTGTACATTTGCCAGCCTCAGCAGACATTTAATTATGTCTGCCAAAAAATCTCCATAGGCCATCCATGCTGTTACTCCCATTAAGAAATATTTTGCTGGTGTTTAACTGTTATTTACTAACTGAAGCCCATTGATAATTGTCTTGTATTCATACTAAGTATTTTGTGGTGTAGCTAGTATATAAGGCAGACCACATTCATTTCCAGAAATGTGTAACTACTCGCTTACCACGTGGAGCACAGATTCACCTTCAGAACATTTAATTTTCTTCCAGCTATTCATCTGGTCTTCTCTAGCATCACACAGGACGCGGTCTTGGGACAATGCAGAGAGCTTTGTGCTGTTTTGCATTGAAAGTTCCCTCTCTGTAAAAGATGATTTCATCGAATGGGAGTGAGCATGTACTTAGTTCGGATTAGTACTGCAGGATTCTGTTAAACATGCATTCCACTCTAACAAGCAACTAAGCAGAGACAAAAACAAGTCTTGCGTTACTGTGATTCCAGTTGTTTGGGGTTTTGGTTTTGTTTGTTTGATTGTTTTTTTAGAATCTGTCCTCGAATTTTCTATTTACTTTAATCCAAAATGGACACATTCTCACTAATACTAATGTTGCCTTTCCCAGTGTTTTCTAAGCAGACTGTCATAACCTAACAATAAGTGGAGATTTATTTTTTATAAAAAATCTGGAGAGTAGTTTTCCAGTAAAGTTATTATTTCCGACATTAAGAAAAGCGCAATTCATTGACTTTTAATTCAACTCAACAGGTTACTTAATCTGTAACTGTAGGATTTAGGTGAAGAACATAAGGCAAAAGGGAAAATGTCTTCCACATCTCAGAATTTTGAACAAAACATGCATCTGTTTGGAGTGGTTAGAATTACAGTCAGTCAGGCTGCAGTGGTGAAGAAAGTAGATACTTACTACATGTAAAATGTGTTTCTACTCTTAGTCTTTAAGAAAAACACAGACTACCATGCTGTATGCCAAGTACATAAAACAGAAAAGGAATGCTGTAGCTTCAATTTTGTAATGTGATGTACCTTGTAGTGTACATGCATGAATGCTGTTTCAAGCAAAGAAAATGCTGAGATAACTGCGCTTGTTCAGACTTCAGAAAAAAAAGTTTGAGGGAGACCTCAGCACCATGTTCCACTGTTTAAAGGGTGGTTACAAAGAATATGGAGACTCACTTTTTACAAGGAGTCATATGGAAAAGACATGGGGTAATGTGTACAGGTTACTTCTGGGGAGATTCCAATTGGACACAAGAGGGAAATCGTTCACAACGAGAACAATCAGCCGTTGGAATAACCTCCCCAGGAAAGTGGTCAATTCCCCAACACTGGACACTTTTAAGATTCAGCTGGACAGGGTGCTGGGCCGTCTTGCCTAGGCTGTGCATTTTGCCGAGAAAGGTTGGACCAGATGATCGTTGTGGTCCCTTCCAACCTGGTATTCTGTGATTCTATGATACTTTCAGTGTTTAGTTCCAGAATGAGCATTACTGCTTTCATGGAATCCTTTGAAAATTTCTGCATACACAGAAAAATAACAGAACTTGCCAGATGCCTATTTTCAAAGTTTTTTATTTATTAAAAAGTACGTCATCATAAAGTTGACAAGATATTTCATCCCCTGTAAAATTTCAACTTTCATTTTAATATCATTTTTCTCTAAGATTTCAGCAACTGTTTCCAGAAGCCTACAGTACTTTGATTATACAGTGTTTTTCTGATGAAATTATTCCTCCATGCCATGTTAAAATATTTAATTATTAGATACTAGTAAGTTAAGAACTCACACTAAAAAAACCCAACAGGCATAACTTCTGACTTTTAAGTATTGCAGTTCAGGTTTCCCGTAACAACGGCTCTTTCAGTTTGTTAAGATTTTTGTTTGTTTCACACATGTGGAAGAAATAATCATATGATTTGTTCTTCCAGCCAACGTTTTAAACTCATATTCAGTTCTTAATATTGGTATTTTGTCCACTGTCATGTGTCTTGAGCCAGTCAAGATAATTCAGAATTGTTGCTCTCACTGTGGTATCTTGATCACAGTCCTTTCAAATTTCTGCCATTCAGTACCCTGTAACTTAATCCATGTACCTAAGAAGATCCCAACACCTAAAAACAGAGCTAAACAAACAGTACTATAAGCTGCTGCAGTAAATTGATTCTTTCTTGTGGATCATCCAAATTCTGTTTGACTAACCTTTAGCTGAAGTTTTCTGTTCTAGAGTAAGAGTTCCTAGTGAATGATAGAAAAATTACTGCAACATAGTTAACTACATAGTGATGAGCCAGCACTTAGCCAACTTTTAGCCCTATGTGGAGAGGTAGTGGCGGGAATCTGTTACTGCCTGCTGTAAATATGTGCCTACAAACAAAGAAAACAAACAACACCGGGTACTTTTCATCTGTTCTAAAGTTCATGCGGTTTGGCAGCACATCCTGTTTGTGACGGAGATAGCCTTACCTGGCTGGACTTAGCAGATTGGGGTTGAGGTACACTTTTAGGTTCCAAAATTTCAGGATCACAAGGAACCTTTTATAGTCCTCTTCTGAGTGTAGAAAGCACAGCTAACACCGTGTGACAGAAGAGTGGAGCTTGCTTTCTGCTGTGCATGACTGGAGAGCCCAGAAATTAAGCAGAAACTCATGTGATTGCTGATGTAGTCCTGTCATTGCTAATGATGGTGGCAAAAAGCATGCCCAGTTTGAGAATCACTGTAATACGTCATCCTCATACATCATACAATATTAAGCAGCTGACAGAGTGTCATTACTTTAAATAAAAAAGCAAAAGTAGGCTTCGTCTGTTTATGTCATCTGACCCCCACACAAATGTGGTATTACTTTCTTTCCATAACCCTGAAGTTGTCAGTTGAGCTGACTTCTCAGCAGTTTGCTGTTCTCAATTTTTCTTCAGAAGAACTCCCCGTAACCTGGAGGGAACACTCCAACATGAGGGAGAGATGTGAAAAAGTGCTGTGCTTAGGCTAATCCCTTCCATACTACTGGACAGCAATGAGCTTTTAAAAGCTGGTAAAAATCAGAGTTGCACAAAGAAAGCAGAAAGAGGACATACAGATCTTCACAGCTGCTATGCCTCAACTGCATCAAAATCTATTTCAGTACAATTGGGGAATTAGCCTATTAAACTGTAATGAAAACATTATAAGTTATGTCAAGTGAAAGGGCTGGAAAGGCCACACACATGAGAACCACATTATGAGGTAAAAAAACACAGGCACTTTGGCAAAATGCTGGAATTCTCCAGTTTGAGATGGTGATAAGTGATCTGATTGTTGATCTAGGGCTGTTTCATATACGGAGAGGATTTTGTTTGAAGCATGTAATCATAGACCTTCAACCAATTATAATCCCTTTGTCATTTATCCAAGAGTTTGAACAGAAGTTCTGTATATTTTTCTTCAGGTAAAAGTGGTAGTCAAAGCTTGAAGTTTAGGGAAAAGAAAAATTGATAGATTTCTCCAAAATTTGTAAGAAGTATTTGAAAAGGTTTTCTGCCTCATAAGTACATTGAAAGCTAAGCTTTCCAGTAATTGTTGAAAATAAAGCTATGTCCTTGTGTTAGAATATTTAGAAATAAATGTATTGATTTTATTATTAAGCTACTTCTTCATTTTCATTCTGTGATTCCAAGTGTAATTAATTTAACTGAAAGCTGATACTGACTTTTAAAATTTAGATGTCTTTTGTTAATATAAAGAGGTGTGTTTTAGAGAAACTTTTTTCAGTAGTATATACTTCCTTATATTCTCTTTTTCTCATTTTCTGTTTTCAGTACGTTTTAGAAATGTCTCCATAACTCTGCAAGTTGAATTTAAAAAAAAAAAAAAAAAAAGAAGATAAAAAGAAGAGGAAATACTGGTATGATGTAAACATTTTCAGTATTTTTCAAGCACTGCATTTTTGTGTTTATTTTCCCCTCTCTTAATGTAACGATCAGGAAGTAAAAATGAACTATTTATGTGTTTCAAGCTATTCCACAATATTTCCACTTCCTTTCATGATAGTGATTAGTCAAATTCTAGGAGTTTTAAAGTGTTGCATTTGCTAATATATTACAAATTACACTATAAATTGCACTTGTCTTTTTGTGCCAGCTCCTGAATTATTCACAATCTGGCTTCAACAGTATTTGTAGTTCTTCCCAACCCTCTCCCTTGAAGAAAAGCAATGAATAGTCTTTTGCCTGAATCTAGATTTTTAGCCTTTTTACCCCCAATGCCCCACTCTCAAATCCTGTTCTCTAGTTTATTAATTGTTTGAATTCTACCTTAGAAAATCAATAGTGAATTATTCACAAAGCACTAATTCTTAGCACACAAAGAGTACCAAGAAGGCAACTGTTCTGCAATGCAAAAGTTACATTTTCCAACCCTTATTCTAGCTGCTGTTTCTCAGTAACTGACTCACGCTGCTCCTTAATCATTTCCAGAATAGGTTCTGTGAACAAAAAAAAAAGGAAAAAAAAAAAAAAAGGAAGGTTTATTAGAATCAGCTGGTAAGAATGCAGAATAAACATTCCTTTTTTTGTGTAGACACTTCGGCCTCCCTCTCATCATCTGTTAGAGCTGTTGCTCTTCCCCACTTATCCAATGATGTCCTTCATCGTTTTCCAAAGGAAATCCCACCACTGTCTCTATTGCCTCTGCGTCCCATGAAAGCCTCTCAGTTTGAGAAATGAGGCAAAATGTTTCATAATAGCACTGAGTTAATTTGTGTGCTATTGAGTATGGTGCAAAGTCATGCAATATAGTAGGATATCATTTAAATTGAAAGTATGTGGGGGAGCAGAACTATATTCAGAGGAGGGGACCCATTAATTAGCTTGCAGAATCACTGCCACTCTTTCTCAAGGCCAATTATTTTTCTTTCAATGTCATATAACATTATCAAGAATATCCTGTTACTAATTAGGAGATCACATATTCCATAATCTCTGTAAGTCAGATTTCCTGCACACATCAATGGCTTTGTCCATTTCAATACAAAAGCCTCTTTTGCTTTGGGTCACCTTTCCTTAAGAATCTTTTGGAGTCTGTATCTGCCATTAGTTCTGTGTATACCCTAAATTTGACTTTCCAAAATCACGAGAGTTCCTTTTGTCCTTTACCCTTACATACCAAAATCTATGCTGTTTATATGCTTACTTACATTCCAGGAGTCATTTTCCAGCCTTGTTCTACAGAGTGTAAAATTTCCATTTTGCCTTTTCTATAAAACTGGTTGGTTGATTAATGGAAAGTGATGAAGGTGCCCAAGTCTGTCACTCTACTAAACAAACAAAACAGATTCTACAGGTTTTCAGTTTTGCACTTTTTGGCTTCCTAATTATCCTCCCAATGAACAGCATTCTGCTCATTGACACTAAAAATATCCCTGAAATTGAGGAATTGATCAGATACAGAGCTACTTGGCAGAATTATGGCTATGCTGGCTACACCAAGTGGTTTTTGTACAGTAGAAGCTAGAGAATTCACTGAAGATTTGTATCCCATTATACTGGCTCTTACAAAAGTGGATGGTAGTGCATATTTCTCATTAAAATGTTAAAAATATGGAAATAATATCCATGGTCACCCAGGTCGTGCTTTCCTGTTGGAAATAACTGATTTTACAGTAGTAAAATTCATATTCAGATTTGTATTGCTTTTGTTTGGCTTCCTAGATATAAATATTGCACTGGATTGATCACTGTATTTTATGTTTTCTCTGAAAGTTGAAATCAGTGAACTGTATTTCAATAAAAGGAAATCAAGGCAGAACCTGGCCTTAAGAAAAATAATTTTGCTGCCAACTTGCATTCAAAAGGGAATTCTTTTGGCTTCATTTATGTTTCTATCTCTGCTATTGATTTCTTAAGAGTTTCTTCCACTACTTATGAATTAGAAAGCTTTGAACCTTTATTTGAGCATTAACCCTAAAGAAAGCCTGTGTGTCCTTTTAAATTATGAGTATTAAATTTCTGGAAATTTGATTCACATGGATTTGGAGGGCAAAATAAGATTTCCTGCTCCATACAGAAATAGAAACCATTTATACTGTCAGCTGGAGCATGAGAAATGAGGTACCAATAGCTTGGCTTCCTTAACATCGTTGCCTTTTCATTAATTCAATAAGAGTATGTTTTTAAGGACTCCTGATGTGTTCTGTGTTACTGCTACTATATAACATTCTCCTGAAACTCACTAATGATGTGCTGAAAACATGACTTTTTCCACAGAACTTGTCTTCTTTATTCATGAAAAGTAATAGTATAGTCAGTAAAATACTATGTTTACTATGACAAAATCAAGGACATTTCTGTGAACTGCTTTTCTGTGAAAATCCTTGCACTTGTAATCTACAAATTCTGGCAACTGCTATATAAAAATTGGATTGTGTGAGAAGGGTAAAGAAATAAATGTGAGCTTTTTTTTTTACAAACAGGTTGCTATACATAAATGGTTGGACTGTTTTGTTTTGTTTTGTGCAGGTGTGTCCCAGGAATTTAGATATTACTTTAATGAATTACATTGAAGAGAGAAATTTTCGTCAATCCAAAATCACATAGGCAAATTTCTAGTTTGGGGGATCACATTTTATCCTTACTTATATTTATTTCCAAAGGTTGCAAAGGTAAAATTATTTACATTCCTATATGAGCAAATGAGGCATTGGAATGTGACTGGCTTGAAGCAGATAGTGGATCCCTGAATTGACTAGCTTATTTATCTCCTGATTTTCCCTCCTTCGCTTTCTGAAGAGGTATCATCACATGCTTTTCATTTTCATCTGAAAAAAAAAGGTTTACAAAATTTCCCTGTTTTGCTAGGAAAATTACTTTGATATGACACATTGTAACTGCTTTGTATTCAGAGCAATACCATCTGAAGAAACACTAAGAAGAAGATAACACTAGACTGACTTAAAGTCATACTGAGGGATTTCCACTGGAACCAGCAAGACTGAAAGCCTGCAGCATCTTTGGAAACAGGCCCTAGGCCTCTACATGAAAACAAAGGCAAGCAGTGTTCCACAGCTACCTCATTATTTGTTCAAAGAACCTGAACAATCAATGCACAGGGATTTGTAGGAACATAGCAATCACTTATGAGTCTGCCCCCACATACTTTCCTAGTCACTGATAACTTTCAGATCAGAGAATTGCTTTCCTTTTTTCTGTTTAGTAACATTCAAGAGATTTCCTTTACAATTAGTCCTGTCTCCACTTGAAATAATACCAAGTTTTTGCATTGACAACGTCCAATAGTGAGGAGATTCACAGAAAACTTAGCTGCTGTCTGAAGAATTTTGCTCATTTTGAGCTTGGCTAGTCCTGGCCTTGGCTCTTTTGTTAGAAGCCCTGTTGAATTTATACCACCAGTGATTTTGCAACCTCTACCATGACCCTTACTAAATTGCCTTTTTTTCAGACTGAAAAATCCTACCTAACCCAGTTTTCTTTGTAAAGAAGCTGTTCCATGCTTTGATGATCATTGTTACCCTTCTCTGAATCTTTTTTAGTTCCAATACGTCTTTTTCTGAGATAAGGGGATCAGAATGATCCTCATGTCTTATTTCATATTGTTTTTCAAATAATTCCTAACATCCAATTTTCTTTCTTAGCCTCTGTAGAGCATTAAGCTGAAGTTTTGCATGGATGTTTCCTGAACTAACGTCCAGCTCCTGCATAATTATGGTCAGCCGATCATTTTATATGTAAAGCTAAAATTGTTTTTCGCCATGTCCATTACTTTACGCTTGTCTATCTTGAAGTTCATCTGGCATTTCAACTCCTATGTGATTTGGTCTTATAAGGTACAGTGTTGTCCAGGAAGTTTTATCATGAGATGATCTAAAAAATCAAATTGGTACACATTTCTATGATACAATTCAAATATACTTCAAGCTTGAGATTGTAGTTATCCTTTGTTTTTAAAAAGTGAAGCAGCATTGTAAGATGAAAAAGTGAATGACAAGGCATTTATCTTAAGAAAACTGGAAATTTCATCACATTAAGTTTGGTACAAGAAGCTGACACACTACTGAAGATATTATTATTCTCAGTGCATCCAACTCAAATAAAACTTACTCTTTGAAAAGAGTAAACACTTCATTATTTTCAAAACACTGCACTGAAGTTTTGGTTTTTTTCATTCAAATTGGCCATAAATCCATATCTTCATTTTTCCATGTGGCAAAATAATACCTCACAGTGTAGTTTTAGGTAAAATCCACACTGTGTAAAGGCATTTAGTCCCAATTCCACTACATACCATAAGCTGTAAACAAGAGTATGAATGTCCACTTCCTGGACAGAAGACTATGGTGAACTGTCTAGCAGGATGGGGCTCTCTAAGGTTTTTGAAGTTGTTGAACTTGAGGAATAATGGAAATAAGTGTCAGGACAAAGCAAGCATAGGAAATACTTTCTGCTGGGAGGAGAGAGGGGAGGAAGGAAATGCTTCAGGGGGTCTGAATCAACTTACTTTTGTTGTGAGAAAAGCGTGGCTCATCTGTTCTTAGTGTAGTTAATAAAAGCTCTGGCAGTATTATTTCTCCAGAATCAGAAATGCCAGAAGGAAAAAAAAAAAAAAAAGAGATTGATCTTACCAAGGTATCACTGAAGTCCACAAAATCTAAACAAGGAACTATGTGAATAACCAAAAAACCTACACTGAACACTGTACACTCCTGAATTAAACATAATGAACTATCTTTATGCCCAAACAATGTCTCCAGACCCAGAAGAAAGGTAATGAACAAAAAGGCTGGGATTCTGCCAGGACATATCTGCATCTGGAAATAGATGTCAAAGGAAGAAGAGAAGAATTACTTGGAAGGACCACCCCAAGGTTTGAAAAGGTGTCAGAGATAACACCCTTCTATTTTAATATTTTTCTGAATCTTGGCAGTATGCGTTTGTGTGATTTTCTC
Source organism: Patagioenas fasciata (assembly GCF_037038585.1). Taxonomy (NCBI): domain Eukaryota; kingdom Metazoa; phylum Chordata; class Aves; order Columbiformes; family Columbidae; genus Patagioenas; species Patagioenas fasciata. Next base: position 53,265,206 of record NC_092560.1, on the reverse strand, counting down.
CTGGGGTGTGACATCCTCCAAGCTTTATGTTCTGATCAACTTTACAGCTGCATATTCCTAATATAAATCCCACAGAAATACTTTCACAATTTTCCTTCCAGTTTTAGTTTTAGTAACATTTATAATTATCTCTTAATAATGCTGTATTTTCCAGCAATATCAATCTAAAGGTACTGAGTTATCTTTCCGCTGTAATTTCTCTACTGCTATTTCTATTACAGTAATTTCATGGGGTAGAACCTTGTAGAGATATAATTTGGAATCTATATAAAATTTATTACATATTCCTATCAAGCCACAGCCTGTAGCTGTGCTTGTGGTGTATGCTACAGAGTATAGTGATAGATGTCTATTTTACATTTGTCCTGATACCATTATTTCTGCTATTATTATTCAAATTATGTAAACTTCCATATACTTCACACAAATTCTGTTTCCATAGAATGGATTCTCAATTATCTTACTAGTTATATGCCTCTTATTTTTCCTCTGGCAAAGCTAGCGTAAGTGAAACCATAATAATATGTAGAAATTACAAAGTCTTTTCTAATTCTTCCTATTCAGTTAATGTGCTATCTGTTCTTGTATAACCCACTGTAAAAATTTTTATAGCAACTCTTCATACTTTCTCAGCCATTTAGATAATTGTGACAAACAAACAAACCACCAACCTCCTAAGCAATTACAGCACGAGGAAATATTTTATGTGTCGACACACAATATTGCCAAAATCAAATAGTGTTGCTTACCCATTATATTTTGAACATTCAGCCAGAGGATAAAGGAACTGAACATTCTTTGATTCTCCATCTGAACAGTACTACTATTCAAAGGAACCATTTCCCTTCCTCAACTTTCTAGCTTTTCTAGAAAAATATACCAGCATTTTATCCAACTTTGTCTAACACTGCTTTTTGACTTCTGAGAAATTTGTTCCTTATTTTTGTGACCTGTAGTCATGTAATTTCTTGAAATAATGAGCTAATTAAATCTTGAAATAATAAATTTTATATTGTCAATACATATATTGTAGGCATCTGACAATTAGACACAAATTTAAAAATAATGCTCTAAGAGGCCCTTAGAGATCATTTCCAACTCCGTGTTTCAAGACTACACCTACATTAACTCAAACAGAAGCTTGTCTAATCTTTTCTTGAAAAATTTCCAATGGCCATGTAATTGAGAATACAGGCCAAAAGTCACTCTTGCCTTTAGTACTATGCCAATCATAAATTCTATACTACTAAAAAATTTGGGACCATCACAAAAAAGGCTTCATTTTATTTATGTGGATGATACTTATATTATTATGTTTCTTCTCAGAGAAAGGAAAACAATTGACTTATAATTTAAGTTTAGAAAAGGTATATAATCAATAGTTACAGCTGAACTTCTATAGTAAAAAACAGAGACATGAAGCTGAGTAAGTCAATACTGAAGTAGCTTGATCTGAAATAAATTAGTTGATGTCCTAATCTAAAACCTTTTAAAAGTCAATGTCACTGTTGAAAGTTGAATGCTGCCAAGCATTGGAGTGTGTGGAAATTTAATTGATTTATATGTAAGCACTCAAAATTATGGTTTTAAAGGCCTAATTACAAATGCATATACAATCAAGATGTTCCAAAACAGTGAGTACTAGGAGCACACAGCTAAGTGTAAACTAAGCAGTCATCTAGGAACAAAAGGAAAATACAAGGCAAAGTGCTGCCTGTCAACTTTTTTCCCTCTGCACAGTGTTACATTGAAACAACAAAAGAAAAATTGTGTGTGTAGCATTAACTTCCAGGGAAATGATGACAAAATAATTATATTAATTCACTTATCTAATAATTTAATCTACCTTTCACTTGAAAATTAATAATTTTTATTCATGTCAAATTATTTTTCTTTAAGTATGAATGTGATTATTTTGTTTTGTCATGGAATGAAAATATGAAATACTCATCAGGTATAATTTCCTCTCTCAGTATATCACTTTTTGAGATCTGGAGGACATATATTTCTCCACGATGTAGAATGACTGTGAGCCAGTTGTAAAGTTATATGCATTCTCGCTCTTGAGAACAAGTCATGCAAAAAATTTAAGGCCTGAACAATCTCAAGCATATGAATAGCTTTTCTTCCACATGAATTAGCCCATTGACTTCACCAGGACTGTTTACATTTTTCAGGCTTGGCAGGATGAGGATTATAATTTCTATCATGTTAAAAAAAATAATAAGATAAAACCAAGGCAGAAATTTGTTAGAATTAAGAAATCACAAAAACTTGTCCAATTTTCCCAGAATACAATACAGTGAAAACCCACTGCAAATAAACCAGATTTAAATATGCAGATATCCAGTAAAAAGAAACATTTTAGAATTACTGCTTCTCCACGCTTATTATCATCTCCTAAACCAACATTCCCCAGTGTATCTTTTGTTGTCAAAGCATGCTTCTTACTGACACATGCCTTTGATTTTGAGGTATTCTTGTGATCTTGCTTAACACCTTACGTGGAGTCCACCACCCCATTGGTGACAGTAAGAATTGTGCCCTTGACTTCAGTCCCAGAAATTCCTATTTGGGAGCCCTTACTGCATGCAAGTAAAAGGCAAATTATTTTATTAAAGAGATCCATCCTTAATGTGAGCATGATTCATGTTTTAAAACAGTTAAATCAAAAGTACATGGTGCTGACACACAATAATGCTGCATGCTATTCTTGATAATACACAGCACCAATAAGATAGTTTTCATCACAGTATTTGGGTGAATAAACTAGGGGGAAAAAAAAAACAACAACAAATAAATGTACAAAACTCCTGCTTAAAAAAAAAAATACTTCTAGTACACTTTCAGTATTTTCAGTGGATTGATATAAATCTAAAACTTCAGATTAAAAAAAAAATCCTGGAAAGAGATCTGCTTCTCTGATTTAACATTTATTTCAGCAATACAAGTACAGTTTTCAAGCACTTTAGAACACGCTTTCAGATTTTATTTTAATTTACACTGCTATATTATTCACTTAACACTTTACCCTTAAAATCTTATCCAAGAAAAGGACAAGCACCAGAACATCCTAGAAATGATTTCTGAATTAGCATCTAATTCATAGATCCTTCTAGAATTCAAAATAAATATATTAAATTACTAAAGACTTTTTTCAGACACTGAGGCTTACTGATCTTCTGCAGAGAGATTTTGTATTAGCATACAGCAGAAGGTATTAACTTGCAAATTTGTGCAGTATATTTATTCATCCTGGAGGTGGAATGATATGGGTGTCATCTTCTTACCACTCTGTATATTACTAAAAATGTATGTCTTGGGAGAAGTGTCCTTTGCAATCTAGTTATTCTGGTTGCATTCCAGTATAATCCCAATTGATTCATTCTCATTTTTTCAAGGTTATTTAGAGGATGTAAAAATAAAAATACAAGCACTGCTAAATTTTACTTATCTGGAACTGTAAGTGAATACTATTGATTTTTACATTTCACTTTAAAAATTTAATAGTATTCAGACTGAAGGCAGTGGCAAAACTAAAATCCCTTGAATGAGTACTAAAGAAGTAGGAAAAAAGTAAAAGATTCCAAAATAAATTATATCTTGTTTAGTCTTTTGACACTGCCCAATTGAAGCAAAGGATTTAAGACTTCAAAATGTTTCTCTGATACTACTATGAAAGCAAGAGTAGAAGGGAAGAAGCCAAGCTAGATCACTTTAAAAGTATTCAAATGCACTAGCAAGACAAAGTTCTTGGGTTTTCAACAATAAATTCTTTGGAGTGGGAAAAACATGAGACATGCAGGATATTCAGTAATGTAATATTCTATACTAACATAAAATTAAACACTGTCATTGCATGAAGTATTCTCCAACACTTATGCTAGGTTCCTATGTGAGGAGTCCTGTCAGAAGAGTGTTATGCTACACAGACAGTTGATAATTGATTTACCTTGCTGGTGAAGAAGAGAGCAATAGACAGTTTTTTCCTTTAATATCTGTCTACCGTTTGTACAAAGGAACCTTGATCCCTTTCTGGAGTATCTAGGAATTAGTACCTGTAAAAAATAGCTATGGCTGATTTATGACAGTTCTGCAGTAGCTCTCAGTCTGTGCATTCTCATGCTACATTAGATGCTGTTCAACACTATAATATTTAAATAGTTAATGTTGATGATCATTTTGTAATAGATAATAATTACAATGGCCACATTTTACACTTCCATCTCATGTAGTTCAGATAATGATACACGATTTCTAACAACGGCGAAAGAAAGAGGCCTCTGACAAAAAGGTAACTGAACCAACAACTCTGGTTTGTAGAAGTACATAGAGAACGCAAACTTTGGATAAATTATATTAGAGCTAAAGAAACATTCCCTGTTTCTGGCTTCAGAATTTCATCTAAGCAGTTTACTTGGATTTTACCTTTCTCATTAAGAAGCTATTTAACAGAAGCCATTAGCAGTACTATTCAACAGTACTGACTGCATTAGAGAGTATGTTCCAGAAGAATCTCAGAATCGCTCGTAGGTAGTGTGAATTTATTTATTAGGGTATTTTTAAAAATTATATAACTTTAAATGGGCCTTGTATTATCAAGTAAGATTAAATGAGTTAATTTAAACCTAATTATACCTAAAATACATCTTTCTTTTCACCCCACTGAGTGCTACTAGTAGTCCAGAGAACAATAATTCTAGTTTACTGAAATGTAAGATCAGGTGAAGATTGGTCACTGGATTCAGCAACTGCTGATGGTATTGCAATTCCTGTAAATGTGTATTTAGAGAAGAAAATTAGCATTCTAGTGAGCAGAGGAAAGCACTCACTCCATAACAATTGTAACAATATTGTTCAAACTAAGTGCAGGCCACAACGTGTGTTACGAAAGTTGGTTGTTTTTTTCTGGTACTTAGGAGGGGCAATTCTTACTATTCCTATTCTTAAAACTATGCTAAAATATTTGTTTACATTCCCTCTCTCACTTTTCAGCCTGAATGTAAAAACAGATCGAGATCCCTTGCAAAGTTTTAAACTACCAATAGGATTGCGTAAGCTGAACATACACATTCACCATCTCTTGTGTGCATACACACTACAGATGTGGTTGACAGGTCCAGAAGTTGGCAATATCGTATTCGTAAAAAGTAATCTTTCACTAAAAATATTTTTCAGTTTTATACTAATTATATGGGAAATAACATATTTGACAGACTTTAATAGACATGATACTGTGGATGTACGTTGTATAATTGCATGAGGATCACTGAGGATAAAGAGCTATGTGTTTGTATTCTTTTGTTTCAGTTTTCTGTAAGATTTCTTCAAGACTGAGTGGATGATAAAATTCTAATAACTAATACCAGAAATAATATTAAGAACAATATAAAGAAGCAAAGATAAGCTCCTGTGTTTCCCTCTGAGAAGTATTGTAAACCCTTGTTAGAAAACCTAGGGATGGCTGAAAAGCTTTTCACAGAGAACACTACTGAGCATAACTGCGGAAAGAATCAAAGCAGGGGGCTATGCATGGCACATTTACCTAAACAGAATTTGTAGCTGCTAGTTCATGAGGGTCAGCTATTTTTTTTCCCAAAATACTCCACCCTCACGAAAAATCAAAGGGGATCTTTTTTAACAAGACTAGGGGGAAAAAATGTCTACATTGTGTCTTGTCTGCAGTTCTTTTTGATAACCACTGTAAATATGGGTAGCACGTCTGCCACTGTCAGATTGGTGAACTTTGCAGTGACATAAAAGGAACATACGCTTGCATCCAGTGTACAAGCTAATTTGCAGCCAGTTTTAGATCACTGTGGTGATACTTGATAAAAAGCTGATAATGCTATGCAGCAAACAGTTTGGCCTTTTCTGCATTTCATTTTTAGATACTGCATACAAGTTCAAAAGTGATTTAGCTTCTTAAAAAGAAGGTAATTGTTTCATGCTGGAAGTTCTGTTGCACTTAACTCTTCTTCTAATCTGTACCAATACAGTAAGGAATCTTTGAGAGTTGTCAAAGTGGGCAATGAGTCAAGCTTCTGATTTCTCTGTCCTTATAGTCTGACTTCATTGAACACAAATGTGTTGAGCTCCAAATACAAGGTCAGGAAGAAAATGCATTTTCATCCTTGGGTATATCATTGGGGATTTCACTCCATGTCCCTCAATGAAGTGAAAGCCTTTGATTCTGCCTTACTGATGAGGGAGGATGTGACAATTTCTGGAGATGGTGGTGAAATTAATATGGATGTAAGGATTTATATCTTTGGAACACTCCATGTAGAAATATAAGAAAGCTCAATGGATAAGTGAAGCCAGAAAAAAATACCTTTTTCTCACCAAGTTTGAGTTGTAATACTGAGAACCCATATAACACACAGCCTCCAGTGGCCCACACAGAACTGTTTGCAGCCACAGGCGGAATCATATTGCCAAACTTTTTAAAACATGTCAGAAAAATGCAAATATAAGATGATACCTTAATGGTTATACATTGTGTGATGTTCTTTCCCCTTGGAATCAGTTACAACTAATGCTGTAATGCAACACCTAACATTGGTGATAGTATAAAAGTTTTTTGTTACTATGTTATGTTCTTAAAATAACATATAAAATCAAACGAAACCCGTTAGTAGTCACTAATAGTATTTGGTAAACTTTCATAAAATCTATAGAGCTAATAGGCAGTTTCTAGCAAAAGGCTATTTTGCTGAAATTCAAAAGTTATTTTTCAAGCAACTATGAAAAATGTATAAAAATATGAAATATAAAAATACAGTCACAATGTACTACTTATTATGTCATTTGCATTGCAAACTTTATGGCTAACTAAAATTCCCTCTGCAGTGCTAATTAAGAAGGTGTTCATTTCACATCCCAAATTGTTTTGTAATGTTCATGCATGTTGTTAAATTGCTTCTGATTTTCACAATGCATCTAGTAGTATGTCAGCACTTGGTGGAGGTTCCTGAATGCAAATTGTGCTACACTGTAGTGTGCTGCCAGATGGGACCTATTGACAACCGATTGACAATGTTTTAACAATTTTCCCCTGAAAACAAAACTGCATTTCCAAAATTATTGATTCCATTAGCCTGACCTGTTCTTTTACCATTCAACATCCAGGAAAAGTTAATAACAGATATTAAAAAAACTTAATGCATTCATAACTCATTAATATTTTAAAGCTGAAAAATGGCTTTTAAATGTCTAAAATAATTACAGGACAGTCTTGTTCGGCATGTAATACAGTTAACCTGGAACAAATCCTGCAAATTTAACTAAATTTGGACCATTTTTAGAATTTACTGGGAAGAGATCCTTCCACCAATATCACAGATGTAGTGTAAGACTGCTTGGTACCTAATATGAAAATGAGAAATCCAAGAGGGCATTAGGAAAAACTGAAATATCAAATGAGTAAAAAATAATATTTATAATATCATCTAGTCAATTTATGCACAATGTCATATATTAATACAATGTGGGTAATTACTGAATTTTGTTTCCTTTTTAAAGGTGAGTCAATTCAGGCATGTATTTCCAAACATTTCCAGTGTGTGGATAGTTGAACAATTCCAACTGAAATCTATGATAGTTGTGAGTTTGCCATACTACTGAAAAATCATTAATAATGTGTTTTAAATTAGATATCCAGAAAGCAAGATGAACTAAATATGCCATTTCTGGTCCATATATGATGCAAGCTGTGCTCCAAAGGATTTAGCCTTAAAGGTGGACCTAACATGGAAACAGTTCCAGCTTAAACCACAACAGCCTGTACTGATGACATTAACAGAAATAAGTACTGAGTTCCTGTGGTTTCATCTCACAGACACCAAAATACTGAAGTGAAGCTATGGCACAAAATACATTTATTGTATACTAATTTTCTATACTCGCATAATGCTAAAAATTTTCAAAAAATAAACAGCCATTTCTCCATTGCTTAATTCTCAGATGATGAATAAAATCCTTGTTCTTCTGTAAGATGCTGCTGTGGTGGGTTAAGCTTGGTTGGCTGTCAGATGCCCACCCAACTGCTCTCTCACTCCCTCTTCTCACCAGGAGGGAACATGCCCTGCAGGAGTGCCCAGCCCTATGCTGAAGGGGGTCTCCCTGGGTCCTGGCAAGGAAGGGCTCTGCTGGGTTCCTCCAGGCCGAAAGCTACTAAAACTTAATAACTCATTAAACCATTTGTAAATTTTTATGTAATTGTAACATATTGGGTACATCTTTTTGAAACACTCTGTATAATTAGATCAAAAGTAACTTTTCAGATACAATACCATGTTATGGATAGGACACCGTATGAAATGTGGAAAAGAGGATTAGATTCATGGCTTTATCATTCATATGCATCCCTGGGCAATTCATTCAATCCTCCTACTACACAGTCATCCATCTCCATAATGGGATTAAAAATCCTGTCTCTAACTCTCTGTTTATCTGGTCCGTTTAAGACTAGATGCTAACACACCCTGGCAGAGTTACCAGTTACAAAGATAGTTTATGTGAGCAAATGCATACAAATGCAAGTATGGATTGCTGCTTGCTAGACTGTAGACTCTCTGGGACTTTGTCTGTCTTTTTCTGTGTATCACTTTCTATGATCTATACAGATAACTACAGTTAAATCATCCCTGCCTTAAGGATCAGCTTTAGCACACTTCCAGTATTCTGGTCTTCAGAGCTAGAATATTCACACCTGTTATTTTTTTGCTAAATAGATGTTATATACATATTGTCTGTATTCTGCTCTTCATGCCATATAGCAGAGACTGGTTTCTAACTTAATCCTCTGTAAGGACCTATGATATATATATACACAGAAATTTGAAAGCAGATCCTAGAATGTGACTTGCATCACTTGATTTTAGTGTCACAATCAACAACATGTGCATTCATTTGCATTTTTTCCATGTACCTGAGTGCCCCAGAATATTAGTGAATTTGTCAAGAATATTATGTTGCGCATCTGCACAGACAGAATCTTAAAAATCACTTATTTATGGGAAGGAATATAATCCCTGAGTTGGAAAGGTAACTGAGTGTCAGCAGTATTTGATTAATGTCATTCCCTCAGGGCAGAACAACAGTACTGATTCTTGTCATAAGTAGTTTTTGTTAAGAGTACATAACTACATTTCCCCATCCATTTGTTAATTCCTACTCTGAATCTTCCACTTGCCTCTTTGTAATTAAATTTACATTGCTACTTGTGATAGAGAAATTAAGAAAAAGAGTTGTTGCACTGAACATACTTATTTTCCTTTCTTTTTCCTTCACTAGCATCTAAAGAATACTTACTGTATAACCTTAGCACAGACAAGCTGATCTGAACTCCTGTGCAGCATCCAGGTAATCTTTGAGTCCATGTTCTCTTTTGTTTTTTGCTGGATGTGCTTCTGCCTACTCTTAACCTATCAAGTTTAAAATTAACCACATGAGTATGTGCTATTACCAACAGTGGTTCTGGCAGCAACCCAAACTGGAATACCAGACCCAAGTGACTTTCTCTTAAATTGTTGTAAAAGTATCTCATTTTAGCATCTTTGCTGTCACTGACCACAGACTGAAGAATTATTTTGATGGTTTTGTCCTTAATTTCTCCTCTCTTTTACCACACAACATGTTCAGCTTTGCAAATGGTCTTTTTGAAAAAGAAAGATGGTATCTTGATTTTTATTAAGACGAGCAAAGCCTAGTGTATAAATGAAAGAACTAAGGTTCTCAGATTTTTACTGGCCTATCAGGTTATGCAAGCCAAAATTATTCCATTCTCTTCGGTTAAATGACAAAAATCCACCATGTTTGCTGTTCAAATATGACCTGAACTGTGCAGAAGACCTTTTTGGTTGCACAGATATAGGAGTCTGAGCCTGACCACTTGGGACAAGATCCTAAATCCACTGAAGTTAACCATTCAAAGAAACCTTCTCACTGATTCTCATGGATTCTGAATTAGGCCCTTAGTTTCACTTCATGTTTGAGTTTGACCTCTTGATTCTCTCAAGATGCAAGGATGCAAGGAGTTTCGAGGGGGTGAAAGAGTGATAAGGGGAAACTGATGATATAAAACATTTCCTTCATCATTAATCGTAAGGAAATGACATTTCCTGAAATTATTTCAACTTAAATTTCAGTCACAGTGTAACCTTTAGGATGTCTTACCTCTAGACAAGTATGTTAAAACTTCGAAAAATGTAAATGTCTCTAAAAATATGAAAGCATTGAAAAATAGAGTCCATGAAACATGCTCACTTTTACTGAGGTGGTTTGTGGTTTTTTTGTTGTTGTTGTTTGCTTTGTTTTGCTTTTTCCTCCCAAAAATGTTGATTGGAAATTTTCCTCCCTTCAAATAATTAGGATTTGGCAATTCTTGATTCTTCAGTTTTAGCAATACTTATTAGGCGAAAAGTGAGCAGGTAAATAACAAGAGATTGAAAGAAGACCATCAGGAATGTATCCATTGATGGCATTTTCAGATTTTAAAATTCATTAGCCACCCTCAGTCTTAAGGAATTCCTATCACAGAAATTTTCACACAGAATCTCACCTGGTACTTTTACCAAAAAGGTCTAGAAAGAAACAGAAATAATCTGGTCAGTTACATGAACAGTCCTGGAAGTGTCACAGGAGCACTTAAGGGAGATCCAGAACATATTCCAATATTCTTCAGGATGCTACAATTTTTTTATCATAGAGTTCTAAATAGTCCTAGATTTGAAAGAGGTACAAAGCCATTGTTTTTGTACCTAATTTTGTACCTAATTTGGGAATACACTGGATATTCATTATTCACGTATGTAACTGTCTTTTTCCTTTTCAGATCATTTCAGATCCCTTTCAGATCCAACAGTTGTGGTGGGTTGACCCTGGCTGGAGGTCAAGTGTCCACAAAGCTGCTCTATCAGTCCACTCCTCAGGTGGACAGTGAAGAGAAAATACAATGAAAGGCTTGTGGGTTGAGATAAGGACAGGGAGGGATTGCTCACCAATTACCAGCAATGGCAAAACAGACTCAACTTGGGGAAATTAATTTCATTTATTACCAATCAAATCAGAATAGGATAATGAGAAATAAACCCAAAACTTAAGACACCTTCCCCGCTTCTCTCCCTTCTTCCTGGGCTCAACTTTCCTCCCAATTTTTTCTACCTCCTACCCTACAAGCAGCTGGCTAATGTTCAGTCAACACCACAGGATCCTCTCCCACCAGGCATTTTTCCAGCTACTCTTCCCCAAGCTTATAGCATTGCACAGGATTGTTGTGACCCAGCTGCAGGACCCAGCACTTGGCCTTGTTAAACCTCACACAATTGGCCTCAGCCCCATGATCCAGCCAGTCCAGATCCACCTGTAGAGCCTTACTACCCTCCAGCAGATCAATACTCCCACCCAACTTGGTGTCATCTGCAAACTTACTCCCCTCATCCAGATCATTGACAAGGATATTAAACAGAGCTGGCCCCAATACTGAACCCTGGGGAACACCACTCATGGCCGGCTGCCAACTGGATTTTATTCCATTCACAGTCCTTTGGGCCCATCCATCCAGCCAGTTCTTTATCTAGCAAAGCGTACGCCCATCCAAGATACAAGCAGCCAGTTTCTCCAGGGTACAAACTGTAGCACTCTAGCATGGAATAAACTCATGTAGGTCACCAGAAGACATGATTTCCAGGAATCACACCAAAAGAAATCAACAACAACAAAACCAACCAACCAAAAAAAAAAAAAAAAAAACCAAACAATGCTGCCAGGTAAATTGTACATTTTTGTCATCTTTTGTGACTGTTTCCTCCCTAGCCAAAATTACTCATTTTTCAGGTCTGCCTCCATGTCTTCTTTAAAAAGTACCTACAACCTGGTTTTCAGAAGCTGACAGTGGTAGATATTGAAGAACTCAGAAGTAGAGACTCATCATGCCAGATGCAGTGTTATACAATAAAAGATGCCACAACAAAAAGCACCAGCCAGAACTGAACTCAGATTCAACTCAGAAATAAGAAAGTGTGTTAAGCAGTGTTTCAGAACCAGAATAAACTCCTGCAAAAGAAAAAGGGTTCTCCCTCCCCTGTTGTTTGTGAATTGTGACTCAGTATCTTTCTGGAATATGTATGTTACTAAACCACAAGGATTTTATGTCAGTGCAAAGTTTTTACTAGGCTAACATACACAATATTGTAAACATAAAAATGCTTTATTTGCCCTCACAGTCAAGGCATACATGTAATTTGGGACACTGGGGACACCAGTTCCTGGTATTTTGGCTTAACCGGTTGTTACTTCCTATCTTTATATGGAAGACAGAATACTTTTAAAATGACCCAAGCACAACAAAGCTGCACATTGCCAGATCAAGATTCAGGTTGTCCTGCCCTGCCACTCATCACAGTGCTTAAGAACTCCAAAATTAAACCTCTCTGTTTCAATGGAGGATGTCTCTAACGTAGCTGGTATTTGTTGACTGGCAATGAGAAGTGCTTGTGAAACTGCAATGCCATGTTTATATTTTTATTTACTTCTTCAAGTTTTCAATTACTTTTCCTCGAGTTGATAACGCACACAACGTGCGTTTTACCTCCCGGTTGCCACGGCACTGCCGGTGACCCGCGAGGGCACCCTGCTCACGGCTTCCAGCCTGAGTCACAGCAAACACCACAGCTGCTCAGCCGCACCTCCAGCCTTGGCTGAAACGCCCCAGTTAAGACCCAGAAAACAGACGGGCGACGAAGAGCAGCCAAAAACAGCCCTGTAGGGCGGCCCGCCCACCTCACACACCTGCACGGTACCACCGCCCGACGGGGCGGGGCCAGCGCGCTGGGGCGGGGCCAGCGCGCTGGGGCGGGGCCAGCGCGCTGGGGCGGGGCCAGCGCGCTGGGGCGGGGCCAGCGCGCTGGGGCGGGCCGGTGGCCGTGCCGCGACGGAAGCGGTTCCCTGTGTGGCGGGCGGGGCTGCCGTTGCTAGGCGGAAGTGCGGTGGCAGACGGCAGTTGGAGTTTAAAGGCTCTGAGGCGGTAAAGTGACGGTCGGTGGCGGTAGAACGGTAGCGTGGTTGTTTGGGCTCCAGGTGTGTCATTTGCTCCGCTTCGGGAGCGGCTGCGCTTCCTGGCCCCGCAGCAGCGCCGGTCGGAGCGGGGAGATGGTCTCCAGAGCCGCCGATCGGCTGCTGATCGTCGTCTCCGTTCTGGAAGGTAAACGGGGGAGTGGGGGTCCGGCCTCCTGCTGCTGGGGGTCGTCACCTCCGTCCTGGACGGAAAATGAGGGGTGGTCGCTGCCTCTGGATGTGTTTTGTCTGATGGAGTGAGTGGGATAAGCCAAGCTGTACGTAATAAGCTGGTAATATTAGGAAAGCTATAGACATACATATCTTAAAGCCGGAGTAGCCTATCCCTAGTTTGTTTCTGGACATATTTCCCCAAGCAATTATTTAAAAGGAATGATAAAAGGGCCCTTCATTTCCCGGAAAAGAATTCTGTCTTTTAGTCTGGTAAATCTTGTCTGGTCGGCGGTGTCTTTCAGGCCTTGGCTCACTGCCGTTCCCCGCGGATGAGGAATCATTTGCTGCCGCCTCGTAGGTATCCAGCCGGTGTGCGGGCACAGGCAGCCCCGCGTCGCCTGTGTCCTCTCCGGCTGCCGGCGACAGCATCGCTGGCTGCCTGCGTGTGGGGTCTTTTCAGCCGAGCCACTCTTCAAGAGAGCTTTGGCCCAAAACAGTGGCGTCCGGCCGATGTCTTGCGATGATCAGGATGCTTTCATGTTTCCTCCTTTTTTAGCAATCTACTGTAGCCTTTTTTTAGTGTTGACCCGAATACCTGGTTAGTCATCCTTAATCAAGTAGTTCTTCAGATTACTGAGGTGTAATTAGTGTGTGTGAATGCTTTCTCTTAGTCAGGTAAATCCTCTTCTCTCTGCCCGTTATTGTAGTTTACCAAGGTAGTTTTAAAATAAGATACTCTCCTACAACATGCGTGTAGCCCCTCCCCACACTCTGGTACATGTTCATTTTATTCATTTTAAGTGTTCATTTTGTCATTTAAATTATTAATTGGAATATGAGGTGATGCTGAACCCAGGACAAATCCTGTACAACACTGGGCACTTTCCTAATCTAGTAATGCTTTTTTTTTTTTTTTTTTTAATCCCCCCAGCAACAGGCAGTTGGAAAAACACTTTTCACTGCTTTCATTGGATCGTGTTTTGGTGCTTTGATATGGGACAGTGATGAAATCTGCAGTAGAGGCAAAATGTTCAATCTCTGTCTCGCCTGTTCCCTTATTCTATTCCAAATCATAGATTTCTTGAAATTTAAATCATCCTAGTTGTCTCATTTCTTTCTTTCTTTGTTAGTTAATGTATTTCTGGATGTTTCACAAGTAGTTTATTTCATGTTATGTTTGTTTTTCTGCATGTGGAAAGACTTTTTTTTTTTAATATGAAGAACATAGCTTTAGGGTAGGCACAAAGAAAATGATATGGGAAATGTATTTTTATGTAATTGGTTTATGGCATAAAGCTGAGCTCTCACTCTTTTTCTTTTTGTGATGGTGTGTGGCAATTACACTCTTTTACAGGGCGCTATTTTCCAAAACGACCCAAGCATATGCTTATAGTTGAAGCAAAGTTTGATGGTGAACAGCTGGCTACTGATCCTGTAGAGCATACAGATCAGCCAGAATTTGCTACGGAATTGGCTTGGGAACTTGATAGGAAAGCACTTCATCAGCACAGGTAACATTAAAAAGTGAAGTCTAAGTTTTGATCAATTTTAATTTTCTTGGTTTTTTTACACCTGCTGAAGCACAATTTTTATGTTACTGTCATCTGATTTTTTTTTTTTTTTTTTTTTTGAAACTTTCTTCTAGCTGTGCACTGATCTACCATAATGTTGCCACAATGAGCAAAAGTAGTATGTGGCAAGATAAGTGATGTTTAAAATTTAAAAAGGGTATGTTTTTATACTACTGAAAAAACCCCAAGAGTTTACAGCAAGTTAATAATGATATAGGCCATGTATTGGATTTAGGCTTTCTTATGTATCCTGTGACACACAATTCATTTCAAGCCTGAAAAGCCCAATGTCAGAAGAGCTGAGAAATTGAATAAGGTTTCCATAAATGTCGTTTGGTTTTGACTGACAGATTACAGTATTACCTCTATATTTTCAAAGATATTAAAAAGGCCATATTATCTTTGATTTTTAATGAGAGAAAAATACGTTATGATAGACACCTTATCTATGCATATAAGTATAGTCAGGTGCTTTGCACAAAAATCTATTTTGTAAGTAATGTTTTTTAGCTACCCTCACAAGTGAAATTCCAGTTTCATGTAAGGTGCAGTGCTTATTTCTTGTACGTGGATGCGATTGAATTTATTTGTCACTAATGTCTTTTTAATTGCACTTGGGACTCTGTGAGACTCCAATATACTCTTATTACAAAATTAATCCACTTGTTAATTCTCTCACTTAGTGATGAATTTTTGGTACGTTCAATATAAACTCAGTTTCTCAACTACTAAAATTAGTTACGTAACAAATCTTGTATCGTTGGTCTGCTTAAAACTTAAGAATTATTATTCTGAACTGACTACAGGAATAACTTTTACATTTTGGATTTCAACTGAGTTGTTCTTTCAGGCTGCAGCGTACGCCTATCAAACTTCAGTGTTTTGCATTGGATACTGTATCTTCAGCTAAAGAGAATATAGGCTATATTGTACTTGATCTAAGGGCTGTGCAGGAAAATAAGCAGGTATGTTATTGGATATAAAGCTTTTAAAAATTTGCATTTTGACAACAGTACTGTTACGGATAGAATTTGAATTAAAGCACAGACAAAGCTTTTTTTTAGAGGAGAAACATCTTGACTCTTAAAAGAACATGGGCAAATTAAAATACTTTTGTACTAATCTTTCACATTTGAATTTGAGAATTAGAACACTTGTAAGCAATACTTTTAAGCAATTTCATGAATCAGTGGGATTATCCAAGCAATTGGTATTGAACAATTTGAGTCTTCATCATGAGTCTCAAGATGTTTTTTTAATAGGTCTCTGTGGAAGATGTTAGGCAGTCAGAAGTTAAAGCCACATAACACAGCATAGAGTAAACAAAACGCAATTGTTTATATAAATTTGATTAATCAAAATTGTGTTGTGCTTGATCAAAACGTAACTCTGATGTGGGTCATAACAGGACTCTGTCCTATTTTGACATCAAACTTTTTAAGAATTTGTGAACCATGTAACTTACCGTGCACTTTCGGTTTGGAACTAGAAGATTTTATCTTCTAATCAAAGATGTATAGCATATTTTTCTTGCTAACTTGTTTACTGTGCAAATCAGGGGAGAGAGTGTGTTCACCTGGTCTTCCAGAAATCATTCTATAAAAACATTTAATATAATAGTGCACTCAAATCAGAAGAAACTTTTGGAAATAAAAATCAAGGTATATTTTTGTAGATGATAAAGTAGAAATGCTAGAGCAAGTATATTTTTTCTTAACCATATTATATTATTTTCCTGATTTTTTTTAAATACTTTTTCCAAATTTTTGTTTTTAATTATATAGACACCAAAATGGTATCCTCTGCTTAGTAACAAGTACACTAAATTTAAATCTGAAATACAAGTAGGTGTCGTGTTGGAGACTGATTCAAAAGCAATGCTTGATGGTTTTAAAGCAAAGGAGGCACCCCCTAGAGAAGGGAAGGGTAAGTAACATAATGTCTCTCACTTGGAATTAAAAATGTTTCTGTGCTAGATGAACATCCCACTGTTCCAAATGAGTTGTTTTGAATATCAAGAGAATTTTAATTTCATAGTATTTCCGATGCAAATCCTTTACAGCTGATTAATGTACCTTGCAGTAATAACTTTACAAGGATTCTTTATTGTGGTAACAGTGTGACTTTCAGGTGGATGGTGTCGTGAACCAACTGGCCTTTAAAAGAAGAATCAGCGACTCATCGTTTACTCCTCTGGCCATTTTATCCATATTTCAGGGCTTTAAAAATTCTGTAATAGAAGAAATAAGAAAGGAGCTTCTTTACAGAATGCATTTTCAATAGTTTGGTGTTGGAATTACAAAGTAGTACCATATTTCATTTGTTGGGTAGGCTGCTTCTCTTTTCTGATAGGTTTTTCACCTAACCTATATAATTCACTACTTAAATGACTTTCTACTGATAAGTTTTGGTTTTTTTTAGCAACATCTACTTTAACTGTTGGGACTCATTCAATTTATGGATTCCCTTGTACATACAAAAGTGATTATTGAAATTTACCAGAACTCAAATATTAATGATAGTAGGTGACTTTATGTACAGTGCTTTTCAATAATTTCTTGTATCTGGAATTTTTTTTAATGCAAGTTAGTAGTTTAGAAAACAAAACCGACCTTTAGAAATTTGATTAAAAAACTTCTAAACCAAAACCAGATTTACCTCTCCCCTCATTCCCCATCCAAAAGCCTATCTACTTCATTTCTAAAAACAGGCACTGTTACAACTCACAGATTTTCTCCTAGTTATCTTATGATACTTTGCGTTCTTGCCCCGAGGATAACTGTTCCCTAATTCTAAATTCGTCATCTGCTTGTCATGATCTGTGGCTGTGGTTTTGTTAAAAAAGTGGTCAGTGGCAGTAAGTGTTTTTTAAGGTTTCTGGCCCAAACTTTGACTTGACTGCATTACAAAAGTGATTATGGTAGTATTGGTGTAAGCTAAGTTAATACACTGGAACTTCATTCTTTCAGGTTCACAACAAAGCACAGGAATTTTGCATTCTGTAAAACTTGTAAAGGAGGCTAGGAACTACTGTAAATAATTTATTAAGATGCACTTCCCTTTTGATCTTTCTGCCCAGAAGTACTCCCACTCCTGCTGACGCTGGCAGAAAATACAATAAATCCCTTCTGCCTTCACCCAACACTGTCTTCCACTTCTTTTTGTGGAATAATTGATTCAAACATGTTTGGTTGCTTTTCCCATTCTTCTGTCATCTCAATATTAGTCAAAATCATATTTAGGCAATGGAGGAAAACAAAAGTAGAGATTTTTGCAGATTTAAAGTTAATGGTCCAAGCACTGAGTATGGCAAAACTAGACTACCCAGTACTCAGGTAGTTAAGGAGATGTTTTAAGTTTAGGATTCATGCACTGTGATTTTGAGGTTTTCTCTGGTGGAGTATTTTGGTTCTTTTTCCCTTCATTGACCAAAGTGGTCTAATGTTTCCAGTGCTTGAAATGGAGCCTTTTGGTTCACAACCAAAAGGGGCTGTGTGATTATTGTTACTATTTGGTGTAACTTGAGGTGCTTTGAAATGTATTGAATTACTGACACTGTACAGTAGAAACTAGTAAACCAGAATACACTGTCAAATGCACTTAAGACTTTAGGTGAAAAATATATAAATGAAACATTCCACAGGTCTGTGGAATGAGACTGTGTGCACATACACAGGCACATCGCAAGAAAAGCCAGAGGCCACGGATGCATTTGCAAAGAGCAAGTTTTATTTTAGTTACCTCTCTACTGGGGGATCTCCGAAGCCACACCTAAGCTCCCAGGCAGAGGTGACACAAACGGGGACGCAGGCGCTGGTCAGTTCAGCCCTGCTGGAAGATCGCTGGGCCTGCTGAGCTCGCCTGTATTTCAAGGCTTCAGGCAGGCGCAGCCTCCCGCTCTTTCTCACAACAAAGCAGGAATCTCAGACACAGTGATAAGGTGCCCAGAGTTTCTCCCAGGCCTGTGTTATCTAACACAGAGCTTCTACTCATCAAGCACACAAGGTCAGTAAGACAATTAGTGTGATGTGTGTGCTTTTTCTACAGACAGGTGCAAGTCACTTGAGCGTATTTACATTTAACTAACCTCCTCGCCAAATCTTCCGCTATATCCCCATACAGAGACATCCTACTTCTTTCAACAGTTGAACAGATTGTCATATGCAGTTAGTGTCTTTCAATTCTTTAGTGAGTAAAATAAAGACATGATAGAATCGAACATAATGAAATAAAGTTTGGGTCACTGTAATGTTACTCACTGTGATATTAAATAAAAATAGGCACTAGCATTCTGTCTAGCATAATGTTCAAAGTAACATCTATACTCCCTGAACAGAAATTAATTTCTGGGTTTTTTTGGTAGCTATAGCTAAGTATACTTAGGGACTATTTTAGTTTGAAATGCTTTGGAACCAGGCATCAGTATCTTTTCTTATAATTTTTCTTTCCACACATATATAAAATTGTAATTTTACCTTTAATTATTGTAAGATTCCTGCACTGATTAATAAGCTCAACAGTTACTTACATTTTTTTTCTCTCTTAGCACCTGCCCTTCTTTCTGCACTAGACTCTAAAAGTATTGTACCAGTCTTGAATGAGGAAGAGGGCTATCATCAAATTGGACCAGCAGAGTATTGCAGAGACTACTTTGTCTTGTCTGTAACTATTGCATTTGCCACACAGTTGGAACAGGTTTGTTTCCTTGCTATATGTTCTTAAGAGGTACTATCCTATGTTTGTATTTTCACCCTCTCATTTATTTCTAGTTAGGATTTTTTTATTGTCTTGTAAGTTTATTGCAATAAATAGACTTGTCCCGTAATGAAATACATATATTAATTTTAATTTTGAAACTTTATGTAATATTTACATGTCAAATTACAGGTGAAAGATCGGCATTCTTTTGGAGTACTAAAATTGTATTTACTTTAAATGAAGCACTTTTATGAAGTGTGTACATTTATACTACAGTGTAGTATTAAAGGTAGGTGTATGGATAATATCAGTGTTACTCAAGTTCAAACAGAATGAAATACCTTTCAAATCC
Organism: Patagioenas fasciata; assembly: GCF_037038585.1. Taxonomy (NCBI): domain Eukaryota; kingdom Metazoa; phylum Chordata; class Aves; order Columbiformes; family Columbidae; genus Patagioenas; species Patagioenas fasciata. The sequence goes on along the minus strand of NC_092560.1, from coordinate 53,245,355 downwards.
ATAAGATATATGAAACAGTAGAGTTTGTGTTGCCTAAGGGGAGGACTTAGTAGCTAGGGTGAAGTGCCATGCTTATGTGATTATTTCAGCTTTAGACCTCGGGTCCTGTGTTTACACTGTGCTGTACCACACTGGTACACATTGTCTGATTTAAAAATATAGGTATGCCTGAGTTACTGTGAAAGTAATGACTCCAAGCTGGCATGATTTTAATTGATCTATAGTTCATGGTGTATGATGAACTCTTTTCAGTCTTTTCATCTTTTTTTCTGAGAAAATAATTTTCCGTGTCAGAATTACAGGGCTTTGTAAAGTAAATTTACTGTGATCACTCTGGGGTAGCTTGTGCCTTTTTAGGCATTGAACTCACAGTCACAGTGGCTGCCAGCTGAGGTACCTGTTTCTGGCTGTTCCAGTCTTTTGTTCAATTGCCTATGTTATTATATAACTCGGTATCTAATTTGCATTGTTTGTTTACACTGTAAATATTTTGTGGAAGCACTGCTCATTTCTGAATATTTAAGCAATGCCTGACATTATTGAGTATATCGTGTCAGTTACAATCCTTGGTGCTGATAAATTGTAAAGTTAGATCAAAATGAGTCACTTTGGAAGTTATTGGTATACTTCTAAAGAAGGGTTGGCTGGTTTGTTTGGTTTTTTAATTCAGTTTAAGTATCAAAGTTTTCTTTGTATTTTATATGTGTAGTGGAAACTACGATTTAGGTCAGCTGCTCAGTAGTTTGAGATCACTTTAAGCTGTTTGATTTCTGAGCTAATGCTTAAGGATTACTGTAACTGTACATTAATGAGAGATACATTCTTCTCTGCATCTTTTTTAGTTAGTTCCTAGTACTATGAAACTTCCTGAACGACAGCCCGAGTTTTTTTTCTACTACTCATTACTGGGAAATGATGTCACAAATGAACCTTTCACTGATTTAATTAATCCAAACTTTGAGCCAGAAAGAGCTTCAGTTCGAATACGTAGTACAGCTGATGTCCTTCAAGTTTATCTTTGTGCACAGTCAAAGTTGCAGGTAAGCTGATTCTTCTCAAATGTGAATGAAAATAAGTAATGAAAATAGATAAATAGAATATGGCTCAGGCTGGAACTGGAAAGCATTTTTCTTCACAAAACTAGATTGTATTACAGCATTTTATCTCAAATATAAGTTGATTCTCTTGTTGATGGGAGGGAAACCTTAGAAGCAAGTTTCCCAGTTCAGATGGAGTGCAGTCTCTTTAGTATGGTCACCACAGTAAGCTGTGTTACACATTATGATAAAAGGCATTACAGAAACATGATATTGCAAAGAGTTAATATGGCATTCTCAAGAGCTTTGAACTCTGGGACTTACTCTGCAATCAGACCATCTGCAACCCACAATCCTGCTTGTGCTGCTTGTGATAGCCTCACCCACACCAGCTGCTCAGATCACACTTGCCTAAAATCACTGCCCTCAGCACTCTTTTTGAATAATAAAGGGGGGGGTCTGGCTTTTTTCATGCTCTGTAACCAAATGCTATTTTTAAATATACTACAACCCTATTTGGGCTGTTAGGGGGTATTGCTTATCTTTAGCTATGCCTTTAAAGTGAGGCATGGTTTAGTGGTTCAGTTGCCAGTGTTAGGTTTACAGTTGGACTCAATGATCTTAAGGGTCTTTTCCAATGTAAATGAGTCTAGGATTCTGAATATTGGGTAGCACTGAAATGGTTTATGGCAATCTGTGTCTGGCTCACACTTAACTCATTGCAAAACAAGAGAACTTGGTTGAGGGTAGTACAGGGTTTCTAATAACATAGCAGGTAAATGGGACAGTGGTAGTTATGCAAAGGAAGTATTTGATCTGGACTCTTTTGAAGTTGTTTCTGTACATTTGTACAGACCATTCGAGTTCTGTTACCCAGGTTAGTTTAAAAATATTTCTGGTTAAATCTTAAATTGTTTCAGATTTTTTTGTCTCAACTTTAGATATTTTTCTTCTGACAGCTTTTGGACAAACATATGCACTGATGTGTTTGGAATTTAATCTTAATCTATGGTCCTGAAACTAAGTATTTAATGTAGCATATATTATATATATGTGCACATGCAGAGACTTATGCATGTTTTCATCATGTCAAAGAATGGCGTTTTGAACCAGAGTTGTCTGGAAGTCAGATCTACATCTGGTTTATGGTTTTCTTTGACTTCTCACTCAGCTTCTTAACATTCAGGATATAGGATCAGAGCACTGTATTCTGATCCTATATATATATATATATATATATATATATATATATATGTATATATATTTTTTTTTTTTTACAAAAATGAAGATTTTTATTGTAAAAGGTGCCAGCTGCCAGACAAGGGTGGGTGTGTATGTGTGTGTATATATATATATGTATGTATATATGTGTGTGTGTGTGTATCTTGTATGATTGTATTGGTATATATGTGTATGTGCATATATAGACACACACCTAGGCCTGTATTTTGGCAGTTGACGCCTTTTAGCATTAAAGTCTTCATTAAGTGTAATAAATATTAAGGATCAGTATACAGTGTTCCGATCTTCTAAAACAGAACTGAAGTGACTCTTACTTGGGAAAGAGCAAGTTGGTATGTAAGTTTCAAAAAGTAATGCTTACTGAGGAAAATAAATTACACTAGAGTGTGTTGGATTTTTTAAGAACCATTTCATACTTGGGTGGAAAATATTAAATATTATCATAAATTAGTATAAAAAGTAGTATTAGAAAGTATTATTATACTAAGCTGTGGAAGGAAGAAAGAGTTGAGTTAAGTTTTGAAAAAGGGAAAATGATTCTTGGCAGGAATTAAGAACAGTTATTTAATTTCAAAAATCCGTGCTATCTAAGTGGTGTCTAAATGTATACACAAAGGCTGAGCTTTCAAGTAGCTTTTTTTCTTTATGTTGCAGTCACGTATTTTATATGCCTATTCAATAAGGGTAAGAATCTGCACTGTGTTTAGAAGTCACAGGCTATTGAATCTTTCAGAAGGGATAATACGACGCAGACCCTCAGAAGGGCAGTGCAGGGATCTGCTACTGTGCTAGCACTGGGCAAATCCTACCTGCTCAATACTGAAATTTCATAGCTGTTTCATACTGCTCAAAACACTTGTTCTCAGCATAGAGGGACTAGACTATGGATGATTAGTTTACTAACAGTAACATAAATATAACAAATTAGAGGGTGAACAGACAACTTGAGTGGAAACGCACGTGGCAGTTATTTTCTAGCACTCTTGTATGTACACAGATCCACCTTTGCTGTGGGGACCAGTCTCTTGGAAGCACTGAAATACCGCTTTCTGGGCTACTGAAGAAAGGAAATGTGGAGATTGATCAGCACCCTGTGGCAATAGAAGGAGCATTTGTCCTTGTTCCACCCAATAAAGCTAAACAGAAACTGCCACAGATGCCTCTGGATATGGCTCCTACTGTTGGGGTATCTGTAATTCTGCAAAGGGAGAGTACGATTGCCCAGGTATAGCTTACTCATTTATTGTTGTTTTAGACAGTGTTGCACAGTTTAATGTTAAAATACAGTATTTCTAGGTCATATTTGAAGATGTAAAAGAAAACTGGAAAGAATAATTTGCTTTATGTATAGAATCCTTTTATTACTTTATTTTTCTATGTCAGAAAAATAATCTCAAACTATAAAAATGTTGTAGACAGCATTTCAGTATAAGCCATCATCAATAAGACAACTATGTCACTTTACTCAGCCTTTGATTCCCTTAAATGCTCAAGTGGAACCCAAACAACCACAGGAGAAAGTTCTTTCACCTATTACTGGAAAAAAAGAGGGCCTGCAGCAGAGATCCCAGAACGTCCCATCCCAAGATGACCGCTCTTCTTCAACAGAAGATGAAGCAACAGAAAGTGAAGTGGAAAGTCTTAAGTTTGAAAAAAGCATGAAACCAAAGCAAAATGGTATGTGCTATACAGTTTTTTTCCTCAGTTGTCAAGTATGGTGTTATGTCATGTACTACTCACTTATGATGATATATTTCAGGCAAGCAATAATTATTTCCATAAAACAAATAATAAAAGGAGGAAAAAATATTGTGATTTGAACATGGCGGTTGTTGACAAACCGTGGAAGACCCAGATTGGGAATTTTGTAGTGTGTAGTTTACAAGTGATGCTGATGACCATCAGCTTGAGAAATAATACCAGACATGTTTAGAATTCCCTGAATTTGAGAGTGGGAAGGTTCATTACAATAGCCTTGAAGAAGCTGCTCAATGAGGAGATGTAAAAGTTCGACCATTTCATTTATTAAATAGAAAGGCAAAAGAAATGTGGGATTTTTTACTATGTGGATAATAAATTGTGAAAACAAACTTTCATACTATACAGATTTCTGGGCAACACCAAGTATCTGGTTTTCTTGTTTGTTTATTTTTACACTGTCCTTTTGTAGGGACATGGTAGCCCACATAACCTTCTATTACTTCCCTTGTTTTGTTTTTGGTTTGGGGACTGCATTGGTGAAAAGCTAAAGAAGAACAAGAGGTGAGAGAGGAAGAAATACTATAATGATAGAGTAAAGCTCGGAAGAAAGCATATTAGTTTGCCAAGCATTACTAAATATGCATCTTCTTAAGAGATGATTATGAATAAGCTGCATGATTATTTTTCCGATTTGTATTACTGGTTTTTTGGTTTTTTTTTTGAGATTGGTCTTAAAGACAGCCAGTTCTGTAGAGGAAAATCTGTCTTAGGATTTGCTTTCAGGATTTGTCTGCTAATCCTAACTGATCTTAACTGAGCAAGGATTAAGTCCTTTATGTGGAATGTATCAAGAATAAGAATCGTGAACCCAGCAGCTGGTTTGAATCGGCAGTTAAGAAATCTAGGATTGTGCTTTTTTTATTCATAGTAATAATAAGTTTACAATTCTCCGTTTTGGTAAGATATAAAATATATCATTTCATGTTTGTCTTTCAGGGCTGGTGACTGAGTCTTGCCAAGAGGTTAACAAGTATACTGAAGAGCTTCCAGTTTTTAAATCACAGGGCAGAGCAAAGACACCTCTGTCAGATCTGCAAAATTCCAGTAATGTACAATTTATCTAATTTATTACATTGAATGAAACTTGAGTATGTTAGCAACTTAAATGAATTTTAACAGTACGCTGATTTTTGTTCTCTTGTCTGTCACAGCGTTAAACTCCTAATCAATCTTTCATTGCATCAAGCAATCTAGTTACGTTTTATCTGAATCACTTAATAATGAAATAATTTTATGTTGTGCTAACTAGCTGATATTGAAGTATTATTGTTTTCTTCTTCTTTATATTGTGACTGTTAATGCAAATAAAACACTCAAAAACAAGCAGGAAAAAAGTCAATGCTAGCAATGATGTATTTTTAAAAAATATCAAAAATGGAAACACTTTAGATTATTACGGAGAAAGAGGATCAGAACAACTAGCACTTGAAAAAGGTAGTTGCGTTGATCTCTGACAGTTTTTTTGCCTTTTTTCTCTTTTACTATCTGGACACCTTGTCTGTAAAACTTGTAGTTTGACCTTTTACGCTTAGAGAACAGTATTGGGTTCCAGTGTAAGGACTTGAGAAGCCTGGATGCAATTGGACAGGCACTCACTGTGGCTCTGCTTCCTAAATTGTAAAATAGATGTCATGGTAGTTGGGTTCTGATCAAAGGGCATAAACAAATGTGCTTTACAGAACTAGCTAGAGCATTTTGGTTTATTTCAATTGTTAAAAGTCAGCTTCGGACCAGCAGTTGATGCTGTCTTACAGGACCACTGTAACTGACTTGATGCTCTGTCTCTTTCAGTCCCAAAGCAAACCAAATTTCTGCAAATGTTTGGTTTTTGTTTTGTTGTTAGCCCACCTCTTCTGCATGCCCTCAAGCTGGCTAGGAACAATTCTGTGTACTTTTGAAACTGAAGTATTATAGCAGCCTTCGGAAGCATTTGATACCTTGGGTCTTTGTGTAAACTTCTTCCCTGAGAAACTTACATAGCTCTGAAGATTAATTAAAAGGAAAAAATATTACAGTATCCGTTAAGACTTAAAGCATGTTTGGTTTGGTGTTTTTTCTTTGGAAGCAGTAAGTTAAAAACAGAATAGCTAATTTTCGTAACATTGGCTTATATTACAAGGAATTTAAATCTCTTTGGCAAGCAACCTATCTGTACTTGCATTTAAAATGTGAGACTTGTCTTTAATATATTTGTTATTTGTGGCAGAAGAAATTATTAAAAATACACACAAATTCTCTTCTGTGTTTTCAGCTCATAAGGGTCCAGTTGCTGCATCTCAGCCCAACCCTGTGGGTGCATCCAGCTCTTCTGAGCCTGTGTCAGCACAGAAAATTGTCATTCCAGCAGCCTCTCACCATTTTTGCTTTTCAATAGACTTGCGAAGTATCCGTGGTTTGGAAGTTGGTTTTCCAATACATTGCATTTTAAGGTACAACTTAGTATTGTTCATCTTATTATTGGTGATAATGGTACCTTTCTTTTTAATACAAAGCCTTCATAAGCTGAATGATTGGTGGCAGTGTGCTGCCTGATGCCTTTTACCTTTATGTAGCTGATTTTCAGTAGCAGAATACTTTGAAATGTTCATCTGGTTCATCACTAAAATTCTGACCATTACAGCATTCAAGATATTTAGCACTTCACCTGCACTGTAATTAGTATAAAATCTTGTCTGAATATCTGAGCTCAGACAATGCAGATCATCATTCAGTCCTTAGAGAGAAGGAGGGTTGTTTGTCTCCTTACTTTCTGGCTACCTTCCCAGCTGATCGAATAAGTGATTTCTGTAGCTTTCGATTTCTCCATCAAGAACTACTTCTAGCATTTTAGTAGGAGACAGATCACCTGGTTTGTGTGTGATAGTGAATCTAAAGTAAGCACATTCCAGTCTTAAAGTGAAGAAACGTTGTAGTAAATCCATTATCATTCTGAGAGGTAATATCAGGGGTTTTTTGTAGTCATTGCATAGAAGAAGCAAAGCTTAGTAGGGAGAAGTAGCATATTTTGTTACATTAATTTGTGAGTTACGAAAAAAGATGGTTTTTGGATACGTGAGTTTTGTGCTTGGAGTAGAAGTAGAAAACTAGCAGTGCTGGTTTGGAGCAATTCCTTAGAGATTAGTTTGTTGCTGATGTCAATGTGAAAGAAAATATGAGAGCACTTTTGGAGAAAAGCAGATGTTAGCTGGAAGGTGAATGCTAAGTTAGAAGAATAACAACTAAAAAGATGAAGGACCAGTTAAATGTAAGGAGTTTTGTTTTAGTTTTTCCCTAGTGTTTTAAGATAAAGATTTAATAGATACAGGGAGAATTTTTTTTAAGAAAATAAAAATCCTGCTTTGTGGAATACTAGTTATTAATGAGATATGTAAATTCAGTGGTTCGTACCAGTTTTTACAGTTTGCCTTCTAGTTTCCATTAGGGCCCTTGCACGTGATGAAGCTATCTTTAAATGATTTGATTTGAGAGTTGAGTATTTGTGGCTGTGGAAGTGCATGTGCATTTGCTTAACATTTGTTCTGATAGTTTGGTTCAATACAGTTCTAACTTGTCACCGGGAAGTCTATTTGTGTTAATGATTCTTGGAGTTTAGTCTTTGATTGAACTAGGATGAAAAGGCAGGGTTGAAGTGGAGTATTTTAGAACACAACTAATATAGATTGCATAATTAATGGTTTTCCATATAGTCTATATGATTAAATAGTATGTGGAAAACAACATAGAATAAATGGAATTTTGTCACACAAAATCTTTTTCACATAACTTTCCAAAAACTAATGCTTCAGTGAGAACACATGTTTTGCTGTTCCATGCACTTCAACTTTACAGTTAGTTATGAATATGGAAAGAAACTGAAGAGGAGAAACATCTAAACACATAAATGCTAAGAAAAGTTACAGGGTAAAAAAATTGCATTTTCACTGTATACCTGGAGCATTATTTCATTCAGGTTTAAACAGGCTCTTTAAACAGTTCTGCACAAACAGTTGAAGTATGGAATTTTATTAGTGGCAGCATTTGATGTAGCATTTATTTTATTAGTAACTTAGCTGGAAGCTGGCATCATCAATTTGAGCAAAGCTCAAGAGATTCTTAGTCTCCCCTTTGTTGTAGTTTATCATACACTGAATTGTGCCAGTAGAGTAGTACAGGTGTCTTTGTAAATCATGTTGGTAAAATGGTTCATCTTTTAGTGAATTGAACCATTGGAATTAAAAATTAAATATTTCAAAAGTGACAGAAATTTTCAAATGGTTCTGACATTGTATACATATGTATACTTAGTTATGAATTATTACATGTTAGACCAGGCTTAGCTGTAAATACAGTTATAAATGTTCCCAAGTAGCCATCTGCATCTGAATATAATATTCCTTTCTCTTATTTCTCTGCTTTCTTTATATAATAATTGCGGAATTGTAATGAAATTTGAATTGATAGTGTTGTGAACATACAGGTTATTAAAGCTCTTTTGTCAAAATAACAGGAAATATAAATGAAGGTGGATCAGTGCTTCAGTAAAAGTTGTCTAAATAGGTTTTCTTGTAGAAGGTATATGAAAAAAATATTAATTTATTAAATTATTTGCTTGACTTTGTTATTGTTTCTGTTAGGTACTCGTATCCGTTTTTTGGCAGTGCAGCGCCTGTTATGACAAGCCCACCTGTAGAAGTCAGAAAGAACATGGAAGTCTTTCTTCCACAGTCCTACTGTGCATTTGACTTTGCAACCATACCTCATCAGCTTCAAGATACATTCTTCAGGTGATAACTTGCATTCTTTTTACCTTAATTACACTTTCTCTATTTTTTTGTTGTAAATGCAGTCACAAGTTCAAATGTTTTACTTAAGATCATTAGTTTGAGAATTTTGTAAAGATTCCATGTGTTAATGCCAACATGTATTTAAAACACTGCCTTTCCAGTTTCTCTATTACTTACATTTAAAGTCAAGGACTATAAAATTCTTGTTTTTCTCTTGAGTACGTAAGCATGGATCATTGCGTACAGAAACAAGTGCTGCTGTTGTAAGGTGTTAAAGGTTGATAGCGTTGTTTTAACAAAGTGTTACTTCAAATGAAGTGGGTAAGTTTTTCTTTTTAATGCACAATGACTATAGGATATCTTTGAACATACAGCAAGTATGTAGGAAGTACGATGTTGAGGACTATGACACAATTTTCCCAGTAGTCCCACCAGTTTACAATAACTGGTTAAAATGTGAAATAAAGAACCATCAAAACAGTGGTATTTTTTTTAAAGAATAGGTGGAGGAGCTATATTCTGTGAGTGGCAGTGACTAAAACTTATTTATAAATGAAGATGACCTAGGTCTCTTAAGATTATTCGGTCCATCACTTTCACTGCAGCGTTGTTCTTTCTAATAATTTGAGACATGGGTGATAATCTGAACAAAGTGAGTAAGTGATAGAGAAGATACAAAATCAGTCTCATTGCTCTGTGAGTGAGGGGCATCTAACTGCGTGACAAATGTGACCATCACTGATTTGGGAAGTTACTTGAGAAAAGGACTGCATGTTCTACAAAAGAATAGGAATGCTTTGTCTTTTGTGTTGATGGCTGACAGTAAAATCACTTCTTTATTTCAGATTACCTCTGCTGGTTGAATTGTGGCACAAGGATAAAACAGCTAAAGACTTACTTCTAGGGGTGGCAAGACTTCAGCTTTCAGATGTTTTGGCTTCAGAAAAAACGCGGTTCTTGGGTGGTAATGGTGAACAATGCTGGCGTCAGACTTGTAATGAAACAGTCAGTGTCACAGCAGCAGAAGGGTAAAACTATTACAAAAATGACTACTTCTGTAGCAAATTTTGAAGAACTGTGTGCTTAGTATTTCCCTGAGAAGGGGCAAACTCTTCTTGTTTACCTCTTTGAGTAGATAAACCAGGCAGAGAGTACTGCAGTATGGGGGTGGGAGTAGGCATCCAAGAGATGAAAAGTTAAATTTCCACAGGCATATTGTGCAATCCCGCACCACTACTAAAGTCATCATAATAAACCTTCATATAATCACAATCTTGGGTAAGCTTCACAGACAGATTAAAGAAATAAATAATTGGAAAAAATGTTACTGAGACACTTCTTCAAGTTACTTAACAATTGCAAAAAACTCGTATTGCAAAAAAACAGTTAAGAAATTTGTCCACAATATTCTTTTTGATGCAACTGACTTCAGTGAAAGTTAAGAGGACAGGTATATCCATAAAGTGAAGAGGTTTCCTGTTTCAGGATTATACCCTGTGATAGTAGCAGGGGTTTGAGCTTCTGTACATCAGGAGAAGCAGCAGTGATATTAGTTAATATTCTGTCTGAATTGAAAGAAAACTGACTTTGTTTAAATTTTTTTGTGTGAAAGCCAGCACAGCCTGATTTGTTGTGAGTTGCTTTGTGATCCTACTGTACATTAAGGTTCACACTTTCACTAATAAGGTTTGTTAAAATGAAACCTAGTTTTGCGCAGAATAACCACCAGATGGCATTCTAAAAATGTAATCAGGTATCTGAATATTACTCTGCTAATACCTTCCTGGCTTTGGTCTTGTTGCTGAGACATTCTTTTTACACTGATATGTTGAACTGATTTAATTACACAGATTTCTGAGGTCAACTATCTTGAATCTTGGTTTGTTTTTTTTAATCAATGACTGGTAGAAAGTTATCAGAATTTAATGCAGTAATTTGTTAACTTATGTGGAGTACGAATGTTTGTAGTTTTGTGGGTTTTTTTTCCACTTGCAAATAACTGTAGAAGATTTCACCATTGTAAAAATACTTTACAAAATTTCTGTGAAAACCACAGACATGGTTAATTCCTGCAGCTTTTGCTTGCAAATTGCTTGATTCTTAATTCTGTGGCTTCCAGGCTTCCATAACTGAAATGATAGTTTTGTTTCTGGCCAAGTATGGGTCTACACTGCAGTGTACTTTCACGTTCAACTAGTGATAACTTTCAGTTTCATGACTTATGTGGATTCTTTCTCTTGATATCTTTTTGTGCAGAAAACTATCTTTGTTTACTGCATTCTGTCTGATAAGAGATGAGACAGGCAGAGACACACTCTTCTACTTAAGCAGAAACTGCAACAAATTTGAAATGAGTTTATTAAAGTATCTGTTATCTAGCCATTTTTTTGCTGTACAAAAGCAGGTAGATATTTAACTTCTAATGGAATTAAAGCTGTCAGTTTTCTGAGCTGTTTTTCTTTTTTTGTAATCTAAGGATGGCTTACCACACATGATATTGTAAGTGACTTATTATACTGTGGATAACTGGGCAGTTACTGTCAACAACAATACCTGTATTCAACAGATATTTGTTAAAGATTTAAAACTACAGGTACAACTTTGGATCATTCTCTTGTTACAGATACAAGTTGATTTATAGTAAGCTGTTATTTAAATAGCTTCCCAATGACAAGCTATGTGCTAAAGTCAGAAAAAAATATTGTAGATGTGTAAATCAGTCCGTAAGTTAAAACATTATACATGGGAGAACATGTTTGAGCTCTTGTGTAGTCAGCTGTTAGTCTCTGAATTTACATGGAACCTTTTTGGACTTCAACTTTGCTGTTTTCTGTGTGTCTTACATTTCACTTTCTTTGTTTTTAAGACTGTTTTCATTAAAATAATATTCTGTCGCTGTTTATAGGTCAGGCAACAGAGTAGCAGAGCTTTCATATGCTATCACTTTGGAAGACTATGGGCTTGTGAAAATGCAAGAAGTTCTGGTGTCAGATTCTTCTCAAGTAAATGTTACATAAATCTTACCCTTTTTCCTTTGAACACTGAGAAGTTGCATTTCCCATTAAAAATCTACTGTTATTGTGTCAGTGTGTAGGTGCTGGTCAACAACGGCATGTCCCTCACATTCAGCCTCGTTGTGCCCCAGAAAACCATCCAGAACCTCGAGAAACTCTTGAATACAAAGCAGCATTGGAGTTAGAAATGTGGAAGGAAATGCAGGAGGACATTTTTGAAAATCAGGTTTTTAGTCTTTCTGTCTGTTTTCTAAACTGCATGACTACCAGCAGAATTGATCAGAGAAATATTAACTGCATCTTTCTTAAACTTTGCCAGTGTTTCAAACTAAATTTTACTCATATAGAATATTGAAACTTCAGATATACACAAATATTCTCCATACTGTTATGAAATAAGTTTAATTCTTTTCTGTACAGTGACTGAAGTAGTGAAATACAGAATACTCCACAACTTCTCCGTACTTTTTTTATGAGGAACAGTAGATACTTGAGATTCAGACTATTGATGTTAAATATTAACACTGCATTTATTTTCAGTCAAAACCCATTACTGTTTCTACTCTTAAAGTCATTCTACTGTTGAAGTCATGCTAAGTGTTTCTAGAGTTGCATGCTTCTTTTCAAGATATACTGAGAATCTAATATTTACTTGTTACAATATTTTTCTCAAACTTGGGCTACCTTTCATTTTGTGCTCAAGGGTAAGACATTTCTTTCACTGTCAGAATCATAGCTTGAGTTATATAAATCAGTGTACAGAACTTAATTTTTAAATATTTTGCTTCAAGACTTATTTCTGCCAGTGCTCTCTTCTTTAAAGTTGCACTTCCAACAATATTGATTTGGTTTTCTGTTTTGGGGTTTTTGTTTGTTTTCTGTTGCGGTTTTTCTCTTTTTTTTTTTTTTTTTTTGTTTTTTTTTTTAATTTAAAAAGCTTAAAAAGAAGGAAATGGCTCATATGCAAGCACTTGCAGAAGAATGGAAGAAAAGAGATAGAGAGAGAGAAGCATTAGTGCAGAAAAAGGTAAGACTCATTCTTACACTTGCTGAAAAACTCATTATAAATCTCATATCACTATAAAATTTGAAAAATACTTCATAACTATAAAATAGAACAAGGGGCCTATGGTTAGTCTTCGCACCTGCTGGTATGCATGTATCTAGTCTAAAGCAGTACAAAAAAAAAATAAAAGTAGCCCTTAATCCTGGAGTACTTGTTAGAAATCCTTTAAATTGGCTTGCTATCTTTGGTAGCTTTTCAACTTTGTCTTTTGCTTGCATGGTCAAAAAGCACTTCTACAGCCCAGCTGTGCATGAAAGCTGTTAGCCTTCATTATGTTAGAAAGAAAGGCTCTCTATCATTAATTCTTCATTAAGAGCTGGAATTGTGTTTTATATGGAAATTTCCAAACAAAAATTGTCAGTATTTTATACAATTGCAAGAGTAAATTCTTTGCCTGCCTGAAAGATTATTTCTGTTTCAAGAGAAAATCAAGCCTTTGTTCTTTTAGGTAACAGAATATACTGTTTTGGAAGAACAACTTCAGAAAACTCTGAGAGATCTGGATAAACGAGAAAGACAGCTTTTTAGTGCTGAATCAGAGGTAAAAAGTGGTCATTTTAAACATAGAAATAACTCATGCTTTTTCTAAGATTTGAGATTTCATAGAGACAATTTTGACCTGTGTGTAAGAACTGAAATAACTTAATCCATAGTGGTACATAGAGGAGCACTAAGAATTTAAGCTAAGTTTCATTACAACTATACTTTTTTGCTGAAATACAAATTCAGCGAACTTCTAAATAGGTTACTAGAATTACAGAACTGTACATGTTCTATTCTTAATAGAACTAGTATTGGTGTAGACATTTATGTAACACTAGCATATCTCCGTTTTAAGTTTAGTGCTGTCAGGTGAACACTGTACCTGTTTACAAGAATGCCTTACTTCAAACAGCAATTACTAGATTAACTGTTGAAATAGGAGGTGACAAGAATTGCAGGGGGAAGCTGCAGATGTACGGGTTTTGTTATCCAGCAATTTGGTAGAGTTTTGGTGTGTGTGTTTTGTGGGTTTTTTTTGTGTGGTGTTTTTTTTTTTTTAAGGTGACAGACCCAAAGAAGATGTGGGAGAAACTAGTAGGTACTACTGTTTCTAGGACTTGCTGAACACCCTCAAGATGAGGAAGTGGGATGTGGCTCCTCAGGGAAGCTAGTTGTATGAAAAGAGAACATAAACTGCATATTTTCGTACTTTGGAACAAACCCAATACATTGGAGTGATTTAGCATCACAGTGATTTAGCAGTGCAACAGCTCAGATTTATCTTTTTATCACATTGGCCCCTTCTGTGGTTGTGAACAAAGTCAAGAAAGTTCCCAACACAGGGGCTGGTTGAGCCTGTGTCTTGGTCTGTACTCAGGCTGTCTGTACCACTCAAGATGCAGTTTGTGCTGCAAATAGTGTCTGACTTTACCTCTGACATCTGTGCAAAAAATCTGGTGATTAGGTTTGGCCAAATGCATTTCAGTCTGAGTAAAAGTATTTATTTTGAATCTCATACGTGTTTGCCTCAAAACTTTCTGTAAATTTAGTGACATAGTGACTTCAGGGTTTAGAGATAACAGAAATCAGTGAATTCCAAAAGTGTCTAGACGAAATGATGTAGGATTCATTTTGCAATTACACCGTTTGAGAAATGGACTGTTGGAGGAAGTTTCTGTTCAGCTAGCAGTTATCTGGGCCAGTGAAGTCTTTTTAGAAAGTTTGAGTATGTCAAGGACTTGTGTTCCTGTTTAGTTCAATCAGAAATTCTTTCAATATGCTCAGTTTGAAGAATGCAGTCTTGCTGATCTAAAGACATCTTGACTGTAGCTGTGACTTCACTGTTTCTGCAGTAAAGGGGTATATTTAGATTTTTCATTTGTGGTAGAAAGGTGGATATAAAATTTGCCTTTATCACTCCCATATAAGAAAGTACAGTTGAGATATAGATTGACGTTTTTGCAATAGTCAAGGAAGGGTATATTTGTAGCCCAAATACAGTGTTTTGCAGATCATTAATTAAACTGAAAGGCAATGAAAGAGTCAACATATATATAATAATTCTGTTCTGTCACGAACAGTAGTAACAACTGTAAGAAAGGCTCTTAGAATAAAGCTTTTGCACCTATGGATTAATATAAATGTCTCGTTTTTAAGCTTCAAAGAGTGAAGAAGGAGTTGCAAACAGAGCATGAACGAAATCTGCAGGAGCTACAGGATTCTGTGCGGCGAGCCAGAGAAGAATGTGCACACCAGGTTGAGCTAGAAAGGTCAAAAATCAAACAGCTGGAAGAAGACAAGCTTCACTTACAGCAGCAGGTAAGTACGCTTAAATGTTCTGCCTCAATTATTTACTTATTGAAGTAAGCATTTTTTTTTAAATTAGTATACTAAATTGAGCAATGAGTTTGAGGCAAGTCCATTCTGGCAAC
This sequence comes from Patagioenas fasciata, assembly GCF_037038585.1. NCBI lineage: Eukaryota > Metazoa > Chordata > Aves > Columbiformes > Columbidae > Patagioenas > Patagioenas fasciata. The sequence goes on along the minus strand of NC_092560.1, from coordinate 53,230,058 downwards.
TTTGTAATAAACATTTTATCTCTGTGGTTCAGTGGGCTACATGCTGGGATCCAATTCTGTCAGTCTTGCTCAGTAGCAGGGCCAATTTTCAATGCAGTGGTAATATATTATTTTTTTAACACTGAAAATCAATCTGCAATTACAAGTATACACTACATATAGAACCTGAACAGCAGTATGTATTTCAGTAACTTAATGAGTTGTTAGCAATTAACATGTAGCAAAATATTTAGGTAACTTGACTATGCAGTTTGTTTTATGCTTTCAATTGCAAAAGGGTGTTTCTGTTATCCTTATTGGGTTGGGGGAGGAATTATGTTGTTATTGTGATATTCTATTCTGAAAGTAGTAGTTTCAATAAACTGAGAAAATTTCGACTGCATTCTTTTGTTTTGTAAGCTAGCTTTTGCACTAATGACAAGGTTAGTCTAGCTATTTTTCTTGACTGTTAAAACATACTGTAAAATTTTAAAAGTTAGTAGTAGCTTTTTTGAGCAGTTACAATATTAGAGATTTCATTTGTTGTTAAGTAAATTGCATCTTAACATGTGAATGTTTTTGAAAGTACTTGGTTTATGTAGATAAATTACTTCAGTGTGTTTCATTTCTGATATCTGATAGTGATATTCCCAGAACAGCTCTGACTAATTGAAGAACTGTATCAGCCAAATGCTTATTTTTGTATTAGGAAGAGTTGTGCTGGGGTTTTGTGGGTTATTAGTTCAATATTAAATACTGGTGTTCACCTGCTTCTCATGTCAGCATATGTTAAATAAAGTGGAGTACTTTTTAAATATAGCTAATACAAAAAGTGCTGCTAATCTTGGATATTCTACTGAAGAATCATTGAGATTAGCAGTTTCAAACTGCAGAATGCAATCCACTTCAAAGTAGTAAGTGGATCACTTCTGTGTTGTACATGTGGGAAAGCTACCAATTTTGTACTGGTCCAGACAAGATAACCAAAAGTTCTTCAGGCTCAGGCAACCAAATGCCACCATGTAGGAGTCATCTTTCAAATTAATCCTTTTGACTCTTTTTAACTAGATTTTTTGTATTCAGAGCAGACATATTCTATCAGACCAAAGATCCAGTTAGCTCCACATTCTGTTGCAGCAATGGTTGCATTTAGGGGGCAAGAAAATAAAGTGAAACAATGAGGAAAACAGTTTTGGTATATCCACTAATATCATTAAGAGTTACGTATACGCTCAGCCAGAGGCAGCATTTCATATTTCTAGGCATTAGTGAGAGCATTCTTCATGAACTCAACTGATCCCTTTTGAAAAGTATTTCTATTTCTAACATTGCAACATCCTGTGGCAGTGAGTTCTGAGATTTAGTTTTGTTGTATGTTTAAAAACTCTTGTTCATTTTAAGCTTGTTGCTTAGTAATTGTGAAGAATCCTTTAGTACCTGTGCTGCATGCCATTCCTGATTGCTCAGGTGTCTGTCATAGTCTCTCCTCCAAACACAAGCCCTGCTGTATTTTTTTTTTGCTTTGTATGAAGGCCATTATTCCAGCTGATCATCCTAGCTGTCTTTCTCTCTGCTGTTCCTGCTATTGTGAATCTCATGCTTCAATATGAGGTGGTCATTACTCCATACTCTGCACAAGACAAGTTTTTTTTTTCTCTTGTTTTTCTGGGTGGGGTTTTGTTTGTTTGCTGTGGAGTCTTGCCATAGGATGGTTCCCTTGGTAATGTCCACAAGCAGATAATTTCTGTTTCTACCAGTTCTGATGGGCCTCTTTTTTTTTTTTTTTTACCTTTTTGGATGTGGGTGTTTGTTTGGTTTTGGTTTGTGTATGTGTTTTGTTGTTTTTGTTCTTTAACAAGGAATGTTCTGGAGTAAATTACAATTGTTCTAAACAATATCTTTTAATTTATTCCTTACCTTTTAAGATGATGTGTCCATACACAATTTTCACTCTTGAATTGTAGAATTCTCTAAATGTCTAACCTATCTGGAGGTAAGCCACACTATGTGCAAGACAAGACCCTTGAAGCATCTACCTTGAAGAATATCACTCTTACTTCCTGAATAAGGAAGCTGTGCTTTATTTGTATTATATAACTGTGGTTCCCTAACAGTCCACAACCTGAGGACTCATGAGAAATTCAATTTTTGAAAGTGTTTTCAGAACCAAACAAGAAATTAAGCATGATTGCAGAAGTTCTAGAGAGACCTGGCATTTTTCATAGCTAAAGTAGTTACTGTCTTTGGCACTGTGTCTGTTTGTCTGCTTTAGAAAGAAAAGTGAGTTGTGGTTTTGTATGGCTCCTTAGTATGGTGTTTGCTTTCTTACATCAGTCCTTTAAAAACAATATATGTAAAAAGCAAAATTTTGGAACAAAAATAGAAGTGACCCAATTGGAAGATCCAAATAATTAAAATATTTATGTACTGATAGAAGAAGTTGTGGGCTTTGAAACATAAGTTAATTATCTGAAGCATTTTCATCCAGTATTATAAACTGTTGGATACAATCCATGGAAATACTTATATTAACTAGTTGGACATAAATACAAGTGGAACATTTGGGATCATATTCTGTGATGGAATGCATGAGTTCCATAGGTGTATTATGGTATTTATAGTTGAATAATATTTAATAGAAGCAGAACATATGCTATTCTTAGAAAATATCTTATTAGAAATTAGTATTTTCATATGGTATGATGAAAAGATCCTGTTAAACATTTGATTTACTTAAATACTTCACTACAAAGAAACTATGTATTGGCATTGGTTTTCAAATTACCCATTTTAAGAGGAAAAGCAAAGCTTTCATTATAAAATCTTCATGAAACGTAGAAATACACAGTGAGGGCAGAGGTACATAGCGTTAAGTCGTTAGTCACTGAAGTCTTTCTACTTCAGCCTTTCTTCTAAATCATTATTTGGCTGTACAAAGTACTAGTAGTTTCCTCTTCCAGACATTCCTAAGTAAGTTATGCTGGTGAAACTGAGTAAGTAAAAAAAATTCATGTAGTATATAAAACTGTTGGCTTTGTTTAAAAGATGTGCGTAAATTTAAATAGTTTTGTTTTCTGGGTTTCTTCTGCAAGTAATTTTAAAAATGTGAACAGTAATGTTTATAAATCCTGATCTTCTCTATATGGGGGAAAACTTGTTTTTTCTTTCCAGTACTGAGCAATGATTCTCTTTAAAATTTCTCCTATTAAAACATTGCTGTATGCCATCAAGAAATCGTTAATTCCAAATGTGTAGCTTTCAGTGTCTGTTCTATATCAGATAATTGACAGTAAGATGTTTGTTCCAGGGACTGAAGAGTAACTTAAGTTCTGTAACTTAATTCTTTGTCTGTGAATGGGTTTTTCTGCTAACTTGCATTCTATCTCTATCTTTAATGTAGCTTTATGAAGCAGAAACTAAACATAAAACTTTGGAGAAGGAGTTCCAACAATACAAAGAACAGCAAAGTAGTAAACCAGAAATCCAGCTACAGTCGGAAATAAATCTTCTCACTTTAGAAAAGGTATCTTGGATTTTTCTAGTCTTTGAAAACTGTTACAATTGTCTGTTCACTGATACAGGAGATGTAGAATAATATTGCATGATAAACTGGTTAATTTCTCCATTTTGTTTTACTTTTTCCAGCAATTTCTTCAGACTTTAAATATTCAGACACAAATAAGGCCAACAGTAGACTTATTTCTATAGAGTAAGCAGGAGAGGCTTAGGCAGGAAAAAACCTAACCTGTATCTTTAATTTGTTTCCACCTTGATTTATCCTGAGGGCTATGAGCATTCTGTTTATAGAGCTAAATAAAGATGAGGATTTTCTTGTGAGGATTAATTTAGACTGGTGTTCCATTATCTGCATTGTTTGTTTTTTTTATGAAATATTTCTGAAAAGAGATTGTGTTCTTATTATTGGGATGAAATCACTGTCATAAGTTCACTTCTTAGAAATTGTACATGCCTTCTGTGGAGGATATTTTGCTTAATTAAAATGACAGATATGGACATTTAATGCTCAGAATTGTTGTGAGATTTGAGGCAAATTATTGACTGAATAAGCTGAAAAAACATGAACCAGTCATCTTGGCATGAAATACTGTGTTATATCACAAGTCTGCATGTTACTGTATGCTTGAATAGCTTCTAATAATGCAAGCAAATAATTCAAAATATGCTTCTGTTTCTACAGACTTTTAAAACTCTTAGCCTAAATATTTTTTTTACTTTTGTTACATTTTTAAAAAGTCAGTGCTTTAAGATCTCCACAAATGTAATAGTAAATATTTTTTTATCTGATTAAAAGAAAACGTCACTGCCTTTGAGTTATTAAGAATGCTTCATTTCTTGGGTTACTGTGTTCGGTGTGCTTCATAACTGTTTTCATTTGCCTTTTAATACTGATTATTTTTTTTTGCACAGAATGCAATGTACTTTTAGTGTGTAACATTTTTAAAAATATTTATGTCGATAGTAAGAACAAAGATTCAGACGAGATAAACAGTTTTAAAAGAATGATTTGAACAAATGTCTATTTCAGAGAAATAGTGTAGCACATATCTTCCATCAGCTGCAGGAAAGAAAAAATCTACCCACCTTTTAAAGGCAAGATTTATCCACCAGTGTTTCTGTTAAATTAGTGTTTATAATCTTGCTTTGGAAAAAAAAAGGGGGGGGGGACAAAGGAGTTGCTAATTTGAGAATCTTAAATTTAAAGGTTATGTCAGCAGATTTAGTGCTAAAAACTTATCTTTTTCTTTTTGTATAGACGGCTATCCAATAAAAATAAGGCTATATTTTAAACAAGAAAATGTTCATGTGCCATAATATTTATGTTATCTTATATGACAGCTTTGGATGATGTTGTATGCTGTGCTACATAAACACGTTTCTTAAACCAGACCCTTTGTATATATATTTCTTTCAGTTATTATTACTGCTGTTATTGCTTCAGCTGATATGATTTTAATTGCTTTTAGGTTGAACTTGAAAGAAAGTTAGAGTCAGCTACCAAGTCAAAGCTCCACTACAAACAACAATGGACGAGGGCTTTGAAAGAACTTGCAAGGTTAAAACAGGTATGCAGGTTTTCTTAAGTCGTATGAGACAACCAAGTTAATGTAGTGTTGGAAGCTACTTCTAATTACTGTTAATTAGTGGTGGTTTTCATTTTATTAGTGTTTGTCTTTGCAAAAGTAAAGCTCTATACCTACTACAAAAATGAGAATAGCAAAGCTGGTTTGAGTTTGACATTGAACTCAGAAAAGACCAAGACTCAGGATTGCAAAGGCTGGCATAGCTAAAAGCAGGTGTGATTCAAAAAAATAAAAGGTTTATTAATCTCATTACCAATAATGCTCAGTTGGCACTTCCGCAGAAAATATTTTGCACCTGTCCCAACCGTCTTGGTCAGTTACAGTCCTAACTGTTCTGTATTTTAATTATAAAATGAATGAAGAATAGAGATGAGAAACAGATCTTAGCTTTCAGAAACAAGAGATTAAGGTTTGTTGAATGCTGTGAACGAAGTAAACTTCCCAAAAATTTAAACTGAAAGTGAAACTTTATTCTGCTTTTGGAAATCCTAACCTCATGCTAACATGACATACTTTTCTCCTGCTGTGTTTTATCAGAGCTCCTGCGTGTGTGCATGCATGTATATGTGTAGATAGTCATACACATATGACTTGAAAATACTCTCTTGAAACTTGCAGGTGTAGCAGCTTTATTCCCTCTGAATCCATATGCCTCTGTTTTGTCATTGCCTGTCTTTCCTGAATTATGGCAAACATTAGCTAAACTATAGTTAAGAATGCAAGTATTTCCATTGGCCTTGACAAACAAATTAGTAAACTGTTAATCCCTGTTGCTGAACAAACCTTGACACAGACATAAAACTTCAGATTTCAAGTTTAGTAAAAGGTTTTTATTACCTGTAGTCACACCTACTTCCTGCTTGAGGAAAAGTCTTTTAAGGATTATAGTTTCTACTTCCTTCCTACTACTAGAGAACTGAGTCTTTGGAGAGTAAAAGGCTAAGTTGACTGTCTTCTAATTGATCATTACCTTTTTTAATCTGTATTTCTCTTTGAAGAGAGTGAATGTGCTGTATAATTACTATTAATAATCAAAAACTCATCTTTATTTGCTGTCTTCTAATCTGTCCTTTTTTGCCTAGTAGTAAAAATAGTAATGAATTCTCATCTTGAATTTCTAAAACGTCTGTGCTTGACAAGATGATAGGAGGAAAAATAGAAATCTTACCTCTGATTAAGATTTCTTTAGCAGCCATGAAATGTTCAGGATAACTTTCCTTACTGCCATATTTAAAAATTCCTGTAGAATAAAAGAGAATGTTACCTTCCAGATTAACGCTGGTGTATATCAATATCAGATTTGTATTATAAATTTCATCACCATAGACCTGATGATCTGAATTTATTAACATATATAAATGGTTTCAACAGACCCTCTTGTTGAAAGTCTGAGCCGTAAAATAAATTGGCCTATACAGTGAATTGTCCTATGTAAAACTTTACTACAGAACAAACCCTTTCAAAGTCGTTTCTTCTGTTTTTTGTACTCCTGTGCTTCATCTTGTACTTAGCCAATTGATAAAGGATTTAAGTGACTTTAAAGAGCCAAATAAAAGTTGAAGCAGAGCTGATCAAAAACCATTTACTGTGTTTTAAATATAAATTTGGAAACTGTTGCTTCAGGAATTCTAGATTTGCTGTAGTTCAGATGATTTGTGCAATTGTGCATAGTTTGACCAATTTCTTGTTTAAGTTGGATTAGTACCATGTTAATTTTGCATTGCCTCTGGTGAATAGCCACAGGGCTGTAATCTGTGCCAGTAATTTGTCACACCAAAGCTCTCCAGAGAACTATACAAAACATTTGTGTAGTGAGGATTAGACGCTGAAAGCCATATCTTAGATTGTTAATAAATGTTAATGACAAAACCCAGCTGGTAAGTCTTGGAAAAGAGATCTAATGCTTTGTGCCCATTGCCAAAAAAATGTTTAAACAGAGATTTCCATTACTCAAAGGTGACCTAGTACAGTCAATTTGTGAATTAAAGAAGCATAATCTACAGGCTAAGCATTTACTAAAATGCTCTTCTGATTTGCAGCCATAAAAGTCAATGTTTCCTTAATTAAAATTTCCTTTTAGTTTGGAGCTAATTCTTAGCACACATCTGTGATGGCTTTATATTTTGTAGAGTATGAGATAGGGAGTACATAACATAGAGAGGTATGGGACTGTTCATAGAAAATGCTCTAAACTTCTCCATGTCTAGGATTTTGAATGCTAATCATAGTGCCAGTGGTAACCAAAAAAATGAGGGCACATGCTTACCTTTGTTTAACAGAAGTTAACTGAATTCAAACACAGTTTGTAAAGCTGAGTGAAAATAGACTTTAACTATCTACCTTTTCTTCCCTCTTTGTTACTCAGTGTAAGTCTCTATTAATACTTTATTATTCAGCTTTAGGAAGACAAAAGTGTTAACAAGTTAACTACCTTTCAAAGTTTTCTGATTGGGAGATCTCAATACTACACAAATGAGACTTCCATAGTTTTGATGTATGTGAACATTATTTCTGAGAACAATCCATTTACGCAAAATTGCATACATGCTTACAGAGATCTTGGATCCTAAATTGAGTTCCTGAGTGCAAGAAACGTTTCAGAACAAAAATCAAAGCTGACAGAAGTGTCATTTTCAGCAATTGATTGTCCGTGTTATAATCTAGAAAATGAAACTTTCTGAATTTACCTGCGTATATTATTTAGTGTTCTGGGAGAAATAAATTTGTAAGTCTTTTAATGTGTTTGTGCCCTACGGATCTGTTAAACCAGCACTGTTGCATTTGTTTAAAACAACACAGACTGTATTGACTGGCTGATGTTCACTCTGTCTTGTCCAGTGTCTTGCTTATTCACTCAGTAATTAATTTGATTAATTTATAAGTAATTTAGACAAGGATGGGATGTAAATCTTTGTTTAAAAAAAAAAGCACAAAAGGAAAAAACCCACAGTTGTAGGTCCAAGTCTTGGTTAAAAACTGTGTCTTGAAACCATCCAGGCCCTCCTACTGACTTGTCAGCTCTGGGTTATTTTCAGAAAACTTTACTTGAGTTCCTTAGCTTCAATCATAAGTTTTTCCCACAGACTTGCATGGTATGTGTGAGTGGGAGAGTGAATAGTGGCTGCTATTTAGCCATTGTTTAGTCTAGTGTATGTATGTTTACATCTCCCTTTTGGATTTATAGGCAGCCATGGCAAAATAAAGATTGTGCTTCCTTGATTGAAGAGCCTCTTAACTAAAGCACCTGGTGGCATACAGGGATTCTTTTATGATCTGATTATAATTGAAATTTTGAAGTTTTTTTTATTATTGGTTAATTTTTATTTAATGCTGATAGTCCTGTAGTACTGTCGGTGTCAAAACACGACCGAAGTTCCCACCATGCAAGCTCCTGGAACAGTATCCCATGTCTCAAGCACTACATTAGAGATGCAAGCTGATGAAGAAAAGTAGTAAAACATTGAAGTAAATTATCTTACAGCTAGTATGTGGCTTTGTTTGGATTGGCTTTGTTTTGTTTATAGAGATGTAACAGAAGGATGGCAGAATATCAAATTAATTAGAGACAGGAATATTGGTGATAAGCTTTACCAAGGGGGAAAAGGAAAGAAAGTGAGCGATGGTAATAGTGTGACTAGCAGGGCTAGGTAAGTAGTGGAGGAGAAGATACCTGGGCCAACTACAAGTATATTTGAAAAGGTAGTTTTCCAAGTAGTTTGCACATGATACTCTTGGTTCATCTGTGGCTGCTTACTGTGGGATAGTTGCTGGTAGTGGCGACGGAAGAATAAAGTTTCCAAGAGTTCTGTGCTTCTAGTGGGTCTTGCTTTCTATCCATAAAGTTGCCTTTAGTCCAACAGCTGATGATTCTGGAGTGTTCTCTTATCTGAAATGTAAAAATGCAGATTTCTAAAAATTTAAAATTCTAACAATTCTTAAAACGGCTGGAGTGACTACAATAGGCAGTTGGAAATGAATCTAGAATGTTGCTTATTTCAGGATGTATTGTAGGAGCATATTATCTCTGGAAATGTAAAGTATGTCAGAAAGTCTTAGTTAAGAATTTTAAGCATGTGAGTATGTATGTTCAAACTTCGTATTCAAATATAACTTAGTTTTCAAGTTTGAGCATAAAACGAAGATCTTACAAGCAGCTTTAGAAATGTTGGACTGATTGATTAGTACCACAAATGTGTGGAAGTGCTTTATTAATATTAGTTTTTAGTTTTGGAAGAACTCACAGTAAATTCTGCTAAATTTCAGGTACTACTATACAGTACAGTTTCATTCCTTTTCTGGTTTAAAAAACCAGTGTGTTTGCACAATGGATTGTTTAACTATGATGGAAAAAGTGGGTTTAATACCTGAATGTCTGATACAGTGGCACCGGTTTATCATTCATGACTGTGAATAAGAAATCCTTCTATCTCATTGTCACAAATGAGTCTTTTTGTGGACCCTCAACATGTAACAAAATTGTATATAAATTAGTTCAAAATCAGCATCCCTCACTTCTTACCAAACAACTGTTTTAAATTCTTGGCCATCTTCTTGTCTTGATGGATTTTTAGGAAATGGATTCCCGTTGCTCTGCTATGAATGCTGCATATATAGTGCAAGTTTGCTGCTATGCACCCTACAAATTGTTATGACAGACCTTTAAAGTAGTAAAAGACTGATGTTGGGAAAGACATTTGAAAATTACTGACTAAAAAGTGTATAACTTAAGTAACACACAGGATCCATCATAAATGAATCTGCAAAATCCATTCTCACTTGCTTTTGTCTTTTTTCCAAGTTGGACTGTCTTAAACTGAACACTGGGGAAGTCTTGCCTCAGGAAGTGTGTTGGTTTTTTTGTTTGGGGATTTTTGGTGTGGTTTTTTTTTTTTTTTTTTAATTTTAACTTAATATAATTGTGCTTAAATGTCATTATTCAGGGCAATGACATGGCACACTAAAGAAATTCTTGACTTTCACTGTTACAGAACTAAAATTAATCTTGTCATTTCCCTCACCCCTCCCAAACAAGGAAATGCCAAATATTTGTCATGTTTACATCACTGTTATATTAGTAATAAAAATAAATTTCTATTCACATTTATCTGAAAGCAAGTCCTACACATTGGACTGGGGACTGATGTACTGATAAACCTTTCTTCTCTGTGGTGAAAAGGAGAATTTAGCACGTTCTTTATGCAGACTTACTGCCATGCAAATCTAGGGCTATTATCCTAAGCAACAAGCATGTTCACTAGTGGCACTGATTTTTATTTTTTTAAATACAATTTTGCCAGTGGAAAACATCAAAAGGAACAGGAACTGAGCAAGGGATTCTTCAGCCTTGCTTTTCCTATACCTCTCCTTGGCTTTTGCATCATTTTCTCTTTTGTCCTTGCCTTGGTTTTAATAAACATCACTAAAGATGTTTCTATAACTAAGTCATTCAGTGGGGGCATAAAGGACCAATGTATTAAATGAGAAGCCTTCTGATCAGTAGAAAAGCACTAGGAATATTGTCTTCTTCCAGGTCTGATTGAGCTTTGGGCTTTGTTCTGTTAACCTTCAGTGTATGTACTTCTAAAGTATACTGCTTTGAGTTTAAAATACATTTTTTGCTATCATATTGCCACTGTGAGCACATTGCTGAACAGCAGAAACCTCCAGATCATTGAACTTTCCTGTTTCAATTAGTAATGTGTCAACTTGTCATGCAACTTGTAGTCCCACATGCTTCTTGTGGCCAGCTCACAGTTATCTTTCCTCTGAAACTGCCACTGTAAGAATACTTGCAAAATCTTTCCATGTAGATTACTCATAATACACTCCCCAGACTGAAAAACTGCATGAAAGACTTCTATTCAATGTAGTCACAGCTATTTGATGATTTGTGTGTATTGCCTTATTATAATCTGTTTCATTAGTAGGCTGGGATGTAATTTTCTGCTGACCTGTTGAAATCTTGCTGTGCTAGTAGTAAGAGACACTCTGCTCTGCATGAATTTACCAGTATTTTGTTTTTAGGTGGTGTTTGCTCAATGTACCTTCAAAAAAATTCTTTTGTAGAATTACTGAGATACAAAAAAATTGACAAACTTACATTAATGCCCCAGCTTTCCATGCCAGTAGTCCTAGTCTAAAATGGGACAATTAGAGCATGAATAAACTGAACTGAAAGAGTAAGAAGACTTTTTTTTTTCCAAAGTGAATACTGTTCTTACTGTCTTCAAAAATGCACTGGGCTGAGGCTAATTGTGTCTGCAAATCAGTGTAGGTAGAAAGTCTAAAAAGGAGAAAAAAATGAGATAATGGCTGCTAGAAGTCCTCACTTCTGTTAAAGATCTGGGTTTTTGACATCACCTAAAAGGAAGATGTCAGCCTCATCCTCCACAGTAGTGAGGTTTTTTCTGCAGGGGACACAGTTTGCTTGTAAATTGCATTCTTATATAATTTAGTGTGTGGTCTCCAAGACTCCTACCACTTTTAGATAATACAAAACCAGATTGTACTAGACAAATTAATTCCAAAACCAGAACTTGAATATGCAGGATGTGCTGTATCTACCATGGGGATAAGTATAGCAAGTTTCTTTAGACTTGTAGTGTGATCAGGAACAGTAGCTAATTACGAGACTGAATTACTGGATTCTTTACCTGTAGGGACAAACAGGTGGAAATTTCTAGACTTGTTTTACATGTACAGGGCAACAACTGCTCTCCTGAGGCTAAAGTAGAACTTTGCAAAGGAGATTTAACATACTGGAAGTTTTAGGTCACGTTTCCCCTAAGCTATTAATCTCAACTTTTTTCTTTTTTTTTTTTTCTGACAAACAGCAGTATTTTAACTTGTTTCATTTAGCAAAGCAAACAACTCGAATACAACTATCAAAATAGTTAAGATAATTATATTCCTCCTCATAACCCACTGTATGCTTGGAATTTGGCTCTGCTGTCTGGATGCTGTTGCCTATCCAGCTATTTGGAAACCAGATAATATCATAGTGATATTTGCTGTGACTTTAAAAAAAAAGCGCCCTCTGTCTTTTCTTTGTTAAATAATTCAACAATAACGCTTGATTTGTAGCAGTTTTAAAAATACAAATATCTATCTTAATTAAAAACATTTGATGATTAAGAAGCTCCTAATATATTTGGTATATTACTTAAGTGTTTAATTTTCATTCTTTTAATAACTTGAATCATGTCTCTAGTTGGAATTTACCTGATTTTAGCTTTCAGCCCCTGCTTTTGATTGAGTAGGAAAAACAAACAAACAAAAAACTAGCCAACTGATGTGAAATATCAATCTATCCTATACATAGGTCAGCAGTAGATGCATAAGATCTTGAAACTCAGCTTGGATATCTTTGAGTGTCTTCCAGCTGCTCTCAGTCAATTAGTTAAGTACCTCATGAACCAGCAGATGCATTCAGGGTATTCTGTTTAACAGACATCAGTGAATGTATTCTTGGTTTATCTGTTTCCTTTTCAAATGAATTCATATTTTTGTCCCCATAATATCCCACTCCTTCACATTCACTTTTTCCCCACTGAATAATTCTGTACTGGCAGCAGACTGTTTATTCCAGAATGTCTTCCTCATTTATTAATGTATCAAAGAATGGATTCTTCTGGAGTCCACTGTTACTTTCTTGCTCTTGTGGAAATGGTAGCCTTTGTCTGGTCTTGTAAACCCTGTGTAATCTGAGAGGACTCCTTCTGTGACAGCTTAGTTTTGTGTTTAATTGCAGGTGATTTCTTTAGTGTTTTTGAGTCGTGTGGTTGGTTTGTTTTTGTTTTTAAGAATAGTTGGAAGTGTGACTTTTTTACAAAAACTGGATTCATTCTAATAGGTGTACCCATATATCCTGTTAGTTTTGGTTTTGGTTTTAGTTGTGGTTTCAACCAATTTGGCCATGGTGGAAGTAAGTGCTGCTGGTAGTTGCTGGATATTCTTATTCGTTGCGGGGGGGGGGGGTGACGGGGGGGGGGGGGGGGCAGGGAGGAAGTGGAGAAAGAGTTATACCTGTGGTATCAACACTGATTTTAGTGATATGTTATATCTCCAGTTAGTCTTGAAGCATTGTGTTTTAGTTTCCCTAGAACTCTTAAACTCTTGGATAAATATCAGCTGGCTGTAGTGACTTGTTACTATTTGCTGTATCTGTTTGTATATTCCTGTTCTAAAACCTATTGTGCTTCAGTCTGAGAGTCTTCAAACCTGTCCCATGTAAGAAAGGGAGCCTCTCACATGAGAATGTTCTTCTGCAGTGAACTCTTAGTGGGGAAGGAAGGACTATGGGCTTATCTCCCCTGAGTGTGGGGGGGTTTTTTTATGCTTCAGTCATCTATCAGCTGTGGACTCCTTGGCAGGATTCATGGTTCTGGTTTCATTATTAGTATGTGTCTCTTTAACAAGTTGTTCTTCAGGCTTTCTGACCTGTCCCACTGTGTTTCTAACATTCGATTTGCCTTGTTAGTGTATTGAATTTAGTATCAAAAAAATGTATTTGGGGGGTTACATACATGCTGTGGTTTCTTGTGAAGTACTTAGCTTATTGCATTGCCTGATCATATTAACAATTAGACTCTTTGTTTATACAAATTCCTTGTGAAATTCAGACTTTCCTATCACTTACTGATCATCAACAGGGAGCGCTTAAGATGCTGGGAACTGAGGTTCAGGAAACTACCAGAGTAAACTCTTCCAAATATTATTAGGTTGATTGTGTAATGAATACACTCACATGTATCAAACAAAACTATCTTTTTTTTTTTTTTTAAGCCCATAATAAATATAAGACTGATTGTATTAACAATCAAATATTTCAGATGAAAGCAATGTCAAAATTACAAAGGTAACCTTGCAGTTCACAATATATCTAGATCCAGGATGTTTGTGTAACCTTCTGCCTTAATTTTTAACTATTGGAAGAAACACCATTTTAACTCAAAGTCTTCTGTCTCATTCAGAGTGTAAGGCTGACTGCATTGAGTTAGTGCGCAAGGTCATATGGAAAATTACTGGGAGGAGAATGGGTGGAGAGAGGACCACGCTTCTCATTAAGACATTTTAAAGTCACAAATTGGTAGTGGACTCAAACCCTAGTTTTGTTATAGTGTCTGTAGAGAGCTTAAAATTCAAATAAACCACCAAAAAAACCCGCGAAAAAGACCACCAAACAGACAAAAAAAAAAAAAAAATACACTAAACTTTTAGAATGGATAGTTTTCATTAAATCAAACAAATAGGTTACCAAAGACTTTACATAGACCTAGGCAAATGTAAAAGGAAATGTCACCAGAGCTTTTATTTCAAAGCTTATTTTTTAGGTATGGAGCTGATGATGGAACCTTCCTGCAGCTATTTAGCATTTTTCTGGGATATTTTGTGGGTTGTTTGTTAGGGGGATAGGGGTGTGGTTTGGTTTTAAACTTGTAATTTAGAATACTGTGTAGCAGAGGAATAAATGTCCGTGTCTTGAGCAGTTCCACAAGTCTAAGTTTTATGTTTACCATCTAAACCAGAGTTTCTAAAAGGTTTTGTAACATTTTTGTTATTTTGTTAATGGAACTGGGTTTCAGCTGATCCAGCGTGGATGGGTTTACTACCCTTGTGGTAGTCACTGGTCTCCCGCATTTCTAATACTGCTGGACACTTAATTGTCATTACTTCATTCCTGAAGTTTTTCTCATGTCACTATAATTAGCACTTCTACATCTAATCAGGTAGTCAATTGAGTTATGTTTTTACTCCTTCCCACATTAGCGTGAACAAGAAAATGCAATGGCTCACCTTAAAAAGCAGCAACAAGAGTTGGAGCACATGAGGTTGCGCTATTTGGCAGCAGAAGAAAAAGAGCTGGGTAAAACAGACCGACAAGAGCTGGATGATATCAGAAATGAACTCAACAGGTATGAAAGCATTTGTAAGATTCCTTTCCCTTCCCTCCTCCCCCATTCTTTCCCTGCCATCTGCTTTAGCACAAGAGAAGGTTCAGTTAAATCAAGATTGTAATTGACTGTCAGTCCAGTGCAAGAACACAGTTGAGTGTCCTTTAGGTAAAGACTGCACGTTTATAAAATGCAACAGTACTGCAATATAAAAAAATATATTTTTAAGGCCACTGTTATCATCACAGTTGTATAGTGTCATGCTTTTTTCTACTTAAAACCTTCAGTTCTAAGGATAACTACTGAATTAATAAAAGAAAGAGGCAAGTTTTATTTATATTTTTAATACATTAAAAGTTTTTATCTCCCTAATGTGGACCTCTAAAAATTGTCTGTAGGGGTTCTGTATGTTGAACTCTTAAGTGCTGTTTGCATAATCAAAATAGGAGCCTTACTAGCAAGTATTATAGTTGTATGTGTATATAGAAAAGGTATTGTTAGAGTTTAAGTATTACATTGTTTTACTTGTTCCCTAGAGAGAGGATAGTTTGTTGCCTTTTATAGATTTATTTTACTAAGTACTTCAGTATATAAATAACCTACAGACTTAATATGAAAACCAGTTGTCTTTAATATGGCACATCCTCTGATTCTTATTTTGTCAACATCAGGCTAAAGCAACAAGAAGAAGAGAGAAAGCAATTGCAGGATATTAGAGATAATTCTGCTGCTCGAGTGGATAGTCTTCATTCTAGAAAATTAAATGATAACATGGATGATTATCTATCTCGTCTGATAGAAGAGAGGGATACGCTGTTGAAAACGGGAGTATATAATCATGAAGACCATATTGTAAGTGAACTTGATCGTCAAATCAGAGAAGCTATTGCAAAAAGGAATACCACTAGATAAGAACATACAAAAAATTGTTAAAAAGGGCCAAAGTTCGAACAGTGAGTGTTTTTTAGAAACGTGTACTACTTTGCTAAATATGTAAGGTCATTGTAAATACTTACAGCGTGTGAAGTTAAGCACAGTAGTAAGTTTTACAGGGACAGTGACTGTTTTTTAATGTGTTTTTTTTTTTAGTTATGTGTATACGTGTAAATATATTTATCTTGTGTATTTTCTTTGAAAATATTTTGTACTTCCTTTTGCATCACCCTGGCTAGGTTTATTTGTAATCTTTTTAATATTCTAACATTTTTGAGCAATACTATAATAATTTCTTTCAATTTATGAAAAGATCTCTTCAGCTATACTTGGGAAAAGTTACATAAGCTGTGTTCCCAGACAGAACTCTTAATTCTGAACCAAAGTGCAGCACTGGCCAAATGTCACTTTTTTTACTAAATCACAAGGTAACCAATTTTTCTTCCTCAGCTGTAGCTAATATAACTAAGCTGTGTAGTGAATAAGAGACAATGGTGGGGGGAGGAGGAGGGGAACTTTCAAACCCTATGAAAAGGAAACTGAATCAGTTAACTAACTAGACTGTTGGTACAGCATGAAAATCCCTTTGCCCTAGCACTCTTGCAGATAGGCCTGTAAGGGTGAACCCAGGAGGGTACAGACCTTGTTCAGAACTATACATACATTCTTACTTCCATCGCTAATCAGGAGAGATACTTGAATCACTAATTCAGTGAATTAATGCACTTTAAAATTCTGAACACATACATAAAACAAGAGCTTTTAAAAATAAAGAAGTTCCCCTTAATTGAGACCTAACTACTTTATTTCAAAGCATGTTACCTCATTACCACTTAAATTGTATGTGTAGGTTTTGTTTGACTGTATGAACAGGAGCAAGCTCAAGACATTGAATGAAAGCAGTTTTGGTTTCCAGCCTTCGTTTTATTTCAAATCATTTTTGGTTTACAATCATTTGTGCAGATCTACCTAATATTAACTTACAACACTGTCCTTTTAGTAGGCATGATTGTCTGTTCTGTAGGCAGAAACTGGATAAATTTGAAAAGTTGAACTCTGTTTGAATGTCAAGTACAGAAAACATCTTATAATTGGTTAGTTTTAGAAAGAACAAAGATACAAGTGCAAAAATTCTTCTTTTTAACATAAAATCAGCGAACTGCCATGGACATAGCCTTCCTGTTTTGTATGATATTAATTACAAAACTGACTTTGCCTCTAGATACATTGTTTTGTTTTGTTTTGTTTTTTCTCCCTACCATGGACATATATTTGTTTAGGCTTCTTGTATAAATGCAGATCATATTTCGTGCAGAATTATCAATACCAGACTTCATAAGAAATACTTTTATAGTACCTTGCACACTGTAGTGTATATTTCAACTTGGTGTGCTTAAAGACAAAGCAAACACCTTCATAAATCCAATACAAATCTGTGAAAAGTCCTTCTACAGATTTTTTTTTTTCCATCATGGTTTTGTCATATTACTGATACATGATCATGTGTAATTATTGTGAATGAATCGAGGATGTTCTGTTTTGACAGGAACACTTGCTCATGCTGTTTTTCAGCTGCTTGCTCACTTGTTAGAAGTGCAGTTTCTTCTTCAAACGCTGGAGGGTGCCTTAGACTTAAATATCACGAAGACTGTGTTGACTAGATATTTGTAACTGGTCACATTTTTTGAACTGGTATTCTACGACATTTCAGGCGTGTTACTTCATTTAATAAAAGTTCAAATTTTAAGTAGTAAGAATTTTGTGGGTGTTTTTGCTATGTTTGAACAAAAATCTCTATTTCTGGTAATATGACAGTGCTTGAACTCATAAAATTCAAAAGTTCAAGAAGTTCACTTTCAAAGTTAATTTCACTTTTCTATTTGTAATTGACTTGTCCATGGCTTGTAAAGGAAATGGAAGTCACATTGCTGTGGGGTTTAAAAAGGAACCACTCAGGTGAGTTTTCTTATTCAAAAGCATATTTAGCATTTTTTGTTATAGTCACTACTCTTCAGTGTTCATTGTTTGTATTAGAATGAGAATTAATGATACTTTAATGTGTTAATTTCATTTTTTAGCACAATTTTTCTATATGCTTCAGTCTGAATTACTATAGAAACAAAGTCTGTATTTGTAGTAGGTATCTCCAGCAGAAATGAGCACAATATTACTTTTTTAAAAGTTATGTTGCATTTCATTTAAAATGGTTTTGAGACACTAAAAATGTTATAGTTATTCAGTGGAAAGACCAAATACTGTGTTTAAGTCAAAAATATCTTACCATTTTTATCTTAATCTCTCTTCATGGCAAAAGAAATGCTATTTGAAACAGATGCATGAGATAACGAGCTTATTTTAATTTACCCAGCATAAAAAGACTGCTGGAAATGAAACCCGTGTTTACAGGTTCAGTCATGGTTTCATGTGCCCTAAAAAAGGGGTAGGAAGAGGAGCAGCAGCAAGGCCCTCCCCTCGTTTTGGCAAACTCCTGCTATTGATTTTATTGCACCCAGATTTTCACTAGGGAAGTTGATGGAATTGTTTCAAACAAGTACGCTTAGCAATATGTTTCTGTGAACCCAAATGCCCGTAAAAATTACGAAATGGGGGGGGGTGGAGGCTGTTCTATGTCAGTCCTGTTCCAAATCAGTTCCAGCTTTCATCTGCCATACAATTCAGTCCCAGAAGTTGCAGTTGGATTTGGGTAAGGAAACTTTGATTTTTATCCTATATTTGTTCAATCCAGCCTTTTAAAGGAAAAATGCTAGCCTGTGTGAAAATGAGAGCATTCAGAAACACTGTTCTTTTCTCTTCTTTCTGTTAATCTTCAGACAGAGGATCCCCTCCTGTCTCTGTATGTGCTAATTGTTCTAGCAGGAATGCAGACCTGCTGTTACCAATCTTTACTACCAATGAGTTGCCTCAAATTAATTAATACAGGTTTAAATGTAAGGCAGCAAATCTGTATGTAATATGTTTATGCAACTTGATATGGAACATTAGCTAAGATTTAGAGAACTGTTGCAAAGAAATGAACCTTTTTCCCCTGATAATTGTTTGACAGTCAGAAAAACAGTCTCTAAATTCTTATTTACTTAAGTAGTGGAATGCATTATGAAAAAATGACAAATTATTTTAATAATAAGCACTCTTTTGCTTTGAATTATTTAAATACATAGTTACATTATTGATCTTTCCAGTATATTGTTTTGGGGGATGAAGCTATAACCACCATTTCTGTAATATTTTAAAGTTATCCAACACTTCTAACACCAATAGACTTTCAAAAATGGTATTGTGGAAAAGAAGCAATGTTATGTCTGGCACTGAGGTTTCAAGTATTCAATCCATAGTTCTCATTCACTGAAGTTTAAATGCTTCTCCCTTCCAGCCACTGAGATAAACCTTAATGCACAACTAAAGACGGAAGTCCTTTATCATATCTTCTAAGTGCTACTGAAGTATTTATACCAGTCCCAGTTATTATGTATTTATGCAATTATTTATTTTGCTACTACTGTGCCTAAATCATCGTGACCTGTGTCAAGGCTTGGATAGGAAACACTAGCACTGCTGTTGTTAAAGACAAAACTGTAGAAAGGCAGCTGCATACTTAGATCTCATTTGTTTCTTCAGGGGGTTGTATTAGTAGTGTTTTCATTAGAAATGTTTTTACAGATGTTGGCTATCCAGATATGAAGTGTCTGTGGTGGAGAGGCAGTCAGGAGTTTGGCATTCAAAACAGAAAGGAAAAAAGTCAACTTTGAGACACTAATTTATAGAAAAATAATTTACTGACTTTCTGATGTGTAAATGTACAGTAACCCCATGGCGGCTTTAATGGAGAGTAATTGAGTTCTTGCAAGTACAGTTATTTTCTATTCTTAACTTGAAGAAACGCTGCAGCCTGTCGTTCCCCATCACTGAAGACTAAAATAGTCTCCATTAATAATGCTTCTGGAAAAGTGACACCCCCTGCTTTGTAGTCCAGTACTCTTTTTTTCTTTTTTTTTTCTTCCCCCCAAGTGAAATACTTGTAGTAATTTGACAGCATTTTAAACAGTTTATGTATTACTACAAAAAACTTTTGTTCTAACAATATACATAGAGAGTAGATGATAATGGTAGTGTAGTGTTACTGAATGTTTGACCAAAGGCTTTTGATGCAGTTACTGAGATGGCACTGACAAAATAATACGGCATCAAAATTTAGAGGGGGTTTACTGGGGCAGATGGAGTCTGGTAGAACAGTCTACAGCCTACTACTGTCATCACAATTATTGTATGGTGCTCATAGCTTTAACTGTACTATGAAAATAACTGCAGAAATTGTTGTCAGAGCACTATGATTTACTGTGATATCATGAGTGTTGTTTCACGAATACAAATGTAAATAGGACAGCAAAATGAAGTCATTGGGTTTTCAGTTGAGCAGGTAATCAAGCCAATAAATGTTTTGTAGAATTTAGGTTTAAGTGGTAATGGTAAGTCATCGTACATGTTTGTATTTGCTTATAGCTTAGCATAAGTGAGGCGGATTTGGTTGGTTGGTTGGGTTTTTTTCACCTCTGGAGGTACGGAAAATAATTGTATTGATCTCTTGTTAAGAAACATTGGTTGTACAGGACACTGGGCCATCAGGATGTTCACGTGAGAAGGCTATTTTTGGTAACAAGACTAATATTGTCATACAATAGGTCATCCAGATCAGGAGTGAAAGGGATAATAAGCTATTATTTACTTTATAATCAGACATCCATGTGTGAAGTTTCAGTCCCATTCATACTGGGCATGATGCTTCTCATCTAAACGAATAAGACAGCTTAATAGTTTGGTCTTACAGCTAGCAGTCTAGGCAAATACTGCAGGTATGTTTCCATGAATATCAGTGCATACCTGATGTAAACCACAGAGCCTACCTGTTTCTCCAGGAACTGTTCAGGCAGTGTGGAGGGTATGTTGTTTGAACTATATAGTGTTTTCTACTCTTGTATAGCAATGATGTTTTTTACTGCAATTTTCCTGACTGTGGATGTATATTGTGTTTTAAATACTCTAGCTTATTGATTTATCCTGACTATTCAGCTCAGAATCAGACCATTGCACTGAAAATTTGGGCCAATAACCCAAAATAAATGAAAAAATTAAGCAAGACCACACTGCTACTACAAGGAATTGGCAGGTATATCTCCATAGGTGTATCTCCATGAGAGCTCTCTGCTATTTGTGGAAAACCTTGCACACCTCAACAGCACCCTTCTGTGCCTCTACAGTGAGTTCTACCTGTCCAATCCTACTACAGCTTGCAGAACAGATGGATTTTTTTTCTCTATCTGCTTATTGCATGTATACAAGAAATCATTAAAATGTTCTCAAAGTTTTGCCTGAGAATAAATATTTTTATGCTAGTGATTCCTATTTCATTTACATATATCATTGTCAATGCAGGTGGCTTCTAATAGACTTTGTAGAAGTAGGTAGGCTTAGCAAGAGGACATCCCAGAAAGCATTTTCTCTTTAATACTGTGTAAGGGAAGAGCAACGCTTTTCTATCCTGACCAAAAACTTGTTGCAGTATTTGGTGCAACATGGCAAAATCTCTCCTGATCCACTCATGAAGGGGCTCCCACTGATAGACTGAGGGTTGGGCACAATGTCTGTGATTTCTCTGCCCATCTTGGTTATAGGGGTGTTGAGTGATCTTGAACAGGGCTCTGGGCCTCCACTTCCTATCAGCAAAATGAGAATAATGTGGGAAAAGCTTTTCTGTGTAAGTGGTTCACAACTGCATTGAACTCAGACTGTCTGTGCTGGATACGGTCATCTTAATGCCCTAAAAGCGGTAGTTACTAGCTTCTGCTGAGGTGCTTCTTCAGAAAATTAGTACAAGCTATTTACTTTGCCCTTTTTTTTGTATATAATCAGCATCTTCTTCCATTCTTCTGGCTAATTACCAATTCATTTGAAAGCTCTAGAAAAAAAGCAAAAATATTTCAATTTTTTTTTTTTTAGAACTCTTGATTTCCAGGGAAAGTAAGGAAGTCCAAGGCTGCAGACTTCCAAGAAAAGCTAGGTTAATCTTATTAGGAGATTAATTAAATAAAATCACTTGATTAGGACAGAAAAAGTCAAAACATCTGAAGTTTTGGGCCTGCCCCAAACAAGACTGTATGTTATATGGGGCAGTACTGTTCACTTTTGTCTCTCTTGATAAGATGGAAGTGATTCTTCATTACACTGATACTTTGATGAATAGCTAGTTAATGCTTGAGTTTACAGCTGTTCAGAAAATAAAAGGTCAAACATTGTTTGCCATATCCCATCTATTGAGCAAATAAGTAATTGCAAGGGTTTTAGTGAGAAGTTTTATGGGAAAATCATTTTGTGACTTATTAGTATTGAAATACTAATAAAAGCAAATCCCTACTATCCTAACAAATGTGACTGATACTGTTGGAAATGAGTCTTGAAGGTGGAGGGAGGCCAACACTCAGCAAAGGAACTCTCAAATGCTGTGAAACCAATTAGTTATGGCTGAGCAGGATGCCTGCACCCCCATGCCAAATGTGTCTGTCCCCACGAGACAGTCACAAATTCTCCGTCTGGGTCTGGAGCTCAGCACAAAAACTCAGGGGCAGCAGCTTTGCTCTGCTGCACTTGCCATCACTGCAAAAAGATGCTATTTCTGCTACTCACAAAACCTAAACCTCACCTTGTACAGCAACAACTTCCCTTTTTTTTTTTTTTTTTTTTGTCAGAGTGGACTCTTGCCCTTTTACCTGATCCTTCTTATCACATGTAGCTATGATGAAGAGAACAGTGGATTTCACCAGCAAACAAATAAATCTGGGTCGTTTGTTTAAAATTAATAATAATAATAAAAATATAATTAGATATGCAGAGATTTTGTGTGCTCCTTTATATACTTTATATTGAAAGCAATCTTGGTGAGGTAGTTATTTTTAAAAAGCAGCATCTACAGAAAGTAAATTTTGGTTTTCTTATGGTTTTGTTTTGAGTTTTGGTTTTTAAAGAGTTTTTAGTACATGCTCAAGCAGTATTTCACAGAACTGAGATGGTTTTTAAGTTTTATTTTTTGCCCTTCCTTTAATGCTCATTGAATAAGTCATTCACATCTGCACCACTTCTCCCGGAAATGTCCCACCACTATAAAAGGAAAGTCTCTCAGCTGAAATAAATGCTTGTAGAAGAAAATTTTTTTAAAATAAACAAACAAATAAAAGACTCCCCATGTGTTCATTTTACTTGCTGCTTGTTTTACCACTCAAGATTCAGATAAAAGTGCATTTCATGCTTTCTGGAATGCAATCTGTTACAGAGCATGGACAACATACCAACTTGTGTACCACAAAATAACAAGCTTGTATGAGTCCCGGCAGGGCTGCTGTTTATACTACCAGATTCAAACTTTAAGTTAGATAACTTCTGGCAGTGAAAGTGCCCAGCCTGTTACTTATACACTAATTAATCCTGACTCAGAAAAAAATGAAGTCCACTTAGGGCCTCTACAGTCTTAGCTTAACTTTTATACTGTGCTAAGAGATGATTTACGGTACTTCACATTAAAGACTATAATTCTTAAAATCCTTCTTCTATGTCAAGCATTAGGTCTTTAAATGTTAACACTGTGTTTTTACACTAAAAAATAGCAAGGAATACAGGATTGAACTACAAAGCAACTTTTAGTGAGCTTAGATCAAATTGTTTTCTATTTAAGCTCACAAAAGAAGAAAGAAAACAGTGTTGTCTACTCTTCTAACAGAGGAACAAGGAGTATGATGAATAACAGTATGAAGTAAACAGACTACCCCATGTGGTTTGAACGTATATATGTGTATATTTAAATAATCTAATGAAAGAAGGAACGTGCTTAAGATAATCCATCCAGGTTTCCTTAAGGCAGAGAGACTTGCTTTATCTTTCTTCATTTTCTTCTGTAGCACAGAGCAGTATTTCAGTGGCTCGGCATCCGGATTATGTAATGTTATTTTAATAAGAAAAAACAAAATTGTCTTTGGGGACATGAAAGGCAATGTGTAACCTGGTTCACAATATCTTGCATTTCTGATTCTCTTATCCTCATGAAGCAAAAATCAACCAAACAAAATCCCACCATCATTTGCGGGTTTCCTTGTGGAGTTTTCTGAAATCTTGCATTTATTCATCTAAGTCTCATAAATACATATTTTTAAAATATCACAAGCTCAACTCCCTTTTCTAGATCCATTTTTGTTATCACAGTATCTATTTTAATGGCTATTAAGCTACAATGTACGTACCTTATCTTTGTCAGTTAATGTATCTAATTCCACCAGCCCAGAGGGAATAAACCTGAGGCTAAAGCCTGCAATATATTAAAGAATCAAGAACGCTTATGCAGAACAAACAGAGGATTTAGCTTGGATAAACAGCAGAGAGCTCAGCGTCTTTTATGTCCAGAGCTCAGGACTGGAAGAAGAAAATGACTATAAATCATCCCTGTGAAACAACATAACATAAATGTTGTATGTTTATTTAAAACTTTATACAATCATTTATCTGGGCTATAGCTCAGTTTCAAAAAGTGCTCTGCTGTAATGAGGTACTGAGACTAGCAGTGATCAAGAGTAAAATGATATATAGTCTTCAACCAGAATTTGCTTATGGGAAGAATGGAAAGCACTTAAGCAGACACCACGTATCTATAGCTAGTAGATCAAGCTGGAGGATAATGCAATAATAACAAAAACTTTGATAAATTTTTTCCTGTTTCTCTTCAAAATATCACATTTCTTGTAACGTGACATTGTTTTGAGAGCTAAGCAGCCAGCAATTTATGCCTTAATTTTCACACTTGAATAAAGGCTGATTTGTTGTCAATGTCTGAGGTATGACATGTTGCTCCACAAGACTTAAATTAAAACAAAAACCAAAATAAAACCAGGCCACATCTTTGTCTGGACTTGCATTCCAGGGAGAAACACTCTTTAAAATGTGCTGCTGTTTTATTCTTGCTTATAGCAAGCACTCCTGTGGATTAGTAGATAGTAATTGCTGATTTTTTGACTTAGAGGGCATTGAAGAGCCACTGATGATATATTTGCTGTCTAAGGAGACAGACAAAAAATAAAATGTGGCTTTTACAGCAGAAGATTTTCCTCCAAGCACTTTGCATGCAGGAGTACCCAGAGGGCAGCCTGGAGTCTCCCAGAAAACATTTGGCCCCAGGGGTGCCCAAGCACCCATCGTGTACCAAATGGGGTTTAGCCATGACATCCCAGTTTCAAATGTGCCCAGCCAGAGCTGACTCAAATTTTGTTGTGTGTGAGCACACTCTTGCCCGCAGCAATTTCCGCTGCAGTATTTTTTACCTAATATTTCAGTGTCCTTAGGGCAGATGTTCATTCATCCATGTCTTAGGGGCACGGTTTAGTGCCAGTGTAAGGTTAATTGACTCGGTGATATTGAGGGTCTCTTCCAACCGAAACGATTCTATGACTTCCAGAGCTGATATGGTGGCAACTTGAAGCCTAAGCTGTTCTGTGTTACTTAAAGCAATTTTATTTCTGTTTGCAGGACAGCAGATTCATTAGTCATTCAATAATTAACTATCTAAAAAGTATTAAATCTAACTGCACCATTTGCACCTTGATTTTTTATTTTATTTTGTGGTCCATGAAGACAAGGACCTGTAGAGATGGGGCTGACTGAAGCAATGTATCTGCTGACAATAACATCAGAGGTGAAACCTTCTTCTCTTTCTGTTTCCCCTCCACAGCTGACAGCACCCTGTAAAACCGTGCCATAAAGAGCACAAGCTCATAAATACTTCTATGCCTATGCAGCTCCAGATGTTTTCAAGCAAATATATTCATTATGTCAATAACAATAAAAAATATCACTTATTCAATAATTCATAATGGTTTCAGAGCTGCTGGAGGCTAGTACAGATCACTTTACTTTAGATAACTTATAAATGTAGATTATTTCCATGACAGACTGAAATTACTTTCTGGTGAATATTTATTTGAGTTTTAATTTTCTTATTAACCCAGTATGTTCTAGAAAAGAAGGTCGCGGTGCTACTGTCTTCCTCATGCTGCTCTGCAAGTAACAACATTTTTGAGAACTGTTTCATGAAAGCAAGGTCTTAAACATTTCTCTACACCATCAACACCAGAGCAAACTCTTGGCATTTTTTTTGGTAGCTGAGAGCATTTTGTCATTTTGAAGTAAACACCTCCATGAGGAATACAGAGCACTGTGCTTCTGCCCTCTTCATGGGAGCTGCTGCCTAAACCCTGGACCAGCCCTTGCAAAATGTACCTCTGGCACCCAGGAAAGCCCTGGCATAGCTGGAGCATCCGTGGTGGCCGAGGCACCCAAGGGAGGGCTGGGGTGAGAAGGGGCTCCCCTTCATAGCGAATGGGAGATAGAATGATGTGCCAGATGCCAGGGGGTGCAGGGGAGCCCCATTCCTGCTCCTCCGATAACAACATCATCAAGACCTCTCCAACCTTGTTCCCGCTCGTGGTTCATCATGCGGGGTGATGGCCTGATCCTGTTCTGTCCTTTGCCTGCATGTGGTGCATTCTGAAACAGAAATGACATCGATATTCTTGAAAAAAGTGAAAATTGCATCTGTGGTTTCCCACTCAGAGTAAGGAAGAGCTGAAATATCTCCCAGAGGGCAAAAGCAAGGCAGTCAGAGTGTGAAGGAAGGGGCAGGAGGCAGGAGGAGGAAGAAGGACCCCCTACCCAAAAACTGGACCCATGCCTGTAAGGCAGGCTGTTTTCTTTCTCTTTTTCCCCCAGGTAAACTATCAAATTCAAGATTTTCTGTTACTCGTGTGTCTATATCCCAACAACCCCAACATTTTAAGTGAGATCTGTTGCGATGGTGCTCAAACCCTGAAGAAGCATCTATTGTGCATGCAGAAACACACACAGGGAGCAAGTTTAGGATAGCATTTCTAGCTTGTTGTTCAAAGTTAATTTTTACAAGCTAATAGGTTTTCAAGTTTATTAACAATGAATTTACATTGAATGGGAATCATATATTCTATAATTCTTAACTAAGGCATTGCTTTATTAGTTTAATTTTGCACATGCAAAAAATATGCGACCGCTGGAACCCATAAATACAGATGCGATTAAAAATAAACCTTGCTGTAACACCAATAAAAGCTAGCAACAAATATTTGAAAACTTGAACTCAGTACAAATATGCAAGAAAGCCACGTGGACCCTGGTCGGAGCCAGTTTCTAGGCAGAGATGGGTGACAGCAGAGCATACCCGAGGCCACACACCCCTGGCCGGAGCTGGGGTTGTCCCTGAGCTGTGCAGCTGCACTGCCGAGTCCCTGGGCCCTGCGGACTGGGTGCAGGGAGGCTGCCATTGGAATCCTCCCTCCCCCAAATCCAAGGCTGCCAGGGGCATTCTTCCTCCCCACATCCGCACTGCGATGCTGACGGCTCTTCTCCCCAGCCTGCCACACTGCTCGCCCCAACACCCTGGCTCCCTGCGCCAGGGTGGACAGAGAGCACCCTCTCACTTTAATCACTTAAGAAGTTACTTATGATACGCAACTAAATATTTAGTTGTGCTGAGGACAGCTTGTCACAGACAGCTTTGTTGCTAATGTATACAAATGCTGGTATGGCTCTGGCTTCCTCCCTGCGTACACAGAGCTACACACACTGACCACAGCCTCAATAAGCTGATTTATTTGTTTCAGTTATTTGATAAGTGCATCATACCTCAGACCCTAGGAAACCACTTTAGGAGGATTATAAGTTTTATGATGTGAAAAGATTACCCTGAGTGTGCTGAGCAAAGTTTATATTCAGAGACTGCGCAGGAGGTGAGGCATTCACAGACTGGGCAAAGGGGGCTTGATAGATAGAAAAAGGATTTTCTTTGTTGCTGCACATCTTGTTGGATTATTTTTTCTCTTTTCTTCCGTTACAAAAGTAGCCCCAGCAAAACCCTGAGTTGTTAACCTTGTGACTCTCCTTTGGCTTCAAT
Source organism: Patagioenas fasciata (assembly GCF_037038585.1). Lineage (NCBI taxonomy): Eukaryota > Metazoa > Chordata > Aves > Columbiformes > Columbidae > Patagioenas > Patagioenas fasciata. Next base: position 53,202,123 of record NC_092560.1, on the reverse strand, counting down.
GGGTGTTTCAGGTTCTGCACTTTTTTAAAATAGGGTGCAATCAGTTCACTGGCAAATGAAGGCAGGGGCAGGGAGAGGAAGCTGCAAGGCTCCTCCTGAAGGGGAGGTCCAGAGAGGGTGGCTCATCCCAGCTTCCCCCAGGGCTCCATGAGCACATCACCCAAAGAACATCACCCCAGGGAGGCTGGTGCAAACAGGGCACCTGTGGAAGTGCTGGGTGCTTGCCCAGTCTTTGGGGGGGCTGCACCATCACCCTGTCCCAGGGCAGAGAGCAGCATCCACCAACCCCAGGTAGAATAATTATAAATAGGAGGAAGGTTAATAAGCAAAATACTTGGTGTATGTTTCCACCTGCCCTTTTTAAGGGAATGGACCCACCCGGCGAATGTTTGGTATTGTACTCTAGCAGTGTTCTCATATTAACACAGCAGTGTGAGGTGATAGAAAAAGAAAACAGCAAGAGCAAGTGAAGGTGGCACGCACAGAATCACAGAGATCTGCAGATCTCAGAGAACTTTGCTCAAGTGCTGGGGCAGCAGCCAGGGGAGGGTGTCTGGGGATTTTGCTTTCCCACAAAGTGCTCCGACTCCTTCCCAACCCCATCCCCTCTGCCACAGCTGCAACATGGCCAGATCCCCAGCTCCAGGGACCCCCTCACCGCCTCCCCGAACTCCCTCCACTACATGTTCGGGTGCTGCTTCCCAACAGAGCTCCATTAAATAATGCACTCATGCCTGGCGTCGCGGGGCCCGCGGTTCTCTGCTGTTACTAGAAAGGCATTCATATGATATTCTGTCTCCTGCATCTTTCATAAGGGAGTTTTTATGTGTCACCAGAAAGTACTGGGTAACATACTTTATTAGCCTCATGATACTGCAGCCCATCAATACTTGTCGAGGCCTGATGAGATCATGCTACAATTGTTAATCAGATCAGAAGAAAGAGGTGGAGGAGTGAGAAATACCTTCAGGAAAGAGTCAATTAGAGAGAACAGTACCGCAGGTAAGCATGCAATGTGTTTTTCAGTATGAAACAGTGGGCAACTGATCAGCCCATCACTGAAGTTTAAAACTAACTTTTATGTAATATCAGGCCTGCCTTTTTTCCAGAAGCGAAGGAATACTACATTAGCAGAACACATTTGTGATCAGCAAGTGGACCTTTCAACCACTATCAGCCTCCTTAAGACCCATTATTTAGGAAAGCACTTTTGTGCTTTCAACACATGGAGTGTTGCTGGGACAGTCTCATTTATTTTTTATTAGGCTAAAAGATTTTGGCTTTAAGAGATTGCCCAGCATGGCTCAACATTGATTACTCATGTGGAAGGGTACCCTTGCCTTGTGTTTTTCCTCTTGAGTGAGGAACAATTTGCTGGGGAGAGAAATTATTAGTTCTGACCTCTCTGCATCTTCTCCTTAAAAACTCAGAGCAGAGGCTGATCCTGCTGCCGAAGTAATGCTGATTATTGCATGGGCAAGGTGAGGGGTGCGGCAAGACTGGTGATCACCAAGTTGCATTTAGCAGTGTGGCTCCAGCTGACATTTGGTTTTCAAAACATTTGCTTGTGCACAGTTCCTCTCTGCTGTATTTTTACATCCTGCTCCGGGTCAGAGGAGGGTAAGGTTTTTATGACAAAGAAGTGGAGGTCAAGTGGTTAAATGACTTTTTCTTGAATGGCAGCAGAAGTCTATAGAGCTGGTGCCAATGTGTCATCCCCCCAGATGCTTATTTGAGTTCCTAGGAGTCCCCTTAAGACTGTGATCTGAGGCAAAGCCCAAGATAACTTGGTGACACCCTAGGTGAAAACCATATAATTTACAGAACCTCGTTTTGCACAGCAAGCCCAACATGAAACAAAATGTTCAGTGGTTTACGTCCCTCAGAGGCTGATGACACATCCCAGGTTGTTTGCTCAGCCCTACCAGGCTAGGTAGCACTTTGTCTAGTTTAGGAAGTAAAAATATCTGCACCTTAGATTCTCCTTACTGATTTGATGCAATATGTGAAGAATTTCAGGAAAAAAAAATGAGGAAAGAATGGGATAAGACCCCAGTAACTCATACTGGCAGAGTACTTGCAACACATCTCTTTATACATGCCCAAGGATTCAAACAGGACTTAATTTTGCATGGCTGGGACTAGCAGCTGCCTTTCATTGGTACAAAGTTCAGTCTTTCAATAGGAAAAAAAAAAAAACAACTAGAAAGCCTATTGCATTGTTGCCAGTGCATCAAGGTCCTCCTCTATTAATTTGAGTTCTAGGGACATCATGTTGGTAATCAAATGGATGCTAAGCAGGCCTAGCAGAACAAATGCAGAGGAGAGAAATAAGCTATAAGATAGCTCTCGCAGCCAGAGGTACCCACCTGAATGATTTCAGAGTTCCCAGAGTTATTTTAAGAATTTCTAGCAGAAAACCCTTGGTCTGAACTATGTCAGCACTTCTGAGAGAATATCTAGGGGCTTTTGGCAGAAGGTACCTCATCCACAGTTAATACGTTCTCCATCTTCACGGCACAGTGAATACTGACTTACAAATGTTAGGTACAGCACCAACCTCAGGGCTTCCATGTGGTGGGAGGATTAGTTTTGAAAAGTATGCTTCCCTCCACTGAAATGAAATGAATGAACTCAGTGAGTATAAAGAGAAGTGGGAAGGCTCAAAAAGATTCCAAGTGGGGGAAAAAAAAAAAAAGGCATTCACAAATCAGCAGATGCTGTTACAAGACAAATATAATTAGTTTCACTAAAAAGCACTTGCCTGTATTTCTGAGCAAGGGAATAGAGATAAGTGCATCCCAATGACATGCAAAAATGTTTCACAGAATCACAGAATGTTAGGCATTGGAAGGAAGCTCAAGAGATCACCTAGTCCAATCCTCCTGACAGAGCAGGAACACCCAGATGAGGTTACACAGGAATGTGTCCAGGCGGGTTTTGAATGTCTCCAGAGAAGGAGACTCCACAACCTCCCCGTGCAGCCTGTTCCAGTGCACTGGCACCCTCACTGTAAAAGAGTTTCTTCTCATATTTAGGTGGAACCTCCTGCGTTCCAGTTTATACCCGTTACCCCTTGTCTTATCATTGGTTGTCACTGAGAAGAGCCTGGCTCCATCCTCGTGCCACCCACCATTTACATATTTATAAACATTAATGAGGTCACCCCTCAGTTTCCTCCATGATAAAGAGACCCAACTCCCTCAGCCTTTCCTCATAAGGGAGATGCTCCACTTCCTTTAATCACCTTTGTGACTCTGCACTGGACTCTCTCCAGCAGTTCCCTGTCCTTCAACTGAGGGGCCCAGAACTGGTCACAATATTCCAGATGTGGTCTCACCAGGGCAGAGTAGAGGGGAAGGAGAACCTCCTTCGACCTACTAACCATTGCCCTTCTAATACACCCAGGGTGCCATTGACCCTCCTGGCCACAAGGGCACAGTGCTGGCTCATGGTCATCCTGCTGTCCACCAGGACCCCCAGGTCCCTTTCACCTCAACTGCTCTCCAACAGGTCATTTCCCAGCTTATACTGGAACTGGGGGTTGTTCTTGCACAAATGCAAGACTCTACGCTTTCCCTTGTTATATTTCATTAAATTTTTCCCCATCCAACTCCCCAGCCTGTCCAGGTCTCGCTGGATGGCAGCACAGCCTTCTGGCGTGTCAGCCACTCCTCCCAGCTTGGTGTCATCAGCAAACTTGCTGACCGTGCACTCTATTCCCTCATCCAAATCATTGATGAATATATTGAACTGTACTGGTCCCAGTACGGATCCTTGAGGCACTCCACTAGATACAGGCCTTCAACTGGACTTTGCCACATTGACCACAACTCTCTGGCTTCTTTCCTTCAGCCATTTCACAGTCCACCTCACTACCCAATCATCCAGACCACACTTCCTCAGATTAGCTGTGGAGATTCTGTGGGAGACTGTGTCAGATGCTTTACTGAAATAGAGATAGACCACATCCACTGCTTTGCCATAATCTATCTACCTGGTTATGTTTCCCTGTGACCTCCAGGAGCTGCTTATCCTGCTCGGTATATGTATTTCTGTTCTGCTCTAAAACGAACAGAGGCTATACATTTAACATTAGCAACCTACTTCCAGGGCTTTCCTGAAACATGGGTAGTGCCGAAACCATCCCTGTGCAAGGCCTGATGTAAGTGATGACTGCACTGGGTGCAGGGACAACAAAGCTGTTTTAAAGCATAGATTTACTGCCCACTGATTAGCACAGTTCCTGCAGGCTCCATGAAATTCTTTTGAATAGATAGCAGACACAAGAACAAAGCTGAGAAATCAAATATAAATCTGCTTCCTCAGAGAAAAATCCTGTGTTCATAGTTTACTCCTATTCCTTATAGAACCATTCCACGTAACGGTGGGTCTGATAAACAAACAAACAAGAGCAATAAATACACCTGTTTTGGTGGAATATTTGAGTCTAGAAGGGACCATTAGATCATGCAACCTCATTTTTGTTTATCGGAGTGCTTCACATTTCATCCAGCTATGCCTAAATGGGGCCTAGTAGCCTCTTTGGCTGGAGAGCACTTGCCTTGGCTAAATAACTTCTTCCAGAAAGATTCTCAAACTTAATTTGAGGATGTCAGTTTGAGCACTAAGCATCCTGCCTGCCCACATGCAGATCCTCCATCTCAGGATGATGGAAGGAGAGTTCTTCAGCTATTCTGACAGGGCCAGATCCTCAAGCAGCCAGCAAGAGGCAGGAACATTTTCTAAACTCATTTGCAAACAATTTTCACTGAACACTTCCGTAAACCTTCTGGGCTCTGTAATTCTACACTGGGTTTGATCTCTAGCATTTTACTGGTGATGTATCTTGGCTTCATCTCCTGCTTCCAACACTGGAAGCCAAGTTTTGAAAATTAAACTGTTGGGTTGACTATGGGTTAGATGTGCTCTTGATCCAAGTACAGCAGTTCTTAAATCTGTTTTTACTGATTTACAGTGAAAACAGCCTTTCAATGGCTCTTTGCAGTTTTTCCTCTTTTTTCTATCAGGAAAAAAAAAAAAAATCAGTTCCTTTAAACTGTTTTGCTTTGTATTGAATCCTGGAGTCTTTATGGACATATGTGGCTCTGACTATTGTAAGACTGACATTTCCAGAGCTTTTAAGTAATTCCCCTCCACCCCCTGCCAAGTCAGTCTCATGGCAAATGAGTATTTCATGTGAATAGAGTAAACGGTGGTGGAAAAAACTGAGAATGTGCAATGTTCATTAAAAAATATGATTACGTGCAACGGAAGTGATAGATATATAATTTAAGATTCTCCTAAATTGGATAGCGGTGGAAAAAGTAAGCAGAAAAGACTTTTTGTAGGAAGGTGTCCTTCCTAAACAGGGCAGTGAAGAGACATAACACAGTTTTTTATTTAAAATCTACAATTTATTTGTCATGGACAATAAAACCTGGTGAGATGGGGGTTTAGTTAGTTTAGTTTTGATTTTAATACACAGGAATCTTCACACAATTTTGGTTTATAATCTCTGGACCTCAAGTGACACCTCCGTCAGGTGCCTCCGTGTGTTCTGTCCCTGCCATACAGCAACATTCTCTTTGCATTTTGTCATTTCTTCAGCCAAGAGGCCACCACTTCGCTCTCAGTCCTGAGGTTGCTGAGTGTACTGGCACCAAATTCAGCAAAAGGGACTTCCTGTGCCCTTAAAATAAAATGCAGACAGGAGGCAAATGATGAGAGATTTCCCACCTGTGTCACATGGGGTAAGAGTAATGTAAGTAAAACAAAATATATATATATATGTGTGTGTGTGTGTACAAAATATGTATATGCATTTCTGGGTTTTTTTACTGGCCTGTGTTACTCAATTTTTGCCTGTCTAATAATACAACAGTGTGTTAGTTTAAAGCTAACTTAGGAAACTATGTAACATAGGGGACTCATAACTTTTTATACTCTGGGAACTTGCTGGGGCACTCAAAGTGTTCCCACAATAAGGTGGACAAAGTGTTTGTTGGTGAGACATCACATGGCGAGTTTAAGATGCCTATCACTCATCATGCTACTTTTCTATTTTTTCCTAGCAATTCATTATATCTTTTGGGAAGCTACTTTACCTTAGAAAACTGTTGCAATGTAAAATTATATCATTTGGTCTGGTAAATACAAACATGACATTTTGACTACTTTCCCCACCTCAAATACCACAGAAACTCAGCACAACTCTCCACAGTCAATCATCCTCATCAATTGGACAGGTACTGTTCTGCTTCGCACTAATTTAAATTAGGATGTGTTTGCATTTCTCATTAATTTGTCAGCTTCCATTTGGGAAGCATTCTTGTACAATCAGTGGAAGTCAGTAGGTAAACCTAAGTATTTGCAGAGACTATATCTAATGAGAGCATTCAGGTAGCTGTTGACAGTAGGTGTCACAGGGACAGGAGTCCATCCTTGTAAAAAATGGGTGCAAGTACACGCACAAATGTATACACCCTCCTCACACATTCACACAGCCCTTCCCTCTTCTGCTCCGCAGAAGCCCTGTGCCTATATGGACATACACGGACACAACACATGTGCAACACAAGAATGATGCTGAAGCTCAAGCATAACTTTCACATATGAATAAAACTAATGGTACTATTTAAATACAATAAAAACATGCAGGTTCACCTTGCCAAGTTGTGCAAGGTCACATTGCAATGTGTCGGCTATAAAGATTTCTAAGGAGCCTGTTTTCTTGAGTAACAGCAGTTGGAGAAATGCACTTATCTGAAGAATGAGACTGTTTCTGTAAATCAAGCCATAGCCAAAGAGCAGTTACTTAATATCCATTTTCCACTCCACCACTTTGACTACAGCACACACACTGGACTGAGTCCTGCTCAGGTCTCATTAGCAGTCCACTCAAATCAATGCTAGCACACCTGACACTGTGTAAAGGTGGAAGATAGGTTGACTCCATGTGTGTAGGAGCAGGAGGGTTTGCTGCTTTCTACACACAAATATTTGTACTGTTGTGACTGGGCACACAAGTCCCATGTAAGGGGACAACCAATTTTGAGAATGGGTCCTACCAATCACAAGTTTCTCTGCGGGATAGCCTTGAGCCGTGCAGGTTTATGGTCAAACTGACTCGATGGGAGATGATGTAAAGCTGATGAATAGAAGCATAGAAAGCATTGGGTTCACAGCTACCACCTTTTCAGGTTTTATCGTTTCTCCTACACCCTCAGATGACACATACTATTAACAGGTGCCCTCGTGGCTCACAGTCACCAAGGAGTGATCACTGAAAGCCTTTCAGGGTACTTTTGAGATGCATGGAAGATTTTTCCTTTAAACTTTTTACTCACAGCTGCCAGGACCTGGGAAGTAAGCAAGGCTCCCATCCATCACAGCGTCCTGAGACAGGGACGCATGAAACTGCCTCAGCTTCCTCCAGTTTGGAGACTACTGGGGTACATTAAACACAGCCACTTTGGGAATTGCCTCCTGCACAGAGCTACCGCAAGAAGAGGTGAGGAGCAGCTGGGAGGTGGTGCAGCAGGGTCCGATTCCAGCCCCCGCAGGATGCAGGGGGAGTGGGAGCCGGTTCCTGGCACCGAGCTGATCCCCAGCACCAGCTGATCCCTGGGACTGATATGATCCCTGGCACTGATATGATCCCTGGCACCAAGCTGATCCCCAGCACGGATCTGCCCCCCAGTACCACACTGCTCCCGGCATGGCACCCAACGCCCACACCATCGCACTGGGGCTGCCCTTGGTGACTGCCCAGCTGGGCTGCCTGTGGGCTTGTGAACAGCATGAGCATCTGTAAAGTGTTTTTTACAGATTCTGTTAAATACTATTATTCACAGGAAGCCTTAGAATAATCTAACACTACATTTGCCTCTAAGATATAATAGATGTAAATTCTTTTTTTTTTTTTTTCTTTTAATCATTTTAATGCGATCATTTGTTGGGCCTTAGGGTAAAATTACATTTCACAGCTCCCTTGTTCCCATGCTATGGTAAAAAAGAGATTGATGTCTGAAATTTCAACTGTATTTGTCTTACAAATTTGTTTGACTCCCTGGAGAAAAATTGTCTCATATCATTTGAAGGCTGGTAATTCCTTTGGAATGACCTCTGTGTTATAATTACAGCAAGAGTACTAGCATGTAGCTGGGCAAAGTGAAAGTTAATGTTCTCTGTTTCTAGCTTTGTTATTTTTATTAAACTGCTCCCCTTTAAAAGAAATACCTGGAGATACGGACTTATACTCAAGAGGGCTTTTTGCAGATAACACCGAATGTCTTTTTTCCTGCAAAACACTTGCATGCATTAACAATTATCTGAAGGTTGCAATGTATTCTTTAAGTCATTGTACATTTCTGGAATATATTAGCAGCATTGGAGAGTGTAACATGCCGTTTGCCTCAGGATTATTTACTTTATCCCAGTTCAAATGTTTTGAAATTTTCTGAAGATATATTCAGCCATGTCTTACGTTGTTTTTCTATCATGATATGGGATTGAACTGAGAATAACCTAAATATACCTTCTCTTTAGGGAAGAAAATCCAGTGGAGCTGGGAAGAAATCTAGAGAAAATAGCAAGCAGATCGAAACGCATAGTAAATCATACATGCACTTGAAGAAGTAACGAAAAAGGTGACGCAATTTGGCATACTGCTTTGTCCTATTTGTGCTGATCTCTGTGGACCACAGGTAGGTGCTTCCCAGCCCTCAGCCTGCACAGTACTGGGGCCGCATGGGGGGGTGAAGGGACAAAACCCTCCCTGCCTCCACAGGGGACTCTCACTGCTGCACAGGCACAGGGATGTAGAATTACTGTTACCATTATAACGATTTACATGCTCAAACACTGTCTGCCTCAGCAAAGTGATAAATACCTCAAAATATACATTATAGGGTCTATTCTTGATTTACAAGGTCAATTACCTACACTAACCTCTGTTAATGCTGGTGGGAATTTATTTTATAAATCTTCAGCACACCCAGAAAGGACATGGGAGTTAATCTGGTGTGATTTTTCTCTCACGAGGCACAACCAGCATCTTACTTCCTTCAACTGTAGCTACACACACTTTTGGGGTGATATTTGAAGGCTAAAATACAGTTTGGTGAGTTGGATGGGGCTTCATGCTTCATTTCAAAACTAAGCACAGACTCTACTTAATAAATTTACTATGCTATAATACTAAAATGGGGACATTTATCAATTGTTATAATAATATCTGAGATACTATTGGTATTTTTTTAGCTTCTAACTACTCTGAAACTGTGATATCTTATAGTGGACAATCATTATTTATTACTTGATAGGTTTTCTTATGCACTATGGTCTTAGACCAGCCCAGTTACAACACTGTCAGTGCTCTGAATATTGGAACTTTCAAACATTAGACTTGCCCATTATGAGTATTAAATGATACATATCTGTAACTGTTTAATAATTACTAAATATATATGTGTATATGTATATATATAAATCCTCCATCTATTTTTCCTATGCACTTTCTTGAACAATCTTCTTGTTCAATGTCCTTGAACAGTGTCATCCTTCGTCCAAACGGAAATATTCAGAACCGAGACTTCTGAAACTGGCTGATGAATCTTCAGGGATAGCCCACACAACCCTATGCTTATAGGCAGCAACAAAGTCTTGATTCAGGTTCCAGTAACTGAGTTCATCTCTATTTTCTTTTGTGTATTTGCTGATGATCCTAGACAGTTATGCCTAGTTTTGAATATAGTAACGGCAATATATAATTTTACATTTTTTGTCTGATTTAAAGCATACAAGGTTTTTGTTCAGTTAGGATAGGAGGGGCTCAAATTTGTGTCATAAATGTCCTAGAAAATTCACAAACATATAGGCACAAAGTCCCCGAAAATAAAACTTCCTAAAATCCTTTCAGTTAAATGACTTGATATATTTGTAGAGCAGTCTTGCATGGAGGCAGTCTGGTGACAGAATTAGAGGAAAATGAGAAACTTTGTTGAAGCATAATGACAATTAATGTTTTGGCCATTACACTTGATGGATCTGTTGGAAAAACAGTTAAAGTGCTTGCTGCATTAATGTCGGCTGACATAACAATTGTTTCCAGAGAACCAGTCTTCTGAATCCTCATATAAAGCACTGGGGAACTCGAACAACACAAAAGAATGTAAGGTTTGAGCAGAATGGGGGCAGGGGAGGGGAAAAAAAAACACATTATATAAGTTCGTCTACTTCCAGCTCATTTTTCCCCATTGAAATAATGAACATAAGGGTGTCTCAGTGGCAGGCCAAGCCAAGTTTGGAGAAAGCTTCAAGACTGCTGTCTTGAATGTAAGAACCATCCCAGGCATTTGTCAAGCTGCACCAAAAGAGTCTTTAATCCATGTTTCCAGCCTTACATTGAAATGAAAACTGGTTTATAGGGCGAAAGGTAATAAAAACCTTGGGAAAAAACTGATCTCCTGACTAGTTGAGAACTGCTAACTTCGCTGAGCTGGGAGGAGTCAAAAGCAACTCGAAGAGACTGGTGCTGTGCATGCACAGCAGGAAGGCAGAAAGGCAGCAAGGCGGCCTTGATCTTTTTCTGCAGCACTAGCCAGCTGCTGTCCTGCTCAGTGGAGATGGACAAGGCAAGCAGCATCCCTCAGTGTTACAGCCTCAGGGCCAAACACACCATCACCCTGAAGTTTTCTGTTCACGTCCATGCTAGATTGCACTTCAGTGCCCTGGCACCAGCCCTGCCACAGGGGCCCCCAAGGGCTCCCAGAAATCCCACACCCTTTGTAAACTCCTTTCTGTAAAGAAATGTGTCTTTTTCTTTTTGTTTTCTTTTTTTTTCTTTTTTCTTTTTTCTAAGTGCATCATATAGTTCAGATACTACAGAACAACTTTATTTGATCTGGACCGACTGGTGTTTGAGCTGGCAACAACCCACAGAGGTCCTCTGTCATAGTTATCATGTTGCATGCACTCATTAACATCCTTTTATAAAGTAATGGACAGAATATGTGTAACATTACCAGTTTTTCACTAGTGCCAAGCCTGGAAGAACTCAGAAATCAACAGAAAAAAAGAGTTTACACCACCAGTGTAAATTGGAAGACACTTCTATCACTGTGCCAACACTAAAAAGGAATAACTTTTCATTGTGAGGAAAGACACCTTCATTCTCACACCACATGTGCACAAAAACATCCTAATGGTTTCCTACAGACTGGAGACTTATTCATGGACAATGTAGGAGAATATATCATCTCTATCTTCTCTTCCCCATTTCATGCTTTACTGAAGCCATGTAGGAGCCTCTGTGTCATTTCTTTGGAACCATTCATATATCACAATGGTGGAAGGATCTAAAACACATATTTTGTGCAAGGAGGAACTTTGTAGCTTTTGCATCAACTTCAGCATCCAGCTTTTATGATCCAGCACAGCTGAGAAGCGGCTTTTGATGGGGTGACCCTGAGTTCTCACCCACTACTTTGGCTGTGATGTGTGAGATTGTTCTTCCAGTTTATTGCAGTGGCCTTCAGAGACAGCTGTGAATCACTGTGACTAGAAAATCTCCTTACTGAATGTTTTTTGAAAGACCTGACCCAGTGAGGGCAAGTCTTTAATGACAGAGTTTAGGTTTTAAAGGTTTCCTGGCCCTCAGACATGGGAACCCTGCAGGCTGCTATACTCCCAGCATGCATGCTACTGACATATGATGACTTTCCATAAGTTTTAAAGTAGCTAGTTTCATTACTGAAAATGCTTAAATAGCCACAGCCTGTATTTCACAAGAGAATGGCTCTGATTAGACCCAACTGCATGTATGTTGCTTTCATCACGGAAAGTGTTAGCCTATTCTAATCCCCATTGCAAACCTCATTTTAGAAGAGTCCACCTGCCCTGCCTCTAACATGTCCATCTTTCCTCATGTGGGAAACATGAGGAAAACAGAAGCCTATTTCCTTGCATGGGAAACAGACTACTGGAGGACCAAACTCTACAACAGCCTTGCAGTGATTCAACTTAACACAAATGGAAGATCATTCTTGCTTGTCAAAGGCCCTGATGGACATCATGCTGTCCATGTCTTTTCCTACACTGTGTGTTTGGGACAGGTTGAATGAGCAAGACACAGCCGTGCTTGTGCCCCATATCACTCTTTCAGAGGGGCGGCAGCAGCTGTGATGTTGTTAGACTCTGTGAGTTCCCCAGGCTACCAACAGAGATTTTTCAGAGGGAGAAGTTCAGGAACAATTTAGAAATTATAGACCAGATCATACAGCTAACATAAAGCTTTCATCAGTCGATAAAACAGGCTTTTCTTTTCATAAAAAAAAAAATGACTCAAACCTTTTTGTCTTATAAAAAGAATATTGATGCTGGAACTCAGAAAACTTTGTCTGAACTTTTATTCTCTCTGCTTCTCTTTTCATTTCCTGTTTTTCTTTTCTTTGTATGTGGTGAATGCTTTCATGAGAGCTTTAATGCTTTTTGATCCACTTATGGGTGAGGTGCCTCAAATAACACTTCCATGTTGCCTATCTCGAATTTCTACCAGCAGGTCACCAGGCAGCTGTGACCTCCTAGAAGCTGTGAGAGGGATGTCTTCATCAGGACTCTGTTTCCTCCAGAAGAGAGGAATAACATGAGAGATTGGGTGGGGAGAAAAATTGCACTTCAATCTCCTCCAGCATTTTCAAGGCCTCTGGAAAGAGCATCGTGAGTAATGCATATAGTGAATGATCTTCTTGCTGGCTTTGCAAGAAGAAAAACATCCTTTCTGTGAAGCATGTGAGCCGATATCACAAGGTGCTTCTGCCAGGCTCCAGCCAACACACAGAGCAGGTACCATAATTTCCCATTTCAATTAATTTTTGTTTCCAGGTGGAAACCAGAAGCTGATTGCCACTCCTGGCTGAGTCCACCTTGCCTCACGTTGCAGCCTGCAGAAGTGCTGGTGATTTCACTGCTCAGGCCTGCCGCCCAGCACTGACCACAGGATGCACACATTGTGACTGTCTTATTAAATGAAAGCATTATTCAGGAAATACTTAGCTATGTTTTCCCTACATTGGTATGCTGGCTAAGCTCTTTGCAATTAAAATCTTTATTGTAGGTAGAAAAACAGTGTTTATATCTGCTTGTATTATGCCTGGTGGTGAGGTGTCTGCTACTAATTACAGATCTTCAAAGATTAATATGAGAAATAATTACAGAAGACAATTACAGATGTTTTCCTCAAACTAGTGCTGCATAGGTAAGGCAGAGAGCATCTCATATGATTTGATTACTGTTAAATACTGTTAACCTCAGGTGACATCATGGGTATTTCCTGCAAAAATGCTACTCTGACTTTTGCTTATGTAAATATTTTAGGCCTATCTGTCAAGAAGTTATCTGGATACACCAGTATTGGTCCATGAACAACAAAAAATAAAAATTAAAATTAAAAAAGAGAGAAATCCATCACATAACTTATTCTTAATGAATAATTTGGCCCAGTTGATCTCTATCTCTGCACAGGCAATACTGGACAGTGACTGACAGCTCCGCGGGTGATAACAGTCAGGAAATCAACTCTCTACAGCATTGTCCTCTTCCCGTGACTCAAACTTTTCCAATTTAGTAGTAAGAGATATTAAATTATTGCTTGGTAGTTGATTGAATGTTGTGGTACCTGTTTTCAAAACATTGTAAGTAAAAATTGATGTGATTTTGAAAATGGAGAACTATTATATGAAACTCTTTAACACCAAAAGAGCTTCCTGGACTATGGCCATAAGCTGCATTTGTTCAAGTCAATTTTGCATTAATCAGTGTGCCTTGAAGATTACGTCCTATGTTTTTTTATTTAGTGGCTCATATATTTTAAAAAGTGCCTTTAACTGTTTTGATGAAACACATTAAAAATCCACTGTAATGCCTAGGTGGCTGACAGTGTTAATATATGACAGGTACATTTGCCTTCACAGTTTAAATAATCTGGAGGAGATGCTTGATTATTTATTTTTAAATTTTATCACCAAAGATCCATAATATCTGAAAATCAAATTTATGGTACTTGTCTCCAATACCCTCAAAAAATATTAATGAATGTTTTCCAGTCACTCAACCACAAAACCAGACTTTTAAATGAAGTTTTCCAACTGGAAATTATATAAATGATCTGCTGTCCTTTTGCCCTACTGGGAGAAGATGAAAATTAGCAGAGGCAGTTCTCTTTGTTACTACGGAGCACACAGACAAAGAGTACTCTAACATTTAGCAAAAATGCAAAAGTCAGCCCGTAGTAGATTCCATTTTTCTAAATACTTGCAGATCTGATGCTTTTTCTATGGGCTGTATAAACATTTTTGGTCACAAAATACAGATGGACTTCTCACAGCAACAAAATTTTGTCTGAACTTCCTAGGTTTTGTGAAGAAATCCTGCTGTTGTGGGCGGTCCTGCTGTCAGCAGAAGCAGTCTCACCTCCACTCCTGGGTGCAAAGGTGAGTGCACATGTGAACAAAGGTTTCAGGGTTCAGCTGTTCATTTCAAAGCTAAGATAAGCGTGTTTGGGCAGATACATGTTGTCTTGAATACACAAAAAACAAGCATGAAGGGCAAAGCAGTGTATATATGCTGCTTTAGCCAGAAAAAAAACCTCCTGAAACCTCACATTGTCATGGGCTGGTGATGCTTCACTGCAACTGTCCTCTGCCATGTCTGTGGAGGGAAGGGCTCTCTCCCTCCCTGCAGCCCAGAAGAAAGTTAATTTTCTGCTCTAGGTAGCAAACTTCAGAGCCATGGACAGACCTCCGGATATGACCTTGGAGGTGGCATCTCTTGGGCCACAGCAGAGCTGTGTGAGCAGATGGAAGGAAGAAAAGCAGAAGCAGTAACAGTAAGAGATGTGTCATTCAATAACTCTTTAACAGAAGTCCAGATGGTTGGTTTTTCAGGGGGTCTTTACAAATTTGTTTTTAAAAAACCCCAACATTTTCTCAGGCAGAAGACCAGCGCCAGGTTCTGCAGTGAGAGCTGCCTTGTTCATGTCAGAATTGCCTGTCTGCTGAGCTGAGCTACTCCTGGGAGGAAGCCTTCTCCTGCGATGGGGCCACCTTGGCAGGAAGAAAGGATGGCTATAGGAATTCACACGTGCTTGAGGCCAGGAAGGAGGGACCCAAGCTGTGAATATGAATATTCACAAAAGGTACACCCACAGCTGAATGTGAAGGACCAGCTTCATCTTGGTCTACATTCTGAACACAGATTTTATTTCGTTACTAGTCTATTCAAACTAAATTGTCCATCTCTATTGATTTTGCCCGGTGGGCCCCATCTCACACCTTTTAGTCTTTATTCAGGCTATATGCCCATTGACTTCAGTAAGAGCTGTGCCAGGATAAAGATTGAATGAGGACCACAGGATTCAGGCTGAATATCTTGAATACCATTTAGATATGATTTTCCATATAGAGATTCCTATTTTTCTTTAAATAAAACCATAAAGAAGTAGGGGGATGATAACAGTTTTAGTGTCATGATTCAAAATAACCACTTCTCAAATATGTGTGTGAGATGGAAGATAGCAAATGAAACTTTTGAAAGAAATACAGTCTAAATGGGCTGGGAGTGGTCAACAGATAAACAAATTCTGGTGGCAGTGAAGTTATGTGAATACACAGGAATTATTTAGTGCTTTCCCCCGACTATGAACAGGACCACACAAATACAGGCCTGTCACAAAATATATATATATATATATAGGGAATGATGACTCCAATTCATTACATTTAGCGGAATTCCATGTGTTTTGCTGGGCTGCTGACCTATTACAACAGTATTAAAATGCACTAGGGTGCATATTTTAAATTACAGAGGAAATATGAGGGGAGCTTTTAAAAGACTTTGCATGTACAGCCAAGTCCATCCTTGGTGTAACTCTCTGAGTCCACACTTCCATTAAGGCTGAGTCATGCCCTAGGACTGGAGCAGTTGTGTTCAATGACTGTGAAAGTCATACAGCACATTTTAAAAACTGTTCTCCAGCCATGTTTGAGTTACTCTAATTTTGAATTATCATGTAGTTTCACACAGCTTCCCATGCCCACCAGCTGTTAGGGGCTTTATTGAGCTTGGTCATCATTTGTTAAAAACCAAGGGAGTCTTTAGTAGCTCATGGTAGACGGGACAGAAGAAAAGATGTGAGAGCTGCAGACAGAGGCTTCGAAGAAACCGCATGTCAAGCTGGAGCTCTAATAAACTTGAGCTCCCTTATCTCGATGACCAGCTCTCAAGTTGAAACTTGTGGAGTTTTCTTGGCCTTCCATCTAGTTCTGACCTATCCTGTGAGAGTATGTGGATATTTTTGGCTTTTTAGAATATACTGCACAGATCACAGATCAGAAAAATTACAGCTGGCAAAAACCTTACCTCGTTTAGCCTGTCTGCCTGTCTGTGAAGTATAGTTCCCTGGAGTCTGGTATTTTTTTGTAGTATTCATAACACAATCTAGAACTAGTGAAAATGGGAAAGCTTGTCCAGAGAAGTCTGTCATTTAGGTAAGAAGTTGATTTGGGGTTTTTTTGGTTGTTGTTGATGTTTTATTTTCCCTGGATAAAACTCACTAGAATTTAAACGGCTCTCCAGCACCTCTCTGTACAAACTAGACACAAGAAAAGATTTCTGTGGCTATTTATTTTTACAATAGCCTGTGCTTCAGACAGAAAAAACATGGCAGCAAGAAGGGGAAGGAGAGCTGGTGATGGTGCGAAAGCAGCTCCTAACCACCATCTGAGCTGATTTTCATTTGAGGTGAGAATTAAAGACTATTGCACAACATGTGAATACCGCAACACAATAGAGGGTGTATTTGGCATTTGCACTCCAGTAGCACTTCCCAGTTCATCAAAATATACAGGCATACATGAATAGTCTCCAAAACAAAACTGTAGCAATAGTATGGCAACATATTCAGATAACAAAATGTAAAAAACATACAAACCAAAACAAAAGCCAAACCACACTTAAAACAACCTTCAAAGAGCTTGCAGATGCTTCTAGCTTGGTTGCTTCTAGATCGCTCAGGCACCACAGGCATGCAGCAGCACTTCAGGTGGGCTCCTACAGTACCTGCTCAGAAAGAGGGTTTGTAAGCGGCAGCAGTCCCTCAGGGGCTCTGGTTGTGGTGGGTGCTTTCTCCCTGCTTTCCTGTCCCTTGTGGAATTTGCAGGCTCTGCCTTCTGGACACTACGTGGCAAATGGGTGGGTTACAAAACAGCTCACCCTCATTCTGATAGAGTGATTTGTGCGACCGCTGTCACATCATCAGAAAAATTGTATTAAACTTCCCTTTCTCTAGGTCAAAAATTAGAAAAACTGTGAAAAATAGCATCTATATTTCTCTTGTTCAGAATCATCATTCCAAAGAACAATGTAATGTTTCACAAATTGTGTGAGCCTTGTTTCATAGATGTTTTTTTAACAGGTCTGACTCTGCTTCATTAACTGGTGTCTTCTGGCATAACACTTTCACCCATCAAATTTACCTGTTCTTAGCTGCCTTGAAAGAAACTCCAAACTGTGAGTAGTAGTTAATACTTCTCTCTGTACCACATCTGGTATTGTTTAAGGTTATGCATAGTCTCTTAGTAGAGTCTAAGTCATTTTTCCTTTCTGCAGTACAAAATGAAACATATTGATTATAATTTGTTTCCACTCCATTTTATCTTTTTTTTTTCCTCAAAACTTGGAAGAAAATATTCAAAAAGTATTTTTCTCTAGTTTATTTCCTTAGTTTCTGTAACAAACAAGTTTATATGAAAACTAACTTTGAATGAAGGCAAAAGGATAAGTTTTGTTGTAGTTTTGCCAAAAAGCGTGTTTTCCCTTATGAAAATCCCCTAATAATCTCCAAAAATTGGATAGAGATCTCAAAGTTAGGGCATAGGATGTAAATCCAAGCATACCCCAGAGTCCTGCAGCATTGTGAACCAACCTAATGTTGCTATCGGGCTTATCAGACAATTTTGTAAAACTTGTGCATAGCTTTCAATAAGACAGACTAAAGGCCCTGAATCAGGAAATGTAGTTTTGTTATCAACAGACAAGCACAGCTGTATAACTCTGAGAAGGTATAAAAACTACACAAAGCCAATGGGAATTACTTTATTCCTAAAAGAGGGCCTGCAAGGGAAAAAACAATGGGTGACAAAAGTTCTTGTTGCTCTGTGACCCTCAATAACTGTTCAACTGAACTTACTTTTCTGTTTTTCCGTTTTCTCCTTTCTTACTTGAAGAGCTTTCTTACTTGAACAACTTTAAGAATCCAGTTAGTTTCTGTAACAAAGCTGGCATCCAGATAATTAAAAAGAAAGGAAAAGGAGTTTGCTTATTGGAGTACTGGTTTTATATCGCTTTCCATTTGGAATTAGTTGTTCTTAATATCTTTCGTCCTCTGGCATTGTAGGGGAAAAAATAACAAGACGGTTGCAATGATAAGCGTCAGCCCAACCTGAGGGACCTGTAGCACTAGCCAGCTCCCACACCAGGTGTCTGCAGCGGCAACTCACCTAACCCTGAAGTGTAACGTAGTACAGGCACTTATGGCCTCTTTTTCCCTTCATCATACCTCTCCTTTACGTTTTCCACCTCTGCACACTCCAGCCACATCCCTGGTCCGGATGAGGAGAAGGCTAAAACTGCGGCATGTGCTATACAGGGCACATCTCCCTGACACAGCCTGAAGGACTATTTTAAACTCTAGAAAGTCAATGAAAGTTTTGAATTGGGTTTTAAATTATTTTCTCCTGTCACATTACCTTTAAAATAATTTCCCTAACTGTACACCTTTCTCACTCTTTCTGCATATGGAGGAGCTTTATTCCAGCCCACTGCCTACACTTTTCAGCGGTGTTCTCCAAACTTTTTCCATCTCTATAACTATTTCTTATTACTTCTGAAACAAACACTTGCATTCGCACCATCACCAGCTCTCCTTCCCCTCCTTGCTGCCATGTTTTTTTTCTGTGAGCAGATCACCAGCTGGACCCTGGGAACAGGAGAAGAGGAGAGTGACTGACAGACTTTCACACTGCTGATGGTGTTTGAATGTGCTTTATGCAGTTTGGGCAGGAAATGAGAGTAAGCAGAAGAAACAGTAAAATGCTACAAAAATAGGGAGTCTGTCTTCTCAATTAATTCCTTTGCTTCTGTCTTCCTTAGTGAATATAAGCCTTAATGACCTTATTAGGGAGTGGGGTTATTTGAGAACAGCTTTCCTGGCAAGGACAAATAACACTGTTGGGACAAATAACACAGTTATACCATTCCTTGGCCTCACAGCTGGTGATTTTCCATTTCTAATAACACATCCAAGACTTGCCTGTTTTGATCACGAGTTTGCTCTAATAGAGAGAAAGGCAAACACTTCTAAAGCATTATTTTCATGGCAAGTAGCTTCTTAATGTTGTTAAGGTTATCTGAAATATAAATATAAAGAGAGAATAAGGCCCAAATGTCTTTCCAGACTGCCCTCACAGAATGACAAGTAGGAGCATCCAATACAGAGGGTGTGCACCTTCTTTTCCATAGTGAAACTGCATTTCTTGAACATACTTTTCATGAATATGAGACATATAAGTGCCACCAGCATTACCCTGCACTTCATTGTATTTGCAGTACCACAGGATGATGTATTCAGAAATATCTGCAGGGAACCAAGGATTGTCAAGAGGATTTCACATAGGAAAACAGATTATCTAAAGGAGCAGCTGAAATGTATTTCTGTTCTGAGTGTCCCCTAGAGCCTAGCTAGTAGGGACATTCAGCCCATAAATATGGACTAAATTCTATTTTCATAATTGATTTGCAGTTTATCTTTAAGTGTTAAGGAGGCCAGGTGGTTCAGCAGAGACTGCATCTTTATTCCTGTACAATAAAGTCTGTGCATACTGCACTTTGGCAAGTTATACCATGGACAGTTGAGGCTGATAGGAATCTGTGTAATAATTCTCACTCCATCATTTTCAAACATTAGTGACTTACAGGCCCTGATCTTAGCTCTGAATTTGCTTTTGTTTTCATTGATTTTGTGGAATATCTCATGCTTATTGCAGTAGATTATCGAGATCCTAAATGATGACTCATGAAGCCGAGAGCAAGGTCAATGCCACTGGGGTGAAAGAAATGAATGGATGCTGTTGGACATTCTTTGTTCTTTTCTGTATCTGTTGTTTGAACCTTTTCATTGCACATAGACCTTGGGAAGTTTGGGGATGTGATTGCAAGAAGTATCTCTATGGCTCAGAGTTCTCTTTTATCTGAGTAAATGTGCAGGGGACTAAGGAAAGGAAAGATACCAGGGATTTCATTTATTTTTTAAAACTTCTGTGTTTCCTAGGTAACGACCTGATGCTGGCCCAATAACAGTGGGATCCCACTCCTTACAGGAGTAGGCCAGCAGAAATTGAGATAGCATTATCTAAGGCAGTTATGAGCTTCTAATAGTAAAAATAAAAAGTTCAACCTATATTTAGAACACATTTCCCCTTTGTCTTCTGGAGGGGCGCAGAATCATTACTCTCTTTATATTTATTTATGGTGCTGCTGAAGAACTCTTCATACTGTCTTAATGCCTGGCATTATCTTTCCTTAGGGGGCTAAGTCACTCACAGCAAACAATAGTGGATCCTTTGAGAAATACTTTCCATATTGCATAATACTGAACTTGGGAAAAACGCTTCACTAACTTCAACCACAGTATGTTTTTTAAGGATGAAAACATAATCCAATTGGTGTAAAGGAGTTTGCATGGACTTACTGTAATAAAGGGGTCTTCGACAGAATTAAAACAGTGTTATTTCTTGACCATCTGAAGGCTGCCTGCTACCATAGACACCACAGAACATTGTGTTATACAATATGCAGCCGTACAGATTGCATTGATTTGTAGTTTGGTGACTAGGAAGTGACTATCAGTGTTTGGATGACTGAGAGCTGCACTGACACAGACAGATGCTGACTGTGGAGTCAACATGAATGTGACATGAGCCCTTCATAAACCTCAGCACACCAGGAGGCCCCACTAGAAATCATGCCCAGTTGCCTCCTGCCAATGGCAGTGTCCATGTTCTAATGGAGTACTGGATTTTTAAGTATTGCAAGGTCAGTCATAAGGCTCCATGTGCGTATCCAGTAGGGGCAAGAAATGAAAGTAACTCCAAGGACAAAAAGATCTGACATCTAAGCAGAGAGACTATTTCTACTAAGCAGGAAAAATATCTGAAAGAAACAGATTGGTAACTGAAACGCTTCCTTGCTGCTTTTGGTATTTTGCTGTTGCCACCATTGCAGCAGTCAACAGTGAAGCAACACATGAATGGGAAAATACTTGGTCACACAGTGACCTTCTGATCAAATACAATACAAAGTGCAGCTCCTAGGATTTCCAACATTTATAAGCCATATAGAAGAAGCTTTGTTACATAAACTTGACAAATCTATAGGGCCTTTTAAATTCTCAAATAAGAAGCCTAAGAAATTTATGACTGTGTTGCTTGATGTGGAGGCCAAGTAAACTCACAATGTTGATCTTAGTTGTGTTTAAATTTCTCCTGCCTTCTGGCATTTTGAGGTGCGGTGGAAAGAAATCATTTACTCGTAGCAGCACTAAGCATTTGGAAACACAGGGGTATCGTGGAAGAGTATTGCAAATATAAATTATGTCACACAAGTGGTCTCAGAACTGGGGGTGGGTAAGTTTCCTCAGACACTGCAGATCTGTAGTGACATGGGTGGGCACAGAAGACAAACAGTCTCTGAACAAATATTGAAGCCAGCCCCCGGCTTACCAGCTTTCTGCATCAGCTTACATTAATTTAAAATACGGTTGCAGGCAAACAAATAAACAGAAAGCTTGAGCTTCCAAACCTTGTAGTTCGTTGCTGAAAACATAATTGTATTAGTTAGATAGTTGGTATTTAAAGACATTCTTTGTTAATCTATATATACAAGTTAATTTCAAACATGGTTAAATTTGGGGTGGAATACAATATGTGGGCTTTTTCTTCCTTGACTTTTGATTGCTCAGCTATTTTCACATTTAGGAAATAATCTAGCCAGCTTGGCACCCCATTAGGAATCAGAGCTTACTGAGAGCTTGCAGAGTCCCTGGAGCAGGGCAGCAGAGCAGTAAGGGTGCAATTGCCCTCTCTGAGGCAGCGTGTGCTGAATGGAAGCTCTCGGAGCAGAATAACAGTCATCTGTCTCCCTCAGAAAGGTTTGGTTAGAATAAGCCTATTTTTCATTCCTTTACGGAGCATTTAATTTTAAACGTAGGGTAAAGACTGTCAAAAAGTCCCAAGTACTACTGTGTGTTAGAACACGAGCCAGGTGATCTATCATGTGGAAGATTACCTTGATTTAATGCAAGGCGAAATGCAGTATGTATGTTGAACTCCGAGACAAATGAAGCACTTATCTGGAAAGTAATTTTAATGAAAAAATGAGGTACATGTTCTTCTGGTGAAACTTATTAAAGTTAGACAGTAAGATTTCCTGATGGAAAGTTTCCTCCTTGTTTTAAAGAACTCTTAACTTTATCACCTTCTTCCCTTGCTTTTCCATTTTCTTTTCACTTACAAAAAGTTTGAATCTTTTGAAAAGAAAGAATTTATAAAGATTAGGGAGAGATAGAATGAGAGTGAATGCCTCTGTGTGTACCTGTACCTATACAGGGAAGAGAGCTTGTACTTGTCATCCATGAGTTACATAGATCAGCAAGACTGTATGCTGCAGGAGGCACTTATTGAGAAAATTGTTTTAGACAAAAATAGTATAAAAATCACAATAGGTTTTTATTGCTTAAATCTGGCCTAGATCTTCAGTAAAGTGTGATTAATTTACTTGTGTTTCAAAGCCACCTCCTAAAATCACTGTAAATCATACACACTTCCCAGAAAGAAAATAGTAAAACCATTTTTTTCCATGCAATCAGTATTTTTTTCCTATTGTTTCTTTTCTTTCATTTATTTTCTTTTTTATGTCGTCATTAAATATATATATATATATATATATAAATATATATAAGCTTGAAGAGGCATGCTTACCTTCCCTTGTTAGAAATTCTTGTTCTTGTACTGTGCACAAGACCTCAGTAACAAAATCTTATGTAAGGAAAGTGTTCTTAATTCTCTGATCAAAATTTCATGTGGTTCTCTCTGGAAAAGGCTCGTCACTGAAGTTTTACATTTTAATGAAATGAGATTCAGTATTTTTCTTTGTTTAGTAGAGTATGCTAAAAATCCTTAGTAGCACGGATTGTTATTATTAGTAATCCCATTTTTGAGAATCACTATATTAAAATGCATTACTATGGTTAGGCAGGATCGCAGATAAATTTTATTTGATATTGAGATTGAATAATCTTTCTGAAAGTTCTCTGCATGTATCCTCTGAACAAGAATATGATGCCTGCAAAAATAGGCCAGTGAGGAAAGAAAAGGGTTTGGTAAGGCTATGTTTATTGTTCAATAAATCACAGTCACTGTAAGTGACCTGCTGACTTCAGGTTCTTTAGGTCAAAGAACCCCTTGCTATTTTGCAACTTCACCTCTTTGCTGAGCCTCTTAATCAAAAGTGTAAAGCCAGAAAGAACATCAAACAATCAAGAGCTGGATGATTGGATTGGTTATTTTAAATGACTACAGCTACAGTTGTGACAGATTTGGGGATAGATTGCATTGTCTCAGCCTTTCTAAGTAGGCTGAATAGGTTGAGTATTTTGGTCCGCCCATCCCCCCCCACAAAAAAATAAATGAAGCCATCACTCCAAGGTATGTTGACAGACAATTAATTTACTATGCATGTAAAAGCTGCAGGGATTAAAAAAAATGTCAATTATAATGACACCTCTGCTAAAAATAATAATAATTTTTAATGGCTTTACTACACTAACATATATTTGGTGTGCTATTTTATTACGGCTTTTATCCTAATGCAACCTGGTAATTTTTGTTGGTTCTTGTGGTGTTACCTGTGCTGCTAATGACACATTCAAAGGTGAGAAGGCTACAAATCAAATTACAGCACAAAGAAGTGATGACTAACCATACGTAAATAGTGGTGTAGATCCCTTTTCTCTTCTGCAATTTCTGAAATCTGTGGATTCAGTAATGATAAACCTTTACTGGGATGGAAGCCAATCTGGGAAGTTTTACATTTGAAGGCAACCTAGAAGCATATTCAAGCAGCTGTGAGTCTGCAATGGGATTTTGTGGGCAGAGAGCCCTTGTACTTAGGCTGCCAGCAGAAAGGGAGTTAGCCCACTACCTTATTCAACACAGGAAAATCCTAACCCAGACAGCTACTGGCAAACCAAAACGAGGGAAAAGAAAAGCTACACGTGGCTTGAGATTCTTCCACAATCTACAGTATGACTTGCTAATACATGATAAACTGCACAATGCATTACCTTTATTAGGTCTTGACTTGGCGTGAATTAAGACCATATGAGCATGCAAGACTAAAAGAGATAGATGATTTTTGCAACCACAGTAAAATGTATAACAATAAAGTAAAAATTAACGGTGTTACTAAGAAGATTAAACAGGAAAAAAAAAGTTAGACACTGGAAAACCATGATTTGTAGTGTATAAATGTTCATAATAATTTGCTATAATAATTAGACTTAGGAAGCATCTCTCAAAACACTTTTGGATGAAAAGGAGCTCTTGAAGAAGAATCATGCACAAAACAGTCCATTTTGTAGAGACACTCTGAAGCAAGCCCTCTACTTTTCTTGAGAGTAAATTCTGGGAGGGAAAAATGAAAAATAATTTGAACAATCTTTTTTTAAAATATGCACTTGGAAGAAGATCTTCCTCTAGGAGCTCTACTATTAGCATAGAGCAAAGAAAAACTAGTAAGACAGAAGGCAGACACAACATGCTTCTGAATTTCCCTAAACTTCCCAGATCTACTTACCTCCCATTAAAGAGCAGAGCAGCCTCCTTTCTGTCATTAGCTAATTAAATAAAAAGAAGTTAAACAATCCAATGGTAGAGAATCAGATGCTGTTTTCAGTTGTATCTGCCTTCCTATGCATGGAACATATATCTTCATCACATGAGCAATTTCAAAAACTGAGATGGGAGTTACACGGTGTTCTTATCGCTGACTGATCAGACGCTACTGTCGCATTTCATTGTGTAGAACTATGGTGCAGTATCACAGCAATATGTTATCCCCATTCTTGAAGATCCTATGTGTAAGCAGAAGAAATTGGCTTTTTATGCTTTGAAGAGAAAGTGAAGGAAGACTCAGACAAGCATGCAGACATTACAATTATGGATCAGTGCGTGCATTTAATTGTGCTCTTATTTTTACCTGATAGAAAGTATTGCGTATACAAAAATTTTAATTTACTGGCTATCTAATTACCTTTTATGCCTTTTCCCCAGATAAAAGGCTAATGAAAAAAATATGCTAAATAGCTTCCAGAAGAATATTTGATCACTAGTAGTGTGTGCACTGTAGGCTAAAATGTTTTTGGCTCCCTAAAAAAAGAAAAAAAAAATAGGTTGAAGGCTCTGCATGATTATTATACTCTGACTCATTCCATTGAAGCTGAGATTATAGAAAAAAAAGTATATATGTGACTTATTTTGCCAATATAAACAAATATAAGTTTTTCTTTAGTCATTTGCAAGTTTATTTGTAGAAACTCTAGAGAGGAAGGGAATGATGGATGCAGTAATGTCAGAGGGGAAGAGAAAAATAGAAGCATAATAGATGGAAATGAAGGGAGCCAAGATGGGAGGGGGAGAAGTGTAAAGACTGGAAAAAGTTTAAATCCATGTGGAACTACTGCTAAGATTCATCTACTGTGATAAGTCATGGAGAAAACATTTGGGAGAAAGCTAGAGTGATCCAGCTATGGCTACAAAGGCATAGGATTCATAATATGGCTTTCCAAGACAGTGGGTGCCTCTCAAGTTATGTTATCTGTAATAAAAATAAAAATTGAAAAAAGAAAAAAGATATGTTGATGTAGCCTTCAAAGGTGAGATCTACTGAATTGATTTTGATCCCTTTTATGAGAGACTATAAGTTCCTTTCTCCTCCTCATGTCCTTGGACTAATTCCAGTCATGCTTGGATGTCTAGGTCTTCCACAGAATTAGTTTACTGATGGCCTATTTATGTGGATGGGAAACAACCGATGGCTATGCCCAGCTGTCTGTGGTCTTGGTTGGTTTCATGTCTATGCAAATTATTCAGATTTAGAGCAAAGAAGCTACCTGTGGCTATCTCTTGACTAGCTGGTCAGCAATCTATCTCAGGATGGCTACCAGGAAGTATTAAGGAGAAAGATAAAATTCCTATCCAATGCACCGGCTTGTACAGATCTTATTCTTAGGCACCTACTTATTGTTGTACGTTGGCTTGTGTATATAGATTTTTCATCAGACAACTGGGTACATTAAGCACCCAGTCTCATCCAAAAGGCTATCAAATCTCTTGCAATTGTGGAAGATGAGATTGACCACATCTGCTGTCTAAATGTTTTGCTGACTGTCCTTTAGCAAGTAGGAAAAGAAGTGAGTCTGAGGTTGGGAGAATCAATGTTCAGCACATGGAAGTCAGAGTGCAGCTCCAACATCTGTGTGTCGTCAGTTCAAGTATAGCTTGGGTTTGTAGTGTTAAGAAGTCACTGGACTTGTTTTAACTGGCAGATGCTCAGTGGTGCCAAGGAAACTACCTAAGTAGTGTGTGTATTGACTTGGTCACTGCTGATCTCTATATATTTGTTTGGGACCAAATGTCCACTTTATTGAATAAAAAAACCGCAACAACCAAACAGTAAAACCGATGTTGTCTTGCTCTGCTGGTCTCTTGTACTTTAATATTGGACTGATTCTTCTCTGGATCTCAGTGAACACATACAGGGACAAAAGTAACAAGGCAGCAAACTCCTAGCCCTCAGGCCAGCTATAAAAGTTCAGGAAATGTGTTAAAAGAAAAATATTAGCAGACCTCAGTTCACCCTTCCTAAATCATGCACCCAAAGAGTTGCAAGAAGGTGGACCCCAGTACTCTTCTATCATAGCTTGGGCCATTAGCCAAAGGACTTCTCCACCTGCCACCCCCTTTAAACATTTGTGTCACATTAGCTCATGAAAGATTACATGGGTTTGGTGATATAACCTCTTACAGCATGACTCAATACAATTTCTTGTCATAAAGAATTTTCCTGGGATGTATAGAAGCTTGCATTGAATGATTGACTCTCCCTGCTACTAATACTTGCAAAGCAACAGGCAGTCTGCTGGCCAATTTACCTGAGTATTTTCTCAAGTACAGTAGTTTTGCACAATTATTCTACCATGTTGGTTCTGGTGCTTATGTAAAAGATTACATAACATGAAAAATGATAGAAACTGACATATTTTTCTCTTACTCAAGTAGTATTTTTTCAAGTGGAACAAGGGGTGACTTTATGAACCAATCAATGCTCTTTGAGATACACAGTGCTAGTGAAATAATGTTTAAAAAGGCACTGAAAGACCCTTGCAGCAGAGCATGGTTAATGCTTTTAGCTTTGGTCTTGGAATGATTTTTTTTAAATGAGCTCAGACATCACATCAACTGCAGTTTTGAAATTCTTAGGCCACTAGATGGTGATACTTGTAAATCAGGATTCAGGTAACGAAACAAGATTCAGGCCGTCAACCATAAAAATCCCACACAGTATAATAGTAGGCAGAATAGAGAAATTTGGTTACAATATGACACAGTTTGCATCATAAACCTAAACAAACAAATTCCAAAACATGGTTGACAAGTTGCTTGAGCATATGACTGCACTATGCCCTCAGTATTACATTAATAGGAGTATTGGGACTGCATCACCAGGAAAACTGAACTTGATCTCAGTCTCTTCTCACTGAAAGTCAGTTTGCTACATCCAAGCTGCAAATCCCTTTTAGAAGCTCATAAGGAAAACCACAGCAAGGCACTGTGATTATTTGTGGCTGCCTTTGACATACGTGTATTTAAGCGTATTTGGTTTTCTGCACAGCATGCACAAAATTCCATACATAATCTTAACATAAAACAAAGGCTTAGGATATGGTAATAGAAATGTTTTATTAATCAAATATATTTACATTTCTTCATCTTCTTTTTAAATGTGTGCCTGTTATTTTCATTTAAACACCATGTAGTCTTTACAGTTGATATCACAAGAATACAGCTACATGCATGACTTAATTGATCCTTTGCAGTAAAAAAGATGCAATTTTATGAAGTTTAAAAAATGTAGACAAGCTGTTACCTTTCTAATTACAATGTCATCATTATTTTTATTACAACAGAGGACCCCTTCAACATACTGTACATCTATTGGGTGAATTATGCAGTTTTTCAGATTGACTTGATGATATAAAAACTTTAAATATACTTCAAAACTTCAAACCAAAATATTTTTTAAAGGCTTCATGCAGTTCCAGAATCTTTTATTTTCTGGAATCTTATCCACAGAAAGGACTTGGACAGAACAGGAGAGTGCTGTAATTGTAATGTATATATTAAAAAAAAAAAAAAAAAAAAAAAAAAAAGCACAGTTGATGACTCTCAAAAGCAATGAGGACTTACTTTTGGACTTCCATTTACTTATTCATCTGAAATCACATCATTTTATCAGCTATAAGACAGCATCACATAATGTAATGGCACCATACAAATAATAAATAGTACTTAAAAGGAGAGATGATGCTACCAAAATAAAAAATACACACATCATTGCTTGTAAATTTCTAGTATCTAATGTGGTGTAATTATTACATTATTCCCAATGCAGCTTTCTTTCATGGGAAGACAATGAAATTGTATTAAAAAGATCATATTTAGTGTCTATAGCTGCAGGTTTGTAAAGGAGCTAGTGTCTTTCTCAAAGGAATAATTCTCTGAATATATAAAATTTAATTTCACACTGAAAATAAATCAGAACCAGGCATAATTTTGAAATATGACTTCCAACAAGTTCAGGTTTGGACAAAAAAAACCAATCAACCAACCAAACGAAAACAACAAAAAACCCTTGTGTTTATTTACCAGACTACAAAAAAAGAGATGCCAAGTGCTTCAGAAATCCTGAAATGGCAGACACATGATCACTAAAGTTAAAGATAATACTACACTTACTGCTTCAGTTTACTGTGTGCAAACACATCCTGCATTCATAATAGAACCAAATGTATGATTGTTCCATTGATACATGAACAGAAACTCACTCAGCATTCAGGAAGTGCAGACAAGAACTTGATTCTCTCTAATCCAATCCAAGGATGTATTTTAGGTTGTCCATGTTGGTTTTACATGTGTTATATTGTAACAGAATCCCAAATGTTGTACTCAAGAAAAAAACACTATGAAATCGTGGGTTTTCACTGAATTGCTTTTGTATGCTGCCAAATCTGTTGTGAAGGCTCTGGATAAAAACCAATACTATAACTGAAATTGTGCTTGGGAATCTGGCACAACACAGTGATTTACACAAGAAATAATTATTTGGAAAAACAAAACAAAACAAAACAAAGTAAGTTCAGCAGAAATCCAAATCTGGTATATTTTTGTGAAAATTCAATAAAATCTTGAAGTAATTGATCTTTATTTCACGTTCATTCAGGACAGTATTTAGACATGTTTCATTAAAAACATGTGAGTAAACTTATCTGTTTTCAGCAGGGAAGTCACAATATCTGTAAGCACATGCTTAGGTGCTATTTGCATTATAGGACTCAAATATAAATCCCTTTCTGCAAGAGGCTGAGTGCTCTGGACTACCACTGAACAGAAGAGCACTGTAAGATAATGCAACAGCACAAGTCAGTGATCTAACAGGTAGCTCTTATTTTTATTTTCTTTTCAGACCACAACATATCGCTTTTCCCACTTGCTCTATTTATAGATTTCTGCCTTTTTTTTTTTTTTTTTGGGGGGGGAGGGGTAGGAATATCTATTTGCTTGCAGAAATTATCTACGGTTGCTGTTCAAATGATAACCAAAAGCTGGTGCCCGATCAAGATGTTACTTTACATTATGTCTGTTAAATAAGGGAAGGTGTGAACTATCAGGCATGAGGGTGTGAAAGGTTTAGGATCATGTTTTGTTTGTTTGTTTCTGTTTTATTAACCCTGCTAGGAACAAAACGATGTTCAAATAGTCACCTTTAAGTTGCAATTCTTCCTACCCAGCTTCCCATGCTTCTTTGAACCTAAAAAACAAACACACAAGTAAACACATTTGTATAGTAGCTAAGAATCTCTCATAGTTTGGAGGATAAAATCAGGCAAGTGATGACAGAATTACTCACTCCCCATATCTCTGCATTGAAAAACAGAGCTGAAAAACTCACAGGGCTGAAAACTTTTTATGAGATAAGCTGGTGCTTGCTAGAACAGTGATTAAAAATACTTCTTTTCCATGATGTTTTACACTTTTAATGGCCAAACATGAATACAGTATCTCCTGAAATAATGCCCTGCGAAGCTTTGGAAACTCCAGATTCTGCAGTAAAGTTTCTGCAATATATTAAATGAACATCCTGAAGTAAGGTTGTCTTAGTTTTTAAATTCCTTTTAAATGTGTCTGAAGTTTACTTTATGCTCTTTTTCTGCTTGAGCTCTTTGTAGAATTCATAAGTGGTATGAACCTATTATTAAATTTGTAGCTGATTCTGTCTAGCCCTTTACAGAATTGGATACTTAATTCTCTACATATTTAAAATCATCCCCATAAATGTTTTTAAATATTTAATATAATCAACTGAGCCCTTATGAGCCAGCCAGCACTTCAGTTTTGGTGCAAAACTGAATGAATCTGTTTTAATCCCCATAATCTCCACAAAAGTATTTTACAGTTTTATCTTATGAGATAGCATGACCTCAGAACTGTTTAGGTTTTGCTTCTTGATGGTGGTACTTTATTTTTGGTTGTGGGTTTTTTTTTTCTTTCTTTTTTTTTTTTGTGATTTTTTCTTTTCTTTCTTTTTTTTTTCTTTTTTTTTTCTTTTTTTTTTTATAACATTTTTATCAAACTACAGCTCTAGCATTGAGACATTCAATATATAAACAAACACTACTGGTCTCCAGAAGTGAAAACCATTCTTTGATTAGACAAAATCATGAGATCTGAACTACATCAAGGATAAAAGCTTGAAAATGTCAATGTGGAAATTGTTAAATTGAACCAAAGTAATGACATCTGAGCTTTTTACATTGATGTTGAGAATATTTTGGCTTTCTTTCATTAATGACTGTACCAGGCAAATTTCCATTAAGTGAATACTATGAAACCTCCAAGCCATTTTCAAAGTGTCTGAGTTCAGATTTAGCTTTTGTTTTGAAGCTCAGTCTGAGTATGTTGAAAGTGTGTTTATCTAATACAGGAGCACTTTCAGTTTGATCCAAACCAACAGAAAAAAAATATCAATGGATTACAGCTTGGATTTCTGATCAGTTTTTCTAGAAATCAGCAAGCCATTAAATCAGTCACCCAAACAATAAACATCATCTTTGTTTTGCTCCTCATAATGCAATTTACAGGTAGACTGGAAACTTAAATATTTAAAACACTTTCTACTGTCTCTGTCTTTCATAGCTATTAGACTGAATTTGAGACCTCTATTAGTTTAAAATTGTTTTCCTACTGGCTTCTTTATATAATGTGTATTTGCAGATATACAATATTCCTTCTTTTTTTTTTTTTTTTTTTTTTTCCCCAGGATATCTTTGCCAACACAATGCTGTTGAATGAAACTACTTGCATGAAGAAGTGCACAGAGTGTAACACATGAGACTATGGAAATGAAATGCCCTTTGATCTGAGGAGGCTGACACTGACCCCGATATGGCTCTTGATCACTTCCCATTCCACACAGCAATTTCTATTATAGCCATGTCAGGGTCAACTTAGCCCAACCCAGTCAAATGTACAGATTACATCTGGGTTCTTTGACTCATGCTACAAAAAAAGGTGCAACAATAAACAAGTCCATGTGCATTCTCAGTCATAACTATGGGCAGAAGAACCCTTGAGATTCCTCACTTTGGCATTAAATAACAATTATAAAGGCTTTTAGAATTAAAGCAATACCTGGTGGGACTTGAAATGTTAACAGTCCCAAGTAACTTGTCAATTGAAATAAGACTCATCCCTAGTCATAAATAAATAATCTCATTCCTGGTCTCACTTCCACGCCAGGATCAATATCTCTTAACATCTTACTTATTTTATTACTGCTTTTGGTTTTCTGGGACTGATTGAAAGTTGCTCAGAGGAAATCTTTGGTTTTGCTTAAGTGTCCGTGACATTTAATCATGACTTTCCTTGCAGTTTAATTCCAACCAGTCAATCAGTTAATCCACTTCAATTGATTCTGTGCTCTCTGTTATTGGCTTGCACTCATTGGGCATCCTCTGGTGTCGACTCAGCTGGGTGGCTTGTGTGAAGCTCCTCTCACACCTCTCGCACCTGGTGAAGGCAAGAGAGAAAATTGAGACTGGGGAGCTAGTCTGAGGGGGGTGATGGGCTTTGTCTCATCCTGCCTAATCAGAACAGACACTCAAAAGTGGCTTCAGATTTTACTGGCTCAAGAGGTTTAATTGGTGGCTACTTCCAAGGCCTTGATGCCTATGATGGGACAAGGCCTGTCTGATTCAGAACAGAGGAATCTGTCAATAGACAGGGGGAAGGTGATTTCTCCAGAGAGGCCTGTCCTGCTGAAGCTCTGATCACTGTCAGTTCAAATAGATAAAGAACAAAAAGAGATTTTTAGGAGTGAGCCATCAAAGAAGCAGCTTGTCTGCAGTTTTCTGCTCTGTAACCCCTAGGAGAAATTGATGACAAATAGAATTTCACTTTCTGCTAATTTAAAATCCACAATTGCCTAGTGGAGGAAGAGAAATCACAAAGCAGTAATCACTCAGTGCTAGAACAAGAGAAAACTCTTTGTTTATCTGATCTGACTATGCAGTGGAGTTCGTTTTAAATAGACACATAGAGTTGGTGGTTACTTAATTATCTGAAAACATCAACATTTGAGAAATCTGTGGGTTGAGCAAGAACTCACAACAGTCAGCAGTGTTTGCTTCACTGACTTTTATGTCATCTTTCTACCTGGTTCTCTTCTTAGAGAACACTAATCTGCAACAAAAATAACATGTGAATGAACAAACCAAATAATTGAATTTCAGAGGGGATAAGATGGGGTTTATTGCTAGCTCGGAATGAATCACCTATCCCTGCCCTGGAAGAGAATTTATTGTATTTAATCTCCCAAGCACAGCACTCTTAATTTGCATTCTGAACACTAGATAAAGGTGTTTAATAAGTCACAAACACGGATGCAGCAGATTCTTCTTGTATGGTGCTCACTCCAAAAGACATCTTTGATTTAATGGTGCTGTGTGATGTTTTATCTTCAAAGAAGATTATCATAAAAGTATCACTACAATGAATTCTTCACCTTCAAAGGAGAAGTGAGGAAAATAAAGCGCTCAGCTAATTCATATTCGTCTTTTTCTCTTCACTGATGTGAATGATAGGAAGTGAACTGTCACTGATCTAGTTGCTTACAAACAAACAAACAAAAGAAAATAAATATATTTACACATGTACATAACTGTGGAATGTTCTTCACATTAGTAATTTTTAGTAAGAAAGTTCTGCTTCAGGAACATTTAACATAGACATTACAGAGTCATTCATCCAAGCTACTGTACCAATCTAAAAAGTCAACACTTTTAAGTTGTGTTTCTTTGATTGTCTTTCATGGAATATTTTTAGCAGCCTGTTTCACTGTTAAAAACTGCACTGTGATCTTGACAAATGTAAAATGTCAGCTTTAATGTATCAGACCTATCAGCTCAATGAAAATAACTCAGAAGTATTGATTGCTTAATGATTTTTGGGGTATTCATTAGCGTCTATGTGCACATCATCCACTCTCCAGAGCTTCTGAAGTGCTGATGACACATTAGTGTATGCTGATTGTTTATTAGAATACTGATTAGTTACTGGATTAGTGTGTCAAAATATACTACCTTTCATTGCCTGACAAACTTGCAAATTATTGTATTATTTTTATATACATAAATATATATATATATATATCTGTCACAGAGGCATTAGAATCAATTTTAAGGCTGGGGCTTAACTTAGTCTGTATGAGATATTGCTATCTACTTGAACTTGATAGTTTTGTTGTTTTGATGTCTACAAACACCAGCGCTTTGCTTGCTGAGTAATAGGAGGGTTGGATCCTTGCCTGACCACTTATGTGGTATATAGTTGCAAAATAACCTACAAAATCAGGTGTGGCAGTGCCTGGCCAAATAAATGAAATATACTATATCAGGATGCTTAGTGGCCATACGTGATTCAGAGAAAGAATATAGACTGATCAAAAGACAGAGTTCCTCATTAAAACCACTGGCCGTGAAGCTGTGGTGAACCTCCTTACCCCTTCTGGAGCCTGCCCAGAAGGCTAGAGCTGGACACCACATTCACTCAGCACCTTGCATTGCTCTTAAAAGCACAGAGCAAAGCTCATTATATTTGTTTAAAATCCAGGTTCCTGCCCTTTATTCATAAGCTTCTTCAGCTGTGAGAGTGCTCTAACTCCCCAGCTACAGACTGTTCTGCAACACTTTCATACAGACGCAGGAAAGCAGGATGCTGAAGAGAGACCAGAAAAGCATAAACATGTTGTTACAAGCATCTGCCCTTTGGACAGGAGGAATATGGGTGCCTAGGGCTGCTGCTGGCTGGGCTGTGCTCTCTGCACTACAAAGGCAGAATACAGCTTTCAACAAGACACTTAATTCCTCTGGCTTTCTCATGTACCCAGATAAACTTCAGATAGTACCCAAGGTGCCTAGTATTTTCTAAACACTTGCAAAGGTTGTGGATGGTGTTTTCAGGACTACAGTTTTGGATATATAAGTACCTGGCTTACAGGCAGGGACCTCTATTAGTCTCCTGACTCCTTTTTCCAATGCAGTCCAGAGACGGAGTTGCCTAAGACAAACTAATAGGAAGAATGAAGATAACAGTGCCACAGCAATGGGCATAACTATTTCATGGTAGGTAGGAATGGGAGGAAAATCAAGAATATTTTTTTCTTTTGAATGATGATGTACTCTTTCCTTCTATCAACCATCCTTTCACAGGCTGTTGTAGAAGAATAACTCCTGCAATGACCTGTATCTATGAGGCTGACGAGCATGTGTGTGCATGTTTTTGTGTGCATGCCCAATGCCACACATGTTCAATGTTGTGTTGGAAGGTTGATAGTAGCTAAAACAGTCAGGAAGGAAAAAGACCCCACCTCTCACGAGACCACTCACAAAGTAACCATGGGGCTGAGCACAAGCCTGGATATTAGACATTTGGTTAAGCTTCTGCTGTAGCTACAAGTATTGACAATAATTGTACTTATTAACTGAGAGACCACATAATTTCCACTTAAAACATCTGATGGCATTTGAAAGTAATTTAAACAGCCGTTGACACAGCATAGATCCAAAGAAGCTATATAATAGTCCTCAAACAATTAGAAGCCATCAGTGAAAACTGGATATATATTACCCTTTTTTTTTTTTTTCAATGTGTGTGCCTTTCTTTTAATTGTAGAGGGGAATTGTACTACAATATTCCACCTCATGAAACAGAAGACTTCATTATACCATGAGATTTCCCCATGTGCCTTGCTTGGGTAGGGATGGTAAACAAAATGTTTCTTAAATTCGCAAATGATCATCAGTCAGTTTGGGATATTTCTAAGGTACTGGATTTTCTGAGTTGGGTCTCATTGTCACTGGTCTGTTTGTTTACAGTGCTTTCGAAACATTGACATTGAGGAGTATAGGCAGGATTGGTTTAATTCCCAAGTTTATGTCAACTTCTGTTAAATGCTTTGGGTGAAGAAAATGCTGTGATCTATTTTGGGGAAAAATATAATCATTTGCTATTTCCAAAATAAAAATTTTAAGATTTCATTCAAGAATGACATTTAATGTTAAATTTTAAACTCATTTGAAAGAGTTCAGAAAACACACACACAAAAAAAAAAACTAAAAGTGAACTTAAACAACAACAACAAACAAACAAACAAACACCAGTACAAAGCTGAGAAGCTGAGATGTCACTGCGGGTACAACATCTATATTCTATATTCAACCTGAAATGGATCTTCCCCAGTTTTGCATTTCAGTAAGAAACTATGAAAAACACCTGGGTTATCCCAATCTGAAAGAATCTTTCCTCTAATTTTTTTTGGTTGACTACTGATTATTAGAGGTTTGCATAACCTTGATTCTACAGGCAAGTTCCTTGACTATCTATATTTTTTGTTGAAATGGAAAAGACTGAGGGAAAGAATTTAAGAAAACAGAGATGGCAAATAATCTTCCTTTTTCTCCTACTTAAGAGCTTTGTTCCCAGACTAGCAGCCATAGTGGAGACTTCAGGAAGATAAGAATACACAAAAACTTTACGGTGGTGAGGCTGACTTGATAGCTCGTGATGACATGAAAAGAAATCCCTTCTAACTGGACCTGCAGTGCAGGCAATACAGTTAAAGCTTTGACTAGAGATAACCTCACTTAGCATTGTTATCTGTAACAAAAAGTAAATAAAGAAGTCTTCCACCATACTTCCAAAGTTACCTAGGACCTACAAAGAAGTTGTCTTCTCACAGAAGAAGCTTTTTAACCAATCACAGAATTCCTCTTAAATGAAAATTAAATTGAAATATTTTAAAATACTGTCACTCTATGTTCACAATTTTTAACACCACTTTCTGAAAGTAATATGCATACAAACATATACTTAGTGTTTGCCATCGCCTGCTTAATCCAAAAACCCTCTTAGAAATGTAACAGCCTTACTGCATTAGAAATAGTGAGGTTGCATTCACAGTTGATGCAAGTTAGCTGTCCAGCTGACTGCCCATTTTCATCCATGAAATAGAACCCAGCAACACCTTCATGCATCTTATTTTAAAAATATCTTTGCTCACATCTAAGTAATTCAGCATTATCCGTGCATAGTCATTGTTGCTAATAGCAAAAATATTATTCAACAGAAATAAGTACTTTACCACGGATATAAAACTTTTTGAGCTACAGAAGCCCTATTTCAATGGACTTTTTTCACATATTTTTGGCAAGCATATACTCAAAATCCTTTTGCAAACAGATATTTAAAACGTAAATTGCATGGTCAAGAGACAGAAATCTTGTTCGTCTCACTTATGGTTCTTGTTTACTAGAATTTGTTGAGTTTTTTCCCTAAGCTTACTTAACACCAGGTCTTGGACACCTCCTTTTCAAAGGAGGATCTAAATGATGATGAGACATTAGATGAGCTGCAGCTGTTTCTTTTTCCTCCAGCAGAGAGAGCGAATCAATTTCTAGAAAAGTTTTCTGCCCCTCCTATCTCAAACACAATCAGTCCTGTATGGGAGGCAAATTTGCCCTTTTGAACACCTTGCAGGATCAGGGCTCATGTGTCCCCTTATCTGACTAGCTGGCATGGGAAGACCTGCAAGTCCAGTTTTAATTTCATGTGAAATTACCAGTCAGCTTACTGCAAATACTTCAACAAGACTTCCAGAGAGAAACTGGTACTACTATTCCTTGAGTTTGAGGAAACTAAATAAAATTCTACAAGAATGCGATTATGCCATACGTCATGAAGAAGCAGTACAGACCATCCATGTTCTTTGTTGCTCTGCCCTGCAGCTTTAAGAATAGGCAGATACATCCCGGAAGACTTAAAAACTTCAGCATAAACAGGGCAAAACAAGCAAACAAATCCCAGACCACTGGCACATACGTTAAGCGCTTTCACAAATGAAATTGTGCTGTAGTCTGGACCATTTTGGAAAAGAGTAAAAAAATTATGAAACTAAAGGGGAAAAATAATGACTCTAAATGAGGAAAAATAGCAGATCTATTGGAAACATGACAAAAACAGGAAGCTAAGGAAAAAATTAAGTGGAGTCAACAAGGTTACACATAAGTAACACCTTAACATTAAAAGAAATCTATTTTCCATTTTGACCTGGAAACCTCTTCCATTAATTACTAAAATCTATTTACACAGCAACTAGATAAAATCAATCTGATTGCTTACACTACTTTTGGTTCACTTTGTGTGGGCTCTGAGCGTTCAACAGACTGGCTCTAGAGGATTCAATGTTTAGATGCTCTGAGTTTCCATGTTTTACCACCTACAACACAATCCTAGCCGTGATTTCTGGTATGCAAGCTCTTCTGTACCAGACATGTAGTATTTGGTTCCTGGCTCTGTCCCCTTGCCCCCAGCAGAGACATGTATGGAGGCCATGCTTTCTTTCAACCATATATGGAGGCAAAGCATCTCTACTGGTATCTCTATCGAGCTTGTTATGAGGGGTTCTGACAGGCCCCATTACATTAACCAGAAGACTGAAAGCACAGTACGGCAAAAGTACAGAAGAAAGACAAATGGAGAAAAGTAGACGGAGGACAGATAGTCCTTGGAGGACTGAAAGAAACACAAACCTTCTCCTCTTATTCCCATTCCTCCTAGGAACATCAGGTAGCTTCCAAAAGAAGTTGTATCAACACATTATACATTGATATCAGTACATTATTTTTCTTCCAAAGTGGGATTGTTACAGGTATAATATCCATAAAATTTGTGCTTGTCAGTCAATATTTATAAAATTTGAGTCTGTCAGTTCAGCAAAAATACAGACATAATTATGGAAAATTTGTATTCTGAGGGAACACCTCCTGTCAGGTAGGCAGAGTGTTGCACAACAGAAAAATCCACCTGGATCACCTATGCTATGGCTGGAGGTGAGCACAGAGGGAAAATTTCTGAGACTTCGTGTGTGCACTTAGCTTTAAATTCAGTCAACAAAAACACCATGAATAAGCAGAGCCTATTTAATTAAAAAAATCTTGACCAGGTGGCTATTTTTTCTTATGTCTTAAACAGCTGAACACTATCAATTTCTTGTTATGACCTTACCAAACTTATGCCACAAGCTAGGGTTGCTTTTTCCATACAGTGACACTGAGACTAAAAAAATATGTGTATTTCTGCCCCATATTTAACCAGATCCAAATAAGCTTTTAAGTGAATCTTGATCTACCTCAGTATATAGGCATCAAAGAATCATATTAGCATCCTTACAGCATAGTCTATCCCAGTCTTGAGTGCTATTCTCAGCTATGGGTCTCTGGCAGCAGCGTGACATTTAATTAGATAAAGAAGTTCTTATTAGAGGATGTAAAATTGCTCAGGGCTTGCAAGCCACCCAAGGCCAAGCCTGGTTTAATTCTGATTTTAGCCATGCCACTAATGGTTTTATCTCATAGTACGACCTTGTCTTTGAAGGGAACCTCTGCCATGTACTAGTATGGAGCGGTGATGCTGGTGAACAGTAGCGCTGCATATCCCTCTCTGATCTTAGCTGACAAGGGCTGCTTGATCCAAGTACTTACTTGAAGGGCTTCTCCCCAGTGTGTGTCCGGATGTGATTGTTGAGAGTTGTGGCACCAGCAAAGGCACGACCACAGTAGCCACACTTGAAAGGCCTGTCGCTGGAGTGTGTAACTACGTGGTTCCTCAGCTCTGAAGGTTGGGAGAAAGACTGGGAGCAGTGACCACACTGGTAGGGCCTGCAATGGGAAAGAGAAACACAGTGCTGTCAGTGCTTTCTGTTGACGTGAGCAGGAAACTATATAGACAGGAATATCTGGTCTTCCCAGCGATTTCCAAAGAGAACTGCACGTGCACTTCTCTGTGGCTTTCTTGGGAGAAACACAACCAAAACTTCAGGACCTCTTTGGTAAATGTGAAATACTTGTGCAGAAACTACCTGAGAGTCTATAAGCATCATGTCCCACAAAACCTGACTCAGCAAGCTAGTTAGCCTGCACCACACATGGTAAGCCTGCCTTATTTCTCCCAAACTCAACATAGTACGCCTGAGTCACAAAATAATTCCTCTCACATCAGAGCTGAGACTCATGAAATCTTCTGTCACTTGGTGCCAGCTACAGTCTTATCTACAAATGCACATCTGATTGCTTAACTTAGATCCTAGATGGATTCTGTGACTCCTTGTCATTAAACTCTTCATATTGCTTTGGAGGAATCTAGGTTTTTTGAGATCACTTTTTTTCAATGAGAGACATTGGAAAAAATAACCACCATGCTACAATTACCTTTTTATTTTCTTACAGCTATTGAAAATGTTTGCACTTAATTAACATGTTTCTCCCATCCAGACTGAAAATGCCATTTTTGTGATCTTGAAATGAAACCCAGAATTTAGGTTTTCAACACCACAGTTTGTTAAAAACAAACATAACAAACAAACAAAACTGATTGATATGTTAGAAATTCAGAATCACAACAAATAGACTGCAAACACAGAACGAAAAGGATATAAGAGAGCAAGGTGAGACAGGAATGTTGAAATGCAGACACCATGACTAACTAAAATCAAACGTGAAGAAAAAATGTCTATATATTTCCGTTTGGTAAAAGTGATTTAATATCAATATCCTACAGGGTCTTTTTCCTTTTTGCTTTTGATATAAGTTAGTGACAGAGTCCTACATGCTCATCAGACTTTTGGTTAAGAAAAATAAGAATTTTTCTAGAGGAATATTGATGATTTTTAACCTGTGTAGCATTTTAAGACACAGCTTTTCATGTCTGCATTTCTAGAACCAGCGGCCAACACCAATTTAATTGCTCTATCTTTAATACATGTTTATGTTTAAATGGCTAGAAACCGAAACTAAAGGGAACGAGTCAATGGTGACCAAGCATGTACAATTCAATTAAGTGCAAAATAAAGTGAACTATCTCATTTGTCAAGTGAACTGCTTAATTGTGGCTACTTGCATCACTGAACACAAACACTATTATTTTACAGTGCTTCAGAGCACTGAACCCTTACTGTAGAATTTTTTAGCTTGATTAATAGCTCAGTATTGGTCAATAACTCAATAGCTTACAATTTTAATTACTTAGATTTGAAAACCTAACTGGTCTCCAAAAAGTTTGAAAGTAATACATAAAAGCTGTGGGAAAGATTACTTAAATTAGATGATGTGGCCTTTAAAAAACACATGAATGTATGTAAAATAGTATTTTAATAAAAAAAAAACAAGTGTTGAATATCTGTTTCTCTCATTGGAGTACAAGTAGTAACATGCCCAGTCTTCTCCTTTCTTGAAGTGCAAGGTTAATTTGCACAGAAAATATTTATCAAACCTGATGTGAAAATTTAAGTGCAAACTTATTTGTTTGGGTATTTTCAAGTTAAACAGTTTTAAGCAAAAAGAATACATTAAGGTATTCTTTAACCATGAAACATTGATTTTTTAATAGTGAGAGCAACCATTAACATCTATTAGCCTCTGGTTATCTATTTTTAACAGTTACCATAGTAAATGATACAACACTACATAAAACCAATTGATCTTTTATTTTTTTAACAGTCAATGTGATTCATTTCATATAACAAAAAGTCACACTGTAACTTATCTGTAAATAGTCAAAATTCCAAACCAGTTATAAAAGGATATTGTTATGCCAAGTAAAATGTTTTTACCCCCTACACTGGCTCAAAACAAATTTCTTGTTTACAAAGCACATTAATATACATACTCCGAATACATTTCACTGGCAGATGCTCAGTAAAAAGAGCCCCGTAAAATATCAGCTGTTGTTAGATCACTTTGACTGTATTTTTTGTCTTCATCCATATCTTGGGATAACTATTTAAGTCATTACCCTTCTCTTTGCAGGGGATGTATTTCTCCAGTTTATACACAAACAATTCTGATTAATACTA
The DNA here is from genome assembly GCF_037038585.1 of Patagioenas fasciata. Taxonomy (NCBI): domain Eukaryota; kingdom Metazoa; phylum Chordata; class Aves; order Columbiformes; family Columbidae; genus Patagioenas; species Patagioenas fasciata. Next base: position 53,160,207 of record NC_092560.1, on the reverse strand, counting down.
AAATGGGCAGAACAAGTAATTTTTTTCAAGCTAGATACATCACACACATTAAACAAAGCTCATTTTAAAAAGAAAACCTATAAATGCATTGAAATATTATAACAATTCTAGAATGCTTTATCTGATTTGCAAAACTGAAGCTTCAAATATACCAAATTTTGACAACTTTTGGATACTACTATTTTTTTCCAAGACCAAAAAGTCATTCAACAAATATAAAAGTTATCATTTTGTTCTCTGTTAACTATTTTACTGTGGTCAGAATATTTTCTTGGCAGAAAATAAAATCAATATGCTGTTTTTTAAAAAAATGAAAGCAATGCAGAAGGACTGAACACAAGCAGTGCTCGGTTCAGTGAGCACATTGACATGGGCAGAGCAGACCTGTCTTTGATGTAACAGTTATGTCTTCTGCCACCACTTTGGACTGCAATAGGGCAGTGAATTAAAATGGTGACCTCTTTATAGCAGAGGTTTGCAAACAGAAGGAACAGCGTAAAAACAGTGGTCTTCATAGGCTGTATTTTCAAAGATGTGCTGCTGGACTGAATGCAGTCTCAGCCCAGAAAAACTAATTTCCACTGGAACAACTGAGAACATATTGTACCTTCCTGAGCTTCAGGGTATCCATGTGAATATGAGCATAGCTGTGTCACAGCCCAGATGTGTGGTGATGTTCCAGAAAATCAGTGTTCAAACGAAATTTTTGTCAGTCACTTTGTATGTGAAAGCTTATATAATTAAAATATTCTTTTGCAGATATGCAAGCAGATTTGCAAGCATGAAAGCAATCAATTTGATGTAACAGGTGTGCATCGAAGTACATGCTGACTCTCTGAAGGAAGTTTTTTTCTATAAAAATTTGTTCCTCAGCTATCATGTACCAAAAACAACTTCACTTTCAATATCTTCATTATTGCATTTTCTGCAAAAGATCTTGTAGACCCTTCCAGATTTAAATCAACCCTGATTAAAATCTTCTCATGTAGTATTTTTAAGTTACATTTAAGAATAGCTAAACTGACGTATAGCAATTTGCAGATGTGAATGATCTGCTGACAGCTATCAAAAGCAGCTCTAATGTTTTTCATTAAACACCTAGCTACATATTTTTCTAGTTCTCTGTCTTCCTCTCTGAGCTTAAAGAAAGGAAATCTACTTACACAGAAGCAAATTCTCCTGTTAGAAAAGTTACACTGTTGTCATTAACCCCACGGACCATCAATCAACTCTCTAGGTTTTACAAACATGTAAACGCCAAGAGATTTTTCTAGAGACCCCAGTCTTACAGTCCCTGACTAAATGATGGGCCACTATCAAGTGAAATACAGAAAGGAGTAACTGTAACATAATAGTTTTCAGGTTTTATATTTATTTAGAATTTGAGCTTTTCCAAGCTTTTTGATTTACATTTTCAAAATGAAACCAGTGAAGAGTACTTTTTGCTCCCTAATTTAGACAATCTCTTGAATGATTTTGCTGTTTGGTGGTGTCTATTCCCATCTTACAATTTTCTCAGTTTTGTAGCTGATTTTTTTCTGGGTAGAACTGAATCATGTATAGGACCAGTACAAAACATATGTTCCTCTATGAGGCTTACTTAACCTCCCCAAAGCTTATGCATGTGTGGCACATGCACAAAAAGCATGTTAACGGATAACAATAGACAAACCTGCGTTTTTGCACCTGGAATATCTGCTGACATACAACTGTATATTTCAACTAATTTTTTTTAGATTTTCATTTAGCAAAAGTGACGTAAGTCTTTAAGTATTTATCTTGCACTGTTCCTCTACTAGAATAATATACTTTCCAAATCCTGACTCCTAAGTACATCCAGCCAATATAAACCTTCTTCCTACATAGTAAATGATTCACAGTCTGAATTATTAGAATACTGAAAAATCTTATTTTCTGCTGATTTTTCAAATTCTTTCCTTTATGATGAACAGCTTTCTAGTGAGGCCTCTTCAGAGGCAAACTTACTGTTTTCAAAGGGAATCCCAGCACAATCCTTAGAAGAGGGATTGTTTGTAATGGTGAGTTCCTGAATACCTGTAAGTCTACCATTGAAACACTGTCAGATCAGGGAGACAAAATAGCACATTTCTGTGACTTTTTCCCCTTAGAAAATGATATTAAAGCACCAGCTGAAAGAGCAGAGATTGACATGTGGTTGAAAGTGTTTTCCTCCTTGTTAAAGACTAAGAAGTAGTAAAAGACCAACTTGATGCCAGAGTCTCAAAGCACGGGACACAGGGCTCCATTGAACCCAGCACAGGGGTTCACAGCACCATAGGAGGAAGGCTGTCACATCACAGCCTCTGCAAAAGAATGAAAGCAGGGCACATTGAAATGGGGCCAGCATCAACTTTCAGGGCCAGTCGTTGGTACAACATGCAGCATTAGAAGCACAGCTACAGTCAGAGGAGTTAGGTCACACTTGTCCTAATGGAAAGGTATTTTGGAGGGATGCCTTCTTCTAGCAAGTTGAACTCAGAGGCTGGAGAATGCAGTGACACCTGAGGTTATTGTCAGCTCGTACACAGAAGAGTCCCTCACATCAGACTGACCATGGGTGCGTCATCTTCACCACCTCTGGACTCCACATCTCCTGCTGCCTTGGTGTTCCCTTGGCAGCACAGCTCCTGCGCTGGGCATGTCAGGTACCACATGGTATGGCAGAGCTGAACCCAATGGGAGTTGTGAGATCATCTCTTACAAGTGGCTATGGAGGAACTAGCAAACTAGCAGAAAATTAGCACACTTGAAGTGTTTTCAAACTTCCGAAGCTGTCAGGGACAGTTGTTGCCCTGTGCACCCTCAGTTGTTACTGACTATGACTACTGGGAGTTTGCAAACCTTTGGGGAGAGATCATGCAATAAATTCAGCATAATGTTTACTTTGATTGAGCAATATTCCGTAGCCACTCTATAACTCTATAAACAGAAATTAAGAACTGTTGCTCGCAACATTTACTTTTTTTAGACCTGTTCTGAGACATGTTTAAGTTAATTAATGGATTTGAAGAGAGCATCAAGGTTAAAGACAAGAACCTACAAAGAAAAAGATAAACACAAAATGGGCTGAACTCTGGTCCTAGCACAAAGAACCTATTAGCCTGCCAACTTCAAAGATCAAGATCTTATTAAAAAAAAAAAAAAAAACAAAAAAACAAACCAATAACAAAAAACAACCTGTCAGTTTAATATTGAGATGCTACAGCAAAACATGAGTACAATAATGTCTTTTCAGTAAACAAGAGTTGCAATGCCCAAATATCATCCACAGTCTATCAGCCACTGACACACAGAGTGAGTTTTCCCTCAAATTATCAGCTTAAATACATGGCAATCAGTGAGAATATATATCACAGAGATGTACATATTGTATATTAAACTGTGCCACAGACAGCTCTTGGCAAATGGAGCTGTCTGCATTTCCTGAACACCAATATATCCTGAATCTGGTGATCATAGTGAGGAAGAAGAAAGATGTAATGAAAAGAAACTGCAGACTTACAAGAAAACCAATTGCTGTTAAAAATATAATAAAATACAGATATTTCTCTAAAAATTATTAACTGTGATCAAAGTTTTTGATTCCCCTTTCTGGACCCCTCACAAATACGGGTTCAGGGGTGGATTTTTTCTTCAAGAAAGACTGGCTAAGACTACTTCTGCCCAGGCAAGGCTTTAAAATGTCCCAAAGGCTCAGAAAGTCCCAGAATTCAAATCTTGATGGACTTAAATCTTCACCTCCCACTCCCAAAAAAGAAACCCTGCAAAGTATAACAAGCTAAAAAATCTTGAGGAAAAGGGAGAAATAAATTATAAGTAAACAAGTAAATAATTTAAAGTTAACTTTAATTTACATTTAAAACCTAATCTTAATAAAATAGCAAAGACAGCAATTTTAATAATTATCTCCATTTTGGATTCATAATTTTTTTTTAAAATTTATTAAATCATCTTCCTGTTGAACAGGACCATTTCTTTCTTACTGCTTAACAGAATTAAAGTATATTTTGCCCTTTTTTTATGTCTGCTCTCATTCACATGTTTTCTGAATCTAAGTGGCTTTAAAGTAATTTCTCTTTTTTCATTTCTTCAGCCCCAGTAGTCTGTTTTACTCATATTTCAGTCCATGAATTGGACTCCTGTATACATTCAAAGACGCTATCCCTGCACATCATGCTGTTGATAATCAGCATTGTTGAAAAACAAATACCAAGCCAGAAGAGATAGTCCGAAGTCATTTCCTAGAGAAGGCAGGCCCTGCTTCTTCAGTCATGTCAAAGATACAGCAGCTGGTGTGCTCACAAATTGGTGACAATAAATGCGGAGCCATTTATCAATCAGAGTGGTACTGCAGATACCATTGAGAAAATACAAACCAGAGAGCTGCACCCAGTACTTTAGGCTGACAAGCAGGTACTCTTTCACAAATCACACCTTATTTTCTTGTCTCCAGGAAACTTTGTACAACACTTACGGAATTTTTCACCTGGATAAATGCAATATGTTTAAGAAGCCAAAGACACTCTTTTCCAGCCACTGTGTCACTAAACAGCTGATCTACTTGTACCTGCTAAAAGACAAAAAGCTGCTTGTGATATAAACTCAACCTTGTAATGACTTCTAATCAGGGATATGAGAACCCAGATCTTAGGGCAGTTATGATCTGCAGTAACTGTTATTCTGGTAATTTTGAACACTGAATGAATTGCAGTGAACTTATACAGATTCATGTGACTGACATCCCTCATAGCCCTCTATAGAATACACATCAGGAAATGCTTTTACAGCAGTTATGTTGATGGCACTCCTCAGAGGAACGAGGAGGACACTACAAAACCAGTCTCCACTAGAAGTCTGCACAATTTATTTAATGGGAACATAGAGATGTAAGCCATTTTTCAGTACAGAGGTAAAACAGGTGTCACAGAACAAAGCACTGCAATATCTAGTATTTAGGCAACAAGCCGATGGTAAGTGTTTATTGCAACCTCATTTAGGTTTTATGTTCTCTATATAACAGAAGAGAAAATGTTTTTTTAAGAAGAAGATTCCTAAAACCCTACAATTCAAAGAAGAAATCAGCTATATTATCCACTATCAATACCGAGATAAAGGCATTAGCTATTATGTTTCAAACATTCCTTAAAGCCTCTGGAATTCAACACTTACAGTCTTTCTTTGCTTACCTCCTCTTCACCCTAACCCTCCTCAAATCTGCTAAGTCCTTTCTCTAAGCACCCATTGCTGTCTTTGTCCTGGGGGGATACAGCTTTTCTTCCGATCTAGATAATTTTCCTTCTGTGTTGTAGGGTATTCTGAACTAAAAATGCTCTACACTTTCTTGTTGAAGCTGTTCTTCATGAACAAATCAAGGCAGGCACAGGAGAGACAAAACAGTTAAGACATCGTGAATCAGTAACCTACTAAAGAGTATATTCACTTCCAAAGGGGAAGACTTAAATTCCAGCCCATGTTTCAAGCAACATTTGACACAAGATACTTAGAAGAAAATAAATTTAAAAAAAAAATTTAAAAATCAAATCTCTCACCTCCAAGATGACAGACCTATTGAAGGACAGACATATCCTCATTTTGTCTCTCTGGAAAACTGTATACTTAACTACACCTTAGAATGCAAAACAGCCCCATTAGAGGAGGCACTTCTTGCATTAACTATTGTCTGAAGCTTGCTTCTTCATAAAGGAAGACACGGGTTCAAGTGAAGGAAAGGATGAAATCTAGGGATCATTCCTGGTTGGATAAATCACCTAAAACATACATACAACATACCTTTTCTAGACTCCCTGACACGGCATTTTATGACTTATAGTATGCTTACGATGCTTCAATACTGGAAACATTAGAGTCCATGAGGTTTAGGAGAGTGGACCTTTTGGGACTTGTATTCTACATTGTGGCACTTAAACTGTCAGTTGTGTCCTACAGCTTCCTTAGCATAATGTTTGTTTGTTTCTGCTAAGGCCAGCATACAATTCAGAAAACGTTGAAAAGGTTTGTTTGTATTCACAATATTATCAACTATTTCAATTCTATGAAGATTTGCAGGGAATTCTATGAAGATTTGCAGCATGCTTGACATTTCTTGCTGGAAAACTGGATTTATGCTCCAGTATCTCCACACCCACAGAATCACACATATGCATACACATAGATAATCACATACACAAAGGGACATAGACATGCATACAAACACATACACAGACTTACTGTTGACTGGTTTTGCTAGTCTTTTTGTTAAAAGTAATTCACAATTAAATGCTACTTTTAGAACAACCTTCCAGGATTCCAGCTGTTCTGCTAAAACCTTCTTCACAGTTGAAGAAGAGACAAAACATGGGCACCCCTTTCTATTGAATTAATTTGATTTTTGTCTTTTGTCCTGCCAGCTATCAAAATTGTCAAATAAACCAGCTTTGATTAATAAATAATGGTTCCATTATATTTACTGTGCCACTGGTCAAAGTACCTGAAATTTTAATTCACTTGTTCAGCTAAATTTCATCGTCAGTTCACAGCCATAAAATTCTGTATTGACAAACTTTCAAACCAACTTTGACTCTGAGGTATCTAGTCAACATTTTTCTTCTGTGTGGATATTAGTTTATTGAATAAGTGGCATCTGTTTTCCTCCACATCACTAGTGGAGAAGGTATTTCCTTTTGACAGCTTTGCACGATTTATGGGTTTGTATGCTCTGAAGAAAAATAGTACTAAGCAAAAAATTCCAATTCATTACCTCTTAGTACTTAATTAAGTTCATACACATTGCACACTATAGGTGAACCCTGAAATGACTGTGACAGCCACCGAGCAGCAAGTTAGATTATCTTTGGAAGACCGAGAGACTTTTAATTATCTTGACCTCATTTTTCCATCCATGATATTAATAAATTTTCCTTCTATTTTGTTGCCTCCATTAGATGTACCAAACCATTCTGAAAACAAGATTATATCCTTAGCTATTTCCTTTTATCTCCACATTTAGGCACCAAATATTTTTACAAATAGTGAAGCCAAGCAATGGTTTTATCAGCTTACTTCACACAGCTGCAGATGAATTATGTCGTACAGGCTCGTCCTAATAATGGTTTGGTTTTGGAAATGATAACAGCTTGATAAAAGAAGAAAGCAGTGGATCTGGCTATCAATAGATACAGAAATAAAGAGAGCCTGGGCTTTACCTGTCAGGGTTCTGCGTACACACATGCATCTGTAAGAGGATCCGCTGGGTGAAAGTCTTAAAGCATTGCCCACATTTCCAAAGATGCCAGTCACTGAACTCAGAATTTAGTTGGCTTGTTGAAGTTGGACTTGCAAGAACTCGTTGGTTTTTGACACTGATCTGGTTAAATCCTGACTCGATGGACCCAGACTTATCCAGGAGAGAAAAATTTCTGCTACACGGAGTCTGTGGAAATACTATGGATCGCTGTGGAGTGGCAGGGGATAGTTTGCTACTTTTATTAAATGGTTGTAAGGTGTCTTGTCTGGACATGGCCTCCATTACAGTCGAAGGGACATTCACTGGGAGAAAACAAGAAAAGTAAATAAGATCCTTTTTATGCCTTTGTAAAACTAATACAGTGTTGGGAGACACACATACACACACACACACACAAAAAAAAAAAAAACCAACAACAAAAACCCAACCTGCAACAAAAACCCACAACCAACATCCATTTTCTTGACACTAGAATTAAACAACTTTATTTTAACAATGCATTAAAAAAAGGGTTTGAATGAGACAGCAGTCTGAATGGATGATACTGATTCTGTGACACTGACATAAAAACTCATGCAAAAGTGTGTCTGAGATTGAAAGGACTCAGAGAAACCTGACTCATACACATTTATTACACAATGGGATTTTCATCTGAAAGAAAATGCTGCTGCACTTGTGATACCCTGACTCTGCATGTTGCAGTCAGCATGTCCAATTGTCATATCACAGACAAGCATGAATTTTGAGAGCATCCTTGCTACGATACTCCTTGAGGTACAACAAGGCTTACATATCTGCTGCAGCAACAGTTCCCTTATCCTTTTAAAGGGCAGTCACTCAGAATATTATACTACTACATCTCACAAATAGTCACAAAGCCTCTATGGTACAAAGCCAGTGACTTCACCATGATTTGTATGATTATGGCTAATAGCAGTTAGATCACCACAAGACAATGCAAAGTATAGGCAGAGATAATTTTGTGTATCAATTTTCCACCTACAAAATAGGAAAAAAATTGTTTCTAGTCCCATTAAGGTGTTATGGCCATCAATTAACTATGGCTTATGAGGCACTCAGATATCTCAGCAACAAATGCAATACACTGTTCTCACAAAGAAGTAATTCAGTGCTGAATTTAGATGTTACATGATAAGAAAGGCAAGAGGTCAAATATATAGAAGAAAGTTGAACAGCTGCTTCACTCTTAGTACCATCTAGATCATGCACTGAAGGAATTAAGAGTCCTATGAAAAAATGGGGTCAGCTTATGAAAGATTGTAACGTAATGCAAAAAGAAGCATAATTTAGGCTATTTAGGTCCAATACTTTCTCGTGTTTTCGAATTTTGGCATACTCAGCCTGATATTTTAATGGAGATTTTTAAATTAGATTTGTATGTATGCCTATGTCTACATATGTTCACAGATTTGGTTACTATCACGAAGGGTTTGTATGTACATATCCACATGTATGTACATAGCACCTACTAAACAGGTGATTAGAAACTGCAATTCTGTTTAGGTAAGTCATGGTGATAGATTTCTAAGAGTAAATATGAGAATTAATCTTCAGTTGTGAGCTGGAATCATCTAATATTCTTTAATATAAAATAAAAACGTAATGCAAACTAGTGTTTTGGTAATATCCTAAATAGTGTCAGTTAATTCACAGACTTGTGTTCTAATATGTTCCTTTAATCATAATGACTCCAACATTATAATATTACATGCTATTTAAATTACTTAATTTGAGGTCCTTCCTAGCTGATTCTTTTTTGCAGTATCTGAGGACCTGATTTCTGAGTTACATCCATGAGGCTATTTTCAAGTTGCCAGACATATAATACATATTCTGTGTCTCTTCAGTACAAGGGTCAATTGATACACTTTCATTTGCTTCCAAAATTGTGATAGACAAAGCAGATTTTTTTTTTTTTTTTTTTTTAATTGTGTTCATAAAGGTCCACAGAAGCAATAAGATCAGGATAGTAAAGACCTAAGGAACATAGGTAGAGTTCATATTGGGTGAAAATACCCCTGCGCAGAAGATAAGCAGAAGGTCTACTCTGAGGGCTTAAGTGTCACGTCATACACCAGCAGGCAGCTGGCTCCATGCTCTGAGATGAATTTCATCTATGTATGTCAGCCTCTCTTCAGATAAACTTTGGTTTCTCTCACAGCAAAATAGCAAGTGACAGTATTTAGAGATTTTAGCCATAATGCTTGGCTTTTCAAATAAAGGTTTTGTAAGCTTCATCTCATGAAAGAAAAAATAATATTTCTATATCGTACACTGCAGAGCATGAGTTTTATCAGCAAACATTACTGCCAGTAATTAAATTTCTTTTAAACTTTTCTCAAGCCCAACAGATTTCAAAACTCAAGATGAAAGAGGGTGTTTATTTTTGACAGTTTAATCTCTGCTATCTTGCTGTTTTATTGCTGCATGGTTCAGTATTTAAGTTGCTATGAAACACAAGTGCATCCTTGCATTGCTGTTCAAGTATCCAAGTACATGACCAAAAAAATACATCATATATGTAATTGATTAAGCATGAGCAGCCACAGGGTTACTTTAGACCAAAGTCCATCAGGTATCCATTCTTGGTTTCTTCTATGGTGTAGATACACACAGCTGTCAAAATGGAAGAGTGGTTTTTGATGTAAGTTTTAATTGAGCAATGCACACGAACAGTGAAACTGAAGGGTGTGCTTGGATCACCCATTTCCATTACAGACGAAAGTATCCAGATTGCATGGGGTCTGTGTTGTAAGCTACATGCTTCATTTTATTATGATTCCTACCAAACAAAAAAAAAACCCAAATATTGAGGAGGGGTAGAAGAATGAATGGAAGTGGGGATGGTCAGGATGGAACAGAGGTTCATTGTCATTTCAGGCTACTTACATTCTGTTTGTGTCTAGAGAAGCTGGCTTTTACCTTTTAACCACAAGAATCTCATCTCTGCAATCAGTCAGACAAAGCTTTTCTCAACATGGTCAGTGGTAATAGAATGAAGAATCACTAACAGAGGCCCCATGGACCTGTAATGAATTACTGTTTTGGCAAGACAGTGTCTTGTGACAGGTCTGATAACAATGGAGAGGGCTAAGGAAAACAGTTAAGAATAGACACTTATAAGGAAGAATGATTCTACACACTACCAAGCTATGTGAGACTGCCATACTGGGAAATCTGATATTTATCTGCACATACCTGCACACTTCCAAACACCTCAATTTATTTAGGTAACCATACCACAATTTTGCAAGGCTTAAGTGTATCAGCTTCAGGGGTTTATTTTGTACACAACAAGCTTACCTTGAATATATGATCACTTTCATTTAATATGTCTTAAAATACTCCAGGAATGTAGATGATTAGGTATGAAACAGGAATCCTGGGTTACACAGGTAGAAATGCAATAAAGAACTTACAATTTTCATCTTGTGCAATGCACTGGAGAGGGATTCCAAAGAAAGATGTGTAGCTGTCGTTGTACCACACCAACAGCTCGGTGCCCCTGGGGATATCTATGCAAGCCCGGTAGAAAATATTTGACCTATTAAAGAGAAAAAGAAAAAAAAATTGCCTGATTTAGGAATATAGCATTCTCCTCTTATCATAGACAATACTACAGTAGAAATCTATTGTTTTGAAAGTATTTCTGCTTACTTACTATTTTAAAACAAAATCTATCATTAGGGAAGGACTTTGTTCCTACAGTAGGGTAACCAAGAGCTTACAGGCACTTTGTATGTAGCATATTTTAAACACTAAGATTCTGCAAGCACCAAGATTTTATGAAAAAAACAGTTATTTTCTTGCAATGTCCTTTTTAAAGTGATTTTAGAAATGCTACATTTTGCTCACACAGTGCAAACATCAGAGTGGTGCACACAGTTCTGTAAGTTCGGCCATTTAAACAGCTTTGCATTCGTCATCTAAGCTAAAGTTAACATATCTCAGGGCTAAATAGACAACAGTTGTTTCATTTTAATGAGTTTTTTTAGCAAGAGGTTTGAAGTAGCATGACATGATCTTTCATTATAGCAGTACACCACCAAAAAGAGGGACCTTGGATTGTTCTGTAAAATAGGCTTTGGCTTGGGGAAACAAAAACACTGGGTTAATCTGAGCAACCATAAAGTTTTCTCCCATATGGAACACGAGGTTAATGTTGATGATCCTTCAGTAAATGTACACTAGTGTTACTATAATTTTGAAATAATCTCACATTGTTCTGTGGTAAAAGACTGTGGATATTCCTAGAACACTGAACTGTAAGTTGAGGGGGGAAAAAAGGAAAAGTCCTGGAGTCCCTATCATAAAAACAAGGGCCTTATCCTGATCTTGCACTGATGTGAATAGCTTCAGAGTGATACTTCCAGAGTTAGTAGATTTACAGGGGGAAAAAACTCTAAGATTAAAATCAGGCACAAGATAAAATAAAAATGTTATCAGTTTGCAATGGTTTTTCCCTTTGGTTTCACGTGGAACATTTAAACACACTCCCGTGAGATGGATAGAAATTCAATATACACAAGAACAACGCTCCGCTCTCGCTGAAGGATTACATACCAAAATGATACAGTCAAAGTACCAAGAAATGACCATTTTTTATAACAGCTTATGTAAGGCAGAAAAACGTCTATGGACCAAAAAAAATGTTAGGCCTCAACCAGTTTTCTGAGTGAAGAATTGCTACAAACGTTAGCCTGAAGTTCAAGATAAAAATGTTTAGGGTTGGTAGACCTTAAATTTAGACTTTCTATAAAGAATTGGCTGTAGCGATGCAATTTGTTCCTTGTATAACACTGCAGACATAAGGAGAATCTTTTACCACATTTTTCATGGCAGTGAGATATGCACTTGTCAACACATTTTGTCACAGCAAAGTGGCTCTTGGCAACAGGATCATAAAGATCAATAAAAAAGTGCAGATTCTCAATATTTTACTAGCAGCTGCAAAAATTTCATTTATCTTGTTATTTTCCTCACTTACTGCCACCCTGTCTCAGGAGGGCACTGCTAGGTAAGCAGAACTCTTAGCTGCTCTTCTATGAATATCTGACAAAAACTCTCCCCTTTGTGTCTCCCCTTCTTCATCCCTCCTCCTCTTCCTCTCCTCTTCTCCCTCTCTTTCTTTGTTATTTCTTTAATTCTTTCCACTGTTATGCAAAAATGGAAGTCAGAGCCATGCTATAAATTACCAGCATCTTCTAACCTGAGAAAAATTGAGTCTACTTTGTAATTCACCCTTGTAACATTTCATCTCTCAGTTTGGCTTCCCCTAACATAAACACAGCAGCCCGGCAAATGAATGTGCTAAAACCAAATGACACACTTTGCCGCTGAAAGAGCAGAACTGTTTTTGAGCAATGGGTGGTCTATGAGGCTTGGAGTAGTCAGGGAAAAAAAAAAGAGTGTAAGCGTACACCGTCCCTTACAAGCGTGCAGAGCTTCCAAAACTTGCAGAAATCTCTGCATGCTGAAGTACATCAAAGGGATTTTTCCCTTTTCGGATAATATTTCCTTTGCTGACATGTATTTAGTATTGTGGTTGGATGACTCATAAAGATAGCTTCATGGCGTCCCAACGCAGTTGAAGCAGAACACATGCCAACAAACATTATTGTCAGCCTCAAAATAAAAACAAAACGTTCAGCTAAGGGTCAATCAATCAAGAGCACTTTGAAGAAAATTCCATTTAGATATTACAAATCATAACAGAATGAATTTAAACCAGCTGACTTTCTGTGAGGAGGACGTCCATGTACAATAAAAATTAGGCCGGTTTTTTGGTGTCCAACTTTTCTATTTTCTTACACTTGGATGCAGTCACTGGTGATGGATGCCAGTTTTTTAAATTGTGTTTTTGTAGTTCATTTTATAAAGATCTGAAGTAATCGAAAACAGATCAACAGAGGGAACTCTAAGTAAAAACTCCATCATGAAAGGAGAGTTGTAAAATCCACTTAATATTGACAGATGTATAATGACTTTCTCATGCTCACTTTTCATTTCGTTTTGTCATCTATATATATGTATGCATATGTATTTTTTTTTCTTATTTATATATATGTGTGCGCACACACCACCACACTGAGGAATAGCTCACTAGATGCATGCAAAAATACTCTTTCAACACAGCAATCATTATCCAGTGTGTTTATTTAAAATGCAATGGGATTGTAGCTATCGATATCAGATATTTAAGGGTCTAATAAAAGATTTGTAATGTATAAATAGGATTGTTATTTTTTAACTACAGCATTATTTAGTCAACTGGCCAGAGAATAAAAAAGCTGAAAATGCAATTGAACAATTTTACCATTGTTAAATTGGAACCCTATGGGATAATCAAACTTTATATATATTTCATTTCAGCTTGCTTTTGTATGTTTTACTTTTAATTTTAAAGGTATTTTAAATAAGTTTAAAATTCTTTCTGAAGAAAGGAAACCCCACTCTCTAAAGAAACTAGCAAAAATTGGGATTGCTCACTGCGACTGCCAAGACCAGGGCATCTTTTGATGTGCTTCCTACCATGTTTAATAAGGTCAAGCAGTTGCTTCTGATTCTGAGGCAAAAGGTTTGTTTATAGCTGAGATCATATATTTATGTTATGCATTATCTGGGTTTTCTGCATCTGTTTGCAAGTACAAAGTAAAAAGCAGCATAACCTCTTTACATTTTTCTTCACATTTTGACCTTCTCTAGCCAGTAACACAGGAGGCACAGGCACTGGCAATCTAGGCTGGCAGGTGCACTCAGCATATCAGTTTTAGGTGTGTACATGACTCATGACTGACTCTCAGAAAGCCCAGGGGTTCAAAACACCCCTCCTGCCTTTTTCCCCCTTTCTCTAGCACATGCATCTTTATTAAGGGTGGAGGATTGCTTGTGTTGGCTTGCTACTGATCAGGCCATTTGAAAACATGCAGAAGGGTCTGTGCAGTGTGGTGGTCACACGAGTGACACAGGTTACGCTTGTTCCCAGGAGCTCCAGGTCTAGCATGCTCACTTGCATGGCCTCAGCTCAAGGCAACCAAAATTATACCCATCCCACTACACTCTGCCGCAGTCCCTGAAGGAGCACACTCACAAAAGCCCTGCTACTGCCTTTGTAGTCAAAGGCAATAGCACTAGTGACAGTTCCCATCTGACTTTTTCACCAAAAATTTTTAATAGGTTGCATTGAGTAAATCAAAACATACTTTACCTGTACTGAACCACCGTTAAATTTTGTTCCCCGCAGTGCCTTGCGCATCGGATATATCTCATCCAGCTTGACTTACTGGGTTCTCCACCATCAATAAAGTGCTGCAGTGTCCCATCTTGATCATATATCTGGGAGGAGATGTCACAAGGTCAAGTAGTTGGAACAAGTCATCAGCAATCATTTTCACTGCTCTGCTGGTGTCTCTCTATGCCTTTTCCAGGAATTTATTTACATGAGTTTTGTTGTTATGTACTGATGCTCTTAGCAATCTACATGGAACAGCAGGAAAGTATTTTGGGGGATGCAAGTTTGTCATGTTTCTTTTATCAGGCCAATCTTTCTGTATTAAACATATTTGTGGTGTCTCCAAGCTGTGACCATGTTTCCCAAAGAATATTTAACCTATTTTGACAGGGTGGCCTTAAATAATGAACTGCCAGATAAACAAGAAAATCTGGACGTAAAGCCTGCATTGAAATGGCGGGAACATCTGAGCAAGGGGCAGTAGCAATCCCTAAACAAGTATCTCTTACTTCATATCTTAGTTGCAGCAAAAGCATGTGCTTCAGCAACCTCACAATACATCAGGGGTTTGTAGGATTCATAATACCAAAACAAATGAGACTAGAAGGAAAAAGACGCTTGAAGATGCCTTTAGAATCTCCCTTGAGACATACAGTTTTTTGAAGTAGTAAACGAGTAATCAGTCCTGAGGGAATCATGGTTTTCCTGAACATGACATCCCTGCTAAGGACATGAGAGTTAGTTATGATGATTAAAAAAAAAACAAACTACCCCAGTCTTTTCAGCACTGGACGATTCCTCTGAAGTTGAAGAATAAAATTGCTCTGGAGGCTCTGAAACAAAAATATACGTTTCATGCACACCTGTCCTTCGGACTGCTTAAAAAACGTTATCTTGGAAGTACTAATCCTACTAAAAGGACATGGTCTCACGAGATATTTACCTGTTACGAAACTACTTTGTTAAACATCGGAAATGGATCTGAAGAGTTATGTTTATCTGAAGCAAACTCGATCTTCAGATCTTTTGTCCCTTCACAGATGCCACCTGATTTAATAATGCCACCCCAAAAATTGTATGAACCTAAATTGATGTCTTCTTGAAAGTACTAATTCTGCTAATCAAAGAGGAAGTAGATTTATTATGTTGAATTCAACATTTCTAGAGAAAGCAAATCAGCATTCTTGCCAAGATAATAATATCCAAAATTATGTAACTATATTCAATATTTCTGTTTTATTAAAAGGGTGTTTCTCATCATGCACTCAAAAACATACACAGGCACCAGAATCTAGTTCTCTACTCCACCACCAAGAGTCTCAAATTCAGGAGGCAACCCTGCTTTTGCTTTTCACAAGGAGGGACCAGGAGTAATCAAGAGAAATACATCCAATGGTAGAACATGAGATACAGGGAAATCAAATGTCTACAGAGATCCTTATCATTTGTTCCTGAGTGCCCATGACAAGGACCAGATCTGACCTGGCCAGATGCTCTTGGGTTGGAGAAGCAAGATGTTACCCAAATATGTGCTGATTGGTGGAATAAAGGCAGAAAAATCACAAGGAGTCCTCAGAGACAAACAAATACTACAGTACTGAGGATTTAATTTATCTTTATATATGGTAGCTTGTTGATTGTTAGCAAGGATCCATTCTTATGTAAACATGCTAATGTATCTTGAATATATGAACAAATATGTTAAAAACAATAAAAAATAAGCAATGGAAATGGAAAAGTTTTACAGGGAATCAACCTACAAAAAGGAAGAGAAGGGAAAATTAATGACTAACAGTCCTTGGCTGGGGCCATTTTGGCAATATCTATTCAGACAGTCTCAGCACAGTATTTATTATCTATTCATTTGCGTGGTGCTTACCAAAATCACAATATATGGCTTAATGTGAGGCAAAACAACTCCTATAAATAAAGAGCTGATAGCTTCCTAATCTCCAGATTATATGAGACATGAAAGACCAAGTAGACTGCCATAATCAGTACTGACAGCCATATCTGGACACATAGGGATCTACTTAGAGCTTTGTGTATATGGACAGTCATGAGTTGACATGAGAAATTAAAATCTGTCATGAAAATGCAAGGCTGGAGCTTTCTCAGGCTGTGGCCTGGAGTAGGAAGGACTGCTCTACAAGGAAGACTAAGTATCTCCAAATGCTTTATTCTTGCAAGTGCTGATGCACCGGTGACACTCCGCTCTCCATTCTTAGGGAGATATTATTGATATTGTAAATAAAACTGCACAGTCAGAATCCATCCCACAGCATTCTTAGCCCTGTTCTTACAGGAATGAAAACCAACTGTGAAGCAGCAGAAACTGTAACGTTAAAAGAGAAATAGCAACAGTGTGTTGTACCTGTTAATTTGTCGAATTGCATAATACAGGTTAAAACCTGAAAAAACATAACTGATATGGTTATTATTCATATTACCATTGTGAACCGGTTCTTATTCATTTTACAACTGCCTAAATCTGGCAACCAGTATGTAATTATGTGAAGACACCACAATGAGGGAGCAAATCATGACTTGCCATAACAGGAGGAAAGCAAACCTGTAGCACAAGTTGTGAATCCAGGCATTACAGCAAACTATATGTATTCATATTCACCTACATCTGTATTACACATGCAAAAGTATTTTAAAATTCTATTAAAAAACTACTGCAGAATCCTGTGGTAAACTGATGTTACTGAAAATCTTTGACTACCTCACTAGGTAACTACATCCATCTACACTGGTATGATGTAATTCATTGCAAGAACCTCACGGAGAAGTAAAATACCATTTCTCCAGCTCCCTAAGGAGAATACATATCTTTTTTTTTTTTTTTCTGTATCTCACAACAGTCATTGATCTAAGTGGTGGGAACAAAATTAGCCATTTCATTTTTCTACTTTGATTACACTTGGAAGCATTACCTAAACTGCTTACTGAATCTTTTCCCCCTTCTGACCCAAAGTACTTGTTAACTGTTGTTTTTTCTGAGTTTTAAGGGTTTTATGCTTTCGCTTTAAATGTTTCAAAGCTTTAAAGTTTCTTTTTTATGGTCTGTTCCAGTTTCGAGGAACGCACCAGACTACTGGCAGAGACCAGAGTCTGATAAAAGAGGACTGCAGTTGCCTTCTCATTTGACATGCCTTGTGTTCCTCCTTAGCCATTCCCATATAATCAATTAACTTCTTAATAGGTGCTTGACTATTTATGGGTAGCTTACTGCTGTGTTACATATCAGGAGAATCAGAATGTGGAGCATATTACTATTCTATGAATTTTGTCCTTTGACTTCAGAATACCACAGAAACATCTTCATTTTCCAGTAAAATAAGTCTAAAGTGTAATCAGCACAATTCAGGTCTTCTTTCTTCCATTTTTTATATTACTTTACTTACTACAAACACCAGTTTACTCAGTAATCAAGACATAAATACAGAAATGCATGAGGTATATAATGAAATTTCTTACAGGGTGACACTGATATTCCTCATAACCTACACATGCATTCCAACTGGGAAACAGGGGAAAAAGCACATAGGATGCCAGTGTACTGATACTGATCAAGTTCATCTTGTAATGGCATCAGAATATAAATTAAATATGAAGGACTGGATTTATGATTTGTTGAATTGGTTATTGATAATTATTTGGAGGCTGTAGATACCGAAATTTATAGTGACCACGATACTAAAAACACATAGTGGCAATAATAATATAACTTTCAAGCACACAGTATCTCATGTAAGTGATACTTTAAAACCTACAAACAACCATTATTAAGTAAAATAAACAACAGTTGCTGGAACATCTGTCACTCTGGCAATATACCAAGTATAGGTAGGAGTGTGTAAGACTTAAGTAGTATTAACAGAGCTCTAAGGAGCCTTTTCAACTCTCGGTTACTTCAGTACTGACATGGTCAGTATTGCTCACTTCAATAGATGAGGACAAATGTAATTCCAAAGCTAAAGACTGTTGTTCCAGTTTCTGGTATAGGTGTTAGAGAATTTCAAAATAAAGGAGCCTGAATGCAACAGCATGGTTGTAGAGAAAGCCAAGCTGTGAAGCAGTGAAAAACAATTTCACAGAAGAGACAAGGAAAGAAGAAGTGGTTAGTTTGTTGAAGTTCTTTCCTTTCTAACTGTTTTCCCTTGTTCTCCTTCAATGACCTGCTAAAGAACTCTGTCTTTAGAAATTCTGCCAGCACTTCATTTATCAGTTTAGTCAAATCAAAAAAGGTATTAGCATACAATTGAAGTGATGTCTCCTTTTCCTCACAGGCAGAGGGAGAAATGACTGGTCCTGAAAGTGGAATTTTCCTTTGCATGTACATAGGTATGGGAAAAGTAACAATCAGAATAATTTTTTGTGCTGCAATACAATAAGGAGATGTGAAGAAAACCACAAAATATGCAAGAATTAATTCTTAGCATGACTAGAGAATCTTGCCTTTTGCTGTTCACTGCTGTTCTCACTGACTTCACCTGCATAAGGTCATAGGGTTTTCAAATCACACAGCATTAGTCTTCTCCTTCCACAAGTGGACTTCTTCAGTGGGAAGAGTCAAGATAGCAAGGAGTACTTTTGATGAGTACATATATTTCATAAATCAGTCATGCATTTAAAAACCATGCATGTAATCTAAACTACTAGAAATACAGAGATAAAGGTTGTAAATGTCTGATGAAACTGACTGACACGTCAGATATGGTAGCATCCATACAAGTTATATTATTTCTATAATAATGGACAAACCTGTAAGCCACAGCAACACTAAAAATTTCTTCCCTTGCTGGCTTGGACATCAGAACTGAATGATCTCTACCTTGGGCAAATCTCACTACTGTAAGACCTTCCTTTTGACATAATGGCACTACAGTATCCTCTACAGGTGGCTGTATCCTAAACAGAAGTTGAAAACAGTGCCAAAACAAGCAATGTTTATAAACCTGGTTACTTAACTGACAGGTTGTAAAAGGTGTGCAATTATGGAAGATTACATTCTGAGACTGGATGTATAAAGCCTATAACTGACACCAGAGAGAGCAGCCCTGTTTCCCTACTAGTGTCTCTTTTCAGAGTCAGCAAAATCCATTGCCTGATACACAATCTTTGATGCATCTTAAATCTTGAGGATCAGTTTCCTCCCCAGGGCCCAGAACTCTTCAGCCACTCAGGCAATGCTTCTCTGCACATTTGGTTGTTCGGAGAAGAAAACTACAGGCAGAAAGGACCAGGGTTTGTGTGTCTGCTATGGTCCTCTTTGGGTTGATTATGCTATTTATTTCCTTTAAAGGAAATTGCCTTTTCTTCTTTTCCTTTCCTTTCCTTTCCTTTCCTTTCCTTTCCTTTCCTTTCCTTTCCTTTCCTTTCCTTTCCTTTCCTTTCCTTTCCTTTCCTTTCCTTTCCTTTCCTTTCCTTTCCTTTCCTTTCCTTTCCTTTCCTTTCCTTTCCTTTCCTTTCCTTTCCTTTCCTTTCCTTTCCTTTCCTTTCCTTTCCTTTCCTTTCCTTTCCTTTCCTTTCCTTTCCTTTCCTTTCCTTTCCCTTTTCCTTTCCCTTTTCCTTTCCTTTTTCTATTTTTCTTTTTCTTTCTCTTTTTCTTTTTCTTTCTCTTTCTCTTTCTCTTTTTCTTTCTCTTTCTCTTTCTCTTTCTCTTTCTCTTTCTCTTTCTCTTTTTCTTTTTCTTTTTCTTTTTCTTTTTCTTTTTCTTTTTCTTTTTCTTTTTCTTTTTCTTTTTCTTTTTCTTTTTCTTTTTCTTTTTCTTCCCTTTCCTTTTCTTTTTTTGTCTTCCTTTTCCTTTTCTTTTTTTGTCTTCTCTTTCCTCTTTCCTCTCCTTTTCTTTCCTTTTCTAATTAATTTTGTAGCATTGTATTAATCCCCTGGAACAAACCAGTAGTGTAAGTTAAGTTGAACACAAGTGTGCCTTGATGGATTGAGGTAGAGTGTCCAGTGGCATTACTAATAGAATAGAGCTCTGGGGCCATCTTAACAAATGACGAGGAAGGTTAGCTTTGCCATAAAGCAGAAGAAATAGTGAACAGTCACTTTTTGGAAAAGCTCTGAGAATCATACAGGTAAGTTCACAGTAAAATTCAGTGATTTGATTTGCCTAAGGCAGTGACTGTTAAGCAAAATGCCAATGGGCTCTAGTGTTTATTATGGCATGTATACATTATCTATTTGTTAGCTTTTCTAATCATGTTAAACTGAAAGCAAACTGGATTGTATATATGACTTGATAACTTACTCATTTAGACTGCATTCTGTGTTGTACATTGGTGTCTAGCTTCCCTTGAAAACAACAGACTGCCAAAGGACCTCATTATCTAGAAAGTCTAAAATGTTCAGAAGATGCTGCAGGAACTGAAGGAGAGGAGAAAACTTACAAAATTGCCTGAATATATTACATTTAAGGATCATAGTTTAGGCTGAAAATCAAACTACAGATGGTTCATATTTGATCATAACAACTGTTTGAAGAATTAATGCTTTTAGACTTTAAACATCTTTAATATTAGCAGTTGAGCATCTGATTTGAGAAAGAGGGCACTTCTGAAAATGCATCTTCTCCCTTTTACACACTGAATATGAAAGCTGTGCAGAAACAATCATGTTCTTAGCCATCACAACTTTCTCCTTCATTCACTAGCTTGGTGACCAAGTCAGGCCATTTGGCGTGCATTTTAAGAACACCTCTTAGTTTCTCGATAGGAAAGAGAATCTGAATATAACAAAACTCAGAAGCAAACTGCAATGCATGGAGAAGTGTCCAAATAGAGCTGAACTAAAAAGGAACACTCATGTCGATAGATAATAATAATATTTTATATTCACATCCTTTACAAAGACCGTATCTCAAACACTGAAATACTTTGGAAATTACTTACGATCTTTTAGATTACCTATACAGTAAACAGGCAAATTATGCTTAGCCAGTATAAATGTATATTCATCACATTGTGATAACTCTAACTTTGATGCCGAATAAATATTATTGAATCTGTAATAATCAACTACACACATAAAACTGGTATGAAAAAATAGTAGTATACATGTCAGCAACCTCATAAGCAGAAACATTTCAATATGTTCTCTATTTTCTGTATGGACACTATTTTAGAAAGACATTAGTTATAAATGCTTCTCATATATTCCACTTTTGCTTGATAAGACTGATTTGGTTTTGTTATTATGTAGATAGTGAAAGCTAGTAACTACAGTCTTTACAGGTATGTGAAATAAGTTTATGTCAATAGCTAGTTACTTCAAAGTGCTTCTGTTTTTTAAATAACTGGATGACATTTTGTTGCCATGCCAAAAATGCAAGAGTTCGTTTAGAGGATGATTTTTGCTTTGGCTTTGTTTGTATTACATGTAAAATGGTATAAACTTCTTTATACTTTGGTTAGCATAAGATTTCCAAAGGTTTTTAACTGCACTGAAGCATTCTGAATTACTATAACCTAGTAAGATTAGAAATCTGAAATAAATGAACAAGAAGGAAACATCAGGAGGCCTCATTGGTTAAAATAAGACTAAAACATTTTCTAGCATTTGTTGGCAACAGTTACCCTAGGATGCAACACCTCTGTGAAAATGCGCAGGAATATATCCTGACAATCAATGGTCTTTAACTGTTTACACTATTCAAAGCAATTTTCTGCAATTATCCATATCTGATAAAGGGTATACATCTTATAATATCTGCTTAATGTTTCTTTTCTTTAATCTAGCAGGCATCATCTAGCAAATTTTATAAAAGAGGCTACTTGCCAACTAATATTAAAAGCTATTTAGTTTTAGTGTTTCTCAAAGGATTATAGCAGACAAAACTATAAACATTGTTTTGAACTGTCTGTGCTAGGTGAAAGGCTTCATCTCTCACTTAGACCCCAGTCCAGCAAACACTTACGCATATGTTGTAGTCCCATTGATCTCAATGGGACTACTCGTGTGTGAAATCAAGCATCTGTGTAAGCAGTTGGAGGATTGGGGCCTTATTCCAGAAAGTGTCACGAGAGCAGTGCCCTGCTGATTATGTGGACTTCATTACATTATTTTTTTTCAGTCAAGTCCCAACGGTTTGTTTAAACACTAGTCCATGGAGGTCCTCGAGTAGAGAAGGATTACATGTAACACAAACCAGTGTTACTCAACAACAGGGCAAAGAGGGGAAGACACAGAGAAGAAAAAATACACACATGAGGTTGGAAACTTGCACAGATGCAAACAGGTCCATAATGGACCAGTGCTCTTGCAGTATCCACTGACATAATACGGCCTCCTCAGTGTGTGCTTTTGCACTCCCCTGACAGGTCCAATGACAGGACAGAAAGAGCAGTGGCACTCCAGCCACGGGTCATTCTGTGATAGAGACATTTTCACTTGGCATTCACTTTTCTACCCAGTTCACTGCACGGTGCTCCCGTGCAGTGTTGGCAGCAGAAGCCTGTGGGGAGGCAAGAGACTGAAGTTGTTCTCTGCAGTTTCATTTATGCAGGACATGGAGCACAAAGAGAAAAAATGTTGCCAACCTAGGGTCAGTATCCAAAGAGACCATGAAAAAAACAGATTAAAAAGGAAAAGATGGTTTAGAAATGGGGAGGCAAATTATCAAAGCTGAAATAACCCAAACAGCAGACTCTCATGACAGCTGACTGGTAGATGCATATCCCCATACACATATTGGACGGGGACCTACAAGAAGGGCCTGATACTGAAAACCCTCACTTATCTAGAATAACTCGCTGAACTTACTCAGTAGTAAAGCTTCTAAGACAATATTGCAAGCTAGAGAATCAAGACAGTTAATGATGTTCTTTGTTGCCCTCAGTGCATCTGTAAACATGACTTGCTCCTTTGCAAGGAAATGAGAGAGATTAGGTCGTTTTCTTTCAGCTTCTCAGAACCTTTAGACTTTGCAAAGTGAAATTAGAAGTGTTTGTTTCATATTTTTTCATTCTTCTACAAGCAACCAAATATTCCTGAAGAGTCCTCTGTCATTCAGTTGAAACGGTCTTTCAGCCTGTTTCCGTTTAGTCAATACACCGATCTGGTTGGACAAAGAATTAAAAGAGCAAAATAACTAACCACAAACAATGTGACAGAGGACAGCACTCCAAAGCAGCATGTACAAAAACAAGTTTTGGCAAATTTCATCACTCAGGCAATGCAGCTGAAACAAGTGTGGGGATACATACCTTCTAAGGTGACTTACTGATAAGTCGGTGACCTTAGAGAAATCACTCAGGATCAAAAGGCACTTATAAATGGAAATAATTCCAAATTGCCATGATTCTAAAATGTGAGAAGGAAAGAAATTGCAGGGAGAGCAAGGAAGGTCTGTTGTTCACATGTAACTTGGGGCATACCTTGCTACTGATCAAGAGGAAGCTGATGGCACAAGGAGAAAACAATTCTGATCACAGAATCACAGAATCACAGAATGTTAGGGATTGGAAGGGACCTCAAAAGATCATCTAGTCCAATCCCCCTACTGGAGCAGGAACACCTAGATGAGGTTACACAGGAATGTGTCCAGGTGGGTTTTGAATGTCTCCAGAGAAGGAGACTCCACAACCTCCCTGGGCAGCCTGTTCCAGTGTTCTGGCACCCTCACTGTAAAAAAGTTTCTTCTCATATTTAAGTGGAATCTCTTGTGTTCCAGTTTGTACCCATTACCCCTTGTCTTATCATTGGCTGTCACTGAGAAGAGCCTGGCTCCAGCCCCATGACACTCATCCTTTCCATATTTATAAACAAGCTAAAGAGACCCAGCTCCCTCAGCCTTTCCTCATAAGGGAGATGCTCCACTCCCTTCATCATCTTCATGGCTCTGATCTCTCACTCCTGTGCTTTCTGTTGAGTACTTTTTCAAAGTATGGTTCCAAACTGTGTTTATGGAGCTTTGTGCATGAAACTGCGTCTATGTGTGGATTAGAATTTTCAGGAAGGTAACAGATTTTAGACTTATAAATCCTAGCCTGAACGCTTAGTGATACTTTCAGACATATTAATGTAGGGCACATAGAATATATGGCACAACTACTATTCTGTAAATGAAGTTTGATAGATTAGGCATTTTGTTTGTTTTCACTTTGAAGTGTTTGAGATTTCTCTTTCTTTATCTTTAGGATTTTTTTAAAGATCCAGTACCATATCCCCCTAAGCATTTTAAGAATCAGTTTAGAAAGGTATTTCTGAAGCACAGTGCTCCTAGAGACACTCTCAATTCTGTAGCAAAGCAGTTAAAAATCCTTTATCAAGTTAGACTTAAAACTGTCACTGAAATCAATGCAATTCGGTTTCCTACTTACTTGGACACTTTGGAACCCCACATGCCTTTTTAGGCAAATAAAAGCAGGCATGATTTGCTTTAACTTTCTAAGCAAGACTTTTTGCTTTAAGACAGGGAATTCTTCTGTTTCCTTTGCATATACCATGAGAGGCTACGGCCCCATTTGAAGTCAGAGGCTCTTCAGGTACTCATGGAATGACTGAGGCTGGAAGGGGTCTCTGGAGATCATCTCATCAGCTCACAAGATAGTTACGACCTCCACTACCTTCTCTTTGAATTTCCTGACTCATAGTTCATTAGTGTTCTGTATAAAAGAAAAACAAACAAACAAACACAACAACAAAAAAGCACCACACAACACCTGAATTCAGAAATGAGTTATATGTGAAAAAAAACCCTCTCTGAAATGAAAGCAGGTCCACAAGTAACCTCACTTTCAAACATTGTCAAGAACATTACTTTGTTTTGACAAAAGCATTGATGTCTATTGTGAGGGTTTGGCACTGGACTAGGGAGCAAAGTGGTATATTGAGGTGTCTGAACTTGTTTCCGCTAGTGTTTCTGATAGCCCTGAGTATCCCACTGAGCCTCCAGTGACTGCTCAAGAAGGCAGAAAGACCTCCCTCAGTCCTGTGCCTTACTGGTAAGCCCTGTTTGTATGTCTTAGATACTTTCCAGAATTTTAATGTCATTAAGCATTTCTGCTCAGATACTGGAATTGCTCTCCAGATGCTCCACTCAGGTCCTTCTCTGAAAAAGGTTTGTCACATGACTTACAGCAAGTACTCAAACTCTGTGTCTTGATCCCCTGGCTGCAGAAAACAGGGATTTTTTTTTTTTTTTTTCACCGTTTGTTTATATTCACTCTGAGTTTGTAAGTAAATAAGGGTACAGACTGTATTTACAGCGTATGTGTAGAACATCTATCTAAGCAGAACACCCATTTATTACTACAGTACAGACTCCACAAATAATTCTTTCAATTCTTTTTTAAACATCTCATTAAGGCCCACCATAAATTAAGAATTTCAGTAAAAATGACATATTTTAGAAAATATACTTAATTCCTTTGTGAGTTTTAAATAACGAGGCAGACTGATATTTTTAGTTTGGAATATTTTTGAATGTCTGGAATGTTAAATTCCCCAGTTGATGATTATAAGGTCAAGTAATAAAGTATATGATAAACTATGCTTAAGATTCCTCATAAAACAAATGAGTAATGGTTGTACAAACTGTGTCACCATGTTTTTATATTGAAAAAATGCCTGTGCTGTGTTATTCCTTCAAATTTGTTAGATTATAGGATTGTCAGAAAACCACTATGGTGATGGTTAGTTTGCAGCTGCTTCAGAGCTGAAATCAGAGTTAAGAAGCAGAAGAAAAGGGTGCATTAGGGAGTAGTGCTAGTGTTGCTAGTGGACACATGGTGGAGAATGTGAAATGCATTTTTTTCTTGCCGAAGTACAGATCTGGTGTTGGTAAGTATCACATTAAGTTTCTTTGGAAGAAAGTTTGTTTCTGTGAGGATTATAACATTAGATTAGAACATTGCCTGAATCACAATCACAGGAGCCCTCTGGAGCTGTTAACCATTTGGCATATCTCACTTATCTCTAAGGGTGGCAGGGGCCATCAATACGAAGTAGACCATCAATCAATCGGGGGTCTTCTTCAGACATTGCCTGTCAGCTGATCAGAGGAAGGCTTTAGGGAATCGGCTTTCCATTATCAGGATTTGGTCTGTGATCAGAACAAGCCACTGAACCTTTTACTTTTCACTTGGCAAAAACATACACACTGGAAAAAAGTCCTGACAGTTCATTCATTTTGCTCCATCACTAGAGCCAGATGATGTTTGACTGGGGAGACCCACCCTCTTTGATGTTCTGCTCTTTTGAGAGTGCCCTGCTGTGAAAAAAATTTTCTCCTTCCAAATTAAAGAGAAATATTTCTGCGTCCAGCTGTTAAATGTGACGTTTGCCATTTTTCAGTGCATTGGCTCTGTGCCATCTTGCAGGCTGTTTCAAACCTATCTTTTTCCCTTCTCCTTCTCAGCAGAAATATCCACAATGTGTTAGTGTCTCCAACTTCTATATAACATCAACACCAAAAGGGAAAATACAAGTAATACTGCATGGCTCTGAGCTACAGCAGCAATATTTAGACACGTTTCTTCTAATTTTTTTTTAATTAAAGCCAGCAGTCATTTTATTACATGAAATAAAGGATACAATCTAAATACAAATTAAAGACAATCTACCTATGGAAAGTTGACTTCAGTTTCATTCTGATTGCAGTAGGCAAATCATGCTGAAGCAAAGCCTCTGCAGAATACATTTACCGGTTAAACAAGTGTGGATGTTATTAAAACTTGTTTCATGTGTACTGAGTCCACATCAAAAAAATGGCATCCATTCAGCAGCCGTAACTCTGTTTAAATTAAAACAAACTTCTCATGAAAGCTTGAATAAACATTTAGGTTTAAGTAATCAAGAAAACCTGTATCTTCTCATATTTATTAAGTGCAATTTTTACAGTTGTAAAAACCACTGTCACAAATTATGTATACTGTAAATAAAGGGCGGACTCATCATTACAGTGTTTTGCCTGTCTATTGAGGTGGATGAAACACAACCAGCTCCAACTCCTCTTAAGCTCAAGCTTTCTTTGTCCTTTTCATTATCATATTTGCTGACATGGAAAAGGATCAAAGTTGATAGATTCTGGCAAGCTCATTGTTGTAAACCTATGTTTTGTAGTTAATCTCAGACTATGACCAGCAAATCTGAGTAACTGATGGTGTACTCCCTCACAACTTCACACTGTGAAAACTGAAACCTGACTGAGAGCCCCCAATGAATGAGAATGGAAGGACCTATTTTGGAAAATCACATCAATAATAACAAAAATTAAGCATTTCCCTCTTAGGTACACACATTCTGTAATAGACTCATGCCAAGAAAAAGTATAGTCCATGAAGATTTGGTGTAGAAAAAAAGCAGTAAAGCAATAGCTTGCTCTCCATCTGCACTACATATAACTCATGAACTCAGTTTTTAAAACCGTAAAATGATACAGATTTACAAATAAATATAAATTAGACTCTCTCCAAGAGGCTAGGATGGAGCCAAGCTACATTCTGTAGGGCTTCAGTCAGTTCTCAGAAACTATCTGGTATCTAACAGAGACAACAGTGGGACTGGAGATGTCCAAGCAACACAGAGATGCTGACAGTAACCATTTTGGCAATTCAACAGGAGACATGTTTCCATGTTCCTGGTATGAATCAAACACTGCCACTCCTAAAATTACATTTAACACATATAAATCAAAAATCTTTCTATTTCAATCTATGTCTTGCGCTGTTTCATGACGGTTTAGCACCTTGTTACAAGATTGTAATTTATGCTGTTATGGTTCTTCTCTGTCCTTATTTCTAAATAGATTAAGAGACATTTTTCTTATTATTAATTCCAGCTTTCTCTTCTATATCTAATCAACGTTATTCAAAATTCTCTTTACTTGCTTCTACTCTCCCATCTGCCACTGTCTCATCATGCTGCTTTTTACTGTCCCTCATTTTATCAAGGCAGCAGGAAAACACCCAAGAATGCTTCATTAGATTGAAAACCAAGGATTGACTGCAAAGGCTTGTGTCCATCGTTTCCTCTATTCTGTTCTGCATTCTTCTGTTTCATCTTTAACACTATGAAGCTTACCTGCATCCTTCCAGCCTTTCTCAATTCTACTGTCTGTGCCAAAATAATTTTGGGTAAAAGGCCGCTTTTTTTTGTCCTAAAAACTTTCAAGTTTAGATATTTAAATGGCTTATGCAGACTAACACAGATGCAGCAGGTGTATTTCACACATAGGAGAGTACTTTCAGCAGCAAGTCTACTGGCCTTAAACGTTGACTTTTTTACAAAGGAACTCAAAGTGGATGAATTAATTAAAAATCAATAGAACCAGTGACTACAATCCATATAAAAAAATCTAACAGTAACATAATTCATCCAAAACAAGTATTATTTTTTCCCCAAGTCTGAATTCTAAAAAAAAGGCAAAGTAAACCAGTTCTTCTTTTGATTATTTTCTCATCATCCTTGAAGTTTAACAGAAAAGGGAAATAAATTATGGTGCTGCATGCAAGATTATTTTACTAGATCTAGCCAAAACCTCATAATGTTTGTAAAGCAATAATAACAAAATGGTTTTAAGCAGGTTTTTTTTGTGTGTATTTTCATTTGTTTTATTTCATTTTGGTCTTTTAAAACTCATTTGGATTATCTCAAGATCTGATAAACCATAAAAAAATATTTCATTATAGGCTTACTAAGCTTTAAAATTGAAAGTTCTGAACTGAAAAATGAACTTTCTGTTTAGAAAATGTAACAACATGTTTAGATTATGTTGAACCATTTTGCTGAATGTTTTATTCATGGGAATTTTCGCTGAGATTGACATTTGTATGCATTCCCTGGGGGGAAAAAAAAAAAGAATAAAGTTTCCTCAGAAAACCCCAACAACTTGTAACTAGTTATTTGTTGTACATCAGTGACAGGCTATTAAAGGCATACATAAAACCAGCCATGGCACCTAAGAGCTTGCAACCTAAAAGACACAGGTAAGGCTATATTAATTGGGAGACCCAGAAAACATAATGAAAGCATAACCTTTCTCCACTTCTTTGCTGTCTCTTTCTCCCTCATGTATAGTCACAAAAATTCTCTGCTTAAATACAAAGAGATTAATAGGGAGTGCGACTTCATAGTTTTCCCAAGCTAAGTAAGAATTGTTGCACTTCCCATCTGCCAGAGGAGAAAAGTCTTGGGTTTCCCAGTGGGGTACAGAGCTCTACCAGCTCCTCCTCATTCATGGAGAAAATAAACCCTGAATCTACATACAAACAAGTTAAAATCTAAGCTCTTTCTTGGCCTCCTACTATCCCCTGGCTGCCAGTCCATTGGAAGATAGGTAACTTTAGGTCATATATATTAGCCCGTACATTTGAGGGCAAAGGGAAAGGAAAAGCACGTTAAAGAAAGGGTGGGAGAAGCTAAGAAATGTGGAAAATAAAAGAGTACGTTTGCATATTTTATGTAAGGGGTTCCTGAAGAGAACATGTTCCTGCTGTTAGCAAGCAAATGAGCCCTTGTTCAGCTTCTTTTTTATGCCTCACAGACTGCACGCTTAGTGTATGGTGCTGACTTTCCTAACTTGTTTGACCACTGCCCTTGTAAGAGGAGAGAATATTAAAAATAACTGAGTGCCGGCTTTCAACCATACACTCAGATTAACTATTTTCAAAGAATTTGATGAAGCTGTAATAAAAATCAATTTACCCATAGAAAGAAGCACTTCTTGTTCTCAAATGGCAGATTTATGGTTTCATGCAAACATGAATGTCCTAGAGCTCACCCTTTTTAATAAGGAGTCTTTTAAAAGACATAAAATATTTGTCCTAATGAAGTAATGGTTTCCTAAGCTTTTGCTTCTTTTCTGTACTGCCTACAGTTTTATGTCTCTGCTGAAATGTGTCACTTGTTAAATTATTATGTTTTCCTAAGTCTTCTATATTCTTTTTCTAACCCACACTAAGAAAGCACAATTGTCAGACATTATGTTTTGAGGGCGAACTGACCTTCAATGTATTGTGAATAACATAAATTTCATGTTTTACAGTTATTTTGAAAACATTCCTAAACTCAAACCCCTAGGTTGCTTGGTGTCTTGAACTCACTCCACCTAACAACAGTAAACTAAACAGGCTAATGTCTTCAGCCAAAAATCAAAGTAAAAGGTGAGAGGAGAAGATGAAAAAGTACTTAAGCATTAGGGAGTAACTGCTATTACAGAGTCACGGCCAACTTTAGATAAGACACTGTACTGAGACAGCCCAAACAGCTGCTGCAATCCCAAGACTGTCATGTTACCCGATCAAATTTGTCTAAAAACTCTCCAAGAAACTGGGAGTATGGGAAGAGTGAGACAGGAGAGGTTAATGCACTATGATTCTAGCCTCTGTTGACTCATTCTGTCAAAAAGTACTGAGGATCATCCAACAGAATATGATAGTACATTCCTGTGGAAGATTTTGCTTCTTTTTCTCAAAGACTTTTCATTCGCCAGTAGAGAGCAGAGAAGGATGTGAGTTACTCCAGGCTTCAAAGGAAAGACATTTATTTAGTCCAGATAAGTAAATTGTCTAGTAATCCCATGTAGCATCTTGGTAGGAAATATATTATACTTGCTAGAAAATTGAGCAAATCCTTGGAATCAAGGATGAATAAACAAACTGACTGAGAGGAAAAGACACTTACCAGAGTCTTAATAGTGAGGTACATTGAGGAGCATTCCATAATTTAAAGGCTAGTTGCTCAGCAAGCAGGGCTAATGAAGCCTGGTTTCAGTATGGATGTGTGCCTTTTGTCCCCGGAACTTTCACTGCTGTAATCATCTCCACTTCTACACTGATTACAGTGTATAATGTTGATATCTAAATATTTTTCAGTTATTTCTTACTTTGCACTGCTGCTGGTATCACTGAGAATTCACCACATGGGAGATCAGGATATACAATGGAGCATCACACTGCAGGTGCAGGAGGAATTGTGTTCTGACATATCTGACCTTGTAAAGTGTAAGCAGAGAAGAGGCATGGTGGTGACAAAAAATGCTCACAGAAAAGCAATGACTTGCTCAACAGTGAGGTATAGATTGGGTCACTGACCTTTGATGATCCCCATTAATACGTATCTGCATCTTCAATAATCTTCTCAACAGCATCTTAATAGCATATAACTACTTTCAGAAGTCACATCATGAAATGTGAAATAGTAAGAAAGTGAAATCTGGAACAGTGTTGGACAGAAAATTCACAGTGCACAGTTTGCACACACTCAACAAACCGCATACACTGGACCAATTGCACAGGCAATAAGTCCAGATGCAATTGCTGTTTTCCAGAATCTCTGGAAGTTTAAGCTGCTGCTTGATTGGGAAAATACAGTTGCCATGACAATACAGAAAAGAGTGTGCCCTGTATGCTTTTCGTATTTGACTTCACTATATATACAGGATATCCTGTATCGTACAGAATGTCTGGCAGTCCTGAAAGAAGAAAATTACATTTCCTGTTGTCATTTACTTTTTTGCCACTTTTTCCACATTTCAAGATACTTAACTTTTATACATATTACATCAAATTTAGTGAAAATGAAGGAGGGATTACTGTTTTCCTAGCACTATATTTATTACTATGAATCAAATCAATTCCAGTCACTACAGGTAAATCATTAGCAGTGACATAGTTCAACTGTAGACAAATGTCATGTTCATTAAATTTAAATGTCATTTTTGTGACATATTTTCTCAATTCAAAATGTGATTTGTCTAAAAATGTTCAAAATCAATGAACACACAAAAAACCAATCAAACAAAAAACCAAACAAGGAAACAAATAAAAAACCCTCAGCTTCTAAGAAAGGTTTAACTTTGTAAACAGGATCTGAATCAGACTCCAGATCACACTGACATGAGCAACCCTTAACACACAAAATTGCATGCAAGGACTACAAATAGTGTCATCATGGTCCACAATGAGAAGCGTGTGTGCTTCAAGCTCTGAATTATAGTGTAAGACCTTTGAAAGACAGTACAATAATAAGCAGAAGCAAGCAGATAGCTGGCAGACTTTTAAACGATTGTGATGATGAAAGAGAAAGAGCAGGAAGACCTTTCCTCACTTATAACATATGATTCAGCACTTTCACCTGTAATATTACAAAAGATATGTGTTGCAATTACCATTTTATACCTGAGGTAAACCATGCCATTAACATTGAAACTCTGTTTAAACACTCTGTCAACTTCAATGGCACATCTACATATATTGCGCACATAAGTGAGAAAAAAATCCAAATCTCATCACATACATCATTCATGTATTGCACACAGTCAGTCTTGAGATTTGTATTGATTTAATATCTTTGAGAGCAGAAATGAACAGGACTCAAAAGATCCATCATGATGCAATTATCCAAAGTTTTTCTTTTAAAATGCGTCCATGTTTGGTTCCTGTCAAAATAGTTTTAACTGTAAATTTGCAAATGTCTCAATTATGAAACTGCATAGATCTGAATTACAATAGTCAAAGCTGGACTGTCTTATAAATACATTTAAAGTATGGCATTAATATAAAAATCCTATATCATACAACCAGAACAATTTAATATAACTTGCCATGGCAATTATCAGATCATATTTCCAAACAAATAGATAAACTCCATCATGTCAGTTTGAACTTCTTCTGACCTTCTGATGGCTACAACTGGGAACAAATGTTATCCAAGAAAAATATTGGTGGCTCTGTATTTGCAAAACAGAGAGTGCTTGAACTAAGCAGTCTTTGCTTTAGTAGACTTATCAGATGCATTGCATTGGAAAAGATATCAGTCCAGTTCTGCTTTCATATGTATCAACTATAATCACAAAATTAAAATCCTAGTGTTTTAGGGCATTTCTGCACTGCAATCAAAGTGACTGGGACTGATGCAGACAAATCTGTTCTCTAGGTGTAAATTAGCTATCTAAGTCACGACAGCAGGGCAATCACAACAACATGGGTTGTGCTTAAGGCTATTTGCTATACTTTACTGTGAGTTTTGCATCCCTCGTATAATTGTATAAACAAGTACCTCAATTAAACCTCGTTGATTTGTGTCTGCCCAGAGGTGTAGACACATCTTTGGCTGCAACGTAACATGCCTTTAGTGAATTTACAATGAGAAAGATTATAATAAATATTGGGATACTCTTGATTCTTTCCTTCGCTCATATGCAGTGTAAAATATAGTTTGTTAGTGACTTGAAGGTAGGATTCATTCCACATAACATCAACCAGCTAAGGTTAAGCATATAAGTCTAACCCTATTACCTGATGTCCTTTTAGAGACAATGGAGAGAAACAGACACCATCACAGGGCAATACATCATAAGCTAGGTTAACTGACCTAGACCGGATACTTGACTTACTGGTATCGAATGTTAGCAAATGAGAGTGCAAATACAATCTGCTATAAATTGCCACACTCTGGATGGAGTTCACTGAGACTAGTGCCCAAAGAAGTCAGCCATTTTTGTATTGCTTTTATATTGATTATTTTCTCATGCTCTTTAAACAAAAATAAAAGTACATTTTTGTCATCTTAATACTCAAATGTGAATATCATAGTGCATTTTTTACTAGAAAAACAATAGTAGCTTCTTTATATAAATACATTTACAAGTAAATGTGTAACATCATATCAGTCTTAAAAATTCTTAGCCTCCATTATGATTCCACTATGAAAGTGTGCTGTCAAGCAATCAGGATAAATGATAGAAGGAACATATGATTAGTTTGTTTTTCTTTTTTGTTTTTTTTTTCTTTTTTTAAGCTTTGCTTTTCAGCTTTCCTTCCAAAATATACTTCTCACTTTTTCTTTTTCTTTTTTTTTTTCTTTTTTTTCTCTCTCTCATTTTTCGGGGTATCTTTTGGTTGTTTTTTTTTTGGTTTTATTTTGTTTTTTTGGTTTTTTGTTGGTTGGTTCTTGTTTGTTTGTTTTGTTTGGGTTTTCTTTTCCTTTTTTTCTTATGATACAGTGAATCAGTGAATAGCAGCAACACCAGCTTTTAGGAGAGTTGTGGTTTCAATGCTGCTGAAAGCTGCTTCCTTAAAATGACCTTTCCTGCCCAGTAAATGATTCCAGCAGGACAACTCAAAAGCAAAAGCCACCACCACTTTTTCCATTTTCTGTCATATTACTTATAAAACTACTGTGTTGGGAAACCCTTTCAGACACATGCTTAGAAGTGGAAAAAAAAAAAAAAAAAAAGAGAGTGTGCCACTTCCATTCAATTTTAATTTTAAGACTTGTTTGATTGTGATGACTTCAGTCATTCTCTGGAAGCCTTGAGATAATGGGTATTATTGCATACCACTGCCTTCATTGCAGCAAAATTTTAACATTGTAAATGACAGCATAAAATAATAGAGCCTAGTAAGCCTATTTCAGCCTTATCAGATGGAGGAGAAACAGTCTTTACTTAAGACCAGACACTCTTATCCCTCCATTGGGAAAAGGCCCAAGGGAAAGCACAGTTTCCACGTGAAAGATGAAAGTGGCTCCAAATAGTCTGTCACTCCACAACAGAACCAGGTTGAGGGCACGTAGACTTCCAGTAAAGCAGTTGTGGCTACCCTTCCTCACCTGCTCTCTCCAAAGGCACCACACCAGATCACCCAGCAGTCCCTATGCCACCACAGTCTGGTCCCACGGTGGACATGAGTGTCTTCTAATTTATCCAAAGGCAGAAGTCTTTGCAGTCCTCTTTCTTAACAGAGAAAAAAATCATTGCTGCCAAAATTGGGTCTTTGGGATGCAAATTGTATTCAACCTTGTTCAAAATGAAGGGCCGACTCCGCCCTCCAACAAAGTCTGGCAGAAGTATTTAATCAGACAGAAAATGGTCCTGGTGGTGGCAGCAGTATAAACCAACACAAACTGAAATGCAGGAGACAGTACAGCGTATCTTCAAAGACAGAACACAGGCACTAAAAGACGCGTCAAACTATGTAACAGTGTCATCTAGTGACTCTTGCCATAATCTTCTTAACCAGACAGTGCAACCAGCCACAAGGAAGGTCAGTTCTCAACCTGTTGAAGTGAGCTATGCCCATACTCTGTATTGACACTTGGTGTTCTGCTACGACAAGACTTCATGGGCAAGCTGTGTACACACATACAGAAATATGACATTTGCAAACAAGCGTCTGATGAGCACACAGACATTGTTAGCTGTGTATGTGGAAATCCTAGTGGAATGCCAACGTCAGGCATGGTGCAGGTCCTGTCTTGTGTCAGGGAAAGCATCTGTCATGATGGTGCTGAAATACAGCTCATGATTATACCACCTAGTGAGACTCCTTTGAACTCCGTCCTCCATGTAATCTGCAGAACGTTTTGCAAGGTCTTTCAGACCACCAGGGAGCTATGGCAAACAGCTTAGCAGCTTCTGGTGGAAGCAACTGCCATTATGAGTACACAACTTGGCTGTTTTCCTTTTTCTTTTTTTTTTCTTTTAATCTGACACTAACACCAATTATTATGTATCCACAGCCAATACTAAATCCAGTATCTATCTCCTTATTTCTAAGCACACTCACTGAAAGGAAGCTAATCTGTTCATAAGGTTCATGAGAGCCCATTAGCATGGCACTAAAAGAGGCGTTTCTTCGGTTATTTCTTGGTTTCATTCGTCTTGCCTGGAAGTCTCTTTCCCATATAGAAAAAGCATATAACAAAGACCATTAAAAAATGAAAAAGCTTAACTAATGTATTGGATTCTTTCCTTTTTAGAGTTATTAAGTTCTTCAAGAAGTGTAATACTTGCCAAAGAATACAGTTCAAGGCATGAGTATTTTGTTACATTTCCATTACAATTAATTAAACTGTCAGAAACACTGTCCAAAGAGCATTCAGTCTGACAAACTCGGAAAATCTGGAAAATGTAATGCAAGTGTGGCACTTGTCCGTAATTCTTGTATGAATTTACAGGAGCATAAATCACACTGCAACCTTTACTAACTGTTTCTAAATAAAAAAGAATAAAATATAATAATATAAAATAAAGTTTAAGAGAATTGCATTTTTTTATATATAGCTTCAGTTTCGAATCACATTCATCTCCTTCCATTGTTTTAGATCATGCTGCTTAAGTGCTTTAAATGTTACACATCAAAACTTGTAAGCTTCCAGAAAATTAAGCACAAGTTTTGTCATTAGTTTGATGATTTTTTCTCATTCCACACTGAGCTTAACACTAAAAAATAAGTTAAAATAAGAAATCATCCAGTTTCAGATGTTCTTATCTGAGGTTTGCACATAGGATGCACCTGACAGATCTCTGGCATCAAATTAGAGACTATCATAACAAACAGCTGAGCACAACAGCCACTTTTTTTTTGCTTCCTAGGACACTAACATCTTTTATTCAGTCTAAACACTGAGCTCTGCTCAGAGCCCAAGTTGAGTGGCTTCAGGAGCAAAATCTCAAACGTTGTTAACAGTACATGATAGAGCTTAATGCATCACACCTGGGCACACTGTAATGATGCATCCAGGCTCATAATATTGAAAACTCAGCTATATTGTGCCATCCAGGTGCAGTAGCTCATTCAGAAATAACACAGCCCAACATCTCATTGTAGAGAGTAGATATATTCTTTGTGACCAAAGGGCACCAGCATCTTATGACCTCGCATCTGCTTTTGATGGTATCAGCTCACCTCCATCTGAGCAAGGGTTTGTAGATTGTAATCTCACAACTAGTTCTAACTAGTTCATTGTTGCCAGTCTCAACAGAAAACATTTTTTATAAAATGTAAAAGAGAAAAATAAAGTATTTCAACCAATGCTTTTGGAGCAAGGTTAAGGCAAATTGAAGAAATAAAGAGGAAGAGAGAAATTCACAGATATGTGAAGGAGGATCTTGGCTTTCACCTTGAAATAAAGTAGTAAGCACTTTTCTTTGCCAGAACGGCCTTAGAAATATATAATAAATGAAGAATTAAAAAAGCTAGCAGTATTTCAGCTCAGAAAAGCCATGAACATCCTTTCTGTAATATGAAAGAAAGAACAGGCTGCTCTGCTTCTTTTCTCAGCCCAATCCAAGGGGCACCTTTCCGAGGGACCCCAGGAGCCAGAAATAAGCTTTCAATGGAGCCAAAGCAGCACAGTCTGTTCCCTTAAGGAAGAGGAAATCTGAAGGTAATACGAGCTGTTCCCAGGTCCCTCTTCTCAAGGGGAACACGAGGGCCAACTACCACTTCTTCAGCATAATGTATCAGGATAGCTCATATGTTCCTCATCCTCAATGCTCCTCATCCCTCCTTTCTTATACTGTCTAGATCTAGTTCTCCCTTTCCTCACAGTTTATCCACCCATTCCTCCTTTTTTAGCTTCACACACCCTTATTTCCTCTCAGCCTTTTCATCCCAGCTCCACTTTGTGTTCCAAATGCACCCATTCCTTTCTAAACAGTGTAGCATTCAGAAACCTCCATAATTTGACAACATGTACACAACAAATTCGAGAAAATTGTATAATTTTTGTTCCCTTGAAACTCATCTTTGTTTTTCCTCTTCCATGATTTCTTTCATGGCACCAAAATGATCATGTGCTAGCTTTATGTTGTGACAGGAATTATTATTTCTGAGGAACATGATTCCAAGGTGCTGAAAAACAAACAAACAAAAAACAAACAAACAAACAAACAAACAATAAAAATGCAAAATGGAAAGAGATTCTTCCAGAAGCTAACTTAGCTCTTAACCCATTCTTGAGAATATAATCTAATAACAATAAAAAGAAGTTGGGAGAATGTTTAGGAATCCTTTAGCATATGCATTTGGGGTCCAGTTTTGAACAGGTAATATCCTTGATACAACCACATTTGGATTTACCAGGCATATCTGTGAGGACAACTAGGTTGACATGATTTAATTTCAAACAGTATTTTTGCTTCATAACTGTAAAGAAAAATCAAACACATATGAATGATGTTCAAATAAATACATCTGATACCTTCATAAAGCTAATTCTGACTCAGAGTATTTATAGAAAAATAGTGTAAGATTTTGTAAGTGCTGTATAGCCTCATTTGTTAAAAAAATATATTTAATAAGTGACAAGCCCAAGTGAAAAATTTTATATGGTACTGGATAAACCACCCAAGTAGCTAAATCAATTCCTTTCTGTTTAATTTTGTTATTTGTTTTTCTATCTGAGCTGCCAATTTTCTAACATATTAGAAAATAAGTAGGAAAGTCTTTTTGATTGATAACAAGCTCAGATTTTTTGTGTCAGATCAGTAGAGGTTTTTTTTTTTCAAAGTAAGAATTCTGTATGTTGTTCTTACATTCTTAGACAATTATTCCACAAAAATTATTTAAATGCTCTTTTTTTAGCTGCTTTGACAAGAACACCAAAACAGTTCACATCACCCTTGACCCTCAGGGTGTACATCATCTTGTCAACATATAAACAAACACATGATGGGCTCTATTTTAATAGATTATGTAAATATCAAGATCCAATTCATCAAAAGGTTGGCGAACGTGACAGCTGGGTGGGTTGTGGTATATGGCTGCATGTCCATTCAGTGTCATTGCAATAGGACCATTGCAGGAAAATTCAGAGCTACTGTTGCTCTTTCTTCCATATTATTATTTCTCTGGAGCTCTAGGTTAAACTGCAGTCTGTGTATTCCGCTTCATGTATAAGTGAAATATGCAGATTTCTGGGTAGAAGCCACATGGCTAGCTTTTATAATAATCCTTCTCCTCTCTCCCCATCATTATCAGACAATTCCTCTGATGTGCTGCACTCTGTCAGAGACGGAGGCTGAGAGGAATTTATAAGCACAGAAACTCTTACTTGGGAGAATGAGCAGAGCTCAGTTTTGACAAGGCTTACACAGACACAGTAACTTTTCTTGGCTCTCTTCATACTTTCATGGATTTTAAAGCCGGAAGAAACTGTTTGATCATCTAATCCAGATTATACCTCATAGGCCATAAGCTTCCATCCAGGAAAAGGCACAAAAGGAAGAGAGAGGACCAGTATGCCATGAGTATCTGATTCCCCCATAATGACAGGGAATTGCTAAGGCAATAAATGCTCAGATGAACCAGCAAACCAAGATGGCCACATCTGAAGCTTCAGAGATCATGACAAACCTGCAAGGTAGGTGTCAGTCAGCCCAGGGCACAAATATGCTAGTTGTGAAGTGAAAGATTAACACCTCAAACCACTGTCCATGGCCCAAACCCTGTGGCAATTCTCTGGTACAACAAAAAAGCAAAGAGAAAGTGGAATCTACCAGGACAGCTGAGGGAAGAAATTCCCAGTAAGTGCGCCACTGAAGATGAGGCCCTTATGCAAAGTGCTACAAGGAAGATGCAGGCAGTCTTCCCCCCCTCATGTATGGCCTAAGAGATAAAGCAAAGGGTTTGGAGGTTCACAGACTGTGAAGAAAAATACTTAGAACATCCTATCTGAAAATGCAGAACTCAACACATCTAATGACCTTTTAAAGAATCAAAGTAAGAGACTTGTCTGATGTTTAACTACTGCAAAACATAATCAGCACCTTCTTTGGAGGTGCACTTTGTCTGACTTCAGCTTCTAGATGTGGTATGTTGTCTATCCTGTCTCATCCATTGAATAGAAAAGCCCATCTGTCTGTTTTGTTTGGGGTTTTTTTTCATATGTAAGTCTTCATACAAATGAGTTGAATCAACTCTAACATCTTCTATAATGAAGACAACATACTGAGCTCCATTAAGAATTCCATTCAAAGGGACTTTTTTTTTCCAGAAGCTGATCACCTCCACAGCCACCTTTTACTCTCTTACCTTTTTCCGCAGTTCTCTTGTTTTGATCTCTAGTCACAAGGTAACTCTTCAAAGATATTTCAGTCTAATTAAGCTATTCATTTTATACAATCTATAGCTACCATAACCCTTCTGCTGGAGAGTTAAAAGCCGTAATGCTCATGAGCAACTCAAACACAAATTCCTATGTTCATGCACAAAGCCAAGGTCTCTTTCCTCACTCCCTTGTGCTTTTCCAACATAACCCTCTAGGATGGAAAGTGTAAGAGACTGATGTATTAATTTAGAATATTGGCCCTCTTTGAAACCCCTATAATTTCTGTTTTTCTGGAATGGAGAGTAACGCTGGAGTCTTTTTATTCGCTAGCAAGTAGAATTACCGTGAAACATAGAATGAAAAGACCTAAAAAAATCCTGCAATCTGACACTAGGACAAAGCTCAAAGTCCTGATCTTGGAAGGATTCCAAGCTTTCTGTAAGTTCCTCAACACCACTAGCTCCCAGCAAAGTTGAAGGGAGTAAATGGAAGCTCAGAATCATGCAATGATGTGGTATGAGCTTACAGCTCCCAGACCTACATTTGTACTATTTTTAGCTGCCATGCACACGAAAGAAGAATATTCTTACCCAATGGATCATAGTTAGGCCCAACAATTGATTTTTTTGTTGTTTAAATACTGAAGTTTACTAGGAGTTTTCAAGTCATTAATATGAAACTATTCATCTTTCAACTGTATGATTTTTGAGCAGTGTTAGCAAGTGTTAGTACTGACTTGCCTTCTGTGTATGTCCAAAACTCCCTTATTATAAAGCAAAGAATATAAGACCTTCTCTGGTATTTGCAATTGCACTATTTGCTCACGATTGTCATGAAGTCACTAAACAGGCCTAGGATAAATCACCTGCAGATAAAATGGAAACCTGCCTTAAGTTTTCAAATAATCTAGTTAGGTATTGGTCAAATAGTTGCAAAAACTTTCCCCAGCAGACACAGGAAAAAGCCGTGTCAGGAGGCACAGAGATCCATCTCACTCTGATCATAGTAAACACTTCCTGGGCACAATCCAGTTTTGACCCATAAGACAATTAACCTTGCCAGGACTTGTTCCCTTGAGCATGGCATTGTGCCAGCGGGGATGCTCCCACATGGCTTCCAGTCCACAGCAGGTTTCTGTCTGCTCAGCTTCAACCACGGACATAGCAAGATTGTGCCCAGTTATGCCTGCCCATGGTATACCCTCGGCACAATATTGTATTTCCTACTGTGATGCTAAGGACACACTAAAAGACCTATAAGAAAAGCTTTGTGTATTCTAGAATATTCACAAAGATATTTTTTGTAGTACTTGAAAGTTTTTGAAATTTAAACTACATAAAGTATTTAAATTAATTAACAAGAGACTAGGAAAAATCCAGAGAAGAAAACCATGAGAACAAGAGGGAGAAAATTATTAATTCTGAATTCTATGATTTCTTAGGATTTCGCCTGTGACTTTCTGTGGTATATCCACAACTCATCATCAGACAGTAGCAGCTCAAAAAACTGAATAATAGATAGTTCAGCACTGTAATGCTCATGAATCAAGTCTAGCCTGGTTTGTGAGAGTGGTAAAATTACCTGCAATCTTTGAGAACAAAGCGAAGGAATGACAGTAATCTCCTACTAGAGCCTCAGTCTGAAGGAGCCCTGGCTCTTTCTCTAAAGTCACTGGCACTACGTTGCCTTTCTGTTCTATTCTCCATCTTCTTCAAACACATAATTATAGCAACCTGTATTTGTCTGTTGTCCCAATTTTCCCTATGATCTGAAGGTCTACTTTTTCACCCTCAATAGATACATTAATTTGCTGAGGCAAAGGGGAAAATACCTAGTTCTCTGATTTTTATGGTGAGACCTTCAAAGAGTATGAAGGAGGGACAAATCCAGTCAGACTGTCAGTCTGCAGCAATCTGATCCTTGTATGCTGCACTACAAAGTCTTACACAGAAATTTCTCAACATTACTTCTTTTAGAGATTTACCAAATAAGTTAATATCAAGTTGCAATTACTGACTGTAGCATTATTTAAATAAAGCAATGGAATTAACTATCAAAATATTAATGTACGTCCAGTCTAGCTTTGCCTGTGAAAAAGAAAACTGTATTTCTGCAGTTAATGTGGGATGACAGCTAAAACTATAAATGGATGTTCTCAACAGCAAACTTGCTGCTAATTCTTCAAACAAATTTAACCACCTTCCACACAGAAAGGAAATGCCAGAATGTTTACTTTCTTTGTAGAACGCACTGAGATAAATGCACATGTTTTCAGAAATCACAAAAAGCATTTTTAATGTAAGATTTTTACAGCAATAAATAACAATATAAATAAGAATTTAATTAAAAAATTAGAAGACCATTAAAAAGTAAAAAATATTAAACATGGTAGTGGTCTGTCCCTTCACTAGGTTGGCTATAATTGTAGATTATTGTCAAGATATGAAATTGTCTTTGCTTAACTATCACTGTAGCTGGCTGTCTTCTCTGTGGATGTAGCAGCAAGTTTAAATTTGTGATACCTTTCACGCCTTAAAACAGATGGTGCGAAAGTCAGATGTGACAGAGAAAGTAGCGTTTTTCCTGAAGTACCGACCAGCCAGAAGTTGGCTGTGGTACAGGAGCAGTGTGCCGCCCAGCTTCAGAGAGGGGAGAAGGCCTTGCACAAACTCTTTCAGTGGCCATTGTTGTTATTTCAAATTGTGATTGATAGCATCCTGAGTGGCATTGCTAGCTATTTCTGATCATGAATACAGCTACTA
The DNA here is from genome assembly GCF_037038585.1 of Patagioenas fasciata. Classification (NCBI taxonomy): domain Eukaryota; kingdom Metazoa; phylum Chordata; class Aves; order Columbiformes; family Columbidae; genus Patagioenas; species Patagioenas fasciata. The sequence goes on along the minus strand of NC_092560.1, from coordinate 53,117,141 downwards.
TGACATGCAGACCACAAAGTGGGAATGGATAGCGTGACGCATAGGATGTAGACCTGTGAGATTTCCGAAAAGATAAGCAATAATGTGGAAGAAATACAAGCTCAGAATGAAGAATTAAGCAGATTAAGACTCCACAAAGTCCTTAACATTATCTAACGTGACAGTGGCTATATCTTTAGAAAAGAAGCCATCTGACTTGGCCTGGCAGCAAACAATGATATTGCATGCAAATTAGGTTTCCAGAAGTAAAGGAAAAATCTATTTCAAACAACCAAATAAAACTTCTGCAACACTATTGCCTCTGGGACGTGTCACTTTTGGGTAATTAGGGCATAAAAATTAACATTTTATTAAATAAACAAAACCCCACAGATGTTAAGAAAAGAGACAGACAAATGTAGTCTTTGGAGGAAAGGGAGGCTGCAGACCTCAGCCTGACCCTCAGCCATCTTTTGTTGGGAATGGCAGACCCAAAGGTCAAATAGCTACTTTGCCAGAGTTACTGTCTGAGCCCACCCAGGCTCAGAGGTATAGCCTACTCTAATGTATGTTGCACCATATGGTGGGCTAAGATACCACTGAGCCCATGCCATGCAGTTTCTGATGGAGAACTTTCACTGTTGGAAATTCACCAAATCAGTAAACTGGGGACACAATAGGTACCATTCTGGACAAACAAGCAAGCAAATTAATATTCCTAAAAAACTACCTCTTATTCCAAGTAAACTGAGTGTAATATTAGCTTGATAAGAAAAGAGAATGAAATTCAGATGAGACAACATTGATGAAAAGATTTGAACATCAATATTGTACCCATTTTTTTCCTAAACATCTTAATGATTAGTGTGTGGCCTAATAATATGCCAATGTTCTTCACTTTGGTTATCTTTGTAGTAAAATTGCATCAGAAACTGAGCTTTCTAGACTCCTTATCTGACTTTTAAACATGCTGAAATATTTGCAGCAAATTAAACTTTCCTGTGTTCGTCCATGAACAACAGAAGAGGTTCAGTTGGGATAAAACTTTTGGTTCCAACGGATTAAAAAGACCTCAGATTTTTCAGGAAGCGCCCCTCACCAGCAAAATGCAAGAGCCAGAGCACAGTACCTCAGTACATAGCAATTTGCAGGTTTGGGAATATGGAAAGAACATCACTGAAAACGCATCTGAGGTCTTGGCTTGGTACACTTTGCCAACTTTGTAAGCCAGTGTAACTTTCTGTGTGTATTTCTGTTACAGCTGGTCAAAAACCAATCTGCAATGTTAGTTTTTCTTCATGAAAATAATAAAAGCATTTTGTTAAAAATAATACTTTTTTCAGGAACCTATCAGTTTTGCTTAACTATTTTGATTATATTTTTTCATTAATTAAATAGAATCGCTTGTTTTGAGGAAAAGTTAGTGTTTCTTCCTGAACTTTCAAAATGCTTGCCACCTAGTGGCACCTACTGTACTCTTGTTTTCCTGTTCTGAAATGGAGAATGGCCATGTGTCATGTTGGTTGGTTGGTTGGCTGGGTGGGGTTTTTTCTGTCCAATGTCAAATTCTTCTCAAAATGTTTGCTCTGAAAGACGACTCACTTTTTCAGAGGTGGACAAATGACACTTTGTTACTGCAGCTGTCATCGAAATCCTGTTTATCATGACAAAATTAATTAACACAAACCCAGGGAAATATCTGTAGCTCAGCAAAATTTCACATCTCTAATTAGAAATGAAGATGTGCTTTATTAGCAACTGATCTTACAAATAAATAAATAAATAAATAAATACCTAGTTCTTTCTCATTTTTCTGTAAGCAATTGTGCAGCACTTTCATTTCGTTTTATTGGGTCAATGGAGATGGGGACAGGGTTCAAGATAACTTATAGAAATAGAAAAAATATAGAATAAAAGAACACTTTTAAAAAACACATTTAGTTCAATGATAAGCTCTTTTTATAAAATGGTGGTCTAAAATTAGTATCAGTCACCTATACATACTGCTATAAAGTTCTTTTGACAGATTGATAAAATCTAATACTCTGCTTTCCACAGTGAATGCTGACATGGCACCAGGCAAAAAGTACATATAAAACATTTTTTGAAAAAATAATGACCTTTACACTACTGGAAGATTACCCTAGGAAAACCTCATGAACCCTGGATTTGCTTTCTTCATTTCCTTTACACATGACACCTCATTTAATGTAAGATTTTTCTTTTTTCCAGTTTAGGACTCTAACAAGTACTGATCATTACTCTATTTAGGGCTCTGTTACAAGGGAACAGCATGAAGAGCAGAGCCTTCATATGGCCTCTATTTCAGTAGGAGGTTCTTGTACTCATGATAAAACCACTTTACTTTGTAGTTCCACAGATGAAATCAAAACATTTTTAGAAATACCCTGGAGTCACTAGATTGGCTTGCTTATACACCAGTAGGTATCTACATAGAAAGTACCAGGTTGAATTACTGTTACAATATGGAATTGTTTATATACATCTTGCTAAATCCATGCAACAAATATGCAAGATAGTACAAACAATAAATTTATGAGACACAGATCTTTTACTATATATAATACCAAAATAATACTTTTCTTTAATGTTAATATTTATATAACTAAGTACAATGCACAACTACACAGTCACTGGCAATGCAGTCCTCCCTTTCTTCACAGCTAGATATTAGCTTTAGGTCCAACGAATGCATTTATACCAGGATACCTTTACATTAAGTGCGTGTTATTGCTATTGTATAGACAGTGGCAGACAGTATGCAGGTGGTTTTGTGGTTCTGAAAGAATGGTTTACCTATCTTGGAAAAAAATTATTTAAGAATTGTGATTAAAGTGATACTGTGTTATTCAGTCATGCCTGAAGACCTCATTAAATCAAAGTTCCTAGTGACATCAATGGCTATCTTGTCTGAGCAAGGGCTGATTAACAACTGCAGGATATTAGTCCTGCAAGCTCATCATCTGCATGAGGCCTGACACAAATTAGCTTATTGCCAGCTATGACTGGACCTCATCTACAGTTTGCAAAAAGAATCTCCGGTAATCACCTGCATTTTAAGGTTTAGCATTTATAGGGTTTTACTATGTGTATTGCTTATTTTCATGCAAGTAGAAAGCACTGTGTTTTTGTGGTTGGTGACTAGCATTTTGTGGCTTCACTGTATTTGTATTAATACAGGAAAACTTCTAGAGCTGATTTGTTTTGTGACATAATGTCTTTGTTATGTCTTGCAGAAATAATTGACCCAAATCAAGTTACTATACACTACATCTATTGGTTGATTAGAACTTTAAGATGCAACAAATAAAACACATTATTGACTTTCAAATCTCCAATCAAATAAATATTTACAGCTGCAATTTGCCAAAATTATTTACCTTTCAATAACGGATCACAAACAGAATATCCACTATAGGCTCAAGTGAATGCCTTGGCTGTCAACAAACAAATTACAAACAGAAGAAAAAATAAGTGTTCTGGTTATCATTACAGTCTATAAATAGCTGATGTGGCTCTCCTTTAAATATGTGTGATCTGCTACATTAGTAAGCTTTTTCAATGCATAATTGACCTTGAGATGTAGAATAACCTCGTAGTAGAGCGGCTTTTCTTTTAGGGAACAATGAGTATAGATATTAGGGGATGTGCCTGTTGTCAATGATCATTGCTGAAACCTGCCTATACCACACTGGGACAATCAATTTTGTAAATGATTGCAATAATCAAGGAAATTGCCTAATTTATAAATCCTGGCATACAGTATTTTAATGGATTCCTACATTGGAATGCTGATGCTTTCAAAGTCAAATGAATTGTTGTCCAAGCTGTCACTATACAAAATGATAAAAACATTCAGTCTTGTGGGTAACTACATCTCATGGATATTCAGACCATCAAGTACATAATCACTCATTAGTGAATTCTGTGATAATTGCCAGTTACAAGCCAACCACAAAAAGTCGCAGTTTCCTTATGAAAAAGGCTCCTATGGAACTGAGGACTAGAAACAGTTGAGCACTACTGAACTAATACATAAAAAATTTTCCTACCTTTATTTGTTCAGGTAAGACAGCACACTATTTTACTTTTCATTCTTTTTTTTTTTTTTTCTCTCCAGTAAGTTTTTGACCATGAATTACATCAATGAAGGTGCCATTTGTATGGAAGGAGAATAAATTCAAGGCTTGCTGCCATGACTGTTCCTGGTGGGTAATTTCTACCTAATCCACTCTCCAGCTTGCTCTCCACACTTAAGCCAGTTCCACAGATGCAGTTATACATAGATTGCTGTTCTCAGTTAAATCTTAAGCAATTGATTTCAGCCAATAGTGGCCTGCCAGTACTTTGCTTACTGCTCAATCTCACTAACCTGACATTTATAGTGTACTGATTGGCCTCTGTCAGTGGTGGTGGTTGTAAATTCACTTTGAAAAGCTTTGTGTTAACAGCCTTCAACCAGGCTCTGAGACGAGTACGAGCAGGCAAGCTGACAATTGCTTGACCTCCTGCCCTTATTACAGTGAGTAAATCAGGCTTTGAGCCATTAGGCTGGAGCCCGAGGCCTACACAAAAAGGATTGACATGACTAAAGGTCAACCTCTGTCACACATGTGTAACAATTTGGATAATGGAATTCTGTAACTTATCTGAAAAAGGTGCCAAATGTGTGGAAGGAAAGTATATCCCGGGCTGATTTTCCAGCTTGTATGTTAAGTGTTTACTTAAAAGTCTGCATTTTAAAGTCCATGAATGTTTTCTGACATGGAACCTGGGGGTTCAAAATGCATAAAGCAGTGATTGAGACAGTTCTGCAAAATACTGAACATCACCGTCACCCTGAAAAGCATATGCTGCAGTTTTGGCTTATCAAGTCTATAACAAATATATTACTGATATCAGGCACACAACACATTTTGGATATCCATATATCCCACTAAAATACTGCCTTTATTCACCCACTTTGAATTGAAAGTCAATAGAAATAATTCACTGTTAATGGTATAATAAATTATGAGTAATTTCAGGTCTTACAAACTAGATTTCATCCAACAATGGAAATTGCTTTTACTAAATAATAAAAAAAAAAAAAGGTCAAATGTTTCCATAATATTGGTGATTGGATCACTTTTGAGCAATATGGGAAGGTAGCAGTCAAATAAGAACAGAAGTGAGCTTTTGTATTTATTTGTGTTCCATTTCAGTATTTTTGTGTATTACATAATAGAATGTCCAAGGTGAGATTATATGCCATGGAAAAACAGACAGTCCCTGCATGATTTGGCAATTTAGATTTTTTTTTTTTTTTTTTTCTGGGAATAGCATGCGTCCAGACATGTGCATGTTCCATGCAGTCCACAGAATTATTGTTTTCAGTAACACTGTTGAGATTCTGAGGCTGTATCTGACTCCATAACAAAGTTTATTCCAAACTTCACTTTGTTAAATAGGAAGAGAATTAGTCCCATGCCAAATTAGACTTGTTTTCTTGCACATGTGCTTAGGCTTATTTATCTGCTCAGGCATAAAATAGATACCTTGTGTACATAGAACAAATATACCAAGGACAGGGAGATACATGAAGATAAGGCATGAAAAAGTCTTAGAAAAATCACAGGGTTTCTAAAAGAAACATCAAGGTTTAGTTTAGCTTTTGTAAGAATAAGGACTATCAAACACGAACTAACTTTCATATTTAGGATCGAACTAACTTTATATTGACTCTAAGTAAGGAATCTATAACATTCAAAAATTTTCTGGAAAAATGTGATACTAAGTGGTCTAGAAATACTGATGTAACAAACTGTTTTATAACAGCTTAGAGCAATATTCTAAGGTACAAAAATTAAAGAAGCTGTGACACTAAATGTGCTCTTACTGAATGTTTGGCTTTGCAAACTACTAAACACACTAGGTATATCTCTAGTAGGCAACATGTGAACTTAAAACCCCTGTAAAAGTAAAAATGATTGTGCATTTTTAGTAGAAAATAAATGCAAGGGTGGTACATCACACAAAATCCTCAGAAAAGGAAAAATGAAACAACAGAATGGCATCAGCTGTTATTGTGCATAATTTTAGGTATAATAGTAATATAACTAAAGGGTTTTTTTCAAGACAAAATTATTTGAATTTCATGAACATGACATATTTGAAACAGAGCTGACAAGCAGTCTAGAATACTAGATGATGGATTGCTGAGAAATATAATTTTCACTTTAATAGAACTACGGCATGCACATAATTCTATCCCCCAGTGCTTTGCTAAAACAGCGAATTTAGTACAAAACTACAGCCTTGAGAATCTGGATACAAATCTATCACCGTAACTGGAATGAGTGCTTCATTTGAAAAGTAAGGACTCTCTATGCATATTAATTTGTACAGAAATGTACAGTACCACTGCATGGATCCTGGCAAGGATGCATCCCAGCAAAATGCCTGTTTTTGGTCCAGATGAAGTAAAAGACAACGTTTTCTTTGACTTTATTTGAGGCACAAAAAGGCCAATAAGTACCCAAATGGTGCTTTACTAAAATGACATGCATACTAGTACAAGTACTGCCAGTTAATCCCTTCCGTTTAAGGGGAAAACCATCAATGTAGGTTTAGCATTTTGTAATTACTAAGAAATGCCCTGCTGTATGTATATTTCACTCATCTCTAAAAAGGAAAAAAAAAAATCTTTCAGAAAAGCAAAATGTAAATTAAGTCAAGTTAAAATAAAGTGAAATAATATATTTTACATTCTTGGGATATATAAAAAAAGAAAAAAAACAAAAAACACCTACTTGGTCTCTGACAAAAAAAAAAAAAAAAAAAAGAAAAAACCAAGAAAGACAGCAAATTCTTGATCAGGTGAATGAAGCTAAAGAAATTGCAAGATTCTACCTTCCGATATGTCTGTCAGCAAAAGTTTTTTCATCCAAACTGCATTTGCAGGAGAAAAGACCATCTATGATTTAGCTGTTTCTAGAATTCACAGTTTAAAGCTTGGACTCTGAAAATGTTCAACTACTAAAACATATAAGTTTTTAAAATTTCTGTATTTTAATCTAATAGAATTTAAGTGTATATCGTATACATTCCTCAAGTCTACTCTTATTAAATGTTGATGTTAAACAGAAAGGGGAAACCATGTGCAACTAGATTAATTTATCTCCAGGGAGTAAGGACACATTAATAATTGAGATAATGTTTTCATATATGTTGGAATCAAGTGTGCCTTTTCACTTCTTTATTAGAAAACACATTAGGGGAAAATTATCTCATCCTCATCAGTAAGACCTAATTGCTGAGAAAGTCTCTGTTTTCTTTGCAATAACAAAAGGATTGTTCTCATTACTTTGATATGGAAAAAAAAAAAAAAGAAAAGAAAAAGAAAAGAAAGAAAAAAGAAAATATCAGAAATATTATCAAGCAGTGCTGGAATAAATGCCTGTATTACCAAAGACAGTATTTACTTAATACACCCAGTCCTGTTTTTGTTTTAAACAAATCAGAGTTTATTATATTTTTATAAAGTACAAGCAAACTCTGGATTGAAGTGGGCCAAAGGGGAAAAAAAAATAACTACAACTAAAAATGACTAATATCTTTGGCTTTCTGAAGCACTGATCTTTCTGTTAGTTATAAAAAATTATCTTGGCTGATTGCAAGAGAACTCTATAATTTCACACGAACACCCATAGGTGCCAAGGCCTGTTGTGAGGTAATGGAGTGGTATGTCATTTACTCTGAATCACTGTACATTATGCTGTATGGATTACATACAAAGCAAACACTGAGTGCATGGTGGGAACACTTCTGCAGACGGACTGAAGCGTATTTCCATAGCGTTGAACTATACATCAAATGCAGTGCTTTTGATGTTTCCCACAACAAAGAGAACAAAAAAAAGTCACCAAATCAGGAACTATTCTTGAAAGTCTTTGCTATAGCTCTTCTATTTATCTGATGCATGCACGAAACAAAGAACTGTAAATGAAAACAAATATCTATCAACTTCACTTTGCAGCGCTGAGAGAAAAAAAAAATTAGAATGCTCCTTACAGTACTAAGAAAAAGAAGTTCTTTCTATAGGGTCCATCAAGACCTAATGCTAAATAACTGATCTGTGGACATACTTGTATTTGCAGCATTGAAAAGATCAATGGAAAACAATCAACTAGAGCCACAACTTTATAAAGGGACAATGATGAGACATTCCTTTAAGATTTACAGTGATTAAATCAACACTCCTATACCATATAGGCTAACAGAATACAGATTGTTCAGACACATACTTTCAATTGCTTTTATTTATTTTCATAGGTCAGCTTTGTAAAATCACACGCACTTTCTGATTACTTTCTTTTGCTATACTTTTTCTTTATTAAACATTAGTTCTCTGATAGATAAAATATACCAAATTGAAAGTCAAAACAAATGAAAAATGGCCAAAACTTTTAGCTAGAGCTTAGAGTATGTGATTCGTTGCTAACAATTTTTGCCATTAACAGAAATAAACCAAGATCATGGACTGCCCACAATACCTCCCCCCAGAAAAACTAAATTTAATTATTATTTTTAAGATAGTTCACTTAAAATACACACAGTCTGCTAGCCAACAGGAAATCTGTGTTGTGTGTTAAGAACAGAAGAGCGAACCCAGAGAAAAACTCAGCCGACACCCATCAATGGCTGAATCTGGCACATACATCATTACTATTTCTTATTTTTACTGAATGTCTTTTTCTTCTTCGCTTTTGGCTCCCCCCCCAACAACCTTCCTTCTTTCATTGCTTTAAAACAATTTTTAGTTTCATCTGAAATTAGACTAAAAGTTCTCCCTGTGTAAAAAAAATACATTATCAATAGTTGCAACTTAACTTGTATAAAACTGATTCATAATTCTTAAAAAATGAATTGATAATGTAAATATTTAAGGACAATGTGAAATTCTCTAATTCCATTTATTTCAGCTAAATGTCAATGTTTTGTGTAACTTTATGATTTGGGAAAGATATTTTATTGTTTTATATTAATTAGCATTGTTTAAAACACAAAACCCATAAATCCTCCAACATCATTATAGAGTGTTCTACTAAAAGAAAAAAAAAAAAAAAATCCCAAAATGCTTTCATTGTAATCACTGGACTTCAGTAGGAACAGATCTAAGTTCAATTTGTTAATATCTGCTGCACAGGAGAAATTTCATCCCCACTGAAGACAGCAACAAAACTCCCAAGCCTGCAAGTCACCCAGTTTTACTGAGCACATGTAGGTGTGTTGTGAGACTGACTTTTTCATGTGAAAATCTCTCTCTTGCCACAATTACTTTTATGGGTAAATATTTTGAGACAACTATTTGTTTGTGTCTAAGAATTGCATAGGAGCTCCTACTCATTTAAAGAAGTCACACGTATTAGATAATATGCAAAAATAGAACATAATGATGAAAAGACATAATCACCTGTACCAAAGAGTGGCAACCTAAATATTCACAAGTTATGAACAAGTGCTATATGCAACATTCTGGCTCCAGAGTACCAAATGTCCTTTTAAAATCCACTCACTTTTACTGCATACCCACTGAAGACAGCAAAACCACAATCCGCAGCTTCATGGACTCCTTGTGGGGTTTCTAACCAGCAAGTACATCCCCTTATATTCTGAAGATTTGGGTTTGGTCTAGATGGGTAAATATCACCTGCAGATCTACGGGCATATTTCTAGCGACACTCTGTAGCAGTTAGTCTTGAGGTAAGCAAAAGCTGCAGCTAGAGAGGACTAAGTAGAACCAAGAAAGAACACCTCCTAGCACCAAGCAAAGAAGAAATAAATGGCAAAAGACTAGGTAGACAGTAGGCAGTTTCTGTAAATAGGAAGTACTGGCACACACAGGGATTGTATATGTTCCCTATTAATTATTATATCTGTGTGTAAAATGAGCATATACTGTCTTTTCTTTCTAAACTAACTTACCACACGATGTTGTTTTTACCATCTCCATACAAACTATACCTAAACGCAAAACTTCAGTGCCTCACTGAAGAGAATAACACGGTAACAGTCATGGATATCCCTGTACAGCCAAGGGAATACGATAGCAGGTTTATGACATGTTCTGCCAAACCACAGTCAGTGTTCATCGCAAAATAAACCAAATTGTAACAGCCTGAATGTTTTCAAATCAGTTGTCATTGTTACTGTCTCTTAAATGGGAACAAACATCCAAAAAAGATCTTCAGATAGCTGAAAGTGACTTTCACACAAGAGCACTAAAGCATCATTAGGGGAATGCCCAGTCGGTGCAGGACCAGTTGAACTAAATTGTGAACAGGCACTAACACCATCATTGTGCAAATAGCAGGGCTGTAAAATAGGCTTCTGCACTTGTTTCAGCAGCTTTCCTGGACTGTCAGTAAGCCACAGCGATGGTACAATGTGCCATCTTAGCCCATATGTGCTACTCAAACTAGGATGAGTCATCTGGTACTGTGACCTGAGAGCTCCATGAGCTCTTGTTACTCAGGTCAAAGTGTAAACAGCATGGGGTATTGTAACCTTCAGCCTTCTCTGACCATGTCTCTCTATTCCACATGAGACCACATGGAACAATCTGTTCTTCCTATGCAAACTAATTGGAGCTCAGAGGTGTCCACTGGTTTTCTTCATACTTCTAGTGAGGTAAGATTTTTGTTTGCACTGGTTACATTTCCAAATCTTCTGGGATGGCTTACTTACATTGTGGGATTTTTTTCTCATCACTGAGAAACAGTGCTGGTAGTACATACAATTACACTCAATATCTGCTTCAAACCAATAAAGCTTGAGAAGGAAGGAAAGATGACAACTTACTTCCCAGAGATGCTGCGTGTTCCTGATGGCTCCTGCTTGAACCTTCTCTGGCAAGAGTAGGACCCCCTGGAAGGGCCCAATCCAGGTTCCCTGTTGGATCCGCTGAGCTGCACAGATGCCGTAGGCCAGGCCAGGCACTGTGCTGGTGCACAGACACACCTCCCGGGGCAGGTCCCGTAGCCATTCGGGGATCTCAGGTGGAGGGGCCGCTGCGGCAGCACTGCTGGTGCCCACCAGACGCCGCAGGGAATGAAGGGGACCGTGCATAGGACACTCGCCATTGCGGTTGTCAGCGCACATGTCACATCCTGTGGAGCACAGAGGAAAAATGCAGTATCAATATGGTGCCACTGGCTGCCACCGTGATCATTGAAAGGTCATGCAGAACCCTCTATTTTTCCCATTATTTCATGGCAGCTCAGCTCTCTCACACACTGTGCCCTTCTGCATGTCACTCAGGATGGTTTTCCTACTATCACCAAAGCCCTCAATAAGAAATCCCAAAGGCTGAGCAGAAACCCTGCAGACATTTTGCAAGTCTGGTGTGTTCACACACGTGCCAATACTCACTTATTTTAACACAGTTTTTTAAGATTAATTTTTTGACTAATATAAAGCGCATTTAAATCATCCCAGTGTGTTTTTGTGAGACATTTTAAAACATGGTCTTAACACCTTACAAGTCCTCCTTATTTGCCTTACCACAGCTCAGTCCAAGGGCTTAATTGGAGCAGGATTTAATTTCGTCCTTAGTTTAAATGAACTCTACTTTTTACATTGACCGTTGTGTGTGTACAGGTCTGTTTAGAAAATGAACAAAACAGAACTTCATGAATGACAAATCAGAGCACGCATGAACATTTATCTTCTTATAGATTAATCTAATCTTGAAATGGTAATTATATAGCAAATATTACTGATTTCTACCACACATTTGAACACTTTTATTGAATGGGAATGAATGTCCTTTCCCTGTTATATGTAGCTGAGGGTAAGAACAAAAAACAACATGTCCGGTTCTGTGAGCAGCTCCTATGAAAAAGGCTAGTTTGTAAAAATGTTGATTTTCCTAACCGTTCTTAATAACAGATGCTGTTTCTCTGTTTTGGGAAGAGCCTACTGTGATTTTTCTTTACTGAGGAAAAAAAAAAGAAAAAAAAAAAGAAAGAAAAAAAAGAAAAAAAAAAGAAAAAAAAAAAGGTTACACATTTCCATCACACACTATTTCACATGTCATGAAAGTACAACTTCCAGGAAAATGTTTAATGCTCGGGAAATCCATTTCTCTGGATGTATGTTGAGTTAACATAACAATAAATCTATTGAAATATGTTATGCCTTCTGCATGTTTCACTTACCACAGTAAAGGTTTTCATATAAAATTATTTTAGAAGTACAAATGGAAAACAATAACTATGCCATAGTACTCATGTAGTAAGCCCTAGATATTTTCCCTAATAATTTTATACAATCTACACCCATTCTTATAAAGATAAAACACATTATTTTCTGTAGAAGCTGGAGGTTCTTGGTCTAAGCCACAGATTTAGACTTGCTAGATTGCCTGTAACCACAGTTTCAATTCTCGGGAGGACTGACTCAGCTGTTCTTCTTTCCAGGGTGGGTATACTATGTATTATGTAGGCTTCTGTACTACAGAGCCTGAAAGGAGAATCTTCCTCTCTGTTCAGTAAAAGCTGCTAAAAGATAATAAAAAATGTATTTTCAAAATATGGCCTCTATTTGCATTCTCCAGATTTAGACACGCTTTCTAAGCATTATTTGCTGTCATCCTCTTTTAAATTGTACAATACAAAAATAGTACGTTCAGAAATATTAAAATATTTTAAAGTTACGTGTGGAAGCTAATTTCCTTTGAAATTCTTATTACTTCCTTTGAGTCTTGCAGAAAATGCATGGGTTGCTACTCGGCGCTTGTCTGTTCAAGTTCTCTATATTAATTACAGATTTTAGCAGAAAGCAAGCAAGAGAGCCCCTAGTTGTACATTGCTCTGATGAGTGTCCCTGCAGAAGAAGGCCTGCCATCCCTAACACACTGTGCAGCATCAGAGCAGGAGGGCAGAAAAGCCCTTGCCCACACTGCAGCCCACCGGAGCAACCATGGGGCAAAGCCCTCTAGTGGGGACCATGCTTATATTGGGAAAAAAAGAAATAAATACAAGCCTTTGGCTGGAGGGTTAAAGCCTTTTCTTAATAATATAATCCCTGTTGCAAAACGACTCTCCTGTTGGGTTAAGCCACAACTGCAGAGGGGTTTTGTTCACTCAACTACATCAATTAGAGGTGGCTGGAGGATGAGATTTGCAGGGCCCCAGAGAAAAGATTTCTGGCTGGTCCTGAGAGAAGAATGTTATGCAGCAAATATTCCTACAGTCATTCCCAGGCATGATGTATAAAAGGCAGCAAGTACATGCTGGGATATTTTTTTATGGATTTGTTGTTTCCACAGTTAGTTTGGAAAGTGAGGTATAACCACAGCATCTTTTCTTTCCTCTTCAAAACCAGTCATCAAGAAACCCTGTGTTTTTGGCATATCCAGGGATCTCAGGGGCTACACTGGAGTCTGTCATTGGACAACATACAGGAAAGGATCTCAAATATGGAAAAAAAAAAAAACAAACCATGATCAAAGCAACAACAACAAAGGGAAAAAAAAAACAAAACAAAACAAAAAAAAGAGGTCAGCATGTGAGTATACTTTAAACAAATTTGGCATTTTACCATGCAAGTTAGGAAAAAAAACCATCTGACAGGAAAACCGAAGGCTTAAAGAGAGGAGGACGTCTAATCGTGACATCAATTAGCACCTGGAGCAGGCCCTTGAATCCAACTTGTTGGTACTGTTTGACCATCTTCAAGATGCATAACTCTCCCCCCAACTACCTGATTATTAATGGATTTCTTGAAGACACCGTATCTCTGTAGTAACTTACATTAAACATACTAAGGCATCTTCATGGCTCCATTCAGGCAATGTCAGTGTTCATCTCCTGCATCCTGCCACCAGATACGCATAAATTTTTGTGCACACGACCTTTAGTACCTGCCTAAAACAAGGTTTTCTTCACTTCATGCTGGCAATATATGTACATGAGCATGGATAAAACATCTTTTTTCTACACTTTCAAGAAAAATAAATTAAGAAATTCATGAGAAGTATAAACAAACCCTGTGTCACTGTCATTTACCCTTACCGAAAGTCACGAATAGTTATATTTATTTTCCACTATCCAAAAACTCTGGTAATGTCTTAATGCTTGGCAGCAGCAGTATCTGGTCTCCTGCTGTGTTCCTTTCCCTTTGTCCTGCCAAAGCTGAAAATCTGGAAAATGAAACATCTTCTGAAACTGTTTTGGCTTACGGCTTGTTGAAGAGAGGGAAGGAATCTGTCTTTAATCCTAAGTAGTACTGAAATTCTTCTTAGTTGCATGCTTTATACATCTATCTTTAGTTTTTATGCTATTGTACGAATAAAATTTTAAAAATATCTTCATAAACGTGATAAGGAATGGAAGCTCTAGTGGATATATTTTACGCTTCCTTGAGTAAAAAGTTACCATGCACCTTTTCCTCTTCCATGACTAACTTTTGTTAGTTGGTTAGTCTGACCGAAGCACACTTTCAACAGTGTTATAGAACCCTTTTAAAGAGAATCACTGTAAATAGTGGATTCTTCCGCCTCAGAGCATAAGGGAAGGAAGTCCTCAATATCAGATGGGGAAAAAAGGGAGAATTTCAAGTCTAGCACACTATCCTGTCTCACAGAAAGGATCAACAGCATTATCTTCTTCGATACTGCAAAGTAAGACGTGATACAGTGCACCAACTTGCTTAATAATATGTAGAAAATGATAGCGTTTTTTGAGAGGGAGAATGTTGTGGTTCACTGACATCACTGGAGCCTCCAAACTGGGTCAAAACCATTAAAATCCACAAAGGTATGGGAAGTTCACATAAAAAGAACATGGTGGGACAAATGTGAGCTTTCTAGAGGACTGCCACACAGGACAACAAGGAGAGACATACTGTGCCCTTCCTCCTCTTTTGGCCTCAAACAGCAGCTGAGTACAGTGTGAGTACAGGCCTCAGCCAAGGACTGCTGAAATTAATACTTCCATTGGCTGTAATAGCATTGGTCGAGCCCCAGATCAAGACAAGAAGCAGGAAGAAATATGAGAAAATTAAGGGGTTTGCTGAAAATAGAAAAAGCAAAAATTACTGTATCCAGAGCAGAGTATCTCGGATAAAATCAGGAGACATAGAACGTAAGGTCAGTGGGAATGCTCCATCAAAGTCCCAGGTGCAACCAGGCGCTTTGGAAGGAGATCAGTTTCTCACTTTATACCTTTGTGCTCTATAGATGGGAGGATTAAGGCAAGAAAGAACCAAGAAAAAAAAAAATCCTAGTGGAGCTGTTTGGTATGGCTCTTTTGGGAGGAGTGCAATATGTTATCGTTTATTTGCCTCCATAAAAACGAACACAATGTAATGCCAGCACTATAACTCCATGTGAGTACACTCAATAGTACTAAACTGAAGCAAGAGGGAAAGGACACATCATTGCCCCCAAAATATAATTCTAAACACTCTCCAACCTAAATAACACTACTACTGTATATTTTAAAGGAAAACTGAGAGGAGAAAGCTTTTGTCAGTGAAAGGTAGGGTCCAACACAGTGCTTTAACCAGCAAACCAGCTGTAACAATAAATGAAAGAAATATATTTTTTTTTTCTCAGCAATAACATGCTTCAAAGGTACAGTTATACTGGATACCTGCAGTTTACTGGTATTAAAGAAGTGTGGCCTCTGACCCTCTGCTTCATAATTCACCATAAGCATGCAGGTATCTGGTGTAACTGGCCATCATTTCACACAGTATTACTCGCTTGCCAAGTATAAATCACTGTAGCTGGCCCTGCGTCCCTGGCTGGACCCGGGTACCCAGCTAAGGGGGAGGCTGGGCTGGGTGAAACAGTGCACTTTCTTTTCCTGAGGGCTGGAGCTTTCCTAAGGATCATGAGCTACTCGTGCCTCAGTTTCTTCATCGACGAGTCGATATCAATTTCTTTTTGTGAAATTAATCACAGTTTGCCGCAGACTGCCTGAGCTGCGTCGGGCTTTCGGGACAACGAAGCACAGATGCGCTCGGGTTCCTTTTATTTATTTGTTTATTTACTCTGCGTACTGGCTGCCGGGTCTTGGACCGAGCCCAGCCGGCTATCCCAGGGCCGGATCGCGGTGCGTGGCTACGGAGCGGCCACCGGAGGGCGGGAGCCACGTAGGGCGTCGGGTCCCGGTCACTTCTGCCCGACCCGTCCCTACGGGGGCTTTCACTCTCTCTCTCTGCCCCGCCGCGCCCCGCCGGCCGCCCGGGCGGTGCTCCCGCACCGGCGCAAGAGCTGCCGCGGGGTCCGAGCGCCCCAACCGGGAGTCGGGCACACCTCGCCCCGGCCCCTCCGAGGAAGGCAGTGTGCGAGGGCCTGCCAGGGCGCCCGGGATGGGACAGGGGGTCGGGGAAGCGTCCTGCTTGCGGAGCGGCTTTCGAGTTATTTTTGAGAGGTGGGTGGGGGCGGGTTGGGGGAGGAGGGTTTGATATTCCTTGCCTTCGACTGGACTTATGAATGAATTAAATTTCCGTGTCAGGTATGAGAAGGGTAGGATAATATTGTGTGTAGATAAACCTTGCCACCCCGTGCCCCTGAGAGATCCCCATATACAATGTAGAGATGATGAATAGGCTCTGGGAGAGGAGATCGAAGTTGAGTCCGCACCAGCTCCACTCTCTCCTACAAAACTATAGGGCAATTAATTGTGGCTTGTCCCCTCATCCTTCATCTCCTGGTGGCACATATCGATGGAGATTACTGCTGATGGACCATTTTATCACCCTAAATAAACAGTCACCACCTTCTCTAACCTCAATCTAATATATGGCTATCTGCTATGTTTAAGGGTGCTGGGTAAACTAATGATGTAAAATAGCTAAATCATACAGGTTACCACCAGTCTAGAGAAAAAAATCCAAATGTTCTCCACACCGATCCAGTCCACAGCATGTTATATATACGCTGTCTACCCGTAAATTGAACAGGAAGATGCGTGCAAACTGCTTGCTTGCGTGACACTTTAGGTTTACACAGCATATTTATTACGGTGGCAGGTTGGCTCTTCCCGGTGAAGGTAGAGGAGTCGTAGACTTCTCACTGGGAAAGCCTCTCCCCAACAGCGAGGGGCAAGCCTACAAGGCAGCAAGCCGGCCCCGCACTCCCCAAACTCACCCTAGGAGATCTCCCCGCCGCGCAAGCGCCCCTCCCCCAGCGCCCAGAAATACCCTCATCCTTCCAGATGCAGAGAAGGGAAGAAAACCGTCCCCAGTCGCCTGCCGCATTATCAGGGTTTTAACATAGTCCCTTTTACTTCCCTGGGAGTAAAGATTGCAGGGTTCTAATTAGGGGGGTTCTATTTCTTTCTTTCTTTATTTTTTTTTTCTTTTTTTCCCTAACTAAACGCCTTTGCATTTAAAACGATTACATATAGACACTTAACCCACAGCTCTTTGGTGGCTCTCGCCCCTTTCCCTCGCCCAAGACCATGCCATATTCATTGATATTTGATGATCAAGGCTTGTGGCTATGTGGAAACTGTCGCCCATCCATCTTCCCTCGGCGGCCGCGCGGCGCCGGACCGGGCGCTGGGGAGCTGGGCCTGGCGGGGTGTCGGACAGCCGGGACCACCGCCACCCGTCGGGCTTTCCCGCCACGGAGGCAGCGACGCCACCGCCCCCGCGGGAGCCGCCCGCTCGCCCTCTCGGCTCCCCGGTGTCCCGGAGAGCGGCCGAAGGCATCGGCGGAATTCGCAGGCGCCTGTGCCGAGCGGGTGAGCCCGCGGGTGGGTGCTGCCGGAGGTTTGCGCCGCAGAGGAAAAGGCTGCTTGCGAGGTAGGGTGGGGTGGGCGCGGGGAGGAGGGGGCATTTTGGAAAGAAGAGGAAGCGGGGCATTCGCTTGGTTCGCGAAGGAGGTTCATGTGAGATTAAAACCCGAGAAACGGCCAGCAGGCCGGGGCCTGCCGCCAACGGCGAACCAGTGGGCTGCGGTCGGGGGAGGCCGAGGCGGCAGCCCTGCGCCCAGCCCCCGGGGACGAATCGGCCCCTGGGGATGGGTGTCTCTCTGCCAGGCTGGGGAGAGGCCGGTTTGTCAGTCTCAGAGATGTGGAGGGGCTGTCCGGAACTGGAAGTGCAGCAAGCAAGTATAACTCAAACTGAAGTCGATCACTCCCCAATCTCACCCACAACCATACCTTCTTTCTCTCAAAGGGGCACCTCCAACTGCAGAACGCGGAGAAAGGGATGGAGTCAAAGTGGCTGAAAATTCCTCCTGCTCACGGAGTCCTTGCGTGACTCCGACGCACTAGGGGAGCTGCGCAGGAATAAGACAGGCCGGTGCCCCGCAGCTTGTTCTGCTGCACCTCTGATCGTGCGAGGAGCGGAACGCGTGGTACGGCACGGACTCCCCGTACTATTTCCGCACTTACAGTTCGCTTTTTTCTTTATTTTCAAGAACGAGTTGCCCAAAGCAAAGGCATCTGGTCCCAGAAGGATGAAAACTCGGTTTAAAAGCTTTGCTCACAGACAATGGTTGGAGGGAAAGTCGCCTTGTAAACAAGTTCAATTGTAAGATTTTTTAGATTTCGCTGGGGGTGGGGGGGGGGGGGGGCGCGGAAAGGAAGAGACCGTAATGGCAGCAGCCTGCCCTGTCTTTCAGACCGCGAGCGCTACCCGGTCCCAGGCGGACGCGATTCGCGAGCGTCTTTTCTGCCATCGACCCGTTTGTTCTCTCGAATCCATCTTTAATAATCGTGGTTGAGAAAGAGGTATGCAGACTTCGCCTGCGACTCCGTGGCGTGCTATTATTCCACTCACTCCTTAAAAATTCTCCCTCCAAATCGCTTTTTTATCTTCCTGTCTCTTTTTAAAACCTTTATCTTTCAGATTTACAGAACTGCTCCGAGAAGTAAAACATGTATTGTCTGAACGGTTCGGTTGGCGATTAAAAGTGCATTTCAGATTCCATTAAGTGCCTGTAATTCAAGAGATCACGCTTTCTGAACCCGACAATAGAAAATACACTAACACTTTTCACTACAGGGTAAAACTAAGTACAATGAAGTCACTCAAAGCAAAGTAGGTATCCAATATAGAAAGATTTGCAATGTTAAGAAGCGGGGGGAAATCTCCACTAGACTCAGCTTTCCCCTCGTTCTTGAAGACGTACGCATAATGATTAAGATTATGCCAGCATCCACGCAGTTTAATTAATACTCAACAGAGTTTCATGGAAACTTTAGAAACAAACTCCGCATCAAAATGAAATTAAACGAATCCACATTTTGCTTGGGCATGTGGTTTCGGATCGCTGGTTTGGGATATCGTTTGTCTGTTCAGTAGCTTTTCTTAAACAGACATTTGGGGGGGGCAGAAGGACAGCAAAAAATGAAAAAATTAAGAAACCTTAGGATAAGAGAGTGTGTTTGAAGCAATGGAAAAAAATACACACGCTGAAGCCATGTTCAGTGTTTAACAGGGACAGATCCGTGTTCCCTGAATGTTAGTTATAAATCTGATTAATTAATATAGTTCATCTAGTTATTTTCACCCCCTTAAATTTTCTCGGCAGTGTAGTATCGACAGATACACGAACAAAAGACAGGCAGAACCATATTCTTAAATCACAAACTTCTAGTTGATACAGATGTTTAATAGGGCACCTTCATCTCCCTGCCTCCCGTCCCCCCCGACCCCCCAAAAAAATCTGCAATTGGCAGCAGCAGTATTAAACGTTTTCTAACCATCAAATCCTAAACGAATTGACAGTTCTGGCAGACGACCTTTTTCATTTAGAAAAACAGCTTTTCTTATTAAATGGTCATGTCATACTTTCCCATGAGGGTGAAAACTAAAACCAGTGGCGTGTTAACGAGGTCTGAAAGGAAAACCATAGTCCGAGATAAGAGGGAGGAAAACTTTGCCCTAATCCACCTGATGAAACCTGCAACTTTTTCCCTGCCCAAGTCGGAGTAATTGATTTCTGGGTATTCAGCGAAGCTCTGGCTTTCCAGGCAGGAACTGAGCGAGACAAGCAAGGCGATTAAGGACCAACTTTACAGCAAGTTGATCTGAACCATTTCTGAAACCGTTTTCCTAAGCAGCCCCCCGAGAGATATCTACCCCCCAAAGCAGCGTTCCCCGTGAAGTGTACCTTCCAGGGAAGGACCTGGGTCTCAGACAAAAAAAGCCAATACCGAGAGGCTACCACCCGCCTCCCGAAAGCACTGAGAACAACGCAAAAACAGCTCAAAGGAGGGAAGGGCAAGGCGAAGGATGCTCCCCATGGAGAGGTGCAGGCACCGACTGGGGTTCCCCGTTTGGGGTGTCCGTAGTCTGGCCTAGTGCGGGAAGAGGCGGAAGATGGGTGGTCGGGGACTGTGAGAAGGGGCACGATACGTACGGTTGTTGGGGTCACTGGTGTGCTGGTTCAAGGGGATGATCTCCATGCGCTGCTGCCCGTACAAGTAGTAGTCCAGCTCCTCAGCCGTGCACCGGAACCGAGCGGCAGCGCGCTCGCCACATTTGCTGCCGCCGCTGCCGGCCCCGCACAATTCCTTGCCCTGCAAGGGAGCGGGCGCTCCCGAGGCCGAGTGCTCGGAGCTCTGCAGCGGTCCGAAGATCGGAAGCTGGGACACAGGCAGGCAGGTCAAGCCGGCCAGGGAAGCGGCCGCCGCAGCGACGCAGGAGGAGGTAGAGGAGGAAGACGGAGTGGACGAGGAAGAGGAGGAGGAGGCAGAGGAGAGCGAGGCCGGGCGCTGGCGTAGGCTGTCAGCTGGAGGCTCGGCTCTCTCGGGCGGCTGGAGCTGGGCGAGGGTCCCACTGCTCTTGAGCTGGCTGCTCTGCGGGAAAAGCTGCTGCCAGTGCTGCAGATAAGCGGGATCCACCTTCAGGAACGCGGATCCGCCGGGATCGCCGGGCTTCAGCATTGCGCTGCCTGTGGAACGGAGAGGAAGGGGAGAGCAGACGTGAGACGCCCGCCCCGGCCGGGCCGCCCCGACTTCGCGACGTTCTCCACGCTCGGACACGCCAGCCCCCTCGCGTCAGCTGTCCGGGATCGGCAGCGGGACCATCCCCGTTCCGCTTGCCTGCCCGTGCCAGGCTCGGCAGAAGAAAGCCTCGGCCCGAAGGTCTCCAGAGCAGACATGCAAGAAACGCGCTGGCCGGGGAGACAAGGCTTTCTTATCCCCACCGCCTCCCCCGGGGCGCGGGCAGGACGAAAGCGGCGGCGGGATGCTCCTCAAGCCCGTGGCCGGAGAGCCCGTCGGCCCCGAAAGGCACGCAGCTCACCCCGTCCCCGCGGCACTCACTGTCTTTCCCTCTCATTCCCTTCCCTCTCTCCGCTGGAGTAAACGACTCTCAAAGTTGACAACGGGGAGGAGGAAACTTCAGTCCCTCGCACACACGAGCGACTGTCTTCTCTCCAGCTGCTGCTGCTTTCCACGCTGGCGTTTATAGGAGGATAGGACTCCGCAGTACCCTACCCCGGGCGAAGAAACCTCGCAGCGGCCTCTTCTGAGTTGACTGTGCCGGGCGCGACGGAGGGGCCGCGGAGCTGCCTTACCTGAGCGGAGTGCGTCGGAGAGGCTGCTGCGTGGTCGGCGTGCGGTGGAGTGGGCAGCCCTGGGAGCCTTCGAGACGGAGGAGGGTTGAAAGGATAGACTTTTCAGGTCTTTGTCCACGGGGTTGCAGGGCGATCCTGCTCCAGGTGCCGGGGACCGGCGGGCCGGCTAACTCCGAGCCGCCGGGCTCCCTCTGCCGCGGCTGCGCATCGCAGTCGCGCCTGGGCTCTTCGCTCGGCTCTGGCAGACTCCGGGCTAAACACGTGGGTTTTACGACAGCGCAAAATACAAGTGTGTGTGGTGTGTACGAGAGGGAGGGGAGGGAGTGGGAAGCTACCAGCGAGCCTGAATGCAGAGCCCTTTTTTTTTTTTTTTTTTTGGCAACTTCCCCCACTTCGTTCCTTGCTCAACTTTTAAAGGTGTCCCTTTCTTTCCTTCCCTCCTCCGTCCCTCCTTCCTTCCCTCCCTCTCCCTCCCTTTCTCTCGCTCTCTCCCTCCCCAGCTCCAGGAACAAGGCGCCCCGAGAAGAGTTGGGCTGTTACCCTGCAGGAAGGGGAGCAACGCCCGGCGCAGTCTCGAGCAGAATCCGCGCCGCTGCGCGGTCTCCAGCGCCGGCCCAAGGCAGCGAGCACCTCGCACCATGCCAGGCGGCCGGGAGCCATGGCCTTGACTCACTTGCCTTTTGCCCCTCGGGGGTTAAGGTGGATTTTAAAGGCCTTCCTGAACCGTTAAACTGTCCTGATACTGTCGCACCTACTTAGCAAAGTCTCCTGGGATGACCTGCCTCCCGTTCCCCTCGGCTACCTGAGACCTGCCCCTGGAGGTCCCAACGCAGACAAAGGGACTCATCACCCCAGAATTTTTCTCTCCTCAGACCTTGTCCCCTCCAGCACCAGTACGTCTCTCTCCTGCGCTCTGTACTCGGTTACAGTACCGAGCACGAAGTATGCAGACGGAAATGCAACCTGTGGCGAGAAACTTCTCATCTCTAGCGACTTTTTCTCTCCACTCTGCTTTAAAAAAATGGCTTTTTCTGCCCTGCTACTCACAAGTGTTGGGCTCACACACCAGTGAGTATTTAACAGGTTTCTGAGCTTCTTTTCTGCACCATATGAAAAACTGGACGAGAACTATAATCTCTAACGTATATAGCGTGTACGCTGTATCCCACGCATTGAAGACAGAATACTTACACAAAGTGTTTATGTCATCAGAACATCTCTCTAATGTCAGTAAAGCCCCCATTGTCAAGTGTCACGCTACCACTAAGCGCACGCTTGCTTACAAACAACGTGTACGCTTGTAAACTGCTTTTGCCATGCCCCCCACCCTGTTTCTAGTTTATTTCTTTCCCACCGTTCATTCTCGCAGAGCCTGGGAATGCTGCTGCTGTTTAGACTTTGTCTGCGTCTAAGACAGGACATTTTAACACAAATTTGAACAGGACTGGGGCAAAAAATGTTTTGACTGGCGTCATTTTGACAAGGTCATCCGTCATCTGCTGTATAGATTGATAACACCTAAGTTAAAGGCAAACACGAGTCGGAAAAAAAACTCGATTTTTATGGGTTATAAAGTTGTCTATACAGACCTTCTTTATGTCTTTGATCAATTCCATTGTGCAACATATAATGAATTTCCAGCCCTCTCGCTCTATTAATCCACTTTCTGAAGTGCTGAAATACTGCCGTTCAGCTGAGGGAAAGAGGTGCCGGTGGGAGCCTGTTCGCACGCTGGCTGGAGTGCGCATAGCGCCTTGTTGGGCACGATTATCTACGAACGGGCGCGCTCGGGTTTCTCTGTTTTCACAGCATTAATACAGAGTCTCTTCCTTGGCCAGCTCCTTTCTGGTCACAATTTAATTCTGCCCTTTCCGACTCTTTTTTTTTTTTTTTTTTTTTTAATGTGTTCCTCTGCTTTGTTGTTGTTTGCCTCGCTGGACATCTTTTAAAAATACTGAATTGCTTTTAGTGGCAGCTATGTCTAAAAATTCGTTTCACGCTAGAAAAATGTGATGAAGTGGGGGAAAGCTCCAAGCTAATGGGCTTAAGTACATTGTCAATATCTGCACTTGCCTCGAGTTGTTAACACAAATATTCCATGCAGGTTCATATTAGGAGGACTTGAATCTGTTACTGTGGGGGTTTTTTTCAGCTAGAAAAGTAACCGGGGTTACTTTACGAGCCACCAGGGTGGCAGAATAAAATTTATAGAGCTTCTGACACTTTGGGACACAGCCTAACCTCAGGAAATGGGAAGAAGTGCAAGGGTCGCCAGTTTCTTCTGTCCTCAGGGTCGAGCGGGCAGTGGGAGATGGCGGCGCGGGCAGCGAGCAGCCTGCGGGAGGGAGCCGGTCCCCGCGGGCAGCCCGGCCCCGCGGCCGCTGGCGGTTCCCGTAGGTCCGGGGCACTGCGGCCGGGCAGCACCGGCCGGCGCTCCCTGACACTCAGGCAGCGGTGGTGAGGGCCGGCGGACACAATGAACCTTGTCGTGTGTCTTTTTTTCCTTAACGACAAGCACCCCCACCGCGCCGAACTCACTGGACCCACGCTGGCGAAGGAGGAGAGCGACCGCGGGGAAGATCCGGGAGCAGCGGGGCAGCTCCGGTGCCCAGCGATGAGAGCGCTGCTCTCTGCACCGGTGGGATGGCGGGGAAGACAGTAACGTGTCTTAACAGGACAGAAAAGGGCTCAGGTCCAGCCTCTCCAAAACACCACCGCTGCCGGCCCCTTCAGGCCCTCGGGAAGAGCACAACTAGAAGAGCTGCGACCAGGGCTATCGGCTCCCGAACCTGCCGCTCCCCAGGATGGCTTTAGCTAACCCTGACCTCTGGTCTCGCTTCCCCAGGCACAGCGGTTTGCGTGCGTCCCTGTTGTCTCCCCACAGTTTGTCTATGGTCTATTGGTTACTACTGTTTGCGTGGGGTTTCTTTGTTTGTTTTGTTTTGTTTTTGTTTGTTTGTTGTGTGTGTGCGCGTGGTTTTATTTTTTTCCCCCCCTCCTGGATGTGACTTCTGTGTGTAAAGATACAGGAAAAAAATAGTTTTTAACCACTGTCTGCTTCTTTCCCTTCTCTCAGGCTTTTTCATTATTTAGAGGATGAGCACTGAAACAAATCACATTGACCGTTTAGAAAGCGATCAAACCTTTATAAAAATCCATCGCCTACGAATCGATTGGTAAATATTTGCTAGGAATTTGTTCAAAAGAAACAAATAAGGAGGGTAAGTGTATTAAATGCAAAGGGGGAACACGGTGGTGTTTTTCTTCATTGATTAATGACCTCTAAAATAAAACAAGCGGGAAAAGGAGCCAAGATCGATAAATTAACTACCCAAATTCATCATTTTCCCTGCGATTTTTGTTTGTTTGTTTGTCTTTTGTTTTGTAAATATCCCTTAGGAAGGATACCGGTTTCATTAGACTGGAAGGTTTTATTCTAGGCTGGGGGTAGAAAAGGGAGCTAAACCCCTTTTAGGAAGGGATTGAAACGGGGACACCCTATCTGATTTCGTTTGACACATAATTAAAAAGTTTGCCTTTCATATTAATTAATTCTCCTGATCTGGGGAAGACAAATGGTCGGTTACCTCTGACAGGAGTCCGATAAAGGATTCAGCAGCTTTCCTTCTTGCCCTAGGCGTCTCCTCATTCCAGTTTTAAGGTCATGAGCGGCTGAGTTAATAATTCATTAATATAGACATTTATTCAGATGGGATTCACGGGGATTTGCGCTCTCCTACATCTCACCGTTTGGATTCAGTTTCCCTCGAAGAGAAGGAGAGGGGGAGGAGAAGGGATGGAAGACTCTACACAATGCACGGACCTATTTCTACACACGTGGTTAAAACGTGGTAACCCCACAGAGAACCCGCCCGGGGCAAGTCAGCCCAGCCGCCAGAGCCCCATACGGCTGGTCGGCACCGCTGCGCGGCTGCCGCTACCAAACTGGGTTGCGCCCCGGGCCTCTCCGGGCAGCGCCGGGCGAAGGGGCTGCCTGGAGGCACTCGCCACCTCCTGAGCCTTTCCTGAACTGAAGCCAGGCACTTCCCTCCCCTTTCTCCTTCCCCGGAATTGGAAAGCAACCAACGCATGGCAAGAATGGGTAAAACTGACCAAAAAACCCTCTTTCTTCTACGCCTGCCTCTCACTTGCAGCACGCTCCTAGGGTCAGGCAAGGAGTGTGGAGCAGAAGAGGCTGCGTCGTGCCAGCAGTGACAGACACCGTGGGTCGGGGCAGGGCCGAGGGAGGGGATGCTGCTCTCGAAAGCCCACAGGTCGGACGGCCGTGTGCCGAGCTTCCTCCGCACCCCAGCCGCCCGTCGCGCCCCCGGTGCAGGCGGTTCAGCCCCGCGATAGCGCTGTCAGGTGCCGCAGCACGCCCCGCAGCGCGGCCTGCACTGGCTCCCCCCGTGAGAAAGGCCCAGGAGCAGAAGGGTGAGACCACCGCGGGAGGAGACGCGGCCGCGGGGTCGGTACCAGCCTGGAGGTGCCGGGGTGAGCGCTCGCGCCCCGCCAGGGCCGCGGGCCCTGCAGCGGCCGGGAGGGACCCCAGGGGGCGCCCGCACCCCCGCCGGCGGGGCGAAGCCGGGAGAGAGGAGCCGCGGGGCCGGAGGTCGCTCCCGGCGCCACCGCTGCTGAGCACCCGCGTCAGGACGGCAACCGAGTGGCTCAGGGGGTCAGGTCGGGGCTGCTCCCGGTGTGGGGCAGCCGCGCCCCCGCCTCCGTCTCTCTGGGGGGGTGATGTGAGGCAGATCCGGGGAAGTGCTGGACCCTGGCCGAGTCCTGTCTGGAGGGGTGTGGTCCCTCACAAAAGGGCATTGAGATGCTCCCTTTGGAGCAGGCAGCAAGAGAGTGGCCGAGGAGGTCTGCTGCAGGCCACTGCTTGTGGGAAAACAGAAAGCACCTGGCCACATGGAACAGGACTGAGGTTATGAAATGATTTGGCAATGGCCACCAAACAGATGCCAGCCAGATGCATAATGGCTTTCTGCCACTATTGACCTGATACGGATATGAACTAGTGACCTTTGAGGTGAAATGCTCTATAGACTTACCAATTCCCCAAGCCACCAAATCCCCCTCACAGACAGATTTAAATATTTATGTCCATCAACAAAACAAACTCTGCTCCAAGCAAGGCACACTGCAGATGGGATGAGAAAAGGAACTACTCAGTTGCAAAGGCCAAGGAAAAATAAATCTAGTCAGGGTATAAATAAAGTTGAACGTAAATATGTCAAATTTGGGTTCATTTCATTCCTACTTTCACACACAGCTCATCTGAAAGTATTCTCCAATATTTGAGAATTAAATTAACTACTCAAATATAGTTGGTTACTTTGGTTTTGGTTTGTTTGGTTTTTTTTGTTTGTTTTTGTTTTTGTTGTTTTTGTTGTTGTTAACCCAAAGACAGTTTGCTCTATGATGCAGTATATGAAGACAGCTTTCCAGGTAGGATTATACAATTTGAAACCCATTCTCTGGGTTTATAGACAGAATACTTTAAGCACATCTTACATCTGTAAGCACAGTTTTTGTGACTTTCTGATTCCTGCATGGCTGGCTGAATGCACACTATTAGCATGTATCTCACTCACAGTTTCAGAAACGAAAGGTAGACCTCCTTTCACAAGCCCTGGTGTCAAGTTTTCCAAAAACCAAGCGACTCAACATTTTGAATTCTTAGGCACCACTGGGTGGCTACTTCGAACAGCAAACCATAGAGAGTTTTCCTGTACTTTACCTAAAAATAGCTCTCATAAATATGGAATCTATTAAATATGATCGTTTGCATGTGACATGAGAATGATAAGGTCTGGACAAAACTCAAGAACAGTAGCATTTCAATGGTTAGTATTGTTGTGGGAATGCCACAGTTTTACCATCATGTTTGCAGAAATAAATGGAGACTATGTGGTTGTCTTTCAGTTTTGGCTTAGCATCATAATCATGACTCAATATTTTTTACCAGAAAAAAATAGAAGAACCTCACAATTTACGTTTCCCACTTAACTGCTTTGTCACAACATATACTTCCGTAACAGATTTTTACAGGCCTTCACCCTGCTAGTTTTTCCTTCTCCCCTCCTGCTCCCCCACATTCTTTTTACTTCATACATGATCAGTGAATCTATTGATGGGGAAAGGAAAAGACTGACAGCCCCAGGGAAGAACAGTTCGCAGCAGGGACTGTGTATTCCTTCACCTTGTGTACCATGTGGTAAAAGGCTGCAAGAACATGTCTGAAGTACCTGCACAGCTAGCGTTCTTTCTTTTTTGCTGGGCTACATGTGGTAGATTATATTTTTGCTTAAAACAAGCCCATAAGTGGAACTTACTTCAGTAAGTCAGATTTTGGAATAAAAATGTTCATTCTGATATCATTATTCAGGAGTAGCTGTTTCAGTAAACTTCCATATGTATCAAATGACCTGGGGAGAGGGTAATAGCTCTTTTGGAAGAGTTATGTGGCATGTACTGTGCATATTGTAAAACATGTCTGGTCATAGCTTTAGCACTAAGTAGAAAACTTCGAGCTGCTACAGCAGTATTAATAAATAGTACCTCGTGACCAATGAAGTCTACTAGGTAAACTGAACAGATTATAAGGATGAACTCTTAAGGAGGCATATCTAAATCAACAGTTTAAATAACTAAGGAACTGCAGTAGAGTTCTTCTCACTCTACAATAGTTGCTTTAGTTCAATTTCTGATGCTTTACCAAGCAAATGTTTGTTTCAGTTCTTTACATGGTTAAGTACTTCCCATAATGTTATCTAGATCTATGCGTTCATGGCAACTGAATTTCAGAATTGAATCCAAAAATACAGCTGCTCAAAGACAGAGATAAAACAATTAGCTTTTCAACAGAGAGCAATTTTCTACAGCATGGCTTACTTTCTGACATCCTCCAGTATGAATTATTCATAGCAAGGGAGTGAAAACCAAAACAGTTGATGTATGGAAATATATGGGACAACCACACACCTTAGGCTAGAAACCTGCCTAAGCATCCCATGGTGAAATTCTGCACTCTTCTAACAGCAAGCAGTTTTTCTAGTTTCCTGTGTGCCTTCTGACAACCAAACTGGCCTAATTTCACCTTGTGCATCTGTGCAAATCTGCACTGGGAGCTCACTCCTTTGTTTGGAGAAAAGAAGTAGGCCCTCTGTATCCCATCACAGGCACTTAGACTCCATCCAGCTGAGCAGACAATAAAAAAAGACAACCCTAAGCCCCAGAGCTCTTAGAGATACATGATTTTGTGAGCTATCTCACATTTTGGCTGGAATAGGTTAGGTGTTCTGCTACACTGGCCATGCAATACTGATTCTTTGGTTTCATTTGATTTAGAAAGAAAATACAGAAAGCACTGACCATAAATCAACAGTTTGGTCACTGAGTTCAGTGCACTGCCATTGCAAGCAACTATGGAATAGCAGTTAAGTCCAAAAAAGTTTTTTAAAAATTATTTATTTCTATTGTATGCAGTAAGAGCCCTACTTCTGCTTTCCCCCAAAATACAATAAGAAACTTGAGACTTTCAGTAGAAAAGTAAATATATATATATATATATACACATATATACAGAATATAATGTACCACAGGTTAAGAAATGGAAAGACAAGACATGATATGGGCCTCTGTACTGGGAAAGGAATTGGTCAAGTGAAAGTACCCAGGGGACCTCAGAAAGAGAATACTCCACACAGAACAGAGGAAATAAAAATGTTTCCAGGAGCCACTGGTAACCACGGGGAAAGGTTCAGCTAGACCAAAATGTTATATTCAGTTTTATCTCATAAACATACGAAAATCTTGACCAGATAAAATGGAGAACCCTCCAAGATATTAGTGCACTCATAGTGGTTCCTGATGCTTGAAAGACAGACAAACACAGATAATTTATCAGAACACAAATGTGCATTGAGATAGTAGAAAAAACAAGGCAAATCACCCCATTATGGCATATATAGGTAAAATGAAAGGACAAAGGAAGTGGGAGCCAGTCTATAGCAGCTGGGATGGCAGTTTGGAATAACCATTGAGGAAAATGAAGGGTTAAGAATGAGATGACAAGCCACAAAACTTCATCTAGCTTCTTGACAACGAAATACGCAGGAAAGCAGCAGTGACTGAGGCATTGGCTATCTGACCCCTGTTGCACAAACTGCCTACAGAACAGCTAGTGGCTACATGGGGTAGAAGGAACTTGACCAGAACGTGAGGACTCAGATGGCATTCACTGCTCTCCATGTGGGTGAGTGGGAGAAACAGCATGAACAAAAATTCAAATTTCTACGTGATGACCACTGTAGACAAATCTCTCACCTTTAATACATATCAGAGCCACTGGTTAAACCATATTCACTTGCAAGAGTGTCAAACCTAGACATGATTCATCCCTTGCAGGGATGCTGTGATCACCAGACTTTCCAAAAGCTCCTCCCCAAAGCCAAGAACAAACCTTGGAATTCTGTTCCTCCCATACTCCACTTCTGGTGCACAAACAGTTCCTTTAGCAACAGATATAGGATATCTTCCTTCACTTAATCCCCAAAGGATTACCATTGCTGCTTTTATTCCGTTGAGAGAAGCCCACTACAAAGATCTTAAGACACATTGTTAAGACATTTGCAATAGCATAGACTGAAGGTCTTGGAGTCTGCAAAACATGGAATTTGATTTTCTGATGTTCTTTTATGTTGGTTATTTAATTTACAGTATCAGAAAGTGCACTTTGAAAGAGGTTCAGTGATTTATACAGGACATTTACAGAATAACGTGTAAGTAGCAAGGTAGAGGTGTTTCATATTTTTGTAACTTAACCACAGTATTATACTTTCACGTTGGTATTTGTTCTTACAGCATAAGATGCTATTGTCCTAAAATAACTTATCACAAATTTTCTGAAGCTTGCAATCTTCAGACAGAAGTAGGAAAGGGAATCACATCCTTATTCAGTCTGTTACCAGCCAGACTAATGCAAAATACATTCAGAGGCAGTTTAATTTAAGGGACCCCCCACACTATTTGTTGTGGTGGCTGAACATGTTGCAATTTTTAGCTGTCAGGTGATAAAAATAAACTGCAGTTGGTAATTTATTCACATATGCCGCTACATTGAGAAGAAATTCCCTGTGTATGCTCTTCATGTGACACTCAAGGCTGTGTCATGCACAACTTGTGCCACGTAAAATGGGTCCAGGAGGGACTCACAAAATGAGCCCTGCCACTCTACCAGAAAGGTATTTGGGATAGCTTTAAGATTTCTTTATCTAACAAAAGGTCTCTTAAATAGAATGTGCATAGTGCTAAACTTGAAAATTTTATTATTGCTACCCTATTTTAAGCTAATTAGTCATATACATGGATTTATTCTTTTATTGCAAAGCTTTTGGTAAGGACTATTGTTTCCACCAGAGCCTTTAGGATTTCAAATTTTCCAAATGTTAATATTTTCAACCTATTACACCTATATTTCTAGGGAATATTAAAAAAGTCAGAGCCATGTTGCCAATATAATGGATGATTAGGTACTTAAATGACAAGCAGTATATGCGGTTCAATAGAGTTTTTTCAAAAGTTAACTTAATCATTACTTGTGTTGCTTCTTCTCAGACATACAAACCCAATGTACAGTTCTTAAATATGTATGGATTACTGTGCTCTTTATCTGAAATGGATTTATAACATTCCGGAATGTTATCACTACTTTTGATACGAACCCACCCATTTCTCTGTTAGAATAGACTTTTAATGTATGTCAGGCCAGTCAATTAACCTAGTGTCCTCTGACATTCAAAATCTTCTACATTTCAGAATAATTCCCTATCTGTTCTGCACCTACATGGATTATTAAAACAAGGCACACACTTCAATACAGCAGCACTACTTAAGATAAAATGCCCTAAAACACACTGATAACATAAAAACATTAACGGTGATTTAGCTTATACTATTTAATCACTTAGGGTGCAAGTGGGCTTCATTACAGAGATGAAACAAACTGACTCATCATACAAATCTAACCTAATCTAAACAACAACCTGTCCTAACCATCTAAATTTTAAAGTTCAGACTGATTCTAGCAAAAAATTAAGTTTACTTTCTCTTTTGTCAGATTTACAGATTTAACATAGAACTGCAACATTAGACTCCCTTCAGTGCATGCAGAACAATGTAAGCAGTACAGGCCATAAAAAATGTTATATTTAAGCATTTCTTTTATGATTATATAAACAGTTTCAAAGCAGAAATACTAGGGCTGGAAGGAAGTATGTTAAGCACTTTGAGAAACTCCCTTACTATATAATTTCTTATTTTTTATTTAAGTTTTTTGTTAATCAAGCATAAAGAACAGTAAGAATGGGCAAATTTTGAAGCCATCAGCACATCCCAAGCCCCACTGATTTCAGCTGGACAAGTGCCATAATAAACACTATGAGGCACTCAAGAGTACAAAGCTTCTGTTTTTAAATCAATGACTTATCATCCACTTTACCATTGCTAAAAAATACTGAATATTTGCATGCTTTGAGCACATACTTTAGACAAAAGCAGTAAGAATCATGTTTACATTGATTTATTCCATGGTTAAAGACTACAGTAATTCTCATGAATAGTGATTTGGATGGAAAATGGCTCCTCAGCCAAAATGACATGATCTGAAAAAGTGAAAGAATCATTATTACTTCTTTTAAATTTTGCCTAACCATGTACAAAAGGTGATAACATTCACAGACTGAATTCAGAACAACTTGAGAACTTCTTTCAGGTTCAGCAGAATTCGTTTTTTCTACAAAACCTTTGAACAAGTCAACATTCAAAGACACAATTTTCAGAGTGTATATTTCATGGTGTACACTTAATGGCTATTTTCTGTAATATTTTTAATGAGAGTTTTCCAGAAAGAGAAATGGTATGCTGATGTGTGTGTAGGCAATATAGCATTCCCTGAGTACAATTTGAACTTCAGTCACAGAAAGCTTAACGTAATTAATTTCTGCTAAAATCTGCATATGTATACAGATACAGAATTCAGGAAATCAATCTGATGGCTCTGTAATATGTTACCATTGTATATTAAGAAGAAGATTGGAAAGCAATAGGGGTTCAGTCAAAAGGAGTAGACTCCGCATAAAACAGAGTATGATACTGAATTTATTAGACCTTGTTTATTATTCACTAGAATTTTGGAACATATTTTCACTTGAAAAATGACCAAGGTATATACCTGAGAAAAAAACTAGTTAATTAAATGTAGTCACCTACTAGCTTGAATAAGCATATGGAAGATACCATGAAAAAAAAGTATTGTTAAGCATACTTAACTTCAGCTTATTCAGTGAGAAGCTTACACTGTATTGAAAACAGTTCCTAAGCCTTTTGCACCAAGACTGGTTCAATTGTGTCTGTCTAAAATCAAAGTTTGACGGTGGTCAGCGAAATTACTATACAAAAATGGTACCTTCCAACAGCTTTACTTCCATTGAGGCATAGCGGCTTTTCCTTCTTCTGTTTTTCTGTGACTGAAATATATTTTTTACCACTTTTAATTCCTGGATGTACAGAACCAACACATCTGTGGGAGAATGAGCTAGATACTTTTCCATTTGTATTAGCATATTTATTAGCTAACCTCAGTTTCTTTAATCTTTATTATCTGTGATATGGTGTGATCAGAAAAAAAGCAGATTTACTTTTAGAACACAGGTTAGATTTTCCCCTTGAAAGAACAAATGCAATATCAAAAAAATCTAAGAGAGAATGAAAAACACAACATTACACTATAGTTACAGCCACTTAAAAGGCATATTTTAAGCATTTTGCCATGTAAAGTCTGTCAAATAGAATCACTAATGCTTGATACCTTGAGTGCTTGATAATTTGACTCATCTGAAATTTTTTTCATTAAACACACCAGTAATATTTCATATATTCTTACAAATCTTGGAAACAATGACCTAAGAAGAATGCAATTAAAATTTCATTTTCTAACCTTTTAAGATTACACTTTCTATTTGAGGAAAGTCAGATCACTTATTGAAATATCCCAGATAATTCCAAAACATTCTGGAGAATAAATGTTGACATTAAGAGGACCTGACTACATAAAACATTAAAAATAATAAAATCTACAAAGAGTAATGAACTGGT
This sequence comes from Patagioenas fasciata, assembly GCF_037038585.1. Lineage (NCBI taxonomy): Eukaryota > Metazoa > Chordata > Aves > Columbiformes > Columbidae > Patagioenas > Patagioenas fasciata. Next base: position 53,083,453 of record NC_092560.1, on the reverse strand, counting down.
ATTTTGGCAGTCTTTTCAAGAAACACAACAAATACCAAATGTAACACAAAAAAGGCTGAAAATAATACCTATGAGTTGACTCTAAGATAAGAGTTGGTAAAAAAGGACATTTGATTAATGAGGCAGGAATAGCTTGAGCATTGATAAAAAATGCAAACAAGGAAACTAGGTGCAATTCCCTTCTGGAACCGATGACTAGTAAGTTAGCTTCTCATATGCCAGTTTAACATTTCAAGAAAAGCTGAGCAAAAACCCATGCTAACAGACACTGCACTGCAAAACGGAGTGATCTAACACTTGAATACCTAAGCAGACCTGCCAGACTGTAGAGCATTAAACTACATCTGCACAAATGAATACCCTGTTGACAGCACTGGAAATGAACATTTTGCAAACAACATACAAGATTTGCCCTCAGACAGACTAAAAGAGACAGGACCTTAACCTGTTTATAACCTAAATAATGTTCACAAAACTATGTCATATAGATAGGCTGAGACAGGACAGCTGAAAAGCCATGAGACTTCCGTAATGATACCCCTTTCTTCATGACACTATATGCTGATTGATTGTTTTCTGTTCCCAGACTGGCTACTCTCCCCAGTAATACAGTAGGCAAACTTCACTGACTCCAACAGTGTTTCTGCAGAGATACTAGTTCTTATGCATCTGTATAAAAAGCTTTCATACATTCTGATGAAAAATGGTGTATGTGCTAGGTATTACATCTATCTGTTGAATTACAGCAAATAAACTCACACATTGACCAAGAAAGTTGGTTCTGCTTGCCTGCTTTGTGCTCTGGTATGTAAAAGATACTCTCAAGAGTGTGTGCCTGTGAACATATATGCATGAGAGAGGGACAGAAGGGGAAAAGCAGAATGACTAGGCGCATAATAGATCTCAATGAAAACAAGAGCTAAATCAATCTGGGTTGCCAAGAGACTTAATATTGTATTATGATCAAAATAATGCCAAAGGAAACAGAGAGGTCAAGCAGCAGCAGCAAAACATTCATCATCAGTCAGAGTATGAAGATCAAAAATAAACTCTTAAGAATATTGTTTCACAGTGCAGAGGACAGGGTCCAGCCTGAGAGGAAGCCAATAGACCTTCTTTGAAAGATATTGCCCCATTTGCAATGTGTTACAATCACTAAAATAAAAATAAATTTAAAAAATAATTATGATTGAATACTAGATGGCAACACACTGGACCTTCTATTGGTAACAGATTTTATTCTTAAAATCTGGACTGGTAATTGTTTTATTTTGCAGCATTATTAAGAATTTCTCCACCACCAAAGAAAGATTAACAATGTGAGAACCCAGAGGGATTAGAGAATCAAGAAAAACTGTAACTGTTTAGAACAAAGATTTGGCAAAACATGACAGTGCCCTGAGGTGTTGGAGCATAAAATGCCAAAAGTATTTGTAGCTTGAGAATTGTGACAGGCTCAAGATTTGGAGTCACAGAACTGTTAGTGTTGGCAGCTTCATTAGAAGGCAGCTGACTCACAATGATCTTAATTTTGTTCTCAAAGAGGGATGTGAATAGTTCACAAAGTTCTGTTGATGGAGGAAGAGCCAGATTAGACAGCTTCCCAGTAATAAAAAGTTACAAGAGAGTAGGGCAGTTTGCCCATTCAGCAATTAAGTTGGAATAATAAGCAGATCTGGCTTGTTTCAAAACATCTCTGTACACATTTATATGGTCCAAACTTGTAAGTGTACATGCAGTCAAGAAGTCCTCAAACAGCATTTAACTTGCAGCCCAGAATATTCATTTTTCGAGTACATCTGCCAAAAAGAAGTCTACAGAAGCGGTATACCCTTAGGACATTATAAGGGTGGTTCAGCTATTTAGGAGAAAATCTGGAACTCAATGAAGCAATCAGCAGTCTAACAGGAAGCTGGTTTTGTCTGGCAGACAGTTAAGTTCAGCTAAAAATGAATAGAAAGGTAAGATATCACAAACCTTTTTTTTTTTCAGTTGGGCCAAGATTAAATGGTAGGAACAATTAAAAAGAAAGAGTGGCAATTATCACACCCTTCAAAATATTTATCTACAAAGCCTGTTATCAATATCAATAATGTGAAGAAACCAAGTCAGTTAAAAGAATAGTTCTTGATCCTACCTGGAGGAAGTATGGGCTTATACTCCATACATAAAAATATAGCATTTGAAATCAATGGAACAAATGTCACGTGAACAGTTAAACATATGTGCAGTATTTGAGGGGCTTTTGTTAGTCAACACAAACATAATTGTTACAAAACAGAATTAGGACACTGGAATCTCCCATTCCCACTGCCTCTGCCTTTTACAGCCAACCGCAAATAGAGATTGCACTGTCATATTTCATTCCCAGCAGCTGAAGAACAGATGTCTTTATGAAGCACCGTCCACACCTTTGTCACTTCTGAGGTGACAACTTACTTCATAACAGCTTTATTTATATTGTTTTCCTTCAAGTAGTCTGTCTCAAAAGTTGCCTAACTGATGTCAACAGACGTGCTGTAAGAGCATCTGAAATGAGCTCAATAATAAGGTGAGGGAGAAATAACAAGAAAGTTAACCTGCCCTACAGAAGACATGGAGACAAGGTTCCTGCACCACATGAGAAGTAGGCTACTGCCTAGACAAGAAACATGAGCAGGAAAGAAGTTAGTGCAATGCCTTAAAATGACACCATTGCTGATAGTGCAGGACTGAGGCAGACTGACGACACAGGAAAATGGATTTACTTTATTCCATGTCTGCATCTTCTATGACATGTCTGCCCCAAACACCTCGTGATCTTTCAGGAGGTCTCACAAGGACAGATGATCTGACCTAGCATACAGAAAGCCTTGGAGGTATGTTCTGCAGAGGAACTGGGTGCTGTCAGAAGATACTGTACAACCTGTAAGTTTAACATTCACAGTGATTTTGATTCTGTGCTTCAGCTATAGCCCTGTTTCTAAAATGGTAATGAAATAGTAAGAAAACCTGGAAAACAAATTCAGACAGCAGTCAATACACCATCACAAGACATATCCAAAATTGTTCCAATGCAGTAAGAGTGTCTATCTATCACAAGGGGCACAAGTCTGGGAAACAAGATCCAAGAGTACTAGATATTTTTCAGCTATTCCTACTTGATGATGTATGTAGTGTGTACATGCAATAACAATTCATAATGAACTACTGACATTCACCTAGACAGGATGGAGCACAAGGACCACAACTTTGTCTGAAAGCCTGAGAAAAACTCTGCAGTGGCCTTACCCAATTGCAACTGGTAGTAGCCACAGTACTGCAGCATTCAGACTGTTTATTTTATGAATTTCACTGCGGAAAATCATTCAGTACAGGGTGGTCCTGAAATGGATCAATTTACTTTGCCTATGCCCTTAAATTTGATGAACAGAGCCTTTGGTAAAGCTACTGAAAGTCCTATTTGTGGCAGCTAGGTCACGAAGTACAATGTTGTTCTTGGAGCTAACTCTGAGAATGGGACATTTAAGATTTGGGAGCTTAACTACATATTGCAAAATCTTTCCTAAATTACCTCCACATTCATATAGGGTTCGCCTTGTTTCTCTTATGCTTTTTCCATATTAATTACTAGCAGAGAATTCTTCAGTTACATTTGTGTGATGAAGAAGAGGATAATATTGCTGTTTGTTCTGTTTTAGGAAACTGAGCAATTTGCTTCACCCTCAACAGCTTCAGTGTTTATTTTTGTAAGATTAAAGACAGAATGCATATGGCAGCAATTGTGGTATTTCTTCTTGTGGATGAATCATACAGAACAGTCGGACACATTGGGAAATCATATTACTGTGTATTTTATTAATATAATCAGCAAGGGTCATAAGCAGTAAGTGATAGAAGTCCAAACTCTCAGTAAAAACAATTAATAGAATCATGGACCACTTGAGATTGGAAAACACAGCTGAAGGTCATCTGGTCCAACACCCTGCTCAAGCAGGGACACTTACAGGCAGCTGCTCAGGACCGTGGCCAGGTAACTTCTGAATAACTCATAGGAGAGGGACTCCACCCCCTCTCTGCGCAACCCTTTTCAGCGCTTGGTCACCTTCACAGTGAGAAAGTGTTTCCTGATGTTCAGCGGAAGCCTTCTGTGTTTCAGTCTGTTCCCATCGCCTCTGGTCCTGTCACTGGGCACCACTGAAAGCAGCCTGGCCCCATCCTCTTCGCACTCTCCCTTGAGGTACGTATACACATCGATGAGTTCCCCCTGAGCCTTCTCTGCTTCAGGCTGAGCAGTCCCAGCTCTCTCAGCTTTTCTTCACAGGAAAGATGCTCCAGTCCCTTCATCATCTTTGTGGCTTTTCGCTGGACCCTCTCCAGTATGTCCATATCTCTTTTACTGGGGAGTCCTAAAATGGGGTCCAATAACCCACTCCAGTATTATAAATGCATTAAATAAAAACTTTAAAAATTAACATTATGCCAAATATTAACTAGTTTTCAGGATTTGGCACATTAATTACTAATTGAGATTACTTATGTAACTTTCAGTGATACTACACAGAAGATTTCTGAGGAAATAAAGCAGAGCAGCAAGAAAGCTGTTAGCAATAATCGTGCATGTGTGAGCACAGCTGCATGCTTTAGCTCAACCACATGAATGTTTTGACCAGAACAAAACCAACAGCATCATTTACCACCTAGAAAATTCTTAACCTTTTTGTCTCAGTCCTCAGTTATGTGAGGAAGAGGAATTCACGCTTTTTCCACTCAAAAAGCCCACTGCAGTCAGCCCTGTTCCGTAGGCCTAACAAGACACCAAAAGTGGTATCAAAGCAAGCAAAAGGGAGCTGGCACCAGCATGGGAGCACAACATGGGCAAGTCAGCAGCAGAATCTAGAAGAAATCCTGAGAGAAACTGTGTGTTTTAATTAGTCAAGTGTCTTCACAATGCTTTGGGAAGAAAAATACAAAAGCCTTTAAGTATCTGTTGAGTGGAAAGCAAATAGATACAGAAAGGTCCAATAGACTATAAGATCCTAGAATTGAAACTTTCCTAGATAGCTACCTGCTATTTTTGGGGGTGCATCTACATGTTCTGTTTAATCTTACATAACCGCAGGCATCTCTCAGTAACGTACTTTTCTACTCTTTGTCATTTCTTCACCAATGTAAAACTGGGTCTCTTTCAGTTATGAGACTTGAGAGTGGTATGTTCTGGTTCACTGATCCACCAGATAACTAATCTACAAAAAGAAGGTTACATTCTCTATCAGATCAGCATGTTCATTTGACTCGCTGCACAGCTGTACGATTATTTTGTATGGCATAAAGAACCAGATAGAGCTTGTTACTTGAGATGCACAGGAAGAGACAAGAAAGAATGGGATCACCTCTTTTTGGCAACAGCCCACAACTAAGTCAGATTAGGTGCAACACAAAAGGGTGTCCTCACAGTGCAACAAATAATGTTTCTGAATCTGGCTCGTCCTGTTGCACCCATAAGGATTCCCATCAGTTTGGATTTTTCTAAACCACATCACAGACCCTGCCTTCCCACAGTCAGACTTCTCATGGATAGTAGCATCTCATGGAATATGTACCAGGCCCTCTGCTATCTCTGGTTCTCACATATGTATCAGGTTACCTTTTCAATAACTGGGGAAAAGGCCTTGAAAAAGGCAGATTAAGGAGTGTACAAGTAGCATCAGTTATGGAGAAAGAGGCTAATCTTCTCATCAATTGCCTAATCCTCAATAACATAGAGTAACATGCAGGAGCCTAATATAAAATGGGAGGCTAATATTGTAATTAGTGAGTGAGCACTCAGACTTGTTACTTTTTCCTCTCCAATTCTATCTGCTGCAGAGATTTTATTTTGTAAAGTTTTCTCAGTAATTATGAGTAAACAGAAAAGGTCTTGATTCAACACTTCTTTCCCTGCCATTCAATAGGAAATGCTGTTTTGACGACTTCTGGATGTGTTGCTATAGTGACAGCCTCACAACTGCAAATACGCTAAAGTTACACGTTGGGCTGATGAAACCATGAAAACTTTTGGGAACTCCCTCTTGCCAAACAATCACAGTTTTTGGCCTCTAGACATTACACTCAGGAAGGGAAAAAAGGGTCAGTGAAAGCAGCTGAACTCCAAAATCAGCTCCCTATCTACAGTACTCATGTCCCAGGTGACTGTTCTGCCATGCTGAGAGAAAAGCAAGATAGCTCTGCTACTAGTTTTCAGGTGTCTCTTGACCAGCACCTTCTGAAACACCTACTCCAGTACTTCTGGAGAAAAAAATCCTTTGGTCTCCAAAGAGGATTCCAGTCTAATCAAAGTGATTTCTCCATATTTCTTTACATTTTTCTTGAAGTCCAATATTGCTGCTCCTATTTCCTTTGTGGTTGAACCAAGGCAGAAAAACTGAATGAAATAGAAAATAAAATAATGGAAATATGCAATCTATAATTATATTCACAAAAATGTTATACCTAAAATATTCTTACCAATAATTCTTGAAAATAAAAAGAATATTCATCCTCAAAACTTTTTGAATCTGTTTTTTCCTAAAACAAAGTACCTCAGCTATATCCTGTCAAGTAGAATTTGAGTAAAGGCTGCATTTTATGACATCCCGCGTAACCCTTACTTCTTTCAGAGTCAATGGTAATAGCCAGCAGGGCTATGTGCTGTTGCTGGGAAATTTTAATAACACTTTTCTTTAGCCTTTGAGTGAAAAAAGGAAGTAAAAGGCAGGACTAAAAATATGTATGTCTGAGTGGAAATTGGCCTTGTTCTCATTAATTTCTTCAGTCTGTCTTTTTATTTTTCTGCTCTTGGGGTTTCTTGGGGTGGGGCGAGGGGGTGAAAGGCATACCAAATAAACATGAACTCCTTGTTTTTTTCACTGATTCTTCTCTTCATAATGATACCATTATTTCCAGGATAAACTAAATTCTGCTCTCCACACCTCACTGAATTCATCACACTGATCATAAGATGGAGCTACAAGTGACGTGTAGCCTCTAAGTACCTAAGATTTGATGTAGTTGAACATAGTATTTCCTGGTGTTGTGGTGATATTGGTCTGAATTAGGTCACCACACAGCTCTTGACATCAGACTTTTAGAATCATAGAATAATTTAGGTTGGAAGAGACCCTCAGGATCATCGACTCCAGCTGTAGCTTAACTCTAGCACTAAAACATGTCCCTAAGAGCCTCATCTATACATATTTTAAACATCTCTAGAGATGGTGACTCCACCACTTCCCCGGGCAGCCTGTTCCAATGCCTGACAACTCTTTCCATGAAGAAATGTTTCCTAATATCCAATCTGAACATTCCTTGGCACCGCTTGAGGCCTGATTTAAGCCCCCCTGAAGTCAACAGCAGCTTTGATGACACCTGGCACTCACCACTTCTCTTAGGCCACTTAATCTAGTCCCATGAGCATTTTTTGGCTACTTTTATTAGACAATTTCTTTCAGAGTTTCTTGCAGCACTTTCCGGGCTGATACATAAAATTCTGAGTTGGTTATGACAAACAAACCCACAAAATACCCAACTCTCTTTTCAACTGCCAATATTTTTATGAAAGAAATGGAACTGCCACTGCAGTTTCTGAGCTTTTATAACTAGTTGGGTCTGGGTAAGAGATGGCTGTGACAGCGTGCAAAGCCTTTTTCCTCCTTCTCAGTCACAGAGTCCTCTTACCTGGATTATACCAATTTCTCCTGCTCCAGGTCTGGTAGCTGCTACCATTTAAAGTTTGTAGGGATAATGTTCCTAATGAAACAGCACACAGCTCATAATCTATACTTATCTATAATAATACCTGATCATCTCTCAGTTCCCTGAGAAAGAAGCTGTAGCTGTATAATTTGGAAAGACACTGGAGTATCTAATAGACCTCTTCTTCCCACCCCAAGCCAATTCTGAAAAACAATTCCTTGGGAAGCCCAGAGTTCTGTTAAAAACCAATTCTATTTTTCTGAAACACAACACCCTCCAAACACATCTGTTATTCAGAAAACAAAATACAGATAATTTGTAACTGGTTAATGGACTACAATTTTAGAATCAAACAAGTAATTTACCTAATTTCAAGCATGTATCCAGAATCCTGAGTGTGTGTGCTCAGTCTTATAGCAGTTACCTGCATGATATTACTGACAGCAGATGGGATAGCTGGGATTACTCATGCTGACAGCTTGCCTTGTTTGTTTGTTTGGGTTTTGTTTGTTTGTTTGTTTTCTTTCCTCCAAGGCATTACTTTAGCTTCCGTAGCTTTGAATGCCTGTGAAGATCCTTTGAAAATATACTTTCTGTTAAATTTGCTTGTCTTGCTGGTATTACTGCTAGGTAGATACAGAAAGGCAACACCAGCACGGATTTAGGGAAGGACAAATCCCTTCTACGTCATTCAATCCACTTGTACAATTCATGACTTTGAGGATGATTCTGTTGGAAAAGTAGATGAAAAGCTGGAAAGGAGCTCAGTGACCGATGGGCTCCTAACGGCCTCAGCCAGCCAGTTTCAATTGAAGCAGCTGAGATTTGTTCAAGATCTCAAAAAAATTCACTCTTTGCTCTATCAGGTCCTTGCCCAGCAGGGAGAGATGAAGTTCTCAGGTGAGCTAAATGTTAAAAAAGGCATTTGTAGATACTGATGCTACCTGGTTAGTGAATTTCAGACAGGATGTCAAGGATTCATGGAGTAACACAGAGGTCTAGATACTGCTGGAAACAGTTATCTCAGAGATAGTCAAAGTATCACCTCACAGTACAATTCTGACCTTGCTGTGATTTAGGATGAGCTACTTGAACTTGACTTCTTGTCAGCATCATGATGTCTTAATAGCAGAGGTAATAGTATCCACTGGAAGACAGAGACACAGTTGCCATATTGCTGGAAGCTGCCTCAGCAAGCACTCGTTACTTACCTCTCCCTGTGTAACTTTTGAAAAAATAGAGATGAGACCTGCAACTGAGCCACTGATCTCTGTGTAGCAACGAGGTAGCGGTGTAAGTCACTGCGCAGGCAGATGAGCTAAAACTCTGAAGAAGTCAGTGGGAAAGGAAGAGATGGGAAGGAAACCTAAAGCCTTAACTTCGTGTTTATTCCAGCCTGCCACACTATGAACTCGTGCCTGTTTTCTCAGTTGTCCTTTGCAGATGACCTGCTCTTGTCACAGTTTTCACAGAGGCGCTGTTTCTAATGAATTGATCTGAAAGCCATGGTCATCTTATTTTCCTCTAGAAATCAGGATTGGGACATCTGACAATTTTGCTCATTCAGGTCATGGCTGAAATACGACTTGTGATATTATCTGTAGTCATGCAGACCTATTATAGGTCTGAAGAAAGAGGCATAAATCATGCCTCTATCTTTGAACAGATAAGAGGTTCAGACACAACTATGGATAAGCTTAATTTAATCAGATCATAGCTGTGAAATGTCTCTTCTACCACTCATAACTTCTGTCAGAAAAGACCACATGTGGACACTCTTACTGTCACTGGAAAAATGTCCTTAGGCAAGCTGATCTTCACAGGCTGCCAAGTGTACAAAACCTACACTACCAAATGTAAAAATCCTGCTCAGACAGAAAATGTAATTAATGGGGAAGCATCACAGACAGAACACAGGGAGAAGAGAAAGTGAGCCAAAAAGGACACTCCTGCTGGAAGTCTTCACCAACGGGCCATTTGTGTGCTCTCGAGTATCCTGCTTTGACAGAGGCAAACACCACTTTGTAAGAACTGAGTTTACACTGATGCTAAAGGGGCAGAAAAAGAGATCCAAGTTCTAATTTACATTTCAAACACTCATTTTGCTTTTCTAAATGCTTTGAATCTGATTTCCTAATGACATTGTAATTTATGAACCACGTCATTAAAAGACAACACTTTAGCTGTGGATGACATTGTTTATCCTCTTGGGGAACATTTGCTGCATTAGACATAATATACATAGCCAATGTGTTTATGAAATGAGCACCAATTTTGTCTCCATGTTTAAGAAGATTTACTGGTTCAAATTTACAGATTGGTGTCCTAAGTGTGAAAACAGTAGTTTGCACATCACATGATATATCAGTCTGCTTTACAGCAATGTACGAGCACAACAGTTGTGAATAAACTCTGGATTTACAACACTGCTGAGATCTTCTAAAAAGGGATACATATAAAGCTGTCACTTCACCTGGCTATGCTGTTTGAAGTCAGAGAATTTTGACACAGAACATTGCTAAATCTAAGAAACTGCTAGCTTTTCTGTCAACTGGGAGAAAGACAGGGCATAGCCCCAAAAAGGAAAAAGCTTTCCTGGAACTGAATTTTAAGCATTCACTGCAATGCCTTGCCTTCAGCAGCAGCCACAGCTGGCAATCTTAGGGGTGACTTTTTTTCCTCACTTGTCAGGTTGATGGAAGGAAAGATGTGAAAGAAGAGATCTGTAAAAAGTGAGCTCCCTAGAAGCTTGCAGTGCCAATGAAATCATAAGAATGCTAATGTTTAAAGAAGCCCGAACATTTTGGAACACAGCAGTACATGGACTTTATCAATCTGATGTTTTAATGAGGAGAAAAATGCCACCAGTAGTTTGCCAAGCCAAAATTTCTCTATTTCTAAGAATATCATTGACATATTCCTAGATACTATCAGAGAAACATCTGCTCTGTTTCTACTCTGCTGCTGCTTCTGCTAGAAACCAGGGCCATATTTTAAGATATGTAAAACCTGACATTAAAATAAATCAGCTTCCAGGTAGCATTTGTGGGATTTTATTTTGAACTGAAAAACCAATAATAATTGTAAGGCTTTTGGTCCTCTAACAATGATTATCTAGAATTTGATGGATTAAATAATATAAATGGGATGCTGCAATCTGTTTCACCATCCAATTCATTACTTTGTCAACCAGAACTCTGTGAGATGTGCCATCAAAGACATTATGTAATTAAGGTAGGCTTCCAGACATAGAAAAAATATGACATCTAGTAAAGTATAAGCAATCTAAAGACTAAATAAATAACAAAAGTTTCAATTGTGTTATAATTACACCAAGCATTTCAGCATATAAAACACATTGTGAAGTCATATTTCTGAAAGCATTCCCCAGTAAAATGATACTAACACATTTGATCTTCAGCGTTTTATCCCAGGTTCATTTCCTCAAAATCATAGAGTAGTTTGGCGTTGGAAGGGACCTTCAAAGGTCAGCTAGTCCAACCCCCCTGCAATGAGCTGGGACATCTTCAACCAGATCTGGCTGCTCAGAGACTCGCGCTGTTTATTCAGACCAATTTAAATTTCCCAGACTGTTTCCACTTTTTCTGACATGTTACTGTGCTTCATATCAATGTGTGATAAAAACAAAAAGCACTAAAACATTTAACGGCAATGCAGTAAGAACAAATACTTACAGTTAAGGCTTAGCAGTCTTCCTTCACAGCAAATACAGAGAACACAAATGTCAAGTGGAAAACATCATCAGCATCATTTTCTGATGAATTAAAAATTGAGAAGTGGCAGCAGTGTGAGCAAATTGTCATTCCACACAATTACATTTCCATGCATTATGTATATTCTATGTATTTTGTAAGAAGTTCTTGTTTTAAAATGCTTTGTGTAGTCTTCAGGGTTTAGGAAGGTTGCTGACATTTAAAAAAAACCTTTAAAACACTACCCTTTTCCACTCTCTTAACCCTGTGAAGTCTAAAAACAATATTGAAAACTTCCCCAGTGGCTAAAATCTCCTTTCTCAAACATCAACAAGGTGTCTAAAATCCCCAGTTTTTTATGTCAGGCCTCTTGGTTCCTCTTTGGATAAGGGAAACTCCATGCTGAGATCCTTCAGGCACCTTGGAACATCTGACTTGTAAATATAAAAGTGCATTTGGTCTTGCTGAGGTGAAGCTAATCTTCCCCATAGCAGTCCACTGTGCTTTCTATTGGTGACTAGAAAAGTGGTGACAACACACCAGTATTTTGGCTACTGCTGTGCAGTGCTGGCACAGCATCAGTGCTGTCTCTCCAACATTTCCACTCACCAGCAGGCTGGGAGTGGACAAGAGATTGGGAGGAGACAAAGCTGGGACAGCTGACCCAAACTGACCGAAGGAATATTCCACACCATATGACATCTGCTCAGCAATAAATGCTGAGACAGGAAGAGGAGACATGATGATTGCTCTAACAACTTAATGGGCATATAATGTAGAATTTACAAAGCACTCAAGAAAGGGATTTTTATAAAAAAATCACTTAGAATAGAGAGAATCAAGTTAGAATAGGTAAAGGAGAGGGAAAGAAGAATAGCTTCAGTGGCATTCATTTGAATGTTGCAAAGCCCACGCAAACACAACTAAAATGTCAATACATGCAGAGTTATTGTATCATGCTAGACAGGATACTGCTTTTTTTCAAGCCTGAGAAACCATTATACTTTCCTAGATACTGTGACACAGAAATTATTAACAAGGATCACTGTACAGGAGTTTACATATGACTGGCCATAACACTGTTCAAACAAAAGACACTAAAGAAAAAGACCAGCCATCAATACTTGCCTACAGCTGAGCATTCACTGCTCATCCTGTAAGCAGCACTAGCAGCCTTTCTTAGATTCTTTGGTAATCCTGGTAGAGTTCCTTCAGCTACTGCACACATTTAATGCACAAAAATATAGCATGCAACAAATAGAGTGGTATCTAAGTCAAATGTATGCAGATAATTGCACATGCATAAGTATGAAATCTCTTTCAAAGTTAAGAGGAAGTATGCAAGTGAAGAACCAACCCCAAATCTTGGTAGGTAGCTTAAAGTATCTTTCTTACATAGCACACTTTGTAAGATATTAAATGAATTCATCTTTTCAGTAACACTGTATCTTACTGATTAGAAACATCCTAGATACATGGGGTCTTTGATCAGACACTACTTTTAGTGTGGTAATAACAATGCTGAACTTCAGGGACACTGAAATTACACGTAGCTGTTTTCTCTGTATCTTCTAAGCTGTATTTCCTGTACTAATAAAGCTAACTTTGTACTTCTGTCAGCATAGCAGGCTCCAGAGTGAGTTAAAGAGGGAAATATCATTAGAATCATAGAATCATAGTCACTTTCTTCTCCAACAGTTGCAAGCCCTGCTTTCCCTCTTGACTACTGCAAGCTTCTCTGATATTTGGAAGGTGGACACCAATATAATTTTCATGCCTTCTGATTATTACCTCCTAAACAACTAATCAGCTTTCTCTGTTTCACTCTTCTTGTCCCCTTCTTCCCCTATCTTCCCCTTGCTCAACCCTTCCTCCTCACCCCCCTGGCTCCAACTATATTCATAATAATTTAAAATAAGACATGAAAAGAGCACAGCTGGATCAATTCTTCACCATAATTATGTGACACGATGTCGCTTCACAAGTTTTTCAACTTCTCATTTCTGTTTTTAAGGTAGGAATTCTCCTTTTCCTTAAGAGCACAGAGCCACAGGCTGTACTTCCTGATTTGCACCTCTGAGCATTATCAGACAAGCAATATTGATTACTGGAACTTAAAGTTATTGACAAAGGCATATTTTACAAACACCCAGGTACTTACCTTCAGATGTGAGTAGTTCCATGGAAGAGAGACCACAGCCATAGTTAAGGGATGTGCAGAAGTGTTTGGAGAACTAGAATCTTTATTGTAAGTAATAATCAGAGAAATAAAAAACCAGATAATTTTTAGATGTTATGAAGTTTAAGCTTTTTTTTTTTTTTTTTAAAAAAAAAGTTAAGTTTTAGCTTTTATTGCCTCCAAAACCAAAGAAATCTGAATGTACACTTCCTTCCAGCTAGGCTTTATGGCTATTTTTTTCTTTTCCCCTAAGGAATCTTATGCAACTGCAGACATTATGAAAAACAGAATTCAAATGACTGACTATGTGCTAAATGCTCACTGCAGTGAGATGTGCAGTTACAGATAGCTCTGATATCCTGTAAACAAATGTGCTCAAAGCAAAAATGATTCTGGCTCCAGCTGCACTATTTTGAAAACACGTTGCTGGTATCACCTAAATTAATGCTTTGACCATTAGAGTGGAAAGGGTGACACTTCAAATCATGTTTGGATACAAAATCTAAAAGGCTTAAAAACTATTCACCGAAAGGAAGACACTTATCCGGAGCATAGGACACATTAGTTTTGCATAAGTGCACCAGATGACAGGAGAAGTCTAAGCCGTTTTACAAGTGATTTAAGAGAAGAGACAGCATATATGATACACTCCATCTTTCTGAAGTCACATAAAGGAAAATACAAAAACACAAACATAACTCCCCATAAACCTCCTTCTTCATTATTCATTAATGCCATATATAGAGACTAACAATTCTTGGACTTAAAGTTGGTTTTTTTGAACAGTGGTCTCTCAGAATTATAGGCCATCACAATGGTCCTGGTGTTTTATAGCTTTTAACCATTTTATAATACAGACAATGTAGAAGATGAAGTGCTGTCATTTCTTATTCTTCATGGGATTAAATGTTTACTTTAAACATAAGACTTTACTGTGCCAGTGATACCTTGAAAACCTAAGACAAGTAATACAATGACATTGTGAAACAATATGGACAAAGATCAAGTTCAGCAAAGATGACACACTTTCAGGGATGCAGGTCTGAGAATGAAAAACCCATTTCAAAGTGAGGAAATGAAAACAAAAGCTCTGTTACAGCAGCCTTACAGAACACAGTCCTTACTCCAAGTTTTATCCTTGCAGCTGTCAAGCAGTTAACATTGACGAAAGTGCCTATAGAACCATAAAGCATTATTATGATGTTCGTCATGCCCAGAATTCTTTTTACCTGTATAACATGATATACTAGAGCAATTTGGATATGAAATATTTCTATATCACTACAATAAATCATAGCTCACTAAAATGTCATAGTGCTGAAAGGAAGTGCCAGAAATACTGCTAATGCTAGTACTACTAGAAATCAAAACCTGTCAGATGCTATATGCTTAATGTATCTCTTTTCTGTATCCATTTTTAATTGTAACGAGCCCATCAAAAGCAATGAAACACCTCATTACAGATACTATTACTTAAATTGAAGACTGTCAAACAGTAGCAAATTATTATTTTGAAGGCTTGATTACTTCAGAAGACAAGAAGCACCAAAATAATGCATGTCTGCTAGCTCTAAAATGTAAAATGTCTTGTGTACCATAATACAAACACAAGATAATTTGAACATATTCTTTTAGTGGGCTATGTAATTTTGTTCACAATATTCTCATGTCACTTGATCAATTAAAAAAGGAAAAAAAACGCAAGAGATGACAAAATGTGCTTATCTGTAACTTCTCCTACTCACATTTAAGGATAAAGGTAATATTTCAACTAAAAGCTACACAGCCAGATGACGCCTGCTTTAATATTTGACCCATGTGTAAAGATTGAAGGAATTGGGGGAATTGGGGATGTTTAGTCTACAGAAAAGAAAACTGAAGGGAGATATAATAACAGTCTTCAAATCAGCTGCACTGAAGAGGTGAACACATTGTTCATGGCTAGGGAGGATGGGACAGGAAAGAATGGTCTTCTGTTGTAGGCCCTCTCCTGATTTTTCACTTTTTTTTTTAGTATGGAGAAACTGTCCCTGTGCAAAGCCACAGTAAATTCAGTGTAGTTCTCAGCAGACTGTACTCAGTTTGTCTGTGTAAGGAGCTTGTGGAGACCTCCAAAATTTTCAAGATAGTTATGCAAAATTAAAGCAGAAAACTAAAGTGGTCATAACAGATTTTTACATATTATTCCCTAGTTTTATTGTAAGTATTTATTTATTTTCAGTTAGTATTAAGCCTACTGTTTGTCTGGCTTCTGTGCACTTTCAGTTTGATAGTCATGACATGAAATTCCTACAAAAAGTACATGCACTTCTTTCAGTGTCAGGAAGAGATTTTCCATGTAAAATTGAGTTTTCACTGAACATACTAAGTATTTGCCTCTTCTTGAGATTTCCACATTAAACATTCTTTTATCTTTTTCCAAAAATTATTTAGTGGCATCACCAATGCGTGTAAACTTTCCAAGATAATGTAAACCAGATCCTGTTTCATCTTGCTGTTTTAAAATGTCTTCAGTGCCCTTAACTCCTCATTTCATTCTTCCTGTCTCATACTGTCTTCTTGTACATGGATTAAACATATTTACACTCCAATAAAGAGAGAAGTAATCCTCGCAAAGAGCAAAATTTTTATTGAGAAAGGGAATTTGGGGAGTACTGTGGATAGTGTTGTTCATAACACCTGCACTGAACAGGCCCTTCTGTATTGAGAGTATTAAATTAAGGAGCTATTCAGCCAGACCATCTTTTCTTGTCTTCCCAGCTCATTGCTCATTTCTCTGCACCTCGTGATTCGAACCAGTGTACTACTGTGACTGACTTGCTTTGAGAAAATATGGTATCATCAGCTAGTATTTGTCTTATTTCAGATTCAAAACTTAGAATTAGGTAGGGCTCCACCTTTTCATACATTTCTGTTAATATTCACCTTGGGACTTGCACGCATCTGGAGTATCAAAAATGCTCTGTCTCACACAGGTCTCTTCCCATTCATCCCAGACCTAAAAATACTGCCTTCAGAGTGCTGAACAATTTTAACATACCCTCAATATGCTCCAAGAGGGACATTTTTCCATTTTCATCATAATCCTCTGAATACCCCACAGTCTGTAATATTTCTTGTTAAGTGTAAGCATAAGGACTCCAACTTCAGCACAAAGAAATACTGAATAGGTAGCTGTAATAAAGATAGATTGTAGTGATAAATAGAGATGGAAATAGTAAGTTTTCATCTTCTTGATTTTAACTATTGAAATTTATGTGATTAGGACACATGGACTGCAAGAGGTTTCTCTGAGAATTTAGTTAAAATCTTTTAATATTTTCTAACATATTTGTAAAATAATACAGTCCTCCCCAAACTACTGGAACAAATCAGTATATCTTTGAATTTTTGTATTTCTGCAGTATATCTTAACTCCAGAAATAGTCAAACACCTTTACTATGTGGTGATGCAATGCAAGGAAGGCAATCTAACAATAATTTTAAATCCTCAGTACCTTATCAAGTCGGCAGAGAAAATAAACACATATTCAGTTTACTCTCCCATACTCATATATTATACTTGCTGGAAGTGCACTGGCACATTGAAGAATCTAGCATAAGAGACAGTAAAGTGTTGGGCCTGCTCTGATATTTAAAGAAGAATGTGAGCATGAAATAAATTAACCACTAACAACGGGATCAAAGAAGCACTTTAACCACCTATACATGCATGAACTGGTTTTGTTTCAGACAAACAGATGTAATTAGTTACAGGGAAACTGGGTAAATGTCTTGAACCATGCTCTGAAGCCCCAAAGCCCCCAGTCTTGACAGTGAGTCCCCACAGCAGGGCTTCAGAAAAGGCCCTCAGTTTTACAAAATGCCACCACAGAGGTCAGGTGCCAAAGTTAAACCGTAGGTTAGTTCAGGTGGTTCTTTGGCTGAGCAGTTACAATCGCAGATATTTTACACCTGTTCAGGAAAAGGAATCTATTTGTGTCAGTCATTAATTAGGCAAGATCATTTGGTGTTCCTGCTCAAGTGCTATGTAGTGTGGAATCAGTAACCACCGCTCTCTGCTGTGCCTGGGAAATGGGTTTTTATGATGGTCACCTGATGAGAAATTTCATTGCAGTCAGACGCACTGGTGTAGGCAGCATGTGGGGCTAAATGGAAAACAGGAAAGTGACATTCCCTGCTAAAACCAGTCTATGACCAATCTATAGTCAAAGGCATGCATTAGGTTATGTCTATGGCACATTTTAGTTTGGCTCAAGAGTGCACTTTTGAAGTGGATCTTTCCAACATACCCACTTAACGTGCTTCGGTTCTCAATGCACAGAGGTCTTGCCATGCACAAACCAGATTCCTGTCTGACAAAGCTAAACCAGAAGACGTGTTCCAGGAGCATGCCCAGCACTCTTCAACTGCTAGTGGGCATCTGGTCAGCTGGATACACCACCTGAAAAGCACACAGCGCAGACATCAACTTTTCAGCACCACCTGTTGTGTCTACCACTTGCTAACTGGGGCACAGTCTCAAGCTGAGAGGCTCAGTAGCAATCACAGTGTAGATGTGGCAGTGCAGAGCTTCTTCTCCATCAGGCGTGCCACCCCATCCTTGACCTGGCTCTGCAGCCAGCACCAAGCTCTCTGCTGAGGTCCTGTGCCCTATACCCAGAAACACAGCGCTGGCACATTTAATCCCGAGTACATTTACAGCAGCCATTGTCAGAGTCCTGCTTGCAGTATATCAGTATCTACTAATTATTCTTCTTTTGTACGCTTACACTTGGAAGGCCACGTGTTTCACTGTGTGTTAGAATTTTTAAATTTTCTAAGGGCTGTAGCAGCAACACCGTTTGGGACAGGTCCTGAATGCAGAAGATTTTTCAGCAGAGAAGGTAGCAGGTCAGTGCGAAAGGTAATTTGATAGACAGGGATCACTCTTCCCTGTCATGGTAGGTAATGGCTTAGGAAAGACATTTGTGTTTGATGAGTTCATGTGGTGCAGCTCCTTACTGTTCAAAGCCACGAGTGCTAGCATGGGGGCCAAGCAGTGCCCCTCTCCTGCTACCACAAAGGAAACTAGAAGCATTACAAGTGCTTTAGAGGCTTGTGTTTCTACTCAGCACATTAAATATGCCAAAGATGAAAGCCCAACAATCCACTTTCAACATCCCCAGAACATCTGCTACTTTGGCTGCTTCACCCACTTGTGGGATCTTCACGGAACCCTCCTGTGCACACAGACTATATGAAGTAAAGAGCTGGGCTGCTCAGCCCCTCGCAGGTATCTCCAGCTGCTCTTTGGCAAGGCTGAGCCCCCAAGGAGGCCACACGGCTTCCCATCCCCACGAGGAACTAGCACCATGATCACCCCAGTGTTTGTAATCACTTCAAACACTGCCAGGCATGCGGGGCTCCCCATGGCAGCACCCCGGTAGGCAAGAAGCAGGAAATCTGTTCAGGGGTCTAGTGTAATGGATACTTGAATTTGCACATAAACCTTTTGTGAATTTAAGTAATTAACTAGGGCACAAGGAGGGGCTGAGGGAACTGAGGCTGTTTAGCCTGGAGAAAAGGAGGCTGAGGAGAGACCTTATTGCTGTCTACAACTGCCTGAAAGGAGGTTGTAGCATGAAGGGTGTTGGTCTCTTCTCCCAAGTAGCAAGTGATAGGATGAGAGGAAATGGCCTCAAGTTGCACCAGGGGAGTTTTAAATTTAATATTTGGAAAAATTTCTTCATGGAAAAGGTTGTTGTGCACTGGACCGTGCTGCCCAGGGAAGTGGCTGAGTCAGCATCCCTGGAAGGGTTTAAAAGGTGTATAGATGAGGTTCTCGACACGGTTTAGTGACAGTGCTGGTGTTAACGGCTGGGTTCGATGATCTTGAGGGTCTCTCCCAACCAAAATCACTGTGATTCTGTGAATGCACCCGGGGCTCCAAAGGCAGGCGGCCGCCACCACCCCCCTCTCAGCGCCCACCTCAGCCCAGGCGGGGTGCCCAGCTGCCCCGCTCCTCACAGGCTCCTCGCCCCCAACCCCTTCAAAGCTAAGCTGGGCCAGTCCCGGCCTCAGCCCGGCCGGGTGACCGCCCCACGGTGACGGGCCCGCCGCGCCCCCGCCAGCCACTCCGCCACATGGCGCAGGAGGGGCCGCCCGGCGGCAGGCGCAGGCGCCGCAGCTCTTGCCTCAGCGCCATGGCCCGCGGGAGGCCGGCGGCGCTCCTCGGCGTTGTCGCTTGCTTCTGCTTCCTGGCCCCGGCGGCTGAGGGTTTCAAGAAGAGGGGACCCAGCGTGACAGCCAAGGTGACTCGTGGCCGCGGCGGCTTCGCCTACCGGGAAGCCTCCCCGGCCGTCGGCCTGAGGCGAGTCGGGATCGGTCGGTCGTGAAGGGGCCACGGCGTCTCCTCAGCGGGCCCCATGGGGGTGCAGTTGCTGCCAGCTCCGCGGCTGTTTCCCGCCCGTACTGAGAGGGTGGGGACCGCCTGGCTGCCTTTTACCCTGGTTTTACAGTGAAAAGTTGGTCCCTCGCCGGCTCGCCCGTTCCTGGGCCGGGTTCCGGGCGGAAGGGAGGCCTCTGCAGCCATCGGGTTTGGGGAGAACTTGGACAAATGCCGTAACTTTCCCCTTTCATAGGTGGTTTGGGTTGTGTTTTGTTTTGTTTTGTTTTAACCCCTTTAGGTATGGCTCTTTTCTGTAGGCGCTGGCACGCCTCAAACTTTCAGTTATCTGATCGTGCCTCTGCCTCACAGAAATGGTAACTTTAAAGTTTGTAATTACATCCTCACGTCTGCGGTCTCTGCTGTCGCCATGGGCAGTTGGGGGCTGTGTGCTGGTGTCTGCAGCGCACTGAGCAGCGGGGTTTTAACCACTCTGGGGCTTAGTTGTGCTGTATTTAATTTTTTCCCACCCCCCTTGGCCCCCCATCTCGTTCCTTGCTGAAACTCTTGCTGCTGTGAGCTGTCATTTTATTACCCCCTGGTTTCCCGCTCCCTCGTCATTCCTACCCACAACAGGCTGGGGCACCTGGTGTGGCTGAAAACCTGAGCCCCGCCACATCACCCTTCAGAGCGTGCTGCTAGTGGAGCTGCGGGCTGGGGTTTGGCACGTCGGGGTGCTGCCGGTCTCCACCGTGGGCAGGACGCGTTTTGCAGTGGAGGCACCTGTGGTAGCGACAGAGATGGACTAACAGGCTGTGCCACCTGGCAGCAGGCTGGGGATGCACTTGATTATCGCAACATGCCAGCATCTCTTTCTGAAAAGTTTTTGCTGGTACAGAAGGTGAGATGTCTAGTTCGGCTTTGGATAAAGTAGGGACTGGATGTTTCTGCCCCCAAGTACCTCTCCACCGACACTCACGAGCGAGTGCCTTGTTCCTGGTGAAAGACGCCTGCACTCATGAAATCATGGCAGGGAAGAGCAGAGGCAGAGGTGCCTCTGAACGTAACTGCCACCATTGCCTACAACTGTCTACAGTTTCACTGTTACACACCATTGGATTTGATTTTTTTGGGGGAGGGGAGTGTAAATCTCATATGCTTTCACCTCCAAATCACCTGGCAATATATTCCAGTTTAGTTATGCATGAAGTACTTTGCTTCTTCAGACCTTCTGCCTAGGATTTCATTTTATGCCCTTTTCTGATTCTTAGGTTCTGGGACATAGAAAATTGCAGCTGCTAATTTTCCTTGTCTGAGGCACTCATAACTGTACAGAGCTCATAAAATCACACTGGTTTTCTCACTTGCAGCTTGTGTAGTTTTCATATAAAAAATATTCCAGGTCTTTGACCATCTGTGCTGCCCTTTTCTCTACCTTCCTTAAGTTGGCTTTATTGTTCTGCAATAGAGAAGCCAGAATTCCATCCAATGCTCAAGGTATGAACACACAGTACAGATGTATACCATGGCATAATTATGCCCATCTCTTGTCCTTATCCATTTTTAATTATTTCTAACATTCACTTTCCTTCTCTGACCTTTACAAGCCTAGAGCCAAACTTTTCATCAGACTGCTCAGAATGGCTCTAGCTGTCTTTTCTGAGTGGAGTCTAATTTAGGACATCTTGTTGTGACTGTGCAGTCCTCTTCCACATGCAGTACTTTACATTTATCAGAAATTCCTGTATCATTGTATTAACCGGTCTCTAATGATCATGAGGTCATCTTTTAACAGTCAGCTTTTTTTTTTTCCCCTGAAGAACCGAATACTGTTGGCCATTTTTTCGTTTTGATATAAACCATCTTGTGTAAATTATACATAAATGTTAATGAGAACTAGCCATTCTTAATGCTAGACACTTTTTTTTTTAGTTTTGAATTACTAACAGCAAATTATAAGTAAGCCTAATATTTTTATAAATTTTAATAAGATCGAAAATTTATAATTTTCTTTAAGAGTTTTGGTGAAGAATCTGGCCAGATGTTTTTTGATATTTGAGACTGCTGTGTTGGCCACCTCACTAGTGTCTGCATGCTTACTGACTTTCCAGAGAAGTTGAGGAAATATGCTTAAGAGAACGTGGCTTCTCTATGCAAAAATGGCATCTAGGGCTACCAAATATTTCCATATTTGATTTCCTGGTCAGAAATGCACAGACACATTATGTGGTATATACTTAGGAAGTGCAGAGCTTTCCAGAAATCACCAAGCATATAGCACGGGTATGTGCCAGGAACTTACTGTTTGTTCACAAATGCGGAATACGCTGAAGCAACATTTTTTTGGAAGTATTTGGCTTGCTGGTTAGGTGAGTAGCTCTGCCACGCATGAAGCCTTCTTCCCAATTTAGGTTTACAATATATGATGGACCTGTTTCTGTGTGCTCTGTGAAAGTGTTTGACGTTACTCCTATCTGGGGTTATTGCTTGGTAGCCTCAGTTGTGTTACTTGTATATGCTTATATATTTCAGGCAGTCCTTCTACTAGGACAATATTTCCAGGCAAAATAAGCTGCGTTTAGAGAACATAGGCAGGCAGTACCCCTTACCTAGGTAAACCTGGCAGCAAGATTCAGAGAAGTGTGTTTATTAAAATGTTAAGGAGTTAGTGAAAGTGTGCTGTTAGTACTTTGGGAGCCACACATCTAAGAAGCATGTTATTTAGTGCCAACTGCCAAAGAAACGAATGAGGTGTATCAAAAGGAATTTTATGTTCTTTACAGAGCTTTTATAGCATTAGCCAAAAGTTCAGCAGTCAAAACCACATGGAAGATCAAGAAATGGTAGAAATGTTTAGTGGGAGAGCGTGAAAGAGGCATTCACATTGGAGAGACTGTGGTCATTTATTATCATTATTGAACTAATTTCCTAGCATTGCGGACGAGTAATAGTTGGTTGAGTGCCACATGGAACAGCAAATACCACATTATAGGAATGCACATTGCTGTTTCCTAGAAGTTTTAACAGTCTTTATGTAACTTTTTCAGAACTTCAAAATGCCTCATTTCCTGACAGCTGTTCCTATTTTCAGTAATTGTTGGAACATTTTTGAATGTTCAAATATTCATTCATATATTCTGAACTATATTAAAATGCTTTAAAAATCATTTGCCTTTTTGAAGTTGCTTTGTAGCAGCATCTACATTGATACTTTTAGGCAATCAGCTGAATGATGCAGTCTGGTTATTTCTCTATAATGTTTGAATTTATATTTTGGAAAGTGACTCCTTTCTTGAGCTGTAGGATTTTCTCCCCACTGTTTGTCGATTTAATGAAATCTCAGCTTTCACCCAGACTCAATCACATACACACTAATACCTAGAACAGCAAAGATTATGACTGGATAGCAAACCATTGTTTGTGGGAATTATTGGTACTATAGTTCCTTATTGTTCACTACACTGGAACAGAATCATTGCTCTTCCTTATTTTCATATTTCATCTTTTCAATACAGCTTTTCTATACACACGTCTGGGAACAATCTTCTTGAACACTACCTTCAAACTTGTGATACAGCAGGCGCACTAAACCCATAAAAGCAATAAGAATCAAGATGTATAGTCACTAGTTTTCAAACAGTTTTCTGCATTTTGGTAGCTCTGAAAGGATTTTTCTTAAACAGCACCCTCAGGAATTGAAGGATACTATAGGTTGGTGCAAAAGGAATTGCAGTTTTTGCATTGTTGAAATTTGCTGTTTGATATTGGAACATACTCTCTAAAAAATATGGTTATGTTATACATAATTATAATTTGCTTTTCTTGCTTCATTTTTTTTTGCTACTGACTTATCACTTGGTGTTTATTTTATATTTTAGTATTTTAGACTATGGAAATGATGTTAGACAAAAAGCAAATCTGAGCCATTTTCTTATTCAAGTTCAAAATGGGTTGTAACGCAGCAGAGATAACTCACAACATCAATGCATTTGGCCCAGGAACTGCTCACAAATGTACAGTGCAGTGATGGTTCAAGAAGTTTCACAAAGGAGATGAGAGCCTGGAAGATGAGGAGCGTAGTAGTGGCCATCAGAAGTTGGCAACAACCAGTTGAGAGCAATCATGGAAGCTGATCCTCTTACAACTACATGAGAAGTTGCTGAAGAACTCAGTATTGACCATTATACAGTTGTTCGGCATTTGAAGCAAATTGGAAAGGTGGAAAAGCTCGATAAGTGAGTGCCTCATGAACTGACTGAAAATAAAAAAAATCATAGTTTTGAAGTGTCGTCTTATTCTACACAACAACAACAACAAATCATTTCTTAATCTGATTGTGATATGCGTCAAAAAGTGGATTCTGTATGACAACCAGCGATGACCAGCTCAGTGTTTGGATCACAAAGAATCTCCAAAGCACTTCCCAAAGCCAAACTTGCACCAAGAAAAGGCCGCAGTCACTGCTTGGTGGTCCACTAGAGCTTTCTGAATCCCGGTGAAACCATTCCATCTGAGAAATACGCTCAGTGAATCAATGAAATACCCTAAAAACTGCAGTGCCTGCAGCCAGCATCGATCATGAGAAAGGACCAAATTCTTCTCCACAACAACGCCCGACTGCACATTGCACAACCAGCGCTTCAAAAGCTGAACAAATTGGGCTACAAAGTTTTGCCTCATCTGCCATATTCACCTAACCTCTCGCTAACTGACTACTGCTTCTTCAAGCATTTTGACAACTTTTTCTCAGGGAAAACGCTTCCACAACCAGCAGGATGCAGAAAATACTTACTAAGGGTTCTCTGAATTCTGAAGCACAGAATTTTACCCTACAGGTGTAAACAAACTTACTTCTCATTGGCAAAACTGTGTTGATTGTTGTGTTCCTATTTTGATTAATAAAGATGTGTTTCAGACTAGTTATAATGATTTAAAGTTCATGGTCCAAAACTGCAGTTACTTTTGCAACAACCTAATATTAATGTAGACCAGCCAGAAGCAGTTTCTTACTACCTTATGTTTTCAAAAGCTTGGTCTTTATGTTTTGCTCATGCTTGTGTCACTTTTGTTCTCTTCACAAAAATGTTCAGGTATTCTTTGATGTGAAGATTGGAGACAAAGACATTGGCAGAATTGTAATTGGATTGTTTGGAAAAGTTGTCCCAAAGACGGTGGAGAACTTCATTGTGCTGGCAACTGGAGAAGTAAGTTTGTGGTTTTCTTCCATTGTGTACTGAAATTTGGACTGAGAAGTAAATATTGTTTAGTGCTGTTTCAGTTGTGAGCTCTCCATCTTAATTCAGTGGAGCCTGTGCAAGAGCGCCATCACCAAGGCTGTGCACTGGTGTCTGTCTTCTCACGTCCTTGAGGCTTGGTTCACAAGATGTAATTATGAGATGCTGGATATCACCACCTCAATCTGTCTCTGCCAGGCAGACCTAGCATGTAGAGGTACCTTGGCTGGTTGCCAGTCAAATAAAGACAATGGCTTTGATCACCTGAATAATACCTGCTTTGTGGCAGTGCAGCCCAAATGCATTCAACTGCATCTCAGTTTAATGTTTGTCTTGCCAGTATTTGTCGTTGGTGGTGGTATATTCTGTGAAATCTGGCCATTCACTACATGAGTATTTCCATATGACTGTAAAGAACTGGATGTTATATTCATTTACAGAGTTATTTTATTTTCTTAGAGAGGATATGGATACAAAGGAAGTAAATTTCATCGTGTGATCAAAGACTTCATGATTCAAGGAGGAGACTTTACAGCTGGAGATGGATCAGGAGGTAACATGCTTGGTATCTTCCAGGTTCCCTTTCTGTTCTTCCAACGTCTACTGAAAATACAGGCAAAACAGCATATTCCCTCATTATTTCAGGCCATATAAACAAACAAAAAAAATGTTCTAGAGCAGCTAGTACTTTTCCAAGCATCTCGGAACATAAGCTGCAATTATTTGGATTACCTGATTATATGTATGTGTAGAGCTTCCTTTGTCCTCAGCTTTTGCAGATAGCTCTTTTCTGACTGTGACCTGTTCCCAGTCAAGATGCATGGCTTTGTGTGGTGGCTGGAGCCACATGACCAGCTCTGCTGATCCTACACCATACTGTCTCCAAAAGGTGGATGTCTGCGCCCTTCCCCTGCTCTGACTTTGTGACAGCACTCCTTTCCTGAGGCACTCAGTGAAAGCACATAGAGGGAAGGCAGGTGGGGAAGCAGTGGGCTGTCCTCTCTGCCCTGAGCTCAGCCAGTTTGGTGGAACCCTTTGCAATGTGCTATGGGTGGGAATTTCAAAACGGGTAGAGGAATTACAAAGTCAGGGTCACACCCTCTCACTTTTTTCCCCTCTTACTAAATATAAAACTGCAATCTTGCTGCTGGTCTGAGTTCTGGCTGTCTGTTGTAACTTCTCTCTCCTGAGCCTCCAGAAGACCAGTTCAGTCCACTAAGGAGGGCAATCCCAGTGCAGTCTCTTGCATTGCATGCATTCTGGCTTCTGATTTCTTCTCTTCCTTTACATGCACATTCTTCACGTGCTGCGTTTTGAACTATCTGCATAAAATGTTAGTGATTTCCCCGCCGGGACAGAATGGAAAACACATTCCTTTTCCTTGCAGCAAACAATGGGGAAGGCTAAAATACCAAAGACACAAGTTTTAGAATTAAAGGTAGGCAGTGTTTGCCTGTTAATACTGTTTATTGGGATAGTATCTGACAGTGTGTTGGGAGTAGTGTCTCCATTGTGATAGGTGCTGTATAATTAAAGAATGAGAGAGACAACCCTCTCTTTTCAAAGTGATGGTGGTTTAAACATGACTCAAATGTTTTCTAAACTATTTCAGAAACATCAAAATCCTTAGGTAATGCTTGTGCAAATCCCCACCGAGTCTTTTTGGCTAACTTCTGTTTGGTGTTCATATATTTCTAAACAGATCTAAAGCATTTTCTCACCAGGAGGAAAAAATTGTAAAAGTAAAGACTAAAATTGTGACAAAACACAGCAACCTTGTTTTTAGTCCCATAATTAAATCATCTAAATTTGTTGAACAGGGTGAAATATACTATTGTTCAGTGGTGTATGTAAACAGGACATTTGAAGGTACTCGGCTTGCTTGTTAAATTCAAAGGATAAAGCATCATCAGCTTTAAATTTTCTCTCCTTATATGTGGTGCTTTACCTTATCTTTTTCTTTACACACAAGATGCTTTTAGTTATGGAATCACTCATGATGGAGCAGTGATGTTGCTGTGCTTCCTCAAACCAGGAGTCTTCAGGTCCTGAATTTATACTTTGTTCTTCTCATTTCTGAACAAAACCAGTTTCTTTGATGTTGTTAAAAGTTTGCTTTCTTATTTTGTGTCACAGGAAGAAGCATCTATGGAGAAAGGTTTCCAGATGAGAACTTCAAGCTCAAACACTATGGAATTGGATGGGTTAGCATGGCTAATTCTGGCCCAGACACCAATGGATCCCAGTTCTTCATCAGTGTGACAAAGCCTTCCTGGTTAGATGGAAAACATGTAGTATTTGGCAAAGTCCTTGATGGAATGGTAAGCTGGAAGTAGTGGCAAGATCAATACAAGAAAATCTGGACAAATTGTTAGCTGTGTTAGTGTAACTTACACCGTTGTGGTTCAGAATTATTGAGTGTTTATCTGGTATGTAGAAAGCAATTGTGAAGATCCTGAAGCTGGACAAGTTAGAACTTAAATAGCAAATGCTGACTGTAGAAATGGAAACTTAAATCAGGTCTGTGGCTTGCGCAGCTCTTGTTTCTGACCACTAACGACTGAATTCAACACTGACACCTTTGCAGATTACAAATGGAATAAGTTCGGGTCCGCCTTTCACTAATGCTGTTAGTCATGAAATGAAATAATTGTATTTCTGCAAGCTAAAATGTAATTTTGTAGCATGTGCTAGTTAACATTTTCACTGTTACTGTTACTGTTTGTGTGTGTATGTTACACTAAAGGTAAAAGTCATCAGATTTCTTGAAACACAGCTATGCTGTACTATTAGAAAAATAGTTCTTGCTTATCCTTCATGATCTCTGGATTCACTTTCTACTCATAGACAAAGGTAGACCCTACATGTGCTACGTCGATCAGCTGAAAGGATAATTTCAGCTGCTTCTTTTTGTGTGTGATTTTGTTTTTCAATTTTTATGGGAGGGCAAACAGCCTTCCTTGTGCTTCTGTCAACTGTGTCTGGGTTATAGAGTGGCACAACTACTAATGTGGAAAAAAAAAAAAAAAAAGCATGTGGGAACACAATGGGGTAAAGGTCTTTATTCAGAAGTTGTTTTAATAAATAGTAATGCCAGGAGCTCTTAGTTGTTTGCCTGGTACCAGACTTGAGCCACTGGGGTTTCCTTGGCTAAACTGAAGTCTTCTTTTTCTTTCTTTTTTTTTTTTATTTCAACAGTCCGTGGTGCATTCGATAGAACTCCAGCAGACGGATGAACATGACCGGCCCCTTCAGGACTGTGTGATTGTGAACAGTGGCAAAATAGCTGTAAAAGAACCATTTGTAGTTGAAGTAGGTGACTGGTGAGACCAACAGTCAGAATGCAAAGTAAAACTTAACCATTTTTCTCTAAGGCCTATTTTGGACTGATCTCAACTGTCCATTGAGTTTTCTCCTCAAAGCATATGAGGCTATATTTAGATAATACGTATGATTTGCCAAATATATAAAAGATATGACCATTTCTGTAAAACTTGATAGAGCTGTCACTCCTTGAAATTCAAGACATATCCCACTAAATTCTAGATGTCACAGAAAAAGTATTTAATGAAAAATTTCCAAAGTACTTCTGTTTTTTCATGGTTTGAAATACAGTAATTTTGTTCTATTTGGAAATTTTTGCAATATCTGTTTCCACCTTTTCAACAAAAAATACTATTTTCTGTCTGTTACAGCATGTATCAGCACTTCTAAAAATGAAAAAAAAAAAGTAAAATACAGAAATGTTATAACTAAATAAACTTTGATTTGAAATAAATACTTACTGAAGAGCTTTATTTATTTCCCCTTGAAAAGGCTTTTTTCTCATTGCAGTTGATTCTGCAATATATGCAGGGGGTAGTGCTTTCCAGGAAATAAAGTTGTAAGGTTAGAGCAGGGATGGTAAATTTCTCTAATCTTAATGTGTCAGATGAAGTCTGTCTTTCAAAAATCCAGAGTATTCAGATGATACAATCCTCTAATCAAGGAAAAGCAGCTCTATTGTTAAATAAAATCAGTTAGAAACTGATTAAAACAGCAGAGTCCGTGTTTTACAGTACACTGAATTTTAGAACACCTTGCTAATCTTACTTATGATAAAGCTCAAATAATCTTTCTTGCAGTTTTGCTGTTTGTCAGAGGTGCAACTCCAGGTTAATTATTTTTTGAATGCTTCTTAAATAACTCTTGACAACTTGACTGCTAGTTTTTAAACATGGTCAGCGTAAGGTACCACTTACAGACAGTAGTGTTCATCAGGTTCTTTAATGGTTACATAGTACTCCACAGGAAAGAGATGTGACTTTTTTTCCTCGAGTTCCTGGTATTTCAGAGCTGAATACAGAAGATGATGCCAAGATCTGATGAAGGATTTATCCACCCATACAGCAGGGAGCACACCACTCATCTTTGTAGTGACTTGTTTCCTGAGGTGTCCTGGAGCCCACAGGAGGCTCCCAGACTTGGAGTGGTGCAGGGGAAGAGCAAGTGCTACAGCACAGAGCTTGTGGGTACCTACAGGCACCCCACTCGCAAAGAAACACGAAAATGCTGTAGGCAGGGACATACCTCAGGTAATTAATGACACTGGTAGTTAACAGATGTGTGTCTGCAGAGTCCTGGGGCCTCTCCTGAGGGTAAATACTGACACTTTTTTTCAGAGACCTGTGAAAAAATTACTGTCCTTGTTAAAACAGGGCTAGAGGAGAACATATTGAGGGCTTCTAAATTTGCCTAGTACTAGGCAATCAGACTTCCATTTTACCCCTGTTCGTATTTCTTCCTACTAGCTGTTTAAAGTAAAATTCTCTGAAAAGCAGCACTGTGTTAGGAAGTAAGAGCAAGAATACTTCCGACTCCCTCAGCTGAATAGCTTTTGGCTAGCAGCTGAAAGTTTTCCCGGAGGCAGATCCCGCAAACAGTGTCAAGAATTCTGCAACCTGAACAAGTGCTGCAGCCACAGGCCAGCCTTTTACACAAGTCCCAGCTTTTCACCATTCCCCAGCAGCTTTAAAACAGATCTAGTGGTCAGCCAGAGGCAACCCATGCATCTCCAGGACCAGGCTTCTGTTTGTGTCTACCTTTGTCATTGCTGCTGTGAAACATTCCCTTCCCCTGATGGGCCCTATGATTTACTGGCTGTTCAATTACACTGATGTTTTTTTTCCTCAAGACATACACTTTTTTAAGCATAGCAAGTTCAGCACAGTGCTGAGAGTTTTAAGCAAGCAGATAACCCAGGTATTTTCTCATGCTTCATGTGAAGATATCTGTGAAACCCATCTATGATGACACACGCTCAAAGAAATGTCTTTCAATAGAAACGTACAAAAAATACACTGAAGCAGTACATTTATGTTCTAGTAATGTATTTCATAACGTTCAGTAGCACACATACAAATTTCCAGTTAAGTCTGAACAAATATTTATATAAGTATATATATGTATCAGTTTTAGTTTTATCATTTTACTGCTCCATGACACATAAAATGTTAAGATATGGAATACAGTTTACTTGGAGAGTAAACATACACACAGATTAGATATAACCAAATGGAAATGCATAAATGCCATGTAAAATGTCCTGGCAGATAAAATAATTTCAACTGAAATCTAAAAAATTTCCTGAGAGCAAGCTATGTTATTTCATAATGTGGAAGTATGTTTACCAATATAAATTCTCCATACACCTACATGGTTCTTTTCCAACCTGATGTTAAAGAGCAGATTAAAAATAACTTAAGAAAAATGAACAAAATAATTTTAAGTTGCTTTCAATTTCTTCTTGTCCCTCCCCCCCTTTTTTTTGGCAATCTCTCACTCTCTTCGGCGCCAGCACTTTTAATCTATCCACTGCCAGCAATGGGTAACGTGCTGGGAAAAATCCTGGTGCAAAATGGTTTAGTGTAATTTAGGTTAGAAATTATAGAAATAATTAGTAAAGCTTTCAATTATTTTCAAAGGTTAGTGTAATTCAGTGTCTGACTTTCAGATTTTAGTGTTAAATAGTTAGAGCATGTCAATATATATACGGTATAAATAACTTCAATACAGTTGTTTCCATATCTTCTTTTTTAAAAAGCAGCAATTGTAGTGATATTGATTTAATTTAAAAAGATAAAATGCTTGAACTTAAACTGAGGTTGTGTCTTTTGCTTCTGAGCATAATTTTCACATCGCAGAATTTTATTCCTGTTAATTCCATTGAACATGACTTAAGACACTTGCTTCAGCTTCTTCTAGCCACACATCACTTCTACCTGGGCAGTAAATGGGGATAAAATATTCCATGTAGAGTGCCTTCTATAACCACGTTTGGAAAGTCATCTGGAAAAAAAAAAAAAAAAGAAAAAAACCTTGCTTTCTTATCTATGACAGTACAATATAAATGTTTTTATGAAACGTAACTAGGTAAGGCCTCATATAATTTGGGTTACTGCATCACTCAACTGCTTATCCGTGTTGGGGATGTGCTATTATAATGCTGTTTCAGCACTAAAGCCACTTCAGTGTAGCACTGGGCATTGCATGACTGCGCTGCCAGATTTGTAGCTTATTGATTTAAAGGGATGTTCTAATACTTAATGGTGCTAGGCTCCAGCTCTTTATCTGAATCTTTTCTCACAAGGAAGATGGATTACACTGGCAATTCAATTTCTAACAAAATCTCAATATACTTGAAGGAATTCCAAGATTGCTACTGGGAATACTTCAAAGCTGTTTTTCCATTGTGGTTTACAGCAATGTTTAGACAGAGAAGACTTGAGGATGCCTATACAATCAGAGATGATTATTTGAGGCAGGAAAATTTCGGGCTGTCTAATCAACATAAAAT
Source organism: Patagioenas fasciata (assembly GCF_037038585.1). Lineage (NCBI taxonomy): Eukaryota > Metazoa > Chordata > Aves > Columbiformes > Columbidae > Patagioenas > Patagioenas fasciata. Next base: position 53,051,412 of record NC_092560.1, on the reverse strand, counting down.
GTCAACGTGTTACAAAAAGTCAACCTACAATAACTGAAAGAAAAAAACACACTATGTCCTTACCCCAGATGTAGAGGAAACTAGCACTTAATTTTCATGTTAAATTTAGCATGAAAGAATTACCTGATAGAACACAGTAACACATCCACACAGAGAAATGGCAGGATGTACATTACTGTAGTGAAAATGTTTTTCAAATGCACCAACTTCTGTATTTTTCAATGAAGGGTTTACTTAAATCATGGGGTATTAAGAATAAAAAATTCTGATCACATCTTAGGATCTTAATATTGCTATTACACTCAGAAATGGGTTTGCCTGGAAGAACAGACTATTCTGATACAGAACTTTCCACACCTAACTTCCTTCACCTACCAGCCTACAGGATACTCCAAAAGGGGAGACTCAATTTTTATAAAAATGATTAGATACTTGCTAAATTAGATTGCCTAATATGGGTGGGAATTAGGTTTTGCCCCTAATTATTTTGCTGAAATAATTTTGGAGGTAAAAAGACTGAGCGAAAGTAGATTTTGACTTGGTAAGAAAAAAAATCCTTATTAGCTGAAAGGTGTTATGTCATAGGTATTAATAAGGTGATTCCAGTGTATTATAGATGTTACCAACAGAGATATTATAGGATGTTTCAATGAATTGCAGCCTCCACCATAAACAACATATGCATAATTCTTCCCAACTTCTCATATTAAGTCATCATTATAAATTACTTATTAATATTTCAAATCCAATAATGACTCCCCAAGTCCTGCAAGCTCAGCTGTCCCAAATCACCCTAGTAGAATAACCCAATGCTGTTGCCATTAATGTTATTAAAAATACACTTGTAAGGGCAATCTGATGCTTTCCTTGTAAATTAAATGCTGCAGTTCCAGAAACAAGTTTTTACTGGTTCTTCTGTAACATTCAGCATATGTAGGACAATGAGAATTGATTAAAAAAATGATACAAATTTCAGCATCAGATTTACTGTAAGGCTTTGTTGCTTCAAAAAAGTCAAGCATATTAATTTAAATGTATAAATACACCAAAGCACAGTCTTTGCAGATCTGATACTTACAGGGCTTAAAGAATTGTCAGAACAATTCTAAAACAAGTCACAGTAAATCTGAGATTCTGTTTTTTAGACTTCGAGGTGCCATTTTGGATTTACAGCATTTTAGATTGTTCCTTCATTTTTCTTCAAAATAGCATGAAATATTCTCTACCCACCTCCTCAAAAAGAAGTGGCCACCTTACACAAAAAGTTATGTGCTCATGCTCTCAGACTGTGTTAGACACACCATGAAAAAGTCTGAAAATCAATGAGGTTTGTAACTATAAATCTCATTTTTGGAAAGTTGTCTTGCAGCTCAACAATACCTGAAGTCCAGTCATTAAAATAATGGCAAGACTATATTTTATACAGACAGTGCAATGAAAAAAAAAAAAATCATTCTTTCAGTATTATGTTCCAAAACCAGCTACTTATTTCATTAAAAACCCACAAATACATCATTTCCTGTTTTATGGGAAGATGTTAACACAGGCATTCCTGTATCAGGAAAATACTAACTCTGCTTCTGATCCAAACAGCTGTCACAGTTCACCTTCTTCAAAGAGTACATACAATGAATAATGAATAGTTATTTGCTAATGGACATTTACTTTTGATCATCGTTTGAACAGCCTCGACTGATTTTTACAAATGAATAGTCTATCCAAGTATGAACTGATCTAAGAGAGAAAATTTTAGAAAGCTCATCTGTATTTTATCTGTGCTGCAAAGTAAATAAAAAGAAGAAGAATTAAAGAGTAGATTCTTCCTATCTAGATTTGAGTCAACAGCTAGAGCCTCTAGACTTACGGCTTGGTTTTCTTCTTTTTTAAAATAAAACTCACTTGCAGATTTGTGGTTTAATTCATTAAGTTAAAGAATACCCTGCAAATGAATTTGATGGTTTTGTATCTTCAAATACAAAGAATATTCACTTGCCATAAGAAGTTCTAAATATTGCGTGTCAAGTCAGAAAAACGCCTTGGGAAAAGCCTGAGAAGTTTCAGATGTCATCAATGAGGCCTAATTAATATTTAAACATATCACACATTAGAAGAGGCTTTTACATTAACCCAAGCAAAGCATTACTTAAAAGAGTAATTAGAAAATTTGGTAAAAAGTTCCTAATGAGTTCAAGAAAAGGAAGCTTAGCCTTACTCAGAGTACCCATTAGGGAAGGAAGATAAATACCATCACAGAACTGCAAGATCTTGAGGTCTTACAACAAAACCTGACATGCGAGCTGCAAATATTAAACACTGTCTTCATTTTTCAGGCAATTGGCAATTAAGAGGAGCATTAAGTAGTAAGATTAAGACATGCAATGAGGCTCACTCTAAATATTAGTATATGCACCATCTGGACTAGCTTTCGGACAGAGGTAACTCTCTGGGTGCCTCTGCATTACTGTGGTAACTTGGGTCAGGAGTGACCTTCTGAAGTGACCATCTCTCCCTTACTGTGCTTCAGTTCATAATTTTTGTGATTTGCACTCCAGCCTCAAATGGGCCTTCAGTCTACGTGGCCAGATTAGTGCTAAGTCAAAGTAAAAACTAAGTGACCCTGTAACATGTGGACCTTGGTCATACATGACCTCTGCCCTCGCTGTTTCACTGTAGACCTACAACTTTAAGTTCAGTAAGACTCTATAGGATCAATACAGTTGGGCCACATTACTAGCTACACTGGACACTGTCTGCAAGAGAGACTATTTAACCCTCTCGAAATACATGAGCCTAGTCCCTATGATTTTCAAAACGGCTTGAAAAAACAACAGAATCACAGAAATGTTGCAGCTGGAAGAGATGGTGGTCATCCGGTCCAAACTCTGCTGAAGCAGGGTCACCTAGAGCCAGTTGCCCAGGATGATGTCCAGACAGCTTCTGAATATGTCGAAGGATGGAGACTCCACCACCATTCTGAGCAACCTGTACCAGTGCTCAGTCACCCTCAGAGTGACAGAGTGGTTCCGATTGTTCTCGTCCTGCCACTGGGCACCAGTAAAAATAGCCTGGCTTTGTCTTCTTTACAGCTTCCCTTCAGGCATTTACATACATCTTGAGAAAATCTCAAGGAAGTACACTTCATTGGCTAAGAAACTGCAAACAAGTGTTTTTTCCTAAATTTACTCTTAAAAATTTCATTATTTTCAAGGCATCTCAAGAACCTCACTCTTGATTTCAACACAGCATTTTGTAAAAACAAAATGCCACACTAAAAAAAAAATAACTTAATTTGCAGTTCTGGGACAAAATTCTGCCTTGAAAGTGTAGCACATTTTTAATACAAAATTCAGTACAAGTAACAGCTCAAACAAGTAAAATGACAAAACAAGGAGGAACACACTACTAAAAATGCTGTTTTTTCCTGCACACGTTTAATTTAAGGCAGAAGGTTCTATGAATTAATAATACAAGTAACTTTTTATTTAAAAAAAAAAAAAAAGGTTTATAACAAGCTACTTCAAACACTCCTTTGAACCATGTATTAAGAGATGAAGGCTAATGTAAATGTCTTGTGAAACATATCAGTTATACTTAAAGTAGATATTGTTTCCCACCCCCACACCCTCCAAGAACTCTAGAGGTTATAAATGATAAGAAATAATAATAATCCAAATGGAAATACAAACATGCTCACACTAGATTGACTGGTGTTTAGGGAAAAAGCACTTGGAAAGGACTTGGCGTCTAAGTTCAAATGTTTCAGGCAAAACAGCTCAAAGGGTCAACAAGAAACGCAATGCTCTTCATCTTTTCATTTGAACTCTCAGTATGTTTGTCTGAGAGAATAACTGCGGTAGAAAATTCCACCCTTTTATAAATGACCCACCCCACTTAGTGTTCTAATGGTTTCTTACACAAGAACTATCGTTTTATTGGCAGGTTATTAGATTTTGGACCAGTGTCATTCGACTAGGCAGGTATTAATAATAATGCAGTTTATGCGGTGCAGGGTCAGATTAGTAAAGCGCTGTTAACAGATGACAGGTTTGATTACCGTTTGCTTTAGGCAAGACATATGGATCCCTTAGGAACAGCAGCACAGGCTGGTGGGACAGTTTGCTGGAAAGGTCAAGAACAGGCATGTCAGTATCAAGGGACAGCAAACAGAATATTCTACAAACTAGCTTTGATACAGTGAGGTGGTGGAGCCACGCAGGAACCACACTGGTGCGTTTCTGCACGCCAGCACTGCCCCAAAAGGGCAGGCTCCATCTCCTGGGAGCAAAGCTTGCCGTTCCTCAGCCACACAGTGAAACCATAAGCGTGAAGTTGGAGGTGAACGGGCTGCATCCAGGGGCAGCTTTGAGTCCCTTCAGATTGCTCTGCTCCCTGGTACATGGTGTAACTGTAGGCTACAAGATCACCTACAACCAGGCTCCATGGTGTACACTCTCTTCAGCCTCCAAAAAACCTCAACATTTCTCCCTGGTCTTACAGCCCCAGAGCAATTGCTGTACACCTCACCCATGGAGAGAAAGTCCTTGAAGGGCCTCACAGGGCTGCCTCCCACCCCGGTCAAGGTACAGACGTCGTCTCACAGCCTGCACCAGCCCTCTCCACTCTGCTCTATACATACACATGGCAAGTAGTGCAACCAGATATATACAAAGCACTACCAAAGGCACGGGGGAGAACCCAAATCTCTAGTTCATTCTGCTAAATATTCTCACTACAAAAAATACACTTCAATGGGTAAAAAACATTCCCAGAAATATTTCAGAGGTAGCAGTATTTTATCAGGGTTTTGTGAGGAATTTCTCAATACATGCATAAGGATGCTCAATCCACACTACAAATGGATAAATATAACACAACTGATGAAACTAACCAAAACATTTAACAAACACATCTCATTTTAATGCTAAACTACTGCTATTTTATCAGCTGCAAGGAACAAATACAATAAACAACAATAATTTAAAGTATTTTTTTAATTTGGTGTCCTAGAAAGAGTAGGAAACAAGCTCACCTTGATTCTTCGGATTCTGTTTCATCAAAAGAGCTGCAAGCAAAGTGAGAGGAAACTTGTTACAATAAAATTACAAGTACAAAAACTCCAAATTCTTTAAGAACCATCAAAGGGAGCTACCAACTTCTCATCAGTAGCTGCAAAATGTAGTGTGATGAAATGAGTGTAGGAGATAGTATCATTACACAACAACCACTACTTGGAAATGACAGCATCAGTTTTTCTCTAACATTCACAAACATATCTATCTGTCTGTCTATTTGTCTATCTACCTGTCTGTCTATCTGTGAAGTGATGGGGTACACTCCCATGGAGGGCATTGGCTGACGTCGTTAAGTGAAAACTGCAAGTCTGTTAGCTTCCAATTCACTCTGGAGACCACTCTGGGCCACAGAACCCTCCAAGTGTAACAGGGTCTCAAAATTACCTCCACTGTTTTCAACTTGCCTTCTCTCCGCTGCAGATCCACACAGCCTCCCCAAAAGTGGGAAAGCACCACATAGCTTTCTGGGTAGTTTGTTCTGGTTAACACTGCTGGACTTTCCAACTACAACAGCTTGCACAGCAAAAGAAACTGCTCTCCCTACAAATCTTACAGCTGCAGATGGTAACAGAACTTCCAGTTACATTGTTTTGGGTATTTCTGTTGTCTTTCGGGTATTTCTGCAGTTTCTACACTCATGATAATCATGCTGAAATTCCTTTCTCCCACCCTGATCAAGAACACTTCCTGTGGAAAGGCATTGGGGCTAGTGGGGTAGATGTCATCAGAAAGGTGAACGACCCCATCTTCAAACACACAGAGGGAGATCATATATGATCACAGAATGAACTTCTATGTTGTCCAGATACTATGGCCATAAAACACATGCAAAGGCTTCCATGCAACTTTAGTGAGAGTTTATGAATATCTTATGAAATTCATTTCAGTGGATACTTCCAAGATCTATGAGAAAATCTTATTTTTTCTCATTTAAACTCCTCTTTGCTTTCCAAGAATACTACATTAAACCTCACCTCTGTCTTTGAACAGGCTGGATTTATTTTACCACCTTTTGGGGATATATAAACATACTTAACATGAACCTAATGCCCATTTATTTTACAGTGTTAAGAGTTGGCAGCAAGGCCATTTTAAGTCAAAGGAATTGCATCAGCACCGAGTGGATTTGGGCCTTTCGGCCTCCACATATTTTTCAGTAAAAGTGAACTTACCCACAGCTTTCTGCTTTTGGCAAGGCAGGTACATGGCGAACATTGAGAAAATCAAGAAATATTTTAGGGAGCTCTTCATTTTCTAAAATGACTGTCTGTGGAAAAAAAAAAGCTCAATAGAAGCCCAAAATTTTTTAATATTTTGGATACTGCACACTTTTATTCAAGCTACCAAAACATTTCCCACTTGCAACACTTTTCAATTCTCCATTTTTTATCACTTATTGGAGAGTGCTTCATTTCAATAGGAAAACCACAGTTCTAAATGAATCACATACAAATGCATTCAGCTTATGCTGCTACATTCTTTTTCACCTGCCATCACTGATGCCAAGCTAGATGCCTCTCAAGCAGACATGTCTGATTCTGGAACTAACTTACTGGCACACTCATTTGTGAATAAAATTGTTTATTTAAAATATAAAATCAAACAGCTACAGCTCAATGATTTTGCATTCACCTCACCGAACACTCCTGTCTGCCAGATCAGTCGAAAAAGGAGGTCTCTACTTTGTGCAGTTTTATTAATCCATGCCTTAATAAACACTAACAAGGGAAACTCTTTGCTTGGCTTGACAGATCAGCTTACAATGTACTCCTTATATCTGCTCTGCGATTTCTAATGACAAAGCACTGACTAAAGAGCTGCTGGCTAGACCTGCACTTTCCTCCACAACGGCATAATGGCCGGACTCCATCCTCCTTAGTTTTTCCATTGATAAGATGATTTACAATTTTTAATAAATTAACTACAAGTACACTTAAAAATACATAGCAAATACATGAGATGCTTAGGTGCATGTTCATCATGAAAGAATGATTTTTAAAGGAAATAATAAATCTCTGAGAGTTTCATAGAAGTAGACCAAAAATAATTGTTGAACTTTAATCCTCATAGGACAAACAAACCAGTTCATAAATTCAACCAGTGTCTCACCTGAAAGATTAAGCCCCTATTTATTTACTGCTCATAATGCCATACATTCTGATAACATATGTACTTCACACGCAAATGAAGATCACAAGCTCTTCCCTGAAGAGCTTTTCTTCATAAAGGCCTGGATTTGGAGTAAATACTTACATGGAAGAAACCTCACCAGATTTATAAATAAAATGACTTGTACCAGTAAAGCTATCCACATTCATCCTGTTCATGTTCGCAACCTGTGTTAGGAGAAACAAAACCTAGAGACGAAACAAGACTGGTGATGGGAAGAAACATCACTCTGTTTACATTCCGGAGCTAACTTATTTCTGTGTGTGTATCTCTCACACTACAGTATCACTAGGGAGATGCAATGGTATGTAGAGGATAAAGGATCACAAAAAAAAGTTAAGTTGGAAGAGACATCTAGAAGTCATCCAGATTTTATAGAAAACAGTTTGGTTATCCGTGTAATTAAAACCCAGTAAGTGTAAAAATTATTTAAGATGTGCATAGACTTAAAAAGATAAACACATTTGAAAACAAATTTATTTGATAACTGGTTCTTTTTTTATGTTACACTTACCAATCTGAATTCAGAGTCTACATTTCTTTAACAGCTGATGCCATCACTGATGAGTTTGAAAAAAAGCACAGGGAAAAATGAACTTTTCTGTTCTAGATTTTAATAGTTGTAGCAAGCAGGGACGTCTGAAATGTTGGCAAGTGTTAAGCCTTTCAGTTCACCTCTACATGAAGACGCTGCATTAAAAAATGCCACTTAATTTGCATATTGCAAGATCAGCACTCTGCTGCTGCAAAATTTATCCTGTTCTGCATTCAGGTTATGCACAGAAGGAGGGGTGGATGTGGATGCATATTCAGAGGGTGTGTGAACTGCATAATAATGTCTAAGATTTGGTAAAATAAAATCATCTTGCTAATTATACGCAATGAATAAATGCAAAAACTTGTATAAAGATGTTTAAGGGCATCCAATGCTTAAGTGCAACCTCAGATTTTCTGACAGCTTATTCCAACAGTTGACCTGGCTGCTGAACAGAACAGTGATTTCCAGGGAAGAAGAGAAGGCTACATCACTGTAGAAGGAAAACTCCAGATAGCTCTTACAAACCTATTTGTTTCTACTTCCCCTCACTCCAGATTAGTATATAATTCGATTTCTTTTAGGTATTTATCACAACCTGCATCAAATCAACTCAAACCCTTCTAACACTGCCCTGACCAAATATATTTCACAAAAAGATTTAAGAAAATAGCATCTGTTTTAGAGTGTTAATCCACTGCTGCGGTTTAACCCCAGCTGGCAACTAAGACCATGCAACTGCTCACTCATTCTCCACGCCCCTCCAAGTGGCACTGAGGAGAGAATCGGAAACAACAAAAAAAAACACTCATGAGTTGAGAAAAGAAGAGTTTAACAGGACAGCAAAGCAAGAGAAAACGACAATACTAGCAATGTTATTATTTACTATTATTAATAATAATAATAATAATAATAATAATAATAATAACAGAATTTACAAAACAAGTGATTGACAATGCAATTGCTCACCATCCACGACACCAACAGAATTACAGAATCTTCTTGGTTGGAAGAGACCCTCAGGATCATGGAGTCCAACCATAATCTAACTCCAGCAGTACACCATGTTCCTAAGAACCTCATCTAAATGCCTTTTAAACACCTTCAGGGATGGTGACTCCACCACTTCCCTGGACACCCTGTTTCAATGCCTGACCACCCTTTCTGTGAAGAAGTTTTTCTGAATATCCAAACTAAACCTCCCCTGATGCAACTTGAGGCCATTTCCTCTCATCCTATCACTTGTTACTGGGGAAAAGAGACCAACACTCTTCATGCTACAACCTCCTTTCAGGTAGCTGTAGAGAGTGATAAGGTCTCTTCTCAGCCTCCTTTTCTCCCAGCTAAACAGCCCCAGCTCCCTCAACTGCTCCTCACATGACTTGCTCTGCAGGCCCCTCACCAGCTTCGTCGCCTCCTCTGCACTCTCTCTAGTCCCTCAATGTCCTTCTGATGATGAGGGGCCCAAAACTGAACACAGGATTCAAGGTGGGGCCTCACCAGTGCCAAGGACAGTGACACAATCACTTCTCTAGTCCTGCTGGCCACACTATTCCTGATACAAGCCAGGATGCTGGTGGCCTTTTTGGCCACACTGCTGGCTTGCATTCAGCTGGCTGTCAATCAACATCCCCAGATCCTTTTCTGCCTATTTGTTCCCAAGCAGCGGTTCCCAGCCAATTCCAGTTTCTATACTGAGCATGACTTTATACAGTAAGGAATGGTCCTCTGGCCAGCCTGGGTCAGCTGTCCTGGCTCTGCTCCCTCCCATCTTCTACTGCACCTGATAGAGCATGGGAAGCTGCAAAGTCCTTGACTACCCGGCAACAACTAAAACAGTGTATTACCCACATTCTTCTCATACTAAATCCAAAACACAGCACTATACTAGCTATTAGGAAGAAAATAAATTCTATCCTAGCCAAAACCAGGACTTCTATATAGTTTGTTAACTGTCAATAACTCTGCTTTGGTGAACAATAAACTTGAAAATGTAGAATTTGCAGAGAAGCAAACGGAATTTTCCACTGCACCATATTTTGGACCCTGCCTCTGTTGATTGGGAATTTTGTCATTTCCGTAATTTTATGAAGGTAGGAATGGCTGTACTGGACAAAGGAGGATTTTTTAACTGATTTAACATGACATACATTTTAAGGAAATTAAAAATAAAGGACGGTACAAGCTAATTATACTAAGAAAGAGGCAAATTATCTTCTGGATTGATTTCATTGGCTTTGATAAAAAAAATGGCCAGCATAAAATCCAGCCATTTAATATACATCATAGCAACCAAAGGCTAAAAGAAAAAAAAGGGGGAGTAAAACAAGAATAAAAAAAGCCAACCACACTGGTGTGTCTGTCTAGCTGCATTTTCTACCTCTGGCGGTGAAGCTAAGTGAACATTCAGAGAAAAACGTAAGCATTCTCAACTTCCTATTTAAGTTTATTAAAAAATACTCTTAGATCGGAAAGAAATGTTATCATAATTGGCTTAATTTACCTGGAACAACCCATAACACAATGGATTTTTTCCTTCTGACTGAAAACTTGCAACGAATATATTTTTTTCAAACTTGATGATCTACTTGATGATTTCTACCTTAAATAATAGCTGAGCAGAAAATGAATCAGTAGGCAAAGTCGCTAAACAATTGTCTATAATTGTGATGTAACATGCTGAACCCTAGCCTTTGTTCAAGTGAATATATTGGCTTGTAAACATTACTATTACCTTGTTTGCTCTACAACCAGAAACTTAAAGATACATATTCTTAAAGAAACCGAACCTCACAATTAGTTTGTTAGCAATTTCTAATACATCCAAATTCTAGCAAGATCATAGCAATGAGCAAGAGTGCTAAGTAGACTAATTTAAGAAAAACATAGCATGTGTATTTCCTTCCTAAAATAAATAACTCCCCCTCCAAACTAAAACACCTAACACAGCTTCTGGCAAGTGATTTGGGAAGTGACTCCAGAAATACATTTTTCAAACTCATTGATTTCAGCTGAACTAAGAGTATAAGCACCATATTTTCTTAGAAAATCGTAAAGAGTGTTTATCTGTTACTGTCATGCTTTAATGAACTACTCTATGCTTCAGGAAAACAACAACAAAAAAAAAACAAACCACAAAACAAAAAATCCCAAAAATCTAAACCACAAGGCAAAGCCTGATGTTTACATCAGCAGAAATGTCTTTTTCATTGAAAGGGTGCAATTATTATTATGTAACACAAATCACAAAAATCCCAATTTTTCTACCTTATCAGTTTCATAAAATCATGTTCCCTAAGGATGTCATTGATTAGTTGCACATGTTCTTTCAGTGACATCTGAAATACTTAATTGTCGGTTATCTTTTCTCCTTCAGCAAGTAAAATATAGTCACAAAATTCCAAAGGGACTTGTTCTGCCTTAACCTTAGCTAGATGCCATCATGCAGTGGAAAACAGTGCTAAAATATCACAGGATAATGCTCTCCCAGAAGGGAGACATATAAACAGCATAATGATTTCCCATGAGTTTCCTTTTTAGAAAATTGTCACTAAAGCCCGGGTAAATGGTGACATATCTTCACAGAGGACACTGCAAAATCGAACACTGGCATTCTAGTTAGGTTCAAATCTACTCATCAGCCAATTATAACAGTAACTGAACATCTTGCTGAAAACCTGAACAAACCCACTTTGCTAACCTTAGGACATTGTGCCACAGGAATGCATTGTTTTCACAGATTATTATTATTCTTAATGAAAAGATATTTATAAAGTAATTTCTTAAAATCATCTATCATACTTTCTCAAGGTTGCTGGAACAACTGTTGGAAGGGGAGAGATGAGAGTTGGGAGCTGAGTTACAAGGTTTTTAAGAGTCCTTTCAGACTTTTCCATTCAATCGGGTTTAGTTTGAAGTGCTGTACTGCTAGGGTGAAAAAGTTCATGACAGTTTTTCCTCTCTTCACAGGGAAAGATGCTTCACAATACCTAATTCAGTGGTGCAGCTAAAATGGGGGAGAAGAAAATCAATACATTCCAGCTACAGTAAGTAGGCTGGAGTGTCAGTCTCCACTGGGACCACAACCCACATCTTTCAGAACACTTTAGAGTCTATATTCTTAACCTGCTTTTCCTGAACTGCTTTACACAGTCCGATGAAATGATAAAAAGGTTACCAAAAGAACATATTAACTAAAAACCAAGTAGATGAAGGATCCAGACTTCTAAGACAAAGCTTTCACCTTTTTAAAGTAATAGCTGATAGAATCATGGTTTTTATTACCTGTTACGAAGAACTATGAAGAAACACACTCCCTTCTTCAGTAAGGATGTCATTATACATTATAAAAAATAATTATTTCCAAATAAGTTGTCATTAAGCTCTCATGGTAAGGACTCCCCACTTTTCATTACTATGACAAACATTTACCGATGGGCAGTAAGAACACAAAAAGGTTATCAAACATGCTTAATACTCTGTATAAAGATGCAAGAAGCATGCAAACACACATAGAGTGAGACAGAGGTGACGCTCCATACGAACTATTGGTTAGCTAACACTCCCAGGCTCCATGTCAAACGAAAGTCCAAGTAAAAGTGCCATCAACACAGTGGAGCTTGAAAGTGAACAAGATATTGACTGTATGTATTACATGCCAAAATACTTCCAACAACGATCTATAAGTTATTATCTGAAAGTTAATGTAAAGTCACAAGAGTGAAGAAAAAGAAAATAATAAAAAAAAGAGGTGCAGAAGGGAATTGGATCTCTGAACCTCTGGACTGAAGAGCAGAAAAATTCCTGCACCAACTTTCAGATCAATTTGTTACACTTCCAGTGAGCTTAAAACTCACAAGGTATCTCCTGAGTGACAAATCCATCTATCACAGCATTCTCAAGCTACAGAGGATAAGTGAACTAGATGGAAGGGAAGCCACTTAGGTTCAATGACTGCTGGATCATCACTGAAAATATGCATGCAGAAATAAATGACAGTGTATATAAGCTATTAATGTTTTTCACCTAAGACTTACCTAACCTAACTTTAAAGTACTTCACTAATTTTGATCAAAAATACTACCAAGTAAGTTTTAAAGTAGTGAGTACTTTAGCTGGAAAGGTAGTAAATTACACATTTACAGTTCCAACTAATTTTTAACTAAGTGTAGAGCAGATTGACTTGAGGCCAAGTGTACAAGTATTACCCATTTGATATGAAAAATACAACACTGAATATTTTTTTTTTTAAACTGAGAACATAACGTAGTGGGAGCAAAAAGTTAATCTCTCTGCACCAAAATAGCAGCAGAGTAGCCCTGGAAAGATTAGAAACAAAGTGCAACAGACTACAGTTCCTTTGAAAAAGAAAAATGAAAGGAAGCAGTCAATATAATTTCCTGAGACACTGCTCAAAGGATTGGAGGTTAAGACAAAGCTGGATGAGAAGTAAAGAAATCAAAAGAGCAAAAGGAAAAGAAGCAGAAGGGCAGGATGAGTTAACAATATAAAAAAAAAAAAAAGTTAGCAGGAACAAGAAAGGTTTTAAAAAATAAGTAACAGGAAAAATTAGTTCAGAGAGTAAGCAGATCCAGTAATAACACAGACACCAAAATAAACGTAGACTTTAAAATGGTCGAATTGAAGTGTTTTTTAAAAGTCAGTGGACCACTAAGACAATGGACAATTAGCATGTAATTAAGACCATGTCAATAATGCTGCTGATAACAAACAGGTACAGGAATACTTTTGACAATAAGATATATATCAATCAGTAGATCCAGAAAATATACATCTAGGACAATAATGAAATTAGATAGTTACGCTTAGAAAAGTCATCTCGAGAGTACAGGGAAGAAGGCTTGGAAAAGAGCAACCACATTTACAATCCAGAATACAGCAATGGGTAAAGTGGAAGAAGTTTTCAGTTTGCAGTACTGTTTCCTGAAAGATTAAAGGAACTAAATACAAACATGCTATAACAAAAAAAACCAACATTCAGTTTGCAAACTATGTCACCTGGAAAGTTTGAAAACTGTTTTTTTGGGGGTTGTCACAGTCAGATGCTGTTCTCCTTCTACATTGATACTTGTGCACTGAGAAGGAGGTTGGATGGAAAAAAAAAAGGCAAAAACCTGCAACAGTATCTGATCAGGTAATTAAAGACTATTATAAATATGTGTACTACAGCAAATAAAGCTGGTACTGAAAATGTCAGTTCTAAATTTTTCCAAATTTGCAAGTTTTTCTTCACTCCCAAGGCTATTCCTCTAAATATAGGGGTTTAGTGCATGTTCCTGTCTTCTTAGTATGTGTAACATTTTCTTAGAATCACAGAATCATTTAGGTGGGAAAAGACTACTAAGATCATTGAGTTCAACCATAAACATAACACTGCTAACTCCACCTCTAATCCATGTCCCTTTATGCCACATTTACACATCTTTTAAACGGCTCCAGGGATGACAATTCCACTACTTCCCTGGGCAGCCTGATTAAATTCCTGACAACTCTTTCCATGAAAAAAATTTTCGTAATGTCCAATCTGCAACCTCCCTGGCACAACTTGAGGCCATTTCTTCTCACCACCATTTCTTCTCACTTGCTACTTAGGAGAAGAGACCAACACCCTCCATGATACAACCTCTTTTCAGGTAGTTGTAGAGAGCGATAGGTCTCCACTCAGCCTCCTTTTCTCCAGGCTGAACAGCCCCAGTTCCCTCAACTGCTCCTCATAAGACTTGTGCTCCATACCCTCCACCAGTTTCATTGTTCTCCTCTGAACACTCTCCAGCACCACAGTATCTTTCTTATGATGAGGGGCCTAAAACTGAACACAGTGTTCAAAGTGGGGCCTCATCAGTGCCAAGTACAGTGACACAATCACTTCTCTAGTCCTGCTGGCCACACTATTCCTGATACAACCCAGGATGCTGTTGGCCTTTTTGGCCACCTGGACACACTGCTGGCTCATGTTCAGCCAGCTGTTGACCAAACACACTCAAGTCCTTTTCCCACCAGGCAGCTTTCCAGCCACTCTTCCCCGAGCCTGTAGCACTGCCTGGGGTTGTTGTGACCCAAGTGCAGGACCTTGCATGTGTCCTCATTGAGCCTCATACTATTGGCCTCAGCCCAATGATCCAGCTGGTCCAGATCCCTCTGTATGGACTTCCTACCCTCCAGCAGATCAACACTCCCATACAATTTGGTGTCATCTGCAAACTTATGGAGGGTGCACTCAATCCCCTTGTCCAGGTCACAGAATCACAGAATGTTAGGTATTGGAAGGGACCTCAAAAGACCATCTAGTCCAATCCCCGCGCTGGTGAAGGAACACCTAGATGAGGTTACACAGGAATGTGTCCAGGTGGGTTTTGAATGTCTCCAGAGAAGAAGGAACCACAATCTCCTCAGGCAGCCTGTTCCAGTGTTCTGTCACCCTCACTGAGAAGAAGTTTCTTCTCATATTTAAATGGAACCTCCTGTGTTCCAGTTTGTACCCACTGTCCCTTGTCCTATCATTGGTTGTCACTGAGAAGAGCCTGGTTCCATCATTGTGACACTCACCCTTTACATATTTATAAACATTAATAAGGTCACCCCTGAGTCTCCTCCAAGCTACAGAAAGGTCACTGATAAAGAGACTAAACAGAACTGGCCCCAATACTGAGCCCTGGGGAACACAACTTAAGACCAGCCACCAACTGGATTTAACTCCATTCACAACAACTCTTCAGGCCTTGCCATCCAGACAGTTCCTTACTCAGTGAAGAGCATGCCTGTCTGAGCCATAGGCAGCCATCATCAAGCCATGAGCATTCATCACTGCCAGATTTAAACACTGAAGCCTCAGAACATACTTTTAGGTTTGTTTTTTGTTTTTTTTCAATTCTTATAAAAAATGTCTCTAAAGGAGGTCATAAAATACACATAAGAGCATTTGCTACCTACAGTAATAAGTCAGCATCATCATGCAGTATTCCTCTAAAGGGCCTAAGGGAACTAGTTTATTAATTTTCTGAATTAACACTGGTGTACACCACACCATTTATAGCTGCTTTAGAACTGGAACACTAATAAAATAACAAGCATATTTTTTTAAAAAAAAGCGTACCATAAGAGAATTGGGGATTTATAAACTGGTATGCTTGTATCATGGTAGTTAGTAACAACTACAGTAAGGAGTAGAATTAGTGGGCACATGGATAAATATATCCGGATGGAACGGAATCACAGGGCTGCTGTTAAGGGAGGCCCTGTTTCAAAATGTACTGCTACCCCTGAAAGGATCAAGAAGCACAAATAAATGTGGCCCTGTTGATACAGCCTACGTCATTTGGAAAAGGCTTTTGACAAAGACCTCCAGCAAAGGCTTTAAAGCAAACCTAGCAGCAATGATCCTTGCAATGATAAATAAGTATTTACAAGTTCTGAAAGATAGGTCAGGAGAACAGAGCCCAGAGTGACTGATATTGGAAAAAAATAACAGTGACAGACTTTAGACTGACCATTAATGATCAGAGGATTAGGATGCTGGGGGCTACAATGTATCCCTCAAAAGATTAGCTCGCTACTCATCAGCCATTAAAAAAAGGAAATAAAATGTTTGTTAGAAACAATTAGAGAAGGAATCAATACAGTATTATAAATTATTATATATTATTATCATAAAAAGGAGGGGCTTTAGATGGAAGGAGGCAATTCTTCATGGAACAGGTAGTTGAGCCATGGGCCAAATCACACTGGAGATGGTGAAAATTTACATGTGTTTAAAGAGAGCCTCAGTAGACTGATGAAAGAGGAATTAATTGAACTGAAAATGCATTGAAATGAAGAGTGTATCAGGCAGAAATTATCAAAGCATGTTCCCTCTGATCTCCCTCTTGTACCTCCTTTGAGCACCAACACAGGCAGGCTACTCTCCCAGAGAAACCTCTGGTCTAATCTGCTTCGACCATTATTTTATGCTGTGTCAGCTGAGTTACAGGGTTAATTGTACTAGTCAACAGTGGCAGATGGCTCTCCCAGAGAAGGAAGATGGAGCATGGCTGGAAGATGGACAACTGACTTTCTCCTCCCTTCACTCATCCTTTGTTCCATTTAGGTGACTGGAAGAGGCTGTTCACACCAGCCAGTCCCCACCATGAAAGCTTTTATGTGACCATAGTCCCTCTACCTCCATCCTCTCCCAGCATCCGTGTGTGTGGAGATTTGCTGAGGGGACATGGGAGCTCTCTGTTCTGCTTTGTGGCAAGACTGCTGGGGACAGAGGACTGAGCTGGAGGCTGATCCAGTGGGCAGTCAGCATATCCATGTGCAGGCAGTGAAGAAGGGGTGATGCAAGAACGATAATTCAACACTTCTTTCTTGCTCTCAACTGTGAGAAGTTTTATTTTAGAAATACAAATGTTACTTAAAGATTCGCAAAGCCAAATAATATTAGGTTAAAATGAATATAAAACAGAAAAGAGTTACTGGAACACAACAAATTTTTTAAGAAAACTGAAAACATCACTTGGCAAGGCAGGTAAATACAGGTAAAACAACGCAACAAAATATTGCTTGCTTTGTTTTACCTGTATTGAATAAAAACTATCTCAGAGAAAATACATTTCTTAATGTAAAATGACTATTATTTCAATTCACTAGGAGTTTTATGTAGACAGGCTGGGAGATACATTGAAGTAATTCACACTTCATTAAAAACACTTCGATACACAATACAGTTCTAGCTGCATGTTTGTATTTTCATGTTTATTTTTTGACATTTTAAAATATATTAAAAAAATTTTCTCCTGTTACTATGTTTCATTTCATTTCATTTCTAACAGGATCTTGAAAAAATTGTCACCTATTTTTGCACAGAATAGGTTTACTATTTTTTACTGACAGCCATGTTTGCTATTTGCTATATTCACTATGTTTGTAATTAGTCCTTTCTAAGAAAGAAAGCTACGAACAAGCCTGAAGAAAAGGCTGCGACTACAGTACGAAGCTGTACTCCATTTTTCAGAGTCAAATGCAACAGAATTATACCTCAGCAGTCAGAGAAACAGGAGTAGCTCTGCAGCATGACTGGCCGCCTCTTGATCCCAAGAAAACCGCACTCTGGATAACGTCACAGACTACTCTGTTAAGGTGTTGGATTGGATGTTGGACTTTTTGGTCAGATAATGTGGTTTTGGTCAAATAACACAGCTTTGAAATAACTGAAAAAGCCCACAAAAACACTGAAACATTTAAGACCAGCCCTGAAACAGCATTTTCACTTATTTTTTGTTTCCTAAGAAAAGTCCCCCAACTCTAACTCATTCTGCTGGTTTTGCTGGGAAGGGTCAGGTGGTTGATGAAGACTGAGGAAGTTACCTATGAAAACAAAGCCTTGCTCTTCACAAGAACGACAATTCATGCAAATGTCATATCAAAAAAAAAAAAAATTCTGAAGATCATCTATTTGTCTACATTGTTTCCACAAGGTACTGTAAGAAGAAAGCTATTCAACTCTACAATAACTTCTTATTTTGTCTCCCTGATATTTTCTTGTCGGAGGTTTTGGGTCAGAGTAAACTCTCGAGAAATGACTCAACATTCCCTTTGAAACTAATTAGACTAAGCAGCAGGTACCCACTCCAAAGTCCAAATAGGAGAATACAGAAAGCACAGGGAATTCACTGCACCTGGGGTTAATGAACTCATTGTGTCATTTTTGCAGAGGTAAAGAAGGGAGACCAAATATATTTAGATTTATATGGTGGTGATTTTGTTTTTAGTTTTGAGTGCTGGTAGTACTTTCAGCACAAAATGTGGTGTTGAATGAGGACTCTAGGCTATTTTGCAATGTTAGAAGAGTAACCGCAAGGAAATCAGCAAGATTAATTTTAAAAGCTCTGCAGCTCACATTAAATTTTAATCAGTTTAAAAAGAAAATACATGTTGCATTTGCAGGATATTTACTTACCTTAAGTAGCAAAAGCAAAATTTTTTTTTTTTCTTTTTTCTTCCCCTGACTTATTAATACAGTAACAATTTATTCTGATATCTTAATTCTGTAGTTAATGAGGTGGTTGCTTACAAAAGAGCAAAAAAGCACCAAGTAAATTTTGACCATTAACAAACTCAGAAATAAGAGAGATAAGGGAACTGAGGAAAACCAGAGTCAGTCATAACAGTATAAATAGACACCACAGGAATAGAACAATAATATAAATGTATTTGTTTTAATCTGTGAAAGAAATTGGTTTTCCCGTAGAAACACTGTAACAGAAAAAACTGTGTTTAAAAACGTGTACTTTTCCAGGTTTCTTTTGCGAGACAAAACATGGAAGACCTTACAAAGACCTTTTGTTTGCAGCTCTGTGCAAACAAAAGGTTGGGTTTGTATGATTGCTGGGAAAGGATTTTGTCTACTTCTAGCACTCTGGTAACATTATTTCTTCCCGCAGATTGAATCCATGAGCAAGCAAGTCCTTAAGACTGTAAGGAGCATCCAGAATTCAGCATTGCAGACTCTACGCCCCACTTCTTAGCTGCAGAAGCAGCACATCAAATGGTAGAGCTGTAGTGACATCTAACCATACGAATATTAAAAAAGCTTAGACAGCATTTCATAAATTACACAAGCAAGTTGGAATCTAAGTCAGAGAGCAGAATTTCCAAGAGATGAAGTAGGACATTTCTTAACAGATGCTAATATCTAAGTTTAAGTTACATTCTTGATAAATAACTAGCTACTAGCTATGCTGTGAGAATATTTTATCAAGGGCCATAATTCATGGATTATTTTCATTAAAAAGGAAGGCAATATAAATGACATGGAAGGAGATTAGGGCAGTCATAACAGAGTAGATTATTTTATTTTCCTAAACAACATCAGAGCAGGAAGGTGCTCAAGACTGTTAAAAAAATTCAACCGTAAGCACTTGCAGCAGTAGGAGTCACCACAGAACAGTCAGATGGGCAAAGAAGACTTTAATATGTGACAATCATGTTGTCAAAATATTTAACTGGTCCAGTTTAGTCATTAAGAGGCTGAGTTTATTAACTCTCGTACCACCACACATATGACATATGGGTTATTTCTGTGTTAAAACAGATTGAACGAGGACTGCACCCTGCCTCTCAGTACCACCCACCATACTACTCTTCCAGAAACAAGACTTTAAATTATCTGGTTTGTCTTGGAAAAAACATTCCTATCCTTTACTGAAACACTCTTCTATCATAAAACTACATTTCATTAAAATCTGACATACAATTAAAGATTTTTGTGCCAAAATTCTGTATTAAATAACCTTTCAGATAAACTCTCAGAGAAAGCTCTCTTTGTCCCTCTCTGTTCCTCCCACCCATTACAAGAGAGATCTAATAGTGAATTATTACATTCTTTACCCATTAGGGAAATTAACTGTTTGCAGAATCAAACCCAGTATATTACAGTATAATTTTGTCTGGCTGAGGAGTTTACAAGTCTTTACACAAGTAAGAAAAAATGTGTATAAATAAAAACTAGAGCAGTTAAGAGGTAGGGCATAGAGTCTGTGATGCTAAATTCTGGATGCTCTTTACAATCTTAAGGACTTGCTTGCTCATAGATTCAATCTGCAGTGGGAATTAATGTTACCAGAAGTGCTAGAACTAGACAAAGTCCTTTCCCTGCAACCATACAAACCCCACTTTGTTTGCACAGAGCTGCTAACAGAAATTGCAAGGTCTTCCCTGTATTTTCTTGCAAAAAACCCCAACCCTAAAACAATTCCCCAAACCCCCTGTCCTTCCTTTTTCATTCCCGCTACCCCGGCAAAAAACCCTCACCTCTCTTTCAGAGAAATGAGCATGGCTTGTTACATGCTGCTCTGTAACTATAGGAGCAAATCAATAGCAGCTGAATGCCATCTGCTTCGGGCAGCAGAACAGCACCAAAAGTGTGAGCAATGCATCTTCCCTTATTGAAAGGTTATTTTATGCAAGTAAACAATTCATCGTCTTCTTGCACGCTTGATGCTCATTTACCACTTTTGATCAATAAAATATGCAAAACAACAAAAAAATTGAATCCTAAGAGTAGTTCTGATGCCAGTGTGATAGTTAATCAATATCAGGTCTCTGTTCAGTAAGGCAGGCAGTAGGGTAACTCCTTTATTGTATGAACCCAGGAAGAAGTGTGGAAATGTGTCTTGTTGCCTCTAAAACACAGTAAGAGAGTGAGAAATACAACTTCAATCTGCAAATAAAAAAAAAAAAAAAAGAGAACGAAACAGGAAGCACTATTTTAATTGTATTTTTTTCCCTCACCATGCAAAGGGTACTTAATGTCAGCTTGCCTGATCATTTGTTACAGGGAATCTGCTGTAAGGCTGTTGGTAGAGTTATACTATCATTAACACAGATATTTGGTTAAATCACAGCCATTAGAAGACATATTTTGGACAGCAACCCACTCTGTTTCTTTCTAAAGCTGCTCTACCTTATTAAGTCTTGGTTTTCAATGTATTTATGTTTCAGGTGAACTCAGTTTTTCTGTTAAAACCAAACTGCTATGGGAATTTCTTTCGCACAGTGTTTCTTTTAGTCAGACCACAAACTGCCTTATTACATTAAGCCTCCTGACAATTGATTCAAGTAGAATACTTCTCTGCCGACAAAGAAAACTACATCATTTTTACAGATATTGCAGAACAAAACTTCCAATTTAAACAGTTTCCCAAAATAACACAAAATACTTGAAATAATTGTTGCTACTCACAAAGGCTCTCTACTCTAGTGAGCCATATATCCTAATATTAAAAAAAAAAAACAAACCAAACACCAAAACCAAAAGTAGTCTCATTTAAACAGCAATTTTTCAGATTGTATTACAAAGATAAAGCCACAAATTCAGTTGCAACCTCTGTGTTCTGATCTGCACTTAATACTGCATCTTCTTCATTGTTCTTTCGTGCACGTACCTAGAAATGCAAGTAATCAGGTATGTGGCCTTTACTTACTTTTTGGTTATTTGAACTGAAACAAAGCTTGATACACTTCTGTAAAAGAATATATTATGCATGGCTTCCATTTAAGAGAACTACTGGGTGCAAGACTTTAAAAAAAAAAAACAAAAACAAAAACAAACCCAAAACCCTTGATTTTCTCTATATTTGCAATGCAAAGACACTTCCCAATATACTGGTAACGGACTTCCAGAAAGATCTATTAAAATGAAAACAAGCAATACTGAATAAAAAATAATTTCACAATCAGATTAGAACCAAACACTAACTTGCAGTCAAGCAGTAGCACTAATACACAGGACAGACAAAATCTCTTGTTCAATTCTCATAATTCTTACAAAAACAAGACAACTGGAAGAACATATCTATAGATCAACTTGTACAGAATTTTTAAGGTAATTGCTGGTAATTAATAAAGCACACATTTCAACATATGAAAAAAGTCCTTCTGACCAACCAATGAAACTTATTAAATGTAAGATAGGTTTGGGGCTTATTCAAATCTGTGAACCAGAGGCATATTTGTAAGCAACAGTTCAAAATTTTTCTTTTATAACCTTGTAACACCCCAAATATTTGTAGTTATAACAGGCAGCTGCCCCTTCTACATAACAAAACTTGGATCAAGCTCCTTCTGCATGCCTTCTTCAAAAATGCTTATGAGTTTAAATGAACTCCAATACACAATTTGATCAGATTTATGGAAGCCAAAACAATTTTGATCAAATTAGTAACACAGAACATAGTAGTGAAAGTGCAGTAGCTTTGAGTCAATGACCCAACTAGTAGCAAGGGTATAATTTAAAGTCAGAAATTTCCAGTGCATGCACCGTTAGCCACAGTGAACCTGTTACTGCTCTAAAGGGAATTGTTTGCCTCTTATTAGATTTTCTACAGCACAGCCATAAGTGATAAATGTACTGCTGTACTCACTGTCAAGTTAATCAATGCTGCCAAAGTTTTGTTGACCTAACAGTAATCCATAAAGTGAGCAGCATTTTCTCTATCCCTATGACATCTCAGTCCTCAGTGGGGATACAAATCTTACAACAGCTTCTTAAAAAAATGAGAAAAACAAAGCAAAGCAAACTGGGAGGAAAAAAAATATTTTCAAAATTCTGTCTTTAAATTAGCAGACTGTGAGAATTCCTTGCCTCTCTGACAAACAGCTTACAAATGAAGGCCACACAATGTTTTCAGTTTGGTGGTTAGAATACTACCAAATGGACACAGAGAATAAAGCCTTGCCTGCTAAAAAGAAAGGAAAAAACAGCTTAAGGAGTCTTCCACTGAAACAATTGTGAACACGATTTAGTCGTGACTATAGATTAGTACACTAGTTCAAACACAGCACAATGCAGCAATTCTGAAGACAGTAATGTGGAAACAATAATAAAAAATCACCACCAATAACACTTGTCTATTGCTATGTCTGGCTGTGATTCACAGTCCATGAGAGGCATCACCACTGCAAAAGAAGAAAAAGTCAGGAAACAATACCTGGTAGAATGAGCTTCTCTATAAACAAACTGCTGCCATGCTCTCACAAGCAATTATAGACATATGAAATATGAATTGCCATTGATTTTTCTTCTAGAGGTCACTCTGCTCCATGTTTTACGCACTCTAGGCATTTATTTGGGCGGCAAACTGACAAGTTTTTACAGAATTAACAGAGCAATGCAATCCTTGCTCAATTGCAGGTACTTCATTATGGTTCTGTTCCTTGACACTTGTCCTTCCCAAAACTCTCTAGCAAGAGAGTCCTTGATAAAGGTGAGGAACAATGCAATTACTTGTGAAAAGAGACCATCCCAACTTGGTCAGCAAATGCTTATTTACTTCTTCTGTGCTGATGGCAGGCAAGCAGCATCAGTTGGAGGGCTGCATTTATCACAGCATAACAGTTCTGCAGATAACGTTCTGATTTGGCTAAAACTCTCCACGTTCTTGTTATTAAAAGAGGGGTGACTTCTCC
Organism: Patagioenas fasciata; assembly: GCF_037038585.1. Lineage (NCBI taxonomy): Eukaryota > Metazoa > Chordata > Aves > Columbiformes > Columbidae > Patagioenas > Patagioenas fasciata. The sequence continues at coordinate 53,027,670 of NC_092560.1, read as the reverse complement.
CGAAATGAGAAACAAGATTGCAAGTTAGTTACCTAGCAGAAGTAGCATAGCTATATGGATTTCTGTTAAAAACAGGGAAAACAAAACAAACCAAACAAAAACGAAAACAACAAACAAACAAACCTAACAAACTGAGAAAAGGTGGAAAGTTGGTTAGTGACATATGAAATTAAAAGAATCTGCTATAGATATAAAAATTATAAACTGCTGGTTGAGATAACATATAGATATAAAAATGATAATGTTGGTTATAACTGGTAAATATACTACAGGGAAAATAATCTAGATGTCTTCATCCACACACCAACAAGCCCAGCTTTTCTGCCTGTCCTGTATCTCAGCATCAATCAATGGTCCAATGGTGGACGTCCCTCTGAATTCCTTGGTGAATATCACCACTTTCTAAAATTGGGCAAAAATAATCAATCAAACTAGAGCAATTGGGATTTTTGTTGTTGTTGGCCACATTTAGTTTTTTTCAAAATGCCAAGCCTGGCTGCTAAACCTCTTCAATGAAATACTGTCTGTACTTTTACATTAATAACACTGTTCTTGAGTATCTGCATTAGATCACAGTTCTCAACAGCCTCCTGCATCACTAGACCACAAATTCATCACAAACGCTGCTAACCTTTATTTCCAATACTACAAAAAGACCCCTGTATCCTATGGTAACGTACTCTTGCAGTACATCTTCATCATCCTGGCATTTAAAGTTGGATAACTAATTCAGGTTGCATGATTAAACTTGCCTGAATTTAATTATTAAAAAAAAAAAAAAAATCACCTGTAAAGCAAGTAAACACTATTGCATGGCATATAAATACAATGTCATTACACAAAAGCAAACTGCTTCCTAATCCACAACTACTGCTGTTCAAAACTATTAGCATGTATCACTGCATGACCTTGACTGAGTCCAAATACACACACAAACATTTGATGGGATAATGTAGAGACAGCTACTTAGAAGCCAGTGGCTGCAAGAATGTTGACTGTGATTCCTGTGCATGGTCTTTGTTCCTCTGTAATCTCTCGTTGCTTTATGAATGCTTTTGAAATGCTACATTAGGCATCTTCCCCACTGAATCAGGTGTGAGAGCTGGGTCCCATGCTGAAAAGCACACTTGGAGATCTGGATGTGCTGTCATCTGGAGAAACTGGGGGAGGTTTCACATGCCTAACTTCCTTATAATTTCTTGGGGACACCCTGAACATCTTCCAGAAGCTAACATTACAAGGAAGCTGCTCAGAAAACCACACTTATTCAGAATACAACTCTTATCTCCTAGAGACTTGTCAGGAAGGACATAACAAAAAATACAGTAAATGACTTGTATTCCAAGTGTAATGTCTGTTGCAGCATGTTTGTTATCATCAGTTCATTAGCTGATATGATGCCATACTATCAGTTATTAATACCACATTTGCCTACCAATAATGATATTCTGGAAATAAAAAATAAGACGCTCAAAAAAATGGAGGATGAACTCCCCCATTCAGATACACATAACTGGAATGACATTTTCTCAGAACATTTTATTGGGAAGGTTATCACTGACCTTTTCGTTTTCCTAGAATAGACATACCCAGTTGGTTGCAACAGCATAAGAAATAAGATTTTTATCCAACCATTTTAAAACTGTAATTCTACAAAAGCAGACTCCAGCCACATCACCACTGTAAAGGCCAAGGATGTACCATGCAAACTGCTATTCTAAGAAGCTTCAAAAGCTGTGGCAGCTGGTGTATTTGTGCTGTCAGTTCACATGAATGATGCCAACACACAAAGCAGTGATACAACTTACCTAGCCAAGGTAATTCTGTAAGTGACTTGAAAATTAATCTGTTTAGTGTGTAATGGAACACCTGTATCCTCTCCTGCCTTCTTCTGAATGGAGACCATTACTCCAAAGCTTATAAACACAACAAATAACAACAACTGAAGCAACACGCTATACTTTCTTTCAACATACTAATACTCAGAGCCTATAAATTTATTTCAAACATCTAAGGCGAAAGAGAGGCTTTCTCCTCATGCTGATGCACTCACTCTCAAACGGTGAGCAGCTGGCACTTTAGGCCAGCATCGAGGTGGTTCTCCAACGGTTTGTCATTAAGGGAAATATCCAGAGGACCCATGTGCAGAATAACACTTACACCATGTGCCTCAATACCATTCGGGATACACAGATAGCTGGAAGAAAGGAACACCCATTGAAAATGTTACTGGTCATTAACATAGGAAACCATACTTAAGAGATTGCTAGGTCTACCAGACAGTAACAAACATGCTGTAGTATAAACAGGGCTTTCTTGAGCTTTAGATGCAATTGGAATAAATCTTGTCATTGGCTCTGAATTGTAATATCTGGATTTTCCTATGTCTGTTATTTCCCGCAACGTGTTGAAGGATACATGTACGCCGCAAAGCTGTTGAATACAATTAGACATTCCTGTAACAGAGGTCTTGAAAAGAAACAGCTTTCAATGCTTTTGTTGCAAGGAGAAAGAAACCAGACTAATTTCTGTATCACAGATAAAATTTTCCTTCATGCTTACTTGTTACTCTCAACTCTATTTTGTTGCATCAATACTTCTCATTGCTTTATGTAAAATTTGCATTCATTGATAACATTGGTTTACTCTGACTGTTATACCAAGCTTTGAACTAATTGCTCTCAATTAATCTGTTCCACTCTTTGATAGCTTATTTATCAGATTGGGAAAGATAGATTTAATGGTGCTTGCTGGGAACAAGTTCTTTAATTGGAAATACCAGAGTGTTTAGCTCACTTCGTGCTCCAGCAATTAAGGACAATTTGGAAATGTGTTTTTCCCCTTACTATTGTCTTCTTGATTAGATTTCCAAGGAGCAGACAAAACAAATGACGATACCACCTAGCAATATTGGTTCAAATAAAAGCCCAGCAGCCAAATTACTTACTATGAGAAATGTGAACCATCCCCATCAATTCCAATGCTGTGTTACATTCATTTTGCTGTATCTTTGCTTCCCAAGTAGGTAAATGGCAAAATTTCTTTCAAAATGCATAGCTCTATGCTTGCCTCTATACAATTATCCCTTTCCACAAATAAGCCAAATCAACAGAAGAAATTATTTTTCTTGATTAAGCTCCCACATTTCTCTTGGGATGAAACAAAGCAAACAATTAATCTTTCCTTATTTGTTCTCAGAAGAACCTGCATCCCTTAAATGTACGATAACCAGGGTACCTGTGGCAGGCAGTCGGCAGCAATTAGGCTTGTGCTGAAAATGAATGGAGTAGAGTCAGAATGCCTAATCTGCTGAGAGTTTCTACCAGAGGGCAAGGTTAGACCAGGAAAATTCCCTTGCTGTGGAAATACTGTTAAAAATTACCACTTGACTTCAGCATAATTAACAAGGTTTGGGAATTTATATGAACTGAGTAATTGAAAAGAATTAGCAAGAGATATATACATTAATCTTAACCAGTTACAATGTGCCTAATGAAATTAAAGGTTCTACTTCTACTTCATGCTTTGTTTCTGCAAACTTTTTTTCATCTGCAGAAGAAAATGTATATTAAAGACAATGATAGTCATAAGAAATTAAAAAGAAGAAACTGCATCGCAAAACTCAATTTTTATCTCAATACTTCTTGAAAATCTTCCATTATATAATTCATAGTATTCATCACAGTAAGAAACTCTATGAAAGTTTATTTTAATGTTCATGTTTTAAAAGTCAACATGAAAAATCCATATCAGAATTCTAAATTTAGGCATCATTCAGTAATGTATATTTGTTTGTAAATGTACATGCATTTAAATTTAAGTCTGGCTGAGTCAAGGCACTCTACAATCAACAGCTGCAGTAAAATGAAGGGGTTTATACTTAACTAAATCCTTATTATATTCTGATTAGAGACAATAAGCAGGTGAAAAGAAAAATAAAGGCAAGCAATGCTGAGGTGTATGGAGATGGACAATGTCAGAAGCACTTAAAACACAATTGTTATTCTCCTAGGTTACCCATGAGCACAGGACCTCCTCCCCTTATCTCACTCTGAAATCCTTCAACATATCCTGCAGAAAGGAGACATGCAAGATTGCACAAAAGCCAAGAAATGGGAAAACACACAAGGGAATTGTATCTAACAGAGGAGTCCAATTTACTGCAGGACCAAAGAAGAAGGCTCACTGACCACCTTCCCACAACCTATCTGACGAAGACTAGCCATCTCTTCTTGCTCACTTCTCCTAGCTACTGAAGGACTAGCTCCTACTTCTTGCTTAAGCAGCCCTTCTTGCAAAGAATTTTTCTGTTCCTGTGTTCTTTCCCTGCAATATCTATAAAGCCGAAGTTCAAGAATTACTACATATTTAAGTCAGTATGTTTCTGGTAAAAACCTTTGATGAGTTCCACAGGTGCTGTTTTTTTTTCCCTTTAGAATAGTCTACACTAACGGATACAAACAATGTTAGATGAAAACATTAAAGATATTATGGTACACTTCAAAGTGAAGAATTGTCAGGTTAAGTTCATCAAACTTTATTTAAGCTTCCTTATGTGTAAAGATTTACTTAATGTTGCTTACGTGATCCCAATACCACTTCTTCCTCCCAGAATCAGTTCTTCATCCAAAGTACAGAATGGATGATATTCAGTTATTCAGCATATATTCAATATTTTCTTTACTTCCACTTAAAAATGTGACCCATGTCTTTTATGCAAATTCAAATTCTGCTATAAAGACTGAATTATTCACTTCTTCATGAAGTATTTTCCCCAGCCCTCATGTGCCATTTATAAATGTCCAAAGAATATTAATGATTGGTCTTCGGTCACACAAAGAGTGTAGGCAAAAGAATACTATCAGACTGCATAAAGGCCATGATTTGGCAGACCTTGGTCGAAACTACATGCTAATTTAATGCTGTACACTACTGAACAACCATAACAGAACACAATGTGTTGCACTACACAGGTGATAACAAAATACTCTTTCACTAGAATATTAGTTTTTTCCTTCATTGACAATTAATTAAGTAACTTTACAGATTAATTTCGAAGAAAAAGTCCTTAAGACTTAACTTGCCTTTAAAGTCCAGTTTCAAAAAGCAATAGGCATTTGTAGACACACATGCAAAAGAATTAGCTTATGTAAAACAACACAGAGTAGGAAATGAAAATGTGTTTAAAATGCTGTAGATTGATTAAAAAGATCGAAGAAACAGAGTATTTCTACTGTACTTCAGGTGGTGATAATAAAGACTTTTTTCAAGACTTACAGCTTCTTCCTTCTTCCCTTGCTTCCCTATAATGGAAAAAAACAGGTTGATCTTCCCCATCTCTCCCTCAAAGAAGCTCACACAAAATATTTATTTATTAAGGGAAAAGAAAATTTAATGCCTGTATGTCAAATGAGGAGTTGCCTTCAGGATAAGGAAGGTGACTATTTTTTTTTCTTCCATCATGGCTAAATGAAATAAGTATCTCACACTTTGTGTTGCTCTAGAAGGGATCATGGCTATTAGAATAACTGGCCATTAGCAGACTACAGAGACTGCAGCAGTGCACCAGCCCTTGAATTTTAATATCCCTAGTTCTGCTTTAGCAGGCTGTGACATCTTAGGCAAAGAACTTAATTTCTTTCTCCCACCTCTTAAAATAACTTAGCAGTTATTCTGAGCATATGCAGGTCATGACAGAGACCATTTCTCACTGTATATAAATGCATAATTATTACCATTTGATGTTCATTTTAACTTGGGTGAAAGTATGTGATACAATACTATTGATATACAGTATAATGAATGGGTTTGAAACTGTAGTGACTTCTAATGTAAATTCTGCTTTTAACTGTGTAAAATTTATTTCAATCAGTTTTAACATATAAGAGGGAAATGAGAGAGAATTTCATACAGTACAATTCTATACAGCAAAAGCAAAGAGATTATTTAAGATGAAGAAAAAATATGAAGCATAAACCACAATTTAGCACCACTTGAAAAGCAAAAAAATGTAACTCTTAAAACATAAACCAGGTAGCATACTTGAAAAATGCTTGGAATATTTCTGCAGGAAATAGCTCTGCAAACGGACAGTCTTAATAAATGCCTCCCCTTTAAATTATCTATAGAATTATTTTGCTTTCCCATTTTCTTTTGCTTTCCATCTCCTCTTAAAAAATATGCAATCCTGCACATGCCAACCACACTTCTTTAAAATCCACAGCCATCTAAAACCAGCTATGTATCTGTACCACTGAAGAAACACGTATGCACAACAGAATCTTAAGAGAGCTGGTCACAGCAATGATGGATTTAAGTTATTAACCGATCAAAAAAAGATGGATGGTGGTCTGCTTTTCTTAATCTACATCATCATCTAGATCTATTTAAAGATATGTGGTACACTAACAAACTTAGTTAAGGTTTCGATAAAATCAGTAGAATAATCTGCCTTGTTACATTGAGACTGTATCGATCAATAAAATCACTTGTACTAGGAAAGTACTGTTAAGTACTGACAATCCCAGCCATTAATATTATTTAACTCTCTGCTCACAATCTTTAATGAGGACAAAGAACATTTTGTCTTTTTATACTTATCATACCTTTGCTTTTAGAGCTCCTCACAGGTACAGTTTACCCTTGACTACTGCAAGCTAAGTGGAGTCAGAGAAGGAAGACACTGAATAAATTTGGATAATGGAGAGAATTTTCAATGTGATTAATAGGTGTGGTGATTCAACACACTTACCAGCAAAACATCAGTTAAATCTTATTTTGCTGAATCCAACTTTTGCTTGTAACTTTCTAATGCTAGACTCATTCCTCCCAAAGTATTCACCTGCATTTAAAACAAAACTGGTTTCCAGAAACAGCAATCAGGAAGATAAGCATCTGTTCTGGACCTTTTTTTTCTGCAAATAAGCCAATTTGGTCTTAAATTAGTTAGAAATAGATCCCAATAGTAAATTTGTACATAGGAAAAAGGGAAGGATTGCCTCTGCAGAAATCTTTGTGGTTGCTAATGAATGAAGGAAGTAAAAGCGAATTCTGTCCAGCTCCTGCTCTCAGATATAGGGAATGGTCAAACAGAAGCCCAGTGGGGAAAAAAGCACAGGTCAGCCATGCACAGAATGCAGTGAAGAAGAACAAAAAATGGCCAAAATTTTGCACAGAAGTTTTATAGCTTAAAATTTCTCCCTCCTAGTTTAGCTTTTAAATATATAGCCAGTTACCTCCCATTTGTGAAGTTCTTTGTCTTGAAAGGTGTTTGCATTTACAAGAGGCTTTGCACAGTGGTATCTGACCTGCATACCTCTTCATTACATCAATATGATTCACCATGTCTTCTCAATCATATGATTCAATATTCTTTATTTAAGAATATTGTTTGTGATACATACAGGGCTCAGTTCATGAAAACACATTAATGTTTAATCAAATTTAATAACAAGCTGAAACACAAGAATGTGTTTAATTACTTTAAGGACTATATAAGAAAGGTCATAATCGTTCAGTCCAAAGTCCATTTAGTATTGCATCCTATCTCCAAAAATGGCTATATGGATACCAAGGAAGACTAAAAATGATCAAGACTAACATATGAGACCTTTTCCTTCAATACTCCAGCAGCCTTGAAGGTCATTTCCAGCTTGAGGATCTATGCTTGGCATAAACTTCTCTTCCATGAACCCTTCCAGTCCTCCATTGAACCAATTTTAAATTTTGCATTCCCAACACCCTTTGGCAAAGACACACAGCTACACAGGAATAGCTAAATACTTGATACAGAATTCATTTCTGAGAATTTAAAGGAAAAACAATTGTAAAGAATACTAACAGAGTGGATTAATCTGAACTGCACGGAAATAAAATTCGAATAGCTGAATCATCATTGAATACTTTTAAGATCATTTTGTCCTTACATTTTCAGAACTAAATAGTAACAAACTTAATTCATTTTTATGGGGCAAAAGCAAACTAACGTGTCATAGAAGTGCACGTATCACATGCAGAGATCTCAATATTTCTAAACAGCTCCAACTACCCTGGTTCAAGAACCTCTAGAGACATTACATTTTTTTTCTTCTTTAATATTAATAATGGAATGTAAAGAACTCTTTCGCTTAGAAATCACTTACTGATTGCTTCTGATCCTAGAGAACTATGTCAGCTTCAAGCAGCCCACAAACCGAGATCTCCCTGCCTTTATATGAAATCCTAGCTTTTGTTCTGCCTAGCAGAACTCAGGCTGACTTTTATGTACTATTAATACCATGGGACATTTTTTTCTCTACTTCAAAAAGAGAAAACAGTGGAAAATCCAGTGCATTAGCAAGGGTTTGTTTTCCTCCCTTTCTGATCCTACTCCAGCCAAGATGGCTCCAAAGCAGTATTTCAGCTACAGTTACAGAGGACGAGTATGTAGCTACTGAAAGGCAAAGCTCTAGACAATGCACCATGTGAACTACTTGCAGACTGGCATCAGGAGTCTAGACAGCTTTTCTTAGAGCAGAGACCTCTCCAGTTTTCTTGAGGATGGACAAGGTTATAAATGACTGAGTTTGCATTCCTTCTTGTTACAACAGCAAGAGGCCAACAGAAATTGAATCACTTAGGCAGTGAAGAACTAACAAAACTTCGAACTTGGTGATGGAAAACTTTTTCTTCACAATTGGAGAAAAACCCCTGAGAAATCAAATTATCTCACACCTTAAAATGATACAAAAAGGGGAAATGACTGACACTCAAAGAAAAGAGAAGACTCTTATCCTCGGTTGCAATATAAAACACTGTATTTGCTCTGGAATGGTCTGCAACAGAGTTTCCAAATCAACAAAAAGATCCCTTCCATATTTTAATTCTCTTAACTGAATCTAAAACTTTCATGAAGCAACAGCACACAACTAGAGCAACTTAAAAGAAGACAGTCCAAAAGCTTTAGAATCCAATTTGGATTGATGACTAAAATCAGAGGTTTGTTGTTGTTGTTTGTGTGTGTGTGGTTTTTTGTTTGTTTCCCCTGGGGCTAAGGAAGGTTATTTTATCTTTCCATCCAGATTTATTGATTTGTTCATACTCACTGTCCAGTCAGAAAAGGCTATTTATTTATTTAAACTTTACCACAAGGAATTTAGTATCAACACTTATTGAAGTCATCACAGAAAATTATCACAGCCTGTGAAGAAATGGCACCTTGGGCCAAATTTTCTGTAAGACAGTTCTTCTGCAGTCACTAACTACAGAAAGCTCATTACTCTTCATTTTTTTCACTGTTGCTCTTCAACTGTTGCCCCCAAAAGAGTAAAAAACGACAATATAATAAGTGATTTTTCTTCTTTATATTTCTGATGAACTTACTCAAAAAGCAACTACACGTTATTCATCACTCCAATCCACTGTTTTCCTAAATCCACCCTGCTGGAAACTAAGACAGCTAAGGAGTATGGGATTGGATTCTGCTTTCTTAAGAGCGAAAACATAATAGATATGATTTTATTTATCTTTTTCAGGAAGGATTGGTAGTTAAAATATTATTAAAGATAATTACATTTAAAGAATACTGAAATATAGGTCAAAGTGTTTCTCAGAACTCCAGATTATTTCCTTATATGGAAAACAAATCTCTAGTCCAGTTTCACAAACCCCATAATTCATTTTGAAGATTTGGATTCCTGAAACTGCTGGAATGTTGAAGTTCATCAAGTCTTCAAGTCTCACAGCCAAGCAGCACTTTAACCAATCTTATCTCCAGGAATCAGGACTGTTCTCTTTGTAAAAAGTTCAAGACTAAATAAGAGGCAAGTATGTTTTCTTGACCTCAGCCAAGAGAGAAATATTAGCTCTACATATTAAGTCTCGTTAAAGACATATGTACATACAGATCCTACATACATAGAGAACAGTTCAGAAGGTTTACAGCCCTCTGTTTTACATTAGAGTCTTGCCAGTCACAAGAAGAATTTCTTCAGGTCACCCAGACCACAAGAAATGAGTTAGTAACATTTAGCTCATCAAAAATAGGGGCCTCCTCCAAAATCTCTCTCCATAATCAAACAATTTTAGTGAAGACTAGCAGCAGCTACACAGTCTTGTGGTGAGGTATGGGTGCCACTTCACAGTGAATTCCACTAAGGATACCCGTCATATTGTTGGACTGATGATGTCAGCAAATAATGATACTTCCTCTGCCCAAGGGGGTTGGAAAATATCTATTGCATTGAACTTTAAAAGGCAGACCCGTCAAAGGGCTTGTCTCTGGGGCAGACAGACTGGATGGCAGTAACATCCAGTGTCATCTTACTGGGACATGGATGTGACCTACCTCAAAATCAGTAGAGAGCAAGTGGCTAGATTAAATTTTTCCTCACTACCAGTTAACTGGAAATAAACTCCATAAAAAATGCTCATCTAAGAGGACATCATATAAAATCTATTTGTAACAAATACTCATTGGATTGATGACACAGTTGCAGCTGCTTCAATAACCAATTAGATAAGGTCCTTCAGTGCTGCCCTCAGGATTCCCAACAAAGTTTTCAATGTCTAAAATAAAACCTCAACTACCTATTCAGTTGGTCCATTACACAAAAGGACTTACTGAACTCACACACAACAATAATCGTGCAAAAGGCAGCATTTCAAGTGATCTATATCTCGTTTAAACACACTCCCAAAGCAGACCACATTCCTGTGATAAACATCAGTCTGATACTATGGAGTAGATTTAAAACAACAACAACAAAACCCCAAAACCCAAACAACCACCACCCAGAAGCTACAATGCTGATTAACAGTCTGCTGTATCATCTTCCACAGTTACCTTTACCTTCTAGTACATTTAAGCAAACATATTTTTTCAGGCTCAAAAACAGACTAACAGGAGTCACACACTTCCAATGCAGGTCCAGCTGGCTCTCAAATTAGAGGCTCTCTACACAACCAGCTACTTCAAATCTGATTTTTTTTACCTTTTTTCAACACCAAACTCCTCAGGAAGCATGTCATAAGAAGATATTTTGTAACCATAAACAAATCATAGCTAACTTCAAATCTTGGTGCAATCTAAAACTACTATCAGAGAGATTTTTGTCAGTTATAGTGTAATCTAATGATTTACTATTGAAATTGTAAATCAAACCCACCTGGATTATCATCGCTGCTGTATTACAAGATACAAGCTCAGATATACAAGTAAGTAGGAAGTCACAGTTTATATCACACACTCATTGATTTATGGTAACTCTTAGCTGGTAGCCACCACAAGGCAATTAGAGCAGGTTTAATCCTCTTCCACCATCAGTAACAGGTATTTTCTTATTCAGTGAAGACTGAATCAACTCAAGTCCTGCATTAAGATCATGCACAGGGACAGTTACCACTGATCAGCAGAGTAGCAATAGCTTACTGCTTCATACTAATTTGCTTGAATATTTGGGGCCACAGCTCATCATTCATTTAATCTTTGCATGTGTTTCATCATTAATAAATTAAACACAATCTCTTTTCCTCTCGTCAGTCGACTGCTCTCAGTATTCACAAGGATTCTGCATTATTATTATTATACATGTAGGTGGAACTACTACACCTACTAGTGCTGACTACTCAATTGTTCCATTGTATTGAAAACAAAAGTTGTAAATTCCATTCAAACTTGTAAAGTATGAAAGTTACTATAGATATACCATTCTTTCACAATGCCATGAAAACTGGTCTATTATAACAAGAAAAATAGTCCCACTCAGCATTTAAAAAATGAGAAAAATAAGTCATCTCATGAATGTTAGCTGACAGCTTATACTGATAAATTTAAGAAAATTAATATCAGTATCTGACAATTTAATAATATTTGGCTTATTCATAATTTTGATATTCTTCAGCAAGATACAATGAAATTATTTTGAGCTCAAATCCATCCACTCCAAGAAACAAACAATTTGTGTGGAAAGGGTGTAAGAGGGTGCTTTCATCATTAAAAGGTCACAAAGAAGTAATAAGGCATTGGCAACTGCAGCACCTTCTGGCTCAGGCAGGGGAACATCTTGCTTTCTTTACTACTTGATAGAGACTGGTTCTGCTTTTCTAATTTCATACCATTATTTTAATTGGCGTTAAACTATAGAAGACTACTTAATTAAAAATATATTAAGAAATCAATATGATTAGACCATGTCAGATACAGGTCTGTACTTGACAGCCATTTGCATGTCATGCTATTTCTTGCCTGTACAGGTTTCCGAGATGCAAAGTGCAATCATGAGTAATGAAGGGGTAATGGGTTCAACCTGGAACCCACCTGGACACATTCCTGTGTAGCCTCATCTAAGTGTTCCTGCTCCGGCGGGAGGATTGAACTAGATGATCTTTTGAGGTCCCTTCCAATCCCTAACATTCTGTGATTCTGTGATTGCATAAAACAAGTTATTTGAATTTAACATCTGTGTAAAAGCTAAATCTCTGCATGACATTCTGGCTGGTTTTGAAAGAACAGTTAACAACTACCATGACTCCAGAAGACTTTACCAGCTGTACAAATAACTGGCTACTAGTACCACCATAGACAAGCAATGGTAGCAGCCAAACTGCTCTTACAGATTAACTCTCACTAGTATCAACTGAAAATATGTTTGAAATATTTTATATGCATGGTGTTAAACTAAAACTGATCATGTCTTCTGAAATTGCAGTACGTTCCTACACGGTGTCTTGGAAAATGCTTGGCACTATTAAAATTCTTGTGATAACTTAAGTGTCTTAATATGAACTTTTAATTGTCTAAAATCATGCTCTCTTTATTTTAACAGTTAAAATTTCACTGATAATTAGTTCTGCTTTCTGTCAGCAGAAACAGAAATTAATGACTTTGAGAAAAGCATTTATGATTTTTGTTCTTGATTTAGTTTAGTATGCACATTACTGTGGATATAACTTAGAGGCTTGTCATTTTTTAATCAGATGACATCCAGCAGTCCCTTCCAACCTAAACCACTGCATATTCATATGACAGCAAATGGTGTCAGAAGAGGGGAAAAGTGAATTACATGTAAAAGACTGAACACGAGATGACTAACTCTTCCAGTAGGGGGAGATGTTCTTTTAAAGTTTATCAGCAACTAAAAAGTGTTAAACAATTTACACTTCTCTCTCTTTAACAAAATCAACCTCGTAAGAGAAATAAGTGCATGTGCCTTAGTAGTGATACTATCCAAAAGGTAGTTGTATGAAAATCAGAAAAATACACAAAATTTACAGCAAATGGCTGTAAGAGAAAAACGTACTGATGATGGAGAAAGCGGTGTTGACAGCCATCAAACCCAAAAAGGCCCTATTCCTTTTTAAAGCCAAAGTGTCTGCAACAGCACTTTTTTTTTTCACCCATACAATAAACGTAGCCTTTAGTTACCAAAGATGCAACAATACCACAGAGAAAGAAAAAAAAGCATTATTTTTTCATGTTAGTACCACTAAATATTATAAAAATAAAATAATAAACACACTCTCTGTATCTTAGAACAAAATCTCAGCTGTGTTTTCCTCCTTATTTCCAAATTTCTTTTTAGAAGTTTAAGGTCAGAAGTAATACTGTCTCATGTCACACTATAATTCTATTCTCCTCCTAAAGCCATTTTCTTTTACAAACCTTCCTGAGAATCAGGGAGGTTCCTGAACAGTACATGTTACCATCTATTTTTTATGAATGCTGCTCACTGTCCATTATGTTGCCGTTCACCGTTCTTCCAGTTGTGCCACTGCAACAGGGGATGATGACATAAATCAGGTCTCTGAAATGTTTGTACTTTGATCTGAGCAAAAATAGAATACTCTCACTCTTGCCTTCTTCCCAAACCAATTATCTTTTGACTCAGATAACTTCTATGATCTCCTTCAAAAAGTAGCACTTGCATCAGTACAGCCGAAGGGTACAGTGAACTGGGAACATGCCTAGAGGAACACCTTAATCTGGCTTTGTCTCCAGAGAAATGGCTGTGAAAGTACACCACAGGGCACTTTTAAAGCAATCATGGTGAGAGCAGAAATGCCATTTATTAAAAAAGGCTGGGATTTGTCAGTGTTATATTGTGTCTATACATGTGAGCTGATGCTGAAAACTCTCTTCACAGTCTGTAGCAAACCAGAACCCAAACAGGTAGAGTCTGGGACTTTTAATGTAAGTTTCAAATATGGGATGACAGATGCCTATTTCAGCTAGATGAACAATTCAGATATAGGCATGTACAGTAGAGGGATATGAATTTGATGAGCTGATTCATCCCTAGTCTGTCTAAATACAGGTGAATTACTAGCAAATAAAGCCTCCTAGTATCTCTTCTGTAACACTTTTGATTGGCACAGTCAGAACAACTTTGGAAAGAATAACATTATTTTCCTCATTTTAGGCACAGTAAAATGAAGTAAAACACCCTTCTTCATATCTGCTGTATCTTCAAATGCTTTGGATACTACTACTCTGAAAATAGATGCCACTTTTACTGTCACAGGGGTGAGAGGAGACTTGCCTGCAAATACAACTCTAAGCCTTGCCGTCGCTGCTCCAGAACCTTGGGAACCCAGTTTCTCACGTGCTTTGAAGGGATCTCTGGAGTTCTTATGAACTTCTTGAGCTGCAAATGAAAAGAAACACATACAGAAACAAAGCACAACAATGTTGATCTAAAGTGAACATCTTTATGTTAGAGATGAGGCAGTACAGGTAAGATAATGCATAAAGGACAACAGCATGACAATGAAGTCACTCACCATCAGCTCAGTGAAGTACCAGCAGACTTCATACCTACAGGTTGCAGATAAAAATCTCCATGTCTAGCAGCCCTGTACAGTGAAGAGGAATGCTACTAATAATTTCTTGTAACTAACAGCCTTAAAACAAAATGGCAAGAACTACAGAAGAATACTTGAAATGAGTTCCATGTTAGTCAGCCTAGAACGATACCTCACAATTTCACTGCAGTGTACCAAGTTATGAGCTTGCTAAGTGAGGTGACAAAACAACGCAGGAATTTCTAACTCTGGATTTAGGCAACTATGAGCAGATGGCAGAAGTACAGGGAGAAGATCTAACAATTTCTGTCAAGAGCTGGCAATCAAGAGAGCAAAACATTTGTGTGCTCAAACTGCAACAAGAGATTGACAGTTGTGTTTAATATCTTATATATAGAAATATTAATAGCAAGATTGCCACTGAATATATTTCCAAGAGAGCTCCATAACTATTGCTCTAAAGATTTGCACAGGAAAACTTTTATAGATATATATGGAAATGTGTACATGCATACATATGAGTGTATATAGATATACACAAACATAAATTCTGACAACACTAAGAATTCTCTCATTGGAGCAACATATTTTTACAAAACAAAAAAAAATTAACATTTTTCTCAAAATTACAGAGCAAAAATAATAACTGGAATAGACTCCATTGCATTTTAATAGAAGGCAATATTACACATTCTTTCTGTTGGATATTGCCTCTGAGTAAATCAGAGGCAAGGAATGAACGGAAGGAAACTCAAAATTGACTTTGACATGCATGCCCATGGGAGACTGAGAATTTACATTTCATCTTTGAGCTTGCTGAGATGTCACTTCAGGAAAAAGCAGTGCCAACATATCAACGTCTCTACAATCACAAGTAACGAAGCTGCAGAAAGGAAACCTCAATTGCACTGGAAACATTTTGCAACTTCCTTATTTCTTCACAGTGCTAAATTAAAATTAAACATGAAGTGAGAAAAGCAACCCACCAAAACAAAATCCCAAACCCATGTACTTTTACTGACTGTCTTAAAGCCAGGATATAAACTCCATTTTTTTTCCTCTAAATTGGTCAAGAATGTTGAAGAAGATACGGTCACAGCTGTTGCAAACTATGACAGCACCTGCAGATGAGTAACAAATGAGGAGAATGCTCCAGATGAGGGGATACAAATCTGAAACAATACAAGTGTCCACCAAGGTCTAGCTGCTTATGAGATACTCTGTCGCTACTGCCTCAGCTGATGATTAACAATTTTATTGTGCTCTGTGTTACATAAAGCATCCACTAAACAGTTGCTTAAATGTGCAAGCACAGGCACTAGGTGTAGGTACAAAGCACAAGCCATACAGATGTACAAAGAATAAATGATCAGCCCACTTTCTTATCCTTACAATAATCCAATAATATATTGCAACAAATAACGATTACAATGTCAAAGAACATGAAGCAAATCTATGTATGTGTTTTAGTTATATTGCTTCATACCTGTCCCTACACAAGAAATATTTATCTGAGGACAACTACTGGCTGTAATACTTTCCTATCACAAACTGACCTGACGCCTATTTACCATACTGTAGTCTCTATTTTCTGCAAAACTGAAAGATGGCTCAAATTATCAAGCAAAAAATTATTTGCCCAAGTGTGAAAAGTCAAAATGATTTAAAGCAGACACCAATAATTCAAAAATCATAAATTACTTACAAACCAAGATATAGAGAATTTAAGATTTTTGTAGATTTCACTGCAGTAGTGGTAACACTGTCACCTTCTAGCATTCTGGTGCTTAAAAAGTACTACCAGTATTTCCAAAAGTAAAGGGAAAAAGGTATAATAAAATGGCATTTGAGAATAAATATCAATAAATGGTTGTATTTTTAATTGTTCTACAGATAGAAATAATTTAATTCTTTCTACAAACCTTGCCATATTAGAATAATAAAGTAATTAATAATACAATACTGTGATGTGAATGGTACACAATCTGAAAGGCCTGGTTTGTTGCTCACAACCATGACAAAATATAATAGTCTATGCAAATTATTTTAAAAAAATCCAACAGTAGTGGATGTTTTCTGTCAAGGGAATAACTAGCACTCCTGAATTTGCACTCCTGGTGTAGCATGTCAGTCTTGAAAAGATTTTAAACTGTTTCCACTACAGCTAGATTGCACAAGGAGTGGAGCTTTTTTTTTTTTTATACAACTGGAATGTAAGAAAGGCTGAACCCTGGAAGAAGATAAATCCAGCCACATTCTTGGAAATGCCTTTGTTTAAAAACAAACAAACAAACAAAAAACCCCCAACAACAAGTTAATCAAAACATTAATTGGCATTTTGATGAACAAATAATGTCCTCTATGAGCAACTCAGTCCCTCCTTCCTCCATGTGACGCCAGTGAAGCATGTCCTTCTCTGGTAAAAGACACAATCCCCCATTTTCTACCACAGTCGCTCTCTACAGAAGCTTTGTTTCTTCTCTTCACTACAGACATCTCCAGCACTAAAGGCACTTTGAATATGCAGTAAGTCTAAAGGTACCTTTCTGCTTGCCCTGTACTCACAGCAATTTAGAGTGAAACTTAAATTTTAAATTAAAGGGGAAGAGAGGAACAAAAAATGAATACCCTATTGGCATGCTGAAAGCAAACTGGTAGCTGGACCTGAGTACAAATGGTGTCATAGGATGAGAACAAATTGTTCACAAAGAACAATTGAGGTGCAAGTTCAAAATACTCTTCTCCAGTAAAAACTGTTCAAATACACACCCTGATTTTTTAAGGGTGTTGAGATTTTCTGCTCTAACACAAAAGAGAGAAAAAGGGGTGAAACCGCATACTGTATTACTAGAGAATGCTTTCTCCAGGATTTCTGTAACACTGAAAGCACTAAGAAAGGTTCAGGGCATGAGCTGTTCAACCATGTTTACTGAAATTTTACTACAACTTCAAAAGTAAGACCCAAGAAGTATATTGTTGCCAAAATATGCAAAGTGCTTTGCATTTGTACAGGGAACAAACAAGAAAAAGCCACTATCAATCTTGCAGAGTAACATAAACAGACAGTAAGTAGATGAGGAGTAAGATGAAACAAACTGAAGAGTGGTGCACGGTGTCTGGTTAGAACATCTGTTTTTCAGGTTTGTCTATTTTGCTGCTATTTCTGCAGAGAGAGAAATGGACAATCATTTATGTTTTTTCTGGTGTTCCATGGAGAAATCTCTATAAAGGGAGTTACTGCAGAGGAAGCAATGTTCAAGGAGATAAACCTGAGAGTGAGACTGCAGTCATTCTTAAGTTTTGTGTGAAGTAATTGTACAATACCAGAAATTACAGTGAAATTAGACAACAACAAAAGAACAAAAAATGGAGGCATTCAGTGCTTTTTTTGCCCCAGTCTTTAATACTACAGAGAGGCCTTGGGCTGCCTGGTCCCCTGAGTTGGAGGGGAATGGTTGCAGGAACAGTGACTTTCCATTTATATACACTGAATTTGTAAGGGACCAGCTGCATAAGCTGAATGTTCACAAGTCTATGATGCGATTCATCACACGATACTGAAGGAGTCAGCAGGTGTTATGGGCAGGACCCCTCTGGTCATTTACCAAATGTCTTGCTGGCTGACAGCAGCTTAGCGTGAGTCAGTAGTGTGTGCCCAGGCAGCCCAGAGGCAAACTCCATCCTGGGGGGCATTAAACACAGCACAGCCAGTGCTCAGAAGAGGGGCTTGTCCCTGGATTAAGCCTTGGTGTGGCCTCACCAAGAGTGCTGTGTACAGTTCTGCACCCAGCAATTTAAAAAGGATGTGAAGGTCCTTGAATGCATACAGAGGAGGGCAACAAAGCTGCTGAAAGGGCTGGAAGGCATGTCCTGTGAGGAGTGGCTGAGTCCTTTGGGCTTGTCTAGTTCAGAGAAAAGGAGGCTGAAGGGTACACTCACTGCTCTCTACAGCTTTCCCAGGATGGGGTGTAGAGAGGAAAGTGCTGAGCTCTTCTCCCTGGTACCCAGTGATAGGATGACTGGGAATGGTTCAAAGCTGTGTCAGACATTAGGAAACATTTATTTACTGAGAGGGAGGGAAATGGCTTCTTGGAGAGGTGATAATAGTAATAATACACTTTAATTCCAGGCCAGGCCTGAAGGGGTCATGCAGCTGGACTAGATGATTGTTCTAGGTCCCTTCCAACTAAAATATTCTATTCTATTCTATTCTATTCTATTCTATTCTATTCTATTCTATTCTATTCTATTCTATTCTATTCTATTCTATTCTATTCTATTCTATTCTATTCTATTCTATTCTATTCTATTCTATTCTATCCTATCCTATCCTATCCTATCCTATCCTATCCTATCCTATCCTATCCTATCCTATCCTATCCTATCCTATGCCAGGCCATGCCATGCCATGCCATGCCATCTCACCTACAGGAGATGATCTACTTGGGTAGGGTGCATTTGAAGCATATAAATCCTGATTTTCCCCTCATAATGCTTCCTAACTTATCTAGTTATATAATCTCTACTCACCTGCTTTACTTTCAATTGCAGGATTATTGTCATAGGTAACATAAAACACATGTATTGCAAGGCTTGGTGTGAGCTGCTACTGATTCTAACACTGTTGAATATGATGCCACAAGAGCTATGCGAACATAAGAAGCAAAATATCTGAGGCATATCTGAATTACAACAATAAACAAGGAAATCAGTATTAAAAAGCGGCAGCTGATACCACAACTGGGCCAAGAAGCAATAAAGCAAGAAATCCTAGCATATCTTAATTATGGTGCAGTAAAGCAAAATACATTCTTGTTCTTTGGACTTTGAGGGTCACCACACAGATGGCTCAATAGATGCCCTTCATTGACCCAAGTTTGCTTATATCCATGTACCATATAATGCCGGCAAAATCCATCCTTTCTACCACTAGAGTAATGCTTTTTCCCTGAATGAGATGATTCCTAAGCTGACTCAGGGCCACCAGCAAACATGCTGGTGTGGGTAAGCTCCTCTGAGACTGCAGTGGCAGGAGCTGTAAATACTCACACTCCTCTCTGCCATTTGTAGAGAAAACTTGTCCATATGGAAGGCTAGCAGCACCAGTCAAAGCAGCTGAGTTGAGCGTGCACATATTCCACTGCCACTGAGAGCTGCAAACCAATAAACATTAAGTTGAGCCAGGTCCTAGGAATGAAGGACTGAAGCTCTTCAGTTGCAGCCCCACCACTGGCGATAGGCTGCAATGCTTTTTCAGAATTCTGCTTCACAGTACTTAGCCTCCATAAGGCAGTAAAAATGTAAAACTTGCCTTTCAGCTGCATAACCGTATAGCAGCATCCACTTCAGCCTGGAGAGGAGAAATCATACTTTAACAGTGAACAAAACAATTTAAATTTCATTATATGAAGAGTAGCAGACTGAGTTGGTCTACTCAGTCTTTTTTATGTCTAGTTTCCTAGTGTATACAACTTGTTTCCTCAGCTTTACATACAGCAGGTTAGCAATACAGTTTACAGTACTAACAAATTATTTGCCTAATTGGATAAAACCAAAAAATGTATTTATTATAGGAATGTGTCTCATTCTGTGATTTTACAAGAAGAAAAAAAAAACCATACTACTGACAGTATTTCAGGAATACAGCATGTAAACAATAATCAAAAAGAAAAAACCAGTTAATAAAATCTAAGAAGTCATCATCCCCTTCCACAAAATAGAAAAGAACCTGAGTAAGTTGGGAACTCGTTTCTAGAGACATGAATCACAAGATGTAGTTAAGATAAACCATGTATAGTAACAATTTCAAGAGAAAGGGAAACATCACAACTACGGGAAAACCAAAGTTACATCTTATAAAGAAAGAGATCACTACCTTTTTATGAAGTGCATGGAATTCACTATACCTCTTCTCCACAAAATGTTTCCTTCCACTCATTAGCACCTCTATTTTAAAGACCTGAAAATTGTAAGTAATAAAAAAGAGATTAATATTACTTGCACAAACAGCTCTGTGATATGACTGTGTATATTTTACTATGGAGGTTCCTGTAGGTGGTCCCAAAAAGTCCATGATAACTCATGAGGTGCAGAAATACAACAACAAATAAGGTGAAGTACAGCTGAATCTTCTGTTAACAAGTTTGTTCAACAAGCATAGAAAAAGCTAAGTTAAGCTTGGACTGTCTACTGTACATTAAGAACTAAGCACTAAAATATTCCCTTTCAGAAAGATTTAATATATTTTGAAGTAGATAAAAATATTTTTTTAAAAGGATGGTAAGAACAAAAAAAAAAAGGAGAAAAGAAATAAAGATTAATTATTTTTCCCTCTAACAATACAGCATACTAACACACACACACTTGTTCAGTAAGAACTGGATAACAGATACAGTATGATATGCATGGAAAAGGATAAATAAATGCAAACACTATATTGTAGGTGAATTTCCTCCCAGCCTACAAATTCATCTGCAGTCTCAGCTGAGCTTTTGCTACCACCTATGCCCTAGGAAAACAAACCAAACCAAAACAACAACAACAACAACAAAAAAACCCACATAGCAAATGCTTGTTTTCTTTGTATGATGCAAGTGACAGCTTTTGTTTCTGCTTCTGGAAGGTTGAAAGTCCAGGAGAAGAAGCTCTCTGGATCTACTAATTAGTAGTCACTAACATGACATCTTCTTGATTCTCAGGTCACTGGGTCAGTTCTGAGGTCAAGTGATGAGAAATATTTTGAAGTACTCAAGAAAGCATGGTCATTTAAATGAAGACAATCTCAGCAGAAAAGGAATACAGAAAGGGTGCCTGGTCTATCTAGGAGTTCTTTGTTTTCTGTTTTGCCCAGAAAATGCTGGAAATAATTATTTCCAGGACAATAAGTGATGAAGTTCAGGACAGATGATTACATCAAGACCCAAGACTTAGGTCAAATAAATAGTTATTTTAAATAAATTTGCAAAAAGTTGTTATGCTTGAATGGAGGAAAAAAAAGGAGTTTCTGTCACAACATAACCAGCTAGCACTGATCAGAGCAAACACACAGAAACCATGCTGGATAAACACTTTATATTGTCCACTCGAACCTGCCTTTCAAACAGGTCAAAATGCTATACTTTCCCTGGCTAGACAAAGCACATTAGGAACAGATACCATTTTATTTAATCCAGACTGAAATGTGTCTACCTTTGTTTGAATGCAGTATGGATGGGATTGCAGTCATTTCACACCAATGTTTACATAACCAAAATTAGTTCAGATCATTGTAATCCATCAAAATAACTTGGGCTATATGCTACCTCTTTGAAGAGGACTGTTTCTGTGTTCTAATCACTGCGAGCAGATGACCTTATTTGGGTGCATTGATTTCCGTCCACCCCCATCTATTTTAGACTATTTTGGGAGAACAGCTATTGGCTATTAAAAAATTTTCCTCTACAAGTGAAAAAACTCCAAGGCACCCTTAGGAATAAATCCTAAGTTCAGAGTTGTAAAGAGCATCACATGCAAAGAAAAATCAATGTAGGCTTTTTTCTTTAGTTGAGACTTAACATCCTAATTATATGAGAGGAAAACATTATTTACATCTTATATTCTACACAGTGTATGAAAGAAGTAGTTTTGTGAGGAAGAAAATTGATCGCAGAGGAAAGCCACTGCTTCAAAGGAATTTCAAGGATAACTTAGTAGGAAGAATGGATAAAAAAATATGAACCTAGTTAAATTAGAAGTGACCATGAGTCACTAGTTAAGGTGTTGCAACTGTTTTGAATTAACCTGATATTAGATCTCCAGCAACTACAAGGAACTGAGAACATCTACTTACACCTCAGTCACTGTTAGATTAGCCCTTTTGTTGGCTACAGGGTTTGCCAAACAATTTGGAGAAGTTGAAGGGGCTCCTGCCTCAGCTATAAGCACTTGCTTGACAGGTAACTCGCTCATGAATCATGGCTTGGCTTGTGCAGTCCCATTTTGGCTTTAGTCATATATGTGCAACTTCGAGAAACATATTTCCCTCTGAAGTCTATAAACCTGTCATTTCATAAGGGAAAATAGTTGGAATGTGGGGAAGAAAGGAAATATAAATCCCTCTGTGGACCTTATTTTCAAAGCATGTACCTATTTTGTTCCGTGTTTCATCACTGGTTAAGGAATTACAGAAACGGCTTTAGAACACCAAAAAGTATGAAGCATTTATTTAGCCTCTTTTTTAATCTTATCAAGGTTTTAATTACTGTTTGCATATTTTTTGCTAACAAAATGACACTGAAGAGTATATTTGCTGGTCATTTTCACAGATGACATGAGAAGAGAGAACCACAGCACAATGATGTCATTTCCAAACCCACACTATCTGCTACCTTTACACCTTCAACTGGCTGTACCAGTATAGAGGCTTTACCTCTGCCTCCAGCTATCCAGAGTCCTCATATCTAGCTTCAGTAGCCATCTAAAATTTACAAAGCTGTACAACAGATCTGCTATGCGTGAGGTTGAAAATCACTGTTTGAAAGCAAAGCCCTGCAAATGGTTTTTCTAAATTACTCATTGTGGCACCTGAATTTCAGTAATAGAAAACAATCTGTGATAAATGAGTGGACAATCTGTACATGTTTTTGTTTAATGCACATCTAAATATTAAATTGATTTACAAAGTAACTTATAAAGCAGAAATGTAAGTACGTAAAATAACACACACTGTGCTTATGAACTTCACATTATTAAATAACTTTATTTAGACAGCATAAATTCCAGGTTTGATTCCTCACTGTTTACTAGATCACAATTCAAAAGAGCAAACTAAAAATATAGAAGTGAGTTTCTGTGCCACTATTTCATACAACAACATGGCTTTGTGTGAAAGACAAAAAGATATATTAGCTTATAAGAGAGACAGGAACTCTTCATGGATTCAAAATAGCTATAGACAAATCTCACACAAATTTAACTGAGCAACTGCAGGCCCTGACATAAAAACAATGTACGGAAACTAGTGAACATAGACAAAAGTGCCAAAATAAAGACGGAAGAACTATGGGGGGAAAAATGCAACACTGCAAGGAAATTACTTTACTTGTAAAAATGTTCATGTTCTCTGAACAGATAACCCTGAAAAGACATAAGACTCTTTATAAGTGACAGTTAGTTAAACGAAAAATGCAATAATTAATCACTGAATAAGATAAGCAAAATGCTTTTCCCATAGTGATTGAAATAACAGAAATTATACTGCACTGAAAGATCTGCAGTTCATCCTGACCAGGACACACGGGACCATACATACGAAGACACCAATTAGAAAACTCTTTATGAGTACTATGAAACCAGAAATGACTCGCCTTTCTGGGTTACTACCACAAGAGTTACCAACGATGTTTGCACAAAGTCAGAACACCTTTATCCATTAAGAACATTCTTCCAACAGAACTTAACCCACATAAATGATATATGGGACAAACACGTTTGGACTGGATATCATTATGAATAATGTTGATCCTTTACCAAGCAGAATTGTGGATCTGCCACTATAGTTCATAACCATCAAACCTACTGTTAGGGAACAGACTGCCTTAGCTTATTGAACTATTTGGTATACTGCTTGTATAGAATTTGCTTAGCATAACTTGCTTGGCATAAGTAACTATGTTTGATTAGGCCACAAGCTGTGAACTTTTGAACTTTCTGCGTAATCAAGCAAAGAAGGGCCTCAGAGTCAGTTAAAGCTAGAAGATAAAGGGAGCTTTTGATTGCTGGTAGGAGCTGCGTCCCTAGAAATAAGTAAAGGAACACAACAGCATGTTTTAAAGAAGATGAGAAACAGCAGAATGTAATAACTTATTAATATTTTGGCTATGCTGAAGACTTATTTTTCTTTCTAGCTGCAGCTGCAAAATAACAACTGAAGGACAGGACTTAGACTAATGTCTATTCTGGTTGGTGAAAATCAAATGACTACTCACAAAGAAATGGCCCACCTGAATGAAAATGAAGGGATCCAATGAAAAATGAGGAGAGCCCTGACTCTAACTTTATAATTGGCCTGAACAGACATGCATAGGATGGGAAACTCAGATTGCAAGGGTGTAATTGCCCAGGGCTTTTTTTGCTTGAGGTCCTTCTTCTGGTGGCACCCAGCTGGAGGTGCTCTGTGTTGTGCCTTATAAATAAATCATTTATTTAAGAAGAAGTTCTAGAATCCATGCCCTAGTCTCTGCTTTGGGAAACCTAGGGAACTTCCTTAACACCTGTGAAGGAAACCCTTCAAGAAGAATTCTTAAGGACTTTGTTAATAAGATAGTAAAAGCGTTCAGGTCCAACTGCAAAACAGATTTACATATGTTTAAAAACATTTGTTTCTTTTTTTTTTTTTCTCCACTTTTTTCCAATGATATAGATCGTATTCAGAACTTTGAAACCATTTTAAAAGTTCTTATTATTAGCACATATGCCTAATTTTACCATTTTCCTGAATTTATCTGTTTCTGATTGTTAGCAAACCTCTAACAGAATGATCCACTATTTTCACTTCTTTCAAGAAGAATACTGACATTTCTCGGTGCAGAAATTAGACAGTACTATGTAATAACTACATTGGATTATATATGGGCAAACAACTGGCATTGTATCACTGTGAATTTCCAAGATAGCATAAATGGAAGAAAACAGGAATCAAAAAGAATGATCCATGCCTTCCTGTAAGCCCACCAGTGTTGTAAGTGCACATTGAGAACTGCATGGTAAATAACCCAGGTACTGCCCTCCTTCAGTTCTTACCTATGTCAAATGCTTACACTAGGTACAACAGGACATCTTTTATCTGATCATTCGATGCAAAACCATGCAGCTGCAGTAAATTAGTCTCAAAAAACCCAGAACGATCAGTTTAACAAAAAAACACAGATAAAAATGACAAACAACAAACAAGACCAAGAGTAGGGAGGAAAACTAACAAGAACAGTAACTTCTTGGCTAGGCTTTCTATTAAATGAGAAATACACAGATGGGACTTTTATATTAACTCATGGTAATTACATTAACTACAGTGTTTATAACTATGGTAAATTAATACTATCATATTGCATATATTTATACACGGAAAAATTAATTGCAAAGTATATAAATGTCTGAAAAATTACACTTGAGAAAGAGATTTGTGGCAGCATCATTTAGAACGAGGAGATACAAAAACCAGAAGCAGAAAAAGATAAGTTTACGAAAAACAGATACACTTCTAACATTCACCAGGAGAGGAAACCCCTCAAAATTCTACTACTGTGCTTTTCTCTCTCAAGAACAAGCTTACCAACACTAATTCTATTTAACATATTACTTACAGAAGTAAATACATCCTTTTAGATGCCTCAGTATACTTGACAGAGTTTTGTCTGAGGAACAGTTAATGAATTCACAGTGTCAAGAAACTCAACCTCAAACTTTTGTCATGGCCATACGGAAGGAATTCCAGAGCAAATGAAATGACAACTATGGTCCACAAAACACTAATAGGATTTCCACAAGCCTAATGTTTCATTATCATTCAGACAATGACACATTTTCTGTCTCAGTTGTGCTATGAGTAGAACAAGACCACAGCATTTAGTAGAGATCAAAAGATGACTTTAAACCTATTCCCATTCAACTGATCTGGGGAAAAATGATAGTCTACAGAACCAATAAGAGCAAGTGAGTGGTGGCAGTAGCCAGAGCTGTATGTAGCTGCAGCAGCAGTTCGGTATCTCAGGGTCTAAAAGCCTAGTGGCAACACTCCATATTTCTGAATGCCCTCCACAGCAGAGGCAGAGACGAGGACAGCTCAGAGCCAACTCAAACTTCATAGTAGCCTTGACAAAACTCAATCTTGCTATCCTCCAAATGAAAACAAATTAACTTATTCTGACTTCATCCTTTGGAATGGAAGGCAGCAAAACTCAGTTCTGTAGTGGGCACAAGGCAGCTCAAGGGCACAGAGACAGGCTGACAGGTCATGGAGGAATGAAGCGAGGGTAATCTCCCTTTTTCTCTCCCCAGTTATAGAGTTATGGTACTCCCCTGTCTTACATGCACTGTTTACTTTGGGTTATGCCCACCGTGTCCACTTGCTAAGACTTAAGACCTTCTGTGCCTTAGGTAGGCTGCTCATAGTCACATCTTTGCCTCCTCCCTGTAGTAAATGCTCTACTCACCCTACACAGCCAGCCCCTACAAAAGCTCCAGCGTGGTGTTCCTTTTATTAAAAGGCCCCTTCCTGCTGCAGAACTGGGAAACAAATTGAGGCACTGTAAAGAAAGAAGCAGAAGAGCCCTGAATATCTCAGTTTGCTCCTTTTGGTTTTGCTGGGGCTCTAAGAAGGGATGAAAATGGTTGTAAGAGGCAGTAAAGCAAGAGAAGCCAAAAATCAGGTATTAGAAACTGGAAGTAATCAGTATTAGGGGGCAAGGATGAACAGGGAGAGAGCTGTTCTTCCTAGCAGCAGTCCTCACATGTGCTGAACGGTTTTTACTGATGGCCATTAGAGCAGACAGAAAGCAGTAGCTGCAGATGGGCAGCTCAGCTAGTGCAGATGTTTGGAACACTGATCCTCACAGGTAGGCAGTGGGCCCACAGCTACCTCCACGTCCTCGCTGACTCAAGCAACTGCATGTTGTGTCTGTGCTTCAACCTCCAGCCGCACAGCTGTACTCAAAACAAGTGAAACCAGTTTCACTGAAGGACCCCAAAGAGATTCAGATCCATTACATTATCCATCATAAGATACACTTATCTTACCTAAAACCAGCTCAAAAATTGGGTTGGACCCACAAAGAGCCCCTTTCCCAACCTCAAGCACTGTCATGTCTGTTATCTGAAATCAGGCTGTTTCACTTAGTCCTAATTTCAATGTACAATATTAAGTTACAGAACAAGAAAGAAATAACGTACTTTCACTAACTACAGAAAACAAGGCTTAACATTATGCGATTATGACGTTGCCTTGTCCAGAGCTTGTGAAGGAGAAAGACCACGTCAGAGAAGTTAAAGGTTCACTGCAGGATTTCCAGAGAGCATTCCCATCAGCTCCAGTCTGTGTGAAGCAGTTACCTGATCCCTCTTGGCCTGAAGAGGCAGCCTTACTATTTTTATAATGCAATAAATACATTTTCTACTATGACACAAACCCATTGAGAGGACAACTATGTTGTTTCATTGACTCATCCTGTTAAATGTCATGTTACTGTAATCCAACCTGGACATTCATTTAAAAAAAAAAAAAGTGTACCTAAGAACAACCAAAAGCACATGTTCTTAAAACATGGTTCCTTCTTCGTCTCCTTAATAACTTTTTGTAACCTTCAGCCATTTATTTACTGAAAAATCTGTCTCTTCACTAACATTTACCAGTGTTAGTGGTACCAGTACCTATGTAAACCAGACTACAGTCTACTCAAGAACCTTTCAGCATGCATGTCCTGGTTTTGTCTGCGATAGAGTTAATTTTCTTCATAGTGGCTATATGGAGCTATTTTTTGGATTTGTGCTGGAAACAGTGTCATAACACAGGCATGTTTTAGCTTACGTCTGAGCAGTGCTTGAACAAAGTCAAGGTTTTTTTGGCTCCTTACACCACTCTACCAGTGATCAGGTTGGGGGTGCACAAGAAGCTGGGAGGGGACACAGCTGGGACAGCTGATCTCAACTGACCAAAGGGATATTCCATACCATATGGCATCATGCTCAGTATATAAAATTGGGGAAAGAAGAAGCAAGGGGGTGTGTCTGGAGTGGTGGTGTTTGTCTTCCCAAGTAACTGTTACATGTGATGAAGCCTGGCTTTCCTGGAGACAGCTGAACACCTGCCTGCCCATGGGAAGTGGTGAGTGAATCTGCTGTTTTGCTCTGCTTGCATGTAGAGCTTTAGCTTTACCTATCATACTGTCTGTATCTCAACCCATGAGTTTTCCCAGTTTCACTCTTCTGATTCTCTCCCCCATCACACCACAGAGGCAATGAGTGAGCAGCTGCAGCGGCTTAGCTGGTCGCTGGGGTTAAACCACAGTCACACAGTTTGTCTTTCCCACCAATATAATTAATACATTGATAATTATTATAATTAAGGGTATTCCCCCTCCTACACTTTTTTGCAGTGTGTGCCTCCTCCACTCATAAAATGGCATAGTGTTGGTAGGAATTGTGTGCAAAAGTCATGCGTAGGACTAGACAGTATTGTTTCTGAAGATGGCCTTTGAGAAGCATATGCCTTATTTCTTAGGATTTAGATGAAGAGGTAGTAAAGCAATTTGAACTGCAACCCAGTCAGACAGTTTTGTAATTCCTACAACATGGGAAGCTCAAGAGAGGCTTCCACAGAGCTGTCACTGTTGAATGAAAGAGCAGCTGACATATAAGAGTAACTAGTTTTTTGATTTTTTTCAACTCTCCTTAAACCAATCTTTTCCAAACACATGGTTCATAAAATCCCATAGGAACTTCACTGTCGTTTCCTGAAAAATAACTTACTTGACTTTCCAAGCTAAAAAGCTTCTCCCTTGCCAGTGAAACACTGACTATGGAAATCTAATTTGTAACCGAACCAAGAAGCTGCAAGATCTGACTTGCTTCTGATATTTTTCTTTATTAGCCCTGAAGAGCACAACTGTTACACAGATGACATCCTTTTAAAATCCCATTGTCACTGTGGTCACCTATTTGGCTAACTTCCTTACAAGCAAACTTATTGAAAAATGTGTTGATCTTTTACTGAAAAAGGAAAAGTTCATAACACATCTTAATGCCTACAGCTACACAGACAAAAAAAAAAAATAGCCTGCTCTGCTCTATTTGTCTATCTGGATTATCTCAGTGTCTCTTACCAGAAATAACAGGACAACCAATTACAATAGTAATTGTTCAAGTAACAGTAATAGAACCACCACGAGTATTTTAATGGAAAATATGAACTTTCCAATAGAAGCAGTACATTGGGATAAAATACTTGAATACTGCAAAAAATAACCGATGGCAAAAGCATATTTACATGAAACAGATGAATTCTAAGTTGGATGAAATATAAGCACTCTTCTACTTTGTCACAAAATCCTTTGCTATTTTATATGAAGAAACTATAAAAAATCCTCTAACTTCTCAAGGCAGAACGCAACTCCTAATCAAAATGAAAATGTGCCCATATTGCAGCCAACTAACTGCAAGAAACTTCTTTATACAAGAAGCTAAGCACAAGTTTTTTCTAGAAACATTAAGTCTGTGTTACTTTGCTTACACTTGTATTTACAGTCTGGAGAACACCCAGATCACCTAAGACCTCCAAACCACAGATATTTTGTTTACAAACCAAAACAGCCAAACGGTGTCAAAGGACATACTAAAAAAAATATACACACAGTGAGGTGATGAGCATTAGAGTTCAAAGAAGCTGCCATTACACTGTCTCATACTGGATGAATTTAGCCTTTTCCTCTGCTAGTGGCTAATAAACACACATGAACAGGAAACACAACATTATTTAGTCAATTTACAGTACACACAAGCTATGAAAAATCAGCTCCACACTCTTAATGGTAAATACCAGAGGAAAGAAATACTGTATATCCACCTAGCACCTTTTTTTATTAGGGTTTCTGCAGCAAAACAATTAAGTCTCTGCTCCCCTTTACCTGTAAACATAAGTAGTTCACCCAAATAATTTTTCAAAAGCAGTAGTCAAAGAAGGTTGCTTTTCTAAATGTCTGTTCAGAACAGCAAAGCTCCTTCACATATTACATTTAAATACTGAGATTAGTCTGTCTTCAAGCCCACAACAGAGGATTCAAATACTATTCTGTTAATAACGAAGATGAGCAATCAGGATGGATGCAACATTCTCAGGCACTTTTTTTTCAAGGACTTAATCCATTGAAACTTTCACTAAACCAGCATTGGTTTGCCTTCCAAGATGCAAACATAATTACCTCTGCTATTGCCTGCCATCTGCCTTACTCTTACATGCAACTATCAGCACTATTTCAAACATCACCACTCATTTCTGCAAGTAACAGTCATTGTATAAATTTATCAGAGAATGCCATCCTGCTCACCAAATGTTCCCATCAGGTTAATGTCTTTGGAATGGTAATTCAAAATGGGACAAAGAAATAAGCTCAAAGAGCTATAAACCAGTTTCATTTCCTGCTGGACTAAACCTGTTGTGACTGAAACAAGACCTGAAGCAGGTTACCAGGATGCAGTTATTGATACATCCAACTAGAGAAAACCAGATGATTCTTCATGTGTCAAAAAGGTGGAGAGAATGGAAGCCACAAACTCAGCTCAACTACTGAAGGAACTGAACGAGCAGCTATCCAAAACAGTACCCCAAAATAATAAAATATTGTGCCTAAACGAAGATTTAAGTTTTTAAGTTTCTTAGTTTATAGGTTCAAAATCAGTAGAAATACTAATATAAACCAATATGCAGGATGATATATGTAATTAAGGTATCCTATTAGCAATTTTGCAATACAAGATTGAATAACCTACCAGACAACACTGGTTGTACAATTAAATATTTATCATTTCAAAGACAATGAAAATTGATTCAGTGAGAATTATGTAAATTTGCAACTGGTCTCTCAATCACTTGGAAGATAGTGAGGCAAACTGAGTAATTACATGCCTGCACATGTATTCAGCCAGATAAAGCACTATTTATCCAACACATTTCAGAAAGATTTTAAATAAATTATAAAATTATTCTGATTCTGCAAACATGGATATAAAACCCTCCATGCTGCAAACAAAGTGACAGGCAATGGATGATTGAAAATTGTGCTAAGTGTTTAATTGATGAGTGTTGCTTGAAATGAAGATAACACAATATGCCAATCTCTCTGTGTGTTAACTAGAAGTATCAGAGTCAGAAAGCATAATTCACAGGTGTAAAAATCTGTGACTACCTTCTCCTCAAAGAAAAAAATACTAAAGACACAGCCAAGCACAGACTACTGAAGAGCTCATCTGGCTTGAGCAATTCAGTAATAAAAGCTAGTAGATTCCTAAACACAGCACTATGAGGAAATAGTATTTATATACTAATTTTTAACTGAAATTTGAGAGTCACATTTTTATGTCCTGGTTCTTGGGTGTAAAAGAAATCTTCATTTACTGTACTTGAAAACTCTGCACGTTCATCACCTGCAGATACCAACCAAGATCCCTGATGAAATCCATAAGGACTTAAACCCCTAAATTCAGTTGGACAAATTCAAAAGTACTATCAAGAAAAAAAAATAAGGACAGATAACAATAAGAAGTGATCACAAACACAATGCGATACTGTCACTCCTCTAATTCTAAGGTTTCAAATTTTATTTTTGCCTTATTATGAACTTAGTGAAAACTTCACTCCACTATGCAGACCTCAGTGACTTTCCCAATTCTCACTTTTTGTACTCAATAGAAATTTTTTTGCCATTTCCATTCACGCAAAACACTGCCATATATAACTTCTTCAAATATTTTTTGTTATAAAGGCTCTGTTGTTGTGAGTCTCCATCGCCTCCCTGCAGAAGGAATGCAAACATTGCTTAGCTTACTTTAAGTTCTCAGTTGCAGTAAAAGTTGATTCTACATATTTACAGAAAGTGCAACTTCTCTATTTACAAGGCAGATAAAATGCAACTTACTTTACCCTATGTGTGTATGAGGTGTCATCTTATCTCCCAACTGCCTCAGCAAGCAACTGCTCATTTTCCCATACTTCGTCCCTACTTACTTTTTGTTTCATCCATATATGTTTTTCACAGGTACAAAAACTGAAGCGGTATAGAAGGGACATTCACCTTGCACCTTCCTTTTTCGTGCTGCAGCTCACACACCCTACTGCTAATTTTAATTCTCAATAACATTTCAGGAGGCCCTGAGATGCGGTTAATTTAATAAAATATATTCTAGGCCTTAATGGCAGTGCTAGGAGCAATTAGAAGAATCTAATATTTTCCATTGCAAGACTGTTCTGAGTTACTTACAGTTTTGCCAGTCTTTAATTTTTGGGCTTAGATTTTCCATACTAGGCATGTGATTCAGAAAATATTTTCAGAAAGTTACAGCTGAGACAGTCCAAATACATACTTAAAGAAAAATACATTTTACTTTACCCATGCCAAAAAACCCAATCAAAAACTCAAAACCCAACCCAAAACGAAACCCAAACCATTTCATACAAATACCCCCAAGATATGGACATGAAGACCAGAAAGACAGCTGGGAGGCAAATCTGGCTAACCCATAAACTTCTGGAAAAAAACCTGACTCCTAACAAAACTTTGCACAGACTATGTGCACAATATAGAGGTTCCAATGGTATCAGCACTGCTGGTGGTCTGTTATTTTCACAACGTGTCCATTCAGGCTGAAAGTTTATAGCATCTCCACAAAGTCAGGGCAAATTTCAGGCCTAGAGAATCCTTTTCTACAGTTCAGGAACTTCTATGATGTTAAGAAGCAGAAAAAAGGTCGGAGAATGCTTCTAAGTTTTGGTGAGAAAGAGATGCTGGACAGGAATCTACACTTTGGCACAGGGGAACACCACCTGAAAAGACCATACCATGTTACCATTAAAATAAGCAGGCCAAGGAAGAGCAGGAGAAGGGGCTTTTAGCCTGAAATACTCCAGCTCCTGTAACCTTGAGGTCAACAACCAATTTCATAATGTATGAATCAGAAATGTATGTCACTGCATCTGCTTGCTGTGAAAACCCATTGCTAACACACGGTATACTTCCCCCTCTGTCCACTGCTGGTGAGGCAGCTGGATGATAAAAACTCAGGCACCTCTTAGTCCAGAGGTCTATACTAGGAACCTAAAAGCTCCATGTCCACAGGTCATAGAGCTGGGGCAATACCTATTCAAATTATATATCCCCTTCCCTTCATTCTCAGTTGCCTGCTCAAGTTTAAAAAGCAGGAAAAGGGAAAACCATTAAGAAACAAGGGTTGTGAATTTAAGTACTCGTATTTTCATTTAACCTTTCCACACAATGCAACCCAGTATCCCTGCAAATGCTTGCAGCCACCAGGCACACACTACTTTTCCTCACTTGGTCTGCTCAGATCAGCATACAGGACTGACAGTGTCATGGGAACAAATGAGCAAGGGACAACGTTCTTAGGGGCTCTTTCCATTTAAGAACTAAAAAAACCCGCAAACAAACAAACAAACAAACAAGCAAACAAAAAATCAAACCAAACAAACAAACAAAAGACAAAACCAAAACACATTTTAAAAGGCAGGAAAACCATATACATGGAAAGTATGGCCTTCAGATTAAGGCACGTCATCACAACACTGTCACTTTGTAACGTTTAGATCTAAAATCGAAGAACTTGTGCAATGCTGAACAACTTATTTTATGCTTTTTCCTAGAAAAACCTACTTAGAACACCCCACTTGGGCATAAGTCAGAGGCCAAAGGTTAAAAACCCAAGCCCTCTGAGACACAGTGGATGCAGGGCAGAGATGTACAGGCCCCTATTTTAGGACATGAAAAAATAACACTGACACTTGTTTCCTCCTGATTTTGTCAAGAACGGCTTTCTAATAAGGACTGCACATAAAATGGGGGGAGGAGGGGAATCAAAAAAACTCACCACTAAACCTGGCGAGTGCACACGCAAGCCCAAACATCTGCCATAGTCAGCTCCTCCATGCACTGGTGGTGCTGGTATCTAGCTCATTTAACATAAGAAGTTGTATTGTTGCAGAGATCACTGTTGTTCTACACGCAGATCCAGCATTTCTCAGCTTCTCCTTCCACGGTATATTAAGTAGCTGGAGGAGGAAATAGAAAAGCTATTCCACAAAATGCAGTATTGATTTTCCTACTGGAGGAAAGAGGCTCTTAGTCAAAAAATATGTCTTTGCTCCTCTACCTCATGAGAGAATAAAAGTCTCAAAAAAGACAATAACCTGCAAAACCATGAACCACTGAAGAATTTTCTTATAGCCAGCGTTCTTTGCATATGTCAACACTACATAACTGAAAAATCACCAAATAGTATTCATACTTCAGGTATTCTTGAAATACATAAAAGGAAAAAAGTTATCCTTCCTCAGAACTTCTTAATCACTGCAGTTACTAACAAATACTGAATGAAACCAGTGAAGGATTTTTAAGTAAAACAAACTCCTCTAACTATTCTTTAAGACCACAGAAAACAGAGTAAACCAATTCATTATAATGTGTAGGGAAAAAACTGCTAGTGTTAAAAGGGTGACATTTTCTTATTTCTGTATTATATGCCAGTTTCGTAAGATCTTGACCATTAATTCTCTATTCAAGTGTAACACCCTAGTAAAAGTGAACATAACATTTCCGACAGTAGAGACTAATAGGATTTGTAATAATCTTAAAAGATATGAAGCATTACTGTAGTTTACAGTGATAAGATGATAGATATAATTTCAGAAAATACCAGGACTTGAATGCTTTTGGACAGTTGTTGCTCTATGTACATATTACCCAATATGTTGGGTTTCAAGAAAGTCTTCCCTAAAGATGTGTCACCCCATCAATCCAAAAAATAAATAGCTTGTAAAATTCTACCCATCAGAAATAGAAATACTGTAAAATGTATGAGTCTACTCTCAGATCTTTCTTTGCACTGAAAATATCATTCTCAATGAAATCTCCTATCATTTTTTTAAAATAACCAATGAAAAATTACTGCATGCAAAGCTCACCTAGTGTTTCTAGAAAAATAAGACTATCACCAGATCCAGAGCCAAATCTGGCCTATTTAATAGTTTCATCAGAAAGTCTACATTAGATAAACACTGGAGCAGAGGCACAGAGAGGTACTGCAGAAAGTCAAAACATGACAGGACACGACTGTGCAATCTGATCTATGTTGGCCCTGCTCTGAGCAGGGGTGGGGGTGCCTGGACCTCCAGGGACCACTGCCAACCTAAAGGACTCTATTAGGATCCTATGGAAGTTCCTTCCAAGTCAGGTGGAGGAGTTAAAAAGGTGAAAAACATTGCTTTGTTTTACGTGCTCATTTTTGGGAAGACAGTTGGAAGATGTTTGCTCTGTTACAAATTTGTACAGTTCTACATTATTGAGCAGCAACTTGCCCTTCAGCTTTGCAGAGTAACTACCTTGACAAGTTAGATTTATTCTGACTTATGAAATGATATTCTGAACCTGTTGTTTCTGTGAAGATCCTGCTACAAAATTTTGAAGAAGGTGGGTGGGATGGGAGACAACAGATATTTCTATTAGCTTTAAGCTTTTTCTCTTCTTAAGAGTCTTTCATCATTCCCACCAGATAGTGGGAAAAAAACAGTCAGGTCCAAAAGCCACCAGTCAAACAGTGACATTTACTCACAATTGAAAAACTCCTTCCTAAATTAAAAGTAACGCTGGTTTGCTCGAACAGCCATTCCACAGAGTCAGAAGGGAATCCCAAGCATGCCTCACTTTTGTGGTGAGGTTCTGTGATTCTAGCAGTGGATTCTTATGTATTCTCTACTTCCATTCCAAAGAAGGATAATATTAGCTTTTACGGGTTCTACAAACAAGAGAGAAATTTCTCAGATTGCTGCTGATCTGAAAGTGTCACCTTCATTGTTATCACTGAACAGTATAGCACTCTGCCTCAACAGATGTTCAAAAACTAAACTGGAGCTCTCCATATGTCACATGAATTGCTGGATTAATGGTGAAGTTTATCAGATTATCAACATTTATTAATCATGCACTTAAGATTACATACTGATTCATACATGTATACAACACAATGAAAGCTACTATTTCAAATCGGTCTTATGTGTTTAGGATTTAAGGTGAAGTTTCCAGTAAGAGAACAATGCTTTTCAATCTTTGGAAAACTTCAAATCATCAACCTATGTTAAGTGAAATTTAAAGTAAAATGAATTTAATACCCAATGAATAAACTGTGTAAATTTACATAAGCAAAACTCTGTTTTTCCATGCTTATTGAAATTTTTTCATGGTGTCATAAAATCACAGAACCTGTACTCTACTGATGCACATCTATCCAGATCTCATGACGACTCAGGGAAGACATGCCCTATTCTGTAAATATGTCCTAAAATGCAGCAGAAGAAAGCATTATGAAGTCAAAGTAAACTACTATTAAATGTGTAGCATGTAAGTGGCATGTACTGTTAAGTAAAAGTAAGGGTCTCCAAAAATGCTGAAGATATTAAAATAACGTTTGTTAGCATGGTGTCTATTTAAGAGAATAAGTGAAGCAAGGGCCAACCTCAAAACAGTACAGAAGACAAAAAGACACCCAAATTATCTTCATCAACAAAACAGCTCAGTTACAACATGAAAATGGGAAGCATGTGGAAATAGAACAGTAAATAAACTTGCTTTAAAATACAAATTTTGTAACTACAAGCTTTTATAGTCAACTAACAATACATAACTGTGAGATGACTGATTTACTTTGCAAGATCTGTATATGTTTTAAAGTTGTTTTAATTACTAAGTTAAGGTATCAGTAAGCATAAAGCATCCATTTATTAATGAAGACACTGTGCTTAATAAATAAATAAATACATACATACATACATACATACATTGCCTGCTTGTAATAAAAGGCATTTAAAACATTTAACATATCAGGAATAGAAGTCTGAAGATAGATTTCATGGTTTTGCTTGTTCTTAACATGGGAATTCAAATACCTTAATTTTTTGATGAAAAGTCCCAGTAATGCGTAAACAATGACACAGTACCTTCTTTCTTCTATGCACTTCATACAAGCTTGCTCACAGTGCTATCATACCAACCTCAACAAACATTCTGCCATAGATTATGGTCCAGTCTAAAATAAGAACTTAAAACATGCTTCCTCTTTCCCCCACCTCCCATTTCAAGGTAGCTTAATGACTGAAAAGTTATACTTTCTAGACTTTTTGTTAATGCCAAGAAAAAGAAGTTCTCTGTCTAAAAAAAAAAACCTCAAGTGACTTGCTTCCAAATCAGATTTGTACTGTCCCCTCTCAAGACACCTATTTACATGAAATCTCTTATAGTTTCTCTGCCTGTATAAAATGCAGATGCCACTGCACATCAGGCCTGTGTTTGCCTCTTTGCACAGACAGTCCAAAACAGTTTTCCTGATCTGCTTCAACTTGAAATGTTGTCAATATATGGATTGTCTTGCTTTCTAATTCAGTGAAAAATCTAGTTTTCCATTAGTCTCTGCCTTTCTAATTTTCGATACAGCTTTACTAAATGTAATTATTAAAGGCAGATTCAAGAAAGCAATTACTGAGCTACTGGTTTGTATCTCTGAAGTCTTAATAAGGAACAAGAAGTTGAAGTGACACACACTGCAAAATCCGTAAAATACCACCAAAAAACAAACAAAAAAACCCACCTGGCCATGTGTTTAATATATACAACACACAGAGAGAAAGCCCAGAACGGTAAGGAAAATTGCTATGATCAGTATATGTTTGGGGAGACAACACAACTTCCTGTTATCACAAATGAGTTTTAATCTTTGTACCGCTGTGGAGTGTACTTAGGATTGTAAGTGTATTTCCTGACTGCAGCAGAAATAGCTCTAGAAATAATTTTTTAAATATCAAATCAAGAGTGGAATTGTGGGGTTTTTCAATGTATTCTAGAAGCTACAGCATTTGAAGTGGTTATACTGGACTACGAGATATCTAATCTCACTTGCCAGTACTAGCAACCAAATATTTGAAGTAAAATAAAGGTGATTTAGTAAAAAATAATAACTAATAGGCATAAAATATATAGTAGATTGCTTTAAACCCAAAAAGCATCCTAAAGCCCAGAAAAACACTGAGTTGCAGCAGAGCCTCTTGCTACCTTCTAAGGAATTTCAATAACCATTCTCAAGGTGTTTGAGTACAGACAAACAAGACTGCAGCTAGAGTATTTTCCTCCTATGTAATTATTTCTTCAACCCCAGAGGTCAATCACCTCCCTTTCTCACCCACAAAAAAGTGGGTAATAACTTGGCCACAATGAAGTCAGCAACAACAGTCCCACTCAGGAGCTACATCTTCACAACACTCTTTGTGACAATTATTCACACAATGATACTGTTGTAAAATAATTTTTGTCATTTTGCATATCAGAAAGAGTGACAACATTTCTTATTTGCAAAGCAATAATAACGGCTCTGGGTGAGTTCATAAGCCAAATTGAAAATGAACTCAAAATAATCTTCTGCTTTTAAATAAACATCAGCCTACACAGAGCTTTCCAGCAGCCTCCCTTTCATCACAATAGTTCATTACACAGTAAATCATTTAAGTATGTTAGCAGAGTAGCAATTAATGAATTAGCATCGCCTACTTCACTTCCCACTGTACTCATCACAAATTTATAACAACACATGAACACCGAGCCATTTCTTATATATGACACAAAGGCAAGCCCCACCAAATTATAAGGGAAACATAGAGGTAAGACTGGATGTCTGAGAAAATATGGAATACAGTTAATTTAGAGTGGTTTTCCTTGGCTATTCTTAACAAAGATGCATGTCCCTCACAAGAAACCTGGCCTAAGTTTTACAGCTGCAGATAACTATTATTTGAGCGCCCTGTAAAAAACCTCTTAGAGATGTAGAGGAGATGGTAATTCCAGAGCCTGAACTGAGGAATCCAGAAATCAGTAGGAATCGTGACTCCTGCTCTGACATCAAGACTCTCAGCTGAAACATCCTGTTATACACAGGCCGTACAGTGAGTGATCAGTGAAGATCAAAGCTCCAGTACATAAGCACTGACCAAAGCCTGTCACAGTGGAAGCGTAGTCCCGAACTTGAGGGCTCTTGAGCTTTTCTTCATATACATCATGCTTCAGTGTAACAGAGCAAACATTAAAGCTTAATAATATTATTAAGGTACGAAAGACTCAGCTGGATCTGATAGACAGGTAGCTTCATTACACACATGTATACACATGCACACACTGACACACAAAGATAACAGCCCTGTCTTTTCAGCAGTTTTGCCAGTGGCCAGGAGAGCAGCGTGGAGGGCAACCTGGTAGCAGTGAGATTGCTATCACAGGTAGGCCAGAATACAGTTCTACCTGTTAATACACAAGCAGGTGTTACTTTAGATTACTAAAACCACACATTTTTTAGAAACTGATTTCATCTTACTAACATATTTACTTTCTCTTCAAAATCACAACTTCCACGTTTTCCTTCTTATGCAGTAGCCAATACAGTAAAGATGTTTATGCTGTATAGGAAGGATTCAACCAGCCCTCAAGACAAGAAGCCAATTACTATGTTCCTGCTCAAACAGCTTAAACGTTTATCTAGCTCAAACCCCTATTACAGAAACCTCCCAGACAATTGTGGTCTGGAACTTGTAAACTCTTTATGGTAAAACTGGAGCAAGAGTCTGTTGCAGAGTGTAAGACCCATAACATAGTAACTGTAAATGAAATAATAAACAGTACTACGCTCTCTGCTCTTTGTTCTAACTCCTATGGCAGTTGGTCCGCATTGAAATAATAAAGTATAACAAAAGTCAAATGGGGAAAGTATTGTACATTTCATCTACAATTCCCCACTAAGAAACACAGCTATTTTCTTCTTTATTCCCCTATTTTTGAAAGTTTTAAAATCTTCTTCATAACTAAAAAAAAAAAACCAATCAATCCAAACGCCTCCATGTTTTGATTCTGTGATGAATATAGAAGGAGTTCTCTGATGTTTCAAAAGAGTAGCATGAATAGACATGCTAGTGTGAATAGACTTTTTATCCATCGTACACCACCTAGGAGAACATTTTCAATATTGATTTAATCTTCCTTAACAGTAAGTAGGACTCAAGACCTAGTATCAAAAGACAAGAATAAAAGACAAGGTAACCTGTAAGTGGGCCATTTAAAACATTGTGTTCAGTGCTGTTCTGTAATATAAAGAGTCTTTTTTTTCTCTTCATTCTTTTTGAATTATTTGACTTGTACAAGCCACAGTCATTTTGCTGTATGCTTACAGAAAATGAAAAATCTGGTCTGTAGCAATATCAAATCATTTATACACAGCAGACATCAGCTGTCATTTCTTTCTATCCAGGCAGTACTCCCACACTTCTCTCTTCAGTCTAGGTGAGCTGTCAAGTTTCTAGTTTCTGACGTGTATTTACATCATTCAATGACATCTGACAGTAGTGAAAGGCCACAGAAAACTGCTTATTGATCAGAGCAAAACTAGTTGACGGAGCAGATGAGGTTGTATCACAGAAATGCAGCCATACTCAGGTGATGACATTTTGCTCCCTTGTATACAAGTGCTTAATGGAATACAACTTCATTATATCATGCCACTAGTGCTTAAAGAATTGCACGGTTCTCATGAGTGTTTTGTGTAAGCGGTGATGAGGACAATCTATTTGTACTGGTACCAATGTATTACTAACCTGTTCTGCGCACGGACACTTGCAAACTACCAGCCAATGTGTCCTGATGAATATACTAAGAGACACTGAAGACTCAATCTTGCCAAAATCTAATTGAGTTGACCTTTTAAAAAAAGATGGAATTACCATTTAGGGAGCCAGAACTACTTGAGATTTAGTTCTGCAGACTTCTGTGCTGCTTAGTAAAGACATTTCAAATGACCATTTTTATGCTTGGGACTGGTACAGTTTCCCAATGGAAGCAATAACTCATCATTAGTATTTCAGAGGTTATTGTATCAACTTGTATGAGAGTCTTTCAAACTGTATTGATGTAAATGCTGAAAAGTTCTTAGGTAGAGGTTGAACTGTCCTGCAGCTAAAATATTCATTTTATCATTTTTTAGTTTCTTCTTTTTGTTATCTTGAATAGAAAACCACGTCAACATAAATTCATTTTACAGAGTAACTTGTAAGGATATAATTACAGTATACAAACATTCCTTACAGAATCTCTCTGCACAAGTAGTCCAACTGGAAAACTCAAAGCAGTTTTAGCACAAAGTAAACGGCAGTGATTCAAAAAAGCCAGCCTGTTACAACAAGTACCTGAACAACTTGAAATAATGAAACTTCTAGGGGTACACTGATCACAGCACAGACCTCAGAAGAACTTGTTCTCCATTCTATATCCTACAGCAGACAGAAGCAGTAAGTCTTTGTTTCAAAGAAAAAATACAGAGGGGAAAAAAGATGCCGATGGTCCAAAAGTCAGTCTTCACAATGGGTAAGTGTTCCTCAGCCTCTCTAAGTTAAGCTTTGTATTCAGGTTAACTACTTATAATTGAAAACAGTTTTTGAATTCAAATAAAAACTATTGGCCACCTCGGTCACTCAGAAAGTTCTTTCCATTTCAAGCGGAAAGAGATAAAAGACTCAGTTCTCAGAGAAGGCATTTCCTATCTCTTCACTTATACAAGCAGCATGAGAGG
Organism: Patagioenas fasciata; assembly: GCF_037038585.1. NCBI lineage: Eukaryota > Metazoa > Chordata > Aves > Columbiformes > Columbidae > Patagioenas > Patagioenas fasciata. Next base: position 52,985,490 of record NC_092560.1, on the reverse strand, counting down.
TTGACTAAATCCAAGTCCTACATAACTAGCAAAATCCAAGCTTTAAAAATAACAGAGAAATACAAGGGGATAATGTCTTAAGCAAGCAGAGTACATATTTTGCTATTTCTCAGTAGAAACAAAATGGACTGCCTAAAGCTTACTAACAATGGAGGAAAAAGATGACAGCAGTCTTGCTATTTTCAGTTTAGTTTTATCATTGAAACTTCTTTCAGACAAAAACAATAACTGTTAGAAGCATCTTGTTCTTTTCCTGATGTTTTTGCAAAGCACTTGCTGCAAAAAATCTAGAAGAATTTTGCTTTCAGACTGCAAAAGAACATGGGGTAAACCGAGATATTAAGAGGTCATCTGGGTAAGTTTGGATCAGGTTTCAGGTACAAAGCACTTTTCCCATTGTAATAAAACCTCCCAATTTCTGCTCCAAACGACAAAAAAAAAAAAAAAAAAAAAGCAGCACAAAGTTACAAGCCTGATTAGTTTATTAACCCTGGCAAAACACTTCTTGTTTCCCTTTTCTTTTTGGTGCGTGTGGGGTTTTTGTTTGTTTGTTTTTTAAATCAGAAGCTGATTAATTGATCTTACTGAAACTTCAGAATTTCAATGTGTACTAATTACTTATGATGGAAAATCTCAGTCCAGAAGCCAATATTTTATTTACAATGATTGAGAATAATGAAACCAAGGACTTAATCTTACCAAATGGCTTTCAAATATATCTTCAATATTTTTCCACATCTACCTTGCTACACAACTAACAGAAACTGTGTCATCTAAGATACTATGGTCAGCTGTCAGCATTTGTTTGCACATACACAAAAACATGCATATTTAATATGTACAGATTTAAGGGGAAAACAGGAAATAAAAAAAAGTCAGACATTCAATATATGTGATGCCAAATGTCTGAAAAGCAAACTCTCTCTAATCGTCTTGAAGTTAGTGGGAAGAGGAAGTACTCCAGACAATGGACAGTATAGATAGCATGCTATTTTATGTATATTTAAGAAACTTACTTTAGAACTACTTTCTTTTTTTAAACAAAGAAAATGAAGACAAATAAGTCTTCTGTATTCTGCCATAAAATCCTTTTCTACAGAAGCTTTTATTTGTAAGAACTCAAAATTATCAAGAGGACTATCTTTAGACAAGAAGTTACAGACAAATTACATTTTGTCCTTTCCAAGTCTGGTTCTCATACTTTGTGCTTATACAGAAAACAGGAAATTCTCTTCATCTCAGTTGTCTGATATGCATAAATATCTGGGCACAAAGCCTTGATGTCAATACTGATGATGGCAGCAATTCATAACCAATTATGAAAAAAAATGAAACAAAACAAACAACAAACCCAAGGAAACCTACTTTTAAATGAACCCTGGATCTAGAACTGTTTGCTTTATTTGTAGTGCAAGGTATCCATCCAAAGCACAAGAAACATCTCTCTTCATTCAGTGAAACTGATCTGTTTTGAGTCACCCTTAAAAATCAAGGATACACTACTCAGTATTAATCATTCTCAAATTTTCATGGACATACCTTTGAGTGGGTTCTCTCAGGAAAAGCAAGAAGCCACACATTTCCACTGTAATAAAACAGGAGCTAAGAGGACTAGAAATAGAGACTCTCTGAGCACCTGCTGACATATGGATGCATAGAGGATGCACAGAATTTGAAAGTGAATTATCATAAACACACTTTGGTATTCCAATCTTTAGATAACAAAAATGACTTCCACATCTGATAATGTTACTATGTAATTCCTTTTAGATTCAGCTTTCATGTTCCTGAAACAGATCCTAACCGTAACATGCAAAAATCTTAAATTACTAATTACTTTGCTCATACTTACAGCATCATTTTAGCATTCCTTTATTTCACGACAGGAAAATGTACATCACAGGCATTTCCTTCTGGTTTAGAAGAGACAGAAGACTTTTTCTTTTCTGTGAATAATTCACAGAAAGCCTACATCACTGCATCTGACTTCAAAAGAACAGAAACTGACTCGTTATGACAGGGATATACGAACCTAGTAAATTCCCAACCCATTGCTCAAAGCATGCCTGTAGCAGTATCATTGCTTCTTTCTAGACAGGCACATTAAGCTGAAGCAATGACTTGTCTGATTTCCTAGTTAAACTCAATGGAGTTAAAGTCAAAGTCAAAAGAAAAACTAATATTTTGATTCATTATGCATTAGAGGCATCTTTCTTTGTTAGTGGGTAAGTATAGATTTTAGTGCCATAGGCTGTCTTATAAAAGGTTTACAATAAAAGAAGAAGCTAACGTTTTTAAAGGAACCCTGAAAGACTAAGAAAAATGCACGTAGTCGCAAACACAATGTTTACTAATTTGTAGTAATGTATAGTTCCTTCTCCACTACCTTGAATCCCAAAGCATGAGACACAACAACCTGCATCACATAACCAGATCTTTTCACCGAAAAACACATGAATTAAGAGGGTTCCTCTGAGCAGAGGTTCCTCTTTGCATTGAAGGCACATCACTCACAAGGGTCCCAGACTGAGGATCTATGTTAATGTCTGCAGTGCACTTCCATGTCATTTTTTGGTCCCTCCTCCAGCTTCAGTTTCCTTTACTCTTCTCTTGCAAAATGACTGATTTGTGTTCTCTACCAAGTTCAGTGTACAAGCAGTAACTTCCAAAACCAGTATGACATTTACTGCCGTACAATGTTACGAGTCTTTTCACCCTGCCTAGGTGGCTGGAATGTTATCAACTTTCAGTCATATTACTGTCTGGGCCTGTGAACTGTATTTCTTTCTTTTTCTGTTTGTTTTTTTTTTTTTGTTAAACTAATTTTTAAATTTTTAAGTTAAGTTTTAACTTTTTTTTTTTTATGTTAAGTACACCTGAAAATGAGTTTGAGTTTAGAAAAGGTAAATTACTACATCTGTGATTTAAGAAAAAAAGCCTCAACAGAATCAAAATTTATAATGTGTGTACAGAAAAGCAGCACATGAAGAAAAAAAAAGAATCATACGCTCATTCAAAACCTGAGAAACATTGCTTCAGTCAATACAGTGATAAAGACTTATTATTTTCTCAGATCCTGTAACCTGTTCTCTTTATTTGGTCTGAACATACAAATGTGGTGATCTTGTCAACATACTCCAATAACCATTCTTTGGACATATTCTGAAGAGAGACAAGTGTATGTTTCCCCCATGGATGAAGAAGCAAATGGATTTTTTTTTCTGGTATCTTGTTTACCAAGTTGCTGTTTGAAAGTGTAGTTCAGTGTGCTGACATTTTGTCATATTCCTAATTCATATCAAACCTCTGAACTCTCCTGGAAAGCCTTATTTCAATCTACCTCAGAAGGGATAGCTTTATGAAGAAAAAATTGAAAAACATAATACCATTGATCACTGAGTAATACAACAATCATTTGCCCTAACCAAATACCCCTTTTAAAAGAAACATAGTATAATCTCCCAATTATCAGTACTTATTTATCATTAGCCATCAGAATAAATCATACATAGGCCACATTAAGTAACACGTGCCATGGTAACTTTAGTTCTACCCAACTGAAACTAATAATCTCAATCGCTACCATGTCAGCAACATACCACTAACTTGAGCCAATGCATATTTTTACTATATACTCATCAATTGAAGAGGTGGGAATATTCATGTTCAATCTTTTAGAGATTTTATAAGCATAATAAAAGACAAAAGTGTGCTTGCAATGAAAAGGAGACCAAGCTTTTGTTTCAAAGATTAGTTCTGAAGAAATAAAGGCTAAATATAAAGGTGTTGTGTGTTAGGCCTGGATGACTGGAAAAACTAGTATATCTGTGGGCAAAGAGAATCAAGAAAAGCTTGTGATTCACTTAGGCTACAATGGTTTCACTGGAGATACAAAAAACACTAGAAGAAGGAAAAAGAAGTCTCATGCTACACTAAAAAAATACACTGAAGCTGAAGGAATGTTGCTAATTGAAGTATCATTTGCTTAAAATACGCTCATAGCTTTTTGTTGCAGGATTACTAGATTTTTCTCTTCCAATCAAAAACATATCATAGTCATTTGAAGACGCTTCTCTGCTTGTAGATCACTTTCTAGACTACTAAATCAAGCAAAATTATCTATTTTATAAAATAAGAATACAAGCAAAAGATTGATACTCTTTTCCACCAGTTGTTTCTCCACCATCCCCTCTCCTGTGTTAGACAAATCTTAGTAAACAGATAATCATTAAGGAAAGGAAGGAACAAAGATATTCTTTACTACAATGCACAGATTACCAATATAACCAGAATTTCAACCAATTCACTGAAAACAGGGAGAAAGATACACTTGTCCAAATCGCTGATTCACTTGTCTGAGTGGAATGTGTGCAAAAGTGATCACCACAAGTTTTCAAATACTGCCCATCAATCAAATTAAGCAAATCTCAGCAGGCACAGAAAACCAAGCAATGCTGTTGTCTACTATCTTGTTACTACCTTTTTCAGCTCCCATCTGCTCTTGTACCAGTATTACAGAAATTAATGACTTTATCCTCACAGGCAACCTCTGAAGCAAAGACTATGAGTATTACAAATATGCTCTTACTCTCTTTCTCAGCTTCACCTGACTCCACATGATTGTCCATGCTTTTCTGAAGCAAACTACCAGACCTCTGTGACTTGCCTCAATCAGAAACTAAAGTCTCAGGTCCTGGATCTCGGCTAAGGCACCAGACTGCGGTGTTTTTTCCTGAAAAACAGGGCTTCCTCCACAAACCACTTACACTGAAGGTTCCCAGTGGCTTCAAAATATTTTGAAATAAGGCTCAAGATCTGTGTGTGAGCTCCTGAAGGCACAGCTGTGGCACAGAATAACGCATGTACAGAAACTACTACAGTAAGTGTGAAAGAGGAGATCATGGGAAGGATATGAAAATAAACAGCATAGCTAGTTCCATCTCATTATATACAACACATCCCCCATCAAGAATGCTCAGTAACTAAAGTATTACAAACAATAAATCCCAGTTTTCGTATTTAATATAAAACCAGATAAATGTCTCATTTAAGGAAGAATTAAGATGCTCATGTCCCTTCATCCTTCTTCAACTTTATATAGAAAATATTTCAAATCCTAAGACACAGATTTAAGGAGCGAGCAGGAGGGAAAGAGATATTTCACAACATTGCCACTACAGAAAAACTGGAAACAGATGGATCTTATATTCACAGTGACCACATTATCAACTAGTTGCATGATTAACTGCCTGACTTAGAAGGAGCAGGATATTATCAGCCACCTATTTCATTCAATAGATGTGTATTTTAGAAGGAAAAACATGCTTGGTATTATTCTTCTAGGCTTGTTAAAATGGTCTTAAAATTTGTTTTTGAGTGAAATGGAAGAAAATACTGAAGCACTTACGTGGCCCATTAACCTGCCTGACTAGACTTTCCAGTCTCTTTTATTGTATCAGGACATGGAAATATGGCAGATCCAACCAAAAACATTTTCTTTTCAGCACACTCATTTTTTCAGCAAGCTGTAAAGACTCTCAAAGTCAGAACATTCTGAAACTGTATCTTTAGACATCCAGTCTCTGACCTCCACGCCTTGCAGTTACCTTATAAAATTTTAACTGTCCTATGTGTTTTGTATAGATACTCCCAACTCAAAGACCATAGAATAATATAAAAAAATAATGAGTACAATTATTCTCTAGGACTTATTATTTTCAACTAAAAAAAAGTAATTAAAATTACTTACTTATTTCCTAAATTCAATGCCTCGAGTGACCCCTACTGGTCTGCCTGGCACCCCAGCAGAGACAGAAACCAACAAAAAACATCAATCCAAAGAGTCAACCTGAGCTAAATCACATGGACAATCCTCAGATAGAGAGAATGCACACCTTATTCAAATTACAGAATGACTACTACTAATGACTCAATAAAGGCAAACATACTCCAGTGCTTTCTATGGATTTCTAAACATTAATTCTTCTTGTTATTATAAATAATAAAATAATCAAGTGAATGGCTTGTAAAGCACACTTACCACGTATCAGTATCTATAGCTGAGATCCACATTATAATGAAGAGTTTCAATTTTTCCCAAAAATTTTCTTAAAAAACACCCAGAAGAAATAAGTCTACTAGAGGTTTTAAATGATAAAAATGTATACTTCCTGTACTTTCCCAACAAAACATGAATAGCACTTACAACAATAAGCCCCCAAGAATCAGACTGTGTTTGCTGCTCTTCTATACATAAAAAGTAAGGCCATAAAAATATCTAATTATGTGTCTTAATACTGTCTGCTTTAATATACAACTAACTAATATCCCAGGTAACCAATAATGTGCTCTGTAATACACAGGCTTTGTCACCTAATACACAATTCTATTAATTTAACGATGTTGTAGCAAAAGCAGTTCAAGATGTTAACATCAATATGACTACACTCACAGATTAATAAAAGAGTATGTCTGTCTATTTGAAATGCCAAATGTTTTCTTATTTTTTATAAATACCAATATTAGACACACATACACACCCTTATGTATGAAATCAGTACCCAATCAGGATCAAAAGCAACTAGAAAACATCAAAGCTTATGCTAAGTGTGAATCCTAAGTGCATTTCTTTGACTATTTGGCTTTTTAATATGATTGTAACATAAAGTGTGCAGGAGATTGACCAAACAAACATTTGCCTCTCACTTTATTTTGGTCAGGATTAATTCCAAGAACCTATTAAGAGTAAGCAGTGCTAATTCCCACTCCTGAAATAAACCTGTGCTTAGAAAGCTTAAGCAACAGAAACTGAAGTCCAGTCTTCTCTCTCTGCTTCAAAATCCCTGCAAATTAAAAATGCTCTGCAGCGATTGCAAGTTTCCACTGCATCTAAACCAAGTCAGTCCATGGTTGCTCAACATGTGTTCATACAGGGAGTTTACCAAAGACATCCCTTGTCTCAGCTGCTCAGGGCTAGCTGGAACCTGGAGACAGAAAGTGGACCTGAGAGCTCCTCAGTGGTCACCAGCAGGCTGGCCTCCACTCTGCCTCTTACTTCTGACCACTAGTGAAAGTTGTTGGAGCAAACAATTACAGCTGAAAGTTATTTTTAAAATGCATTCAACCAGTTCTAACTTCGCACACCAAATCCCTAGAGCCTTCAACAGGAGCTCAACATTTTATAGAGATTTTATTTTTGGGAGACATATTTAAATATTTAGAACATTACACAGATGAGAATAAAAGAAAAAAAATAACACAACAGTAACATGCTATAAAACATTTAAGAAGCCTGTAACTTGGCTTTTTTTTTTTCTTTTTTCAAAACTATACAGTAAACTTTGCTATTGTTTTCACTGAAATACAAAGTACTACAATATCCACTGTAAAAGTATAAATTTAGATATCATTATGTCAGAAAGAAAAATACAACAAAAGAACACTGAGGTTAAAAGTCAAGCACCCCAAAGTCAGGGAATTCAAGAAATAATACTAATCATGCTTATCACAATCAATCCCTTCGGGCTTAATGCCTCAAGAGATAATTAAAAAATTATTTCTGAAGATCTTGGCATTATTCAGTGAGCAGGCATTCTAGCATTTTTGTGATCAGTCTTGCTCATGTTTGATCTCAGGCCTGTTAAGTGCCATCTAAACACAGAACTGAACCAAACACCAAGCTGAGTGATTCAGCTGATTTGATTGAAAAAAGAGATGCCATTCAGAGGGGCCTTGACAAGCTTGGGGAGTGGGCCCATGTGAATCTCATGAAGTTCAAAGAGGCCGAGTGCAAAGTCCTGCACCTGGGTTGGGGCAACCCACAGTCTCAATACAGGTTTGAGAACAGACTGAGAACAGCCCTGTGGAGAAGGACTTGGGGGTACTGGTGGATGAAAAACTGGACATGAGCTGGCAATGTGCACTTGCAGCCTAGAAAGCAAATCACATCCTGGGCTGCATGAAAACGAGTGTGGCCAGCAGGTTAAGGGACCTGATTCTGCCCCTCTGCTCCACTCTGGTGAGACCCCATCTGCAGTACTACACCTGGCTCTGGAGCCCCCAAAATAAGAAGAACACGGACCTGTTGGAGCAAATCCAGAGGTGGTCACAAAGATAATCAGAGGACTGGAACATCTCTCCTATAAGGACAGGTTGAGAGAGTTGGGGGTTATTCAGCCCAGAGAAGAGATGGCTTTGGGGAGACTGCACTTTTTATAGGCACATTTCAGTACTTAAAAGGTGCCTATAAAAAAAGATGGAGAGAGATTTTTGTTGGGGACTGTAGTGACAGGACAAGGGGCAAAATTTTTAAACTGAATGAGGGGAGATCTAGACTGGACTTAAGGAAGAAAATTTTATTATGAGGGGGGTAAGACAATGGAATGGGTTGTCCAGAGAAGTTGTGGGCATCTCATCACTGGAAGTGCTAAAAACCACGTTGGACCTAATCAGCAACCTGGTCTACTGAATGCTGTCCCTGCCCACGGCAGAGGGTTGGTCTAAATGATTTTTAAAGGTCCCTTTCAACCCAAACTGTTCTATGATTCTATGAAAGGGGACATTTTACATTTACAAGCTGTCTACACCAAGAAAAGGGACCTATGTCCACTAGAAACTAAAATTTCCTCTCTGTCGTAGTACACAAAGTAGCGCAACGCCAAAGCTCGTACCAAGCCAGCTTCAGTACCAGACCTACTACTACTTCCCTAGGCTGCTCTGATCAAATTACAGTTTTTTTATCTGTATTACTTTCAAAGCCCTGATCTCTGTGCAGCACTGCAAAGCCACACTGTGACTGCATGAGTGTAAGAGCATATTTGGCTGATTTGGGGCTTTTCACACTCAGCTCCTTCTCAGAATATGCTCTCATGGTACCTTGTCTCTACTGCCCCCCGCTAGTGGCTGGGCAGTCTGTGGACACACTGAGCTCTCAGGTTAAAACCAGTCATGAGTCCTGGACCTTAGCCAGTAATCACAGTTAAATTTTCTGTCTCCAGTGCTTGGGTGATCCAGCACAGTGGCTTTCAAAAGGCTGACAATCAGTGTATGCCAGCTATGAGACAAGTTACCCTGCTACTATCTTGCCTTCCCTGGGGAACGATAAATTAGTCTCCAATGCTCTTCTGCAAGTCTGTTCATGATCTGTAAATGGAATAATGTTTTACTACAAACTAGAAATTAAGAACTGTTGTAATGACGAAGGTAAAAATGACGTTTTTAACTCGGGACTGCGTAAATGTTGACCCTTGTTCCCTAATTATCACACTGCCCACCATTATCTCACACTACTACCACCTTAAGAAATACAGGAATTGTCTGCCTGAGCCATGAAGAACAAAAATTTTTCACTGTAATCATAGTCCTTGTTAGTGACCATGTTCCTTGCATACTAGGGATTTTTTAATCAATTAGCATCAGACATTCTGCTAATGCCAAGAACAGCAGTGAAATACCAGGGGTTTGTATCTAGCATCCACAGACCGATCCCCTCCTTTCTTTTTTCAGCCTTTTATATTACTGAAAATTGTTATGGAGTTGGTGCTCAGTGTTTTCTTTCCAATCTAAACAGCCCCTGGTGTATGCCATTCTTCGCTCTGATCAGAGATCCAGAAAGCAGTGTAATACGTCATACTTCCTCCTACACTGCGTTCTCCTGTGGGTGCTCTTTCCCATACACTCACATTCCTGAAAGCAGATGTGGTACTCCTTGCTTAGTGTACACTTCTCATCATTGACTTTTGTTTAGATTCATCTTCTGAAACTCCAACATGCATTTGCCTTTTCTCCAACAGCATGACATGAGTGACATGGCCACTATGCAATGCTCAATAAGCCCCACATCCTTTCAGGAATATCTGTGACCTCGTCTGTTGGATCTTACTCTGTTCTACTGGTATTTCTGATAAATACAGCACTTGGCACCAGTTCCTACTGAATTGGTGCCCCAATTCCTTTTCTTAAATGATCTTTCAAATTCATCACAATTATTTTTAATTCTACTCCTGTTCTCCAGCTTGTTCACAGTTCCACCTTGGCATTGATGGCAAATCTAAATAAGGACACTCTTATTCTATCATCCAAGTCACTAAAACACCAGCTCATACAGGACCTCAAACACACTCAATCAATCTATCCATTGTTGACATATGCATATGCTTCTGCGTACCTGTACCCACGTATGTACAATCACAAGTGTGTGCATGGCATGTCTGTGTTCTGACCCTATCTGAATATAAGGAGATTACACTGACCACAGTACATTGTTGGTTTTGATGTTTGCTTAGTGGCAACTGATTCAGCGTGCCTTCAGTACAAATAAAACTTGTGTTAACAGCATGCTCACTGAATCCAACTAATTTGTACTTTCCACAACCAAACACATATTTTTAACTAGGAAATGTGACACAGCTGTTTGTACTAATGCACAAATAACATACACATAAGCTAGCACATTGTTATAAGAAGTCATTCTACAGAAAACTCCACCAAGAAATAAAAGAGAAAATATTTTAAAAGTTGGTCTGCATTAAGCTTAAAATGGAAACTTTCCCTTTTTCTTTTTATGTGCAATATTGAACAGTGAGTTCTGATCCTAACCTGGAATTTCTCTGAGGAACTGTATAACATAACAGTATTTTTCTGAATATATTTAGAACAGAAAAGGAAAAAATGCAGGCTCATTTTAAAATTTTGCTTAGCTATGCAAATGTGGAAGGTACAGTGGGAAAGAAAGTGGCAGACTTGCACAGACTTGCTAGCGGGGTGCTCAGAGTTACACTGCTGTCAGAAATTCCCTAGGTGAAACTAAAAAGAAAAACTTTGTGGCCAAGCATTTTTTTAAATTCCTCAGAGATACCATAAATATTAATAAGAACATATTTTAAAACAGTCCGTTAAATATTAAGGCATGTGCTTGTATGCTATACTAAAGTACAACAATTGAATAAACATCAGTTCTGCCGACAGGATTCGCTAAAATATTTTTTTGGCTCTCCAGAGATATCCTTATTAACCCAAACTAACATGTTCAAAATAATATGATTCAATGATCTGGCAGTTTCTAAGAACAGATTACTGACATGGTTTTGAATGTTTCTGAGATGAAATCACTAACATTAACACCTTCATGTTAATCGATTGGTGTCAGCAGAATTCTGGAAAGCTATGCTGCAGGCTCCAACACCAAAGCAGTAATCAATTAAGGAAGTCAGCTGAAAAAATTGATGCAAAGATCAGAGTTGTCAATGGCAAAATAATCTCATCTCAATGGTGTCAAAGCAAGAGTAAAAAAATGCCACATACTTCCTTCATAATGCAATAAAACTATTCCAAACAAAGCTTCAGTAACCCAATGATTGTCAAATAACTATTGCAATTAAAACCTCTGAAGAAGTTATTCAGGAATCTATATTCTAGACCATATTTATATAATACCATGCAAGATACATTTCAGTATAAGTTATACAAGCTTTTTTTGTTTTACATTTTTAAAGAACATACTTGCTAAAAAAACAGTGATTTTATTTAGAGAATACTTAAAACTCCAAACAATTAATAGAGAGTTAAACACCAAGAAAAAAAGACATGCAATTTAGTCCCTGAAAATTCACTAACATTTTTAGGCGTCCTACACACTTTCCTTTTTGAATAGGGAGAAACAAAGCCACTGACTTTTAACTATATGTTCCATTTTTATGCACAAATAACACTGCTTTGTTGTTCTGCTGAGTTCTTGAACCTGCTGAGTTAGCAAGGATGTCCACAGCAGGCTGTTGAGAGGGGGAGCGCTAAATACCACTCAAAATAGGGTTCTCATTTCTCCATACTCTTTGTTTGGCTATCACCATCATGAGGGCCTCTACCATGCTACATGCCATAGAAAGCTACCTGACACAATCTGTAGTGCATTCTTTACCTTCCACAAGCAAACCATCAGAATCTATTAAAATTACTTTACGCCGATAGCACTAGAGACATGACAAATCACAGGCCAAGAGTCAGATACCAAAGAATGTGTCTCAGGGCGTTGGGGCCAGGCCCATTTGCAAGCAAATGATATTGTGTGAAGCTGGCGTGCTCAGTGCATGACAAACTGATGCAATTTCAGTACTGTCGGAGAAGCTGGCTGAGATTTCTCTGATGCTGGCTACAGTTAGTGTACAGAATTGTGCAGAGTTCCCAGATTTGAATCACTTGGGGCCTGAGAGGGCTTCACTTGACAAGCCACAAATAATTACACTACACTCTTTCTATTGTACTCTATTATTTTACCTCTTATCTCTAGGCTTCGAGCACTCATGAACAAGCAAGGTCGCTTCTATTTTGACCATGATGCAACAAAACATTGCTCTTTTGTGATATGATAAATAAAACACAGGCCTGCAGACTAAACATTTTTATCAGGTCCATTTTCCACTTTTATAAGCAACAACTTGTTAGAAGCGCAGAGGTTGGAAATAGCCATGCAGGCAAGTTCATGAGCTTTTCACTTATGACTGTGATACAGATATCTTGTTATTGTAAAAACTCATTTGAGAAATGGGGCGTTAAGTTCTTAGTCCGTAACAGATAACAGTTATATCTGTGATTACTTTGAGCAAGTTTTTACCCCTTTCAAATCAGCAATTTTTGACAATTTAGTTGGTCAGTAGCAAAAAATAGTTTTGAATGTGCAGCATGTTGCCAGCTCTTTCCCAGACACCAAACACTTCAAAACTAAAGTAACTGCATTAAAAACCTAGGCAGTTAGGAAAGTTCACTGTTAATGGTATTATCCCGGGCACTAAATTTAAAAAGAGTTATGACACTAAAAACATTCACACTTTAAATTAAAAAAAAAAAAAATTAGAAAGCTGAAGAAAAAGCAGTGGCTTTTGTGGTTTAAGGAACTAAGTTCTAGTAATCTTTTCTTAGTGTATAGAACAATTTATTCTTTCAGAAGAAATTCCCTTCTTCCTCCCATGGTCTAGGAAAAAATTAGGCTTTTACTTTAGAGTTCCATATTACAAACCAGATGGTAGCATTTTTTTCAGCCTTAAAACTATGCTTAGAGGTTTTCTAAAGCTGCAGTTAATACAAACCATTGGATAGTAAAGGAAGAATGCAAATAGGAAGACTAAATGCACATAGAGAAAACAATTATACCAAGTACTTTAAAACTGTTTCTGATTCCCCCATTAATGTGTTCTCCTTATGTTTATTTTCCAGATAAATATATAGCAGGAAGTAGGCACCAAAAAGTACAGAGAAAACGTTAAAGGACTTCTTAGCTACAAGTGCTGAACTCAGAGTCTATTCCCCTACTTTGTCTCTAATTCAGGCCAGTGTAAGGGTTGCCTTATTTGACAGGAGGCAATTACTGTCCTCACTAGCACTATCAACAAATTCTTACCAAGTTGTTTTACAACACATCTAAAAGTATGTTTTCCTTCTTCCCAACTGGCACTAAAAAATTATGGCAACACAAGTCTGACATCGTAACATCTCTGCCAAGGGAAGGTAAAACTGAAACAACCAAAGGAACAGATTTTGACACAGAAGAGAAATATGGAATTATTATTTTATTTTTTTCTTTAAAGCATACTCAGCCATATTTCAGAATCTACTTGAGTTTTGTAATCTATGTGTTGGAGAGGAATTTTTAAAACACGCAGAGGAAATAGTGCAAAGATCGTACTGCTACCAGTCACACATCCATATCCACATTCTGAGTGCTCAGCAAAAGGAAAGGCCTCTGACATTTTCTATTCAGTACCAAAAATAGATGTTTTCGGTAATTACTGACTTCTTATGCTCCCTCACCACAATGTGAAAACAGAAGTTAAGGCTTAGGCTTTTAGAAAGAGCACGGATCTTCAATTAAAACCTAGCTTTTAAATGTTCTCTGGCTTGTTTTTAAGAATGGAGTGGTTTGGATTTTTGTGTAGCATCTGTCATCGGGGAATATGATTTTTCTTAGAATTTCAAGAAAGAGAAAAGCAAGAGGCTAATATATATTCTGATCCCATAACAGCATAGCATTCAACTCCAAATTTCATTTGCCATTTTTTTATTGAATATCCATTTCTTCACATATTCCAAGCAAAGTAAATATTTCTATAACATTCCCTGACATTACTAGAAATCCATTCATTTTTTGATTAAACTGAAGACACGTTCCTTATGTTCCCACATATCAACAAAACAAGATAGCTAGATTGTAATCACCACGACAGATTGGCTGCAAGTAAGACACATGTCCAGGGAGTCATATTCCTGGAAAGAACTTGATTACTAAGTAAAGAGAATGGCATGGAATCTATATGCAAAGAAACGGAGTCCTGTGCAAGACCAGAAGGAAGTTAGCTTTAGTATATATGGTCACTTTTCATGAAAGCAGTTAATTGTAATCAATACAAACTTGCTGTTGAACAATTGACTGCTTCACCACATAATCAAAATTATTCATTTGTCCTGATGTAAAAGATGATAGGAGAGCCTCAGATTTCATTATTTTCCAATTTGGAGATACTGCAGCATATAAATACCTCCTGCCCTGGAATAAAAAGGGAACCCATTTTTTAAAAGTTAATCAACTAAAGGAATCACAGAATGGTTGGGGTTGGAAAGGACCTCTGGAGATCATTTAGGCCAACCCACCTGCTAAAGCAGGTTCACCCAGAGCACATCGCACAGGAATGTGTCCAGATGGGCTTTGAATGTCCCCAGAGAAGGAGACTCCACAGCCTTGCTGTGCAGCCTGTTCCAATGCTCCCTCAACGTGAAGAAGTTTCTCCTCATATTCAGCTGGAAGCTTCTGTGTTTCAGTCTGTGCCTGTTGACCCTCATCCTATCGTTGGGCACCACTGAAAAGAGTCTGGTCCCAATCTCTTGACACCCACCCTGGAGATATTTATAAACACATAAAGCCTTCTCTTCTCCTGGTTGAACAGACCCAGCTCTCTGTCTCTCCTCATAAGAAAGGTGCTCTAGGCTCCTAATCATCTTCGTAACCCTCAACTGGACTCCCTTCAGTAATTCCTTGTCCTTCTTAAATTGGGGAGCCCAGAACTGGACACAGTACTCCAGATGCAGCCTCCGCAGGGCAGAGTAGAGGGGCAAGAGAACCTCCCTCAACCTGCTGGGCACACTTTTCCTAATGCACCCCAGGAAGAAACAAGTAATATAAAAAACAAAATAATGAAGATGATTCTTATCTCATAGTTCTTGAGGTAGACCAGTGGGAGAAAATACTTTCACAGAAGTTATATATAATTTCCAGTATATTAAAGAATTAAGTAGTCAGACAATGTTTGGATAGACACTACTTCTCACAGCATCTCACCACACAAACAACTACTACCAAATGTAATCCATCCCTTTCAGGACTGATTTTTGAAACTCTTTTGTATGATGTACACAACTCAGCAACTAATTTAACCTACAGGCCCTGGTCTTAACAGGTACCCACAAACAGTGTGACATATAAATATTTATACATACTAAATGGAAGATGCAGTGGAGGTTTGGCTGCTATTTCTTATGAATTACTTACTCTAGCTACACTGATGGCAGCTTCAAAATCCTAAAGCATCTTCTCAGATTTCCTATTCATACATTCTTAGAGCTGACAGTTGTTTTGAACAGGAGGTGGAGCTCTCACTGCACAAGCAGTGGAGGAATGAGAGGAGTCATATTTTGTTTAGAACCTGGAATGGACATGCTGCTCCTTTCTCACAGTATGCTCTTTCTGTTTCATTTATTTTAATGCCTAAAAGTATTCAAGCATTGCTGTTGTGCCCCAAATACTTCATTTAAAAACAAACAAACCAACCAAATCAACAACAAAATAAAACAACAAACAAAACAAAACAAAAATCCCAACCACACAGTGCTTATTGGTTTATGAACTGTGAAATGTTTATAATATGATAAATAGGTTGAAATATTATCGTCGTTGTTGTTGTTATTAGTCTGCTCCTGGTAAGAGAGTATCCATGTTCTGGCTACAAGATCTTTATCATCAGGACATCTAAGAATAAAAAATTTGTTAACAGACTACACACACTTCCCCTTTCATTTCCCATTAAAAATACAATGCCACTTTCAAAGGCAATGATGATACCTCTGCTTTGTCATCAAAATCTCATTCCAAAATGCTCTACAAAATGCTATTGTAGCCCTCTGCAAGCCACACAAAGTACAGGCTTATAGAAAACCAAAACCAAAGAGTTGATATAAGTCTTCATATAATTCCTGTGAAGAGGAGAAATAATGATTGCTCACAATGAGAGCATTCAAAATGCAGCAGCTATAAAGCCTCCACTAGCACACTTCATAGTGCATACCTCATGTAAGTACATCACTGTACCCAAATGTAGCACTGAAATTTGACTACCAAGTGCTCTGCCATGCAAGTCTGTCTTCCCTATGTTCTCCTCACTGCCAGTGCACAAGGAAAACCTCTATCCACCTTGGCAGAGCTCGGTCAAGACTGGCTAAATTTTGTCTTCAGTGGCCTATTGCATAAGAAATACAATTAGGTCACTAAGCTGTAGTATAAAGTCTCATTGATTTCTTTCCTATTTCTTGTGAATTCAAAGATAATAATTACAAGAACCACCAAGATTTACACATATTCAGCCCCCATATAAGCAATCCTTCAAATTCCTCAATATAAAAAATTCATGAAGGAACTGAAAAAGAGCGATAGATAAGGGCAAGAAGAATGTGTTCATGTAAATTATCAGCAAAGACAACATTCTTCACAAAGACTGTAAAAATGAAAATCTATAAGTGGGTATTTTCCAACGGATAATTTCAAACTGTAGTGGTTTGAAGAATTGTCATTTAAAGTTTCCAGTTATTCTAAAAGTAAATACCTATTATTAAAAAAGACAGCTTTCTAAAAATCCTTCTGTAATACGAACTTTATTAATATAAACTAATAACCTAGTCACTGCTGTAGATGAAAAACACATCTTTGGCTTCTTCAGGACTCACCAGTCACCTAACATAAAAATGGTATCATATACTGAAATGCCAAGATAACTTCATAAATGCCATGACAACGATGACTAATTAACAATTAAACCTTCAGTGAATTATATCAATCATTAAAAATTCAAAGATCAGTTAAAATGTATGTTACAGCAATAAAAAAAAAAGGGAGAGACCTATTACATCTTCCCTCATGCTGTGTTTGAAAGCCTGTTGTGTTCTCATTCCTGGGAAGCAAAAAAATGTACCTATGCTTACCACTATCTTTGTTGACGAGATTTTACAAGTATCACAACTTGATACTAAACAGACAGCAAACACCAGCAGAAGCAGCCAAGCATTAATAATCTCATGAAATAATTCCATTGGTAGTGTTATATTATTAACAAAGTTTTGCTCTTTCTCTCAAAGATTCAATGGAACTCAAATATATCTTTATTGTGATACATGTTCGAATGCTCTGCTATCCCCTATCTTTCTGAAAATGTAACTTCCTCGTCAAAACCACAAATCAGCACATCTTGGGAGAGAACTGGGTAACTGATGTTTTGCAGTTATGGTTTACTGACAGAATATGTCAACTTCTTGTCTTTCAGATGGTAAATTGATATAGGCAATCATGCTTCTGTTTCTTTATCCCACTGCTGACCCCCCTCAGGAATACATCAAAAGTGATTTCTTGCTCAGAGAAATCTTACATGGCCCTTTCCACTAGGATTTCATGACTGTAAATCAGGCGAGTTTTGAGCAATTGCACAACAATTAGAGACTACTGGAGCTATAGGTCTCTGTGTAACCTGTCTACATCCCAAATCAGATTAAACACACAAGAATGAAATGGCTTTAACTGATTGTTGTGTATGCACTCAGTTTTTCACTTTGTCTTCAAGTTTTTCCAGTTTCTGTCTTAGCTGCCTTCACATGCACTGCAACATTTTCTGTGTCTAACTTCATACTCTTGAAGTTCCTGTTAGATATCAAGCAAGCAGTTTCATATCACTGATTTAAAATCTGTCAACAGGAAAACTGACTGGAGGAAAGAAATTTAATCACGACTGCTCACAAATGTACAAATTAAAAAAGAATAAAGTTTATTCAGTAATATCACTCTTTGGCCTAAATTTTCAGATCTATTTCTTCCATTAATACAGGTTCCTTCATTGGAACTGAAAGAAACTGGTAAAAATAGCTTTTTTTCTGACATTACAGAATCACTGGCACCTGTTCAATTATATTTATCCTCATCTTCCCATGTAGGAGAGAAAAGCATCTGTACAGACCCACTCTGACTCCCTTGTGGAGTAACCAGGACATTTAAAAATTCTTTATGAAGACACTAAGACAATAAAAATAGTATAACTGATCTAATTGATTTAATATTTCTGTTTAACTACCTTGAACCTGGAGTAACTGGTCTGTTACTGATTTCAGTAAGACTTGTGACACAAGGTAATATGTGGTAAGCTTGTACAAGCCACACTGGTAAGCAAGTCTTCCTACTGATAGATTTCATACTCAAGGTATACAGAGCCTCTTTGGATTTTCCACAAACTACCAAGTTCACACAGTCCAAAGACTCAGTGAAAGGGTTAGAATAGTAATACTTGAAAGTGTTTTTACATAAAATCATTCACATATTACTCCTTCCATACTTTTAAACTAGAATACTTATAAATATACCACCTTTATCTTTCACATGTATCACTTGCTATTGTGGGTTACTCTTAAGTTTCATATGGAAGAACATGTAACAACTTCCTCTTTTGATTCCATGCACATTTGCTTTGACAGTAAAGAATGCTGAAATACAAAAGCTATACCAAACTTTAAGTCCCTGTAGTTTTATACTTCCATAAGCAACAGTATAGCGTAGTAACTAAACCGCTTCTTCTATGGAGGCAAAGTCTATGGACTTTCAAAAAATCCACAGTACTTCAAGACCCTACATGTCATATCTTACTTACACAACATTAGCAACTCCAGGAGCAATTTGGGCAGTAGTATTGAAATTAAATTAATTAAAAATATAGTAAGCACATATGTCAGTCAAGTATGACCTCTGCTCTACCACACATATAAATGTATGTCACCTTGACCTGCCATGTACCACTGTAAAATTTTTTGGTCAATATAAATCAAATGTACACTAATTTATTCAGTAAGTTTCCTAGCATCTGAATCAACATTAGAAATCTGACTAGTATTTGTTATTCTGTTATTGACAAAGGGAGCATATTTAAATGATAACAAGAACACATGGGTGTCATTTTGAAGTTGAATTGTTCCCTAGGGACATCCTTAGTAAGCCTCTACATTTAAAGGTCATTCACTGCCAAATTATGAACAACTGTTGCATTTATTAGCACAGGCTCAATAGTTTGGAAGCTAGTGTCATCAATTTAAACTGACAATGAAATCTAGTTGTCCACAAGGAAAATAGACATTTTCCTTATTCCATTTGTCATCATTTTCTGTATACCCCAAACAGAACCGGAACAAGTGCAAGTTTACTCCGTATTTTTCTTGAGGGGATGATGATGGTGGACAAAAGGCTTTCAAGGTTTTATATCAAAGGAAGAGTGTTTCTGTAAAGCTGAGCTTCTGAAATAAAGACTGAAGGGAGCATGTTTCCCACTTATTAATACTTTGTTGACAGAGATATATTTCAAGTGTTGCATTATAGACTTTTTGCTCTTTTTTTCTTTATAATCTTTTCTTTCTCTCAACTGATCTTTCAGTGGTCAAGACATAACCCCTCCTATTTCTTAATTTCTCTGCAGTTTTTCCTCTGAAGCTAGGGAGAAGTTTCTAGTTTCTGTGGCAAGTCACTTCCACCCTTTTCCCAGAACTGAATTCTGCTTCTAAAGCTAGCCAGTGTTTGATAAGTCTCTGCCCTTCCCCCTTTCCCTGTGCTACCTAGCCACACTAAGAAGCAAAAGAAAATCTCGAACAACAGATTTGAGGGAAAGCAAGCTGAAACCAAACCAGTAAGTTGGCAGTGAGCTTCTTTAAAGAAAAAGACAACACTCTTTTCCTGTCTTTCCCTTCCAGGCAGTGAGAATACACAGTGGTAAGTTGAATCAAAGAGGACCTGGATGCTGTTCTTCTCAAGGTAAGGAACCAGAAACCCAGTGATATCAGGAAAGCGTGTTTTGGTAGTCTTGCAGAGCCATTGCAGAGAGGAAGGAGTCTCCTTCCAGTCTCTCACTTCATGTAGGAGGTCATCATTATTACTGTTACAAGCGAAGAAACTAGGACAACCATCACCACACTTGTCAAAAAACCCTTCTTCAGCCCTCTTTCTCTGCAACAGCCGTGACAGTCACAGTGCAGAAGACACTCTCTGTAAGCTCCAACAAGTTACTGGGCTGGTGGAAAGCCAGCATGTGAGCAATCTTCTGCTTACCCCAAGCTTCATCATCTGTTTCTGCTACCAACTATATTACCTCTGATAGTTCCTTGTTTCAGCTATTCCAACAAAACATTTGAATTCTGAGCAAGTTAGCACTTGTGGGAAAGAGAAAAAAAAAAAAGCAGCAAAATATCAGTTATAGTTCCTTCAGGCCTCTGGGATGTATCTCATCAGGTACCGCAGATTTATGCACGTCCAGGTTACTCAGCTGGTCATGAAATGGATCTTTTCTTAGGTTCATTTTGGTTGGACAATACCTTCAAGGCCAAGTCCAATCATTAATCTGGTTAAGATCGCCAAGTCCACCACTAAACCATGTCCCTAAGAACCTCATCTACACATCTTTAAAATACCTCCATGCATGGTGACTCAACCACTTTCCTGGGCAGCATTCCAGTGCTCAAGAAACCTTTCTATGGAGTTTTTCCTAATACCCAAACTAAATCTCTCCTGTTACAACTTGAGGTCATTTCCTCTTGTCCTGTCACTTGCTACTTGGGAGAAGAGACCAACACCCTCCATGCTACAACCTCCTTTCAGGCAGTTGAAGACAGCAATAAGGTCTCCCCTCAGCCTACCTTCTCCAGGTTAAAAAACTGCACTTCCCTCAGCCACCCCTCAACAGACTTGTGCTCCAGGCCCCTCACCAGCTTCACTGTCCTTCTCTGAACTTGCTCCAGCACCTCAGTGTCCTTATAGTGAGGGGTTCAAAACTGAACACAGGGTTTAAGGTGGGGCCTCACCAGCATAAGTACAGGGGAATGATCACTTCTCCTGTCCTGCTGGCCACACAATTTCTCATATAAGCCAGGATGCTGGTGGCCTTCTTGGCCACTTGGGCACACTGCTGGCTCATGTTCAGCCAGCTGTCAACCAACACCCCTAGGTCTTCCCCACACCTGCAGTATTGCCTGGGGTTGCTGTTACACAGGTGGAGGACTCAGCACTTGTCTGTGCCACACAACTGGCCTCAGCCCATCAATCCAGCCGGTTCAGATCCCTCTGTAGAGCATTCCTGCCCTCAAGCAGATCAACACTTCCACACAACCTGCTGCTGGCTGCAAACTTACTAAGGGTACACTCAATCATTGATAGAGAGATTAAACAGAACTGGCCCCAATACTGAGCCCTGGTAAACACCACTCATGACTGGCCACCAACTGGATTTGACTCTGTTTACCACAATTCTTTGGCCCAAGCCATCCAGCCAGTTCTTTATTCCTTGCAGATTACACCCTGGATGGCCATGAGGTGCCAGCTTCTCTAGGAAAAATCTGTGGGAGATGGTGTCAAAGGCTTTACTAAAGTCTAGGTACACAATATCCACAGCCATTCCCCCATCTACTAAGTGGGTCACCTTGTTGTAGGAGATCGGGTTGGTCAAGCAGGACCTGCCTTTCACAAACCCATGCTGACTGGGCCTGATCACTTGGTTGTCTTGTATGTGCTGTGTGATGGCACTCAGAATGTTCTGTTCCATACATTTCCCAGCACTGAGGTCAGACTGACAGGCCTGTAATCCCCCAGATCCTCTAGCCCTTCCTGTAGATCAGCATTGCGTTTGATAACCTGCAGTCAACCGGGACCTACCTGGTTCACCATGACTGTTCACAAATGATGGAAAGTGGCTTGGTGAGCATGTCCGCCTGCTCCCTTAGAACCCTTGAGTGGATCGCATCCGGCCCCATAGACTTGTGCATGTCTAAATAGTGTAGTAGGTCACTAACCATTTCCCCTTGTATTATCTGGGCTTCATTTTGCTCCCCATCCCCGTCTTCTGCCTCAGGGAGCTGGGTACCTGGAGTACAACTGGTATGACTTAAAGACTGAGGGAAAGAAGGCACTTAGTACCTCAGCCTTTTCCTCCTCCTCTGTCAAATGTTTCTGCCTGCATTCACCAGAGGGTGGAGATTCACCTTAACCCTCCTTTTGTTGAGAACGGATCTATAGAAACAATCTTTAATACAAACAGTTGGAAGGACTTTGCTCCGGTAGTCCCTTCCTTGACCTTTATCCACTTGAGATGTGTGGGAAGAGAAAAAGCCAGTAAAGACCAAGATAAGAAGACTTGTTGAGTACCTCAGCCTTCTCCTAATTCATTTATACCAGTTTGCCAGTCATGTTCATCAGGAGAGGGGTACACCTTCTTTGATCATACTGCTTTAAATGTGAATACTATACTGTCCTGGTTTTGTTAAAAAACAAGTTTCTCTTTTAGTGAATTTGCCTGTCAGCTAAAGCCTTCATATTAGCTGCATTTTCCTGGAGAACCAGATACATGTTTTAGTAAACATAGCAATGGAATGCTAACTTATTGATAAGGACAGATTCACATCTTGTGAGAGGGGCAACGAGAAACAGGTAACCAAGAAACTGACCAACTGTGTATAACATTCCATTCATGTGAATACTTCATATAAAAGTGGGAGATCACGATGATCTCATTCTCTTTGCCTTTTCCATCCCTTCTCCTTGTGGCCGACATTAGGAGAGGACCTTGCTAGCTGTCCCTGCGAACTGAGGCCTAATGAGAGACTGAATCCAGCTCCGGCTGGCTGCAGAGTCCAATCCAGGACTTTGGGTGCCGGCTCTGCAGCTGTTGAGACTTTCAAGATTGGTTTTGTATATTTTATATTATTTTCTCCATTCTTATTAGTAGCATTAGTAAAACATTTTTAATTTTCCCAACTCCTCCCTCTCTGTCCTTCTTTTCCTCCCGATTGCCTGTCCTTAGTAGGAAGAGGGGAGAGGGAGGGGCAAAAGGGGCAAGTGGGGAGGAGAGGAGGCTAACAATACATCTGCCAGGGTTTTATCGTCACCCTGCAATCTAAACCCTCAACAGATAAATATGCCTGATGATGCAAAATAATTGAAATTGAATTACCTACATAATTTCACATAAAAAACATACTTTACTCAGATACATGGCACTAGTCCAGGATTGCACCCATTCCCTTTAATTTGAACATTACATTTCAAAGAGATTCTATACTTCACAGCATCACTTCCTCCACTTAACTTTTCTAATTAATCAGATTCAGGTAGCACAGAAGTGGTGAAATATCTACTTAACACGAAGTCTTTGACACCCTGCAACACTGATGTTTTATCGCAATATCTACCAACTCCATGGCTTTTGACTGTTAAGCCCCACATAATGAGGTTTAAAAGAATGAGAGATAAGGTTATCTGGACATGGAAACATTCATAAGCTTCAACATTCCAAGTGAAATCACTTTTTGCTCAATGAAAATCACTTGCTATGTTTCTGTTTTTTCTTAGGTAAATATCTCTGCCTACAAAGTATATGCCTAACTAGTACAGAGGAATGGTAAACTCTCACTAACCTCAGTTTTGCTGGAGGGAGAGATTACAGTGTACTCATTTGCACTGGCCATGAATGTCTATGCTTGGAAGAATACTTACACAAATTATTTAGCAACGTAACAAACTGACAATTACATTAGAACAAGCCTTGCTCATGCATAGTCCATAAGCTCTTTAAGGCATAAATGGAATACACCATGTTATTATCAGAACAGACTTCCATATGCTCTTGCACAAGCATGACTAACCCACAGAACTTTAGCTATGACTTCTAGTACAGTTTCATGGTCAGGGAAATCCTTGAACTGATGCATCTGATGGCATGACAATTTTTGTATGGGAAGTTGTACAGAACCCCCCATCATCTGATTGAAGAGGCAAAGTAATCACACAGGAATAACTACCAAACTATTGAGCTACAGCAAGTTTCAGACACTTGAGTTCAATTCATCAGTAGTGACCTGAGAGGAACAGTGCTGTAATAACCAACAGTTGCTGTCATAATCACACAATTTCACTTCCAAGATCATTTTCTTGAAAGACTTCTAGAAAGATGCAGTTTCATTTCTGATTTCTTTGAAGCTTAGACAGCTTAATGTTTATGAAATTAAAAAAACAAAACAAAAACAAACACAAACCAAACAAACACAAATCCTCTAGATAGCAGGATTCACTGAGAGAAGTACTACTAAAGAAATAAGAAACACACTAAAAACAAATACTAAAAATATATACTGTTATGAAAAATCCTATTTGTGTGATATGCACATCTTAGAAATCACTGTCACTTCAACTAACCTGCCCAACTGGGACACGTTGGGATCAGTCTGTGCTATTGTAACCACACTCAGTCAGAATGTTCTAAAGCCAGTTTCACTACCCAAAATCATGCAGTCATGTTGTAGAGTACCTCTTACATTTACGTTCAATTAAGAGGCAGAAATATTAATGCAGTTACACTCCCACATTAATGTATCTAAAGTGGTTTACAAGGCTTGTAAATACTTGCCAGTACTGAGGACCAAAGAATATACAGCATTAGCATCAGATAGATGCACTTCATGTAATTATGCCTACATGGACCAATCTTCTAGCAATGCAAGAAGACCAGATTTTTTTACTGGTATTTCTTAAAAGCTCAGAACTACTGAATGAATAGATGTACTAAAGATACTAGCTTCAAACATCCACCTTCAGTCAGACACCTTGGGCATCCACCAGAGCAATCACTGCCTCCACCCATGCAACATATGGAAAAGTGTTACAGCCAAACAGCTCCATAGGATGAGAAAACCACTGAGGTCTTAAAATTGTGTAGACTATCTCCTCTGCTTAGGCAGGGTCAGCTTAAGCAGGCTGCCCAGGATCAGGTCCAGTCAGGTTTTGAGAACATCAGAGGATGGAAACTTCAGAGTTCTCAGTGCAACCTGTGCCAGTGCTGGACCACCATCATGGTGACAAAACAATTTCGTCTTATGTCTAAAAGGTATTCTTTTTTATTTTCATTTGTGCCTACTGACACTTGTTCCTTCACTGTGCTCCAATGACAAGAGTCTAGCTCTCTATTCCTCATTTCCTCCATTCAGGTAATTTGTACACAGTGATAATATCCTTCCGAGCCTTCTCTTCTCCAGGCTGAATAGTCCCACCTCTCTCAGCATTCCTCACACAAGAGATGCTCAGTTCCTTCATCACGTTTAGCCCCGCACTGGACTTGCTCCAGCCTCTGTGCTGAGAAGCCCAGACCCCGACCCAGCGCGCAGAGGGGCCCCGCTCCGCAGGGCCGCGCACCGGGGCAGCGCTGCCTCTCTGCACCCGCTGGCCACGCTGCATCACCCACTGTCGCTACCGCCATCGCTCCAGATCACGAAGCGGGCGCTGGGCAGGAGATGCCAGCCGGGCCGAGGCCACCGCTCTTGCGCCGAGGGGCTCACGGCAGAGCAGGGCGGCCCCGCGCCTCGGGGCCCTCACGCGGGCACCTGCACGGCGGCCTGGCCCCCCGCGCAGACCCCACTCGCCGCCGCCACATCGCCCCCCCGAGGCGCGGGGGTGTCCCGCCCTGCCGCCCCTCACCGTGTAGCCCCGCTCCAGCTCGCTCTCCTCGTAGCGGAAGGAGGGGATGTACACCTCCATGGCGGCGAGGCCGGGCCGGGGGCGCCGGCTCCCCCTCAGGCCCGCGTGCTCCCGCCCAGCGGTGCCGCCGCAGCCATCTGCACGCGGCACGTGACGCCGCGCACGTGACGCGGGGCGGGGCGGGGTGCGCGGCCCGGCCGTTGAGCTTCGGCCGCCACGGCGTGTCTGTTCGGGCCCCGGCCGGGACAGCCCGCTGGAAACGCCTGTGGAGAGATGGCGGCGAGGCCGCCGCCCCGCCTGGCCCAGCCGCCTTTCCCCGGGGTGGGTACGGGGCTGGTTGGCAGGGCGGCTGCGCTGGCGTCACGGCTCTGGGGTAGATTTGCCCGGCTCTGGGAGTGGCGTGAGGAGAACGGAGGTTTCTCTGAAAACAGCGTATTTTCAAAAACAACGATTGAGAGCACCTGCTTTAATATGCCAGGGCAGCAGTGTTGCTCTGGACTCGAGAAAAACGGGGAGAAAAAGAGTTAACTTCCAAAGGGGTGAATTTGTCTAGCCCTGAACTGACACCACGGCTCAAACCAATTCCCTTGCCCGCCTGGTCAACAAACTCCGGAGAGCTGTACAAATACAGCGCCTTTTGTAATGCCTCTTTTGAACTGATACCTGAAATAAAGGGGGGAAAAATCAGCGCTGAGGAAAGTGGCATATATTGTGGCTGTTCCTTGGAAGGTGCCTCTTCGTTACTTCACCATCTTCAGTTGCATTTAGTAGGCAGTGCTGTTGCACAGGGTATCACACTTCGCGTGCACTTGCTAACCTTAAGCTTCAGACCTTTTGGAAGCACTGCAAAATGACAAGAAACTGCAGCTGTATTAGATGGCTGTAACTTGAAACTCACCATGTAAGGTTTTATAGATGCTGGAGAGTCTCAGAGGCTGAATGATAATAAGATCTGCAACTTCACCATCTCTCACTGATCTTTTACAGAGTAGCTACCCTGTACGTTCATGCATATGCAGGGTTTGATTTCACATAAGCAGAGTCAAATGCAAAAACATACCTCAAAAATGGACACAAACCAAGTGATTACTTTTATTTGACAACTGTGGTTATTCTTTGTCAGTGTTTCTAAATTTAATTTCATTCTGCTCTAAGCAAAGACCTGTGACGTGAAGAGTTCATTACAAAATAGAAGGCTTTTGACTAAAAACAAGGGCACTAAAGGCAACTAACACTAGTTCATTTTGCTAAACTAAAGCAAAGTAACAACCATACATAATAAAAAAATGACCTGAAATCAAAGCAAAATAGTCTTCGGTCATTCCCCTGTGCACAGTGCTGATCCTGTGTCAGTGTCCTCAAGTGCCAATGACCAGCAGAACAGTCCCAGTACTGCTCTGTGGTCGTGGTGACCAGTGTGAACAGGTTTTGAGTTCCCATGTACTCTCGCTGCAGGAACCAAGTCTTGAGAAGAGAGTGATAATTCAAGGGTGTGAATAAGGATTTTGATTTTTACCCAAAGCATACTCTATGTTACAAATATCCCAGGGAAAGGCAGCCCATCAGTCTAGTAAATGTGAGAATGCTAGAGCATAATTATGATGCCCTAGTTTCTGTTAAGCCTCCAGTCTTTAAGCTTAGTTTCCCTTCTTCCCCTAATACGAAATGGATGGACAAGTCTTATTACACCATTTATGCTGTAATGCATTTATACTGATGAGAAGCAAGTAGAGGAGTTTTGTAGGGGCACTATTTGTGGTTGTTTGCAATCTAATAACCAATAATTGCAAAAAGCTAGTTTTCTTCCTAACATCATATAACTTATTAACAAAGGAAGGTTTGAGACATTAATCTGGTTTCAAATTCAATAGTACATAATGGAACTTTTGACTGTGCATCAGCCAAGAGGAACAAGGAAGATTACATGGTGAGCTGAATTCAAATACATCAATATGTTTTGGAATGTTAAATACTTAATTTGCACAATATATCATCATTAGTTTGCTAATCTTTAAAGTTACATCTAAAGAAAAAATAGGATTTCTCCACATGGCTGACTGACCAAGGATTGTCTTTCTGTCTCATACACTGAGGAGCAAAAATTTAAGAAACAGTAATTCATAAAATGCTATCACCATGCATGAAAAACCATCCAAAATTATTGGTTTTGAAAGCTAATGGCACAAATGATACAATGATTCCCATAAACAACAAAGCAAAGAGAATGTACTTTAAATGTGGCTTGATTTGAACTGTTGCATTAAAATCATGTTAGTATCTTAAAAGCAAAACTGTAAAAGGCTTGAGCTTTACCAGTAACAATTACATAGTTTGCCTTCAAGTTCATCTCTTGAATAGGCCCCAGAAGATCCTCTAGGAACTGTGGGTGTTTGTCTTCATATATCAGGGTTTATTCTTAAATTAACTTGATCCAGAATGTAAAAGGTAGGAATAAATATACTCCAGTTTTAACTGTTACCTGACATTAGACTCCAGCTTAACCTTCCATGATCACAGAAACTACAAATCATCACTGTTTCAAATCAGGACCAATCAGTGAAGCATGCCACACCTAAAAATAGTTAAATCAGATTGCGGCATTTTCACAATCAAGCTTTCAGACTATCCAAAAATGCAATATAATTTTGAAAACAAAACCAAACTCCCTCTTTACTGGCCACTTCTGGTTTTGTTTTTTTTCCAAAGTTGACTCTGTGCAATTCCTCCTATGGGGAGATTCAGTATTCATCATGCTAGAGTGATTCATGGGAGAGGAAAAGGAACAAACGCAAGCAGCTCTGAAAGATCAGTTTCCACTAAGTAATTATCATGATTCAAGGACTTCCTGAATGGCTAGTTTCCAGAACAGAAGTAGGTAAAGAAAATGCATCTAAAAACTCTAATCGAAGTGATAAGTAAAGTACACACCAAAGCAAGAGGCCAGATTAAAAAAAGATAGTCCTTAATAATGTCATAAACTCAGTTTGCTAATTTTTTTAGTTGCAACCAGACAGACTGGTTTTAAGTAAACTTCTACCTCACTATACTGGTACAGATACTGGTCTCATAAAAGTAGCAAAATTCAACATATTTGATAAAATTTTACAACATTTTATTTTTAATGGGTCCATGTGTTCCTCCTCTAAAGATGTGGCTACATTTTTTTCAAAGTACTGTAGTTGTTTGCAAAACATCATGAAGCACTTTCATCAGCCAGTGAGTACAAAAAAAGACCACTTGGACAGGCAGAATCACAACTTCAGAAAGGTCAGTCAGTTTTCTACAGTTCACAGACAGTACTTCTTCTAACAGCTATAATATTTGGAGCTGGTGAGGAGGTAATTTTCTGTACACCTGGAGTGTGTGCACACATGTGTTAGTGCACGAGTGGGTGGGTCAGGGTGGAAAAGTCAATGTGTTAGTACAATGTAAGATAACTGCAGATTTTCTTACAATGAAGTGCTCCTCTACCCCGTGTCGTGGTTTAACCTGAGTTAGCAACGTAACCACAATAGCCGCTTGCTCACCTCCCACCCCCCCACCCAAATAGGGGAGAGAATCGACAGGGAAGGGAGAAACTTGCGTTGAGATAAAAACAGTTTAATAAAATAACAAAATACCAATACACTACTAGTAAAAATATATATAAAATAGAATAGAAAATAAAAGATACTCAATGCAATTCCTCACAAACTCCGTCCACACTGAACAGCGAGTCCCAGGAAACTGCATGTGATCCCAAACAGCTGATCACACAGAAAAAAAGGAAAAAAGGCAGAAAGGTCCAGAGACCTCTGCAAAATGGCAAAAGGCCGAACTAAATGTCCTAAACAGAACTCACCCAAACAGGTCTCCGAGAGCGAAGAGAAGGATCGAGAGACTGAAAGATCCCAGTTCTCATTTAATATGAAGCATGATGCTAATGGATGGAATACTGTAATCTGGATGTCAGTCAAGTTTTGCCTCATCCATGCCCCCCTTCCGCGCTCCCTCACACCTGTGGGCAGAGCGTTCAGAGTATCCTTGGCTCACAGATCACAGCAATTAAAAACATTAACTCTGTGCTGGCGTGTTATCTCTTGTTCTCAAACTAAGTCCAAATAATGACTGTGCTAGCTATGAAAAAGAAAGGTTTCTAACTGCATGAAGAAAATTAACTAATTTTCAGTCAAACCAGCACACCCTGGAAGTTCCACATCAGATATGAGGCAAAGATAAAACATTTCTTCTCTCATGACTTGTGCTACCTTCCTTCCTTGTGCTCCTCTTATCTTGATCTCTGTAAACAACAGATATATGGTTTATCTGAAAGTCTTTTCTTGCTGTTCCATTTTCATTGCATATTTCTTTTACTTTAGTTTTCATACAAATATCCTGCAAGAAGGATTCTGGCTAAGCTGTTTTGCATACTCTTCTGAAATCGTCTTTCTTCATGACATATTTTCTTAATGACAGAAAACAGGTGTTGATTATTTTATATCCCTTCCCTATGCTAGTAATTTTCCCACTGATCTGGAGGAAAAAAACCCCAACAAAATGGTAGTGTTTTAGCAGTGAAGTCAAGAGTTATTTGTTATTTTACTTTTTAGCAAGCTCAGCTATGGAAGAGAAGAATTTCTAAAAAAAGGAAGAATCCCCTTAGCAGATAACAAGCAAGATTTTTAACAACTTGAAACTTCAGCTCCTTATAGGTTTTAATATTGATTTTTTTTTATTATATGGTTGTAATAGACTCATATTTTGCCAGAGATTTGAAGTATTACACAGCTTGTTCCACTCTGAAGTGGGAGGACTGAAAAAAAAATGTAAGGTTTGTTTTGCTGTTGTTGTTGTTGTTTGTTTTTTTTCTTTTTAAGACAGTCATTTCACTGTACACATAATTTTAGTGGATGTTGGCTGTTTTGTTAAGTGCACAGGATATACTAGCCAGAAGCTCATATCCACCATAATTTGAAAGAAACTGACATATTTGGGGCATGAACTCCTGAGACACAGAAACATGAACTGCCATATTAGGCTTTCAGTGGGAATAATTGATAGGGAAGCAGAATATGCCATTTTAAAAGGGACAGTGACTAAAGAATCAGAGACATTGTAGTCTGAACGTCCATTTAAGAAAAAGGTAAAAATATCTTCAATTTGAGCCACATCACATTATATATTTTTAATTCAAAAAGCACCGTGGATGTGATAGATACAAGAATGGGGATGATTTAAAATTGTTGTAAACACCTACAGTGTTTATTTTAACCTAAAAAGTAAACTAGACTTCAGTAGCACCTTGTCTTTTATACAACATTAAAAATGTATCTGGCCATTTTGCAAATATTCATTTTCTTCATGCTAGTGATTCTTCACTGGTTCACTGGCTTGGAGTTTCAGGGAAGCAACACAAATTTAGTACAAGTTCCTGTAGGGAACTCCACAGAGAAAATAGTTCAACACCACCTCCACTTGGTTTGAGAAATATCTGCTAATACAGATGTTAATCATACTAGGAAAGACAACAAGCAAACCTTCTATCTCCATAATGTAGGGGAACATAAAATAAATAAGATTCTTGAAACAACAAGAGTTTTATGATAGGCAAATGTGACAGCTGATCTGGGTCTTCTGCTCAAATTAACCTTGCGATCATAGAATGGTTTGAGTTGGAAGGGACTTTCAAAGATCATGTAGTTCCAACCCCACTGCCATGTACAGGGACACCTTCCTCTAGACCAGGTTGCTCAAAGCCCTGTCCAGCCTGGCCTTGAACACTCCCAGGGATGGGGCATCTACGATTTCTCTGGACAACCCGTTCCAGTGCCTCACCACACTCATAGTAAAGAATTTCTTCCTTATATCTAATCTAAATCTACACTCTTTCATTTCAAAGCCATTACCCCTTGTCCTGTCACCACATACCCTTGAGAAAGTCCCTCTCCAGCTTTACTATAGGTCTCCTCTAGGTACTGAAATGCCACAATAAGGTCTCCATGGAGCCTTCCCTTCTCCAGGCTGAACAACCCCAACTCTCTCAGCCTTTCCTCATAGCAGAGGTGCTCCAGCCCTCTGATCATCCTCATGCCTCCTCTGGACTCGCTCCAACAGGTCTGTGTCCTTCTTACGTCGGGAGCTCCAGAGCTGGACACAGTACTCCAAGTAGGGTCTCACAAGAGCTGAGTAGAGGGAGAATGACTTCTGTTGACCTGCTGGACATGGTTCTTTTGATGCAGCCCAGGTGTGGTGGTTTAACCCAAGCTAGCAATATAACCATGACAACTGCTTGCTCGCCCCTCCACACCTCCCACCCCACAACAGAATCAAAAGGAAAGGGAGAAACTCATGGATTGAGATAAACAGTTTAATAAAGTAAACAAAATAACACTAATATACTGCTACTAATATATATAAAATGTAAATAGAATATGAAATAAAAGGCACTCAATGCAATTCCTCATGAACTCCGTCTGCACCGAGCAGCCAGTCCAAGGCAGCACCACCTTGGTCCCAAACAGCTGATCCCAGAGAGAGAAGAGAGAAAAAGGCAGAAAAACCCAGAGGCCTCTGCAAAATTGCAGGATGGCAAAAGGCCAAACTAAAGAAAGTCCCAATCAGAACTCTCCCATACAAGGCTCCATCCTGGCTCTGACATAGCCAGTAATAATCTGGAAGATACCGACTCTCCTTAAATATAAAGCATGATGCTAATGGCATGGAACATTCTTACTGATCAGTCTGGATGTCAGTCAAGCTCTGCCCCATCCATGCCCCCCTTCCCAGCTGCCTCACACGAGCAGGCAGAGCGCTCTGAAAGACCTTGGTTCTCAAACAACAACAATTAAAAGCTTTAACTCTGTCCCAGGGTGTTATCCTCTTGTTCTCAAACTACATCCAAATGACCAAGCTAGATATGAAAAATAAAGGTTCCTAACTGCATGAAGGAAAATTAATTCATTTTCAGTCAAACCAGCACACCAGGATACAACTTTTTTGTATTAGCAACATTCTGTGACAGTGAACTCCAGAAATCCTATTATCCTTTTGCTCTCTAACAGGCTTCTGGTTTTAAGAAAACCTACAGAACTCATTTTCAGTTGTCCAGTATAGACAAAGAGAGTCACACTAATCCCTGCTTGGAGACTAATGTGAAAGTTTTTTTAATTCTTTTATCAGAGAAGAAATCTGATCTATAATTCAACTGAATTCTAATCCTGATAGATGCAAAATAAAAAAAAAAAATCAGGAGTTAAGAATGTTGTTTAAACCACTTAAAGGATCATGACAGTATCTTTATCCATTTTGAGCTCTGTGTGTCCAAATGGAGTATTTAATTCTGCAAGTATCCAGTTTCATTCTCACTGGAACAAATTTGAAGTTTAATGTTGAGCTGTTGGTCAATTTTCATTAGCACTGAGCAAGCCAAAGTCAAATATATCATAACACTTAGTAGAGTGTTATGCCTATATCAATTTCTTTATTGTAAACCTGATGTATACTTGAGCTGTTCAAAAAGCAGTTACAAGATAAATTACTCAATGTACACTGATGCACAAGGTAACAAGCTTAAGGTTTTAGCATTTCACTATTTAAAAAGATACTTGATAAAAGCTTGATAAATATTTTTTTTTTTTTTAATAACAGTTTCTGTACGAATTTTCCTTGAAAATTCCTAGAAATACTGAGTCAATGCAGCTCTGTACAGGAACAATAGGAGACACTAATCTGGAAGGTTTACACTAATTTTGTTGCACAAATCAGATTGTATGATTTTACAGCTGAATTTAGGTTTCCATTCTGTTCAGAAACAATATTGAGTGCTTCTTTATGCTTGACCACAAATAACACAAATTCATGGGCTTATCCTGCAGCTTCTTTTGTGTTTTCTATGATTAGCATTTTTCTAAAATTTGTTCATACCCTCCGTTAATACATGCCATTGACAAACTCAGGATGTTACTAAAACGACAGGGCAGCACGTCCCATGTTTATATTGTGTATTTCAGAAAAATGTTTAGCTGCTCTGATTTCTTACAGAATGCAAATGTATTTTCTACTCAAGAAAATCCAAGTAGAATGCTAGCCCTTACAAGTAACATACGCTCAGCTCAATTACCTACTTTTCTTCCTCTCAATTACCAGAATTATTGCAAGATTTTCTTTCTTTTTGTATCTTGAGACCAGTAAAGACAATAAAATTTAGCAGTCCAGTTGGATACCAGTATTTGACCATGCAGGTGTTTTTAACCCTTCAGAAGCTTTGTAAAACACTTGGAAGAGATTTTGGTTTATGCCTGTCTGTTGCCCAAGCATCAGTCTTTTGACTCTGTCAGTATTAACGCATTACAGTTTACCAAGGCAGTGATAACTTCAGGTGAAATGAATACCTGTAACAAAGATATTCATAATGAAAAACCGGAACAGTTTACCACAAACACTGGTTGGTGAGTCTTTAATACCATCTTCAGCATTCTTTACTAAATGTTGTTTCTGGTTTTGATATTATCTGAGTTTGTTCTAAATGCTGCTTCTGAGAACACCAAAAAATATCTACAGACACAAACCAGAGTGTTTAATGTTTCACAAGGTACATCCCTTTATTATTGTAATCACAAAAACATGATTTTGTACAGGAATGTTTAAGTGAACATTAATCGATGCAATTAGATTTGTTTCATAAAGATCAGGTAAACATACTACAGAACATTGTATTGTAAAGAACAAAAATATCAGTTTTCTGGCCTTGCAGTGCACATTTTAGTGCAAGTATTAAGACACAATAGTGTTCAATTCAGCAATGTATTGCAGAACATCATGCCACAGTCCACTTCAAAGAGGGTCAGGACATGCAGCTTGTTAATAAAATGCTGTAGTATATAAAAAAAGCCACGTGTTAATTCATAAAATATACAGTGGTTTATTTGGATGATTGAAAGTGATTTCACTGTGGAATTTAGTTTTATCCAGGACAAACATCCAGAGTGTCTTGCCATTTGGAATATTCTTCTTTTAGGCTATGGCTTTGGCTTCAGGTAGGAATGCCTCCCAGTATTTTATTAGCTTGAAGAGAAAGGAAAAACACTCATTATTAAGTACTAAATGTTGGAACAACACATATGCTTTGCTCCTCTTGTGGTAAACTTGTCTCCATCAGACAAATAAACAACATAAGTGCTTCATATTATCCATTCACATTATTACATAATACAAGAAAAAATACAACTAATATATATACAAATCTACTCATAGCAACATAGTTGCTACCACACCTTGAACAAAATGCTGTAGAATACAGTTATACAGAATTAGTTTACACGCTCAGTTTATTATTATTACCTCTACGGATACTGCTTTTGTTTTAATTAAACAGAGGGTTATATTCCCAGAATGAACAAAGGAAAGACTCCAGACACTCTTTTGTGAACCATGTCTACTTCTGAGTCACTGGAAACTTGTTTTACTGCTTTACAATATTCAGTTATATTTTATACTTTTTAAAAAGAGCAATGAACATTTAAGTATTCAAGTCTTTTCAGTAAGTTTAAGTAGACATTGACTACAATTTATTCCAATCTATAGGTGAAAGTATTACTTCAGTTTCAGAAGAAGACAAGACCTTCCACTTGCCCATATCCCTAACGGAGCTTCTCCTTTGTCTCCCTCAATTAGAGCTGTGCAAGGGAGCATAGCAGTAACTGGGAAACTGCAATCACTGTGTTATTCCTCAATACAGTACAGACTATAAATAGTTATTTATGTTTTAGAAACTGTTATACGTAAAGCTTGTCTTTTTTAACTAACCTAATATGAAATGTTTTAAATATTAACTTGTAGAAAACTTAAAATTTATCTTACCTGCTGTTGTGTTTGCACTAACGACTCTAAGTACTTGATAATAACAGTTTTAAAGTCTTTCACTCGTTCCTTCTGTTAATAAATAAATTATGGCATATTAACCTCTTAACCACTTTCACTTGGAATGTCAAAATTATCTAAAGTAATACTGTCATTTACTTGGACAAAATTATACGTGCCTCAAATCTTCCCACTTCCTTGCGAATGGTTTTGGAGATCTGTTCAAAATCTTTTTCCCCTTGCTGAACTTTTGTCTCCCACTGGCAAAGGAAAGACATGTAGAGATAAGACTTTGTGTTGTCCATTCAGTCTTATCAGTATATGAACTTCTTTTAGTATATTAGTGATAGTCACTCAAGAGCCTGTTTGGTTTTTGGCATACTTAAGGGCAAGTCTTACAATAACAATTAAAAAAGTAACAATCTGTATAATAGGATGTCATCAGATCATATAAAACAATGCTATCTCTAAGGTAATTCTATCTCTAGATGAAATGTAAAAAAATCTTAGTAGTGCTTTTAAGGAACACTTGAATAACATTTTAAAAATATTCTTTAGAAAAGGATCTCTAAAGCTTTGCCTGCTATTCCATTTCCAAACACTGCTATAAAAGGGATCTAAACCTGTGAGCTTTCTGTGACTACCTGTCCAGTCAAGTGTGGAAGAGTCTCAAAAGTTAGGTCCCTGTACTTTCATAATCCCAGAACAGAAGATTAAATTTTCATCTCTGCCTATGGTCAAGTATATGATTACCTCTAACATATTTCTGTTGCAGGTGACAAGCTACTGAGGATGTGTTTATTGGCTTTCCAGTAAGATGGCATGTTGCTTAAGCAAGCCAAAGCACATGCTCTGTTGTTCAGTCGGAACTGTTTCCATGGAAAGCGGGAGTAGAAAAGTTATTGCAGGTAAGAGGAGTACAAAAGGAAAATTCAGAAGAAGTGATGTTACCTGTGGGGTTTTGCTATATTGGGAGTGTGACATTTATGTAACACATGACAGTAGTTTATGTTCCTCCTTAATTTATGGGAAACAACATCCAGCTATACAACAAGAGATACCCATCATCTACATTACCTTATAACTGCTTTTACACACCTACTGTTAAATTTCAGCTGGCTGTGCAGATATACTGTGAAAAAATACTATCAGCCTCACTCTTCAGGTGCATGCAAGCTAACAGATCTTTAAAATGCAACTGTATCTGGTCATCTCAACATATTAACTTAGTCATGGGAGCCAATAAATCCAGTAATGTTGCATCTTCCTTAGAAAAAGGTGGCAGGGAAGCAAGATACTTCAATATAGCCTATTCCTGTCAGCAATCCAGTGGTGTTATTTGTTCACAAAACAATTTTGTGGTGCAGTGTCAAGTTACTATTGTGATTAGGGATGAATATCACCTATGTTCCAAGAAATATCTACATATTTATATTTTTAGTTTATATTTATCCAGAATCCCCTTATTACCTTTTCATATATACAATATGAAGCTACGCAGTAAATCATAACAGGATGTCCTTCAAGGAAGAACGGCCTGAATAATTTTTTAATATCCGAAACAATAAAAAACTCAGCCAAGGATAAGGCAGATTAAGACTGTGCGTGTCTTCCTACCACAGCAAACAGAGGTGCCTGAGACTTCAGTGAAAGCCTCTACAGGCCTAACAGATCCAACATCCCAGTTTCATCATACCCAAATGCCAGGTCCTCTACAAATTATCACTAAATAATAGCCTGCTATCTTATAGTTTCTGACAAGGAGAAATGTCTCCTTATTCAATAAGGTATTTCTAGGACTGTTCTTTGGCCTTTCTATCTGCAAAAAGCCATGGAGTTATGGATGAAGCTCAAGCTGTGTAGATTTCTACTTTGCAATTTCTCTGCCAGAAGGACTACTATTACAGAATTCAGCAACTCTGAATATATTTCAATAGCAGCAATAACTTTCAGTCAACACATTTAAATTGTGGTTTTACTAACAACCTTCTCTAATCATTCAATAAAATAGGAAAAATAAATCCTTCAGGAACAACATAATTAGTTTGTTTAATATTGGGATTGAGAAAGGATCACTATTTCCTACTACTTCCAATACTCAGGAAGTACTATGGACGAAGAGTTCCAGCTCACTTGGATTGTGGATGGATGGGTGACATCAAGAGAGGCAACCAGCAAGAATGTGGTCACACAAGAGTGACAGTAAGTCTTCCCAGTAAACAAAGGCCTTTTTTAAGAAAAAGCCAAGTTAATGAGTTACTTCAACACCATATGGAAAATATATTGAAACGCTGAAAGAACAAAGCAGCATATGGTTAGTGACCAATGAGGAAGCCAAAGTAACTGCGAAAGAAAGCCTGAAATCTGGAATGATGTTCTCCCATTATTTAATGGGACAATACTGATGCATAATTAGAATGCATTAATGTTAAATAATTAAGTTGTCCTACCTCTTCAATTTCCTTAGTGAAGCATGATAGAAAAAGTGTATAAATTATGACACTTCAACATGTTATATTTATTTTTACTGAAAGTACACCATATATACATACATATATATATGGGTAGATATGCTGCACAATTAAGCAAGACAGAAAAACCATTCTTCATTAGTCATCTTGCTTGGATTTTATCTTGAGAAGCCAAGAGATGCTCCTCTGACTACCCAAGTGATCAGTTAACAGTTAAAAGCATTATATAACTTGTCCATGTTCCCCTCCTCCCATCTCCCAGACTCTGCAGAGACAGTATTAACTGCCTTACAGACCTTACAATGAGTAAAATTGTGCACATTTAATATTTTAAATAAATTCCTTTTAACAATTTCAGTAAATATGGAAAACAGCAAATGAGCGATTTGTAAATAAAAATGGTACAAAGTAGTGCATTAATGCAGAATGAATGAGTTAATGCAGAAAGTGTGACCTGCAAAATAATGTTGGATAACATTACCTCTTTTATCTCATCTTTAGCTTGCTGCAATTTATCAGGTTTGTTGGCAAGTTGGAGCTTTGCTTCAGCTTCACGTTTTTTTTGTAAAGTCACCTGAGCATCTTGCCATTTCTGCCAGCATTTCATTCGATGAGCAAACACACCCTGTAAGGACAGACAAATGTACTAAACAACTGGAATTGTTAGAGATATCTAAATTCCTAGTTTGAAAAGGTAATTCTAGATAAAACCTCACTGCATCTACCATGTTTTCTTGCATTTCATTTGACAGCATGCATGCACAGCTCAATACCTCCCACAAATAACAGGGTACTCAAAAAGCCTTTTCAGAGCAGACACCTTAGTGTCCCAAAACATTTAATGTTCCTCATTCCATCAGAACATTACTGAAACAACCACTACAAAATGCTTATTATGCAAATACTTCTCTAAATGCTGATTCTATGGAACTTCTAATGCATATACGTAATACGTTTTTGTTAGCAATGGACTCAGGTGGCAGAATTAAAGTATACATATATATAAAAAATATATATTTATATATATATATATATACACGTTCCTAACAAAGTGGCAAGTTCAAAGATATTCCTGGATAAAATTCATAGATAGCCCATCCTGTGTCAAAACGTAATAAGGCTGTGCAGCATGACTTACACCAAAATTGAATATTTTCTTTAATGAGATGTAAATGTACAAATTACATTTGTTTCTTTACAGAAACTATTTTCTATCTACAAAATACAGCCAAATTATGTTATTGAAAATTTATGAGCATACTGTAAAAATAAGTAATCTGAAAGAAACAAATAAAGTATGCTTAGACACAGTAACATATGGTATCACCAAATATTGTGCACAATCATTACTGCTCAAAGTACATGATGTTCACCATTTACATTTTGTCTAGATCTTATTAATCCACTCCCATTTTTATCATTGGAATAACTGATCATGGATGGACTTATTTTATTCACCTAGCATTTCAGGAAAAAAATTAGTCTTAATTGTTTCACGGTGTGTACAAATGCACACATTCATTTACGCTAAGTCTACAAGTTGAGGAACATGACTTTAAACACAAAAATCATTGTTTGTTTTCGGATAGTACTCACTTTTACTGCAGCAATGAGACGAATGTAATCACCAAGCAGTTCTGAGAACACATAAAAATCAGCAAAAGCTTGTTCTTGATGCAATTGATCTATCTTCTCCTCAACCTCTGCAAGCTGAGACAAAGCTCTAGATAGAGCAGTGTGGTCCTCAGAATTGCCTAACATGGCAGCACTTTTAGCAAAAGCAGCTGTGTTGGCTGAAAGCTCTGAAATACAAGAGTAATGTTCAGTACAATGTAGTTAATTTGCTTTATTACTCTGCAGCATAGATCAACAGAACAGAGACCTCTGCCCTATTTCAAACCTAACTTCACCAACTGAAAAATATGAGCTGTATTTCCTAAAGCTCATGATAAAATACACGAGGAGGTCACAATGAAACCATATGTAGGATAAAAACTCCTGCACAAAAAACTGTCCGTCAGTAAATGTTTTGGCAAAAGACTTGGAAAAAACCTGTCACTTTGGTATTACGCAACTGCCTAGTTCAGAGAAAAAGCAACCTGACAAAGCCAAGTCACCCACAGACCAAATTCAAAACAATTTTAACAGGTCTATAGCACAGTTGTTCCATATAGTTGAGAGTGGAAAAAAACCCAACTGTTTCAAAAAACCATGACCCCCATGAGTGGAATTTAGTTCTGTTGTACTTTTTAATTCACTCAAGTACCTTTAACTGTGCATACTGTTAAGTATTGCCACATTCTGACATGCCTTTAAAGAAAAAAAAAAAGCACATACCAGCATGGCTGGGATCTATGAAGGTAAAATTTTGAGCTCGTTTATTAACAAATACTAAGGAAATTTTCTCATCAAATCCCATGTAAATCATACTGTACAAAGTTAAGTTCTATGAAGGACCTTTGACTAAATGTTTAATCCAAATTACATCAAGATTAAAAATGCAAGTGTGTTTGCAACTATGCTGCTTCTGCAGAATCATCAGAACACCAAAAATGTTTGTAGAAACAAAATGTCTTCAGATGCTTACAAGCCTTACGATTTGAACACAACTTAAAACAAAATCAAAA
Source organism: Patagioenas fasciata (assembly GCF_037038585.1). Taxonomy (NCBI): domain Eukaryota; kingdom Metazoa; phylum Chordata; class Aves; order Columbiformes; family Columbidae; genus Patagioenas; species Patagioenas fasciata. Next base: position 52,944,766 of record NC_092560.1, on the reverse strand, counting down.
TCCGCTTCTTCAAATCGATAAGCTGGTGTCAAATCAACAGAAAACACACACATTTTCCATTACTTATTAAAATACTCTTTGGTCTTGAAGACATCTGGCCAAAGATGTTTTTCTTACTGCAGAGAGTAATTCCTGACAGTTATGAGAAAGCAACTTACAAAATTTTCACATACTTTTGAAAGTGTAGAGCTGAAAGGTGACCCCATATTTTAACATAATAAAGTAGCATTGCAGGGCACATTTATGGTCTTCCTTGAGCTACAAAGTTTTGGCAGTTTCTTTTTTTTTTTTTTTTTTAATCATCTTATGGATAGTAATCTTTTGCAAAACAGCAGCACAGGTGATTAAAATAGGAACTTACGGGCTTTGCTTCTAAAATAAGTAAACCAAAAAGCTGATATTCGGAGACTACTTATCTTCCTAGAAAAGTTTACCTTAACAGTAGCTTTATGATATATCATTATGTGGACCAAATTAAGAATAGTAAATTCCTGTTTAAGAGCTTAAATTCAGTTAACAGAGCAATATGGAACCAAAAGATGTTTAAATGGATTTATGCAGTCACTCTTTGTTCAGAAGGAAATGAGTCTTGCCATGAGACCTAGAGACAGAGTTACAGATGTCTACTGTAGTAGAATCACTTGCTAGGTATGTTATTGAATCTCTGCAAGAAAAAAAATTATGCTAAATCAATATAGTAACTTTAGGAATGAGAGATATTCTGGTTAAAATTAAGATTAAAAACAGGTATACAGAAATGCTGAGCACTTTAAACTAAAAGGTACCATTAGAAGATTTTTGCATTAAAATATACTGTATAACTCTGTTAGTTAAGAGCTCTGACACAGTAAGATCTTATTTCCTCACTAGTTCCTAAAGTTCTAAGCACTTCAGTTCATGCAGCCACATAAAAATAAAAATACCTTTTCTGTGACAGACTAATGCTTCGACACTGGCATGAAGTTTCCTAAGTTGCTGATCCAGATTCTCAAATTGCTGCTGTTTTTCTTCAAACCACTGACAAAAGATGAAAGTGTCAAGCATTACAAATTAGATTACCAGCAACATTTCTGGTTTTAAAGAAGCAAATTATCCACGTACTGCCAGGGTGGTCAACTGATACAGCTGAGAATTCAGGCCAATAAGCAAATTAATAACCCATTTTCTACTCCTACAGCTTTAAAATGCAATTGTTGAGGCTCATTAATTCATCTCATTATTCAACCCGAAAAATCAGTTCTTACTGCATCCGATTCATTCATCTTGATTGTCATTTTGTTGACAGCGTCAGCAGCCTTGTTCACCATCCTCAATATTCCTGCTCCAGTCAGAGCCTGAGTGTTAACTGCTCTTGGCAGCTGGAATTGAATGACAAATAAGGGCAAACAGACTGGTTAAAAGGATGGAGGTTTAACTGGGCACAAGGGGGAAAGAGAAGGATATAGTGTTTTCTTTACTCCTATGTCTTTCAATACAGTGGAATCTAATTTCTCAGATTTACTGCTTCTACATTCTCTAGAGGAAAACTTAAAAAACATAGACTATTTACTTTTCTTCTATATCTTTACATTTAAATGGAGCAAACACCCCACTTGTCCAAAGTTATTATGAACTAGCCAAAGGTCCTAACTAGCCACTGATACACTACAGAGAACAAGCTGACACTATAGGAACAGAAAGACTTCAGTTTACAACAAATTAGATGAAAAAAATTCTGTAAAACATGTGACTGCAATGCAAGATTTGCACTGTGTGCTGATTACTGAAGGTTGATATCTTTTTGCTTTTCAATATAGGCCAGATTTCAAAACCTACTTCATGCATATCAAGACAACTATGTATTTGCTTAGGTGCTTAGAAATTTTCAGGGGTAAGTTAACAACCTTTACATTTAACTGATATTATTACTGAAGCTGGTCTAAATACACCATACAGGGTGGTCCCTATGTCAGACCATGTACCCTTCATGTGATGTTTTGTCTGTCATCAGCATTGACAAATCCACTTCAAGTTATCTATCAATGATGCTTTTGTCAGTAGTGAGGTCTCTGTGACTTATTAGTATAACAAAGATATTGACATCGGCCAAAAGACAGTTCAGTATTACAGTGAATCTACTATGCACATTTATAAAGAGATATTATGTATCTTTAACAATATATTTGATATTGTGAAAGGTGCCAGACTGATAGCATAGGTGACCGAAGTCCTCTAGTCACAAAATATCTAGCCCAGCCGGCAGCAATGCTAGCGTTTTCACATTATTCTACCAATACCTCTCAAGCTGGACTCCTGGAGGCAAGACAGCTGCTTCCAAGCCAGTTTAATGCTTGATCTTACCTATTAATCAGTAAGATCAATTATGACTTTTCACCACGTATGACAAGCTTCACTTAGAACTGGACAGACCAACTTGCTTGAGAGGTCACCGAGAAGCAAATAGCTTTTGGTCATTACCACTCCTAAGTTTTATCAGAGGCTGAGGCACACCATTACCTAAGTAGCGTCTGCCATTCTGTCCCATGAGTGGTAACAATCCAATTTGATTTCATGCAAACTTAGGGGATTAGGTCTCAATGCAAATAGAATATACTGCTTTTTAGGTTACTGTATCTATAAACAAGTAGGAGCACTTAAAAGAAATTAAATACCTCAGAACTTTCCAAGAACTGTCTTAAATCTGGATCCTGTAACAAGGTTGGGTGTTTTACAGTTCGTTGTAGGTACCTATGATTTTAAAAATTAAAATGTTAGATAACAAAACAGATTTAATGTGCCTGAAAGCACTGAAAGTGTCCTTCATCTAAAGAATGAGGACAATGCATCACACAACCCCCCACATTATCTAATGGGGTTTGAGCACTCCTAAAAGCCACCTCTAAAGAAAGGGTCAAATGACAGTTCAGTCTCCATGCCTCTTCAATCCTTAGCCTCTCTGCTGACTCTCCAAACCATATTTATACATTCTGTCACCTTCCTCCAACAGACACTTAGGCTGTTGTACTACACAGAGTTACAAGCTAGGACCAGTAAGCTGTTGAAACATTCACTGAAGCCTTACTCCATTAAGGCAGCCAGGAAACCTGGAACTTCTGACTGAAAGTAATGCAGCCCCATGCACTCCATACCACAATGTAACACAGCAAAAGTGCAGGCAGTGGTTTCTAATACAATTTGTTTACACCAGAAACTGCTTAAGGTGGGACCTGTAATTTTTTGTGTTTCTGCTTAGATGTAAAAGCTGTTGATTAAACAAATATGGGTTGAAGAAAAAAAAATTTAACAGTATTCTTCCTCTAAAAACCACTGGAAGTTTGTCTTCTTGCTAAAGACTGCTGCAAGTTTCTCATAACTAATTTTAGCATTATGTATTGGTAGAAAGTGTCCAATGTTTAAATGAATGCTTTATAGAACTCTAGTACCTCAAAAGATCACAGGAACATAGGAAAGTATGTGATATTGATAATTAAGATGCAGTGAGAGAACACTATCAACAGCACGCTCTACCTTTTGCAAAGCTTTAGTTTTGCTCAAGCCTCAGCTGCGAAGTACCAGAGCAGCCCTGCTGCGTTCACAGTTTGTCTAGAAACTATCCTAGAAACCAACATGGGTTGTGACTTCTAAATGGAAGTCTGAGTATGCTGATGTGGTAAAAGCAATGTATTTTCTCCATTCTCCATCAGGTATGGCCACTAGATCCTTATTTTTCTTCCTAAAGAAGCTAAGGGTTGCAGTGAAACTATTTTATACCTTATATAGCTCAACTCTTCCTTGCTTGTTGTATACTCAGTAGCAAGTCCAAGTTAATTTGGCAAGCAGACAAAGAGATTCTTCTTTAGAAATCTGCTGCTAGAGAATAACCTTTACTCTGAGGGAGACTTCTGACATTTTCCCTGGAGACAACCAGCCATGTGCTTGAGGACATTTACCAGGCAGACTTCCAGTATGTAAGTTCACTATTCCAGGGCTTAAGTTTTAGTCAATTCAACTAACAAGGTACATTGCTTTCCTTCCCACTTTCCCTGTAGTTCTTGGTTCAGAAAAGCAGATTTCTTTGGTATGGCTTTCTGTGGAATGTTAATATCTTTTCGGCAGGTTTGGGCAAGAGCAACAGAACCACTGCTCCTAAATATCATTTGAACATCTTGGTAGGTAGGTAACTTTTTGATTCTGAAAAGACAGCTAAAGTTGGCATGCTGAAAATGCTAGTCCTTGTCAGATAAGATATGCATAGTCTTTCTGGAAAAAAAAAAAAAAAAGAAAAATAATAATAAAAAAAAAATAGAATCAACTGTGAAGCCTTCCCAACAGCAGCAAATGTCCTGGGGAGACCATTCCCCAGTATGGAAGTAGTGCTCAACATCCACCAGAAGTGATACACTAGTGTAACTCCTTTAACAAACAAATGAAAAAACAGCATTTAAAGCAAGCATACAAGCTTGTGAACTAAACTTCTTCTCATCCTACTTCTGTTATTCAAGTAAGCAACCAAGAGGGAAATTAGTCATCTCTATTCTTAAGACTTAAAATTGTGTGGAAGCACCTGATTAGTTACCTGAGACTAATTAATCTAATCCCAGTTGTTATTCCAAGTCTTCCTATCTCACGGCATTTCTCTTTAAGCAACAGACTTGTTCTATAACCGGAAAGTGTTTCACAGTTCCACTCCAAGTGACAAAATAACTTCAGTAACTTCTGGCTGCAATTCTAAGTGGCAAATGTGAACCTACATGTCAATTTTCAGAAACAGATAAGTAAGGCAGAACAACCTATCAGTATTTTGAGGTTCAGTATCATTTCAGATATTCTTCTGTTACTTAGGAAATGGAAAGATATTAGCAATGGGATTCTGAAGAGGTACCTTTTGTGTAAGATTGGCTCTGGAATTCCAGAGGTTCAAGAGCTTCATACATTATCTGTTAGATAGGTCTTTCAATATACTATCTAAAAACTTGGACTTTCGTTAATTTTCTAGTTTAAGTGAAACTGTTGTATGGTGTATTGTTCTCATATGATGCAACTGCATCACAGCAATGGGCGTATTACAAAATCACACCAAAATGTGGAAGTTCTACTAGTTACTTTCTAAAGGCTTTACCAGACATGTCAACAGGGAAAAATGATGCAGTATATCAGTGACAGTACATTTCCACGGGAAAGATAGTTGAACAATATTAGTTGTACATCAGTGCTGGGTGACAGAGATCCAACAACTCTGATGCTAAAATTCAGCTAGTCACATCAGTGTACTGTGAGTCTTTTTACTGTCAAGTGACTGAAGGTCTCTTTTACTCCTCTCTGCCAAACAGTTGATTTTCTATGGAACAGATATACTGTTGAAGTGCCTGAATTCCTCAAACCCAAAATGTCTAAGTTATCTCATACAGAAAATTTTACTTACTGAATCACTGCAGTCTAGGTTTTAAGCATCAGCCAGTTTGAAAACAGCTATAATTCTCTCTATGAATAAGGCTACATTTCACATTATTGATGGGAATTACTCCATTTCTACATAAAATTTCAGCAGCTACGTACTTTCTCCAGAATCCATCTAAGTATAGATGGCCAAGACCCCAATTACAGAGCCCACATGGTATATATTACAAGCAATTCTGAAGTTAAACAAGTTTTAGTTAAATATATACATTACCTTTCTAGAGCTGCTCTTCTTTTCTCTACAAATTCAGTAGATGAAGAATCTTCCTTGCCTACTTTAACCATGGTCATGCCTTTGAAGAAAATGGCATCATATTGTTTCTACTTCATCATAAAGAAATCATTAACATAACTGATGTGATCAGAAGATAAAGCTCACCTATATTTATGTATTTAATTCAAATCACAATGAAAAACACTACATAGGAACAGAAAAAACATCAACACTCCATGCTGCATGGTTTTGTGGGAGCAGCTCCATGAAATATGCAATTTCCTGTAATATATTATGATTAAAAGTTATAGAAAACTCATTTAATTTGCATTTATGAATACAATCCAAATGGTGATTGGAGTCTTACTCATCACTTGTGTTCAGAAGAAGGAAACAGTTACCCAAGTAAAGCAGAATAGGAAAACACATCTTAGGTTATAAGCTTATTAAATGGTAAGCTTATTACCAATATTTTCATTCTATTCTTTTTAAGTTCTAAAACTAAGAGTTTTTTAGTCAACTAAGGCAAATTAAACTCCGAAAATTCTGAAGCATGTGAACAACTACAGACTGAATGAAGAATAAAATTAGCAGAATAAAATGTATGCAGCTTTACATCTCTTCAATCTGCCCAAATCAAGAGTGTCCAAAAAGCTATGACAAGGGAGCCAGTTATTGATGTATTGCAGTATAGGAAATACATTCAGCCTCAGCGACAGAAGAACTCTAAAACTGACAGACTGAGATCAATATTTTACATGGTAAAGACACAAACTCAGAGTTTAGGAACCCGAGTCCTATTAGAACTACCATGAAACACCAAACATTCATAATTATTCTTATTTCATAAAACATGAGAGGTATATTATGGTACACACCAAACATCTTATTTCTACCTGCAATGTATTACTGCTCTGTTAGTTCTGTGCCTCTCCAGTTAAAAGATCTAAGTCTGAGATTCTGAATATGTACTCTGTGACCTGCCAGGTCTACTGTTACCACAGTTGTTCTCCCAGTTTCTCTTCTGGCTTTAGAAGTTTCATACAGTAACCAATGGAGAAGACAAACAGCATCCTTACAGGAACAAGGAGTGACCCTTAACCTCTCAGTGAAGCCTTAGTTTTTCCCTTCTCTATAACATGATGAAAATAAATCCAATCGGCACTTTTTCAGAGCAATACTACACAGTGTAATGTAACTGTAAATCCACAAATTCATCTGCAAAATCAGGTATGTCTTTAAGTACAAGGGCTAAACCATCCAAACAAAGGCGAGGTAATTCACATGCCTCATCTTTTTGCATTAAAATATTACTATTTGTTAATATTTCACTGAAAAAAGCATGAAATCCTGCAGTTTAACACACAAGATCTTTCACATTTGATAGCAACAGAAGTTCATAGGGAAAAAACTAAATATGTAATCAAATGATGAATAAAAAGAATTCCTAACTTGTGATACTGACAGTTTTGTCTAGATACTGTGTCAGGTTTCTTTCTCTGCTAACATAAGCCTATTTAAATGCAAACATAAAGGCAGCTCCTGTAGCCTGTGCACTCTAACCCTTCTCAGGGAAGGACCCATGACTTAATAGGTTATTTTCTTAAAAACAGAAAACATGATTTTTCAGCACACATATATAAGCAGTGAGGCAGTTTGGATGAATGTCCAGCTCCAGCTCACCACTGACTCCATCTTATCCTGATGTTCCACAGTCAGTAATCAACCACTTGATTTTGTGGCTAAGGTCTGGAATACCAGTCCCGCCCATCTGTCACCAAAATAAAGCTGGAGCTTAAAACTCCAGGTGTTATCAATAATGTAACAGAATGAACAGACTAAGGACTTTTGTACAAGACACACTGCTTAACACTGAACATATGATGTATCATTTTAAGACTTTAAAAACAAGCTTGTGTGATGTAAACACAGTATGTAATCTCATTTTGAGCTATTTTGCTAGTTTACTGCTTTAAGATGCCTCATTTTAAATCAGCCTAGAATCCCTTCTTTTCTCCAGAATTAGAAAAGCATGGACTACATATTTTTGGACAGAACTAAACACCATTGAGCACTGAAGTTTGAGTTTAAAGCGGGAGTTTCACGCTCTTTGTAAAATGTCTGAGGCAGTCTGTGAGTTTTCCCAAATTACCTGTAGCTCAACAAAGTCTCTTTACAAGGATCTGAAGTTACAGTAAGTGCTTGCTTACACTACAGTAAGTCCCACCATTTTACACACTTCCAGATGTATCAATATTTATGCTGGTACCTCAAATCCAGTCCAAGCTTTGTCTTACAGATGAATTTGACTGTGATGCAAATACTAAATTTCCATGTACTTGCACACTGTCATGGGTGTCTTAAATGTTATATCATCCAAAGGAAATTACTAGAAACCTCTCTCCATCTTTATAAAGCCTGCTGGCATTTGTAATTAAACTTTTGTTATACGAAAATTGGTCATTACAGAATCATACATAACTTTCAAGAACTACCAAAAATTGGGATCAGATTTTTAGTTTTACAGACTGAAAAATGCAGTGCTTTTCCACAGAATTAAAGCATGATTTTCCCAAGCTTTCTGCAGCCTACATCTACTCAGTCTGCCTATTCCTATTATATGAATAGCTGCTGCTCTGACTAGCTTTACAGACTAAACTACTGAAAAAAAACCTCCTGCCATTCCCTACAAATCAGAGCTCTACAGTAAAATCTCTTATTTATATGGGTAAGCCAAAAGACTTGAATAAGCTTTACTGTTTTAAGTGTTTTAGTTATTTTGAATTTCTGCTGCTTGCAGCTCACAAAACTGAAGTTGCTTCAATGCATGAGGAATGCTGCTTTGTTCATCGATAAAGGATCTGATCCTTCAAGGCATTCACAAAGACTAACATCACTCAGAATTGTTTTTCCAAATAAGAACTGAGAAATGAACTAGAGATTTAGCATTCACCATGACCACAAGAAACAGACTGAAGTATTAGAGAGGTGGAGTACTCATGAAGCTTTGTATATTGCAGGCAACTAATAACAGCGCAAGTTAAAAAAAAATAAACTTTCATTTAACATCTTTGTTTTGATAGACTAATCAGCTCTTAAAGGGCAACAGTGAAGAAACAATAACAGATAAGAAACAGAAGGCCATGTATTAAGACAAATGTCCCTCTTCTTATCAATGCTGGTCTGAGTTAGGAGGAAGCCAGTACTTATCTTTCCAATTTAGTGTGAACTTTTTAAAATACAGAACAGGAAGAATATTTAATAGTTTGGACCACTTAATAAGCAGTAAGTAATATTTGTGCAGAGAATTATTTCTTTTACAAGTCCAACAGGTATTACAATACTTAATTTGTATTACAGTACTTAAATGACATGCTTAAATTCAACCTTACAGGAACTACACTTACCTACAATACTTTTTTCTGGAGCTGGAGGCACAATGTAACCAATATGCATGTACTTTGCTGTTAACTTGCTGTGCAAGCCAAGAAAATCACTGAATCTTCTTTTAACAGAGAATTCATTTTTGTGGAACATGGAAAGTGATGTCTTAAAAAAAAAATTGTTATGAATTACTGATCCATCTACTCAGCTATGATACAAAGTTATCTGCAAATATTTGTTGCATCAGTTACCTTTGTTGTTACTCTGTATGCCATATAAGCATTCATGCCATCCCCTGTTAAGAAAATTAAGATAATTATCTTAGAGCAAGTTATTTTAATCCCTCCACACACTTTTACTTTTTTTTTTTTTCCTCCAAAATACACATTAAATAGCTTTCCATTTAGATACTAAAAACTGCCAAGAGATAGCTGCACAGGAAGTCACACTAAAATCTCAGCACAGTCTTCAAGGGAGAAGATAGTCTATCATCTGACTTACCAGGCTAAAGAAACTTACCAACTTTCTCTGGATCTGATACATTGATTTCTATATCAAACAAATCTCCATTTGCTTCCTCTTCAATCTGGGAAAAAGACATGCCACATTTAATAAGGTAATGTACATTAATACTATGTACGGTTAAAAGGATAATGGTACAGAGGAAGGAGGAGGAAAAGTCAGAAAGTTTGTATAACAAAAAAGCCCTTCCAGACCCATCATCTAACGTTAAGTGAACATGACTTCTAACACGGAGTGTCACTGCAAAAAAGCTGATGTGATGGACTTGGCAGTGCCATGTTTATAGATTGACTCAAGGACCTTAAAGATATTTTTCAACCTAAATCATTCTGTGATTTTAGTTTTAAGCTTTCTTGCAAAAGCTTTTAGTAAGGCAGCCCTTTCTCAGGACTTGTTTGCCTCACAAATTTTAGCACATATTTATCCAAGAGGTGTGTTCATAGTGTCCCCTCCCATGCCAGTAGATATTATAGTTCAAAAACCACTCTCATTTGTGATATCTCTGCATGCCCCTAATCAAATGACAGATATTCCTTTTTATTAATGGTATCTGTAGCAGAAGAGCTTTGGAAAAGTAACAGATAGAAAATTTTTTTACACTTGCCTGAACTCTAATAATGCAGAATTTCATAATCTTTCATACAATATACGTTAAGTTTGACAGAGATCTTAAGAAACACCACGGCAGAACAGAAAATGTATCAGGGCTGAAGGGTGGAAAATCAGAATAAAATGCCATCTTGTGGTATCGGGGAAAGCAACCATCACTGAGTCACCAGTAAGTTTTGTTTGTAAACTCATATAGCAGAGGCACTGTCTATTAAGAGAACACTGCAGAATGAATGGCATTTGGCAATGCCCAGGCTTTGAAGGGAACACAAAATCTAAATGAGAATGCTAAAACTACCATTAGCCTCAGCTGTTTCTTAGCATGCAGGATAATGCTAACAACTGCTTCCTCCATTTCCCCATTAACAATAGCTTCAGAAATACAAGTTGAAACCTGTAACATGCTAGTAAGAGTTAAGCTAAGGCAGTCTATTTCCTAACATACAGCATTAATATTTCTCCTGTATCAAGTTCACAGCTTGCTTCTACATACACTTTAACAATATCTGTTCTGAAGGAATGGAGCGTCTTAATTCTAACACTACCAATCTCCAACATACTCACCTAAGTAATGAATTGTTATGGTATTTTCATAAGTCAAATTCACACTAAACTTTGTATGCAAAATAAACAGAATAAGTTTTCTTTTACATATCTCTTCTTAGAAAAGGATGATCCCATAAGACAACATGTAAGAACTGTCATTTTAAAAGAAGAAAAAACTTGAAAATAAAAAGAAGGTATTTCCATAAATTACAAGTTTACTGTGTACCTCTTCTCTGGATCGATCAAAAATCACAGGGGCTGTTACGCTTTTCGATTCCATTCTGGGAGCTACTAATGTAGTAGGTGTTACAGGAGTGATTGCAGGAGTAGGTTCTGGCGAAAGTATTGGATCCCTCTCTGGACTGTCCAATGAAACTTCTTCTGTTGCTTCTAGAATAACAGTTTGAGTTAGCAAAGAACTGCAAAGATAACAAAGATCACAAAGATAACAAAAATGCACACTAAAGCATGACAATACACAAGTTTAATAAGTTTATCTATAAATAGTATCCATTTGTGCCAGATAATTTATTTCAATATGTAGCTACAATTAGATGTGGTATTCAAGCTTCTAGTGTATAATGGGTCAAAGTAAGATTAATATTGCTTTTATTTTTTAGTATACTGTTAGGTAAAGAGTCTTTTAAAGTAGTTACAAATGATAAGGCTGCATGAAATGTTGCTAAAACTAATGATTTTTTTAACCACATAAGCAGCTCTTTTTCAGCACCTGAACAAATTTTAGTGTTTGCACTCTGAACAACAGCAAATATAGTTGTATAGGCTGATAACTGAACAGACCAAACTGTGTTAAACAAAGTTACACAACCATAATACACCTCCTCCCCTGCCAAAATCCCACACCCTGTAAAATAGAAATATTAGCAGGTGAGACATTCTGACTAGTATGACTAACTTTACTCTCTATCTTCAGTCTCTTTGGGGCTTAAAACAATTCACTAGGAAAGGAATACATTCCTCAGGCTGTAGACAAGTCATCTATCCTTAAAGAGGATGTAAATCTCTACTCTACAAGTCCCACATGCTTTCCTCTACTAACTGGTTTTGACCACTTCCTGGGCATAGAGAAGTTCCTGTTCTAGTTTAAATAACTAATGCTGTGGTTCTCACTAACTGCATTTTCACGAATTCTAGTTCCTTAAAAGATAACATTGACCATGGAACAGTTATTTGATACCAAAATTGACTTCCCAACTGATCTCAACTCTTGTTACAAAGTAGCATCCGTGCAACAAGAAGGAAAAAACGCAGTAAACCAGATTCACTCTGAATTATATAAAGTTACCAAAAAGGTTTACTGTGCAATTTGGAAAAGAGCTGTGCCTGCAACTTCTGTCTACATGAATCACTCTGTTTTCAAAAGAAAACACGCCATCTTTTCTCCAAACTTTTTAAAGCCTGGTGCATATAATATACTCCTTACTGAACATATAACATAATATAATATACTCTGAACAGTTAAGAGTTTTATAAATCAGATCTACTTTAAAATTGTGAGATATAATAGTTAAACTGTGAGTAAAAATAATAAAAAAATCTTATTTTTGTCATGCACAGGATCTGCTAGCAACTTAAAAACAGACCTGGAAAATAGCATCCAATAAACCATATCATTTATTACTGCAAAAAGTAATAATGATCTATCATAACCTATATATCAAAACCATTCAGCTTTATCCCTGTTGCCACTTAAAGAGATAGTCTGTTAGTCAATTTGTTTCCCATTCTTCTCTAACACTTTTTTTTTGCCAATCCTTGATTTTTTTTCATAAATGAACAAAACCACACCTAGGAATTTCAGGGATGCAAATGACTGTGTTCCTAAATTTTGTTTGATACTGAGGCTCTAAATAAATTAAAAAAAAAAAACGACTTCAAGGTCACTATGCCTTAGCCTGGTTTGAAGCAAATGTTCATTCTGGCTTGAGGCTGACATTTGCTGTCATTACTTTGTTTTGGAGTATATCACAGAATTGCTGAGCTTGGAAAGGACCTCTGCAGATCACCTTTGCTCAAGCAGGGTCAGCTACAGGACACTGCTGAGGACCACATCCAGATGGATTTTGAGCATCTCCAGGGATGGAGAATCCACCTCCTCCTTGGACAACCTGTGCCAGTGCTTAACCACCTTCACTATTTAAAAAACAAACACACACAACCAAAAACATCTTGACTTTTTCTCACATATTGCCTGTATTTCAGTTTGTGCCCATTGCCTCTAGTCCTGCCAGTGGGCACCACTGATAAGTCTGTTTCTCTCTTTTCCCTTTACTCCCATTAGTTATTTATACACATTGTAAGATTCTCACCTGAGCCAGGTCATCTCCAGGCTTGACAGCCCCAGTGCTCTCAGTCTCTGTGCATACATCGCACACTTCATGTCCTTAATCATATTCATGGCTTTGCACTGGACTCACTCCAGTGTGTCCATGTCTCTCTTATATTGGGTAGCTCAGACCTGGACTCAGCACTCCAGGTGTGGCCTCACCAACAGCTAAGCAGAGGGGAATGATCACTTCCCTCAATCTGTTGGCAGTGCTCTTACTAATTTCAAATCACAGATTTCCACAGTATTTTCAAACTCAAAAGCAAACACCTTTTTATATTCTCCATTTTTAGTATTAAAAGAGATTATCTGAAAGTTTTATTTGAAAATATTTTCCTACCATTGCTTTATTGTTACTGCTAACTCTTTCTGAAGAATCCTGCTGGTGCTTCCTGCCCTCAAATGCCTCAGGAAGGATGCTGCATTTAATTCAAACCCGCAGATCAGGTGGGAAGTCATGCTGAGGCAGTTCCAAAAAACGCTTTAAGATTGACAGAACAACATTTAAACATGGAATAGAGGTAGTTCTCTCCTTTGGTGGCTAACAGCATTTAACACGTTACATGTTATACATTACATAAATGACGATTTCACGGAAACATTTAACAGAGAAAAATTATATGTACATATATAACATGCTATATATGCAATATATATATAATACAAAACATAAAAAATAAAAGAAAGCCATTTCATTTCCTGTTTCCATCATCTGCTATATTCAAGCATGTGTGTTTGAGAAACAAACCCTTCATCTCCAGTAAGTCCTTCTCTGTACCTTCAAATTTTAGACAGACTTACAAAACAAGTCATGAAACAATCCAAAGCATACCGACTTCTCACATCAGCTGAGAAAACATGTCTGTTACCATAAAAGTCTGACTTCATGAAAAAAGTGTGAATTCAATGTAACAAACCAGAACTGCAATCAGATGAAACAGAAACACACTCCTGCTCAGGACTCCTCTTCTTCAGACTTGTGTCCACACCCCGATTAGTATTATGAACTGATCCTGGTTGTGTATCACATGAACTCCAACAACGGTTACCCCCCTGTTACGGTTCAGCACATAGCTGAAGCTACTGCTAAGCTGGTGGACTATTACTGGAAAAGAGAAAGCGGAAAGAACAAGCAGTTGGAAAGGCTTCCTTTCAGCAAGACCAGCAACACTAGACTTCATCCACACCAGCATTTCTAAAGCTGTGTAACTCTAGTTTGATTGGACAGGAACAAATTTTTAAAGGTGTTGCCTACTAGTCCTCCTTTTCTACTCTCCCTAATTAAACAAAAAGTATGTGTTTGTTTGATAGTAGCAAGTCAGTTATTTTATGAAGAAGAAAGGAGTATTTATGCCATCTTCCCTCCTGTTACTGCTCATCCCCAAGTGTGCGTGCATCCTAGGCATTACGTAAACCCATAAGAGCGAAATGGAAAAGACAGAAGAAGGGGGTGAGGGGAGAGGGAGAGCAGCAGGACAGAGACGAGGTTGTTGTACTTTTGTTTAAAACACAAGTATTAAAAGATTCTGAAAGAAAAAAAAGTTTGCTCTGTGTAGCAGGAGGCTCTTTGTAGCTAATTTCAGGAAAGCAGTCTTGGCATACTACATAAGCCGAAGATCTATTTCTCAAGTAATAGATTTATTCTGATAAACTCTGGCATTTATGTTTCTACATTCATTCTTTCACTTTGAGAAACCAGATGACATGGTCTAGATTAAAAGATTAAAAGGTTCTACTAACAATCCTTCTGTTTGTGGGGTTCTGTTTGTTTTGTGGGATTTTTTGTTTGTTCATTTTGTGGTTTGTTTGTTTGTGTTCAGGGAAAGACAAATTTGGTAGGTTTCAGAGTAGAAAGTATTACACTTTCAGAAATATTTGCTTGATTTATTCATATTAGATTCACCCTGAAAACTTAGGTATTAGGTTGCGCTTCTGTGTTTTTTGGGTGTTTGCCTTTTTTTTTTTTTCTTTTTTTTTAATATTATGTATTAGTATTACTGAAAAATGAAATTTAGACGTCTTGCTTTCCTAGAAGTTCTCATATGCATAAGCTTTTCTTGCATAAAAAGAGGCAACTCCTCTGCCTTTTTGGAGAAAAACATTGAAATCCAACACTCACATGAGCCATGGCAGTTATCAGCACATATTAAGCACTCCCAGTAATCTAATGCTTTAAGACTTGTACACATAAATACCTAATTTTCAGTCCATAAACAGTCTTTATTATGGGTCACTGTCAAGATGCTTAGCTCCAAAAGAACACAAAACCATCTCATCCTGCTACAGAAGACAACTATTTATGGTTAATAAACATTCTACAGGCAACTACACCAAAATTTATCAGACCTCAAGCACGGCGCACAATCTCAGCATTGGACAGCTTGTTTCATTACTTTTCACCACCAGTATTTGTGAAAAATCATCTTAGAAAGCAGAGGTTTCAAAGTCCTCACTAGCAGCTCACTTCGGCTATGTTATTTTTACTGGTCACACCTCTAAATGTCAGACCTCTAAAAATCTGTCATGGCTCAAGCATTTAAATTGGCTTATTATCTTTGAAAGTTTACTCAGGTGATCACATAAACATGTAAATAAACTGAAGTAGAAACTCTTGTCCAGAACATAGGACAAGTTATTAAAAAAAGGCTTCTCCAGGTGTATCGGTACATCAGAGGCAGATATTCTAACAAAACTGATTGCAAGAACTACTACAGTTAAGTCATAGACCATGACCCTTACTGTTATACCAGAAGTACTAAGAATAACCTTAACGAGAACAGAAATAGTTTTAACAGAACAGTCATCCACTAGCAAGGCTGCCTGATTTTTAAACTGTAGGTTCACGTCCTTTTGTGCACTTGTTTCTTGCAGAAGAGACCTAGTACTGAACAAGCAGCTTCTAAAAAGCAGTAAAGCATCTGCACTGAACTCTTCTGATCAGACACACCACATGGTAAGAACTTGATAGACATCATCAGCTAGAAAATTCTGCTGTTCAGCTGGGCTTAAAGTACATGTCTTGCTTGGTCCACAGAATTAGCATCTCCTTTTCTGTATCAACTCCCAGGAAAAAAGCCTAAGACAAGTCTATCATGACCTGAAGAAAAATAAATATCCAAAAAATCCAAACATTACTGCCCCAAACACACTGACTTTTCCCCAGGACACGGTAGCTAGATACTTGCAAATGATCCATTCCCAAACACCTTTCAGAGCCAGGGTAAAAAGAAAAAAAAAAGAAAAAGAAGAGAACGTAACAATCTTTTACCAGACTAAGGGAGAAGAAAAATTTCAATTTTCCATTTTTGGAAAATGGTGACAGAGCACTGATGTAACTTCACAGCCCTGCTCATGATCTATAAGCACTAGAGGCAGAAAGCACAGACAGCTATGTCCTGCACAGCCAGTCCATGGCACATTTCTGTAGCTATATACAGACCCTTATGCCAGCATTTTGGCAGACTATTCTGACATATAGGTCCTCACTCCACCATAGAAGCTTATTGGCAGACAGTTTTTAAGACATACCCCAAGGCCCCTCAAGATACTCTTCATATTACCTGATTTGGAGCACAGACCATTATGGTCTCCACAGGTAAGAACTCTACAAGGTAAGGTAAAGTAATTCTTTTTGGGCAAATAATCAACACACTGACGTTTATTCTAAGGGTGAAAGTGCTTAAGTATGTTTAGCAAGACAGTCTGGTTTCTTACAGAACAAAGAACCACAATACTAATGAATGCAGCAGCAAAATTTACTGGTCTCTAATGACAGCTGGAAAACTAATTTACTTTCACCTTTGAAATCCAGTTTTAATAGTTCATCCAAAGCACTTATGAGTCACCAGAGACAAGGTAATGAATATCTAAAACATTTTATTGCACATACTATCCTGTAGCTGCTGCAGAATCACAACAGCAAAGACATCTTAAGTATAGTCAAAAAAGCCTAAAATCAAAACAAAACAAAATCAAAAGTTCTGAACTACATCAAAACAGTACAGGAAATAAAATTTGTTTTCCCTCACCTCATTTACTACTAGGTTGCATTATTATATGGAATATGAAAAGGATCTACCAAGCCTACAATAGCTAGAGAGGTACACCATCACATTGTTTACAAATAAGTCTGCAAAACTAAAATTGCTTATGCCCCCAAAGTGTCAGAGTCCGTCCTTTCAAGAGTTATCCATAGGATTTCCTTTACCTGGATTTTATAGTGTCTAATAATTCAAAATGAAGGAAGAATGTAAGTTACAAAGCTGTGGAACTTCATTCTCTTCCTCTCCAGTTACATGTTTCTGTAAGCTGGACCAAGATAGGTTTCTTTAGGATTTCAACATGTTGAAGAAAAAAAGCCCATCACACTCACTTTTAAATTAAGTCCTGCTTTCATAGAAACCCAGGCTTATGCAATCATGCTGGAAGCAAGAAAATAGATATTTCATGTTGCCTTCTCACATTGTTTCTATTCATTGAAAATCAGTACCAGAAAGTTAATCAGATGAATTAACATCATTGTCTAGCAAAATAGTCCTAAGAAAGAAAAAAATAGTTACACTTGTGAGAGCACAGCACTGGAACACAAATCAGATGTTGTTTTTGAGAATGTCTGTGCTGCCAGCGATACAAAGACAGAAGTTCATCACTAGGGTACAACTGTATCATGCAAACTTCCTACTTCGAACAGGCTACTATGAAAGATGTCATATTCTGTCTTAGGTTCCATAAATCACTCTTGTTTTTTTCCCTGTGTGAGAGTTTGTACTAGCCTCAGACTGTGTATAAATTGACCTTTTAAAGACCAGTCTTAGTTGTGTTAGACATGCAGTATGTTAGATGCTTTCAGTTCAGTGCTACATGCATTTAAGAAAACATCTTTGTCACCATTTATTGCAGGGCAACAATAAAGAGTGGCAGATGCTCTCTGCTTACTCCCACCTTCCCCAACAATGAAAAGGGAAAAGGAGGAGGAGGGAGAGTTACAAGTTGGAAAATTAAAATAGCTTTACTAATAATACTAATAACAAGGGGAATAATGCAAAATATAAAAAACTAACATTGAACCTGTCAGCTAATCCTGCAGTGGTGGGGGGGCTGGCATTATGCCAGCGGTTGCAAGGAGACACCTGGAAATCCTGGACTGGTTCCAATGGTAGATGGGAATTGGATCATGAATGCGGGAACGGGAACCAGGATCAGGATCGCAGGTAGGGCAACAGGCAGGGTTCTCATCAGAAGCCGACCATGGACCAAGAGAGTAAGACCCTCGCAACCTCTGAACTTTAAACTGTGTATGCACAAGTGTGTGGCATGGAACATTACATCCATCAATTTGGACCACCTGTTGTGTCCGCCCCTTCCCTGCAATTATGACCATTTTACGACCCCTCACTTGCAGGACATAGGAGGTCTATCACTGATCTTGGCTGCTATAGCAATAAGCATAATCACGGGCCTTTCCTGCACACCATCTCTACCTTTATCTCATCAAAGCTATAAACACGGGGTGTTACCAGCTCTGGAGTGGACACTGTCTGAAAAACACGCAGACAACTTCACAAAAATGCAGTCACTTAGAGGAACTTAGCTGAAAGGAAAATTCACTAACAGAGAATTGGCCGTGTTTTAACCAAAACCAGGACAATCTTCCATGGCAAAACTCAAACTCATTAAATCAGTTCTGTGTGTTTTCCTCACGGCATTCATTTCAGTTGAAACAATCTGGTTGCTAACATTTGTTCCTTCTGTATGGTTCCCCTCAATATTTACTCCAGACACTTTTGTTCATAATATTATCCAAAGAAGAGGTGGCTTTCCTAAAATATCCATTCCAGCTGGCTCTATGGTTATAAAAAACAGGCTTTATACACTGAAGCTAAATAACAAAATCACTAGTACTAGAAAGCTTCGTTGCTAAATCAGTGCTCATCTTTCTAACTCATAAGATCAGCTAATATTATACAAATACAAAAGAAGTAAAATTACCCCTCTATTCTTTATTCTTTTTTTCTCTTAAAACATTTTCAGAGAGTTAGTAAACTAGTCAATAAATTCTAACAGTGTCATAAACAAATATAATTTCAAATATATGCAAATACAAATTTAGTACATTTGGAATGAAGGTAATGAGTACATGTATATAGGTATGTATACAAAACGGTCCAGAACTAAAGGCTAAAAAGTTTCTTTTTGAATGATCACATCAGAGAATCAATGAAGATGAGAGGAGGACTGTATTCAATACAGACTGCCAACTGACTCACTCAATATGTAGTAATAGGAAAAGTGTTAGTATTGAGAAGCAGCATTCAGAACAGTGTTGCCATGTACATAATTGTACACCTCCTTTCTTTAATAGTTAATGCTCCTACACCTGTAACTGACAGCAACCATAAACCATGTTAGTATAGTCAAAAACAAACACCAAAGCAGTGACTGATTAATCAAGCATTAGAAATGTGTTGTCTATTGACTGATTATCAGAACTTTCACACATCTTTCTCCAAAACATGCGGTACTGTAAAGTATCAGAGACAGCATCATGCACTAGCGAAATCACAGGACTCTTCCTGTATTCCAGTCTGTTACCTTTCATAATAACAAGAGCGACTTACAATAAAGGAAATACCCTCCAGCTTGCAATAAAATCTGACCTATCACTCTTTATAAACAGAGAAAAGACTGGGACAGCTTATGTATGGTTATTAAGTAGAAAACAAGGAGGCAACTTTGGTCAAGTTTTTACACACAAACAGATCTGAATATTGCTAATTACTATTGATAAATACTATTATTACTATCAGCAGAATATGTTACTAACGGGCTAACACTGCCACACTAAGCACTGATAGTACACATCACTGAGAAATTTTTATTTAGTAAACAAACGTAACTAACATTACGAATTACCACAGGAAAAAAACTGTCTATCAAATTACTTAAAAGGTTTTTACCCCCCTTTCCAGGAAAGCACATTTCTTTCAGTCCAAGAGCAAAAAGGTTTATGCAGACACATTAGAAGAAAATAGCAATTACCAGCAAAGAGGTCTTCTCTGTCATCATCTAGCATGATTTCTGCTGGCTTCGGACCATTGGAGTTTGTGCTGAGGTCTTCTGCAGGAAGACTTGCTGGCTCTGGAGATGAAGGACTTGACTGTTTAAAAAAAGAAGAGTGAAATCAGCAAATCAGTTGCCATGTGTCAGTATATAAGAATTACTGCAACAAACATTCTTTCATTGCAAAGAAACAAGGCAAGATGTACCGAAAGGAAACTCTGTCAGCTATTTCCATTTCCTACTCCTAGCATGGTAACAACGAACAAAGGATATGAGCTAGGCAACAGCTCTTTTCATTTCTTTCTCAGAGAGAAAAAAAAGTCACCCATTTCCTCAGGTGTAATTAACATGAAACAAAAGCTGCTACATAAATATCCAGAATAAGTTTATTAGTACTGCTGAATGTAAATTGATTAAGTTCCTTTTGGAAAGGCATGGGTTTAAATTCAGATCTATACTACGATTAATGAAGAAACCTCCAAGTGCTCTAAACCAATTTTTAAAAGATCAAAAGAATGCATTAATGCTATCCAAGCAATTCAAAACTGCATGCAGCCACAAGAGATTTTGATAACTTTGCAACAGGTTAAATTTGGGGATCACTGCCACAGAGGGTCACACTATACTATACTACGGTTAGGCTTGCCATAGATACACTTATTTTAACTGACTGAAGACTAGAGCTTGTCCTGTGAACACGAGAAATACTTGAAGACACTCAGGAAAATTAAAGCAATATTGAAGCTGGACTACCAAATGTATAGCTTACTCATACAATAAACACACCCCTAACTGAAGATCCATGCTTCAGTTAGAAAATCCTTGTTCAGTAAGTATCAGCTATGCCATAGTACTAGAAAATTTCCAAGACTCACTTCTTACAACTTCATCCTAAACAGTTAGCTAAGGAGTTTTCAACAATAGCATATTTATTCATTTATTCATGCACTTTAAAATGAGCATCTGTAAGCTGTGCCACTACTTCCTTCCTAGTTTTTGCACAGAGTTGTCATAAATTCAGAACTAGAACTCAAACCAGTAAATGTTTCACACTACACTTCACCAAATGTCACAGGCTACAAAAGATTTTTTAAAAAGACTGAAAAGTTACTGAAAAAGTCTGTCCAGCTTGTATTTTCATATTCATAAATGTAGCAGAAGCAACAGTTCTAAGGGAAAAGCGTTCCTTACAGATGGTCCTCCAACAATAATGTATGTCCTGACATGGAGTACAGCATTACTGATTTACTTCAGGCAGCACAAAGCAAGATCCTGGCCCCCACATCTATCCAGACCTCAGTCACCTGAAATTCTGGTACAGAGGAATTAATCAAGAAACAGTAAAAATCCTACAATACAAATTCAGACAGAGTACAAAATAGTTTTTCAGAGGCCACATGAAATCAAGACTCTTTCAATCTGGTTAAAAGTTTTTTCCCTGCTGAAGACAGAAGGAAGATGAAAGCAAACATTATACAAGAATACCAGAAAATTCACATTCCTCTAAACCAGATTATGATTGCAACAAGTAATCGCTCCATCCAAATGACGGAAGAGGTTATATCACCTTCTCTTTGCCAAAGGCTGCCACTGTCTGAAAAGCCCACATATAAAGTGGGGAAAGCAATAAGCAAACCAAAGTGATGAACAACGGAAGGAGCAGCCTCTCAAACTGCTTATTGGACTTCGCCCTGGAGCCTGCAAAGAAAGTCAAAGCTGAAGCACCCAGGCACTGGATGTAGGTAGCAGAGCTTATAACCTTACAAAGAACCAATCCACTAGTTAGATGTACACTTCTCATACTAAACCAATGTCAAAATGATCACACAGCAAATAGAATGTCCCGCCGTAATAAAGGTGTATTTGTTCACTCTGTGAAGCATGTTCCTTAAGTTGTATCACAATACTTGCAACTAATTTATATTAAATTAAATAGGAAATTAAAGAAACCTCACCACCTGACATCCTTCATTATTCTACAAATGACAGTACAGATAGAATGTGTCACATGTGATAGTCAACAATTTTACGTGATTGCAGAAGTAGCATATTCCAGAAGAAAGTCTGTCTCTCCAGGTAGTGCTGCATAAAGCTGCAAGTTCAAGATCTTGTACTTCAGCTATAACAGCAGAGCACGGAAATGCTTGACTTCCCTGCGAGGTTCAAAGCAATCCAAAGTTTCATCCGCAAAAGCAATTCTTCTTTAAAACATTACAGATACTTATTCCAAATCAGTTTTTCTGCTACTCAACTTCAAGCAGTAAGCCACTTACATTTTGATAGATCTGATGTTAGGACATAGTGGGGACCACACAATACCACAGATGCAGAATGGAATGTAGTTTGTGCTTTGCAATTCACCTCTGTGTGTTACTTGTTTTATAAAGATACAATAAAATCATCTTTACTATAAATACAAGTTCTGTTTTTAAGAACAGTGGAAACAAAGTTTAGTTTTGTAGATGATTTACAGGTAGAATGTCTTTCCTTCAAAATGCCCTTTCACCTCTGTACTTGTTTTGGTTAGGACAGAGTTAGATTTTCTTCATAATGGCTTATGTAGTTCCATGGTTAGGATTTGTGAACAAAACAGTACTGACAACACAGGGATGTTTTAGTTATTGCTGAGCAGTGCTTACACAGCATAAAGGCCTTCCCTTCTTGTCAGTGCCCTGCCAGCAAGAAGGCTGGGGATGCACAAGCTGGGAGGAGACACAGCCAGGACAGCTGACCCCAAATGACCAAAGGGATGTTCCATACCATATGACACCATGCTCAGCATATAATGCTGGGGGAAGAACAAAAGCAGAGATGTTTGAAGTTATGGCATTTGTCTTCCCAAGTAACCATTACACATAATGGAACCCAGCTTTCCTGGAGATGGGTGGACATCTGCCTGCAGTGAATGAACTCATTATTCTGCCTTGCTTGCGCATACAGCTTTTGCTTTACCTATTGTCTTCATCTCAACTCACAAGTTTACTCACTTTTACTCTTGTGATTCTTTCTTCCATCTAGCTGGGGAGGAGTGAGAGGCTGCATGGTTCTCAGCTGCCAACTGGAGTTAAACTGCAACAAACTGAGAGCTGAATAAGGCCTATTAATCTTGCAGTAGCTCTTTGGTATTTTTAAACAGCTGTCATTCTCAGACAAGATAAATTAAGGATGGGGCTGAATACCCTCACAAACAACTGAAACTTTCTATGAAAAAGACAACATGTAGAAACCTCTTAAAAATTACTCATGGCCTGAACACAGCATCAGATTTTATTTAAGAGTTTTGCAACAAAGTTTAGTTTGTTATCTTCAAGTTATTTTCAAAACCAACGCGGTCTTCAGGAAACTATGAAAACCCCAAAAGCCACAGACCTGAATGTATCAGAAACTACAGTCAACATTTCCTAATGATCTGATTATTTTACACAGTCAATGGGTCAGAGAGTGCTATTCAGCCTCTCAAAAAAAAAGCACCCATGCACTCAAACAACTATTAACATATTAAGCTATTTCATTTACACCCTACAAGAGATGCAAGCCAGAAGACAGTACTCCAGCTCTGTTTTTTATCTGTACAGAGTACAGATAAGACAGTGATTAAAATGGCTGTGAGATGAGTTCGTAGTTAGTGTAGTGAAAATCTGAGTATCAGACAACAAATGGAAGACAAGACTAACAAAAAAATCTCATGGCCCAGACACATACAGACAGCATAGCTATTTAGAAATTTTTACCTTGATGGCAAGGATTCACAAACATGTCAATTTCCTGAAAGGTTAATGCCTGTGAAATTTCTGAGTGACTCCTCAGCTGAAAGAACATCAGTTAAATCATCCCAACAACTGAGATACCCAATGGCCAGGCCATTCAGTTATGCAGGACAGTCAGGATCCTGCTTTACATGTTTTCTAGAAAATAAGTTTCTGGTGAGAGGGCTGAGGGCCCCTTTCAATGTGCAATGGTAATAAAAAGCTCAATTTTCTCATCTTCTATTACGCATTATGTTTGGTGGCAATAACTAAGTATTTTATAGCTTTGACTTACGAAGAAACAAGAAGAGGTTCTCACGTTTTCTGGAGGCTGAAATCATAGCCCTATATGTGTGGACCTTCTCCCTTCTCCTCATATTAGGGTCTCCCCTAAACCAGTTCAACTACTTGTCTGAACCCCTTCTAGCCTCCTTCGGTCAGAACACAGTAGTCTGACAAAAGCTGACCACCATGCTATGCTAGTTGTTCAAGTTAACCCAGCTCATTGCCTGAAACAGGGCTACAGAAGCTCACAGAACACAGCACGGGCAGAGAGAATACACTCAAGAGTAGATCAGGAATACTTGCAGCAGAAAGTGGACACAAGCAATCACATGAGAACAAATGTCTACATGCTTCCATTACAGTCTGGATTTTACACCAAGGAACAAGACACACATTTACAGTAGAATTACACCAACTAATCTTGCGTACAGGCAGTGTTCTGCGAAGGTACAGTACAGTGTTGAAGGACTTCATATTTTCCTCTCAGATATTCCAATGGGGTCTTTACTGGTTCCTCTATAATTGTCGCTGTTAAATTCAATGGCTATCATAAAAGACATCTGGATTTCTAAGCCTATCTAATGTTTTGCCTTCTGTGCGAAAACCAAATGCGTATTGGAGATCTTTGACATGAACTGACAAACTGGCAATGAGACTATATACACATCCTGTCCTAAATGACAGTCCTTACTAAATTACCACATCTACTGCTTACTCATTGTTTTCAACTGCCTCCATGAGTTCTTCCATTACAAGAAATCCCCAGGAATATAAATATCAGTTAAAATCAGTAAGTGGCAGCTTAGCTGCATGTTCACATGGCACCTGCTTTACAAAAGACAAAGATAAGCAATACAGAAATAGGTGAGAAGTTTAGGGAAAATGAAGCAAGAAGTGGTGTAACAGACAGACAAAGAGAAAGACATCAGGGCAAGGAGAAAGAAGAAGGAAATGATGAAACCAGAGTTATGCTAAGCTTAACATTTTTCAGAAAATCTAACATATGCTTTTCTCATGTATCTTGCCAAAAGTGACTTTCATACAGTTGTTTGTGGTCTCTACTAAAAGTGGCAGAGGACATAAACAGGAAATTAGTAACCTGTTGATTACGAAATTGTAACAGAGGATGATTCTTCTCATAACGCACAGTTAACTTCCAGAACTTCTTGTGCCTATCACAGACCTTTTTTAAAAACAAATGAAACCAAACAACAACAAACAACACATGCACTTGGAAATGTAGCAAGTAGGTAAGTGCATGGAAAATAATTAATCCTGTAATGCTACTGGGGGTTAGGAAGCCCTTGAGCTAGAAAAACCTGGTAGCTGGAAGAACATTGCAGGTGACTACCAGCACATATATTTAACCATCAGAAATATTCACACAGCATCTACTATTGAGTATAACTGTAAATGCTATCATTGCTTAGACCATTTGTCTGATTCAGTCTGGCTGTTCACACTGATGGAAGCAACTCTGGCAGCTACAGACCACCCAGTGACCATGAATTCAATGGAGACAGTCCTCAAGACATTATGATATGATTGGCACAATGAAAACTCAATAATAATTCTGTTACTCTTAGGCACTGTGGATATCCAACAAGGAAATAAGTAATCCCCCAGCTCAGTCAAGCTGCTGTGCAAACCAGTGCCTGGAGTTTATAGATGTCTTAAGTTCAGAGAAAGGGAAGAGTTTTCATTCCCTGCCACCCACCAACTTTTCAAGACCTAAAACATGTTCCCATTGCAGCTCAGAAATGCCAAGTGTTACAGCTTGGTGTTACCTTCTAATGCTTTATGTTCTAGAACTAAGATGGTTCAATTGAATAGATTAAATTTTAGTATGTGCACAAAGAGAGTTAAAACTTCAGCTTTTCTTCACATCAGAGAATTCAACTTGAAATAAACAATATTCTCAGTTTGATTATAGAAATATGCAACTGAAGTCAGAAGCCTCCTGCATCTAAATACTTCATATTTGCTATTCATAATATACACTAAATTTATATTTTGGCAGAAGAAACTTAGATGAATAAGCATGTGTTTTCTAAATGGAGACTTTTTTAGCAGGGAAGCTATGTGGAAGATGTATTAGAAAACTTATAGCTTCCCTACTGCACAACCAAATCACAGGTGAGAAAGGAACAGCACGCCTCTTGTGAGCTGCAAAGATAATGAAAGCAAGAAAAAAAATAAGAGAGGGGCTGAAATTAATCATGCAAAATGAAAATGGACAGCTCCAAGATAAACCAGTTAGGAACCCTTTCAAAGGATCGTAGCCTTCACATAAGTTTGCTTTGGACCTCACTGTCCCTTGTCATGCTCTCTCCTCCAGTATCAGCAAACAG
Source organism: Patagioenas fasciata (assembly GCF_037038585.1). NCBI lineage: Eukaryota > Metazoa > Chordata > Aves > Columbiformes > Columbidae > Patagioenas > Patagioenas fasciata. The sequence goes on along the minus strand of NC_092560.1, from coordinate 52,918,267 downwards.
ATACATGATCAATTATGAAAAGCACAATGCCATCTTGTTGTTACTACAGAACTACCACTGACATTTAGAAGTTATTTCATGATTATTTACAGGATTAAAATAACACCCAAGATAGAAGTTTAAGTATGTACACCATGAGATAATAATTCTTCTCTGGACTAAGGTGCCCTATACACTTGAGTTAAATCATCTACATTCAAGCTAGCAAGAAGTTCAAAGTCTGTTTTCATGATCTCCTCCTTCCAAATTTGCAGGAAAATCACAAGATTAAGACTTTTCCCTAAACGCTGCAGCTGATTAGATGCCAAAAATATCTTTATTGACAAAGCTTTCCAAAGCTTCTCATTAAGCAAAGGAGTTTGCCCTTTCTACTTAACTACTTTATTTCAAATAGACTGTCTACAAAAATCACACAGCACAACAGAACTGTCAGCCAAATCGCAATAGTTTTCAGTATCTTTTTAATAACTAAGATGAGGACATCTGACTATAACTGTGATTTAGACACAAAATCTATCATATCTCTCGCAGCTTTAATTCTAGACCATCTCAGTAAAGACATCGTTTATCTTATACTGCAGTCTTTCTCAGCGCACAGAACAAGACTGCAGTAATACACACACACTGCATCACACAGAGATGCAAAGAAGTCTATTGATAACAGTTCTTGCCAGCTGCAGGTTCACATCATTTGCTGTTCCTGAATATCATTTTCCACAGATATTTTCTACCAATGCACAGATTATGCATCTATAAAAAGAAAAAAAAATAAAGTGACTTGGGAGAAGGCAAGTGACTTCAAAATATGGTTAAGAGCCTCTTTGTACACTGGCCTTTTTTTGTTAAGGATAGGCAACAGCCAGAGTAAAACAAAGAAACATACACTGATCCTATTACTGTAAAGGTCAGGGACAGGAAACTCTTCAGGAAAAGAGGAACAGGAACAATTTTCTTATTAAATGGGCAACTGTGTACAGAAAGAACAAAGTTCTTCCAGAAGATCTGGCAAAACATGCAGGTGAAACATGACCACAACAACTCAGGGTGAAAAGCTCCCATTATAATGAATGAACAAGTAAGCATTTTTTCAGGACAAGGACCTGTTTACGCATTCAGTTCTCCTGTGGTTTTTGTTTGTTTGTTTTGTATTGGACTCTTGACACGGAAAGCAAGCAGGGTTTAGAAAAGTATCCACCACGAGTTTCCAGAACCTCCCAGGTCCGACCCCTCCGAACGGCTACAGGCTGGACAGCGCCCGGCCCGCACCCACAGCTCCCTGCTCTCAGCCGCCCCTCCGGGCCCGGCCCCCGGAGCCGCCCGGACGCGGAGCCACCGCAATCCAGCACTGCGCCAGCTCGGTCACAGAAGGCTTAGAGAGGAGTAAGTTTCTACAAGTTTTTTTTACAAACTGGAAGAGGGTGAAACCTCGGAAAGGGGTCGAACAAAGAAGATGGGTTGTTATTAATCCACACAAAGTCTAAGGGGTGAGAACCGGCGAAACTGGCGTCGTGTGACAGGGAAAAGTGGAAATATTCATGACCTCGGCAGTACGAGAGGCGGGCAAGGCGAGGGAGAACGGCTACCTGTCAAAGCGGCAGGTGGCGAAAGAGTTTTCGTTGTCTCTTGGCAGGAGAGGAAGCACCGAGCCCCCGCGGGGCCGAGGCCACCTGCCCGCCGGGAGCAAGCGGCGAGGAGCCGCCGCTGTTGAACCAGAACCAGGCGGCGGGGCTGGAGCACGGGCCGGGCCAGCCAGGGCCGGCGGGGTGCCGGGGGCCCCAGTCAGCAGCGCAGCACCGGCGGCCTGGCGAGGACAGGAAGGCCCGGAGGGTAGCGGCTCGACCGCGGGGTCCGGGGCCCGCGATGGCGGGCAGACTCTCACCTCCAGCGTGGACACGGTGCTGGTGAAGAGATCCTCACCGTCCTCCAGCTCCTCGAAGTCGGCGGGCCGCGCCTCGGCCAGCGGCGGGGGCTCCCTTTCCGCCGCCATCTTCCCCACAAGCGCGGGCGCCCGCCCCGTGCTCACGTGACAGCTGCACCGCCCCCTCCCACCACGTGACTGGCGGGGGCTGGGAGGTGGTGGGAGCGCGGACTCTCCGCTGGGCCGGGGCCGGGGGTGCGGAGGCGGCTTCTGTCTGAGGTACGACGGCTGGGGAGCAGCCCGATGCAGTTGGTCGCTGCCCGCCGAGCTCTGCAGAGTCTCAGTTCTATGAAGGCAGCGTCGGCGTGTGTCTGTGTTTTGGGCGCCTCCCCATGTCGCGGGACGCTGACTGTCGCAGGTGACGCTGCTTGCGGCGGGCTGGCGCGAGCGCAGCGTCAGGCCGATGTGAGGCCGAGTCGTGCGTGCGAGGTGTCTGCTGGAATGGAGCACGGGAGAGCTTGCACCGGAGGAGCAGCTCCCTTCCCACCCCGCTGCTCGCCCGCCATTCCCGGCGTTGTTCGCCTGAAAGGTGGCGAGGTGTCCTATGTTGTCTTCCTCCCAGGAGGAGTCCGCACAGCGAGGCTGACACTTGCACCATTGCAGCCCTTCACCGTGTGCACTGCATCGCCAAGTCAGAAAGAAATTCAGTAGATTTTGTTCTCCATTTTGCGTCAGCCATTGAATTAAGAACAGTTTTTCTGTGAGGAAACTCTGCTCATTGCACTGTTTAAGATGAGATCTTCATTAGGGAGGGAGATTTAGAAGAGTTACAACCTACTTTTGCAGAATGGTTGGTTGGGGGCAGTAGTATTGACAACTGGTGACGTAACGTGTCTCTTGCAGGTAAAGTATTTTCAGGCCTATTCCCTAAGGTCTTATTTCCAAATTACTTTTTTTCGCCCTCCCCCCACCCCAGTTTGTGAGTTAACTCACAAATGTCATAATTTCTTCAAAAATTTTAAGTTATAATACTCATTTAAAAAAGGTCAAGTCAGATGTCAAATGTGTCAACACAGTAAGCATTACCATGTATACTTACACTTGATTTGAGCTGTTGTTGTTTCTGCTCTATTGAAAATGAGTTTTAAATAGTATCTTGATTTTCCATATTGATAAACTACAGGTTTCATCCACTGAGCATGCTCATGCTTTGTGAGGACTTTGTTAATGTTTGCTATGCTGAAGTTAATTTCTAACCTGTGTGCAATGGAGTGGATGCTCTTCACGTAGGAACAATGAATCTGTTTCCACAGGCTATAACCTCTCTGGGGCAAAGGTAGCACCTCTCTGGTGTTTGCAGAGTGCCTAGTAAAGACTAAATGGAAGGATAAAGCCTTATATACAGTTTTCCTTTGGCCTCTTCCTAATCACATCATGAGAAAGTTGTAAATACGTAAACAGAAATCCACATTATTTGGAAACATGTAAGAGACATGCATTATTGTATCTGTACTGCTCAAGATGTAAGAAATTGTGGAGAGCTCTCTCCTTGGAGGTGTGGACTGCTGAGTTCAGAAAGAATGTCCCTTGTCCCTGCCTACATCTGATGACACTTCCTGCCTCAGAGCTTCTAGTGAGACCCTGTAAATATCCCACTCAGGAAGCTAAATTTGTGTTGAAGCTTGGGATCTCCAAGTTTCCGATTATGAATGACAAGCTATCAATAAGAGGAGACCGATAAACAAAAGTTCCGATGAAGATGACAGTGTCTTTTCTTAGAGATATAGAAGTAGATGGAGAAGAACAGCCAAGCTTTCCATATTTGCTCAGGTCAGAAAAAGTTGTCCACTACTCCAGTAGAAAATGTATTTTGAGACCAACATAGCTACAATGTCACTACAAGCTGTAGCAGCTTGCTTGACATTTACCAGTTTGGATAGCATTTTAAAGTTTCACGGGGATAGGACTTTTTCCAACATATCACAACGTTTCCCTTTTCAGTACGAAACAAGAATAGTAGTGATGTTTAAGTTTTTTGTGGTGACCTTAAGGTGAAATATACTCTATTCATATTTTGACTCTATTCCTAAAGCCAGCACATTGCTGTCAGTATATCCCGTAAGTAACAAAGTCTTCTTAAGATTTAAAAACACAGAGTAAGAAACTAAAAAAAATTTAAAAAAATAATAAAAATAAAATGAAAACATCTTAACATTTTCTATCCAGAAGTACAGTTCTCTGGCATCTACATTTTTGTGGATGGCTTTATCATTTTATATATATATATATAAAATATATTATTATTACCTTTCCAATTTCTTGTGGTAATCCTGTTCTCCTATGCTGTTCCTGGAAGCTTTTCAAACACCTAGCACGTGCATGCTTTATGTAGAAATAAGGATTCAGTCACCTCAGAAATAATACTGTGTCCTTTGGCATTATATGTTAAGATACCTGACCATAATTTTATTTGCTGTGATTAGAAAGATAATACAATATGTGTTATTTTTTTAGATTTCTGTCCAGTGTACTAGCGTAGGTTAGCACCTAGGTGTTTAATAGTTTTCCACTGGACTGACTAGTTTTCTGACTTCATCAAGATTCACACCCATGTCTTTAGTGCTCATGTGGCTAGACTATAAAACAGCTCTCTGAAATACCTTGAAGTAGTCATCTATCACACCAATTGAGTGTGCTACAGAAGCAGAATAAAATGAAGAGCAAACAAGATGTCAGTTGTGTTGTTTTTTGTTTGTTTTGTGACTCATTAAGAAGGCTGTGTAAGTACTGTTGCTTCTATGATTCAAAGTAACATTCTATTCTATTTATAAATTGTTGGGGGGGTTGTTTGTTTGTTTGTTTTTACTTACTTTTCCAGTGCTCCTGAGTTCTGTGGCTGAAGACATCTATTACAGATACTTTTGTGCCAAAAGGGACAAGAAGTAATACGAAAGTAACTAAGAACTTTGATTTTTAACTAATTGATATTTCAGTTTGAAAAACTGTGGATTAGTAAATCTTCTTGGAAAAAATAATCCAAAATAGAGAAAACCAGTCAAGGAAATGAATTGGAGAACCATTAGTGCTGCAGAAAAACTTAGGATGACTGCAAAATTCAATCACATATGAGATCACGATATGTTACTGCAAAACCCCCAAATTTCAGATTAAAGCCAAGCCTCATCCCTGTCAGTTCAGGTATTAACATGTGTATCATTAAACAAATCTGTAATATCTGTCAACTCTGCCTCATGCTACTAAGTCAGAATCTGAAGGAGAAGAAAGGAAGATATCCACTTATCCTAATGGGAACTCCAGCCACCCCTTCCTTTGGAGCCAGGAGATCCATCTCTGTAACGCTACATGAGAAGGATATTAAGGTTGCAAGACCAAGAAACTGAACAGTAGAAACATCAAGGGTAAGTTTACATGTAGAACTTGTTCAGCCGTTTATATATATGTGCTGTGCCTTCTTTAATCACCTGGTTACATGATAATGTTTTTATAGAAACCCTCTTCCCACGGTGCACAGATACAGATGCTGTTTTCCTTTTATCACGTAGAAACAGGTTTCACTGAAGAGTATAATCTCATTGTTTTAAAATGGCTTTTAAAAGGAACAGTACAACAGTGTTAGGGCTCCATGCAGTTTTTCTAGTTCAGACCACAGAGGTGCTGAGTTGTTGAAGCAGTTACAAAAAGTTTTTTAGGTATGGGACACATACCATTTATTACTTTGCTTGGATATACCTCAACCATCTGTCCAAAACCAATTAAATTAGGTGCAAAATAAAGGTGACAAAGTTCTAAGCAAAGTGAATCAAGGTTTTTTAATAAAATATATCCAATTTTTGAAACTTCTTACAGGTGTTAGATTTTACTGATTCTGTCTTAGTATTGTACTAATGTAATAGCCACTGCAATATCTCCTCGTTTCAACAACTGAAATATCAGTGAAAGTGAAAGAAACTCAAGACTAAGAAAAAGCTATTTTGGAAGAGACAATGATAGTGAGTTATACAAGCTGAAGGTCAGCCCCTGTGGTTTGGGTCAGCAGAGAGCCACAGGAGGTTATCTAGTCCATTTGCTGGAGAACGTCTGTCAAACCTTTTCTTAAACATCTCTCATGATGAAGACCCCAAAAACTCTCCAGGGACGCTGCTTTTGTGCTTTGCTATCTAGCACCAAAAAAGATATTCCTCATGTCTAACTCAAAGCTCTGTTGCTATCCTGTCAATTAAACATCCTCATATGAAGTATGACTTCATAACAGCATGACACTGTTGGGGCTCATTCTGTGTGTGATCATATTCAGAACTGATACTAACCTCATTTTGTATCTGTTAAGTGGTTTAGTCAGTCTCACATTTCCTGCTGAACTTCATCTTTCTTTTTACCAACATTTACTCTAATCTATTTTTACCATTTTGAATTCACTTGCTATGCTACAGCTGTTTGGTCTCACTTATAATATGCATTCTCCCTGTTCCATCACTGATGAGAATATTAAATCATATCAGGCCTATGGTAGACCACGGCCATCTTTCATTCAATACATCCTCCTACAAAAATGGTAACCACTGAAAAATAGTCCTTGTTTTCTACCCAGTTTTGTACTTACTGTATGTTAGATTATCATACAATGTTTCATTATCTTCCTTATGAAAATGTTATAAAAGGTAAATGGTCAAGAAATACTGAAGGAATATTTCCTCACTAGGAGATACTGTAAGAAAATGGCTAAGTGTGGTGAGAGAACAACCACCACCAGAGTCCTTAGAATTACAGTAGATGAATTTTGGAGATTTGATTTTTCCTATTTATAAAATATTAAAAAAGAAATAATGTGCTGTTGTGTAGTGCCTGCACTTGCACACAGAAGTAAAGCAGTGAGTAAATATTTTCTAAGAAAAGATTACAGAATGTAAATATTTACAAAATCTGTGCATTTGACACATGCTGACTCATCCAGTCAGCCAAAGGAACATTACAATTCAGATCATGATGACTGTTCTTCTGTGAAACATATGCCATCTTTCCATCCATGTTTCTAATTGCATATTTTACCAAAAAATGATTTGTTCTGTCACCTTTGTTTTATTCTTTGCCAGTTAGTGGTCAGTGTTTTCATTTACTAGAGAAACACTGGTTTTGTATATGTGAAAGAGACTAGCTCTTTTACCAGTTACATACTTCATTGGCCTTTGGAGTAGTGACAGATACTGCCCTCAGTCAATGGATGGAATGGGAATTTCTGTTTCCCAGTTCATCTGATGTTACAGTATATTAAAACATAAGGCTCTAGTAGCATTATCTGTGTATGTTTACCCTGTTACAATAGCAAGATGATGTAGAATAACAGTAACTCTTTCCATCTTCATAAGCACTAATGGCAGGTGAGACCTCAGCAAGAAACTTTGATTAATGTGATATGCATTTATCTGCTGTCAGGATTGTCCTCATTTATAAAATGTGTGTAAAAGGCAAGGGTGACATTGCAACTAGTTCTTTGGGACAGACAAGCAACAATAGTTGTTATATATATTCCAGAGATTGGAGACAATGTATTTTATATGTTCTTCTGACTTTGAAGCCAGGCAACTCTGAGGAGTTGCCTAGAGCTTGTGCAGGGTCAGGGTTTCAGGTTCCAGCCATTCCTCTGCTGCAATTACCCATATGCAAAAGGAAGGAGGTGTTGCATCTGCTCTTGTACAGGTGCTTAGTATGTTAAAATAGTTTGCCTCTCTCAGCTTGCTGTTTGTTGTTGATTTGAGGTAATTCACTTTGACTTTAAAACAGAAAGTAAGAGAATGGAAGTCTGCTCTCTGAAATCACTGCTGGAATTTTAAGAACACACATATCCAACACATAGCCCCAAAACCCAGCACTTCAGTTCTCCCTGAGCATTTTCATGTGTGTTTTGGGTAGAGTTTACTACTTGTACCTTCAGCTGACTAAAAGGCAGGAGTTTGGTCTAAACAATTCAGCTCAATTTGTAGGCTACAGAAGGAGACAGTCCAAGGGAAAGATTTCTCTAGAATCCTACCTGTGTTTAACTATTACACTGCGATGGATTACGTGATTAATGCCTTTCTCCATTGCTTACAGAGGATGCTTATACAAATACATAGGTAGATGCTTGACTTTCAGACAACTGCAGTTAGCTGAGAAAATCCCATTTAGCAAACCATGTGCATATATCCTAAATTATAAACTCTCTAAGTTATTGAGCCTTAAACTTAAATGTGGTTTGTTGACTGATTATGGTATTTATCATCATAAAAATTATAAAGTGGCTGTAGAATTAACCTGACTCAAATACTATTATTAATAATACTTAATCCAAAATTGGTCTGAGAAAAAATTTTCCTTCCCCTCCAGACACACAGCCTCATGTACTACTGCTACTTAAAACCAAAAACAACTAGAACAAAGCCAGAGCCATAAAATGAAAGAAAACAAAAACCACACTCAAAAATATCTCTCAAAATGTTTGCATTTGCATGGAATAAGAGAGCTAGGTGCCAGAAAAAGTTGTTTCAAATGTCTCCAGTCATTTTTTTCAGAGCATTATCTACAATCCACTGCATTTTTTTCCCCACGTTGTGAACAAATAAGGGCATGCGAAAGCAATTTTTCATCGGAAATTGCACAGTGAGTATACATGAACCAGTACTTGCTTTATTTCAAAGTTCCACAGCCCAAATGCAGCTGTAGTTTGCATCATTTACAATTTTGCTGTAAACTGACTTGAGGCATCTATCTACATTAGAGCCAGACCATGCAAAACATAAGTAGGAAAAATGAAAAACTTCTAACACAATTGATTTCCACCAAATACCACTGTCTCTGGCTGTTATAACAATTAGTTTATCAATTTAATGTTGATTATGACTTTCCCAATAAGTAACAGGAAAGCTTGCAAACATCCACTGAACAGCAGTGCCAAAGAAGAGTCTGGCATTATTGCTGCTAGTGCTAATAGAGTATCTAATACATATATTTGTATAATATATCTTTTATATATATATACACACTTATTTTCTGTTTCTTAAGCTATTTTCAGACATGCTAAGCCAAAGTCTGTCTTTACAACATTGTGCTTCTTTAACAAAATTTATTTCACTATGCTCCAGCTAAATTTATGCTGTAGTGGTGCAAGTTGGAGCTTGGAAAATCCATTTCCTTCAAGTTTTTGCTTCAAGGGATAACAGATGCTAAACACAGCATGAGAAAAAAAGAAGATTGATCTCTCAACAGCATTGAGAAAGCAATCAACATATTGTTTAAGTAAGTTAATAATCACATTTTCAAGTTTATTCACAAGAAAACAGCTTCAAGAGCTCAGGGAAGTCCTTAGAGGAGCATGCAGTCCTAAGATAGTGAGGAATCCATTAAAAAAGAGATGGGACTGTTGGAAACAAACCATTGAGATTCACTTGATGTCTTCGAAGGGATTTTTTAAGTGCTTGACGTGCATAAACTAGAAATTTAGCTACAGAAAACTGCATGTTGTTTTCTAATCGTCTATTTATCTAGTTTATGTTGTATCCTACAATATATTTGCTTTGCTTTGATTAACATAGTTTTGTGTATGTCAAAAAACAGGGCATCTATCATCTCATTTCAATACTATAGGTTACAAGTATGATTCTGCCAGTAAATTAATTAGTGAAATCACTGAACCCGTCCAGGATTAATTTAGTATGACGTTAAAGTGATACTAATGAAATTCTGTGTGAGCATTCCAGAGTGGCACATGATGGGATTGTCTTAACTTCATCTAACTAGTCCTTGTTAAAAATTCTGGCACTACCATATGGAGGGACTTTCTGTCCTAGGCATATTTTCCATTTTAGATAAAGACAGATTGCAGATTTTAAGCATGATATGTAAGCATGCCTGTAATGTAAGCATCCTTATGTCTATGTTCCCTATTTAGCTGGCACCTTCAGAGAAATATTCCAATTTACTCAAGATGACTCCCACTTATCTCCCTTATCTCTTTTTGTTGACTGTACAGGAAACTTATAGCAAGCCTCACCTTACCTTTGGTTCTTACCTTGGACAACTCAGGTGGATGTCCTCTTTTAGCTTTTTTAGATTTGATCTTTTAGATACCAAATATGTAGATCTACATGGAAAGAGACACTAAAAAGCAACACATAGAGAATGGAAGGGTGGGGAGATTTAATATATAAATATATAAGTGCATATAGATATTTACATATCAATATCTATAGTGTATATATGTGGTATATAGACATTATATGTAGGCTCCATGCTCTCTATATACTCTTCTTGTATATATACACTGTATCTATCTATTTGCTATGTATAGACTATATACCAGTATATCAGCATATATGTACATCAGTCAAAAGTTTGAGAAACAAATTTTTTAGTGTATAATAAAAAAGCTTGTTTGTCCTGGTAATCTCTAAGTTTTCTTCCTGTGGCTGTTAGTGTACAGACAGATTCTTGTTTGCAGTTCTACAGATAAAAATAGAAGAAGAACAGCCTCACACTTTCTGCCTGATGCTAGCAATGTAGATCATAAACAGCTGACAAGCTGATTTATTCAAAACAAGAAACACAAACCATCCATGGAATTAATTATTTCAAGATAATTGAAGTCTCTGAAATATTTTGAATAATTTTTTTTAACAAACATATCCTCTTCCTTCTCATGGACCAATCCAATTTCTACAAAATATGTGACATTTTGAACTGTTCATTTTCAAGAGATGCTCAGATTTGTGGTGTTTCACAGCTTTGTTTTCCCAGCTGCTCGCCTGGCTGTCCACAGCCACTGGCCACTTGCCCTCAGCAGACCTGCCTGCAGTGCCAGTGGGAGCGATCGCTGTCGGAAGTCATCAGATGAACAGCCAAACCAGTAAGATCAACATTCTGGAAACTGCTTGGTGTCAATGGGCAGTTCAAGGTGCGTGTTGGGAGCAGTACCCGCTCTGTGCAGATGGATCGCTTGGCTCTGCCCGAAAGTCCAGCCCAGTTCCCTCTGTGTTAGCAGAGGGCGCGATCGTGCTCTGGTTTTTGTTGCCCTGTCGTACTGGAGATTGTTGCTGCATTGACCCTCCAACTGACCAGCTGAGATGAGCAGTCAGCAGTGATTTTGCCAGCCCAAGCAGGATCCAGCTAGGTGTACAGTCTGAAGGAATGTGGCTGATTTTGTCCCAGGTGTCCTGGAAAGAACTCCCATGTGTTTGGTAACAGAAACACAGGACTAAAAATACTAAATAAGTCTTGTGTGGCAAATAAGTAATGAAAAGCACATGTGAAAAGTGGTGAAGAAAATATGATGGTTTTGGAACAATAGTTAAGAACTAAGCTTCATATTTTAGAGAATATTTATTTTGCCATATTCAATGATTGAACTAATATTCAGTTGCAGTACATTTTGGTCTAGAAAAATAAAATAAATCTGGTTCAGTACAAAAATCTGAGTGTAGATAAGGTAGTCAAAACCTTGAGAAAGGTGTGGATATTCATATGGTATAGTGTCATCCATAGTGAAACTAAGTTAAATATTTAGGAACTTAATTAGTCTTCCTGGTTTAAAATATAAATTATCTACTTTTTGACATTTGGAAGATTTACTCTATATTAATTTTATTAGGTGGGAGAATAATTTTTTTAGTGGTTAGGATAGGACAGTAGTTCTGCTTTGTTGTGGTGATTTGCCTGTTCCAGCATTTGCCTAAATTTTGTCAGCAGCAGAGATAGAAAGGTACTGTATACAACTCTGGTTGACAGAGGCGTGCAGTGAGACCAGCAACTGCCTGCATGCTTTTAGTTATCTAAAAGTTTACTTTATATCACCAAGATAATTCAGGTACCTGTTTCCTAATGAGGAATCCACACACATGTGGATTGATCTTTAGTTATTCTTTGGCTTTTACACTCCAGAGACTTCCTGAAAGTGCACACTGGCATGCTAGCAATAGGCATCTGCTGGGAAGGTGCCTGCTTCCAACAAGGAGAAAATTGACTTGGGGCTGTCATTGCAGAAGGAACCACAACCAGAGTAAGCAGCTGCCTCAGCTACTCTGTCCACAGCAGAGATGTCCCATCCCCTCCCCAGATGGCAGGGCTGGAAAGGATGTAGCACAGCCCACGCAATGGAAACGCATAGTCTGTCTCCACAGGAGAGTGTGCTAGTTCCTGCAGCTCCAGAAACAGACTTCAGAGCAGTCTGCATGGTCCTCACGGTCACTGCTGTCCCTGACAGCACATTGACAGGAGTACACATCTGTCAGATACTGTTTATTCGTTTTGTGACCTTGGTATTTGCCACAGAATTTACCATCATCAAGTCAGTCTGTGTGCCAGGCTGACTTCTGTGTACCTATTCATCAAGGAATGACTGAAAAAATTGTGCTGGTACATCCTTTTCGTGGAGCAGGCTGCTCCTGTAGCAGGCTTATGTCAGAAGCAACATTATCTGGAAGACTGGGAGGACCAGGAGAACTGGGAGAAGTGCAAGTTCAGTGCTAACACCAATGCTTTTCTGCAGGTGTTTCAGCAGCAGGAACCTGTAAAGACAAATGTTTGCTATGCTGTCTGATACTGGTTGCCTGGTCCAGGTACTGACTGGTCATGGAGAACATATAAGGGAGGCTGAGCATCTCTCAAAGAACTGGTTCTGACCCCTACTCAATGCTCTCCCACTTCAGGCTCTAGGAAATGGTCTAGCACTGGTCCTTACACTCCTTCACTGGATACAGAGGAGTGGGTGGGGACTGGGGCATGGTGGCGTATCTTCAGGCACCGTGTATCCTCTTCCCTGTGTTGTTGGTGTACTGAGAATACAGCTGGAGCATTCAGCGAGTACCTTGAAAGCTGGCAATGAGAACATTGGGAGGTATATAAAGATGTGGCCATTTGTTTAGTTTTTCCATATGCCCTGAGACAATGTGGGATTCAGGGTAGAATTTAAAGTATTTAATATATCTTCATCTTTCAATATCATCTAAGCAATTTATGCATTCTGAGTCAAGATCATTAGTGTAACCCATTTGAATATTACATGGGATAGACCCCATTACATTTTTTTAAGGAGCTTATACATTTTTACTTAAGCCTTTTAAAACACAGAGGAAATTAAAGCCTTCTCTAAGGTTCTGAAGAATAGAACACTTAAATACTGTCATTGTACTGCTTATTAGATCCAAGCATTAGAATATCCAAATTAAATCAAATGGAAAACAATAGCGGATTTGTAATTATCACTTCAGTATGATGGGAATGTATTCTGGGTTTTCTGGTTTAGAAGGCAAGTGATATTTAGAAGCCACTTTTCTCAAAAAATCATAAACATAAACCATCAGCCTTAGGATATTCCCACACTGTTATTTAACTAGAAGTATTTAAAAAAAAAAAAAAAGAAGAAGAAGAAAATACTATTTTGGACCAGTGAGCTTTCTGTTCTCTTGTAATAGTTCTAAGCTACTGCCAAGAATATATTTCTCTTTGCTAAGTCATTGTGTTGACATGGAACCTATTAATTTAGATGAGCATGTTACTTCTGGAAAACTTCATTGGTTTCAGTCAAAGGATTTCATATCTTTTCTTCCTCAGAGAAAAACAATGCATTGGATTTCATTGTTCCCAGACATTTGTGCCAAAGCTGGCATAAGCAGCATATTACTTTATAAATTCGGTAAATTAAGAGATTTCTTTTTCTAACACAGGTGTTTAAACTGCACTTGGAAACACAGCTTATACCCAGAACATACTTAGAAGTTGCCGTTCATATCTTCATAATCCATATTCTCAGACATTCTTTTTAAACCTATTGTGTGAAATAGTCCTTTCCGTGTGAGATCACAGATTATTTTGTGTTACATTTGATGCTAGATAGACTCCCTCTGGTGGCTGTCCCTCGGCTGTCCAGGCACTACCATTGCTCTGGGTTGATTAAATATAGTAGCTACGTTGATAGAGAACTATGTGCATCAAAACTCACTGTGAAAGTAATGTGACTGGAGCCTGTCTACATGCTTCTTTACGAAGTGGATACCAAATTCAGTCACGAAAGTCACAGAAATGTACAACAGAAAAGCATCATAAAACCTGTGTATCAGTTAGCCAGGTAAAAAATGCTTCATACATTGGCCCATCCAAGAAGATGAGGAACATATAAGCAAACAAAGAAGGGTGAAATATCTTGCAGTATTGAAAATGTTAATCTACTGAAGCAAAGCCATTACATGTCACTGACTGGCAACCCTAAGTAGTTTGTTGTCTTTAGAAAAAAACATTTTACTTGAGAGCTTTGAATAATTACTGTAATGTGCATTTTCAAAGACACATCTGCTTCCCAGAGAAGCTATCTGAAACTGATGGACTGGCAGCAAGTTGTTGTCTCATCTATCTACCACAATAGAGAGTCAAGAAGCCATATCAATGCTTCACAACCAAAACGCAAAGACGTTTTAAGCTGATACCACGGATATCTATTCTGGGTCAGTCTTTCAATTGTGATTTAGTCAATAAAATAGGTTCAGACTTAATAATTTTGTAGATGCTTTATAGATAAGTGAGAGGAGCTGAAAGAGGATTAAATTCTGAAATTAAAGAACTTTAGAATTATTGGTTAGAATTTACTAAGGTAAGTATCACAGTCAGGAAGCAAATATGAAGTACATGAATGCAAGACAAGGACTAACTGGTGAGGAAACAAAACCACATCAGGAAATTGAGGGTGTAGAGCAGACCACGAGTTGATCCTGAGAGCATCCCCTGCAAAACAGGCAATTTTAGTTCTGGGAACAGTAACAAGAGCATTTTTGCTAATGCATGACAGATAGATTGTTTTTGATTTATTTATTTTTTTATTTTACTCAGCTCAGTGCTCAGGCTCTAGATCAAGAATATTGTGTCTGCAGAGCACAGTAAGAAAGATGTAGACAAACTGAAAGGACTCCAAGGGATAGCAACAAAAAGGGTAAGAAAAATAACATGACTTGTGCAGGAAAGCAGAGCAAACAATGAGGGATGTGATACTAATTTTATCTAAGAGAAGTTGTAAAGAATGATGTAAAGAAAAGTGATGTTTAAAAGTTTTGCATTTCCCTCATAATGTGGCAAGAGGCAAAGACTTACTTGCATGTGGCAAAGTATTAGGCGGATAATAGGAAAACTTTCTAATATGTGTGGAGTTGATCATGTGTGGGGCAGCTCTTTCATGAGACACTACACAGTCATCCGAACAATGTCTTCTAAGAGTGGTCTATGTGTATGTGATTGTAGTCAGAATAGGGAGCAGATTAAGTCACTTTCTTTCTTCTAGATCACCAGGTGGCACCGGTTGCCTCTAGACATACACAGCTTCTGCAAACTGATTCACTTGCCCGGCTTTAGACTGTACCCATAGATGCAAGTAAGAGCACTGGATTTTCTCATTGCATGGGAGATAGTGACATTTTATGGATTGTTGAAAAGTGCTTATCAAAAGGCATAGAATTAAACTCTCATTTCTTCTTGCCTTAGTTTTCTTCAAAAAGGTGACTAGTACGTAAAGCTTGTTGTACAACTTGTTATGTTTGGCATCTGCTGCCCCTGAATGGTACCAGGGAGTCTGGATCTGTTGTTTTTCCTTCTTCATCCACACTTCACATATTTTTTTCTACTTTATTTATATCTGAAAAAGAAGACACATGGGATTTTTTAGAAGAGAAGTATCCAACACAAACATGTGTTCCAATTCACGTGAAGTAAGATAGTAATCCTGAAACATAAACCAAAATCACTTAGATCATTCTGTCACAATATAAATCCTGCATACAGTGTTTTCTTAAGAATTCTTTAAAAAAAATGACCTTGTCTTTCACATTTGTTCAACCTGATCAGTTATTTTTGTCAGTTTCGTATCTCTCTGTGCTAAAGTTCTACCTTATCATGGGATCATAGGAGATGGAATTGGAATGGACCCCCACTGCCTTATGGTCATCTGTCTCCTATCTGACAAAGTGCACAGATCCATTTTTAGAACATACACTCTTTTGCTTTGCCTTATAATTTTTGGAACAAACTGAGATGAAAATTTCAAGGTAGAGGGAAAACTACTACATGCCTAAACAGAATCTGGGACAATATGGAGATCCTCCCTGTCTGTCTTCCAACATGTTGCTCTGTTAACTGTCTGTTTTGTTTTCCTTTTCCTTCCTATGCTACTTTACAGCTAATTTTTTCTAGAATTGTTGCTTTCTAGCTTCTGTCTTTCCTTTGCCCTTGTTTCCTCTGTTATATTCACATATGATGATGCAAAGATAGTGCAAACTGAATGGCATGTTTTGCTATAGAAGAGCTATCAGCAGCACAGTATCTTTTCACTGAAGAAGGTGGAAACATTGTAAGCACAGAAATGACGCTGGTAATTGTTGATAATAATCTCAAGACTTTTCCAGTCTGTTTTCCCTACTCTGATTGCATTTATCTTGTGGTCTGGACATGCTACATAGGGACACAATAATTACTCTGTGTTGCATCCAAGTACCATCCCTGGAGGTGTTTAAAAGACACATACATGAAGTTCTTAGGGACATGGTTTAGAGACGGACTTGGCTGTGTTAGGTTAATGATTGGACTCGATGATCTTAATGGTCTTTTCTAACCAAAATGATTCTATGATTCTCTGATTGATAACATAATTCATTAGGCTTAGATCTTTGTGCTTAATTTATACCCTATTTGCAAGAAAAATAATTAAAATGGTTGAGAGTCATGTTTTATTTCAAATGCCTGGTAGCAAAGATTAGTTTGCCCTGAAAATAGGAAACAAAAGAAAACATAGTACACATATACTAACTTGCAATGTGACATTTGCACGTA
The DNA here is from genome assembly GCF_037038585.1 of Patagioenas fasciata. Taxonomy (NCBI): domain Eukaryota; kingdom Metazoa; phylum Chordata; class Aves; order Columbiformes; family Columbidae; genus Patagioenas; species Patagioenas fasciata. Next base: position 52,901,556 of record NC_092560.1, on the reverse strand, counting down.
TAGGTGGAAGATATGTGTTGATTTCTGAACAGATGTCTGAGTGACACCCATCCATTTTAGTGGTGACCCTGGGGAATCCCCCAAAAGTATAGGACTTCTGCAAGTTACCTTTCTTTTCTAATAGGCAAGAAAAGTGAACTGCAGTAACAGAAACTCTAATAGTTACCAGAAAGAAAGCATATAGGTCCTAGAAGAAAACAAATTGAAAAGAATTAAAATGATTTGTATTTCCCTTATTAAAGAAAAAAAAAAATCACAGGAATTCTCTTTATTTGCATTATTCCCAAGAGGCAGATCTATGTGCTGATTTTGGCTCGGATAGAGATAATTTTCTTCGTAGAAGCTAGTGTGGGGCTAAGTTTTGGGTTTGTACTGGAAACAGTGTTGACAACACAGGGAAGCTTTAGTTATTGGTGAGCAGTGATTAAATAGAGCCAAGAACTTTTCTGCTTCTCACACCATCCCACCAGTGAGTGATCAGGCTGGGGGTGCACAGGAAGCTGGGAGGAGACACTGCTGGGACAGCTGATCCCAACTGGCCAAAGGAATATTCAATACCATATGGCATCATGCTCAGTATATATTTTGGAGGAAGAAGGAAGAAGGGATTGACATTCGGGGTGATGACATTCCTCTTGCCAAGTACGGGTTATGCGTGATAGAGCTCGGCTTTCCTGGAGATGGCTGAACACCTGCCTGCCCATGGGAAGTAGTGAATGAATCCCTTGTTTTGCTTTGCTTGCACATGTCTTTTGCTTTACCTAATAAACTGCCTTTATCTCAACCCACAAGTTTTCTCACTTTTACTTTTCCAAGTCTTTCTCTTATCCCACTGTGGTGATAGTGAGAGAGTGGCTGTGGGAGCTTAATTGCCAGCTGTGGTTACACCACTACAGTCTGTTTCAGGGGTGTTAGCTGGCTTTGACTCTAGGAAGGGATTCTCACCAGTCCTAAACTCTCTCCACAATTTCCATTCCAAAATGTCTCTTCAAGTATGTGCTAAAATAGAGGTGAAGATTAGTAGACGAGTCTGAGGCTCAACTGATGAAAGTAATGAGCTAGTTCATCAGAAAGGAGCTAGAAATGTAATTTTTAGTGAGCTTTTCTCTAAGAAGCACTGTGATTTGACATGGAGTGCACTCAGGTCATTCACATCAGCAGTGCCTATGAATCAGAATTTTGTTCATTGATGTTAGAATTAAAGTTCAGTTGGGAGAACGGCTCCATTATCCTTTCATTAGACAGCATGGGAAAGTAGATAAACTTGATGCATTTTGTGTTATATAAATAGTAACAATCTCCAAGAATTCATTAATTGATGGCCTAAAGACTATGAAGAAAAACATTACGTTATAATTCCCAGAGTAACAGCTTAGGTTATGATTGTGCAAAAAATAAATTCAGTGAAGTCCAAAACTAACATCAGATTTTGCTTTCATGAGCTGGTTTTCCCCAGCCACATTCTCACATCAGTTTGGGTTTATTTTTCCAGTCTTTTGAGCATGACATCTCTTTGTGTGTCTTCAAGTGTTACAAAACACTGAAGAGACTCAGGAGGGACTCATAGGCTGTGTTCTGCCACATCCACCTTGTGATATCTGGGAGAGTCCTTTCTTAAACTGGTTGGATCCCAACTCACTAGGGATTTCAGAAGTGCCTGAATGCCTTGACTAGTACTGAAGCTAGTCTTCTTTCATTCTTGTAAGACCATCATAAGGTGAAATAATCTGCCACCTCTTGTTATTGTTTAACAGCATCCAAGGTGCCTGGGAGTAAAGACTGTGAAGACCAGGGGAATACACAACTTTTTTCTTATTTATTTGCCTTTGCCTTATGTGACTTTATCCCTGACTCTCGGTACTCTCTGTAAGCTTTTTTTTTTATCAAAGAGAATGCTAAATCCTTCACTTACTCTTTGATTTGTGAAAGCAATACAGAGTTGAATATTTTCCTTTCATTTCATTTATGAGAAAAAAAGATTTGGACTGCATTTTGGACTGTGAAATTTTGTGACCTCAGATCAAGAGATCAGTCAAGCACATGCAAACCATATTAATGCCCTGTAAAACACAAAGATAAAAGAATACGTTAACAAATGGGGAAGATCTGTTCAGGCAAAATCAAATAATGCAGTGCTTTTCTGGGAGAATAATAGTCAGCACTTTCTGAATATTAATTAGCAGAACTAAAGCAGAACAATTACAGTATAACTGGAACAAAGGGATGTTTGCTGCAGGAGTACTGCAAGGCCTGCTGAATGGATACACATACTGTGCTTTCAGGTCCTAAGCTGCTACGTGCGTTAAGAGTTAGTGACTTTCTGCAAGTAACCCCATTAAGTAAATATAAATATATATTTACTACCTACAGCATGTATATTTCATAAGAATAGATCTCTGGACTGTCCTATCTATGCAACCTGCCCTGTGGATTATAAAAAGGCAGCACACACATGGTTGTTTATGGCACCTGGCATGAAAGCAGAACATTTTTCTTGTCAGTAGATGGTCACCTGCCAAAAGCTGCTAACATCCTGTTATCTGCTTCTGTGTCAATACTGTACTTCTCCAGGTTGCCTAATATTAGATGAAGTCAGTCAAATTTCCAGGGAGTTTCCATACTGTCTGTATGCTATGAAAAGACTGAAAGCCTTCAAGTCTAATAACGTCAACAAAACACACTAATTATTTAAACAAAAGGACCTGCAGATAACAGGAAAGCTCAGGCTCTGGGCAACATCTAAGACATGGAGCTGCACAACAAGATTACTATTTTTATAGATTTTCCATCTCACTCTGTATATGTATCTTGTATGTGGTAATGTTTACCACAGAATAAATGAACTTGTTAAAACTCAAGAACACCATCCAGTGCCTGGAATTGCACAGAAATATTTAATAAGGGCTGTATATTCCAGTAGTGAGAAACACAGAGTGATACCTTAAGGTGTTCCCAAACTTATATCTGAAAAAGACTCAACATTTTTTCTGGCAGACCAGTGTGGTTAAATGTCAGGGTGCACCATGCAAGGACAAGCGCTCTTTGCAATGGCAGTGGGAGGAGCCCTGGTGGTCTCCCCTATCACTCTGGGCAAGCATGGGCAAGGTGAGCAAGGAAGAACCCCTGTGGTATCTGGAGACCACTGAGATAATGGATAGTGCTCTGGACAGATTTGGCAGTGAGAAGTTGAGCCAGGTCAGTGTAAACACCTGCCCTATATCTGAACTGCTAACTTTTGAAGAGGAATTTCTCCTAATTGGTCTGTATGAAGAAAACTAGTGTTAGGTGGGGAAAATATATATATATTGGTCAGAGAGTTTGAACCTCAGTTTGACCCAGCTGTGTCTTGTCTGTGACAAAGAAAAGTTAAATAAATTGCAAGGTCATTTCACCCTGCCTGTATCAGACTGTCTTTCATATTCAATAAATGATGTGTGATTACAGTAAGCAGCTAGCTTTGAGGGAGTGTATTTTGGCAAGGCCTCTCCCTTCTCTCTTCAGCGCTGGTACGATGGCTTCATGCCATGGTATCCTCCTACCTGTCAAAATACTTCAGCCTGGATGCACTGGCTGCTACTGAGTGAGGGGTAAGACTGGAGTGCGTCTCACTGGGACGAAGTAACTGGGCAGAGAGGTTACTGCCCACACACCCTCAAGGGTCATTCTGATATCAAGGAGACTTCCTTCTCCAGACCAGAGAGAGGTGTTTTTAGGAGCTAACAGGCTATTTTGTCTGTTTGTGGAGGATGCAGCAAAGTGATTGTCTCCTTCATCTATTTTTCCCTTTTTCCCTTCCCAAAACGATACTGTCAAGATGTAGTAGGGCTTTTTGTTTTGTTTTGTTGTGTTTTTTTTTTTTTTTTTTTGACATTAAGGTTTTTCTCTCTCTCTCTTTTTTTTTTTTTTTTTTGTCTCACTGTTTCACCTCATAAGCTCAACATTTGCATTTGTTTATTTCATAAGTAGCATAAACCAAAGACAGATTTTGTTTGCTTCCCTTTTCTGAACTTCTCTTGTTAAAAATGACTGATGCTTGTTTATTCTTTTATGCTTTGAACAGATATCAAATCCCATGCTTTGAGAAAAGAATATAGAAGGGGATCATGGATTCATCATCATGCATCATGCATTTTGATGTACATGTGTGTGCCTGCATTTCAATCTGAGAGCGCAGATAACTTCATTTGTCTATTTGCAGTGAGCTGTAATTAGACTTCTGACTAGCTGGGAAGTTACTAATCATTACACTGCACCTCTACAGATCTAGACTGACTATTTTGACGCTTTTCAAAAGCACCATTTACACTTTCTGGCATCCACTGAATGATAATAACAACAATAATAATATAACCATATAGCTTCTTAGTATTTCATAATGCAATAGCATAGATGAACCCACATCATTAAGTGGGAGCCCACTGGACTAGGTCCTGTACAAACACTGTATGTTTTCCTCCATCCAGAAGGTATTATAGTCTAAGTGAGCGGGCTTTTTTGAGGCTGTCAGCTTCCCGCATACCTTTATGCCTTCTGGGACTTGCTGTGTAACTCTGACTCAGAACATAAGCAACATTTCAGACAAGAAGTCTAATTCCTCCTTTACAGTAGATGTCTTTATTGCTCCACTCCCAGCGTAGATGGCTTTGTAAAGGCAGATTTGTTTGTCACTGGTGCAGTGCTCCACCATAAGCGCCATCTGGCAGTACAGAGCTAGTGGAAAAAGTTTGGTGTCACTCCCTGGCTGACTCATGGCACACAAGGATGGCCACTCCTTGTACCCAAAATCTCTGGCTACTTTTTTTCATCCCTATGGCCTACTAAACGCTAATTCAGCTTGAAAAAAATACAGGGAGAGAATATTGTTAGGTACATGGTACAAAATGTGAAAGCGTAAAGGCCGCCTTGATGGAATCACAAGCTCTTTTGAACCAGTGGGTATGTTCTTCAGCCACAGTGAAGTATTTCAACCTGCCTGTCTAGTCCTTGTAATAACATAGGTCACCTCCCAAGCCTGTGCTGCATATAACAGATGCAAATATATATTCCCTTGTCTGCAAACATCTTGGAGCATGAAATCCTCTAAGGCAAATAAACGCCTTAGCAGCCTTTAATTAGAGGGGTATTGTTTTCCCCTGTAACAATAACAAATTCTTACCTGTTAGGCTGAAATATGCTCTTCTCTTATGAACAATCACTTTTTCTTTGTAATTTGAACAAAATCAATGTGTGCCTTTTAAGAAGAATAAAATAAAACCGTATTTCTGCTGCTGCTGTAGAGAAAACGAGTGTTCTTTCTTATCAGCTTTAACACTGAAGCCTAAGAAGTCAGAAAATGTACATCTGGCACAGGAATATCTTTAAAACTTCAGTAGTTTCAATGCTCAGATAAAATTCTATTTTGATCAGTATAACTCTCATATTTAAATAGTTCTGGTTTAGGGACTCTTATTAAATTCTAGTTTCTTAATGATGCCTGTTTGTATAGATACATTGAATGAGTTTTGAATAATACTAAAAATCAATACAAGTAAGTTTTGGTTCTCAGTGTGCAAGAATTTGTGACTGTGTATGAATGACTGAAGGGATGTAGAGAACCAATCAGGCTTCCTAACAGAAGGGAAGGTGGAGAGTGCATCCTATACCATTTCTTTAGCCAGGAGTTATGTATACTGCAACACTAGCCCCTTTCCACCATTCAGAGGCTTTTTGATGTCACAAAGACCTTCAGAAAAATACTTTAAAATTGTTTCTATTTCTGTTTTAATGTTTCTGTCTTCCAGACTTACTGTTCCATTTCATTAGCCTTTTCAATTTGTTTGAACTTCCTATTGTTTCTTGTCTTAAACTAGGTGTCTAAGGGAAGTGGATGTCTTTCTGTGCTGTATGTACACCCAGTGCCAAAAGAGCTGTGACTTGCTGTCTATGAGCACCTGAAGTACTGTAAGATACCTTTTTGGAAGATTTCCTGTTCCTCAGATAGAAGATACCTGGTTCTTACAGAATCTGCTATCAGAGGGCCTGCTGTACTATGTTATGATAATGATTCCTTCCATCCTGAATAGTAGTAAAAAGATAATAAAAACTAATCTGCTGCCAACTTTAGGATTTGAAAAAATGATCTTAGAACCCAGCAAGAAAACTTTCACATGTGCTGTGATTTCTGCTGGAGGAGAAGATTTTACCACACTGTGCTTGCATTTCTATTGTTTAGTACAGTCACAAAACCCTCTGACACAGAGTAAGGTATCTGCCTGCAGAGAGACCCCTTACTAAAAGGCTCTTAGGGAGAATGGGTATTGTAGAGCAATCTTAAAATACCCCCTTGAAAGTCTTTGAAAATTTTGACTATACTGGAGAAGAATTGGGATGTACAAAGATGGCATAGAGGTAGGACAGTCAGCAAGAAAGAGCATGCTGAGGAGCAAGTGGACACTTCAGAAGTTACTTGCTGCGTTCCCTGGGAGCTGCAAAGTGAAATGTAGTTTTGAAGTCTAGAAGGGGAGTTTCCCAGTCCTTTTCTGCCAGTGGGCCAGGATCTGAGAGCAGCTGCAGCAGCAGCAGAGAAATGTAGTGAGATCCCACCAGGAGGGGCCAGACTTTACATGAAGCCAAGAGCCAGAGAGCTGCAAGACAGAGAACCTACAGCTGCTATTAAGGAGCGCTGCTTGGTGATGCAATGTATATTGCATCCTCCAAGATGACTACAGGACCAGTGACCCTAAGAGAATCAGCTGTTTCATGGAGCTTGTCCCCAAATTCATTTATGATTCATAAACTACAGAACTCATTCAAGTAGGAAATTGTTGAGTTCAGCATTTAAGATGCCACAAATGGAACAAGTAATTGCTTGGAACATTACTGGATGTAAACAAGCTTTATCCCACTGATTAATTCTTTTCGAAGAAGAATGGTAATTAGACCTAAATATTATCAATAGATGTCAGAGATATGAGGAATTCATATATCTCAATTTCCTTTATAAAGTCAAGTGGCAAAATTAGGTTTGTTCAAAGTTCACTATCTGTAATTTTTTTCCACTGATCCTAATGGTAATAGGTTCCTCATTCTTGATTTTGTCATTGCTAATGACTAGCTCTGTAGTTAGACTTCACATGTCACATAAGATAATTTTATTCCATGCCATCACCACAGTAGAGGTACCCTTCATTCGTGTCCCTCAGGGACAGCACTAGCTGTGCAGCTGCAACATAAGCTTGAGCTCAGTACCATGATATACACTAATCTGATAAAGCACTATATTTGGGAGTGCTTTAGACTGATATGCTTGGACTGGAGCAGGGTCTACACTCTAAGACAGCATGATGTTGTTCAGGGAGAGCTCAGGGAGGCGTTTTTACCACTGCTGAGCTGCCAGCTACCTGTGTGAGGAATTGCGGCTTGACGGGGGTCTGCCACCCTCAACCTCTTCCCACTCTCAGTTGGAACCGCAGGGTTGGTTTCACAAACAGAGCTCTGACTTTAACCTCTTTTTGTACAGTGTTATTGCAGCTTAACTACAGCTTACACACATACAGTATATGTCCGAAATAAGGCCTGCAAGTGTATTTGTACCAGACCCTGCTGTTTGCTCATAGGGCCATACACTTAGCAGATCAGGTAACCACCAGTACTTTGAAGAAACCTTCTTATGTCATGAAGTTGGTAGTGTTGTTTAGACATTTCAGTGGATGTGCCCCACTTATTACTATTTTGCTTCAGAAGTCCCAGAGAAATTTTTGTACATTCAGGGAGGAATATTAAATAGCCTTTAGCAAATAGAAAATTGGATCAATTTACTCTATAGTTTTTTCATTTGTTCAGTGTGTTCTATTTGGTGTCAAATTATCCTCTTCTTATCAATGTAAGAATGAGTTCTGGAGAAGACATGTATGCCATGAAGTATTTTGCGACAGGGCACAAAATATGACATGAATGTAAATAACAGGTTTATCATCTGTTCATTTATATTCATAGATGATTTAATTTTTCCTATTCTTATGAGATTTTGGAAGAGGTGGTAGAATGTTCCTTAAATCTTGATCATCCTTTCCATAAATAGCCATAAAAAAGTATGACAAAGCGGTGCTGAAACCGCAGGAGATGTCTTTAGTTTCTGAGTGCAACTTGTGCATACTGTGAGAGCTTAAATTCTTGTATGGCTCCTAGACAAGCCTCTGCTGAAAGACAAGGTTTAGATTGCTTTAGATCTAAACATGTGGCATTTTACTGGGCATTTTATATTTGATTTTGGAAGATTTAGTACCTTTAGATCTTTGAAATACCAACTGATCTGAAAGAAAAAGGTAAGATTTTAAGACCAGTAGTTAAAATTTGGAGAGTATTAAGCATTAATAAATTCATACCTGTAAAATGAATCTAGGTATTTAAATTGTTCTAGTTGCAAAAGAAATCAAGTATTCATATGAGCTTAACACCAGAAGAACTGTCTATCCCATATTTAACAACTTTAAAAATTCCAAAATTCTTCCTACCCCTAAATTTCATAGCTTCCCTTTTTTTTTTTTTTTTTTTTTTTTTTAACCTGATTTAGATAGTAATCTCTTTTGTAACAAGACTTTATCCTCTTCAGGTTCAGCTACACAACAAAATGAAGGTATGACCGTAACATGTCGTAGCATATCCACACTGACTTCCTAGGGCAAGCACTAGTAACAATAACAGTCATTGCGGCAGCACAGTCTTAATGTGTGCTATCAGAAAAGGAACTCTCCGGAGACCCTTAATTAAATTAGAAGCGGTATACTAGGATGTGGTACAACTGCACTTTCCTAGACAGACTTATCTTTACTTTCTCATCAAAATCACCAAGCAGGTTAAGAGCACAAATCTTCATTGACTGCCAGTAAAATTTGCTATATTAACTCATTGAGGCACTTCATAAGTCTTCTTCTAACTTATCTGTACAGGTTATACATACAATAAATATTGTTCTTCTCTCCATCTATCAGCCAATCAGAAATAGGGTTGTTTGAGCTAATGATATACTAACAGTTCTCTCTGGAAGAATAAAGCACACATCAGCTTTGTAAAAAATAATAGCTTCTCTCCTGCTTTAAATTAGATAACTAGATAAAGTGTATTACATGATATCATGCTCTAAGAAAAGACCATTAACCATCTGCTTATTATTACGGATGGTTGTTTTCAAGTATTATCTGCAATCATCTTTCTTGTTACATTTCATTCTGCTGTTAGGGGAGCCAGCAAGTAAGTGTGTGACATTGTGGTAGTGGCTCAGCAGTTAGTGTGGATCTTTGGTCTTACACGTTATAGTCCATAGCCATTATTTTTTTATTTATGGAGAATTTGGATTTGTATATACATATGCTGCAATAACTTCTCTAAATCAGCCTGGTATACCTTCTTTTACATACGCACTCTTTATGGCCCTGAGTTCTATTCTGCACTGGTTCATGCTATAATAATAATAATTTGTTAATTTCTCTTCCTTCTGAAGGCTTACAACAGCTCTCAAAGCCTGACATGAGAACATATATTTTAAAACCACTCAGTAATTGCTGATTTAAGGTCCAGACATGCTAAGTGGCATTCCTGTAGATATCCTCTATTGCAAAGGAACTGTAATGTAGAAACTCTTCAAAAGACAGAAGTTGTATTTTGATTCTTAAAAAATATCTCTAAATATAATGCATAGGCTGTGGGCATGCAGAATAATCCATAGAGGAGCTAGTGAGCAACATTTTAGACTATACACCTAAACAAAATAGGATTTCACATTCTATTTCAGAGCTGATTTAAGAGCTGATGGTTTTGTCTAGAATATGCAGAAAAATCAATCTGAATTAACTTTTAAAATGGATTGGATAGACCACATTACATTTCTGTGTATCTGACTCTCATTTAGAATGTATTAATTTACTTTGTAAGTAAATGTAGTTAAATTGAATTAGGGCCACTTTAATTTTGAATGAGAATGTGCACATAATGCAGTTAAAGTAATTACAACTCTAAATTCACACCTTTAGTTAATTTGAATTCATTTTCTCAAGTGTTCGCACACATATAAACTCTAAATCTCACTGAAGTCAATAAAGAGTTCTTTAGATGTGCGTTATTATGTATCCAGAGAAAAGAGAGCAAGCAAGGCAGCCTAAAGGAGCATGTCCTGACAGCCAATAATGCTGTGGATGCAGGGCGAAGGTAGAGTTTTCTATCTAGTAAAAAGTATGGTGAAAGCAACTGTCTCTGGTGAGTGGTATCATCTAGTACCTGAACACTGAAAACATTTAAAACCGCCTTCTGTCAACGTTTCATTATATCTGTAATAGCCAGATTTTTGATAGGGAAATAATGTTATCAAAATTGACTGCAGTGGGTTGCTACCACTTGACAAGCAACATCACCTATGACAACAGAGAGGCATTTAATGAACCGTGGGTGTTGATTACACAAGCCAAGTTCCCTGCTCTGCCTGCAAACTGCAAATCTTAATGACCTGGTTTCTGCATAACTGATGCCCACCCGCTGCTGGGTGTGCTTGGACTATGTACAGCTTGCCACTTCTAAGAGGAGCTGCAAATGGAAGAGGCTGAAAAAGCATTTATTTGAGCTATTGAAAAAACAGTGGGAGATGTGAAGGAAGAAGACAGGGATAATGTCTTTACTCTTACAGTGCAAATTAAAACTTACATTACGATAGTCAATGTGCCAGGTAAACTGCAGTGTTACTGCCCACAATCTCTGTTCAAAGGTAACAAAGTACAAAGACTGCATAACTGAGAAAAGCCAAGGGTGAATGTGAAGCAAATAACTTGGCAATAGCTGTGTAGGGATGAGTGGACTGTACTGAGAAGTGAAAAAAGAGGATGTCTGGCATTCAGAACTTGTTTGATTAAAACTTGCTTTTGTGCAGGTGAGGTGAAAATACTGCAAGACTGTAAATCTCAGAATTTAAAAATCAGCACAGGATGGCTTGCAGTGAATGTAAAGATCTGTGGTGTTTCAATAAAAGTGAAAGTTTTCTAAATTAATATTTTGAGTAGAGATAATGTGCTTCTTTTCTGCATCATCTTATTTTCAAATGTGGTAATTTTAAAAAGTCACATTGAAATAAACGATTTGTCTTTTCCAACAGATACATCAGATTTATAATGAAAATAGTTTGTTTTTTTTTTTTTTTAAACCTGTATTATCTTCTGTCTTAATTTTACATAAAATGAAAGACAAATCCTGAACTTTCACATTTTTAACACATACAAGCCACCAGATAATTTCAACTTAACATGAAACTGTGCACCTGAAGTTAAATGAAGATTTATAGCAGATTCCCATATAAGCAAAGTATAACCTTCCACATCTATATTTAGACATTTAAATATCTAATAGCCTTCTTTCAGAAGAGCAACATTATTGTATTTGTTAAAAGAAAATCAAACTGGTATTCATGGGCCTATAGATGACTTGTAAGTACATCAGGCTTATTCATAGAGAGAAAATATTAGTGAGACCCAGAAAAAGAAAGAAAATACAGTTGATAGAAAATAGAGTGTATATGTATAATGTAATGCATGATGGATTACATTTTTACATTTGTTGTCACAATTTTTGGTTTTCACTAAGGTATCATTTTAGTTCTGCTTGGATTCGAACGAACTTAGACTCAGTAACAAATTTCACTCATTAGCATGAAACAGGTTCAGGATATGGACTGCAGGAAGCTTGCTGTTGTTGAATATTGCAAATCTGTGATCCTATTTTATAGTTCTAACTTCTGAAAAAATCCTAATGAATCATCAGGAGTTTTGTGTATGTACAATAAGCAGTGGACAGCACTGAGCCCATGGCATCCTTTCATAGATGTGCCTCCTGCTGTCTTCCGTGACAGCTGGCCAGCAGAATCCGTCCTCTTGATTTTCACTTCAGCTGTGGAAATGAAATACATTGTCACAGAGATTTCCCCTGAATTGACTAAATGTTGTTTATCCCAGGTTCTTCTTGCAAGCAGTTTATCAGAAGAAAATGCTCAGCAGTCTTTTAATTCAGAAGCTACCTCTCAAGGTAGAGGAACCTCTCTGTGCTCCAGGGCAAATCATAATGAAAATTCCAGGTTTAACAACATTATTTTAATGGCAAAATACTTATTTTATCCTTCTCAATTGCATTTAAGCAATGGGCTTTCTATTATGATTATTTATGGTTATCATTTTGACTGCTCTGAGCAGCAGTGTCTCGGCTTAGTTGTCTTCTCTGCTCAGGATGAAACATGAAGTTTGAAAGAATGTTCATTACCTTCACGGCATGTGTTGACTGCACCAATTCTTCATCTGCCAAACTGCATATGCTGGCTTCTGTCTCATCTGGAGACCTTTGGAACTATAAGTAATTGATCAAATTAATTCTAATATAATCCCACACAGACCCTGCTACCACTGCAGCTTGTTAACCTTATATGCAAACAGTTTATTTAAACTGTCTGGATGACATCATGAAAACTACCTCTAATATATCAAAAAAGTATGAAATGAAAGCCTGTTTCAACATTTTTCCCAAGACGTGACTTCATGTTTGGTACTTTTTTTTTCCTAAGAAACAGAATTTGGAACCTGAATACTTACTGAATTAACTTGAATTCAGTTACCCATACCTCCCAAATTACTGGATTTTTACTCACTCTTTAAGAAAGAAAACCCACCTCAACTTTCAAATCATCAAGTTCACCACAGTAACTTTGTATGTAGTAGAATGTAGCAATTCAAGGATCCTAGTAGCAATTTTCTGAACTGTGTGCTCCCTTTTCTCTCATGATGATGATTCTCATTCCTACTTTTTGTGGACCTTTACATCTAAATCAACTCACTGACAGATTTCTATCTTTCCATATGGACTCTGCTCCATGTATTGCCTGCTTATAGGAACCACAGTTTTTGGTTGCGCAAAATATTAGAACAGTTTTAAAACTGCTTTGCAGTTGTTCCCATCACGCTGTGTACTTCCTGCTTTCATACCGGCTGTTGGTGGTAGGATGCTATTGACACCACTGTGAAATGATCTGGCGTCATGTGTGAAAGACAAAATGTCTATGAATCCACTGTCACAGCAGAATATATCACTTAGTATGAAAGTAACTATTCATAAACCGTCAGAAATGCCAAGGGTACCTAAAACAGCAGAAAGCGATTCTCATAACAAAATAAGTGAGGACATAAGTCTGCACATGACTGGTTGTGATTTATAGGTACAGAGTGTTCCCCACTGCTTTGGGATCCCAGCTGTAACTAGACACGACATGGCAAATTAAAGATAGGACAGCAGTCTCAGTTTCAAGATTTCCTATAATTTGTCACTTTAACTGAAGCACTTAGCCATCATGATGTCATATATACATATAATTTTTATATATGTTTATATATTTATTTATATATTATATATTTTATATATATATATACATATATATATGTAATTTGCAAAAAAAAAAAAAAATGAAAACCAAGATTAAAATATTTTAAAGATATTACCACAATCATAAAAAAGTCAAATAGTATCTCATTTGCCCTCATCATTAGTGCTTAGCTGAGTAGTAGGTAGGAGCTGTTAGACCTTCTGGTACTGACTACCTCAGGAAAAATATTTAGTACTTCCTAAACACGGTTTCAGAATGGCAAGCATGGAACACTGTCGTGAGAGCACTCCTAAAAGGACAATACATTGCCATAATGTCTTGTGATTAATATACTACTAACTAAGCAAAAGTGTCTTTTTCAAGTAAATCGGACTGATTCTTGTAGGCCTTCATGACGATATTATAAGTTTTCTTTGCTCTAGGCTAGTCAACAGTCTTCCCAGAACACCACAGTCATAGTAGAAAGCCTATAATACTCATTAAAGTTGATTTCTTCTGGAGTTGCTCTATGCTATACACTGTAATCTCTGTTTTTATTTAGGGCTAATTGGCAAAATTTCAGTAAAAGTTCTTTCTGAAAGCAGATATTGAGATGTGAACTTTTTTAAAAAATGTCATTTTTTCAGATCTAGGATAAATTTTACAGTCAAAATTAGAGACATAACTCTGAAATTATGCTGTTCTTCTGGGACATAGGAGCCCTAAGTTCAAGTCCACACTCTACATAATTTCTCTTGCAGTAACTTAGGAGACCAGCTCCACCACTTTGACAACAAAGGAAGATAATATCATCCTGATTGAAAAAATACAATGTTTGTTCAAAAAATTTAAGAACTGGCTTGTTTCTGAAGGTATTCATGCAAATAGCTGCAGAGAGAACACAAGTTATCTGACATAAATGATACGCACAATACTCTAGCCAATTTCTGAGGATATCAGGATGTGAAATGCAATTTATGGTGGTTTTTTTTAAGCTTATATTAGCCAAGTAAGAAAAGTGGGGAGATATGGCTACATTTCCCGTATCGAATTTCACAGATCAGGTTTGTGTGCTGGAGTTTTACTCCATTATTTTTTTCCTAGTTATATTATGTAGTAGAAAAATATTGCGTTTTCCTCACAGACCTTCCTCCAGATACAAACATTCAGGGTAGCCAAGTGAACCTCTAGACTGCTATGCAAGGGACAAATTCCCTAAGCCAATATCTTAAAACCAAAACATATTTTTTCTCAAGCATAGTAGGTTGCCTTTTCCTAAGCCCTTAGTAATGACGAGCAGTGATCACCCATTGCTGAAAGAGGGAAGTGTAATGACTTGTTCTCATAAACAATGACAATTAGAAAGAGATATGCCTCCAGCCACAAGACCAAGGAACTTGTGGCAAAATTGTGTGTAGGAGCCACAACTTCCACCTCAATGGTCCAAACCAGGGTTCCTGCAACGGCAGGTGTAAACGAGTCTGACATAGAAAGCGTGGAACACACCATAACTAACCAGCCTGTAGGAGAAGTAAACCCAAGTATTTTCAGTTTTACAAGGTCAACAGGTCACTCTATCTATTTTTCAGCTAAGCACATGCACAGACTGGCAAAGTTCCCTACTCGCGCAATCTTTCTTGATTTCTTTCCGCACAGCCCATAATTCTGTATTAGTCCATCATAAACAATTTGTGGTAAGAACAGGCACTTTCTGTTTATAGCTAGTGATGCTTCAGTGCTGCACGTATGTAAAAATTCCTCTCACTTTTATAATATTTAAAGGAAAACTAATCCCAACAGAATTTATTACTGCAATAGAAAAGTAGTAGAAGGTTGTATTTACGGGCATGTTAGTTTCTTCATGGATTAACCAAGAGAAATGTTAACAAGATCTGCAAGAAACAAATACATAAAATTATATATATTTTTTTCTTTAGGAAACAGGAGCAATATAGACTATTTCTGAAAATGCCACTGGTTTATGCATCATTGCAGTTAATAACTTATTCTAGGTATTAAGTCTGTCACATTCCTTTGCCTTAGAATAGAATTGAAGAATTTACAGCCAGAGACCCAAATCTGACCTAGCAATTTGAAAGCATAACAGAGATATGAATTCAATTATTCTCTGTCCAAGTACTGACACACATAGCTTGTATCAGAGAGACATCTGAACAACTAATATTTAATATCGGACTGAAATTATTACAAAGATGAGAACATGAGGATTATTCAAAACTCATTTGCTGAAGAGAATTTACTCCTGAAAAGAGGCCATCAACCAGCTTCAGTTGGTAATGTTAAAAGTCTCTCCAAAGAACAATAAATTGGGTCTGCTCTTATTTTGCATGTTCTACGCCCTCACGTTTTCAAAGCCACCTGTTTTTTCAACTTTGAAAAACCCCTGATGCCCTCATCTTTGCAGATACCTTTGTGACAACAGCAATATTAACAACCTGTTACTAAGACCGAAAGTATTACTCCCAGGTTTGGGAAAGTTTTTGTTTTGTTTTGTTTTGTTTTTGATGTAGCAGATAAAATTGTGTAATTAAAAAAGGTGAAAGCACAACCATGGAAATCTTCTTTTGCACTCTCTTTTTTTTTTTTTTTCCCCAAAAGAATTACAGAACATCTTTTATTCTGCTAGGCTTTCCTGAATTTTGCCAACTGCAAGAATGACTTAAATATTATAAAGCTCCAAGAGCCAATGGCTTCTCTTGAAGATGTTAAAACATCAGACAAAGGATGGAAGAATTGATTGCATCACAACACCAAGAATAAATGAAATTAGATGTGTGTGATGTGGCAGCAAGACATGGGAATAGCTTATCAAACATATTTTTGGTCATCAGGAACCTTGTGCTCAAGCAAGCAAGAAGACAAGGAACCAGAAACCCAGTAAAGGCTTTTGAAGTTATGACCTCACTTTGTTACCTTTTTCTCAGGTAAGATTTTCCATTCAAGAAGGTGGAAACACTCTTGTAATAATAAACACAGGGTCAGATCCTCACCTCCTTCCCAAACAGTGGTGGGAGGTAGGGCCTTGGCGGTAGCAGGGAGCACCTCCTCCCACTGCATACTTGCTGGGTAGGTCCCAGGCTATTATCTCATCCCCCAGGCCATCCACGCCATCCATCAACCCTTATCTCCCCATGGGCCCAGCACTGCCTCACGCCCCGAAAAAGTGCTGCTGTGCAGGGAAGCCAGGGCTCCAGGTTGGCAGCACCCAGTGGGGCTGTGGGGGAAGGCAGATTGGGGGCTGCTCCTCCTGACACTGTCCTCATGGTTTAAAGTGGCTGAAATACCAGTGCCCAGGTATGGGACAAGCCCCCTGAAAGGTGACAGAAGCTGAAGACTTTGACATGTTTCAATCACATTTAGTTTCCATCTCTTTGAAGCTCAGATGGTCATATCTAATCTCTTAGGATGTCTGCACATTTTCCCCAAGCAGCCAGATGCTTGCAGACTAGCACAGGATCGTGTGTCAGAGCAGGGATGTCAAAAGCACTAAGTGTGCCAGCCTTCTCAGTGTCTTCACAGGCTGATATTAGAGTATCTCTTCATAAGAGCTTTGTTGCTGCACTGGGGATGGAGTGATTTGCTCTTCAGACATTCAGATCATACCACTCATCAGAGACACAGAGTGAAAAATTCTTCATATTGCAAAAAGATGGACAAAAACCTGTAGACTTTTGGCATTTGGAAGGCTGCAGAGATTGGTGTGACATGGGAAGAAGCTAGTCTAAGATGGAAGCACAGCCAGACACAGAATATCTGTTGTGAGAAGATAATGTTTGTGTGATGCAACAGCTGCATTACAGCAATTTTTTGCAACTTGCACACTGAAGAAATCTTGGCAAAATTTCTTGGCCAAAAAAGGAGAATGTTGCTACAGTTTGATTCCCAGCAGAGGAAAGAGAATGGGGAAGGACAGCAAAAGTGACAGACAGGGTTAATCACAGTGCAGTGAACAGTCAAAAGGGATGCTTTTGCTCCCCATGGCTGGGAGCAAGCCATGTTAGCTGCCAGGTGTGACTATAAGGGAAGAAGCTGAGTGTCAGATCTCAAACGTGTACACAGAATATGAATCACTTGGTTTCCTATATGTTAGCATTTACCCACGTGGAGTGCAAACAAGTCAGGTAGCACTTTACATTTTCTGAGTTCTGGTCAAAGATGGCTGAAATACATACAGAGCAATGAGGGATTAGGTACTTAAGAGAGTACACCATTATTCATGACGGCTAAATTATATTTGCCTTTCATTTTCAGTGCAAAAGCTCATTCTTCTGATAATTCCTTAGACTCCTCGATGGGATTCCTGATATAGTCAGTAAGGCAAACTGAAACGATCTGAGCCAGAGCTTCCCGGAACACAGCTTCTAAAAAAAAACATTTTTAAGGTCAAGAAATGCTACCAGCACTGGACATACCCAGAGAATTAAATCACAGCAATGAGATTTTCCCAGAGGATCTCAGTGGCTTAATATTTGCTGTTAGTAGTTTGTTATGTCCATTACCTGTTTGCTGAAGGAACTGCTAAGCTTTGCTGGGAAATGTCTACGCAGTAAGGGGGAATTTGAGAGGTCCCTGTCTGTGTCAGAGCTTCTTGCCTCTTTACAGGCACGAACAGTGTATCTCTTGCATTTTGCAGGGTGGTGGTTTTGGATGCTGCTGGCTTGCTGTGTAATTCATTTGTTTGCCACTAACACAGGACGTACATGCCTACCCTACTGCCAGCAGCCTCCTGGGTGGGTTATGGTACCCTCTTACTGGCCAGGCTACACTAGCTGTATGCCACTGCTGTGCCAAACTGGCCCAGCTTACAGTCTTCTCTGCGTAACACAACTACTCACTGGCCAATGCTGACATGTGTGCAGAAAATTGGCCAGTGTCAATACCAGGGACCAGAAGTAAGATTTTGTGGGTCCTCATCCCAAGTCTGAATTTCCTGGTTTACAGGGACTGGATTTTTACCTGTTATGATATTCTCTCTGCTGTGAGTACAGCAAAAATCCTCTGATGTAAAACATTAACTGTTAAACAGTAAAAATGAACAAAATAATAACTTACCTTGTCATGAAACTAAGTCTGATTATTGTTTAAAGTATCTAACATACCATAAGAAATCAGGAATATTTGCTTCTTTTACTCTGAAAATCTCTGTATTTTCCCAAAAGGATGCATAGTTTTCATTTAATTTTCTTAAATCCTTGTTAAGAGTATTGCTTTGAAAATATGGAATTTCTTTCTCCTTGTTGCATTTAATGACACACTTGTCAAGAAAACTTGAATTAGCAAATCAGTGCTCCAAGCCATAAATTTTCAATTTAATAAACAGTTTAACTTCTGACTGTTATCACATGGATTTCATTTATTTAAAAATTATACAGAAAAAACTCACTATGAGTTAAGTGAAAAGGGCAGCTTTTAATTATTCAGTTAGTTTTTAGTGAGAGAAAATAATGATGATTCTCTCAGAAGAGAATATTATGTAGTTTACATGACACAATGCTGAAAATGACAGACATTGAGAATAGTAAAAATCACCATGGAGTAAAATTGGTGAGAAATTATTTTTCTGAGAAGACAGGAAATATATGCTGGCAGCATAATACTTATAATTTGAAAAAGATTATTATTTGACCCAAATTGATTTCTGTATGCTACACAGGCAAAGAAATATTTTGTGTAGACAATATCTGGTTCAGTGCTAGACAATTTAATGCAAACAAGAAGGCAAATGTAAAGAGCACCTGTAGAGTTTTGGCACTTGGAAGGTTGCAGAGATTGGTATGATGTGGGAAGAAGCTGGTCTAAGATGGAAGCACAACCAGACACAGAATATCTGTTGTGAGAAGATAATGTTTGTGTGATGCAACAGCTGCATTACAGCAATTTTTTGCAACTTGCACACTGAAGAAATCTTGGCGAAATTTCTTGGCCATAAAAAGGAGAATGTTGCTACTCTCTTCCTTTCACTGACAAAATTCCTATGAAAACCTGTTTAGCCAGCTCCAGAAAGGAACATGTGGGCAGCCTGCATCTTAATAGAGGCAATGTGTTTCCCTAAACTGGCAGTGCTAATGAGAACTAATAAAAATAAATTCACTTACAAAAACGTTTAAAAGCAAGAGACAGAAAGAAGAGGGAGCACCACTGCCAGTCTGCTATGATAAAGCCCGAGCTGGAAGAACTCTGTTTAATATTTTTTATTCACTTCCAGAGCTGGGCTTGAGCGAGAAACTGATTTAGATGATGAATATTTCTGAAGTGCATTAAGAGAAGGCTGATGACAGTGCGATACACCTTTATTTGTGAGTTTCTTGATAACATACTACTAATAAATAAAAGTAGCATTAACTCCATTGTGTGCAGTTTAGTTTGAACTGTGTCTGTATATTGGGATTTTTTTGCCTATGCTATTTGGGCTGGTGGGGTGAATTATTCTCTACTGTGTGTTGTTTTCTGCATTTGGGAACAACGAGGATTCTAGAATGGATTTCTCTGGGTTTCACTTTTCTTTGCAAATATGTATTAAAAGTGTTGCTGTTGTTGTGCATTTGCAGAGTCTGTGGTTGGACACTGCTATTTCCATGTGGTGACACAGATACAGGAAAGGTTTGTGAGGTGGTGAGCCAGCTCCATATATGCCCTTCAGTCCATAAATAGAATGGAGATAGGTGTTGTAGGAGAAAACACTGAAAGACAGCCAGATGGCAAAGAGGTCTCAGTTCAGACTCTTCCAGCATTTAGGATAATGGACTAAGAATGAGGATATAAGGTGTCAGAGGGCAAGTTATCTCTTCTGTCATCTTCTGTCAATGCTGTGTGCTGAAGACAGCAGTGCTTAACAAAATGTATGGTCTGCTTATGCATCTGTTATTAAACAATGATTTCTTACCTAACACTATGTACGTGATTTACCACCAAAGAGCGAAGAATGACTGGGTGCAATTAAAGTCTCAAGCATCAGTTTGCCTTATGACCATTGCAATCTGGCCTGACCCTTAAAATAAACCTGTGCAAAAGTTAACCTCATTACAGGTATTAATGGTTTGCAGCAACAGACCTCAGTTATAACACAAGTCAGAAGGAAATTATGCCAGAAGCAGGCAGAAAGTAGAAAATAGTAAAAAGTCCCTTTCCAGCTTTCTTGTAGGCCATCTTTAGGTACTGGAAAGCTGCTGTAAGGTGTCCCCAGACCCTTCTTGTCTCCAGGCTGAAAAACCTCAACTATCTCAGCCTTTCCTCACAGGAGAGGTGCTCCAGCCCTCTGATCATCTCTGTAGCCTCCTCTGGACTCACTTCAACAGGTCCATGTCTCTCTTATACTGGGGGCTCCAGAGCTGCATGTGGTACTCCAGATAGGGTCTCATTAGAGCAGAATAGAGGGACAGAATCCCCTCCATTGACCTGCTCTTCAGGCTTCTTTTGATGCAGCCCAGAATACAGTTGACTTTCTGTTCTGCAAGCGCACACTGCTGGGTCACATTAAGCTTCCCATCAAGCAACATCCCCCATTCTCAGAGGGACACCTCTCCACCCTGTCAAGGTACCTCTTGGATGATATCCCATCTCTCCAGTGTGTTAACCTCACCACACAGCTTGGTGCAATCAGCAAACTTTCTGAGGGTGCACTCACTCCCACCATCCATGACACTGACAGATATGTGAAATGGCACTGGTTCTAATACTGATCCCTGTGGAACTTTATTTTATTTTAATATATTTCAGGCACTAAGAGTGAAAATATTACAACAATCTAGAAAGTGGCAGAAGCATCAAAAACCTTGTACAGCAAAATCACCTGGCTTTAGAGAAAATCACAGAATGAGGCAGACAAACTATAATAAGATGCTTCCCTACTAGAAAAAAAATCACCTGCTAAGGAGGGGTTTAGGACAGGGACCAAGGTAATACCACAGACAGGTAGCAGTAGAGGAAAAACCTGCTGTGAAGTATTTCATTTTTGTGATTCTTTAACAATTTACAGAAGAAATGTCACATAGTAGAAGTTTGGTTGTCTTCTGGGAGTCATAAATAAAATAGATCTGTAATCAAAGGACAGAAGAAAAAAGACTTTGCAGATATTTAATTCTTATTTATACTCACTTCCATAACTTATGACTCAAATGTAAACGTGGAAGGTTGCAGCATACAATAATTCAAACTCTTATATGTTTTCCTGTTCTACCCTGCCTGCTAAGCATTTCCAAAGCCTGAACTCGCTACTTTAATTTATTGCTTTCTGCCCAGTGATTAGAGAAAGGTGTGAAAAGGTCTTCAGAAACAAAGTGGTGAGCTATCTCTAGGATTTGTTACTGCAGCCCATTCGTCTGTGATCGATAGTGTGTAGCAGTTTGAGTCTCCTCCATGGTCTCCTGAGAACCTGTACTTCAGCTGGGGGAACTGCCAGAATGTGGATTTCATGCAGGCACAGGGGCGGCGTGTTTTCTTCATGCTGGATACAGAGATCCTCAAAGTGTCTGGAAAAATTAGGACAAAATATTATTTCTAGATGAACTGTTAGTACATGATAAAATATTAACCAGCAAATTCTATCAAATATGATTTAAACTTAAATAATAATTCTGTCTGTTTTATTGATATCCCTTGTCAGAACCACACTCAGGAGCAATAAATATACTGAGGGAATGACAAGCTTTGGAGGGATAAACTGTGAAAACCCCACTGAATTCCCCTTGATTTATCTCTAAATTCGGTTTGAATCCTGTAGGTTGTATAGATGACGGGGCTGTAAATTGTGTCCAGGATGTTCCCTCGTCCTTCTTGCACACAGCAGAGAAAGGGAGATTTGGGGTAAAAGCTGATGCCTAAGGGATCTGCCTTGCTTCCCTTGTCTCAAGGCACAGCATCCTCAGCCGTGGCTCAAACTAATAACAGAGTGGTCTCTGGGATCAGCTGCCACCTGAAAGTTCCCTGAACAGACTTTCATTTCAGTGTAGCCCCAACCTCATCCTTTACAGCAGGAGAGCTGTCAGATGCATTGCATCTGCTCACTTTAGATCTGCTGAAAATTGCACTTTTTCTCTCCAAAGCTACACATTCTCCATGATGCTGCTGTGACAGTTTCTGGCCCTTGGCATAAGTGCTGTGAGGACATGGGAATTGCGTGGGACAGGGAGCCTGGGATGTACATTTTCTTTGTTATCTTCTTATGCCACATCGCAGTGCTCTTCGTTTTCAAGGGGCAAACCCTAATTGTCTCTTTACCTATTACTCACCACTCAGTGACTGTGGCAAGATACAAAAGAAATTTCCCATCTAAAGCCATAATAAACAGGTGTATTTACATAAGTTCCTTCTCATTTAAGAAACATACTGTCATACTTAGATGTTTCATACCTTTTAGAGGTCACCTCCTAGACAAAGATGTCACCTCTGATGGACCTGGCAACTCACTTCAGATAGGTTGTGCTGAACAAATCTTTTTGCAGAGTTACTTCAAAAATGTCCTCCCAGTGTTACATGCCTCATCTGCTTACTGGCTTTGCAGTGCCCTCAAGACAGGTAGAGCAACTGCCAAAAAAAAAAAAAAAAAGGCTTTGGAGTGTTTAAGAAAGAAGATATGGTAGCCCAGGAGGAGTCTTGGTTTAAAATGCAGAATAGGCCAGCGCCTCTTGTGTCCAGCAACAAAGCTGCAAGAGATTGTGTGATGACACAGTTACCATATTTTAAAAGTTGAAATTTTTGCAGAATAGGACATGGCAAGAATAAGATTTACAGTATGACTGACTAGTTTCTTTTCTTGTATGACAGAAACACACCAAGTGAACTTTGCTTTGTACATCTTTAGTCCACGTGGGAGTGTCTGTTTTTTTGGGGTAACACAACAATTATTCTTCTTCACAGAACCGTAGGTACTGCTATGACCTGTTGTCCTCCTAGACAGTACAAAATACTGTCTTTTTGATGGCCACTGAACTGCTCCCACACCAGTGATTTGGATCTTCATAATGCTGTGGTGATAGCAACCATTATAGCTTTGAGGAGGGTCCTTCAGCTCACCCTTGTGGAAGGCTTTCTTTCAGATTTTCTTATGGAGCTATCATAAACGGCATAATACAGACAGCCAAAGGCAATGTTATGCAGGAATTTATGCTGTTTAGCTAAAAAATCTTGGTACTGAGTACTTAAAAGGTTAACATGTGCACATGAATTTATTGAAAGATCATATGCACCTTTGCATAAAAATTTATTTTCATTGCTGCTATATGAAAATGGAATTTGGAAAAGTAAAAGTGAATAAATATGTGTTTTTAGGCGGTCTTACATAGTCATTTTCTCTGATTTGTTTTTTCCTTAGCTAAGACTGTTTCGTTCCTCATGAAGGCCTAATGTGCCCTATGGGCACTACGGTAGTGCATAATGGTTGAATTCAAATACAAGGAATAGAATTATTTCTGTAAACATGACCTCATTTTTAATGACAGCAAAATATCAGTGAGAATCAAAGATGTGATCATCTAAATTTTCTAAGGCTTGATGTGGGATTCTGTGCTGCTAACCTTGACTGGTTCTCTCCAAGGAAGGCTGTGTGTAAGAAAAATAACAGCCAGACAGATGTTAGAAACTCCATAGTCTAGTTCCAGTGTTTATCTGTGGTTCATGGAACCTGAACTATCAGGGTTTCTTATAGCAGCAAAATTTCATCAAGAACAGAGAGCAGATGTACAGAAATCTCAGACAGCTATCAAAAACCCTCTTCTTCTGCATTTCTGTTTCTAGCTTGACATTTGAAAAAATGTTTTTTTCAAATATTTCAGAAACCTGATTTCTAGGATTGAGTGATGATTCATGGCAGCAAGGCTAACAAATGTGTCTTTGACAAACTGAACCCCCATCCCACCAATTGTCCTGGTTTCAGCGGGGGTAGAGTTAATTTTTTCCTACTAGCTGATATAGTGCTGTGTTTTGGATTTAGTATGAGAAGAATGTGGGTAATACACTGATGTTTTGCTTGTCGCCAGGTCGTCAAGGACTTTTCAGCTTTCCATGCTCTACCAGCTGCACAAGAAGCTCGGAGCGAGCAGAGCCAGGACAGCTGACCCAAGATGGCCAAAGGTCTGTTCCTTACTGTATAACATCATGTTCAATATAGAAACTGGAGTAGCCTGAGGGCAAATACCATTGGTCAGGAAGGGCTATTTGTGTTGTAGGTGGTGAGCAATTGTATTGTGCATTGCTTGTTTTGTATATTCAATTATTATGATCAATATTATTTTCTCTTCCTTTGCTGTCCTATTAAACTGCCCTTATCTCCCACCAACAAGTTTCTTTTTCCATTTTGATTCTCTCCCCCACCCCACTTGGGGTGGGGTGAATGAGGAAGCAGCTGTGTGATCCTAGCTGTCAGCTGGGGTTAAACCATGACACACCAGTAAAGTCCCTGTTGTCTGTACATGTAACTTCAGTAAAGGGCAGTACCAGAACATACATGCATGTGGAGGAGAATGCCCTGTAGTGCACAAAGTAAACCATTTTAGCAAACATAAAGGTGAGGAGACAGCTTACCCTGGAAAGGCAGCTGGTTCATTTTTTCAGTTATGACAATTTGTTTTGCCTTTTCGTTGTCCACACAGAAGCTAAGGCCATTCTGAAAGGGCAGTTTCCACTCCAAGCAGGATGTGTGGACTGAATATCAAACAGCTGGTAAGATCTGATTGTTGTATGTCCTTAGAGTATCTTCAGTGTACTGAAACAGTCACTTAAAAAAAAAGCCCAGAGAGATAAATCATCACTGAAGCAATGCAGAACAGACAGTATTACATAGGGAAGTGGGTTTTCATTTCCAGTGATAAGCCTTTTTCTGTTTTGATGGAGTATGCAGACGGCATTTCAGTCATCAAATTCTAGTTGTCAAAGTCATCAGCAATCCAAGATTCATGATAATGACATACTGAAAGATGTTGGTCCTATGGAGTTATATGTAATAATTAGGAGGGATATCAGAGAGCTCTGTGGTGTCAATCTGAAATGCTATTTCTGTGATAGCTGTTCAGCATTTACCTGGATCTTTTGAAATCTCAGGAAAAATTAGGTAGTTCTACATTTCCAGTTCATTCTTCAAAAATCCTTGTCCTTTTCCTGCTTCCCATAAAGTCCCTCCAATAAATGATTTTCTCTCCTACTGTACAAGCAGGGAGGGCAGTAATACATGGCTGAAATATTAATGAGAAA
Organism: Patagioenas fasciata; assembly: GCF_037038585.1. Taxonomy (NCBI): domain Eukaryota; kingdom Metazoa; phylum Chordata; class Aves; order Columbiformes; family Columbidae; genus Patagioenas; species Patagioenas fasciata. The sequence continues at coordinate 52,875,992 of NC_092560.1, read as the reverse complement.
ATATCTTCACAACTCAGTTAGAAGGACTGGAAATCAGCATTGCAGACCTGCATGTACAGCATATGTATGGCAATGTTTGTTAACATGAATATGAATGAAGAAAAAATAGTTCCTAATAGTTTTAATTTTGCTGGTGGTGTCTCAGAGAATGTTCCTGGGACTCACACATCAACATCCACCATAACTGCAGATTTACTGAAAGGGAAGATTTCAAACAAGAAAGACCAGTAATTTCAACTCTTTCTTAGACTTTGCCCACTCAGTGCAATTGCCTCGATTTCCATATGCAACTTTACAGCAGATATTAATATTACTAATTAGCCGAGGAAAAATATTACTTGATTATTTGTTTTGTTCAACTATAGTGAGATGCTTTGATATAGAGAGAGTGGTAGAAGAACATAGTGAAAAGGAGACTGCTGCAAAAACTGCTGTACCGATGCACAAGTTCTGCTACAACTGCCCTTTCCAACATTAACCAGCAGCCATGCCTGAGCCCAGATGAGAGGCTGAATCTGTGCTAATACACGAAAGGGGGTCAACTAAGACCAAATTGCATAGAATAACCCACAGCTATATATATAAGCTCTCTTTAAGTCCAAACCAAGGTGGCTGCACATGAACCACCTGTTGGGAACAGCCCCAGCAATACCCTATGTGCTTTGCAGTATGCTGGCTGGCAGGCTCACATGGTGCCAGGATATTTTAGCAGGTTACTATGACAGATAATTGTGCTCCAGTGCTAGAGGATGTTTCCCATGTACTTGAATATAGTGCTGTTCGTAGGACTAGTAAGGGTTCTTCAGAAAGTAAATAGCTGTCAAGCCATAAGTTTATTTTTGGACAACTAACACAGGAAATAGGAAACCCTGTTTTGTTCCATTCATTAAGAATTAATTAGGAAAAAAATTCTTCATGGAAATGATTGTCAAGCACTGGAACAAGCTGCCCAGGGAAGTGATTGAGTCACCATACGTGGACATGTTAAAAAGATGTACAGATGAGGTTCTTAGGGACATGGTTTAGTGTCAGGGTTAAGCTAATGGTTGGACTCAATGATCTTGAGGATCTCTTCCAACCATAATGATTCTATGATTCTATAATTAGATAGAAATTTTACAGACTGCTTGGAGGGACGAAGTTAGTTACCAAGTGTATTTTAGCTACTTGCAATAAACTGAAACCACAAGAGACATCCAAGATACATCCATACTACAATACCTAGCTAAGGTAGAGTGCTATTGTTCCTAAAAGCACTGTCTGCAAAAGGATGTTAACTACAAACAACAAAAACCCAAAAGATACTATGGTGTGGATCATTTTAGAAGTCCAGTAACAGACTTGTTTTGCCTTTTCTTATGGTCTCTTCGCAACGGTTTTTCGTTGTTGTTGTTGTTGTACCCTTAGGATGGGAACAAATTCTTAAATAGCTTCCAAATCCAGACATATTGACCAGCTTAGCAAATTTAAACTAGTGATGTGGAAGATATGCTATAAATAGGTACAAATCAAGATCGACGTGTAAATCTCTAAGATTAAGCTTTGTACTTAAACATTACTACATTTTGGAGTTACTTTTCATAGCAGACCACAACTGACTCTTAGACTGGTTTGTTAGTTTCTACAAGCATCAGATAATTGTTTCTGAAAATTTCCTAGAGTTGGTGTCTTATATATAAATAAAATAATACTTGCTAATGTACACACCAAAGCAAAGAAGGTAATATTATAAAACTGTAACAGAGAGATACTTCAAATTATAATATATGAATGCAAGCATTTTTAAAGTCATTCTCTGTCTTTTTCAAAATTGGAGACCCATACTCTTTTCATTTTATACATAAAACGACATCTCTTCTCCTTTAAAGAAGCCAGGTTATCTATCAGCTTCAAATATCCTGTGTGCACCACATAACCATGGAAGAATTGAGGTAGGAAGAGACATCTGGTAGAAGGTCATCTTGTCTCTCTCCACTGCTACAATAGTGCCCCCAGAGCCAGGTTCCTGGGACCATGTCCAGGTGTGTTTTGAACATCTCCAAGAATCGATACTCCACCACCTCCCTGGGCAACCTGTGTAATGTTCATTCACTCTCACAATGAAAAAATATTTATACATTCAGAGGGAACCTCCTGTGTTTCAGAGTGTGCCCATTGCATCTCTCCCTGTCACTGGGCACCACTGAAAATAGCTTGGTTCTTTGCACCCTCCCCTCAGATATTTATATACATTGATAAGACCCCCTAAGACTTCTCTGCTCCAGGATGAACAGTCCCAGCTCTCCCAGACTTTCCTCACAGGAGAGGTTCTCCAGTCCCTGATGTGTTTTTCAGCCAAGACTTTCTGGCTGGTCATATTAGAAAAAAAAATAGTCCATTTAGGGGAAGTGAGGAAGATGAAAAGGATTCATACATAAAAGGTACTGGAAGTGTCTGGACACAGATCTAGACTGCCCTTATAACCCAACAAACTTCCTTCATGCTGGCTTTATACCTGTCCTTCAAAGTATGGATGTTACTGTGGTAGACCACGGTTGAGGAATCAGCTATTTTCCAAAGAACTGAGGTGGTAATGGGTTTTTCAATTAAGGAGACATTTCTTCCTGAAATTAAGAACAGAAATTAATGGGATAATATAAAGGTAGGATTTCTAAATGACAGTTTTATTTTGGGCAGATAAACACCATTGAGTGAACAAGAGAGCAGGTAGAGGAGTGCACAATGGTGCAAGAATCGAGTTAACCTTGTGTGCAGCATTGTTAGCTCTGGTAACAGCACAGGAATGAAGGATGGAGTCCAGTTTATTTACATTTGTTTTCTGTTTGAGAGACAGCCAAAGAAGTAAAATAAAATGAGAACCTACTCAAATACATGCTACATTTCCCCTTAAATTGAATTTCTTATTTTATCAGGAAGCAATACTTGCACTGATGTTAGACAGGCAGCTAAAAGGTCAGCAAGTTCCCTTGGTTGCCTTTTGTCAAGGGTTTTTGACTTGTCTGTGAATAAAGATCTCCCAGGAGGAAGGTAGACCTGAATTTCCTGTCATCTTGAAGACAGCAATGAATTTGAAAATGTTACAAAAACCATGAGGGACTTGAAGCACACCTTCAAATGCACTACTGATGCCAAGAGCTTCCCATGTAAACATGCACACAGAGTTGTTTTGGATTTGTTCTGTCAACTTTTTGTTGTGAAACAAATTGTTGTACAGCTTCCCACCTTGAATACTGAATGAATCTGATGGTTTTCCATTACTGCACTATGCCTAATCGGGACTACAATGTCTTTGGGCTAGTTGTGGTGCTGGCACACTCCCAAAAGTGGTGTGCTGAACCAGATTTCACTTTCCATCAGGTCACTCTCCTGTGACTTGCCTGGCTGTCCCATCCCATCCTGCTCTCTTGCAGCCCTTAATACTCCTTAAAAGTACCAAAGGTTGAGATGGTATTAACAGGTATCTGGGTAAAAAGAGAAAGTTCTTTTACTCATGGGGAGTATTAATCATTCCAGGAAGTGCATTATTTTCTCTCTAACAGACAGAGCTAGAGTTAAAGCTTTTTCTTAGAATCTTGAAGGCAGATGATTCTAATTCTTGCAGTGTTAATGGGGGATATTTTGTCAAAATATATGTCAGTTGTTGAAGCCTCCATTATCATATTTTCCTCACTTAAATTAGTCAGTGAAACACAGTAATATCAGCGAACAATATATTTGTAATAACCTATATATTGCATACAGGAAAAAAAAGATTAAGAGAGTGAAAGAATCTGTGTTTTTAAGTCCAATGACTCAGCTTGTTTTTCAGTGTTACATCAGGCAGCAAATAGTGTGGAAAATTATCTATTTAACTTGGAAATTCTGTGTGATATCAAATTTGCAAGGAAAAAAATGAAGGCTCACTGTAATCAGAAAGAGCCTACAGCATTCTCAGGACGCTTAAGAAGTTGTTGCATAATGGTTGCTAGTAAGATGTTCACTCTGTATTCATCTAGCTATTTACATATACATTCTTACTGAAAACAAAGTAGTGCTTTAATGTAATTACTGTCCTCCTGAGTAACTGATGTATCCTTTATAAGTTGCTATGAAAATAAAAACAAGCAGAAATGAGAGGATTATCAGATATTATCAGATACTGTGTTATTTGTCTATTTGAGACTCCTTTTTCTCCAGCCCTCACCTCCCACCCCAGGAAAGTGTGTTTCTGGATAGATTATTGAAAAAAACTCCACAGGAAATATAGGCTACTCTTTGTTGCATAGTTTGGAAAATTTGCAGAGGAAAAAAGCCTGTAATTTAGACAGAAGTTTATTTCAGCTGAGAATTTAATTATTAATATTATAAAAACTGTTCAACATAGTGAAGAAATTGGTTTCTTTATCATTACCATTCATTTAGAACTCCTTTGAAAACTGCTTGTGGCAATTCTAGGGAAGTGTAAGACCCAGAAATGCTAAGACCATGGCAGAATGGTGATAACCAAGGAAAATGGAGGTTTGCCACCTATGTTCCCCTATTTTATAATCACATAGGTGCACAGAGACATGCATATAGAAGCAGGCACTTTTCACACAATCATTAATGGATTTGCAGGAACTGCAGATCAAGATATCAAAAGTAATGTCTGAATTTTATGGATTTGAATTACTTTTACAAGTGGCAAGCCCAGTTCTTCCAGAATATGTATTCTGAAACCCTTCCATCTTCCATTGTGCAGGTTGCACGTGATGTGGTCAGTGAGATTACACTGCTGCTACTCACAGTTCTATTTTGTAAGTATTTACCTACAGATACTTAGTTGTTCCTTGTCTCTAATTAAGGCCCTTTTATATCTGAAACTTGCTTTGCAGTCAGTTGCAGTTCTGAAAATACAAAGAGGTTTGTATCAAAAGGAAAATGACAACAGAGGTTGAAGACAACTAATTTTAGATCTTCCAGCTTTCTGATTCTTTTTAAAAGTTAAATGTTGTTTCAAAGGATGTTCACTTAATGATCTTTGATTTGTGCTGTCTAATAGGTTACAAATGGCTGCAATTCACAGAAGTTATCTCTTGATTTTATCTTTTTGGTTACAAACAAAACACAAAGCTCAACACATGTTAATGGGACTCCCAGAAGGGGAAATGAAGGAAAAAAAGGTAAAACTTTGTGAAGGCCACAAAAGTAATTTGGTTTAATTAAATAAGGGCTAACATTTTTATTTCCCTGATGGATGCATTACCTGAATCAATAGGAATGTATACAGACTAAGGTGAGAAGAGTACAAATCCAATCACAAAGTCTTTTCACCGTTGTACCGAACAACTGCAAAATGGATCATCTGGTAACACTTTCAATTAAAAGTCCCAAAGATGTGTTTCATGCAGATCTATAATGCAAGCAAATGCTAAATAAATACATGGTTGTTTGCAATAATCAGCTACTGAATATAACTACTGATAGTGCACGTTATTACTGATAGTATCAATACGGGCCTGTGTCTACTATAGTAGGTACATTTATTCTGGTTTGTAATACTGAGTAATTCTGGTTTGTAATACTGAGTATTAATGCATAGTAAAGCAACTCAAAGCTTTTTATCTTTAAACCTTTTAAACAATTCTGCCCTGTCATTTCTTTTGCAAAGAAGAAAACATATGAAAGACTCCATTACGTAACTGCTCACCATAAATCCACATCCAGTACACGCACTACTACCGTCTCTGGTTTCTCAGGTCAACAAGGTGCTCACAGTGGGGTTTCCTCCTGTGGGTGCCACTGGTGTGCTCTAACCTCACAGCCTTGGCTGCAGCCACCTTGGGAACATTTTCGGGCAGCGCATGCAGCTGTCCCTTGTGATGCTCACAAAGCCACGAGCAACACATTTCTGTTGGTCACCTCTGTGTGATGGGTTACTTTTAGGAGAGAGGAGAATGGGCCGTGCCCAGCACAAACTTGGAGTGGTGCTGAGCTCTGTTGGCCAGGGCCAGTAACCAGCCCCATGGAACAACAGCACTGACCCTCTGTCTGCCACTCACAGGACCTCTGGCAGGCCATGTCACTGAAGGGAAAGACATGGCTGGAAACTGACTGCTGCATGCATTTGTTCCTGAGATTTCCAAAGAGTTTGATCTAATCAAGTCTCCTGGTTCCCAGGGCCAGATGCTGTGCAATGGCCTTCTCTTTCCAAGATGGACTGCCATAAGAAGTGCTCGCCCCTTCATCCACTATAAGCCACTGTGAAAACAAACACAGCCTGAGATGAGAGGAGGATGTTCCTTCTTCCTGGTTTGTGACGGTTTTTGCTGTCCCACAGGCTCATTTTATGCCCCCTCTTCACTGCCTCCACAGTGCAGGGTGAATACCTACACCTTAAAAAGAACAACAACAACATTAAAATAGTTTAATAGCTGCTCTCATCTGCCTAAAGCATTCTCCAGCCACCTATGTGGAGGTGTTCAGGGAAAAAGTAAGCCACGGCAGCTTCCTCTGACAAAGGAAGAATACTATACATTTTCTTGGAGACAAAACAAAACTGTAATCTTATCCAGTGCTTTTATCAGTTGTGTCTACATGGAAACAGTGAAATAAGGTCCTAAAAATCATCCTGGCAGTTTTGTAAACAAATAAACTAGAAGATCTTATCCAGTGCATAATTTTATCTGCTCAGGTGATAGATTTATTGTGCTAATACGAAACATGACTTTAAAAAATTGAGATTGCCTGTAATCTAGCCTGTCTTGATTGTATCAACATTTTACTGTAAGGCAAAAATGTGACTCTGAAAAATATCCTGATCTTGTGCAATCTGGAACTTACATGAGAATGATGTTATCAGGACGTATCCAAACACTAGTTGCAACTCAAGAAAAAATAAAAAGATAGAGAGATATGTATGGCAACACTAAACTGTGTTTATCTTCTTCAAGGCATGGACTCTAGTCCATTGACTGCTAAAGACTGCTTTGTAGGTTTGAAGAATAGTACCTGGTATGAGACCGTGCTCTCTGCTGTGATTGAAAAGAATATGGTACACAATGAAGTTTCCTCCAGCCTGGTCTCCCCCTCCTTCTGGTCTTGCTATGTCAGCACAATCTAATTAATATTAACTCAGAAATAAAGTTATATTTCCAGCCATCTGGAGACAGATTCGTCTGTATTAAAGATTTCTGTAACTCCACTGAGTTCAGTACAGAGACTCAGTTTATTTTGGTGTAAGGTGACTCTGCAAGCTGCTTCTACAGATTAAAACAAAGCTCAGAAGGGGAGGCTAATGGAGAATCTGTAATTAGAAACATTCAACGTTTCCATAGGAAAAGATAAGATTTAAAAATGTATGAAACCCTGGTAGATATCCCTTTACATACAAATTCTGAATACCAACAACTGTGTTCATTGTGGTTATCCAGCTAAGTCTAATCACAAACCCATTGTACTGGTTTGCATAAAGGGATCAGTTGAATTGCTTCAGTGACAGTATCTTGTACATACACATACATTGTAGGGTACTGAGAATCACAACGGCCAAATCTTCACTGTACCTGAAGTCACATTTCATAGCCTATGGGAAGGTACTTACTACCTCTAAATTTTTAGTTTGTGGTACCTACTTCAAACACGTTATTAATATTTCTTTAAGGAACATGAAATATTAGTGGCTTCTTCTGAAACATATTTGGCTTTCGCTAACCTGAAGCAAAGATACCTGAGGATATTAAGGGCCTACACTGACTGGCCTTAGGGCAATCTCATAGACTTTTTCAGTTCCAAAACCTAATTCCTTCTCTGGGGGACAGTCACTAGTAAGAAAGGCCTTCATTTGAAGTGTTGTTTTCCAACTGCATAAAACTGCCAGGGCAGAATTAAAACCAGCACACATCTGTTGAGAAGGCTGAGGTTTCAAGATGGATTACACTGGATCATTTGATGGAGGAGTTTAAGACATGATCTGGCTGAGTTCAATCTCTATGAAATTAGCCTGAGCACAAGGTAGGTTTTTGTGCCCTTGTTAAGCATGCCACTCAAAACACCCTATTTCCCCAACAAAGCCACTGTGGAAGGTGACGATGATGGCTGGTGTAGCCTCTTGCTCTTAGCTTTCTACTCTGACATGCTTGGTTTTTTTTTTTTTTCCTCAGGCATATGATTGTGTTCTGCTTACAATGCTGCTGCCAGTGGATTGCAGGAAGCACACCCATCAGCAGGTAGCATGCCTCCCAAGACCTCCTCCTGCTACATCATGTCTGTGTAGGCAAGGAAGGGATGCATGGTGCCTGTAGCTCAGGCCACAGAGCTGGTAGGATCAGGAAAACATGTTGATGGGATGGGATTGTCCCACTCAAGGGGAAATGGTGGGACCTATTTTTCTTGTTTTGGTACTTATGAGAGCAAGAGAAAGTTTAAGTCACTGAATTTGTAGCTCGTTCTTTCTGTAAGTATTTCCTCCAACACCATCTCCCATCTGCTCTTGTCTTATTATTTTTGCTCTTGTCTTATTATTTTGTCATTTCTTACCCTCCCACCTTCTCACTTCCAGTGTGACTGGCTGCATTTGACAGGCAAGAGTCTCTGCACAGACATTAATGCTATCCTACTCCTTTGTCCCTGAGTCTCTCACCTGGAAGACAGGCTGCTTGTGCAAACAGTGCAGTGAACCAGAAATATGTAATTAATGTGAATAGTGCAAATAATGCATATCAAATGCAAAGAGAGATATAAATAGAAATGAAATGCAAACAGATTGCATGAGCAAACTGAAAAAGTAAATGAAGTCAAATATAGTAAAAATAATTTAAAAAATACAAACATCAAAGGAAAATAGCAGCAAAGGTGCATAAAATATTGTAAAAATTCATAAGCAGTAAAAAAATGTAAAAAACAAGAAACTGTGGAGGCAGTGACAATTCTCACAGCACAAATATTCTATAGTGTTGAGAAAACACAGACAGTAGCGTTCATGGTACCATAAAAGGAAGATAAAACTTAAGAAATAAGTAAAAAAGTGCAAATGATGCAAACTTGTGTTGGCACTTGAAATAGTGACCACCACCGAACATAGCAACAGTCGCCAAAACTGCTTCTGCAGGCAACAACTGCTCCAGTAAGAGCAGAGAGGGCAGAGGGCAAGGTGCAAGGGCTGCGTGGCTGGAAGGTGGCTGCTACAGCCTCCGTTGCAGGCAGGGTCCCAGTCACAAGGAATTTGACAAGGGATGGGAGATGTGCTGATGTTACTGATGTGCAGGGAGCAGAGAAGTTGCCTGTAGGGAAGGGTGCTGGGGTTTAGTGAAAAGTGGGCTAGCTTGGATGCACATCTGGAGGGGACACTCTAGTTACAGAGCAGACATATGGCTGATGTGCTAGAAGTAGAAGAATTGGCTAAGTGTGATATTGCTGGTTTGATCCACCTGTTCAACTCAAGATAACCCTGGACATGCTGGGAAAATTCCCAGCTAATATCAAAACACTACTTTGCTCTGCAGTACTCTCCTTTGTCAGACATTCTCATTCCTCCTCCACCCTTGCAGCTGGCTTATCCAACAAAGAGAACATCTTTTCCACCTTCCTCCTCTGTTGAAGCATCTGCCTTGCTGATTTCTAATTGGCACTAGCTTACTCTTAACTTCACGTCAAGCTGATCTGCAGGATGGGCAGACATCAAGCCCAGTTTCTGCCCTTGGGGCTTCTGTTCCTTTCCTCCTCTTTTTGCATTGAACTCGTGAGCTGAACCACAATGCACTATTGTACAGTGTTGCTATTGTCCCATCTTCTACACATTTGAATTTAAACATCTTCAGTCACACAGAGAAAAAACAAAAACAAAAACAAACCACACTGAATTATGCTTTTTATTGGAAGGAAAGGTGAACATTTAAGCCTCTACTCGATCCCCCTTTCAAGACTTGGTATCCTGTCTTTAGATTTAGTTCTCTTGAAATTAGCTGCTCATCTCAGTTTACTCAATTTTATTGCTACTATAATTTTGCAATAATGAGATACAAAACAAAGATGGAATATTCTGTCTAAACAAAATATATTTATATTTACATTATGTTACAAAAACTCCTACTAATATAAATGTCTTGTTTTATCCACTCTGCTGTGTTGATTTTCAGTATTAAACTGTTCTATGATTCATTAATACTAAGTCTAAAATATGTTCCAGCTAAAATGTTTAGGAATACTTTCATGTTAGTTTATATAGCCATGTCTTGAAGATGAGAATAGTAACTACTTAGTCTCCAGGCGTGTAAAGATCCAAGAGAAATTACCCACAGTACCTGTAATTGGAGTTCTCTTAAAGGTCATAACCCTCTATAGATCCACACTTACCCTCCCTCCTCCTCTCGGGATTTGGAATACATTAGGCTTAGGATGGATTGTTTAGTTCTCTTTAGACCATAAAAAACTGATGAAGAAAAAGTCACATGGTGCTCCCTGTAAGGCTTGTATATAACTTAGCATATATAACTCAGCCTTGCAGATGGCCAGAAAAAAGCTTTCCAGTTACGTGATTCAGATGTTGCACTAAAAGTTATCATGATCTTCAAGTTACATAAAAGTAGTTTAATTTCCTTCTACTCTTATAGCATCTACCAAGCTTCGGAAAAAAGAGTTGGCTTGGATAATAACAATACTACCATCTTTAACTGAATTATTGAACAAACAAAAAAATCCCAAAAACCATTTTTGATGTAGGAGGTTTGCAAAAAATTACTTTAGAAACTTCTGGTTCTAAACTATGACAATAATATAACACTATTTATCGTTCTAGACAGGGCTTTCATGCTTTCTATGCAAAAGATTGCTACTGTACCCTACCTGTCCAATATTGAGTGCACAAATATAAAGGGCTGATTTGAGGTTATAGCTTTCAGCATAGATAGCAGTTGCTGTAGTAAAACTCTGATTTCATCCTGAATAGATAAAAATGCCTACTTTTTCACAAAGATTTTCCCCCTTTGTTATTCTTTCAGTTATTTATTTCAGCATCACATAGTATTAAAATGCCTCCATAGAAAAGGTCACTCTTTTTCCTTTCAAAACATTTCTTTGTGGTTTCTGTTCCCAGAGGTACAGACAGAATCAACAATCGATAAAAGAACATCACATAACACTCTGACTTACCTTTGAGGAATATCATTTAGGTCAACACATTTTATCAGGGAAAGACTTTTACAGCCAATCATTTTGCTTTTAATGACATTTTCTAATCACTAGGTAAAATTTCTTCAAATAGCAATAATACAGCTCAGTTATTCAGTTTGATGTATTTTAACAGGAAAACAAAACCAAAACCAAATGCTTAAAGATGTAATTCTGTTAAATCCTCTTTTCCTGATTGCAACCTGTTTTTTCATGAGTTGAAGTGCTTCCTTGTTATAGTTCTGAGAATTCCTGAAGTGGACAGAGAATTCAAATCCTAAAGGATAGTTTAGTAAGTTTCCACTGCATCATATAACAAGTAGGACACTAATGGAATCATCACAGTAGTATCCTGGATTCCCTCACCATCTCTGAAATCTTGAATTTTAGAGAAAAAACCAAAATCCATATGGATATACTTCTTAGAATCAAGGACTTATTCGTAAAAACACTGTTCAAAGTTCAGGAAGGCTTTCTGATGATGGTGATATATCTTTCAAAGCTGCCACAAAACAATATAGAAGAGCTCTTTCATGAGATGTGTTCATGGGATGCGGTGGACAAGACCACTGTCAAAAAGACATCTAAATGCCATCTTATCACTTTCTCCATTTACTGGAAGAAGTAGAAGAGACAGAAAAAGAAGTGATTTTGGGATCACATTAGTCATGAGGAGATGTATCGAAATTATTGATTTCAATGTAATAAAAAAAAAAAAATTCCTCAATTACTGTAGTACTTTGCAATTTCTATAATCTAGCTCCTGCTTTCCAATGTGGTATGAACAAACATTGCTCTCCATGGAGACATATATGAAAGCAATTTAAAAAGAAAAATCACCTTTACACACTATCTGCTTGGTTTCTGTATTGCAGATAAAAAACATTGTTGAAGTAACTTCCTGTTTGCACAATGCATCATGCCATCAAAAATCTGATTATGCTAGCTATGGGGTTGTCCAACTAGTCATTTGCATTATGATCACATATTATTCATAGGTCCATATTATTATTCAGTACAGAGAAAGAAAGCATGTTTAATATTTTCTTTTATCTTCATTCTTCAGACCATAGCTCTATGCTAAGGGTACATCCTTCACACCTCCCATTGCATTAAAAAAAAAAAAAAAGTTAATTGCCTCATGAGCATTTCTATGCCACTTACCAGCTTGTGCAAAGGATTTAAAGGAACTCTAATATGGAGTGGTACATTTTGTCCATTTACTTCAGTCTTTCTCACACAGCATGCAGTCACTTAGTGGAAGAAAAGATTAAAGATGCTGGATACAACAAATAGGAGGAATATCAGTAATCGTGACTTTGTTGTGCAATAAGACAGATAAGAGAGGGGATAGCTGAGGCTGAAAATAATGTGGGTTTAGTTCTGGAAGGCCAAATTGTGCTGTCTTTTTGAAGCAGTTGCACAGAGGAATAAGATTGCCCGAAGAGCAAAGAGCCCCACCTGGAGATCACAAATGCAGCTGAAATTCCAAATCTTCACCTCATGACTCGGTACTCTGCTGAGTCAGTACTGTGCTAAACATAGGCTTGAGGAGCCTAACGGCTACTTTATGTACTTGCATTGATAGCAAAATTTTACTACTGGAGAAGCTTACATCTATTTTCTTATTAAAATATATACATATATATATATATATATATATATATATTTGTATTGTGGAAACTTGCTCAGAGACCTTATTTGTGGCATTTCCATGCCATGACATCCAGGCTCAGTGTACAGATGATCATTTGATGGCTTGTAAGCTTCCAGGCAAAAGTAGAGGGAGTGACTCAAAAAGATTTGCAATCAACTGATAAATAACCTGTGACAACTGATATGCAACATTTTAGTTAGGTTCAAAAATTATCTTAACAGCCTGATGATAGTATGGAAAAAGAAAACTTACTTGTACCACAGTGACTGAGGTTCCTTTCCTTCAATTCCAGGCTGTGCATGCTACAAGTTTGACACGGTGCAGGCCACACATTTAAAGCTCTGTGCTGCTGTAAGGCATTCTATGCTATGTTTGAGTGAAGGAGTGCCCTGCTGGTAGTAACTAACCTGTCATAGAATCAGAGAATCATTTCGGTTGGAAGAGACCCTCAGGATCATCGAGTCCAACCATAACCTAACTCTAGCACTAAACCACGTCCCTCAGAACCTCGTCTAAACACCTTTTAAACACCTTCAGGGATGGTGACTCCACCACTTTCCTGGGCAGCCTGCTTCAATGCCTGACAACCCTTTCCGTGAAGAATTTTTTCCTAATATCCAATCTGAACCTTCCGTGGCACAACTTGAGACCATTTCCTCTTGTCATATCACTTGCTACGTGGGAGGAGAAACCAACACCCTTCATGCTGCAGCCTCCTTTCGTGTAGTCATAGACAGCAATTAGGTCTCCCTTCAACCTCCTTTTCTCCAGGTTAAACAGCCCTGGTTCCCTCAGCTGGTCCTCATAAAACTTGTGCTCCAGACCCTTCACCAGCTTTGTTACCCTTCTCTGAACTCTCTCTAGTACCTCAATGTCTTTATTATGATGAGGGGTCCAAAACTGAACACAGTCTTCAAGGTGGGGCCTCACCATTGCTAGAGCACAGTGGCATGGTCACTTCTCTAGTCCTGCTAGCCACACTATTCTTGATATGAGCCAGGATGCTTTTGGACTTTTTGGTCACTTGGGCACACTGCTGGCTCATATTCAGCCAGCATCAAACATCTCCAGATCCTTTTCATCGAGACAGCTTTCCAGCCACTCTTCCCTGAGCCTGTAATACTGCCTGGGGTTGTCATTGTGCTGTCAATTAATGTTTCGATGCAATATCTGATGTAACATGTTTAAAAATATTGGGAGAGGCAAAAGAAAATGTAAAGACTGTAGAAATAAACTAGATGCCATTGTTAGTGCAATCAGGGTCAGTATAGATTTCTTTCACGTGAATTTGGGTGGAAATCAGTGGAAAATCATAGGAATCAGTTGAAAAGAGCATGGCTGCCTAAAGATATATATCAAGGGTCTCTAAGAAAAGGTCCAGGCTGAGCAGTCCCAGCTTTGTCTCATAGGACAGATGCTCCAGGCCCTTCATCATCCTCACGGCCCTTTGCTGGATTTTCCAGTATGTCCATGTCTCTCTTGTACTGGGAAACCCAGCCCTGGCTGCAGAACTCCAGGTGTGGCCTCACCAGTGCTGAGCAGAGGGGAGGGATGACATCCCTTGACTTGCTGGCAACGCTTTGTCTAATGCAGCCCAGGCTGCCCTTTGCCTTGCTTGCTGCGAGGGCAGAGTGCTGGCTTACGTTCAACTTGTTGTCCACCACAACCTCCAGGTCCTTCTCTGCACAGCCCCCTGGTGTATCATCCACTCTTTGCAGTTTCGTGCAGTCAGGAAACTTGCTGAGGGTACACTCCCTTATTATCCAGATCATTAATGAAGAGGTTGAATGAAACTGGAAACAGTGTTGATCCCTGGGGTACATCAGTAGTTGCTGGGCACGACCTAGACTGCACCACTGATTATTGCCCTCTGGGCCTGGCTGCTCAATCCACCTCACTGTCTGCTCATCCAGGCCATACAGTGACAGCTTGTTCATGAGGATCTTATAGGACACAGTGACAAAAGCTTTGTTGAAGTCCAGGTAAACAATATCTACAGCTCTCCCTTTTTCTGTGAGGCAAGGTTTTCCAGACATATTTTTGGAAGATGTAAATCAAACAGAGCTATTACAGGGTCATGATGCTAAGTCCAAACCTGGATGATTACCTGCTAAAGGAAAGATGAGCAAGTGCCTTTATGTTCAATGCTGTGTGCATATGCATCATGATCTTCACTGGGAAACCAAACAGACAAGTGAGAATGCCATGCAGGCCAGCATGCTGGCCCTGAGTTTGAGGATATACATGTGGAAGTCCAAAACATTTGATGACTACAGCTGGCAGACAGCTCAGGAGCACTCCCTAACCTGTCTGAAGAATGAAGAAAGCATGAAAATAAACCTGATGCATGTTTCTATCTACTCACATGTTTAACCTTTGCCTCTCCCTGTGGGGAACTCTTCTAAACTCTGTAAGGGGAAAGATAATTATTCAAGGAGAACAAGCATCACAAAAATGGTGGCGAGGGAGGAATGTTTCAGCTTTTCTTCGCAACTTTTATCACTTTTCTTGTTTAATGGAGATGGCAGAATAATCTCAAAGAAAGGTTTTCTAAATATAGCTGCCTGGGTTTTATTTGTAGAAGACAGAAAGGAAGTGCAGTAAAAAGAGAGAAGGTATTTTGAAAGAGTATGCTTTCCCTCCTCCTGATGCAGGTGCAAATACAGAAATTATGTTTCATGTGTGGCAAATGGCACTCAGGAGTAGAAAAAGGTTGCCCTGAGTGAAAATGTACTTCCTTGTGATCAGAGGATGGCAAACTGAAAAGAGAATACGATTTGTTTGGTTTTTTTTTTTTTTTTTGAGTATGCTCTATTGGACATAATGTCCAGGACAAATAGCTCTGGATTTGTCCCATGAACAGAATCAGTCTGCAAAGGTGGTGGTGATGTGAAACTGCCATTGTAAAATATGCTGTCATAGGTGATTCAGCTGTGTTTACAAGATAAATCTTATTTTCATGCAAACAAATCCACAGACAACCCCACTGTGTTCTAAGGCTAAAATTATGCAAGGAAAAAATGTATGTCATATTGATAACCTGGTGCTTTGTTAAAGGGCTATAAAATATTCAATTAAATGTGGTTGAAAAGTGGTGTAAAAAATATCACCCCAGACACAATTCTTTGGTTGCTTTAGGAATTTCAACTTTGTTTGTTTCTTGTGGGCAAATAACACAAGAAAGGTACAATGACAGCATGAAATTCATCTGGAAATATTTGTGTTAGCATAAAAGACCCCTCCAACAATGTGTCTGCCTCCTCAACGTGGCTTCGTAAAAGATGTGCAGAATCGTATTTGGTGCATTGCACCTTGTGGAATTAAAGAAGTCTAAAGAAAACTGCTCCAGCATCTGTCTTCTTTCAAGCAGACTGTCAACAAGAGGAAGGGGGAAGGGGAGAAGGGGAAACTTTGCAAGGATGTTTTAAGCCCTCCAGATAAACTGTCGCTTTGAGCCTTGACAGCTCAAGAACTTGACACATGCGTCTGTTCCCTGGAGGTCGTCCCCTGCACGCTTGGCAAGCTGATCACAGCTGCTGAGCTGTGACGCCACAGCGCTTGCCTGACCTGACATAATGGGCAGCTATTTACTGCAGACAAGGTAGATGGAAGAACATAGACTTAAATGATGCTCTTGTGTAAGAAGGAATCCACCAGGGTCGCCAGTCAATCTTCAGGTTTTTGTTGCTGTTGTTGTTTTTCCTTTCTTCCTTTCTTCCCCTTCTTTTTCTGGGATTGTTTATTCTTTCCCCAAGGAGCTGGTGACTGTGGCACAGCACTGAGCCTTCCCTCCTAGATCAATAGAGTGGATTAAAGAAACAATTGCAGGACAATAAACAGAATGAGAAACGAACTTTGGATAACCACATCAACAGTTGGTTCTGCTCGTTTTTAATCTGTTACTGTGAAAACAGTAAAAAACACAAGCCCCTGGAGGACCTGCAAGAATGCTGTTAGCTTCATTCCAGCGTGCAAGATCACACTTGATTGGTGAAGAGTAGGTGTCAAAAGCTAAAGTGAACCCTACAAATATTGCAGCTATTACATGAATCCAGCTGAATCTGGTATCAAGTATTTCTTGCACACCACACTTCCATTCATCTATGAATGTGTTAAGGAAGATGTGCCCTACATTTCTGTTTCCTGTTGCGGCAAGCAACGTGACAAGTTCAAGAAAACCCTAGCTTTTTCTTTTAGCATGCCAGCTGCATAGTACGGGCATTGTCCACTGATGTAATACACTAGCAACATTGAACCTGGCTTAAATCAGCTGAAAAAGTCATCCTGCTTGCCAAATGCAAGTATACGCATAAACATGGTGATGAAATGAAGTTTAGACCTATATGAAATTGGTGTAGCTTCAGCAAAAACAGAAGGATGAGACAGCCAACTGAAAGGCTTCACTTCATTGTTTCCTGACCTTTAACTGTTTTTACAAAATTACTAAATTTCATTGTTCTGACTAAATGACTGATCTGTAAAACAAGTTCAGTAAAAATGTGTCAAGAGATTTGTATAAAAACTCTTCTCTCATTTTAAGAACCTTTAAAGAAGGTTCTAATTTTATAGGCTACTTTGGCCACTACTTGCATTCATATAAGGCTCATTAACTTTAGCATGACAGCCTGGAGAAGAGAAGGCTGAGAGGGGATCTTATCAATGCTTAAAAATATCTGAAGGGTGGGTGTCAAGAGGATGGGACCAAAGCCTTTTCAGTGGTGCCCAATGACATGATGAGGGACAGTGGGCACAGACTGAAGTTTAGGAGGTTCTGTCTAAATATGAGGAGAAACTTCTTTACTTTGAGGGTACCATAGCACTGGAACAGGCTGCCCAGAGAGGTTGTGGAGTCTCCTTCTCTAGAAACATTCAAAATCCACCTGGACTCACTTCTGTGCGATCTGCTCTAGGTAAACCTCCTTTAGCAGGTGGGTTGGACTAGATGATCTCCAGAGGTCACTTCCAACCCTAACCATTCTGTGATTCTGTGATATTTGAATACACATCCAAGTACCTGCCTTGGCTATGAGTAAAAAAAACAGAAGTGAAGTGATCTGATGGGCTGCAGTCTTTAAATTCTATAAAATACAAAATTTTATACTGCAGGTATGATGATTTTAGAATATTTCACCCAAGACACGATCAAAAGTAATGCACTTCCATTATGATCTCCACATGCACATAATGTTTTATACATGCTGCTCCTTTAAATATTTATTGCTTCATTGATGCACTCTCCAGACCTAGATGCTTTGAAGATTTCTTAAAATCTTGAGCTAATGTGCATAATTTAGATACTATTATAATTATGAAGTATGAAAGGGCACTACTTGATGATAAACTCTTTTAGAAAAGCCTAATTACACAGACAT
Source organism: Patagioenas fasciata (assembly GCF_037038585.1). NCBI lineage: Eukaryota > Metazoa > Chordata > Aves > Columbiformes > Columbidae > Patagioenas > Patagioenas fasciata. Next base: position 52,857,839 of record NC_092560.1, on the reverse strand, counting down.
CTCAGTAATTATTAAAAAGCTCACCTCCCACACAATTTACTGCAATACCATTGAGTCTAGGACCACATTCCGCTGTGTTGTGGCTGGGAAACTGATGAAGTGGTGGTTTCATGCCATAACCTGGAGATATACCACCAGGCATTAATGATCTGATGGGCAGCTACATTACAGCTAGTCCAGCCTTCTCTATCTTGACATGAACCCTCTACTTGTTTTACATGCACATTTTCAGTGGGCATTATTCAGGATGCTTGTGTATCTTCAGATAAAATTTACCTATTGAAGGCCTAAAAGGAATAGCACGAAATATTGTGAGTTCCATTGACATGAGCACAAAGATTAGGTGCATCTCTGTGCAAGGAAGAGCTTGTCTCTGCAGATGCCACCCACAGTACAACCTCATCAAATTTGTCTAAAAGAGAGCTACAGCTTTTCTATTCCTGCAAATCTGACTATTGGATAAACGGACAAATCTGGCTTTGCACAAACACTGAGAACACAACACACACACACATACACACATACACACACTTGCATTTAAATACAGATCAAGCAACACTGAAATAAAATTGTAGACAGATTAGTGGTTATCTGACTTGCACCATCATCCATCTGCATGTTGCTATGACATATATATTATATGCATCCAAAGGACACTATCAAGTAGTATGCAAATGATGATTTGGAATTAAAACATGTTTGATCAGAAGCTGAGACATATATGACTAAGCATGAAGGGACTGACAGCAGCATGAGACTGTATTCCTCTGTACTACAGTGAAGAATCACACAGATTTTTTATACTGTTGCCTCTATTTTTGTCACAATTATTGTGATGTGACTGAAGCATACACTAAAAGATCCTTGAATAAACATCAAGTTTTTCCATGTCTTCTGTGAAGCAATGGGAATACTTCAAAAAGAGTAATAAATAACAGTACATGGATTTTTTTCAATAGAAGGGTGGTGAATTGAGTAATGAGTGAGCTTTGCTAAAGGCATCACAGTTCCCACAAATGACAGCTTATAGAACCCTTTGGGGAACATTTTGCTTTGAATGGAATCAGTCTTCCTTCCAATTTTTAGTATAAGGATTTCCATTTGTTTATCTTAAGGACTTAACTAATTACCATGCAGAAAAAAAATAAATAACTGAAAAAAATGTTGTAATGAAGTTCAAGTTAGGCTGTTCATTACCTCAATGAGAAATACCACTATTCACCTTTTTTGTTTTCTTGGCTTTTGTTTGAAATTGGAACCCATTCCACGACAAAGACACGGCAAATTCTAGAACCACAAGCCCCCAAGGGCTACTGGATTTTATCTTCCTAGCACAGAACAGTATTTCCAGCTTCATAATGAGACACAGAAAGGATGTTGACTACAGACTCACCAGTTGTTGCCAATATTTCCCATACTGCCATAATTACATTGGGAGGATTAACCAGAAAATTAAAAACATCTGCAGGGTGAAGTGTCTGTACATTTGTTTCACACTGTACTTGCACTGTGGAGTTATTTCAGTTTTGGGAGTGTCTTAAAATAACTCTCTCTCTGTTTATACAAGGTCTATATAGAAGAAAAATCTCTCTCTGAAATGGAACAAAACATCCACTGACAGATTTTTTCAGTGATGCCAGACCATACTTCTACTTTGTATAATGACACAACACATGACACAAATCGATACATATATGATCAAACTAGTGAAGGATTAATTAGTAAGGTCAGCTCCAGGGTGACACCAATACTTTCACATGTATCTGAAAGGGATCTAAAGTGAAAAAAAGAAATATAAGTTGTTCTAAAACCCATTTCAAATGTGTGTGTCCAAATTATCCTGTCTGTGTAGATCCTTTTCTTTGGCAGAGCTGTACTATTGGATCTGCACAGGACTTCAACGCACACATTAGTAGTTTCATGGTACCTTGCAAGAAATCCACAATTCCAGCTATGTGGTGTTTTCTCTGGCAGAAGAAAATGTCTGGTTCTGTTTACACGTTTTAGAAGCTATCTGCTAAATTACAAGGACCGTAATATACTAATTCACTGGTAGGCTCAGCTACTTGAAGTAGCAGTACGTTTCAAAGAACAAGGCTCTATACCTGTTCTAGAACTGAATTCCAGGTTTGGTTCAGCAGTTTGCTGTGTACATTGTTCAAGGAAAATCGCGTCTTCATGTCATACTCCATCTGAATGTGGGAGATATGTCGTATACTCTTAAACATGACTGAAAGTTTACTGAAATTAATGGAATTCAAAGTCTTTAAATGAACTTGACATCAAAATGGAAAGTCTCATCAGGCAGTTTCTGTTTAATCAGGTGAATCTTTTACTTCTATGTCTTCCTTCAAGATACTGAGGTTTGTCTTCATTATAATTTTACAAGTTCTTACATAAGCAAGAAAAATCTCATCTCCACAAATCCATCACCACATCTGCTTGTGTGACCCTCCAAGCTCAAGCCTAAATCTCAGTATTGTATTGCATACAGAGCCTTCATTGTCATCAACAGTCACTGGGAAATTGTCAAAAGACCATCCCCTTCTCTCATACAGACAACTTGCTGTTGCCTCCCTCCTTCCTTCCTTACTTGCCGAAGTGTAGTGTCTTTAACCCTCTTATTTGACCTTAGTACTCCTAATGAAAACAGAGGTTCTCCTTTCCATAGATATATAAACATTACAATTTTTATACCAGGAGTCTGCACTGGTTGGTAGACCACTCTATCCTTCAACGAAGTGTGAAACGCATTGCTTTCCCTTTGATAGCTACTTGGTATTCTTAAAGCAGGCATGCATCTCTGGCTGGCTTTTCATTTGCTGTAGCTTGTACAGTAAAAGAACACAACACAAGCATCTCTGCAGTCTAATTGCAAGCAGCTTATTTCTGGCTTTTGACTAAGACTAGAAATGATAATAGTCAAGTACTCTGAAGTGACTGCAGGTTTGTGTTGATGAATCTCCGCTTTCCAAATGGGCAAACTGTATGAATAGGTGCCCAAAAAATAACAAGAAAGAATTTCTTACTCTTTGACTGAACTGTCAAGACAATTCTACACCAATGTCTTTTACTTTGTTTTAGTATCCCGTTTTGATTATCTACCACTTCATTTGCGAATGTTTCCACCTTTTTTCTCCTTGCTGGAGTCCTGACTGTTTCATGTATTGCACACTGCACTATGATCAGGCACACCAAGTCATCTGAAGGAGAAAGTTTGTGAAGCTTGAAATCAGAGGGAAACAACAGGTTCTCTTCATTGCACTTTTCCTGAGGATTTGTGAAGATACATGTAAAATCATTTTGCAGTCTGCAAATACAAAAAGAGACAGTCTCCAGACTTTCATATCTCCACCAATAGAATTCTCACCGACTTTTGCTGCCACACAACCAGGCAAGTTCTGGCACCAAACTTTTCATTGCTCAGGGAGGAAAATGACTTCCCACAGCCATCACCGGCAAAAGTCAGACTCCATGCTGGCCAGATCTACCGCTCCTGAAACCACTCCAGCAAGAGCCAATGGGACAACTTCCATCTGATGGAAGCCATGGGGCCATGATATTTCCCCAATTCCAGGTACAAAACATTGTTCCACATCAGAGAAAGGAGGACAGCAAACCCATAATTAGATGTGAGCCAAGGTACCACTGGAGCACGTAAAAGCCACTCTTTCCTTGGCTCATAGAGAAGAGCAGAGCTGAGTCTTTCCATTTCACTTATTTCCTTTCAGTTAAATTTGACTCCTCCTAGCCAGTTTGTCTTCTTGTTGGTATCCTGTTCTTATGCGGCTTTCTGCACTGTGGGGGAAAATAGCACACTACTTTTTAATTAGGATTTTCAGAAGAAGCAAGATATTTAATCTTTTGTGGCTCTCATCCTAAACTGCCATCATCACACACAATGTCAGTGAGAGAGGAGAAAGTGAATTTAGGTCACTCAAACTGTGGTCACAACTCTTCTATTGCAAGTTGCTAAAGCAAATATTTATGGAACAGAGCCATCCATTGAAATGTTTATTTGTGAATTAAAAATGCATTGGTTTTCCTGAATTTGCCTGAGTTATCTTCATGAAACATTGTATCTGGATGAGATCTTTGGGAACAACTTCTGGGAAATGCCACCTCTTACCTGTAGATCTTAAGCCAGTAATAAATAATAGGATTCAGAAGAAGATGGAACACTTAAAGCCAAGTTTCCAATAAGTAGATTAACACATGAAATGCACTAATCATCCCAACCTAGTAATAATGAGCAAATGAAAGAGTATGACTGGTTCAATATTCACTCAACCTGTTTTCATAGATGATACCTATGCTCCCCCTAGCTTTGATTCACAGGTGTACTCACATTTTTGTGTCATGGCCTCAGAATTTCTCCTTTAGAAGTCTGGGATTTTACAAACCCATTTTTAGCCATGTCCTTTGAATGAAGCCCAGAAGCAAGGAACTGACACTCGTGCCTCTTCAGAAAAACTAAGATTATGATTATGCAATTTACATACTGAGCCAACTCCAGAGATGACCTACTTTAGGAAACTGACTGATTGATGTCTGTGTTAGCCCGGGTCAAGCATCTATATTCAAAGACAAAGCTACGCTTGTGTTACCACGTTCCTGCTGTCTCCAACCTTGGTCACATGCACAGGGGGACATCTCCTCTGTGCTGGCACTATAGAGTCCTCTGTGGAAAGCTGTGAGGCATAATAATAAATGAGTGTCTGTTTGTTTTCAGCCTCCTTACGGAAATACACAGGGTAGTTACTACATCATACTTGGAATCCAGGAATCACCTACACCTGTACTGTTCAGGGCTAGAAGCCAGACACTTAACTGGGGGAACAAAAACCTTCTGACCTCCTCTGTTGCCTCATTCAGGCAATTAAGTTTCCAGCCTGAATTTGGAGATACTTTAAATCTAGGGAAGAGCCAGATTAGCTTTAATTAAATATGCCCTTTGAGCTGCTGCAAGGAGCTGGTACATCTGGAGAGGTCCAACACAAGGGGAAAAAAAGACAGAAAAGTCAAGGTGGGAACATGGGTGTCCTAAGTAAAAGTCTGTCCCAAGGCAAGATTCCTTGGTCATTCTGTAGTAATCTCCAGCCATGACTATTGAGTTCCATAAGCTCTTCAGGTGCTTAAACCTTAATCTTACATTCCTACGGGTTGCATTCCTACCGCTTACACAAAAGCAGAGTTTATGTTAATGCCCAGATACTTAAAAAAAAAAAAAAAAAGGAAACCCAAAGAAAACTGTAGTGATCAGTATCCATCATCTTTCCAACTGCCTTGTCACTACATCAATTAATACAATTGAGCAAAAAATGTCACAAGCCCAGTGGAAAAACCTTTACGCAGCCTTTCAGGGGGAAGTTTACTTCCAGCTTTTTTCCCTTGCATTAGCTCCTGTCATCCACAAAACAACAGAACCCAGTGGTGTCAATTATATTTGATTGACTGAGTAAAGCACACACACAAATAAGCGAAAACAATGGACACAAAAATCTATATATGACTCCCCTTGTCAGTGAGAATGCCTGTCTTCTCCATTTTCATGCTGCACGGTGTCCTGCTGCTACAGACTTAAATGTTTCCTTCAGCCCCCAAACTATCACCAATTAAGTTAGCAGGGTCTTCAAAGGTGTCAAATGACTCCCTGGGCAATTGGCTGTAACTGCTGTTCAATAAATGAGGTCTAATTTATCAGTTTAACTTCACTTTTAAAAACCTAATGTCTCTTGGTACCATGTGCCATTTGCCCAGAGTGTGAAGAGATGCCTGCCACGTCGCATTTTGAAAGTTGTATGAGCTCTTGTTAGCAATCACATGTTTTGTCTGTCATACCTTTTCTCCCCTCTTGAAAGATGTATTTGAATAAAATATACTGGAGTGGTATGGACCTGCATACTACGGTGCCACAATAAACGATTCCTGCAAAAATGAATTGAAATATTTAAACACACCTCAGTGTTGCTTTTGGCGTGGGAGGTTTTGATTACACCTTAAAACACAGTCCCTTGTTACTTTGACCCTACATGCCAACAGTGGAAACTAGCTTACTGGGGCTTTTTTAGGTGTTGGAGATGCAGGAAATCTGTGGCCAGCATAGGAGGTGCTCTGGCAGAGGGTACATTCTTCAAGGAACAAGATGCATATCAGGGCTGTAGCTCATGACCAACACTCTAAAAGTATCAGGCAGGTGCGTACAGGTAGGACAGAAATTTAGGAGATAATTATTAAAACGTATAGGGAACAAAACTGCATTTCAAGAAATACAGCCTGCAAAATGTTTATGATTGAAAACTAATTGTTCTGCCATATAATATACTCAATCTAATTTGTGTGTGTCCTGGGAAGCAAGTAGATGGAATGGAGAGATGTGAAAAAGCAAGGGTGGAAAAGACAAAACAGAACTAGTGGATATAAACTCAGTACATTACTTTAAAAGGTACAATGTACTTTCAATACAGACAAAGATTGTTCTAGGAACAAAACTATTGTTTTCACATATATCAAGATTAACATATATCAGTAGTAATGGAAATCCTGGTAATATGGTGCAGTTTTAGTTGCATATTTGAGTAACATTAGTGTTACTTTTTTTTTTTTCCTTTTTAATATAAATGCCAAGCTTTTCTGTCCAGCAAAAGTGAAGGACACTGCACTTCCACATTCAGAGAGAAGACACCATTGGAAAAGAGCTCTGAAAGATTCCTACAAAATTAATTACAATTACAAATTCACATACAAAGAGCTAGCTTCTGCTTCATCAGAGTGACTTAAAAGACTATAGGAACTCTCTTCACCTTAAAAACACATGAAGGGACATGAGGAGAGGGGAATGACCTTGTAATCTACTCATCTTCTCTGAACATCTTTCTCAACACCCGCAGATTTCATTTATCTTTAACAGACAACAGAACTTTACATGCCACATACACCCTTATACAAGTGCGCAATATTTATGGTCTACTATATCATCACTGTTTTTTCTTCTTGACTGAGGACTAGATTGTGAGCTATGATCACTGCTGTTTCTCTCCCTCTCTCATTTTCAAGTACAAAACCTCTATCTCATAGGAGAAATTTTTACCAGTACTTATGTTATTAATCAGGTGCTTTTTATGATTAAGTTTCCTTTTGTTTTTATTACTGTAACCGTCACCATTATCTGCTTGTTCTTGTAGGACACTCAGATCCCCTTCTTCTGATAGTTCCTCTCAGCTCTGCACCTTGGACAACTGTCGTAACTATTTCTAAGAAGATTGCTAAGTAATATCACTCCCCATGGAGGCTTCTCAGAAACTCCACCTGTAACCTCAGAGCAGGTTTTTAATCTCCTCTTCAAAAGGACCTGCTGCCACCCCATTTTAAGCTAATGACCACTGACTTTACAGCTCTTATGTTAATCTCTACATTAGCTGATGATTTTCCATGTTAGAGGGTATCAGATGCTTTACTGAAGCCTAGGTAGCTTTGCTACACCTTCTCCGCAGCTCAGTTTCTGAGGAATAGTACTGAACTCTGGGAGACTAAGTTGTCTGAATTCTTTGTTTTCTTTTTAGCTATAACCTGCTTGTTGTGAACCTGTAAAGTTGATTGTGATATCATGGTTTTCTTATAAACCCTTTACTACCTGACTTGTGATTTCATATGCCAGAGCTTTCACAATTGTCAGATAGAGATTGTTTGCTCCCTCTATTTTTAAACTCATATTGAATTCCAAGAGTTAAATGTAAATTTGAGTTTTACTTCTATCTTGGCTATGATCCCCTCTCTCAATGGCCCTTTGTATTGTGTCAATACTTCCATCCTAAATTTTACTCTTATAAATGAGGAATAAGAAATAAAACCAAGATCCTCTTGTTTCACTGCACAGTAGTATCCTGGGTACAGTGGAATGCAACTTCCACGAGAGGTTATCTCTGCAGAAGGAAATATGACCCTCAGGTATCTAAAACAGGCCTGTGTAGTGCTTTCAGTACAAAGTCAGTGATAGAACAGGTTCTAGAATTAGTTACAGGCAAATGTGGGAATATTAAGTCTCATGTGGTGATTCCAGTTTTAAAAATAAGACTCACACCCGTGGATAACAAATCTGTGATCACTGTGCGCATTTCTGGGATTAACAAGATAGGTAGAAATGTTCTGGCCTCTATAAGTTTGTGATCAGCCAACAGCTTTGTAGAACTGCAAAGAACCTGTGCTGTTGCTCCAGCTAATGGTTAAAGAGAAGAATACCAAGTAAAAGAAAAGAGAAAACAAAACAAAACGAAACAAACCAACCTAGATTTATCTCCAATTTACTTGTACTCACTCTGAACCAGATACAGTTTCCAATTATTCAGTGAGCAGCTGAGATAGTGCTGGTGGATAATAGAGCTTATACCTATACTGCCTCTGTAAAACTGAAACAATATGCAGCCATACAGTATCCACTCTGAAAACTAGTGTGATAAGGCAAACCCCATAAAACCTAAAAATAATAAAGCCAAATAGCCAGTTATTTGTACAACATAAACAAATAGCTACAGAAATGGGAGTATCTGGCTATAATATCAATCTGGGACACCCCTTGCTCCCTTCCCCCACATATATGTATATATATGCAAGAAGTATATATGTACAGTGAAGTACTTTTCCATCCCTCATGTCTCTGAATCCTAGATGGGTGGATGACTAACTTTGTACTGCTTCCTGACAAATTTTTTTTTTCTCAGCAAAGCTTTGTTATAGGTTAAAGCAGTTACAGGTCGTCCTTGATCTCAGGAAGACAAGTGATGCTGGCATCTAACAACAAACAGTGCAAAGTCTTTATTTGAAAAACAGGACCCAGGGAAGCACAAAACAATGACATGCAAAAAGACAGCTTCAGTTGGGTTTGTTGTATTTGTTTTATTTGTTTGTTAGTTTGTTTTCTCCTATCTGGCTAGTGTCTCTCCAAGTTGTGTTTGGAGCCCATTTTGCTTTGCTGAGCCTGTGATTAAACATATAACAGTGCGCAGGTTAGGTTACCTCTGCTCAGAGCTGGAATGGGGCAAGCAAACCTCCTCTGCGTGGTGGGAGAAGAGGCACAGTGCCAGCAGTAACAAGGTAGGTAGTAAACATCCTGGTGAGGGATTAAAACAACCCATAGACTCCAGATAGCAGCAAAAGCTGCTAAAGCAGTAACCTTCTGTGAGAAGCCTAAGAGAGCTTACTGGTATTACAAGTGACACGGCCAGTGTGGGAGTAGTTTACTTGAAAAACATAGGCCCTATCTAATGGACCTTTCAAAAAATGATCACAGTATTAAAGAATTTAGTGGTATTAAGCTATTTTTGTTTCTGGTTAATTAGAGTCAGTGTGTTCCATGAACAGAGCCATGCAAGAGTATTTGCAGTTTGGATGATGCTTGCAAGAATTCCTGTGCTTCTAACATGGGAAAAATGTGATTTTTAAAGTAAAATCAGAAAACATAATAATATGTTTTTATACACATATATTAGCACGCATGAGGACTTGTACAAATTACATGACCCTTCTGACCTGCATCCACAACATATCTTCTCCTCACTAATGTCCTACCCTGCTTTTCCTAAAGCAGGCTACTGAACCCACACCTGACTATTTTCAGAGGTAAAAGAGCACCTTTTTTTCCAATTAGCCCTGTTCTCTGTCACCAGCTGCACTTCTGGCAACCCTGGTTGTACATTCTGCACCCATCATTGTTATGTGTCTACTGGCACGACTCCTGGCCTGCTGGCAGTTTCAAGAAAGCTATTGGAAATGACCTTCTTATAATAAACGTCTACAGACCTGTCGTGCTGTGGACTGTTGCCCTCTGGAGTTCAAAGCTGGGATGTGCGTTTTCTCAGCAGGTAATAAAATGCCTTGTTCATTCAGAAGACTTGGCACCTTTTGCCTCTTTTCCTTCTCTCCAGTGAGTTCAGAACTAAGCAGCATTTTTTCTGGCTTTCACTCAGCCTGGTCTACCTGTATAGAGAACATTGAAATATTTGCTCACTGCAGTCTCATATTTTGCTTTAGGGCCAAGCAAGCAGTGGAGCTAATCTTGGTCCACCACATCACAAATGCTTATCTTGCCTTCAGAACTATTTCAAATAAGTTTTGAAATCTTTGGCATTTTTGGATATCATTTTGGACTGCCATTAATTACAGAAATTACTGTTCCAGCCCTAATAGCCAGTCCCAGCTATCGTGGGCAGGGGGATAGGCAAAGTTAATAAACTCATCTAACCTTTTGCAGCATACTTTTTAAGAAAAAGTATAGGAAATCAAATTGAAAAAGAAGTAACAGCTCCTATAGTTCCATTGTATTCTGTGGGAATTCAACTATTCCAAGCCACAGCTTTTAGTTTGTGTTCAAAACTGCTCACACAGCTTGATTGCTAAAAGCTCTGGTCTAGAAATACAAGTTTGAGAAGGAACAGCATTTCAGTTACTCACACTTGTCAGTGAAAAGGGGGGAAAAAAATCCATAAAGAAAAAAAAAAAAAGGTAGCAGAGTTTACTCCAGTGCTTGAGCACAACCCTGTATGCTGTTTCTGTGGGTTTGAAGGGACTACACGGAATCACTATGGGCCAGAGAATGAACTGCCACCCACAGTGAATGTGCCAGTGAAATTAATGGAACTCTAAGTCCTTTACATACTTCTCAGTGAGAGATACATGTCTGTAGTGTGTGCGTTGTGTTACACAGCAGTGAAGTAATGGAATGACATGTTTTCCGGCCATATTTTGTTTGTGCTGAATACAGTGTAAATTGAGTACAGACACAGAAGACTGATAACTAGCTTGGCTTCTGAAGAGTCTAAAACTTTCTGCTTAAAAATACTTACTGGTGGATCCTGGTTTATCATATTTTGCTATGGCATTGTATGGAATCCTATGGAATCATGCTTCGTAAGTATGTGTAATGTTTATCTATGCATTCCCTTATAACAGCATTTGAACCCCTGATTACATAGAGTTACAGGAGATGCAGGGAGAGTGATCTGAAGGAAAGTTAAAATACTTAAAGTTTCGTGAGAGCAGGTGCCACGGCAGGGTACAGAGACCTATAAATAATCTGTCTTGGGAAATGGCTGTGACAGACACTTTCCTTCTTAGACTACTAAGTAAATTGACCAGGAGACACAAATCCATAGGGAATTAGACTCCTGAATTTCCAGTCATCCTCAGATAACCCATTTTTAAGCAAGGGTTTTGTAGGAAAGTGCCAGCCCTAGCCCAGGTTTAGAAGTACACTCAGAATATTCTCAGTATGCTTAACCAGATTTAGCTGCAAGTTGCCCTTCCAGAGCCGGAGACACATTCCCTCTCTCCTGTTTCATTGGATCTGTCTCTCAGAAGTGACCTTCATTTGTTTTGGTTTTGGTAGGCTTGGCTGGTGGCGAAATTAGGCAATACACAGCTTATGCATGCTATAAGGAGTCTGCAGGAGTGTGGGCACGAGGGATGAAAGATGCCTGGTGGTATTCCTTTTGGGGAACAATTTAGGCAGCGATCCTACTGCCATATGCAAGGAGCACCACTGAACCGAATGAGACCATTCACAAATAAGCAAGTCAGCAGGACGTAGATGTCTAAATGTCATTGGAAAACCCGTCCCTAAAGTCACTGATAAGGAATATTTCACTTGACGGGAGCGATGTAATATAATCCTTGCTTTGCTGTGGTGTCTGAATAAAATTGCAGGCGGCCAGTGTTGTTAGTACAGTTCCTAATGAAGATATACAGAGCTCTATTTTTGGAGAGTCTATAACAGGCCTCGTGACAGCCCATGGAGATTTATACTGCAGGATGTCCTCAGATATCTACTGGTTTCCCTCCCACAAAGGTATTCCACAGTCCTACAGACTTTGTTCTGATGCATCTCAGGAGAGATGGCTGCTTATTAACTGGTCTAGTGTGAAGCATTAACTGATGGCCTTGCATTACATTTTGGTATGCATTAAGCTTCACAGAGTCACTTAGAAAATCAAATCCACGGCCATTTATTCTGTATTCTTAGTAGTTATTTTAGCAATAGTAATGTGAACATTTATAGGGTTAACAGCAAAAAAATCAGATTTTAAAGAAGCTGAAATACTAATCAATGATTCTTTAGCCTGGCTTGATCTTTTTACTATATTAAAAAAGTTCTGCAGATGCTTGAATCCCCCAAAGTCTGTAGAAAAAAATGAAATCTTCTTCTCCCAGACCACAGTGTGGTGAAATAAATTAGTATAATGATTTATGTTTACGGTTTTAGTCAATTCTGATAGAGATTATAGAGACAAAATGACAAACTGCCTTAGAGGTAAACTTAAATCATGTCAGCCAATCTTTAGTTTTTCCTTACTCTAATTGCTCCTCTTGTTCATTTATCTTCCTAGGCAATCTTTAGAAGAAATACTAGTTCAATCAGTGCATGTGCAAACCACCAGAGATAAAAAGTTTAGCCTAATTTGTCTCACTAAATTGTAATGCCTCTAGTAAACAAATCTTAGTTTGAAAGGAAACCAAGAAAATCTAAATAAACACTCTCCACAAAAATGTTTCTGGCCTCTTCGCTACACATAATATTGCTGATGTTTTATAAACTTTACCTTTTGATGCAAGCAAAACAAAAACATACACTCAATACACTTCTACAGTTATCTGGGGTAGTTGCTTTTAGCCATTTGTGATAGCTTTTAATCACAAGTAATCTGCTGTTACTACGTGAAAAACAATGCAAATGATCAAATGGCAGAATAAAATATTGTATTACATCAGTTGTGCAGTGCGTAGTCAAAAGAGAAAAATTTTTATTTCTTGCTATGATTTTGAAGCAAATAGTTCTGCTACTCACAGCATGCAAAATTTCTTAACTTCTTATGGCATTATTGCTGTTAATCTTCTCTTCCTCTCACTCCAACGAATAGTTTTGCCACTGACTTTGCAAGAGGATGTTCAGTCCATTAAGCTCTGTTCCACAAATGCATATGCTTTTTCAGTGGAAGTGCTCAGCATGAAAAGTATATAGAGTGTGAATCTTCGTGGAGTAGACTCACAAGAAAATGAATGACCACTAAATTGGAAGCATCTCTGGTACAAATGCACTGAGACTATTCATTTGATTTCTGGAAAATCAAGGTCCCTGAATGCAGACTGTATTTTCAGAAAAAAAAAAAAAAAAAGCTCTAATTCTCCGACAGCATGCAGTGGTTCTTTTTTAAAGGACTATTTCAATAACTAAACTTTTGTTGTATTTCTAAAGCAAGAGTCCTATCAGTGGGAGAAATCTCATTAAAGGCAATTTCGCCCTTATAAGGCTTTCAGGACCCTGACTTTATGGGCATCTCAGATTAGCATCTGATCTCGATAACAAGGTTTTCAAAATACATTTGTGTGTCATTATTCATGTAACTAATCCCAGCAACTTGAATCAGACCATATATGTGAGAAAATGAAAGTGTATTTTCAAAAGCTTACCAGGTTGGGCCCTAATCCTTTTTTTTTGCAAATCATCAGGATCCCATCAGATTTTATATCTAGCAATTTTTGTTATATATCACTACATATAGCTTGGTTCTGTGGCTCATGCTCTACAGGGAGGAGAGACATTTTTAAACAAAAAATTACAGCAGTATCTATAATAAGGTCATTGGCTGAGATATCTTGTTATTAGACAGCATGCTTGCCAAATACATATGCACTGCATGGAAAATATGCTTTCTTTCTAATTAAGAAATTAAAGAGTAAAGATAAAAGTAAAGCTTCTCCATTTCTGGACAACAGAGACATAACTCATGTCAGATGCTGCAATTCTTATCACTTTCTCATTATGCACATTTATCACGGTCATTCATCTGCTTATCAGGTCTGCATGATGGTACAAACATCAAAAAAGCACAAACAGCTGTAAGACCTCTAAAGGAGCATGACTTTGGGCCTGACCTTTGAAAATATATCAAAAATATGTAATGTTCTCTCTCATAGTCAGCAAAAGATTGAAACTTTGACGATTAAACACCAGCCTGCAGTATTTATATAAAAATCTCTATTATCAACATAGTTCTGACAGTCTATGTCTCTTTTCACAGAATCACAGAATCACAGAATTGGCTAGGTTGGAAAAGACCTCAGAGATCATCAAGTCCAACCCTTGGTCCAACTTCAGCCCATTTACTTTTTGGCTATCCTACTTTTCTCATTGCTATTCCTGGGGACCCAGCCTCTCAAATGTTTTAAATCACCACAGTTCCCTACTAAAGTTAGTCACAACCATGCCAGTTTACAAAAACTGAGGAACAAGACTATGCTCATTTCTGAAAAAGAATCGGTTGGGTCTGCATCCCATTGTTTCAGGGCTTTAAAAGGACCTGACCATGCTCTCATGTATTGTCTCTGCACCTCTGGGAGCAGCATGACTACCTCAGTGAGAAATCAGAAGCAGGTCCTCTTCACACTGCCTCAACAGTAGCAGAAGGATGACAGGCTGTTTTTTGTGTGTGTGGCTTGAGGGGCCTTTATACAGAGGCTCATATCCTGACTACATGGATGACCTGATAAAAATAAAGATTTCTCTCTGTTTACTTTGTCAAGTGATCAGCAGGTTCAATACATCAGAACAATGTCCTTTAAGAAAACCTAACTCCACTCCCAAAGCACATCTACAGGTTGATTTTTATAGCCCTTCTTTGTAAGGATGGCTTTCAGAAGAGCAACACATAGTGTATAATTGGGAAATACTGCCCTGAGACTTGTTGGTTGCTGCTACTGTAACCTGGTGGAAAGAGGAGCAAGTGGGTTGAGCTCCAGGAACTTGGTGTCCTTGCATCCATCTTATATATCCTTTGACCAGTCCCTGGGGGAAATCAAAGGTGAGTGAAGGCAGTCTGCCTCTTTACCCCATAAGAGACAGGGAAGATAACACTGTGTGGTAGAAATTATTGTATCAGACAATTTCCCACTCTTTCTGGAGATGCTCCTCACAGTCTTATCTTGGGAGCTGACAGCCAAGTGAATGTGCTAGGTACAGGTAGTTCACATGGTCATGCAGGAACATTCTGATGCATTGCTTCTATTGTACAAGTTTATCTGAATGAGAAAGAAGGAAGAGAAAACCACCCAAGGGTTCAACTTCCCATGAAATTAAACGAATAGGAGTAAAACAGTCAATATGAAGCCCAGTCTCCCTTTTCAGGACAAACAAGGACACGGTGGTTATGAGACCTCAGACATGTCACTTTAGCTTTCTAGACATGAATTACAGAGGGTCAAACTGGGTGTTGAAAACAATCTGGCAAATGTAGCCTTTTTGTAAGATGCTTAAGAATAGATCGCAACTTTACAAAATAGTGAATAACCTAAATCATATGATGAATAGCCGATTTTTTTTTTTTTAAATGTGTCTTCCTACTTACAGCTTTTGCTGTAAATGCCATATCGCTTGCTGTGCTGTGTCACACCTTCATTGAATGGCTTCAGAATCATACTCATAATGAGCACCTGAAAAACCATACGGAGCTGGGAGATGATCAGGCAAGTGGAGGCAAGGTTCCAGCCTTAAGCACTGCTCTACACTGCAGACACACATGTACCCTGGTTGTTTTAGTGGTAAACAAAGTTGTCCTACAAGTACCTGCCTATATGTATGATGGTGTTTGTGGTCCTAAGAGTGACAATTCCAGATGGGAACAATTTCACTGGGAGCTCCAGCTTAAATTTGTGCCACGTTGATAGGGTTGCCTGAAGACCCAATGTGACATCAAGTATACAGCTGTTCTCAGCAGTTCCTCAATATGCACAGTGAGGGCCACTAAATGACATGTCATGTGTGACCCATAATGGAGAAATGAGGATGAAACAATAAACATGAAGAAAGACAGCAGAGTAGTGGTCTTGGAAATCACTAAGAAGGGTAGAAAAAGCCCTTTCCCGTTCATAGGATGAGGCTTGCCAACTCCTCCAGTGGTGCCCTGAAGGAACTGCCTTTCTGAGGGAGGCCATATTCAACCTCTAGAGTTAGTAAAATGCAGATCTTTTTTCCTGAGAGACACAGCAAAAGTCTAAATAACAATGGTCTTACTTTTACGATGGAGGTGTTTAACCATTACACTTAGGATTTGACTATAATGGCATGCAAAACTGGCCACCAGACCGACCTTAGAATAAGACTGCCAGTAGCGAGAGAAGGTGCACCACAAAAAGCGCATATGAAAGAATATCAGTTTTTCTGTCACTGATCCCTTGAGCTCACACAGCCCATTGTTCCTGTTTTCAGTGAACTCTTGCTCTGCAAGTATTTACAACTTTAGCACAGGATAATCAATCCTAAAGCTGAAGCACAGCTCTGAAACTATCCAAACAAAACCAGACTGACAGTCACAAAGAGATAAAGTGTGTGATTGAAAGCTGTACACTGAAGTTACCAGAACTAGATGGAGCAGTGGCATTGCACCACCAGAGTTAAAATACTTGGGCAGAATACTAATGCACATAGCAGAAGCAGATTAAAAATGGGAGATGACAGGCGACCATCACTGTTTTACAGACTGAAGTCTGGGCAGATGGTTAAAGACGCTGATTCTTTTACACTACTTTGCACAAGTGTATGATGAGCCTGAAGCCTAGGCAAAAAAACATTGCTGAAATTATAATATAGCAATATGTTTCACTCTTTGCCCATGTTTCTTGGATTTTGATTATATTTCCAGGGCATATCACACTCAATTTATTGCATTCTATAGAAAACACTAAACAGGTTAACCAAAAGGTCCAATAAATTATACACAGAGTACTCTGAGGAGGTTTAATGAAGAAAAGTATGCTTTAAAGTTCAAGTCACAGTAGTTTTTTAAAGCAAGACTTATGGTCCCAATTGCCTTTAAGTGGATCTTTCAAGCCCCAGAATGGAAAAAGAAACACAATATAATTGCATAATCTGACTTCAGTGACGGTATTAAGAAGATCTGCTGGTCTGAAACATTAAACATTTTGCAGATCTCAAATCTAATTTTTGGGGATTCATTTACTACCATATTTGCACTGCTGTAAGACATAGGCTTCATTTCTCAGTTTTCTGCTCCTAAAAGATTCACCTTTCTGGAGGGTTAGCTCTCGGGATAATCTAAGTTGTAACTAAGAACATAGACTTATCCATAATAAGTTTTAAAAAGAAGGGAACAAAACAGAGACCTGTTTCATACATATGCAAAACAGAACACTTGAAATAATGTAATAGATCCTGCATCATTGTACAGCAATTAAACTAACTGTAGAAGATGCACATGCTGACAGAAGATCCACAATTGTTCTAGGAGGATCATTTGCAACATTTAATCAATCAGAACAAGATCTGTTTGAGTATAAAATTTTAAACACACAGAATTAACATCTAGAGATCTCTATAGGAATATACAAAATATAAAATTTAAAAATAAATGCTATCTTGGTCAGTGATGGAAGCCCTCAGTGGGCTGCGAAATGGCATAAACAGTATAGACAAAGCATGATGGGGCAATAGATCACAGTAATAACATTTGCAATAAACAATAACAGAACAAAGCAGACATCTATAAAAACCCCATGAGGAATTTGGCTTATCCATAATTTTTCTTCACATTTGAGAAACTGTGTCAGGAAAGGCCATTACAGCCAATGGCACCAATTAATTTCTGCAACTTTTAATGACATCTTTCTGGGTAAAAACCTCAGATAATACCCCAGGCTCATGACTGATAGAAGCCTGGGTTTGATTTGTACCATACTGTTGATTTTTTTAGTATTTTTAAAGAGTCCCAGTGCAGCCAATCAAGCAATCAACATGAAATACTCAGATCTTCTCTTGTAAAGTACAAGAAAACAGAAAGACAATGGGACTTTCTTCATAGCATTGACAGAGTATGGGTGATATTATTTCAGTAGCTCTCCAGGTGATGGATTACATGAATTTTTATTGCAGAAGAAAATGATAGCCAAAAAGAAATCTTTGATTCTCATACTATTCTGGATATTATTTTACCCTGTTGAAATGCAGAGGAGATAAATATAATTTATTCTGAAGGGTGAAATACAAGAATAAACTGATTTCATGTTTGTTTTTCTGATGTTTAGCTAACCAACAGGTTTCAAGCATATGATAAAATCCAGCCTGGAGTTCTTGAGTATCTGGAGTATTTAGAAAATGCAGACACAATTTTTTTTTTTTTTTTTTTTTTTTGGGAGTTGGGGGAACGAGGGGATGTGCTTGGTTTGGTTTGGTTTGGTTTTGTGTGTGTGTGGTTTGTTGTGTTTTGTTTTGTTTTTTTCCAGAAGAGTTTAGCAACATCATTCTCCTCTGCTTTTAGATCAACTGTAGAATTAAACAGAGCCTGAAAACCTCTTCTTTGCTGTCTAGCAAGCTTCCTACACCCATCACGACAAATCCTGATGTCCCCACCTATGTAGCAGTTAAGACACACAGAACTACTCTAATATTAAAGTAAATAAATAACTGAAATCTCTCAGTGAAACCAGGGAAAATAATGCATTTGTGGATTCATGCTACAGCAAGGCTGAGGATGTGGGAACAATGTTTGTGTGTCTCTATGTGTATGAGTGCTGGGGGGTGATGCCTGGATGCCACAGCTTTTACCAAGAACAAAAACACAAGGAAGAAAGTGACAGGGACTTGCTTGCTTAGCTACCTGCTTAGCTTGTGAGCGTCATAATCGCCCCACACCGCTCTCATGGAAAACTGGCCAGGCCTGCAAGCAGCAACAAGATATGGTGGACAGTCCTATGAACTCTATTTTTTTGCACTGGCATAATTATGTGAGCGTGGTAGAGCAGCACGAGGAGAAACCATCATGCAGTGACAGATCTCATAAGCTTGCAAGAGTGCCTGTGCAAATTAGACTCCCAAAGTCCAAGACTTCTGATGGAGGTTGGGATGTGTGTCCTGCACGACTGTTGAGGCACTTTTCTGCGTCTCTGCCGTGACCTGTCTGTGTCTGTCGGTGCCTGCCTCCACCTGCCTTCTTAATTGCTGTAGATGAGATGCACGTACTCACAGAGACTACACCACAGAATGATTTCTCTGAGGCTTAGCTTTCAGGACAGCCTAACAATAACTTCTTTAGTTATAAACTCAGATTAATTTCTGAGATCTGTGGATTCGACATTTGATGATTGTGTGTAAGTAAGGAATGGAAGAACAGATCTCATGCACAAAACTAACTTGAAGGGTTCCAGTACCATGATTTTAGTTCATTTATTTGGAATATTTTCCAAATGCCAGAAAGTTTTGGAATACTATAAATAAGAAGACATGTACCATCTAAATTTGATCTTCTAATGAATAGCAAACAACCGATCCCAGTAATGATCTTTGGTGTCTTGTTTCTCAAGGTTAATACTGTTACCTTGTGAGGTAATAGTTATTTTGTTCCCCTCTCACTGCTGATTAAGACATCTAACTGACGGTGCAAACTGTAATAAGCTGTTTAGCTAAGGGCTCTCACATGGACTGCCAGCAAAGATCATACCAGCTCATGGAAATTGGTTAATCCTAGCCAATTTAGTACATTAGTGGGGAGATCGGAACTAAATCCTATGAAGCTGATATATCTCATTCCCTCCAAGTTTGTATACACTGTATTAGAAGTACCTCTTTTCAAAAGACATCTCTGCTGTACTTATTTTAACCAGTACTCCAAAAGATCTTGTAAATGAAAATACCTCACCCCCAAACCTAATTTTCTTTTACTGTGCTAGTTCATAAAAAGATAAACCTTCTCTCTGAGTCCCTCCCTGCCTTAAAAAAAAAAAAATCTATATTTCCCTTGGATAAAATAATTTTCCATCATAGTTTTATAGTTAATACTTCTTTCATTATAGGAAATCCTTCTTATATTATCTATTATAGGGTCATATCTGCTATCATTGCCTACCATATAGCTATCATATAACTATGATTGTGCTAGAAATTAAAATTTGACTCTCATGATAGATATTCTGCAAGAATCTTCAAGCTTTTCTTATCCCAAGAATTTCCCTTCTCAATTCCCTAGTGCCATCTCTTTGAAGAATAATTATCTACCACGGAAAAATAGAAGAATATGATCTACTCTCATGTATATCAGATATGACAAATTCAAAGACTAGGAATATTAACAAATAATTATGTTTACTTTTATTGGCAGAGCTACTTGGAAGAATAGTTCAGTAACTGCTGTGCTATCTTAATTGCTGTGTGATGATCAGAAAAGAGATTTTGGAAAAAAATGATGCCAGATTTTGGATACAAGCATCGTATTTTTCTCTCCAGCTGCCTTTGTGAACTACTGGGAATACCGAAACTAAAATGTGAAATATGTCACAAATGACTCAAGTAAGCATGTTTGTTTTGTGAAAAGACCGGTGTTTCATCCCAGAGCCTAATTCAGTAGATTTATCTGCTACAATTACAGCGCTTTGATCACTCCAGAATAGGTGGTGTAGTGCGGGGTGTAGCTGTCCTTTTCCAATTCACTCTCCTTATCAGGATACATGTCTGTTGATTTGTGGGAAGCTGGCTGTTTTTCGTTCCTGACAAACTCCAGTGATTAAAATGTAGTGGCTTGCTCTTGTTCCCCTGATAAAGGTGACAGCTGCAGAGTTTCCAGTGTTAGTGGATATGGTCCATGCAGATTGCTTTTTAATGAAAGCAATATATTATCTTACCTAGAGACCCTGCAGCCTTACCTTGTTAAT
This sequence comes from Patagioenas fasciata, assembly GCF_037038585.1. Taxonomy (NCBI): domain Eukaryota; kingdom Metazoa; phylum Chordata; class Aves; order Columbiformes; family Columbidae; genus Patagioenas; species Patagioenas fasciata. The sequence goes on along the minus strand of NC_092560.1, from coordinate 52,837,136 downwards.
GTATTCTGGTTTGGCACCACATTCATCTATAAATTAGTTGTATTAAACATGTTTCTTACTATTTATCCAGTCTCTAAAGAGTTAGTTGTTTGAAGGGTTTTTTTTAGTTTATTTTGTTTGTAACTTTGCTTCATACTTCCTCTAGCAGCAGCATCATTTACACAATAACCAGTGATGCAGATTTTTCATTAAAATATCTAGCATTAAATAATATAGTCACAGACACCTCCATACTTGATGACTTGATAATCCAACAAAATACGCACTAAAGGATATCGAGTCAACAAGACTTGATTATGAAAGTCATATCTGCAAATGTTTTCCCCTTAACTGCAATTTTAAAATCAAGATGATAGAGGTATTCTATAAAATAAAATACAATAGAAAAAGAAAAAGAAAATTAAAGAAAAAGGAAAAGAAAGAGAAAAAGAAAAAGGAAAATAAAAAGGAAAAGAAAAAGAAAGAGAAACAAGAAAAAGAAACAAGAAAAAGAAACAAGATAAGACTAAACAAAGTTGTTCTTCAGTTTTGTAGTCATGTCTCTTTCTAATTGCCTGAAATAAGGCAGATCAAAAGTTCCAGTTGCATTGTATCCTTTGATGAAACACTTGCAGGTCTCTGGAACACCCAATTTCCCTGATAAAGTACACACTAAAAATACACAAGTTTAATTACTATTATTTATTCCTAAATTATAATGGCAATTTAATACATTGGTATAATTCAAAGGTGATCATTACATTATATTTTAACATCTCTATCTATCATTATTAAAAATACAAGAAATATTTCAATACTTCTGAAATATGCATATGTAAGTGATTAACTAGTATGAAACATTTTCTAAATCTTAAATATGCTATAATCAGTACAAAGACTTTTTCAGTGGAGGGTATTCTGCATTTTGTACTTGCTATATCGGAATTTAAGTCCTTTAGAGTGCCTGCATGTCTCTGGTCTGTTTGTATCTTTGTTAACAATGCATGTACAGTAGGAGAGATAAGTAAGGGATTACTAAAGGATTAAAGGAAAGCCTTTGGTTTATAGACACTCTGAACACTGCCTCTGCAGTTAATTTTTTGAATTTTTATATTTTGTCAGAAAGATAACAAGATACCATGCCTGTCTATTTCCTCCATCTAGACCAGCACCCTGTTTGTCTTCTGATTTCCTTAGAAAATGCTCTTTGATTGGCTATAGATTTTATAAAAATAAGTATACTCTTGAATTTCCCTTAGCAGCAGCTTTGATGCTGAAGAATTATGTTGGTTTCTTTTCTGCCTTGCTTTTGTTTGCATTGTAAATTCTAAAAGTACCTGGACCTGTGAAGTTTTCTTGTTTCAAGGGAATAAACTGCCATTTTCTGGTTAAATATCTAGCATCCATTGAGCTTGTGAATGCAGAGATAAAGACAGAGAAGCATGTAAACCTGTAATTCTGAATAGAGCCATCAAGCCTTCTGGTTGCTTGACCCGGAAATACCAATTCGCAGCTTGGGTGGGAACTGCACTTTCTCATGCTCCCTTTTCTCTGGCAAAGTTTGTTTCTAAAAATAGATTCACTTTTTCTCTCTGACAAATATGTGAGATGTATTAAAGGTATAAGCACATCTCATGCAACATTATACTAAGTATTCTACGTTCTCTCCAAAGCTTTTTGAAATCAACAAAATGGCTCCAACTTCTGAAGTTATTTTAGACACATATGTTTGCTCCTTGTCAACAGAGGTAATTTTATTTTTGTTTTCTTTATTTTCCTTATAACCATCCTGATTATATCATACTGACATCTGAATCATATATAGTAAATAACTGAGGTCATAATCAGAGATTTAATGTTTTAGCTGATAAATTAATATCATGGGTAAATTTGAGTCCCTACAGGGACCAATTTGATTTTTGTTGTTGCCAGAAACAGGAGCATGGATTCATAGAGGTACAAAACTGAACAGCACCAATTTAACACAGTGCTTATGATGTGTAGTGATCTAAGAAGACTTCCTTCAGGTACTGTATGTCATCATTCAACTGCTTGGGACTCACATTGATTATCTGAATAAGTGCCAGTCTTAGTAGAATTGGTTCTAATAAAATAGAAAACAATTGATAGGAAATTTTCTTTTAAGCATTGGGTACCCTTACAAGACTGTTGTCTCTACTTTGTATAGTAGTACTGTCATTGCTGCCACTGTATTACCATACGTTATGGAGAGTTCATAGTAAACCATGTGTTTCAAAGATCTGAGGTGCATTTCGTTTCATTTATTTCATTTCATTTCATTTCATTTCATTTCATTTCATTTCATTTCATTTCATTTCATTTCATTTCATTTCATTTCGTTTCATTTCAGTAAATTCTTACTTTTTGGTGATTTTCATAAATAAAAAACTCAGTAAGTGATCAGTGAAAGAGCTTGTAAAATTATGTATTATGAAATGCAAAATTTGTTACTCATGTAGAAGGACATCAAATGAAGCACCTACATTCTCATCTCACTAAGAGATATTAAGGAGCATAATTAACTTATTTTTCTACATTTTGCCTTTGGCATGTATACATAGTGCCCTGAACATAAGGCCTGAAATGCTTAGGATGTATTCCATCCTCTCTTCTTTCATCAGCTGTGACTCAGGGACATAAAGCTGCCAAATCAGACAAAAACATCTGAAGCTCTCCAGCCTGCAGCAGTAGCCTTTGTAGCAGAGAAAGGCAATAGCCAGGCCCCATACTGCTTCTGTGCTTAATCTCAGATAAGGCTGGAAAGGTGAGGAGGAAACCATGTGCAGCAAAGACAGGATATGACTCCACCATCAGGAGAGAGAAGTGAAAACTATAAAGACTCAAAAGGAAAAAAAAAAAAAAAATCATTTTGTCCTCATTAATCATTTAGACAACTGTACAGATCCACAAAAATATGCAAGCAAACCCACAGAGTGCTGATTGCAGCATTTGTTCTTTAATATTAACAACCATTGCTTTGCAAATTGGTTCCTCTGATATATTTCCCCATAAATAATCTGTTTAAAGCAAACATTAGATATACTCTATGGGTCGAGCTCCTCTATCTTTTTTTTTTGTATATCACTGTTGCACAAACGGTTTTGGATTGACAAAATAACATGCTACTATAAAACAAGCAGAAATGCCATCTCATAAATCACGATAGAAAGAAAGAGATTATCAAACAACTAAATAATGCAACCCACAGCAAAACATACCAGTAAATCATACAAACCAGGGTAAATTAGATAACAGTGTCCATACACAATTACACTGTTTGGCTCCCACGACAGCCTTTAAATGTGACATGTTATTTGACATGTATGCAATTAGGGCTTAAAATCAATTTTTTTCTATTCAATTTAAAATAAAAAAATGTGCCATTTCCAAATCAAATTCTACCTTTTTAGTCAAAATGGGCAAGATGTAGTATCAGGTTAACAGCAGCATCCCAGCAGCACAATGCAAACCAGTAAAGGTGAAAGACCAGATCCCAGGTCATTACTGCACTTTATTTACATTTGGTTATTATTCCAACTCTTTTTTTCACAGAACCTATTTTAAAACCAGGCTCAATTGAAAAGCAAAAACTCTAATGCACAATTATATTGATGACATGGAAAGTATCAAAGAGGGTTTAGCTTTTTACAGGTAGATTTGCACTATAGCACAGCTGTATCATCTCCAGCATGTGGTCCCATGGGAAAGTGAGTGAAGGGATACCCTGGTGCAGTGCTGAGCACAGAGCTGGGAGGAGGAACACTGCTGATGTGATGTTTCAAGGCTATGACAGTCACGTACCTACTCTGTCAATGTTCTTTCATCAGGAAACTCAGAGCAGCATTGCTTCCTTACCCAACTCAGAGAAGCATTAGAAGCCTTGACTGGTTTCAGGCAAAGTCTGAGCACTGAAGTCACTAGAAACATGCTCTGTCTTACGGCATCACTGGGTGACAATTGCCAGCCCAAACCCCAGTCTCCTCGTGCTTTTTGGCTACTCACTGACATCTGGGCACAACAAATGGCTCCAAGTCTTTAGGCTGACAGATAGGATGACTTAAAGTGGCCAAAAGGTCACAGAGGTGTGCAAGCATATGATCTAGGTTTCTGGCTTTCTCTTACTTCTACCTGTTCTCTCTTTCCAGCACTTCTCGCTGTCCTCAGGTTCACAGTCTGCTGCGTGGTCCTCCCAAAAGCACTCCTTTCCCTCCTCACAGCTGCTCCTCCTCCTTGTAACTCCACTTCTGCAACAACTGCCAAGGGAGAAAGTGGCAAAAACGCTTATAGAAGGAGGGAACTGGCAGTAGATTAGGCAGAAGAGAAACATGCAAAACGCAGGCACCTGCAAAAGTCCCTGAGCTGCAAGGGGTCGCACACCCAGTTTCAGCTACTCATCTCTGCGGAGATTATGTTCCTGGTTGTGGGGGCACATGAGGGCTACGCACAGGGTATATCAATGCTGTGCTGTGAGGAGCAGCAGGCTGAGGCACCAGCCAGTCCTAAGCAAGTTCAGTTTGATGCTACCTTGTGATGCCTTCCAAGAGATGGACTTGACACACAACTCTGGAGAAGACAGGCAGCTTTCATCTCAAATTCTTGATTTGTCTTTTGATTCACACACTTTTTCCTCACTTTTCCTCCCTAGGAGTCATTAATAGCGATTATCTTCCTTCTGCCTTCCCATTGTTTATCCAAAGCAGGTTTCCTGACAGGTGGACAGTGCTTACAGTTTGAGGACTCCATCTGAATCATTCTTGCATATTCGATGTCTTTCTCTTTCCTCCATGTTTTTGGCAAAGAAACAAAATCTTTCTGATCCCCAAAAGAGCAAGATGAAAAAATAAATAATGAAAATTTTCTTTTGAAAATGTACAGATACTTCCCTTATAGTTAGTTATACCTCATGAAGGTGATTTGTGCAGCAACTTCGTCATTTCTTGTGTTTTTTCTTGTAGAGGAAGAATTACTCAGAAATGCATGCTAATAATAGCTGTTAAATAATCAGGTGACCACTTAAAAACTATGAAAAACAAACTTATGATCTCATTTATGCATAAAACCTCTAAACTGATATGTAACCTGATGCTTTTAAGCCTTCTTTTTCCTCACAGTCTATTTGTTGTCCAGACAATTTTTTTTTTTTTTAAAGTAATAAGGAAACACTTTACAATTTCTGTACAAATTCTTTTCCAGGTCATCACAAAAAATGTGGCCCATGTGAAAAATCAAATATATCATATTGCACCTAAATACAGAATGCACCAAGAAGTGAAACAGCTGTACAAGATGGAATCCCAGGGAAAGGATAGTCATCACAAGTAAATAAAAATAATTTTTGTTGCCATTCACTATACCTTTCCTTTCTGTTTCTGTCTTGTCTTTAAATTGTAGGCTGTTGCATCAGGGACTGATTGCCTTTTATGCTAAGGTATGTAGCTCTTGCTTAATAAACACAAATAGATTAAGTGTGACTTATACGTGGCAACTCTTCACTCTTTTATTCCTGTAGAGATATCCTGTAGATAACTCCTGAAACAAACTCCTCCAAAATTATAGCTTTAATCATTACTGCACTTTATAGCAGTCTTACAACAAGGCTCCCTTCTGTGCACTATCCTGTTAGCATTAAATGCTGTGCTGTTGAATGAAGCTCAGAGATAAGATGAATTCCAGTGAGAAGTGCTAAATCAGATCTTCACTACCTATGCTTTAATTCTACATGCAATTAAAAAAATGCTGCCTTGTTAGTGAGAACTCATTCTGTAGTTTGTATGAGTTCCATCCAATACACTTGATATGCAAAGGGTAAACATTCTGGAAGGTTCTCATGTGCTGTTCATGACTCATGATGAATGCAAATATGTGCTATTCTAAATTACTTTTCTGGAAAATCAGAGAGGATTGAGAGCATGGTAGACATCCTTTGTGGCTGATTTTCCTGAATATAGAGGAAGCAATTCAGTCTTACTAGATTTTTGTTTATTTTCTTTTTGAGACCTGCTCATTTCAAAACCATGCAGAACCAAACTGTGCCTTAGTAAAGGCAGCAAAAACATCAGATATGTCTGTACTAGTCACAAGGGTGTGACAGGGAAGAGGATTTTCTCAGATTACCTGTTGCAGGGAAGGATACGGGCAGTGAACGGGAGAACACGGCTGCCCACAGCAGCACTTCTCCAGGTCGCTGACTTTAATTTTAGTTTTGCAAACGGCAGCACAGATAGGAGTTCGGCCGGCAGCATCTCCCGTCACAGGGACGCTTCGGCGCAACCCTTAACTCAGGGGTAGCATTTGGGAAATTTTATTTCCCTCCCCCTTTTCGCTCTCTCCCTGCTCCAGACGACAAAACCGGCAGGCGAGTGGAAAACACTCGGGGCAGCGCGGAGCGGGGCAGCCCCGCCACTCCCCACACCGCTGCCCGCTGGAAGCGGATCTGCAGGATTTCCCCGGGCTTCTGACCTCTCCTGAGCCTCGGGGGACTCGGGGCGCTTCGCAGCGGAGGGAGGTACCCATCTCGCTTCGGCGGAGGGCGGGGAGAGGCGGGAGCCGGCGGCCCGCTGCCTCACTGCGGGGTAAGGGCCCCCTCTGCTGCCTTCCGCCAGGAAACGAGTTTCCAGAGAAAATACACTTATTTCGGTCGGCGACGGCGCTCTTGGGCTCGGCGGTGTTTTAAGAGTGACTCCTAAAGCCTACGATGTCTCCTTGCTGGAGGGATGCCGAAAGGGCGGTTTAGTGTCTCTTCTGTCCAGCAAGGTTGAGGGGAGCAAAGAAGTGATTAGATCCCTTCATAAAGAGTTTTTCTACTGTGCCTGTTGCCACCTGGCTTGTTATATATGGTTGGACTCTATGATCCTGAGGGTCTGTTCCAACCAAAATGATTCTATGATACTACGTCACATAAGATAACAGGTCACTTTTCTCCCCCTTGCTGCTGCTACAGGTGCCTGAATGGGAAAACATGGTAGGACACTCCTCCCATGTAGGTAGTCCTTTATCTTAGCCAGTACCATAAAAAAGTGGGCTGATTTGCAGCCCTTATTTATAATGTTAACAGTAAGCCAATATACCATACAATCAATGCACAATCAATTTTCATATCTGGAAGCAGACAGAAGGGCAAAACTCAGCAGTCGTCTTCCTAGCCCACAGTGACACATGACCATGTGGCCGTTCTGCTCATAAAACACTCCTGGTGGATCACTCAAAAGATCAGGTCATCTACTTCATGTGTGAAGAAGGAGCAGTGATCTTACTACAGTAAGGAAATTCTTGGCCAGTCTGCCTCTCCTGTTGTGATTGTGACTGTACCTCCTTGCTTTGTTGTTGTTGTCCTCTCACAAGCTTATCTGCTTTCTCTCCCTTCCTGGGCATCTGGTTGCTCATTGCTGCAGGCAAGAAACCCAAAGAAAATTATACAAGAGCTCTGATAAGCTCTTACTAGGTATTGGAAATGCATCCACTTCTTACTTCTTGATTTTACCTCCTTGATGGCCAGCTGCCAACACCCTTTGCTGTAGGAAGGGTTAGGTTCAAAGACTGACAGGAAACAAAAGTGCATAATACCAAATAGCAGAAAAGTATCATCACCTAACAGATTACCCTCACCTTTCTGCCTCCCCATGGCTTACTCAAGATGTTCTCTGGCTTTTTTCAAGTGTTTAATTTAAGCTTGATGCATTCATAAAACTACAGTAAGCATAACAGGAGGGACAGCCTCATCTGAATAAAGGTAAGCTAAACAGGCTTGTGAAGGCTTCTGGTCAGTGCACAAGCAGTAGCAGAGCTGATGGCTTGTTGTGAGAGAAGTTGCTGCTACTCCTGTGTCTTTTTTAGGTAGCAATGAAAGAGAAAAGATATTTTGGATTGGATCAGCTGTAGTAAATGCTTGATTTATCATGTGCTAGTGTAAAAACCAGCCAAGCTTCTCCAAGCTGATTCCTCTATAAAAAGTGGACATGCGCTGATTATTCTGGCTAGCAGAAGAAATCAAACCAGGGAAACATCTTTTCCTCTACCTGACTTAAAAAGCTGTAGTGCTGCCTGAGAGAGGAATGGTCTTTTCCAAATAGTGGGTTTTCTCTGTCGTAGACAATAAAAACAATTTGCTTCTACTGACATCCTTTGTGCCTGTCATTTTGTGACAGGTTTGTCTCTATGTTTTGAAGTGCTATGATAAAGGTGTTAAATTTGAGTGGCATTTGTCTCTGGAAAAGGCTGGAGCAGAAGAGCAAATGTATCTCCAGCAGAGGCCAGTGGATATTTCAAAATAAAACAACTTCTTAAAATATATGCTAAATGCTGTTTCACACACCTGTGTAACCCTGTTTTTATATGTGCTCTCAGCATGCACTCACACTAGGCACAGGTATTCACATGTGGTACCACCCCTCAGTGCCTTGTTATTCTTCATTTCCCACTCCTCTCTGCCAATTTGTTTCTTTTTCTGCAGTTCTACTTCGCACTTTCTTTTCTGACACTGAGTTTTGTATTTGTCAGTGCATAAATAGAACCAGGATTGTAAAAATATTCTGCTTGGCATCAGAGCTTGGCAGTTCCAATCAATTAGGACCATTAGTCATGATGGGGTAGAGAAGGCAGCCCAGGCCCAGGGCGTATTGAATGTTCTCAGGGCCCAAAAATTCTCTTGGCAGCCCAGGAGCCAAGTGATTCAGTCTGCTTAAATTTCTCTTTTTTCCAGTGTGCTTGTGTGCTTGTTCTAGTGTGGTTTGCCTCATACTTCTGGGGTGAGTGGGTTCTTGAGAATTGTTTCTGCGATGCTGACATGCTGGTATGTACTTACCTTGGATCCTGAGTGTGAGCAGCACGGATAGGGGAGGAGTTTGACAGGTCTCTGGTGAACAATCCCTGTGGATGTGGATGGGCAGCCTGAGGCATATGATGGGAGTAGAGCTGAAGAAGGGTGCAGTTTCCTGCTGTTGTTACAATCAGTCTTCACAAAAGTAATGAAGATGGCACTTCTAGGTCAACTTCATCTGCAACCCTGCTCAGCTTCAACTGTGAAGCATGGTCCAGCCCAGTCAAACCATGGAGAAAAGCCCCACAGGAAACACATTAAAACTAAGAAACATTCATGGTGGTCCAGTCAACAGCTCATCCTTTCCCTCTGACTAATCACTGAACAATTCCTAGAGCTGATTTTAGGGACATGTAGTACACCAATGCCATGCCTGGTAAATTAGTAATAACTGTTCCTCGGCATTGTGATGACATCTACCACACAAGTGAATTACAGTCAATATAGCTCACATACATGTCTACTTCCATGTGTTCTACAGATTCAGTCACAAGGTAAAAAGGTGTTTCCAACAGCTACCTGTCTGCCAACAACTGGGGCAGCACATATGTACTTTACAACTTTACGTTATGTTAGTTCATCTCAGTTGTTGTATAGAGTGCAGGGAGAGACCAGGACCAAAAACAACTGCATTACCACTGCAGCTATGGATTCCTTGGTTTGTCTTGGCAGCAGATGCAACTTGTGAAACATAGGCTCAATTTCTCCATGTGGGCTGTCTGACCTGATATCAGCTCTAGCACCCAGCTTTCACAAATAGTTATGAATACCACAGACTGTCGTAGAGGCAAGGACAGAAGAGCTCAAATTCATCAGCTGGCTCAACACAGGCTGTAGTTTTGAATTGGTCATAGGCTATGGTGAATTAGAAAAAGAAAGCATTCTTTGTCCCAGCTCTGCCTATACGACAGTCAGTGGGTACCGGCATGTAGCAGAGACTGTAAACTGTACTCACAGAGTTGTCTGTATTACATAGACATAGTAATAGCTGATCTTTTCTGTCAGATCCTAAAATGTTAGTTTTGGAAAACCATTCTGCTGGAAATGGTGCTCTGGTTCCAGCAACAGTCTTATTTTGCAGAACTGATGCTTCAGACATTGTTCTTGTGGGCAGTTAGTCTCAAGCAACAAGGACAACCAGACATGGCCGTATCCTGATCTTTGCCGCTCCATTTCTCAGTCTGGTCATTTCAGGCAGCCCTTTTCCAGTTCTCAATACAGTTCCTAGGGTTTCCATTTCCAGGACTAAAATCGTAATCACAGGATCCAGACAACAGATTCAGATCACCTCTCAGATTAACCTAAATGGGATTCATGCTCCTGGTTGCGAACTGCAGTTTACCTTATAAGCACCTTTTGTTAAAATTCAGAACAGACTTATTCACTGGAGTCAGGTATTATTCCAGTTTTGCTTCTTGCCCAGAGTCCCCATGCTTTAAATGAACATTTTTTTCCACTGGTACTGCAAGACCTACTCTTACTTCTTTCCTCCTGTCAAGGAATTACACTTCGTGTCCCTGTGTTATGAGTATTCATGTTCTTTGTTAGCTTCTGCTTAAGCTTTGCTAAACCCTGGATTGCTTACTTGCCCAACAAATATATGGGTCTCATTTACCTTTTACAGTAACCAAACCTGAAATTATTGATTACCTGTTTCCTTCAGGGCATGTTGTTAAACTGCTTCACTTCCAAACCAGAGAAACTGCACAGACCAGAAAATCCCCCTGAAAATGTAAAAAGGTCAATGGTGCATTTGATGACATGAGTGCTTATGAAGCCACATAATTCATCATTTGTTACTACAGAACTTGTTCCTAGGGGGATTAACATTTGCCAATAAATATACCATATGCTGGTTTCTGTACGGAGATTTTTTAAGCTACCTTACTAAGTCATTAAGGATCTCCCATGACAACTAGGACTAAAATGGGCCAAACCCACCAGGGTTCCCTAGACCAGTGAAGCATGTGGGTTAAAGGATGAAGTCATGTCTCATTCGTGTACCAATTCTTCAGTGAGATGTTTACAATTAAATAGTTTGCTTGTGACTTTTCTTTTGGGAAGAAATATTACTCCTCTGTGAGGACATGGACTTAACCCTTCCTTCACTCCAGAAAGAGAGAAAAGGAGAAAGAAAACAGGTGAAGGTAAAGAACAATTTGTGCAGCAATGACTGACACAGTTTAGATTCCAACAAGGGCCATGGAAATCGAAGAAGGGTTATTAGCATTTTCCCATTAGTATGGAATTGGAAATTCTTTTTAAAATCAAAAGACCAAATGAAAGACGTATTTTGAAAGTGGGCCTCTCATAGTAAGGGCTCATGTGTTCCAGTTTCATGCTGTCACGGTCTTTCCTTAGAAAAGTTGCCTGATACTGCAGAGAGATAAAATGGGCTTTCCAGTGATGGCAGCAGGAAGCTCTGTGAGACAGACGCAGGCATGAGCTCACTCACGATCCATAGCAGTCTATACCAACCAGCTGAGACAACCTTTTTGCAGAGGGTGAAAAAGCATCAAATTGCTTCTTTGGATCTCAGCTATCTTCCTGACTCCCAATCCAAAACAGTTAATATCTCTGTTGCCTCCTATCAGCCTCTCCCATGTTATGCTCTGCCAGTAGATGAAACAATGACTCTTTAAAACACATAACCTGTCTTTGTGCATGCACAAGCTCAAGTGCTTACACAAAACCATGTTTGCTTTTGATATAAAAATATTATATATACATACCCAACACTGCATGTGGTGAACTAAAACCTAAATCTCATCACTGGTGACAAATTCTTTGAAGAACTAAGGACTGTGGACAGGTCCACAGCGTGTGAGAAACTCTGAGGATCTCAGGAGATGAAAGACGTTACTTAATTGTAAACACTGGGAAAATTTCCCGATATAGCTGAAAATTAATGACAAAATTCCCAAGGAACTTCTTTAGAAGGACTATTTGGCTTATATGACATAGTACAGATGGCTAAATTTTATCATGATGGATACAGTGTAAGTGACTAAATGAAAGAGGAAAAGAAACAATTAAATAAAAACAATAGTAGTGCATATTTTTTAAAGTGATCTTAAAATGAATACTCAAAGTAGGTGTAATGTTAGGCTTTTGCTGTCTTGAAGAACTTTTTGTCCCATTTAAATTTGTCTTTGCACTAATAGAGAGATTTCCTGAAGCAAACCATGTTACACTAGCACAGAAACTTCCAGTTCAGATTGTATTCAGATGAATGCAAGTACTACCAGTAAAAATATATATGGCTTCTTTTCTTTACCTACTATGCAGAATTCATGTAAGAACTAGCAGAAACTTGGCAAATCTGAGAGCAAATAGAACAACAGAAGGACAATATGTATCTGCTTATCTGTTTAAGCTTATTCATAAATGTAAAAAACTTTCAATAAAGCCAAACCCAAGCAACTAACAACGAGGTAATCCTGTTGGCCTGATCAGTCCAGAAATGGCATGATTTCAGTGCTGTAAAAGAAATGGTTCATAAACTGGTATATGGAATGCTTTTTCCAAACTAAGTTTCAAACATTTGCAATAGCCAAAATGAACCATGGCCAGAGCCATACTTGAAGGCACTCTTCTGAACAGAACAAAATGAGCTGTCTGAGTAACAGAATTCTTTTGCCTTCCCATGCTGTGGAAGCTGCTATGTTCTTTTTTTCTCTCCTATAGTTTAAATAACTCTTCATGTCAGGATGAAAGTTGTAGTGTACCTGGTAATTTAAAATGAGTGTTGTGTAAATGATTCATCCTTCCTGCAATCATGGGTGGTACACAGAAGAAATGATAGGTTTTAAGTGAGTGTGTTTTGAAATACAGTGTACCTGGGAGTCCAAATTATCTTGACAATTACAGAATTGTTTTGCTCTGAGACACATAAGGAGAATGACACTGAATGGGCTTTCATAAAAAAATATTGTCTGACAGCCTGACTACCTGCAAATCATTAAGTTGCCATTTTTTTCTTTCCTATCAATAAGCTAAGATACAGCACAGAATGAAGACATTTAGCCAGACAGAGTTAGCAATTCCAACTTCCTGAGAGCAAAGGATGTTGATTAGCTGTGATAGTTGCAGGAAACCATCTCATCCAGGTAATTATGATGCCTCTGAGATCTGCAGGTCTATTGCCTGGTACAGTACCATGATTTTTGGCTGCCAGATTTTTTTTTTCCAGACATGATTGCTACAGCCACTGCAGGTTTCTAAATCATTGTTTTGGCTGATGAAACAGGGAAGGCTTGAGTTCATTACCATAGGCTGATCTCACTGCTCTGCAGGTGTCAGGCCCTGGCACCCATGAAGAGATGATCTCTGATTTCTTTTCAGCCATGTTGTGACACCAGCTAATTACAAGCACTGTGGTTATAAAGGAAAATGAACTCCCCTTCCCTCCCTCCTCCCCCCAGTATTCTTGCCACTGAAATTTATATTATGATTATTAACAAATTTTGAAACAGTTAAATATGAATTTAGGCAGCCTTTTAAAACATCAACAGGTTTCCTCTGGCTTGAAGATGAATTCTCAAACATGATTTTATTTCTCTCTCAAGAAGGATGCACCCCAACCAAGCACATAGGCATGTGCTTCTGCGTTAATCTGGTGAAATCATTCACATTTGCATAAGTATTGAATGAATTTAGACTAAAAGAAAATGATTACTAGTGAGCCTGCCTTTGTTCAAAAATATTTTGTCCTTGGTTGATGCAAAGGTACTCTTCTCTCTCTCATCATATGCATGTCCACCCTAAGGAAAACAGAGCAGAACAGTGAAGTCTCATAATTATGCATATATATCACTGTTTTGGAAATTGTTATAATTTTGTGCTACCTTTATTTTGAGCATTGCTTGCCACTTTCAGAGCTATCCTGAAATGTTACACGCTCTGTCTCCCTCTGGTGATCAACGGGGCCACATGGCAGCGAGCATCTCTGTGCTGCCAGAGAACGTCTCCATGCTGCTGTGCTTTCTCTGTCACTGTAGTCTCTCTGTCACTCGTGTTCTACACACAGGACACCTTTCATTTTCCACTTAAAACTCAAATGATTGTATGCAAACAATGTCTGCATTCTTCCCCACAAACCTTATTATTCAGCAATTTGGTTCCTGCAATAATAATTTTGTCAACAGTTTGCTGAATTATGTTGCCATAATATTTTAATGCTAGAAGCTGAAGACCACGTTAAAAGGCTACGCTTTAAAACTTGGAGCATGCAGCACTTCAAGTGGCACAAAAAAAATCATATAGAATACAGAAACTAAAACTCTAAGGATAGTTGTTAATTGGATAGTTATACTACTGACTTATGATTTTGCATTTACTGGGTTTCAAATATAATTTCAATGCCCACAGTTTGAACTTAACTTCTAAAAATTTGTATGTAAAATCTTTCCAAACTTATGGTGAATCAAGTTCTAAATATATCATTAGAAAAATTTTGGCTCTTGAAAAGGCTTTTATGTGAAATATTTCCTAAACAGCTCCCTGGTGCCTTGCACAGCGTGCTTTCACTGCTTTGAAGTTACCATTATTCTGAACAAGCAGTGTTTGACTGACATATGTTCTGCTACAGAGATGCATATGAGGAGCACAAAAGGCCAGAGAAAACCTTTAACATGTAGCTGCCAAGTTATATCTTATACTCACCTTATATACATATATATACATTTACATATACATATAAAAGAATATCTGTCTGTCTATCCATCCATTCATTCATCTAGAGGACAAGGGAAAAATCATTCTCTGTTGGAAACAGACTTCTCCTGTTTCTAGTCCTCTGTTCTCTCTTCACTGTCAGAATAAATTCATTCTGTTCCAGTATATGACTTAACAGTCCGAGAGATGGTAACTTCCAACAGTTTGAAAGGATGCAGTTACAGGAGAAGCATGAAGTGGCCTCTTGACTACCAAGCACTTCTCTAAGAGACAGCAATGGAGGTGTCCAAGTGGCTTAGCTTCTCTGATTTTAGTCAACACCAAACTGTCTTTCCCTTAGTCTCTGCTACATATGGCCTGGTGCTCATTTTAAAAGCTGTTCAGAGTAGATCATAGACCTGTTAAACATTCGCAGATTCTGGCCTAAAAATGTTATGTTGATGTACAAATCTCTTCTCTCTTTGTATTGAAAAAGCCTGGAAAGGGATGAATAACAGCTCTCTAAAGATGCCTACTATTTTTACTGCGGCAAATTTCTTTACCAAGGGAAACCAGAAATTCAAAAAGAGTGAGAATCACTGCTTTTCCAGTAGTGGACTTTTATAAGTAAAACCATAATATAAATTGGAACATATATAAACATTTGATCCCCAGATCGATGTTTTGTCTATTTAACACTGCCTGGTGAAATATGTGCATATTTTACATTTGTTGCAGAAGTATAATAAAAAGCAAAGGAGGAGAATGCCTGGTTTTTTATTGCTACAACATAAAAAGGATTTTGTCCCTGTTTCTTTTACTCTGGACCCATTTGCAGCATTTGCTTAACTTGTTCGTATGAATACAGCAAAATCTTTCAGTGTGGATACCTACACTGGAATTCCTTTGTTAGTGTTCTTTGTATCCAGTACCTTTTAATGCTTTCAGTACTTTTTAAAGCACTTACCTTCAGTACTGTCAGTTTTGTGAAGACACAGCACAATTCTACTAAAAAGTGGCAAAGATTTGCTCCAGTGCTAACACTCGATGTCATTGGAAGACAATTTTCCATCATAGAATTAGAAAGGTTCATGAATATGGTTCACTGTTTTCTAACTACTTCACGCTATAAAGGGAAAATAGCTTCAGAAAAGTAGCTTAGGACAGGATACCTGAGAAGATATCAGGCAGACACTTTCAAGCCAGTAAGACATCCAAGTGACTTTAAGGTAAGAACAGTCAACACTTTGCACACAGCACTGCTTGTACATTTTTTAAAAGCAGTGGGGATCCAGAAAGCATTTGCTATATATTTTGGGAATACTTCTTTCTCCTGTTAAGATTTTATGAAGCCAAAGTAGAATTGTGAACTGTAACATCCTCTATAAGAGGTGTTCTAAAGGGTATTCTTATTACCAAGTGTCTCAGAATGTAATTAATACAAATGCAGCTGCTTCAGCCACTGTTTTGAGGTGTAAAACTTCACTCTACGATAAACTTTATCTCCTCTAGGAAAACTGTCGGGCATCATGTTCCGGGAAACAAAAGAACTTTGCTGAATTATTTATCTGTTCCTGCCCAGGCAAATAAAGGACCCAGAGCTACACAGATGTAACCAGCATAGGATCTCAGAATCACAGAATATCCCAAATTGGAAGGGACCTTTGAGGATTGAGCCTGACTCCTGTCCCTTCATAGAACAACCCCCAAATTCACACTATCTGTCTGAGGGCATTGTCCAGTTGCTTCTTAAATACTGTCAGTCTTGAGACCATGACTACCTTCCTGGGGAGCCTCTTTCAGTGCTCCACCACCCTCTGGGTGAAGAATCTTTTCTTTACTTAGCCTTCCATCAAGTCCTGCATCCATGTAATTTACAAAGATGTTGAAGAGCACTGGCCCTAAGATGGTTCTCTGTGGAACACTGCTCGTGGCTGGTTGCCAGCATGACATGACCCCGTTTAATACACCCCTTTGAGCCTGATCCATTAGCCCATTGCTTAACCACTGCGTATTGCAAAGTGAGACCTTCTTGAGCAACATCAGTGAATCAGCCCCTGACACCAGCAGTAAAGTGAGCAGTGCAGTGAGTGCTTTGCAGAACAAAGTACCCAAAAGAGCTTGCAGTACCTGTAATAGATTTACCCAATGACATCTTGTAAGTATTTCCTTCTGAAAAACAGGAAAAGGCTCCCCAACAGCATATTTTACACACGTGCTCTCTCAGTGCAGCTCTTGTCTTCTGCACAGGCCTTGTTCCCATTACTGATAAAGCGGGCAGTTGTGCAGGGCATCAGCATTTCCGCCACCTCTCAGATGTCAGGGCTGTGGGAATGACAGTGGCTATTGCTAGAGTGAGAGGCAGCAGTGCTTTTGGCAACAGCTATTGCTGAAGATGCAACTGTCCTGTTCTCTTTTCCTCCCAGAAGCTGACAGCAGCAGCAAGTCTGGCCTTCAAGAGTCCTTTGCCAGTGCACCATTATCATGCCAAGAACTCAACTCTTTATCATTGTGATGGCAAGAGTAACTTTTCCATGTGCTACTGGGAGAAGCTGCATTTATCTTGTTGATATCTCTGTGATGCTTTTTTATGCATATCTTGAGCAAGGAAGAGACAGAATCCACGTTAGAGCAACAGGGAAGGGAACCAAAGGCTAAGTACAGGACAGGGATCACTCCCAGGATTGACACTCTCTCATTCCACAGCTGCTCTCCTATCTTGCTTGTGCAGTGGTAACTTCTCTTCACCAAAATGGCACCTTTAGTTAATGCTGGAAGCTCTTCCTTTTAATTAAACTTTGACCGATCATTTAGCCTCAGTAAGTGATCTCTCCTCTGTTCTCCTGCACCACTACTGCATGTACAGTGAAATCTGAGGATTCTGTAAAACAACCTTTTCTTATAGTTTAGGAACCTCTCACCTACTGAAAACCGACCCTGCACTGGGCAAAATAATTTTATCTGGTTTCTTAATGGACCATAAATGTGCTTTAGAAGCTGCCACAATTTGGGTAAACATTTTCAGGGAAGCCTAAAGCTGTATCACTGTCCTGGTTTTGCCTGGGATAGAATTAATTTTTTTCTAGTAGCTGACGTAGAGCTGTGGTTTGGAATTAGTATGAAAATAACGTTGATGATGCAGTGATGTTTCAGTAGTGGCTAAACAGTCAAAGCCTTTTCAGCTTCTCACACCGTGCCAGGTGCACAAGAAGCTGGGAGGGGACACAGCCATGTAAGGTAACTCAAATTGGTCAAAGGGATATTCCATACCATATGATGTTATGTTGAGCATATATTTTGAGACAAGATAAAGGGAGGGATGTTGGGAGAGATGGCTTTGTCTTCCTAAGTAATCATTATGCATGATGAAGCCCAGCTGTCCCAGAGATGGCTGAACTCTTGCCTGCCCATGGGAAATGGTGAACGAATTCCTTGTTTTGCTTTGCTTGTGTGTACGGCGTTAGCTTTACCTATTAAACTGTCTTCATCTCGACTCCAGAGTTTTCCCACTTTTACTCTTCTAATTCTCTCGCCCATCTCACTGAGAGGGCCAGGGAGTGAGTGAGTGGCTGCATAGGACTGACTTAACAGCTGAGTTTAAACCATGGCAGTCATCTACTTGATTCCTTAGCAAACCTGTATGTGAATATTATTCGATAGTTGTTCTCAGATACTAAATGTCATATCATAGACCTCTGTCAGTGTTGTTGGTTGTCTTGGCAGTGCTATAAAAGCCACAAGTTGTAAAGACCTCAACAGCTTCTTAAGCTGATCCTGCCACAATTGAATAACGCACCCATTAAAGGAGAGCAGCCTGAAAGCGATCTCAAGAAGTCATGCAAGTTCAATCACCTGTCCCATGGCATTTCGGATGGTTGTTGCTGGCATGTCATTTCTGACATTTGTTTCTCCCACCTTTTTTTAAAATCCTCCAATTACGCCTCTCTCCCATTTTTCCCCGGGCTATTGATTTCAGTGCTATCATTACTTGTGAAAAGTTTTGCTAACACATAACCTTCATAACCTTCATCCTCTTTGTTACAGTTCTATATTCACTGTGACTTGTTTTACTTGTAGTAGACAATGTGCAGAACAAGGAGAGGCATTGATTTCCATCCTTCTTTTTAGTTGTGTAGTAGAAGACAGTTGTTTTTTGTCTTTTTTTTTTTATAGTAACTCCTTTTCAAAGTTTCTGCATGACTTTGTGCTTGTGCACTTTTGTGTGTAATTTTTTAATGTATTTCTAGGTTTGTTGTGTATATCCATAGCTGAGAAGAAAAATGTAAAGGTTGTCTTCTTCTGCTGTATTTCCATACGTCTATCTGTCTGCATACATATCCAGACATGTAAGTGTATGGCCAGGCCACAGCTTTTTGCATTGTGAACCTCCTGTGTTGGTCCCTATTCTGCAGTTTTTCAAGGTTCTACAGGTATCTGTATACCATCTACATGTTAGATTATGTTCATGTCTATACAGGAAGGAAGGTAAACACCTTTCAGACCTCTTCCCTTCCAGACCCGCATGATTTTGTCTTTTCTTGGAGCAGTATTGACAAAAGAGATAGGCAAAAGCTAGCTCTGTGTTCTAACAGCCTCAGGATTTCTTATCAGTTTCCAAACATACCCAGAATAATTATTTTCCTTCCTCCTGTGCACTGCTTGCCAGGAAGCACACTGGCAAAACACCTAGCATTTGGAGTGGGAAAGGAAGTGGCTGTGTAGACGTCAAGACAAAAAGTAACATTTTCTTCAGGAAACAGATGGCTTGAGCTAGTATTTATAGCTGTCCATATATGTTAGACAAAAGCAGCCCATGTTACAAAATTGGGAGTATCTGGAAAGTTGGTGATGCATTGTTAAAACTGTGCAAGGAGGGTGGATGGTGGATGCTGTGTATGTAGCACTCCTTTATTTGGAAGAGGTTGTGTGACGTATAAAGAACCTATCTGATTTCTCCTGGCTACAGTTTGTGTGCTTGGGTCAAAGTTACATAATGACTGGTCAATATAACAAGAAAAATGGGTATAAATGGCGGGCAGTATGTCTGGTGTATGCAAAAAGGTGATACAGTGGTGATATTGTGCAGAGGCAGAAGATGAACAACAGGTTATGCAATGTTTAGGCTTTTTCACTTGGATAATTTATACTCAACATAGTTCTGTGTTTGACAGACATTTTGGTTACAAGGCATGTGCTATACTTACTTCTTATGCACAGTTGCGTACTTACCTGCAACCCTAGAATGCATTTATGAACAGGGAAATGAGGTTATACAAAAGCTAATTATGTGGCAGGATATACCTGTGTACAGTTGATGTACAGTTAGAAAGACATTCATGAACTTACAATAGGAAATGCAATATAATTTGAGAAATTATTCCAACTATGTCATTGAGAAATAATTTAATGACAGACAATTAAGCCTTGTAGTTTGATGCTGCAAATACAGGGATTACATTTTTCACAGACCTTTCTGTCAATTTTTCATCAAGTAGGTTTTTAAAAGGTTAGGAAATATTTCAACAGCACTAGGAGCTGAATCTTAGTCTACATGCAGCCAAAAGTTGTTTCACTATGAGATCCATTAACTAATCCATTAATTTATACCTTGGATATGATGTGCAGGCATTTTTACGTTCGAGTGTGTTGCATGGCTGTGTTCTGACATTGCTGTAATGGTAGGTGGCAAAATATGCAACAAATCAGTTCTCAGAGAACATGTTTCTGAGACAGTTACCATTTTGTTATAAATAAGTGGATGCTGGAGTATCTTTTTACTGTTATGCTGTCAATCGTATTTTGTTATGCCATTGATTTTATGTCAGGTTGATGTTATGAAAAGGTTTTTGAATGACAGTTACAGTGAAATGAATATTAAATCTAAAGTGTTTGTCTAACTTGTCTCCATCTCCTTCATACACCAACTATGCTGACTCTAGTGATTCATTAGTAATCTACTAAACCAAGGTATTTACCCTCTGATATGGAGACTGAAAGGCAAATAAATAAAATATTACTAGAATGCTGCTCTACTAACGCAGGACAAAGCATAGCTCACCATCCTGCTGAATAAATGAAGTACCATAATTGCAGTTGTGATACTTCATGTATCCATATGCTGTCCATCTCAAATACATGAAACAAACAAATGAATCAGCCAACCATGAAAAAACAATGCTTCTAGCAAATTATTTTTGTTCTTGAAAAGAGGAGAGCCAGAGATTACATGGAATTATGAATTTAGTACTGCTCTCCAACACCCTATTTATCACCTTTGGTACAGAACCACAAGACAAACACTAAGAGGTCTTACTCTGTCACCTTTAGGGGTGACAGAACCTGAAAAGCCATTCTCTGTATCTGTGTTGTACACTGATATAGTTTAATTAAGACACACATTGGTTCTCTGACTTCTTTTGATCAGAAATTTCTGAATCGACAAGGAAGGAACTTTTCTGCCAAGGGCTGTAATCAAAAGGGTTAGTGCTCCTGTTATATGATGTCCAGTTAAAAGGTGTTTTTTGAAGATGTCTGCAGGAAAATCCTCAATCAGCACTTCTGTCTCTGGGAAATGTTTGTGTTTTGCTGACAGGAAGCCTGACTTAGACTCATGCCAGGAGGTATCTGCCTGGAGGATTATAAACAAAACAGGAATTATCACACCTGGATTCTATAGCTAAGGACACAAATATGCAGAGCACATGCTTCAGCCAGCTGAAGATCCCAGCATCAGCACTTCTCTAACAGGCATGACATCAGTGTGCCACGTGTAGGTATTGGGGCCCTAGGTAGGAAAGAAACAACAAATTAGGAATAATTAAATCAGTAGTTTATACAACATGAGTTCACCTTCTCCAGAGATAAAACTCTCCAGATACTACTTTTTATACTTAAATCAAGTTGGCCTCTCTTTTGCACTAGTTAGCCCTGAAACTGCCTTGTGACCCAATGTGCTCAAGAACTGTGGATAGCTATATGAACAGCACGTGTAGCTCTCACACAGCCCTCTCCAGCTGTATTCAGTTATCCAGTTATCCGGGATAGGAGTCTTCGACACAAGATCGATTACCTAGCAAATATCTTTAACCACAGAGCCTGAACATGCTCTGACATCCCAGTCCTATCTCATTGTGTAATCTCTATCACCCTGCAAAACTTGCATAGTTTGATTCACTGTGTGCTGTATGAGAATATACTTTGTAGAAATGCTACCCTGCAGAGAACAGGTGACTTCTAAATCCTCAGCCTCCGGAACAGACAATTTATTTCTTCCAGGATTTGACAACATTTACACCTTAGTGTGTTTGAAATCCTTTCACAGAAGTTCAGTTTTATCCCCTGCTTCAGCTAGATGCTACAGATAGCTAAGACAGACTTTACACATCTTCAGTCAGTTAAGATCACTCAGCAGGATTGCTGCTTCTGCAACTCACATGCCCGGAGTCAATATGCTTCACACTCTCAAAAATGCAAATTGTCAATTTGTTTTAAGCTCATCTACCAGACACAGGGTCTCTCCTTCTTGTGCTCTCTTTAAGCACTCTGGTAATTGCAGCACATGTGTCTCTTCTCACTTTGCATTCAGATTTTTCACATGCACACAGACGACATGAGGCCCAGTTAGAGGTATTGCTGTTCCTGGCACACAGATATTTTTGGAGGTTTGGTTGTTTCTTTAAACAACACAGCTCAGGTCAGCTAGAGTGCTACGTTTATTACTTTAGCTCAAAAATCAAAGTGTTGCCAAGTCACAGATAAGAACTGTGGAAATAAACTCAGTATTTCATTTCTGTGAGTGCATGCTTTTTTTATTATTATTATTTTTATTTATGGGGTGTTGTGTTTTTTTTTTTTTTTTCCTCTCCCTCCTGATCTCTCAGTTGGATTTACTTCATCCAGTAGTACTCTGTGGTTTTCCAAAGCCTATAAGCAGGGCACCTGGGACATTCAGTCATCTTGTTCCAGGGTGGCCATATGGCCAAGTGTGACATCACTCTGAAGAGTGACCAAAACAAAGACATTTATCTCACTTAATTAAAGGCGTCCAAATACTAAGTAACACTTACAAGACCTCTACTACCTCAGCTTCCCGCATAGTAGGACTGGTACTCCTGTAAATATCTGTAATTTGTAGGATGAATCACATTCACTAAGTCCCTCTCTCGTCTCACTGATGAGAAAGGAAGACAAATAGTTAAGATAAACAAAGCAATAACCAGGGAAGATCAACTGCATAGAAGGGAACTACATTGTACTCAAACAAAATCCTCTTATGTGTCCACATTATTTACTTATTAGCTCTGTAATTGCAGTAATTTAATTGGCATAATCTAGTAATTTTTTATGTCCCTGCTCACTGCAGGAAAGTTGGAAATAGATGATCTTTAAATGTCCCTTCCAGTCCAAACCACTCTATGATTCTGATTCCCTTTGTGATAAAAAACTCTTTGGCAAACTTCTTATGACTTCCCTGTGTTATATTAGAACCATCAGTAAAATAAATTCTCGTGTATTTGGATCCTTCTCATGAAATTGTAGCAGTCTTCAATCAGAAATAGATCAATAGAATAAAAATAAAGCAGATATATACATAGATATCTGATATAAATAAATGTGTCAGGTAAAGATTGCCTAGCAGTTTGCTTTTGGATGTCGTGCTGTATGACACATTTGCACAGTGTACTCCTAGTTTACCAGAAATGAAGTGAATTCTGTTAGAGATCACAATTTCTCTGAAAGGTTCCAAGAACATTCAATAGGAGGATCATGACAGCTTTGAGAGAACATGCACTGGGTCTTAGCATATTACTCAGTAATTCAAATGGAGCTGAGCACATTGCCAGTGTTCGGCAAGTAACAATAAATGGTAATTTAAAATTGCTTTTATTTTTTCTTTTCATTTCTACACATTTTGAAGCTCAAAAGGGACCTCTAAACATCAAAGTAATTCTTGATTCAACTGCTTGATTGAACTGAAATCCTGGTACTGGACATTGTCTCATTATCAAATGAACACTGAAAAGACCAACAAAACTCTTAAAGCTTAAAAGATGGAACAGTGAAGTATGAGAAGTATCTGCACCCAGTGTGTCCTATTAACACCATTTTTATTTCCTTTTTACAAAAAATAGAAATAACAACAGACAAAACATACTCAAAAAAATCAATGCTTTTGCCTTGGTCTCTTTGAGGAGCTTGAGCAGGCAGAGTCCTAGCTGAAACTTTGACAGTATATGCCATTGACAAAGGGAAATAAAGACAATATATCCATGCAAGACACAAAGTACAAAATGTGTTCTGTGGCCCAACAAACATTTTGGAGGTTGCCTGTGTCATAACAATTTTCAAATTGTTACTTTTGTTCACCCATGCTTTTACACAGCACAGCTTACAAACAAGTTACATATACACATATATCATAAAAAAGTTTTGTATATGGTCTAACTGCTACAAATTAAGGCATCCTAACAGCTGTTGATTTGCTGGTGAGGGGTATGTCTCATATTAGTGTTTCAAAAGGATATATTTCATGTATTTAAAACAAAGTGAGACATCATGATATGTGGTTTAGAGGAAGAGTTCCTGCAGCTCTGGCTCTTCAGCACTCTTTTGACGGTCGGATTTCCAGCTTTTCCTATTGATGTCATCATGCCTGCAGAGAAAAAGAAACAAGTTACGATAACACTAACAATATAGAGGGATTTGTCTTGTGTTTGTTTACTCTGTTTAATTCTATTTGCAAGTATTGAACTTTGAATTGATCTCTCTGGGCTTATTGCTCTAGGCATGTACTACTAAAAATGCTTTTTAATATTTTGGATTATTACTGACTCTCTTGTAGGTCCTATTCTGAAATAAAAAACCTTGAAACCAATTGGACAACAAGGAGGTTTTTTGAGTCACAACATTACTTAGTACACTGTCACAATGTTCTCGTAATAATGGATGGAATGTCCAAAAGTTCTTTGATCTTCAGGGGAAAGTACGATAGTGATAAAAAGATTCAACAACCATCATTAGAGGTGTAGCCTGTTTCTAATTCTACCTGTAAAGAAATCATCTAGTCCTTGTTAATAATTATCAGGGAGAAATAAACATTTTCAGAAGGTGATTCATTGGACTTGCTTTATGTGTCTGCTTGAACAGAAGATGGTGGCAAAAAGCTATAAGAAAAATGGCAAATAGTAGTTCTCTTTATGACATGAGGCCTGTAACTTTTTACACTGTAATTCAGGTAAAATCTCAATTCAAATCAATAAGATTTTATTAGGTACGTAGATAAGGATAATTTCCTTATAGTATCTTCACTTCCACATTAGGTAAACCTAAAAAAAAAAAAAAATAAAGTATATCTATTGTGTATGAGACTCAAATAATAGCTTGACAATTAAAGCAGAAAAATTAGACACTAAATATTTGTAACACTCATTTTCTTCACTTCCTATCATATGTCCTTGTTCTAAATTCCCAGTATGTCCCCCCTCTCTTCATTTGACCTTCCAGCTGAGGGATTTTTGATTAAGCACCAAGCTCACAGCAACTTTCAAACAGGTTAAAAGGTTCATTTTTAATTATTACTGCTGAACAGTAAAACTCCTACAATACAATCATGACTAGCAGGTTTGTTGCTGCAAAGGACAAATACTAGCAGGAGGTTAAAAAGCCGCAGCAAAGGGCAACAGCATGTGCAGAAAAGTTTTCCTCAAACTAACGTACTTGTAAGCCTGATTCTTGTAAACCGGAATAGCTTTATTCCAGTCTGCAATCACCAAAGAGCCAAATATCCCCAAGAGACTGATACTTAGGATGCTTAGTTAACCCTCTTGTTACTTCAGGATTTAACAGATGCTGACCTTCTCAGGGACCACAGTTGTGGGTCCTAATAAGAGGGCAGGAGGCATCATATTATTTTAAAGTCCCCTTCAATCAACTAGAAAGAAAAAAACAAAGGAAGAGACATAGAATTGCCCTAGGGGAGGTAGAATTCGTAGGACTATGTTTGAGGAGGTAAAAGAGGAGCACCTTACTCTTTGCCAATAATTACTTTTTGGCACTTTACATGCTTTACAGTTATCAACAGTATGTTTACTGTTAACCGTGGAGCTTTATTAAAGGATGCTTTCTGAAGCCAAGATAATTCGCATCAATCAACTACTGTATTAGCTTAGACTTACAGAGCTGAAAGGCCCTTTGGCTGAGTTGCACATGTAGAGATTCACTAGGCACTCCAGAGGTCTTACTTTGCAGCTCTGCAGTCGCATTGTCATCTCAAAAATTTTTAGCTAATGCAGATGTCTCTAGCTGACAGTGCTGAACAGACATGCCTTTTACAACTATGTCTGCTGACCTAAAGGAAATGTGTTACCAATATTACCAATTACTAACCAAATTTCTTGTATCTTCTGGTGCGTGCATCACCATAGAAATATTAAACATTCCCTCACACAACAGGCACTCATATATGTTCATAACAGTTCACAAAAGAACAACTGTGAATTGTCTGGGATAAGACCTATATTACTTACATATTGATTTTATACTCTACTAGTTTGCCTAGTGACTATTTTATTAGACATACAGATAACCATCCTTTTTCTACAGTATATATTTGAAGTTGTAATTTATCCAGCATTAGGTCTGGCAGTGGGATATCTGTGAGGTTAGTCCCACTTAACTATTTTAGAAGCATGCCCAGTTTACTAGCTAACAGAAACCTGATGGTAGATTCTGCTGACTGCCCCTGACATATGAAGCAATTTTTGCTGTTGATAGCTGCAGCTAATAGAGGGGTTTGTATTGATATGGTGAGTTAGTGCTTACTTTAATGTACTGCAGATCTCAGATGATTTAAAGTGTGGGAAAGAACTGTCTATTGGCATACATGTAATATGGAAAAAGTGCAAGCATTTCCTTGAAGCTGTAATACGCAAGAAACTAGCCTATCCTACTGAAAGTGAAAAAAATACCCCAACCCATTCTGTGTATATAGAATTTACTTTAAGGCCTTAAGGAAAACAGTGTGTATCGAATTTTAAAAGGACACTAGAAAATGTAATACAATCCTCTGCTATCAAGCTGTGGCCAATTTGAAAAAGTAAAGTACAAAGCCTTGACATAGTTGGATATTTTGAATGAAAAAAAAATAAAGCAAATTAAATAAACAGAAGCTGAAGAAAAATAAGCTGGAAATGGGTGGACAGGAATGTTGTCTGAAGGTAGATTTTGTATAATGACTTCAGATTCCAGAAGATGCTACAATCTACAAAGGTTTAAAAACTAAAGACTGTACTGTTTCCCAGAAAGGTAATTTTCCAAAATAGCTCTGAAATGGTAATTACAAAGTCTCTCCAGATCATCCAGGGAAAATTCAGACTGTGTCCAGGGGCTTGTAGTGCACATGATGGTGACATTCTTCTATTATTTAAACTTTAGATGCTAAAGAGCAGCATGCAGGCACCCATTTTGCCATTCAAAAATTCCAACATGTGCTAAAACGCATCATGAAGGCTGGCTTAGAAGCTGTAAGAGCCTTTAGGTCTGTGTTCTGATCTGGGAAAAGCACAATACATCTGCTACTCTTATGTGATTTTTGGAAATCACATGCCACAGATTGGCACGCAATTTGTCCACTTCTGTCTAACCTGTGGGTACAATAACAGCCTCTTCAAGCTGTGCCCCTAGTACACTCTGCTCCTTGATTCCTACTCTTTGATTTTCCACATGCCCATGGCCATGGGGACAGATTCAGGACTTGGTGCCTGGACCAGCAGTGTGTAGAGGGATAGCCAAGAGTTCAGGTCAAACTTCACCCTCCCAGCAGGTGACTCTGCAGCTCTCCAGTGGCAGTCAGACCTTCCCCGTTTCTTGCTAATTTTGAGGAAATGCCATGCTGCCAGGGATTTCTCACACAAGAGCATTTACACAAGGCAATACTGAATTACAACAACTGGGTACGTCTGGGAGGTGGCTCAAACATAAGGATGAAATTAATGTTTTTTTATTACTTGGTGGTCTGGACAGGCAGCTGAGTGTTTTGACTGGAGGCTGCCCACTGATGATCCCTCAAACTGCTGCTGTGCAGTTCTCTACACTGGAATTTCCCTCTTTGCTTTCAGGAGAGAATGAAACCCCTCGGAAACCTTACAGTTCTGTTCCTGGTTTGACATATACTGTGACAATGACTTAGAACAAGACTTCCATTTCCATCATGGAAATTGAGTTTTTAAATATGGGAAGGTCTTGGCATCAGAAAACAATTGAGCAAAAAAAGTTTTTAGACATTTAGAAAAGACTAACTTCAAGGCAATTTAGGCTTATGAACTGCAGAATGACTAATTTATAATTTTCCCAGAAGGATCTTCAAACGTATAATTTTCATGTGAATAGCAATCATTTCCAGGCATAATGAAATGAAAGGATTGATATCTCAGTTTAACAGAAAAAAAATAAACACCTTAACAAAAATTTGTGAGTGTTAAGAGTTAAAATAAAAATGACAAGTATTGTTTTAGAAAGCATTCGCTTATAAAATAAACACACATTTTTTCAAATGTTGTTTTTTCTAATATGTCTTAATGGACTCTGAGGGACTGGTCTCTATCTGCCTGAATAGTCCTGATGCAACACATCTAAATTAAGAAGTTTGAGCACAGTTACAGTTATCAGGCTTTAAAAAAAAAATTTAACTCCAAAGTCTGAGGGAAAGTATGAAAAATGTGTGAAAAAAGGAGAGCGCTAGACTTGAAGTACAGCATTCTGCCCCATGTTCTCTGTACTCTCCATTTAGAGATGAACTGTGGTCTTTTTGGTCTCCTCATGAAAGGAAATTTAATTTCCATTCTCATCTGGTATTTGACTTTCATTCAGCAAAGGCTCAATACTAAGCCGAAGTGTGCTATGCTCCCTGGTGGATTTATGAGTATGTATATTTCGTATACTTGCTTGGAACTGAAATCCTGTAGCCAGTTCAATGGTGACATCAGCAGAAATCCATCATAAATTTCTGCTTTTCTAGGAATTTAGATGTTAATCTATTTCCCTTCTTGTGAATCAATCAGTTCCAGTATTTCAGTTGTGAATAAAGTTAGCAAATACATGCAATTTGAGAAAACAAAGCAACAGAGATACTAAACACCACCATGCATAAGCACATACCATGCATAATTACACAGAAGTTCTTCATTCAGTGTGCTAGAGGAAAGACTGGTACAGCTGAAGTAAGGACCCTAAGGAAGTACAACATTGTACCAGTTAAAAACATGTACTGAGCTTATCACATGCATAAGTCTACCAAAACATGCAGTCAAACAGCCACAACAACATTTTAGCATTTCTTTTTGAGTTAGTATATGAGGCTGAATCTGTTACCTTTTGAGATGTGTGCTGTGGTCCTTTGCATTGGTATAAAAATATATTCTTTCCACAATTTTGGTGTTCTCAACAATAACATGCAAACCTGGCCTTTTCACAGACGACATGTGTTTTACAGTACAAGCATGCAAGTGTCAGTACTGTTAGAATTACCTCATTCAGCTCTTCAAATTTCTAGGGAACTATGAAAACTGCTCATGACCTTGCAATCTATCAGAACATCTGAACATCTTTCCTTCTGGCACTATAAAATCTGGATCACTCTTTTGAAAAATAATTGCCACCGTGTTATTTTTATGTTAAACTAGCAGTTCAAATAGATGGTGCATGTCTTCAAAGGTTCAGATCAGTAGTTCATACTACGATTCTGAATAAACTTTAATAAATTCAGACCCACTTCAATTTAGCCTATTAGGTGTCCTTTGAATTTTTCATTTCACTTCACATTCTGTTGTAGCACTAGTCTTCTAGCAGTGCCCACTAATATGGACTGCTAACTGTTTCTCAGTTCCCTCTTTCCACTGTTTCTTTTCCATACTCATTTTGCCTCCTCCATGCCTAAATTTTTCCTGTGTTTTTCTCCTATTACCTTGTCATACTTTTTACAGCATATAATTCACTGTTTCTCCTCCTCCTCCTCTTGGCCTGCTTTATGTTCCTTTTTTCATCTTGAAATTATTCTTTTGCCTCATGTCCTTCCATCGACCCCTTCTCTCCCACCTTGTCTTTCACAGAGGATTAAATCATCTACCATTCCCTCTCACTCAACTGTTTATTGTATCTCCAGATGCTCACACTTGTCCTCTCTGCTTCACAAACAATGCATTTCCTACCTCTGCCTCTTTCATTCAATAGCTCTTCCTTTCTCTTGGAAGATACATTTATTCACAGTATTTTCTCCTTTCTTTTGAACGAAAGAGCTAGTCTCCTAACTTGAGACATGCCTCTTTCTGTTGGGATCCAGAAAGGGCACCCTGTTGACCACAGAGAGGGGGCGATCTAGATCCAGTACATTTTGTTACAGACCAACCATATGCTCTGCCAGGGGAAGACTCTATGCGATGAGGAGAGGGTGGGCAAAGAAGGCTGGCTACTGACAGCTTCAACACCTAAGGGATGGTTGTAGCTCCCACAGAAGCAGGAAGTATCATTTCTGCTATTTTTACTCTTTAGATTCTACCACTTATTTTTATCCTGTTGGACTCATCAGTCTTGGCTATAAGACAAGACAGGGCTAGTCCTTCAGTTATTTACTCCTCAGAAATCCCATGGATTCAAGTGTGACATTCTCACTGTACAACTTGTCAGTCAGAGCAACATGAAACATAATTTCCAGGTGAATCATGTCTCTGTGGAAAGCTTTCAACACAGAACATGTGAACCATGTACACTGAGAGTACAGTCTGTATGCAGGTAATATCTGCCACCCCTTCCAAAATTAAAACAGTGGATGGGCTTTCTACAGGTCGCATACAGTAAAGTATTTGTGTGCGTCATTTTGCTATAGAGAGGCAGGAAGAAGAGGCTGTCAAACTTATTCATTACTTAGACAGACAAGAGGAAAAAAAAAGGCCCTTCCTCCTTTCAGTGCACTCACTGGCTTGTTTCTTCCTTTTGTGACAGCTGCTGGATTTCCCTTGCTGTCTGCTGTCTTCCTTCCCAATGAGGTAAAAGGCAGCGTCGATGAGGTTTTGATCAGGTTCACTGTTTGACAGTTGTTGTTGTTATTTTGGTTGCCACTCAGGGTCTCCATTATGGACCGAAAGGTACCAAAAGGCCTTTTCAGCTGATCCCCTGCAGGCTCCCCAGAGACAGGTGGAGCCCGTATGAGCCCTTTGCCCCGGTCTTTATCCTTTTCCTCATTTAGTTCTGACTCTGCTAGCTCCACCTGCACGACAGGCTCCTCAAAAGTTACTCGGAGTTTCAAATTTTGGGAGGTTCTGCGCTTTGAAGATGGAGACTTGAGAGCACTCTTAGGGCTGGTGGCAACCTTTAGAGCGGTGGCACCATCCATACTGGACGAAGAGTTGTCTCCACAAAACTGGCTCTGAGGTACAGTACCAGACTGATACAGGGTTTCATTATCTGGGTCGCTACTCTCTGAAGTTGGGGAAGGACTGTGGCCATCCACAGACTTGGAGGCCCTGATACCAAAAGGGAAGCGGCGTCCTGCTGCAGAAGTATGTTTCTTAATCATCACGTGCAAACTCTCTGTGCTCTCAACACTCTCCACTATGGGCTGAGGCCTTGGTTTGTCAGTTCTTTTCATGGGAGTGTTCTTGTGGTCCTCGGAATTAGCTGAGTCTGTGTCAGACTCGCTGAGTGACCTCTGCATCAGTTGCCTCAGTCTGGCTAACTTCAGCTCCCTTTTCTCTGGCAAAATCTTCTTCACGTTCTTGGAGGATGCATGAACATCCTGAAATTCCAAAGTCAGCTTTTCCTGCATGCAGACATTTTCAGAGATTTCCTTCCCCAACAACTGGCGCAAGATTTTATCTGAGTCCTCAACTTTTATCTTGCCTCGAGTACGACTAGAAGTTCCCAAGCTGCCAAGAATCTGAATCCCATCTTGGGTGTTCAATTTACTTCTTGGTGGAGACAATTCATCTGCTTCAGATGGTTTCCACTGGGGTTTGCCAGAAGCAGGAGATGATGGTGAACTTAAAGAAAAAAAGAGGAGGAAATACCACAGCAAAATTAATGCACATATAAAATGTGAAACTGCCATTTCCAGTGTACATGTCTGTCTCAGGTTATTGTTAATTTTCCTCTTCATCACTACTCAGATGGAATTCATTATGACATATTATGCCACAACAAAGATTACACAGAGGAGGATGTAATGTTACTTCCACTCCTAATTAGGATTTGAGTCTCTTCACTTTCTTTTACAAAGAAATCTCCTTAAAATCGAAACTTAGAATAGTTATTTCAATGTCAAAGATGACTTTCTGAGGAAAACTTCAGAGAAACTACTGTTTCCTATTTGTGGGAGTCGACATGTTTTAAAGGGCAAAAAACCCCGCAAGGCAAAGTACCTACTATATAAGTCACATCATAATACAAAAGTAGCTTATTCTAAATAATGCAGAAGTACCAGCTCTCTGCACAGCAATGATTTCATAAATCTAAACTTCATCTGGTATTAATAATGGTCATATAAGACCTCATAAGAAACAGGGTCATTTGCACTCAAAACCTTTTCAGATATGAAATACTGAAAACCATGAGAAAGGTGATGTGAATTTATTTCAATACTATTAGAATAATAAATTAAATTTAGAACTCCAAATGTTATACAGCGAGGAAACAGCAATTTCCAGTAAGTCCGATTTGCAAGGAACGTAAATTTCAGAGATTGTTTATTTCCCCATGACTTATGTCAGAGCTCAAAGTAATCCACATTATTACTTTAAATGACATCTTCCCTAAGAAAGAGCAAAGTGACAAAATTAAGGTTAGTGTCAGGCAGTGAATTAATTTTTTTTTTCTGCAAGCAACTTTTACTCTGATGAGTCTATATAGTCTATACAGTTCTCACAGTGTTCAAAATTCACATGCCTCATCTTCAATTCATTTTGTGCTTTTTCTTCGGTGGCAAATGGAAATGGACACTGCAGAATATGCATATATCTACAACAGGCATTTCTAGTAAGAGGGATAGGTTCTCTAAGATGTGCTACTGGCTTCTTGGAGGATGATAATATCCACAGGTGAGTTCTAACTGGAAAGGAAAGTAGTAGCCAGCTATGAAACAAAATTTTAAATAACAGACCATCATTTTTAGAGTGGCTTACTTAACTAAGAAGATGGTGAAACCTACCCTTTTACAGGAATAATGAATGATAAGAGATCTGCTCTCACCTGATCTTATCTGATACTGAAAATAAAACAGTCCTAGTGCTCACTAGTACTCAGATGCAAGACCACTTGGAAAGACCAGTCAGCAAAAATCACAGAATGCAAATGAGCTGTAAGACAGTGTTTGGTCCCTTTGTTCCTGTTAAGCTGGCAGACAGGGACCATAACTCTAAAAAAAAAAAAGGACAAAACAACTCTTTCCAGCATGGTTTTTTACTTCAATAAGAGTTTGAAGTTTATAGCAATTTTCTAGCTGAAGTTTCTTTACACAAATGCATCTTCACTCCCAAAGTCTTTGTTATTTACTTCTGTAACTATTCATACTTGTCTGAAACACTGACACATGAAATGCAGGGACATGGAGCACCTGTCCAGAAAAGAGTTCGAGATTCTCTGAGAATGGAAAAAAGCGCTCACTGATCCTATGAGTTCTTACTTGATGATCCAAAGCTCTGAGCATCAATGCCTGCAAAAGCGCTTATGCTGGCTTGACAATTGAACACATATGTAGCTCCCTAACAACTCTGAAAACAAAGGAGAAGCACCGTATATGTCTTCCAGAGAGGAAAACTGAATTATAAGGTAAAGATAAACCAAGTCCTATTTGCATGTGAATTACTTAATTACTTTTAAAATCTTCTTCAGATTGCTATTAGAGAGATGTTGTGTGCTTGCTTGACTTCCATTCACCACACTGGAAGCCTATGGCAGAAGTCAGAGAGATATGTTAGCAGACTCCAGATTCAGTTCTCTGCCTTCACTTTCCTCTTCTTTAATGTTACAGTTTGTGTCTACTTCTGGGACTTCTGACAGGATCTGTAAACAATACATAGAATTTCTGGAGTTTTGACTTTTTATACAAGCTACCGTAGGTAAAATATTTAATAAGGGTATAGAGCCTTATTAATCTGAAGGCAGGTAACTGGCTTTATGAATTATTGCTGGCAGTAATGCATGGTGGACTACCACAAGGTCAAACTTTACAACTTTCTTAGGGGTTTCTAGGATCCTCTGCTATTCATCTAACACAAAATATACTTTATTCCACTGTAAATCCGATTTTCACTTTGTTGGGAAACAGGGACTATTCATTTCATACTCAAAATTTCCAATATTATTACAACATTAAACACTGTCAAATTCCAGAAGCTCAGCTTCAAGACCATGATGTAAAAAACCACATTTACTTTACAGAATGCATCTATGATTTAGACAGATCACAGTTTATCCTGATAACTGATGTACCATGAAACTGCAAATTCAGGTTGCAGCACAATTCGAATCACCTTACCTCGGGGATGTGGGCAGTGACTTTCCCTCTGACCGCTGGGCTTCTAGAAGTTGCTGGAGTTGGTTCTGTAGCGTCACACGTTCCACTGTCTGCCTGCACGAAAATGTAAAACTGGTTACCATGGAATGTAAAACTCAGCATCAGTAAGCTACAGGATAACTGATACTACCCGTTCAATTTTGCATACAAAAACAAGTCCTCTTCACCTAAACTTTACATAATAAATGAAAAAATAAATCACAAATAATAGCATAAACAGAGAGTTTGTACTTATCTCTGAATCTCTGTGGACATTTTGTGATCACTGTACAAGATCAACTGAGAGATGCTTACTTGTCAGACATTATTTATTATACTTCATATAAGGACACATGTAGGGTCATAAGCAGCAGTTCACTGAAAGTGAGTGACTCACAGAAAACAAGTCTAGAAACAAAGATATGGCAGAGCAAACTTAGGACCACTTGGTTGTTACTTGTTTGTGTAAAGGAAGAGGAAAGTGACAGATTAAGAAGTCACGTTCTACATTTGATGGCTGTCTTTTATTCAGCTAAATAATCGCTCTCTCCTTTTCTATCTGCAAATGAATTCAAAGAGAAGCCTTTGCCGACTGGAAAGAGCTGGTCTAATCCTCTTCACCTGAAAGATGGAGCTAATTATGACCTCTATGTTTTCATAAAATAATACTGAAAAACCACATCTGTTTGCTGCTCAACCTTACCAAAGACCCTACCTGTGCTCTGTACCCACCTTATACTCAGTAGTGCTGTACCTACTGCGGTCTATCACTTTCAGTGTCATGCTGTGATCTACACTGCTTCATAAATAACTCTAGAGACCAATTTTTAAAAAATTGTAATAGTAGATATGGATCATTAGTAATATGAAAGTGACATCCGTACTAGAAACATAGAACACAATCTCTGCTGTCCTGCAACATACTTGATTCCATAGCAAGAACTCACTTGAACAAGATAACCTGCAAACCTTCCAGTAGTTATACGAAAATGAAGGAATAGATCAATTTACCACTTAAGGTTCTCCCTCTCATGGCTCCCATCCAATTTTCACCTTCCATTCTAACATCAAAACACCCCTTTAGCTTGTCGACCACCAAAGACAACATTCAATCTTGTTTAGTGACCTGCGAGTTCCGGTGTGTCTGAACACCACATTACAGCATTATTGGGAAACTACTAGAAAACAAGAGACTTAAAACTTTTTGTTATTGTACATATACTATCTTTCACCTGGAATACAATTAGTACATTTGTTTTTATTTGCTGGTGCTGATCAAACTACCATGTGAAAATGACTTTTTATCTGCTTCTTCCAGGCTCCGCTTCTGTTGCTGTAGAAGTATATATGTTTTTAGTACTTTCATTCTTGTTGGATCTGCAGAAATAATACAGTTTTTCACGAGTGAGCTGGACGATTTCCTAGCATGCATGCCATCAGCAGAAAAGTTAGCTGAGTTCCAAATGCAGTCTTTATGACTGGCAATGTCAAAGCCAGAAAGAATCCAGATGACTTTTTGGACTGGGGTTGCATTTGCAGGGCTGGCAGAAAACAAACATTTTACTTTCAAAATATCAGAGTGGACCTGAAGAGTGCTACAGAAATAAAGGTGGGATCTTGACATACTGCCTTGACATCCCATTTTACAATACAACTGTGTTTTATGTAGATACTTCCTTTAATTTTCCATCTTCCTTCCTCTTGCCTACACACTTCCTTAGACTATTTTAAAATTATTCCTATCATCTGTCAACATTGGCTTACCTTGCAACTCCTAAGATAGTCTCTTTTAAGAGCCAGGGAAATTTTCATTTGAGATTAGATTGTGATGCAATTTATCTGCATTATTTGCCTTTTATGCTCCCTTCAAGTTCTGTTTCTAAACATCTAAATAATGTACCTAACAGCTTCTTATTCTTTTAGCTTTTATGTAAATCTCTGACACCTCTTCTGCTGAGTTAATCTTGTTATTCCACTCACACATTTTATTGTGCTAAAAGAATGACAGTTTCTTCTATTTTCACAGTTTAACTAGTTAGTAAATAGTTCACATAAACCCACACATCTTTCCTGCACTATTCCTGAATATATAACACCCACATATGTGTCTGAGATAACACTGAAAACAAGGGATCACAACTTCTTGGAACAGCAATATTGCTAACTATTAAAACCAGATTGATACAGGATCACTGCAGCTTCAGAGGTAAAAGGGCCTACTTACTTTATGATATTTAATGCCCAAATTCTGAGTGTCTAAGCTTAGACAATGTTCCCACTAAGTAATGTGGAAAGACCATTCTGTGTCTGCTTAGACAGTTGTGGGCCCCAGCTACCTCTTAATGAAATCGAGGAGCTCAGTAACTGAACAGGAAACAAGCTTAAGCACAGAGCTCTACTGATATCTGTCATAATATGTTCCCTTACTTCTCCATTTTGTTTCAAATAAAACAAGATTGGCCAGCCTACAAAGCAGAAAATAAAACAGCTAAACTAAGTAAAAAAGAGATTAACATTGTAAGTTTATACTGGGTTTCTTACTATATGTCCATATGACACCTACTACTACTACATAGACACACACATGAGTCAAACAAACCCAAACCAGCAACTTGCACACACCTTACCATACCACTACAAATACTTTTTACTCAGCTGATTTTAGAGCTATTCCTATGATGTTTCAGGAAAATAATGGATTTTGTTTACAGAGCACAGAAAGGTGGTGACAACAGAGGATATTACTGCATTTTTTCATCTTTGCCTTGACAGAGATTTTGGCTTGATAATATATCAAAAGGATCAACAAAGGCCTCATTCATCAGTTGTTTTGCACATGTAGGTCCATAAGCGTTGGACAGTGTAGCCCACTGGGAATGAAGGTAGAACTGTCTGTCACCAAACCACATTGTAAAAGAAGTCTAGGGAGGTATTAATTTTATGTAATTAGTTCTGACTTGGTCTCTTCAGGCCACAAAAGCTTAAACAATACAAGTCATTGCTGCTACTGTAATCAGTGCTAGAAATCATGTATTTGTGCAGGTAGGAATTTTCTGCACTGGCAACTAAGTTGTTTTTTTTTTTTTTAAGCAGATGAAATCAGTGAGAGAATAACTAAGATTCTAAAACCTATGGAGACCTCAGGAAGTAAAATGAAAGCAAATATTTTGTATACACTTTGTGAGAGAATTTTGTGACTGTCTTAAGCATTTTGTTTAGATCAGAAAGTCCTACTGGATTGCCCCAACTTCTATAATTAGCAAGAGATGCAAACCAAAGCTTTTATTTTGAAGCCAGTGAGAGCAGTTTTTCTGGGCCACTTTCCTTTTTACCTATGGAAAGAATTTATTGGTTCCTTCCCTCTCTTGGGGAAGAATCTCATTCCCTCTCTTGGGGAAGAGTCTCATTTGTTCACTTTTGTGAAGATTTGATGGAACATTTGTAGTTACCACTTATTTCTTTTTTTTCAAATATAAAAGCTTTTCTCTCTGAATGGAGACTCAGAAACAACTCAAAAGGTTTTGCTATACTCCTCTGTATTTGTCATCTGAGCTGCTTTGGATAAGAGCTGAATGATGTGAAAGGATTTTATTGTTTTGGTTTTGTGCCTTCTTTTCAGCAATGGCTCCAAATACTCTGTTGGATTGGGATAGCTTCTATTGAGAACTGCTCTGTGTTGCCTTGATGACTGGAAGAGCTCACAAAAAGAGAATGAAAGATAGTACTTCCTTCTTTGGTTTAGGACCTTCAAAGGTAGGTCTTGATAGGTGCTGGTCTAAGATAGCTTTCTGCACTGATATTGTAAACTGGACTTTCATCTGTTGCCATCTGATGCTTTCAGGATCTTCAGAGGTGCTGTAGCCAATAAATTCTCCTGTTCTGATAGACATAAGGCCCCTTGAGGAGCTGACCCAGGCATATACTTTGTACCATCCTTGGATTTTTATGCAGGATGGGGCTGCAAAACAGGGCAAGAGTCTTCTTTCATCATCCCCTCTGGCTCCTGAGCATGGGCCACAGAACATGGTCCATTGCTTCTATCAGAGCCACTCACAGCCTGAGGTTTGTAACCCAAATAGCCATACAGAAGCTGTTCTTTCGAGCAGAAAATAGGATACTTCACTTCCTCACTAAGCTGCAACAAGGTTGCACGAGAGACTCACATCTCTTTGTAGAAGTGGAAGAAAAGGCGGCTGCTGCTGCTGCACTTACTAGAGCTAAATCCAAAGCCTGAAAAAATAGACTGCTGAAGGGAAGCAGATTTAACTCCAGCAGAGACAGGCAAAGGAATGCATCAGGAGCCAGTTAAGAATTATTTAAGTGACGTACTATGCATGCAGTCTGTGAGATGATGGGGGGCGGGGACACCTGGAAAAGTGTTAATGTTTTTGTTAGGAAAGTCAGAACTAGAATACTCCAGGGGGGAAACCGCCCAATGGCTGACATAGCAAGTCTTTCTTCTCCATATTAGAGGTAACACTTATACCAAGTACTGGCTGAGCACTGAAATAACTGAAACATGGAAAATCCATGGCTGACATTTCTACTTCCGTGTGTGCTTTTTTTTCTGCTGAGTTATGGGGAAAATAAATTTCAATATATATTGGGATGAGTCAGGTGCTGATACAGGCTACTCAGGAAATACCTTATGTTCTGTTTTTTTTCCTTTTTCACTGCTGATTTGTATATTTTAGTCTTTCTCAGCAAATGAACCAACTACCAGACAGCTGGTATTTTGAAATATCCAGTGAACAGTGTCACACTGTAAAACTATGAAAACTGTGAAAATTATAGTAATTATTAGTTCACTGTTTGTATTGATGAGAATATAAATGTAAAAGAAGATTGAAGATACCACAAAGAGAAAATGCCTTTGTAATATAAAATGTAGAGGCACAAATGTTAAAATAAGCATACTTCAAATGCAGAAAGCTATTGTGTAATGACAGAGAGGACTGCTACTACACACTTTTTTTCTGTAAAAACAATACAAAATAAATGCCTGATTATACCAAAAGAGTAAATCAACAATACAGATAATTTTTACCCTTATTTTCAAGACCTCCAGTTTAAAACTAAAAATTGTATCACTGTAATGTGTTGGCCCCAGCTGCCAGCTGGGGCCATGCAGACGGTCTCTCACTCCCCTTTATCCCTCAGTGGGAAGGGGGCAGAAAACAGGAAAAACAGAGGCAAAATAACTCATTAGTCAAGATAAAAACAGGGATATCACCTACTAACTACTGTAATGGGCAAAAGAGCCTCAGCTTGGGGAATTTTCAGTGGTGTCCAATGATACAATGAGTGGCAATGGGCACAGACTGAAACACAAGAAGTACCATCTAAATATGAGAAGAAACTTCTTTACTTTGGGGGTGACAGAACACTGGAACAGGCTGCCCAAACAGGTTGTGGAATCTTCTTCTCTGGAGACATTCAAAACCCATGTGGACACATTCCTGTGCAACCTACTCTAGGTGAAATTGCTTTAGCAGGTGGGTTGGACTAGATGACCTCCAGAGGTCCCTTCCAACCCCAAGCATTCTGTGATTCTGTAATTTAACTTTATTCATTGCCATTTAGTATAAATTATTGATTCAGGTATTGGGAAACAAAAAAGGATGCACATTTAAAACACCTATTCTCCCCTTTTCCAGGCTTGGTGTCACTCCCAGGTTCACCCTCTTTTCCTCCATTCTCAGGCTTCACTCCAGACACCTCTCTTCCCCTCTTGTCATCACTGCATGTTACACCCAGGTTTTTAAGTGAGGCAATGAGCAGCACAGGTCAGAGTTCATGTGTAGCAGTTTCTCTCTGCTGCTCCTTCCTTCTCACTTTTCCTTGTGCTCTAGTGTGGGTCCTTTAAAGGCTGCAGTCCATTTGGGGAAGCACCATCTCTGGTGTGCGCTTATCGAAGTGCAAGGTTCTGCACCTGGGACAGGGCAACCCTGGGTATCAATACAGTTTTGGGGATGAAGAGATTGAGAGCAGCCCTGCCAAGAAGGACTTGAGGTTACTGGTGGATGAAAGACTGGACATGAGCCACCAATGTGCGCTTGCAGCTGAGGAAGCTGACTGTATCTCAGGCTGCATCAAAAGGAGCATGGACAGCAGGTCAAGGGAGATGATTTTGCCCCTCTATTCTGGTGAGGCCCCACCTGGAGTCC
Organism: Patagioenas fasciata; assembly: GCF_037038585.1. Lineage (NCBI taxonomy): Eukaryota > Metazoa > Chordata > Aves > Columbiformes > Columbidae > Patagioenas > Patagioenas fasciata. The sequence goes on along the minus strand of NC_092560.1, from coordinate 52,796,959 downwards.
TGCCTCCAGCTCTGGAGACCTCAGCACAAGAAAAACACGGACCTGCTGGAGAGGGCCCAGTGGAGGTCACAAAAATTATCAGAGGACTGGAACACCTCACCTATGAGGACAGGCTGAGAGGCTTGGGGTTGTTCAGCCTGGAGAAGAAAAGGTTTCAGGGAGACCTTATTGTGGCCTCTCAGTACTTAAAAGGAGTCTATAAGAAAGATGGAGACAGACCTTTTAGCATGGCCTGTTAGGTTGAGGGGTAATGGTTTTAACTAAAGGAGGAGAGATTCAGGCAATGAGGAAGAATTTTTTTAAAATGAAGGTAGTAAAACAGTGTAACAGGTTGCCCAGAGAGGTGGTGGATGCCCCATCCCTGGACACATTCAAGGCCAGGCTGGACGGGCCTCTGAGCAACATGATCTAGTTGAAAATGTCCCTACTTTTTTGCATGGCAATTGGACTAGATGACATTTGAAGGTCCCTTCCAACCCAAGCTGTTCTATGAGTTTATGATCCATGCCCTGCAGTCCTTTCAAGGGGTGTATACATTCTAGCATGGGTACTTCCTGAGTTACAGTCTCTTTGAGGATCTGCCTGCTCCACCATGGTGCACTTCCCACACTGATGTTGCTGTTTCCCATTTGTCACTCTTCTGTTCCCTAATCCTCTCTCACATTTTCTGTCCTTTCTCAAATATGTTTTCACAAAGGTGCCACCTACTTGGTTAATGGGCTTAGCTGTGCCTTGCAGTGGGTCTGTTGTGAAGCCATCTGGAACCAGTTGTGTCCAGCAAAGAGGAGTCCCTCACCTGTTATCACAGAGATCTCTTGCAGCTCCCCTGCTAATAGTATCTGGTGATTTGTATCCAATACAAACACTCACATGCTGTTTGCATAAAATGATATGGTCTCCTCTAAACGTGGGATTGTCAGAACTGATTTTCACAGATTGTGGTAGCTGCTAAATTCTTGATAATTTATCTAAGGTGAAGCAACATCAGGTCAGTGCTGATGGTTTCTAAGAGTCTTATCTTATGAGTCTATTGATGTGCTAAGTGACAGTAACTGCACCTACAATAAAAGCAATAAATTGTATAAATCCGTGTTTTAAAATAACAGGCTCTTTACAGAACATTTATTAGAAACCATACTGAAATACTTAAATCAGCTCCTATGAAATAAAAACAGAACATATTTCCTGACTAGCCATTATAGGCTTTGGTGACTGTCCAAGTCCAAAAATCGCCTCCAACTACTATTTCCATTATTCCTTCCAACATCAACAACCAGCAATGCAACTGGGAAGATGCACTTAACTGTACACAAAAGCATGTTACGTGAACAGAAATTATGATTAGCAATGATGTTATCCAAAGGTATGTAAAGGTAAAAGGGACTGGATCACTTAATTCATAACCCTTTTCTACTCCCACACCCTTCATCTGTGTTCACAGAAAACTGCCACAAAGAGAACAGCTGAAAATCGAGCTGTTAAGGTGAAGGGGCAAATGCTTGAGAGCAGGAAAGATTGGAGAAATAAGGTAGAAGTAGGACTTGAAAATGTCATATGTAAGAAGAAGAAAATAGACAATGCTAATGAATTGAAGACAAAGCAGGTATTTGTTTTAAGAATGATCCCTCTGCTAATAACAGAACACTTACTCCTTCAGTTGCTTAGTTAGCTTGACAACTTGAGAGGCCAAAGACATACAAGTCTCCACAACTACTAAGTAGCGGGAACACATGGTGTGCCCGTGTCGCTCAGCACTTTGTGAGGGTTTCTCTCCCATGTGGTTTTGCATGGTGACATTTGCTCCATATTCAACCAATGTCTGTAAAAACAAAAAAAGGAAACATTGACATCTGTAAGTGTAAGTCTCTGCTGTGAATTCTGGTCAATCACAAGAATTGCTGGATGCAAAGCACTTCTGAATAAAATGCTTGAAAATGTAGGTCTAAACCAATAATTTTTAAAAATCAGTCACTGACAAGTCTGAATACAGCTTGAACTCAGAACACATACCGCTAAAATCAGGTGCAAGGATAACACAGAAGAGTTAGCTGTGCTTCAGAAGGGCTCTTAAAAAATCCCATATTCTTCCTTTTTCTACCCTCACAGTTCTACTCAATTAGTTTTCTGTTCATTTGTTTGTACAGTATAGCATGACTTGTAGCATACATACATACATACAGTGAGATCACCACATGAAAACAGAGGACTTACATTTAGGCACCTACTGATTCTCTCCTGAGCCACAGTAATAAACTTTTTTAGATGTACCTGTCTATGCATTACTAAACATTGTGCTAACTTCACACATGGTACACCTCGAAAAGAAGACACAGGCAAGTTCAATGTAAAGGATATCAGTGCTAGATAACGTCAGGGTCCAGGGCACCATGAACACATTGCTAGACAGTTTATAGAGGGTGGTGATGAGCTGTAATGTCTTACCAGGTCTCATATCTACTGTTTTAGAAATTGCCATATTGCAAGGCATTGCAATACACCTTTAGAATCTCATTTTAGGAATGTTTTTGCTACGATATTTGCTGACTCCTTCTGTGGTTTAGCTCTCAACATCCTTCCATAGCAGAATCCCTGAATTTAAGACACTTGGTGTGGCACTCTCAATGTCCTAATTCCTTGGCCAAGTTACCCCCAATTTTCTTTTAAAGAAATTCTCAAATATGTGTCAGTTTTTAGTCTTTAAGAAAAATAATGGCTTATACGCTGATGTATACCTTTTGTTACCCACAGTACTAGTGGAGAACCCTAGCTTGTTGGAGAACTGTCTGGGCCATGAGCATAACATCTGAGTTACCTCTGGGACTTGAATCCAGAGCGTTATAAGGGCAAAAGCAGTTCTGTCAGGCTGACCTCAAGACATCCAGTCTTGAGGACATCTCCATCTGGAGAGCCCAGAATAGAACCTAAATATTTTCAGCAATGTTCAGATGCACATTGCTCGTAACACTCCAGAAAAGATTTTGAGCAAAATCATAATGCATCCAAAAATTGCAGCATCATTAACATTACAAATACAAATGCAGAAGAGAAATTGCATGGCTGAGATCTTGCTTGACTTATCCAAGCAGAGGTGGTAAGCCACTGAGGACTGGAGTGGCCTTGTTGACTCAGAACAGCAGTCACAGAGACCTTTACATCTGCTGACAGATGTCTGTCTGGTCTGCTAAATCTGCACAGAAAGGAAACTTCTGAACAGTCTTGCACTGCTTCTCATGTCAATAAATTTAGTGCAATTTTCCAACAAAGAAAATAAAGGAGAGTTGTGCCCCTACAGAAAGCAGTCTTATAGTTTGGAACATGATAGGAGTGTTACCTGCTCATAAACACCGTGAATGAGAGGGATGAGGAATCACTGACAACCTGTGACCATACACCTTTGTACCGTTACTTAGAATCTCCCTGCCTCTTATTACTTCTTTCTGTTTACCAGGTTATCCACTATACATTGTTTTAAATTAGACTATAAGCTTACTGGGGAGATGGTTTAATTTTTTTCACAGCACAACAAAACATCACCTACCATTAAGACTGTGATGTGTTAATGAAGTGACATTACTAACACTGCATATTTTTGTTTTATTTTAATGAATTATTTCTCATGGCCTCACTTCAACATAGAATATGTGTTGATGTGTATATTTATGTACAATAAAATAATCTTGAGAATTCTATGCCATTTATTAAGGCTCATTCTTCATCAGGAAAGCAGGGTTTTTCTTATTTTGGTTCAGTTTTGTCCATGAAAACAGCCTGCATGTCATCACTCTGTTCAAAATTATCTTCTATCATTTCTGCTTCAAATGCATTGTACAGGTTGATGAGGCATTGTTGAGTTAGCAGCCCTAAGCACACATCCTACCACAATGGTGCTTCTCACTAGTAAACCATAAACATTTATTCTATTCACTTTTTTCCAACTGATCATTGCAACTGTCTACAATACAATAATAATAAAAAAAGTAGGTTTAGCATGATGATTTATTGATTTTTGTCTCATAAGAGTTTGTACAGGGTCCATTGCTGACATCTTTAAAAGAAAGACATGTCCCATCAATGAGAAAACACAGAGATAGTCACATCATCCAAATCTATTTGACCTCATTCTCTTCAAGTCTATTAATTCAGCTCAACTGCCACTTCTTTTCCTTTTCCTTTTCCTTTTCCTTTTTCTTTTCCTTTTCCTTTTCCTCCTCCTCCTCCTCCTTCTCCTTTAATTGTGTGACATTCTCAAACTGGTTTTTATGAAGTAATGTCTTCTCTGTGTCCAAACGTACAAATAGACTGCTCTAACAATAATAAGCATCAACATAACGGTGTGCACAAACACACTTAGCTCTCTGAAGAGGTTAGCTAATGAGAATTGATGAGCTGTATTTCTTTTAGAATTGAACTAATATTAATCTTCTGTATCTGCAGTGGTCTAAAGAGGTGTTGTGGATCGGTCCATGTGTGGTAACAGGATTAACGTATTTACTGATATAGATCCGAGTTCTCAGACTCTGAGAATTACTGCTCCTTCTTAGACATGTTTTCCTCCCCTACTTGAATAAATCACTTTGATTTCTGTTTCTTGCCTTTCTGCCTTATGGTTATTTATTCTTTTATGTATTCTTCCCCAATGACAAATTTTTTTCTCAGATACCTTTCTGCAGTCTCCAGGAATAATTTTATTATTATTTCTTCCCCAAACAGCTTTCAGTCAAAGTGCCAACAACACCAAATATTGAAAGGTGCTCTTGTGACTAACAGTACTAGTAACTGTGATGGACAGAGGGTACATCTGCAATTCAACAAAAAGGTGAGATGCTTCACCTATCTATCCAGTTCAACCCTACAGCTTTTTTTTGGTATGTCTGCATGAAACACCGGTACTGTACAGAGGTATCCAAACTCGTTTATTCAGATCTGTCTCCCAAAAGTACTGTAGTTGTGTAAGCCTTCTCAGCAGGACAAATCACACTTTTCAGCAGCTCTGTACAACAGAACTATACTGCTTTCAGTGGCCAGGCTGATTGAGAATTAGTTAGAAACCATCATCACACTGCATTATTTAGCCTAAATACATTCACAGATTACAAGTCTGGAAAGGATGGTTTAATTAAGGTGGAAATCCTTCAACATAGAATAAACTTATCTGTTAGACGTTCCTCAAGCTAGAGAGCTACAACTATTCATCGGAAAAAGAAACAGAAGGAAAATATCAGAATGGTAAGACAAGTACACATATTTACACTGGCTGGCCTTTTGTAACATAAAAACATACACATAAGCTGTTTATGTATAAACAATATAGTAATGCTTTCTTGCAATACAAGTTACTTTAGGCTAATAATAGCACAATAGAGAATACAACCCAAAAAACAGGGCTTTTCATTACTTCAGTCTGAATCCTACTGGTTTACAAGTTCTTACTTCTAGTATATTTTAATGTATCAATAATTATTCCCATTTGTAAGATCTCCTATAAAATTTTAATGGTCATTGTCATCCATGTTTGATGTAAAGAGGTTTCTGATATAGCTATCAGTTTACCTGTATGCATCCTAGATAGCCATGTTGAGCAGCTATGTGAACAGCAGTATTTCCATCCTGGTCAACTTCATCCAGTGAAATCCCTTGTTCTTGCATAAACTGAAGAAGCCATAGAAGAATTTTCTCCTAAGGGGGGGGGAAAGAGATGTCATGAAATATAAGAAATAACGAAAAGCTAAACATACTAGAGGAATACCAGTACTGTCATCTGTTACTAATCCTGTCCAACAGTTCCTTGTTTCTGGTCTATTTTTTTTTTTCCCAAGGAAATAAACCAAAATACTTTGTTTTATAAAAAGACAAACTAGGAAAAAACCTGGGTACTGTAACATATTCTGAGAATTTGTAGGAGAGGAGAGGAGACCTGAGGCAGACCAGCCTGCGTGTTAATCTGAAAATCAGTTTGTGAAATTTAGTGAAAATTCACAAGCCTCTTTGGAAAATTAAAACAGAAGTATGTGCAGATGACAGAGCTGACCAGGAAATCTCTTTAACCTGAGCTCTCTGTGTATTGACTAATGGATCATTTGTATGTGCCTCCATGTTGGGAAAGATGGGGAGACTTAGACTGCAAAACTTGCAAGTGGAAGTCTGGAAGCCCAAACGGAGATACCAACTTAATATTTTTTTGTTTTTTAAACATTGCTTTTTGTGTGTATATGCAGGTGTGACATACATTTATATGGGAATTCTTTCCGAACAATGGAGAGTTTATATATGTGCACTAAGTTTATTTTCTTTCTTATTTTTCCCAGCATGTTTATTTGAAAAAATCTTCTCTCTAGCAACCCCTCCAGATTAAATTTCATTGTCACCTGCTGAATGTGATACATACTGAAAAACTAGAATAAATCTATAGGTTACATAAAAAAGTGATTACAGCAGTTTTTGCATCTAAATATCTGAAAATAATGAATTACTATCCAGCTTAACACTGTTTTATATAAACATGTATTTTTATTATCTTCCCTTGATATCTGTCATGTTATACTGAGTAGGAGCTCTAGTTACAGTTCTAGAAGCTTTGTAGATTCTAATGTTGATGAGGCAAACACCAACGCACAGACTTAACCTGCAGCACTTCAGTAGCTTCAGTGATACATAAGTACGTAATCATCGACAGGTAAGAGTGAAGTGTACCTAAATAAAACATATTAAAACCATATCTAGGACTCTAAGCAGTAATCAGGTAGGAAAGAGAAATAATAAAAATAAGAAAAGGAAATTCTAGCTAGGAACCTTGTGTATAAACCTCTATTTTGTATAAAAGTACCACAGAAAATTTAACGTCAAGGAAGAGGAGATGGATCCTCAGATTCTTCTAGTTATCCTACAAATGGTCCTGCTCATTCAAGCACATGGATCTCTGTTTACTACTTCAGCAGGCTAGTCTGTCTGGAACTTATCTTCTTCATATTTCCACTTTAACAGCATTTTTGTTTATATTACAGGGTGAAGGAATAGGTATTTTTACTTCTCCTTGGCTGAATGCCCAACATAGCTGACAGTCAGCATGGAGAGATGACTTCAGATCTCATATCCCTTTTAAAATACTTCTGAGCAATTTCTCCAGATGCCTGTGGTGTTGGCCAGCAGTGGAGGAGGATTACACTATTCCTACAAATTGCCCTTATGTTTAAATAATTAAAAGAAAAATATTTTAGCAAAACTCCTCTGCAGAATTGGAAGACAAGTATAGCTTTGAAATTATATATTACTTTGGAACATAATAGGGACCAGAATGTTAACCATGTTCTGTAATTTTATGATCACAATCAGCATGGAGCAAATGATGCTTTCTAGACAGTCATTTATCTTATCAACACAGAAATCAAGTGCCTGGATGGCTAAATGCAATCATATGTACTTAGGTCTGTCTGTGCATCAACTGATCACAGGCACAAAGTCAGAGGCCTACTCAAACAGTTTGTGTTTCGTTCAAATTACTATGCTTTTTTAACAAACATGTCCTTGGAAAAAAAAAAATCAATATCACACATCACTTTAGTAACACTCACACTATGCACTGCGAAGAAAAGTGTTCTTAGAAATAGGTTTATTGCCTTCAACTCAATTTATTCAGACAAAATTAAGTATAATAAGAAAATTAATGAGATTAAGATAATGGAAAATAATCATGTATTTGTTATGTAACAGGAACAGATAAATACTGATGAATTACTCAGTAGATCTGATAATTTTAAGACCTACATGTTTTAGCAGTGGTTAACATCCCTCTGATCACAGAATTGACTGGGTTGGAAAAGACCTCAGAGATCATCAAGTTCAACCCTTGGTCCAACTTCAGTCCATTGACTAGATCATGGCACTAAGTGCCATGTCCAATCTCAGTTTAAAAACCTCCAGGGACAGTGAGCCCACCACTTCCCTGGGCAGGTCATTCCAGTGCCTGACCACTCTCTCTGTAAAGAATTTCTTTATATTCTAGACCTACAATAATTAAACATTCCTAAAAAGAGATTCTGGAAAAATATCACAATATGTTAATTTCTGTTTTGGGACAAGTTGCAGACTTCGGCTCCTTCAGCTGCGTTTTAGACCAGAAAGAAAACTAACAAAGAAAAGTAATTAAATGGACTACATATGGAAGGATTAGCATGGTGGAGAGTACTGTCTCTATACCTCATCCTAGCACTATCACTCAATTAAATAAGCTGCCTTTCTCTGTATCCCTTCACAGCAGAGGAATAGGCGTAGGCAAAACCAATGTATTATCCTTGCAAAAACGACATTAGACAGGAAGGTAAAACATCCCAAGGTGTAAAAAAGGTGTGTTGTTGGCCATTTGTGTATTGAAATGTCACACACTCTTGCCCACTGTGTTCTCCAGCACTACACCACTGACAAGTGGTGCAAAGAACCCCTTCTAGGTCCTCAGTCATGCTGTAGCTCTGGTTCCCCAAAGTCTCCCGTAGACTCTCTGGATCTGAGGCAACCAATCCATGGCATTCCTCACCCTCTACCTCTTACCTGCACATTCCTTGCTACCACAGCATCCATGCTGGAAATAACAGCCCTGTTAAGCTCTTAGGACCTACTATGTGCACCTAAGACTGCACTACCATCTCCTTTCTGTCACATGGTGACTGTGCCAGAGACACCTGGTACACAATCTGCCATGTACTCATGACTTACGCCTGATATGGAGAGGCTTGCCAATAACCATGGTTGCTTCTTGTATAATCCCATGTGTAAGGAAGCCCTTGATAGGAGGTACATTGGCCAGGCTACAGGTTGACTCCAAGTTCTTCTCTTTCATCAAATGAACATATATGGTCCCTATCTTATTGAAAAAAATGTAATATCCTTGAGATATCTTTGGAGTGAGGCCATGACATCTAACATAGGAACTTTGCTATGAACTCCCTTTTGCTGCCCATTCTAAATGGTACTTATTGAAGTCAAATATGGTGTACATGTCTAATGCCTGGGGAAACAATGGATGGACTGGCTCTTTTAGAAAACAATTCAATAACAGGTCTTCCTTGTAAAAATATTACTCTTGTAATTCTTCTAAGACCAGTGTTTACATGGATTATCTTTTGTGTAAGTAACAGTAAAATGAATTAAAGCTTCGAGAATAGCGCCAACTACGCATGTGAATTTCTCGAAGTTTTTTCTTCTTAACACACTTGGGTAAGATAGTCTGGCATCCCTTCATCCCTAGCATTCCCTCATGTTTACAATATGTTTATGGATTATAAAAAACCCCAGATAATTGACATTACATATGAATTTTCTTTGGGATTCAGTTAACTAAGAAAATTTGGCAGCAATTTATATATCACCTTTTTAAATTTCATGGGAGGCTGATTGTAGCTAGTGTTTCTTAACTGATAGAGCTTTCGTCCTGCTCTGAAAATAGTCTAGATAAAGTGTGCCAGATCTATTCCTGGCAGTAGACAGCACAGCTCACTGAAAAAAAATAACAAAGCTTCACTGTATTTAGTTTTTATAAATATCTTTAGAGATGAGGACAAAATTGGACTAATCAACCGACGATATAAGTGTTAAGTTCACACGAAACTTTCTCTTCCAAACTTTTTCTTCCCAATAGTAAACATGCCTCTCTCGAATCCAGTTCTGACCTGGCTCCCAGCCTCCCTATATTCAGTACCAGGTTTACAGGCCAAACTTGCTACAGAAAGCAGGACACTAACAATCAGTATATCAAGCAGTGTCCTAACTTGCACCAGTAACATCTGCTTAGTAGGTGAGTGGAGAAGAGGCAAAGGAGGTCTTTGCATAGAATGAAAACAAGGATGTCTGTGTGCTACGCAAACAGCAGGAGATAGGGTAGACTTCCAACTCCATAGCATTCCAAACCTGGGCCCCCCTTTCTGTCCCCCCCAATCAATTCATGCTTGGACAGGATCACTTAACAGTGGAAAAACGCCACAATAGTTGAATCACATTCAGTGAGACAACCACACCTGTACAGGAAAGAAAAAGGTAATTCTCTAAGTGGTTATATTTTCCTTGTTCTCTTTGAACAAGTTAGAGGGGAAAAAAAAAAGCATTAACACAAAAATAGTGGGTTTTGTACATCTATCCTTAATGTTCGTTAAAGAAACTGCATGACAAAGAGGTTCAGCTGACAAATTAGAGAAGAATAACCAATCACTATTCCTTGCTTAGTATATCTTGGAGAAGGTCCTTTGAAGAAGGGTTATTGCAAGATCTGCTTAGGAAAAACAGAATTTTTGGGAGGAGAATGTGGTACCATTAAGTGGTATATGTTTCCTCATTAGCCAAGCATTGAAATGCTGTACTTCTGTGGTTTCTCATCATTAGATTTATAGAGAAGTTAGGTGTCAGCTAATATTCTCCCAGTCATTACTTAAAGTTTTAAAAGAAAAAAAAAAGACTGAAGAGGGAAAATACTGAAAACACAGATTAGGTGGGAAGATATTTTGCTACATTTAAATTAATGAAGAACACCTGTAATCAAAAGCCACAAAATTATAAACATGCTTTAAATTAATATTCTTGTATGAGCATCTAAGTAAACTATTTGAAAAAGCAAATGAAAGTCATACCTGGCCATAGCAACCTGCATAATGAATAAGGCTTGGGTGGTCTTTCGAGCAACTTAATTCTGCAATAGCTTCTGTTTCGCTCACCATCCATCGAACGCACTCCAGCTGACCATTCTAAACAAATAAAAAGAAATATTTAATTTCAGCTGTTTCAATTTGTGCTGATTTGACTGAAAATGAGTTAAATTTCTTTGTGTAGCTAGAAACCTTTCTTTTTCATAGCTAGCATGGTCATTATTTGGACTTAGTTTGAGAACAAGAGATAACACCCCAGCACAGAGCTAGTGTTTTTAATTGCTGTGGTCTGTGAGTCACAGACATTCTGAGCGCTCTGCCCACAGGTGTGAGGCATCAAGGAAGCGGGGCATGGATGGGGCAGAGCTTGACTGACATCCAGACAGATCAACTACAGTATTCCATCCCATTAGTGTCATACTTCATATTTAAAGAGAGTTGTGATCTTCCAGGCTCTCTCTGAGGCTTTTCTTGCTCTCGGGAGTTCGGTTGGGATGTTTAGGTCGGCCGTATGCCATTTTGCAGAGGCCTCTGGGCTTTTCTGCCTTTTTTCTGTTTTTTCTCTATTTGGGATCAGCTGGTCAGGACCAGGTGCTGTTTCCTGGGACTGGCTGCTCAGTTGTGGACAGAGTTTGTGAAGAATTGCCTTGAGTATCTTTTATTTCTATTTTATATATATATTTACTAGTAGTGTATTAGTATTTCGCTATTTTATTAAACTGTGTTTATCTCAACCCAAGTTTCTTCCTTCCCTTTTGATTCTCTTCCCTATTGGGGGGGTGAGGGGTAAGTGAGCAGCTATCGTGGTTGTATTGCTACCTCCTGTTAAGCCATGACACAGTTATAAACACCTTTACTAAATAGAGAAAAGCTTATCAGAATTATTAAAGTGTTAGGAAATTCCAGTTTGTTTGAAAATGTGTTCTTTTCTCTGCTCTCATGTAATGCACTTGTTTATCTCACTGTCTTGGACTGGTTATAGTTTTGCTATTGATTATAGTGCAAATGGTAATGTGAAAGTGGACATCAAATATTATGTTCCTTTTCCAGGCTAAGTAAAGGTGGCCCATCCACCTAGGTAAAGACTGATTATTATTGTCATCTGGTAGGATAGATGACATGTCATGACTCTGAGCCCCTCGTCACCCCACATACTCTGCATGATCATAGGGCACCCAGCAGGGGAGTCCAACTCCTGCCTTAGATAGAATGAGTTTATTTATAAATCAGGTCTTATGATGTCCAAGTTATACAACAGTACATTCACTTGCAATTCTAAGTACATAGTCCATAGAATTACTGCCCATAGATGTTTCACCACTGCCAACAGTCCTCATCTCTGGCTCCCATATGATGGACATCCAGGGTCTTCTCCACTGGTGGTGGAGGATCTTTTCTGGTCACCAGAATAGGCGTTGTTGGCTCCCGATGAGAGGCTGCCTCTGTGCATCACTGAGCCCTTAATGTCACAATCCATGTGAAAGTAGTCATAATTCTGTCAGTCATTAAGGTTACAATCTGGTTCCTATTTCCAGATTGTTCGGAGCAAAACCGTAGCTCTGTTCCCACCACTTCTACAGCACAGCTCAATGACTAAATTAGATCATTTGCTGGAGTATAATGAACAGTATCTCTACAAACTCATGTCTTCATTGATCACTAATTAAATGCATGCTTTCAAAATCATTCTTATGTATGTAGGATCTGAACACCTAATGCTCATGGATTAAGATCTGTCTGTAATAGATACTGTTTAAATCCAAATAAGGAGCTGAATCTTGCCTGGAACACCTTTCACAGCCTAGTCTGAAGATTCCCAAGATGCTACACACTCTCCTAGTAGTTTTTAAGTTACTATGAAGCAGGATGTAGACGCTGTGGAAACAGATGAACATTTTCCTCAGACCGCGCTTATGGCCTGGTGTAATGGCAAGAGTTTTTAGCAGCTTCTCTTTCTGCAGCCTCTTTTCAGTAAATGCAATTTGGCACAGCCTACATTACAACTGGCTCTTAGTTCATTTTTCAGCTTTCAAAGGCTGTTATATTCTTCATAGCCGAAAGAAGTATTTCAGTTGCTCAGTTAAAACCTCACAGGGGCAACACACATAACATAAAAAGCTGTTTGTGTGCATAAAATGGAAAAAGCTTTATGAGAATGAAACAAATATCTATTTCAAGTTTCAGTTTTATTTTTATAAAAACAAGGAGAAGAATGCAATAAATACTAACCCACTTAAAATTATATGGGAGAAATAAAAAATTGAATAAAATTAATTTTGTATTTGTTTTATTCCTTACATATATAATGTATGAATACAAACACAAAAATATACACCAGTTTGCTTACTTTCCTCCATTTCTCTCCATTTCAGTAATGAAATAAAACAATGAAACTACTTGTATTCTTTTTATTATGCTAGAAAAATGCTCCTCAACATATTTGGGTACAAACATCAGTAAGCATGAATAACTAGTAAATTTTATTTTGTTTTCCTTTGTATAACAACTGAGTAAAATATTTTTGCATTTTTAAAATAAAGGTAAAGAATTAATAAAATCAAGAGAATAATTTTGCTAATGTGGAAAGGATTTATCCACAGTTAATTAAAATAAATCAAGAACACAACAGTGTGACTGGCCATAACATACCACTTTATTTTAACTCCCTAGCTCATAGCTCAAGATCAGAAAGAGGTCTTGAATCAAAAGAGTTATTCTTAATTAATTCATTCCTTAATGGGAAAAGTTATTCATAATCACTAAATTGTTTAAATACACTTCCATGGAAATTTATGTTCCTGCATAGAAGTTTTCTTCCATTCTGATAGTCATCATTCTTCTGGAACACAGGTATATGCCCCACATGGTATAATATTATGGGAGCTGAAATGGTATAAAGTAAGAGCAAGAAGAATACAGTCCATTCTATCACTGTGCAAAAACACTTTGGGAGTAAGGATCAAGAGCTGCAAAGTTTGGTTATGCCAGATTACTTTCAGGCTCTCACAAAACTTTGCAATGATCCAGGACGAGGTCAGCCATGCAGGTCATCACTAGAAACACCTGGGCCTGTGCACTCTCACTTACATGAAGAACTCCTTTGCATTTAGACACTTTTCTTGAAGCATGCTCAAGTATTATAGAAAATAAAGGAACTAATTACTAAAAATACAACCTTTCTGGAGAAAAAGACAAAAGGTTTTATTGGCTTATAAACATGTTATTCAACTAGGTTGAAAAAACAAGAAAGAAAACAATTTCAAACCAAAATTGTAGGACTTTTAAGTGGCAGACTGTAACTAGGCAGTTGGGACACACGCCAAGGTATTGAAGCTAAATATCTTGTTTTCATAATATCATTTCATTAGTACAACTAGAAATCAGTTTAATTTTGTATTAATTTGGCTTTGTCCCACAAAAAAATGAAATAAAATAAAATAAAATAAAATAAAATAAAATAAAATAAAATAAAATAAAATAAAATAAAATAAAATAAAATAAAATAAAATAAAACAACACAACCCTGAAACCGGCATCAGGGCCCTTGGTCATCGAAATTATGTCTCGAAGATGCAAATCTGCAAGTTGAAATCCACTAGTCCTTTGTCAGTTTCTAAAGTTTTCCCAAGAAGCAAATAACAATAAAAACCTTGAAGAAACAGAAACTCTTGTATTATATTTCACCCCTTTCCTTGTTTCTTCTTAAGGTACTTAGTGGATAAAATAAATCAGAAGAAACTGTTTTGCTCTCTAAAGAAACGATTGAGTCTGAGTTAAGTGAAAGTTCATTCAAATGTAACAAATATTTTTAGTCAGTTAACTGATTTAAAAATGAACATATATGCATTGACAACAATATATAAAATGTCAATGTTATACAGCTGATACTATATCCTGAACGGTAGTGCATTTTTGTCTGCTTATGTGGTACTAGCCAGCAGTTCCTTCTGCGCTCAGTTAACAAAATGCTTGAAAAATAACATCCTGCTGGATGTATTACTTACTGCCTTCACAGAAAGAAACTAAATGAGCTTTATGTCACATTACAGTAGAGGCACTGACTAAGTTACCTTTATTGCTAATCCAGCTGGAGTTAGCTGCTCAATGTTCCGTTCATTCAAACAGTCTTCACCCATCAAAGAAGTGAGATGCTGCAGGCACTCTGCGTGTCCCTTTGATGCTGCTACATGCAACAGATTGTTGTCACACTCATCATGGATCTTATCCAGATTATCTGCTGCTAAATGTGGCTGTTAAAATAAAAAAAGCATTATGTTAGTTACAACTAAGAATAAAAAGATACAGAGAACATTAAGCCTCACAGCTCAAAACACATGCCAAATACAAAGATGCTACCCCATAGGCATGTTCTTATATAACTCAAAACCAGGAGCTTTTCATTTCCCTACACAGAACATGGCTACTATTTGCAAAAGGATAGAGGTGGGATGCTCACTGGCTTGATTCACCATGTAGTTTCTCTCCTCATGCAATTGTCCTTCAACAGTGCAAGACCTTGAATAACTCTAAGTCTTTGTAGCAGTTTGATCAATTAAGTAACTACAAAAATATCCATATTTTAATAATTTCTGTCTGTTTTCTTGCCTTTTTTTTTTTCTTTTATATTATATTGATGAGTAATTGAACAGAAAACATTCAGGACTTCTAAAAATAGTTCTTGATTAATTTTACTCATCACTGAACTGGCAGCTTTTGTTAAGTACAATCTAAAATATAGCTAAAACACATGACAGAAAGCTCTGATATGATAGTTTGTTTCCATGAAAAAATATATTTGACTATTTACCCAAAGTACTACATAACCATGACCTAATATATTTTTTCTGCCCAAATCTAATTTTGAGACAAAACAATTGAATTGAGAAACTTCAGAAGGAAAACAGAAGAAGGAAGACAGAATTAAGGAGTAGCACTGCTAAGTTCCTAGAGTTGTCCAGACTTGCCAGTGTACTGGCTGAGGAGTCTACTTCATTCAAAGGTTTTGACCTATCTTAAAAAAAATAAGCATTCTCTTTCATCTACCTACCTATGATGAGCTTTTTTTCCCACCCCAATTCTTATTTCAGGGTGAATTTACTTTGCTTTTATTTCTCATATTCTGCTTCTGCCCAGTCTTTGAATACGTGCCTTTGTTCTCGCTGCTATGTTAATAGCGTGCTTTTGTGTTTGAGCTGGACTGGTAAACAGAGAAGCTAAACAAAATCTAACAAAAACAGTTCTTACACATCCACTGTGCCTCCACCAGCCGTTCTGAGTGGAGATCACATGCTCTGCATCACTGTGTTAACTTGCACCTAGTTACTTTGGAAACCATCGTTGATAGTGCCTGATCACAGTCCTAGAATTTACTAAAAAACTTCATATGGGTCAGAGGCCAAAGATGCTTTAGAGAAAGCTCGTGCCTGAGAATGCTGCTGCAACAAGACAGCATAAACACTCCTGAATAATAATCAGAATACAACAGAAGCCCCTCTGTTCCCATTATCAGCCTCTAAATAACAACTGAGCAAAACCAGCAATAATTGAACAAAGCAAACCACAAATATTGAGAAAGGTAAAACTCAGTTCAGATTGAAATTCAATATTTAAGTGATCCCAATAGTTAAAAGGCCTTCCTTCTATATAGTTTCAGTGTAGTATATAAACTAGAAAGCCTGGCCATGTTTACATAAATTAGTATCTTGGGTTTGCTACATATTTGATTTAAAGATTTAAACTTTCCATTGAGAAGCCCATATGCTCAATTTCTAAGGAGTGTACAAGATAAAAAGGGCAGCAGTTCAAATTACGCACTTCATCAGCTTTGTTGGCTTAATAATCCACATAACAGATTGCTCTTATTCTATGTGTTTTATGAAAAAGATTATACTTACCAGTAAAGATATTTGGCCTTCCTTCACAATGTTTAAGATGCTCTTAATTTTTTTCACCTCTTCACTCCTCTCTTCTGGGCCCCCTGCACTGCTCCAGTTCATACTGAGTTCCTCTAGCTGCTTGCTTTCTGCCACTGCTGGCTGCAGGTGGAAAGTCCTCACATGGCAGTTTGGCATAGTCTTCTCATTTTTGTGACCATGAGGATCAACAAATGCCTTGCTGAGAAAGCCCTTGCCCTGGGTTTCAGATTCATGGACTGAGCTACAGTTAACTAAAGGCTGGGAAAGCTCTAATTCTTCTGTTAAATGCTTGTGCTGATCAAGGACAACGGGCTGCATTTTTCGCAGCTGAGAGCCTTTCACAGGAGACAGCACACAGAATTGCGTCCCCTCAGCAGGTGAGATCTCTGTACTCCCTGCAGAGCAGGTCTTGCTGCTAAGACCATTCACTGCTGAACATACACCCAAACCTTTTTTCTCAGGAGCTACCTTTGTAAAAGGAACAACTTGCTGGCTTGATTTAATATAAGGCACATCCAAAATTTCATCCATATCCAGGTCATAGTGTTCCAGCTCCCCAAGCAGAACAGTGGGCTCGATGTTTTTGCTTTTAAGGCTCTCTGCTTCTCCTGGACTCTGGTCATCATTTGGAGGTGCAGGCTGAGACTCACTGCCTTTCCGGTATTCTCCCTTCTGGTTCTTCTGGTCATCACTTTGATTGTTCTCAGAGCTTTCTGGCTGATGTTTTAATGGTGAAACCCTCTTCACTGGTCTGAATTTATTGCACACATCTGCAATTCCTGTTGGTTTCTGTGCACTTCCGATAAGAGTTGAGACTCCACAGTTCCAGCTGCTGCTGGAAACTAGAGAAACAGAGGAATGTGATTTAGAAGTGATTACTACCAGATGTGTGACGTGACATTACACACTTTAAAGATACACCTGACCAAACACCGGAAACAAGAATTACATGATAACATGCCACATTCATATCTAAGTAGATTTAATGGCATCTCTATGAAAACAGCTGAAGAATTCAACACTCCAGAAAAGAAATTTTCTTCATTCACAACAGAAAAAGTAATTAATTACAAATAAAGAAGTTTCAATCTAGAAAAGGGCATCAATAAGAGCACAGTGGCATTTACAGTGGTCCTGTCCAACTATGCTAGTCTGAATTTTTTTGTTGCACGGAGATGCATCATAAAAGTTGAGTGATTTTCAGGGAGGTCAACAAAAGGATTAGTCAAAACTTTTTAGTGGATTTGTTTTATCAACAGCAACTATTTTATTTTAAATGCCTGTTATCTCTACAAGAGGTATTTTTCACAGAAGAACTGGAAATCCATATGAACAGTGACTGAGAGCTGGGACTGTTCAGCATGGAGAAGCAAAGGGTCAAGAGGAATGTTACTCTTGTGTATAATTACATTATAGGAAGCAACAAAGAAAAGGGACTGAGGTTTTTCTCTGTGGTGCCGACTGACAGGACAAGACACATACTGAAACTCAAGAAATTCTGTCTGAACACAAGAAAATACTGTTCACTGTGAGGCTGGTCAAATACTGACATATGTTGCTGAGAGACACTGTGGAATCTGCATCCCTGGAGGTATTAAAAATCTAACTGGACACAGTCCTGGGCTTAACCTGCTCTAGCTGACCCTGCTTAAACAAGACCATTGGACTAGAGGGTCTCTGCCAAGCGAAACGATTTTGTGATTATCTGATCTGAAAATTAAGCTACTTATTCAGGTATGATTTTTCATTTTCCACTTTTCCTTTGTATGTTGGGCTTCTCTGTCAAACTTTCTGTCTGTTATATATATATAAGCTGTATATATATATATATATATATAAGCTGTAGATATATATATACATATATACACATGCACACATACACATATATTTTGCTCTGGATCTTCCAGATCATTATTTCAGTGCACTACAGGATATGGAGCTGGACCAGTGAATCTGACTTGCACAGAAGAAAGGGTGCTCAAGGTACCTGAATCTTAATCCTACTGAACTTGAATTCAATCCTGCTGATCTTTGCACTCTTCCATACAGTCCCAGCTGGTGATATTTATGATGTCCACAATCAGTGGAACTCTGGAGAAGCATTTTCCTTATTTTCTTATTTTCATTTGAGAAGTAGCACTAAAACCACTAAAGCCTTCAAGCAGTTTCTACCCCCTTTTCAATGTACACTAAGAGTTAATGCATTCTGAAAGTCAAGAATACTGTTTGAACAATGCAGATTTGTTACATGTGCTAACTGCATATCAGTGGGATCTAATTTGTGGTCAAAACACACAATTTGCCATGAACACCTTCCTAAGGAAACAGATATATACACTTTCAGTGCAACATTAATGTCCGAAGTGAAAGATTAGTAGAGCTTAGTAGTTATGGATGTCTGAAAATTACCTTAATACTTTTGGAAGTGCTTAAGAATACATTTCCGAAGAAGAAATGAAAATAATAATAATCAAAAGGCATGCAACTTAGTGGGCCAATACAAAGAACACACTGTACTGACTTATTTATGTATTGTATAAGATTCTAGGTTCAAAGGCCTACACTTTTATGTTGGTTTTATTTACATGTAAAATTTTTTCCAAGTGATACAGAGAAATGGATACCATATGTTTGCCAGCTGTTTTGTTCTGACAGGAACTATTAAGCACTCAGTATGGAAATGAATTCTGTCTGAGTTTTATGAAAACACTGCTTTCAACACAGGGGTCTAGACAGAGGAAAAGGCATCAATATTTTGTTTGTCGTCACTTTATTTAAGCTTACATTTATTTTGTTGCTTGGCTTTCTCCACTTTCTAACCTTAATAACACACATTTACAGAAACTACTGATGACAAAATTGTAAAATTGGATGCTACAAAGAAGCAATGACCTTTGTTACAAATATGTCCTGGATCATTGTAAAATCATGTATTTCTCTTTCCTTTCACTACAGTTAGAGCAGAATAAGGTACTTACATTTTTTTCACTGTTTTTCTTTCCAACATCTCTTTACAAACAGTTTCTCCAGAAAACAAACTGGAACACCGAGAACGTTTAGCAATATTCTTACTGACTTAAAAACTTTCTCTTCACTTAACTGGGATGATGAATTTACACTTCATTTAATAGAGGATTAGAATACAGCATTTAACCACACAGCAGTAGGGAAGAAAGCAAATCAGACTGGTAGGCACAATCCTTCTTTTTGCTACTTTCTACTTGTGTGCTACACAGGCTGCACTAGTGATTAGGCACTTACAGCATGGCTTCCCCCTACACAATACTGAAATCGTAAGCCAGAGTGTATCAGGGCATGTCTCCTCTTCTGTTTTCAGATGCTTGTACCCTCAAGAAGCAAAACCAAGTGCTGCCTGGGTCCTCCAAAGCACCAGCACAGTAGGAGCTATGTGAGTAGTCTTCAACAGCTGCACCAAGGGAAAAGCCTCTTGCTCATCTCTCCATACTTATGAACTCAGGCAGGGGCCATTAAAAGTCTGGGTCAAATAAATACTGTTTGATTCTTTTATAAACATCAGTAAAGGATGGTCTGAGTTTAAGGCAGGGGACTAGAATGTGAAGCAGCTAGTTGTGTTCCAGACAAATAATCCTGGCATAATCTTGGACAAACAATATCTCTTTTATGCACCAGTATCTCAAATGTAAAAAACAGATGATAATTTTTTTTCCAACTACATTATCAAAATTATTTCTTTAACTTTTAATACTTAATGTGAGAGATTTGGATGATCCTGTTGCTGTGTTGCTGAAGTAAAAAGAGAGAGGAGCACAAAACCTAGGAAGACTTCATTCACATTAGTAAAGAAGTGTCATGCTGTCTGATAGACCTGAGGTGCCAAAGCATTTCCTTGGCATTAAAGAAAATAGTAAACTGCAAGGGACAAATTTGTAAAACTAGTTCTTCACCATATGTTGTGCTCTACACTCTTTTTGAGGAAAAGAAAATGCAAAAAGTGAATAAAGAGGCCTGTAGTTTTATTTATAGTTTTATCGATACATGTATTTATTTATTTGCTTATTTACAGATGTCCTAGAACTGCTAAGGGGCCTAAATCAGAAAAGGGGAAAATTAGGAAACAACTTCTCTTACAATTTAATCAATAGATTTTATTTTAGGAAACAAAATTTACCTTGAACTTTCTAAAAAAGATCCTGGCAACATGTTTCCAATTGTAAGCATCTGTTGACTTCAGAGAATTTTTCAACATCATCTCTGTATCTCGGGCAAGGAGAGGTGTGTGTGGGGGGGTTTTATCTGGTATACAAGTATCTGTAGACTCATAGGATAACTATATGAGTTTTGTCTGACCAATCAAGACTACCTCACGCACAGATGAAACTTTACCCTTGTGACAAGCAGTTTCTGTGATCCTTACAATCTAATATCAAACATCAGAATACATTTAAATTGTCCTGAGTATAATGAAAATAACAAAGAACTCGGCTTTCACTTCAGCTCTATAAGGAAACTACTACAGAAATTCAGTCCTGGTGTGTGTGCAAGAGCCTGTCTCTCATATAGGTAACAGTAACATTCTTTAAATGATCATGGCTACATGAACTTTACAGCACTGGTGGCACAAATAGGAGGTGACAAAAGGTTGTATTTCACACAGCAGTACCATTACAAAATGAACTGTACATGCAGTGACTCGCATTCAAAGACTACTAACTAACTGATGAAATGGTCAAGCTCCTCTGTATCTGTCACCACGACCATGGACTCCTTTAAGTTTTATGCTGTGACCAATGTTCTGTAGTCACGAATGCTGCTGTTGAACAGCTGGGACATAGACAGTGGTGCAGGTAAGCAGGAAAATGGATGCAGATGTCAGTCATTTGCAGATCAGTTGGGAACCATGTGGCACTGCTGGACCACTTGACACCTGCACACTGGTTTAGCAGGAAAGAAAAAGAGTATCTGTTCACTCCTGTTCTTCTGTAGGTGGCAAACATTGATCCCCATTACCATGCTACCTCCTTCAATGAAATTCTTGAGCCTTTCTAGCTTGCTACCTCTGTACCTTCTCAGGATGGAGAATAAAATTTTATAGTTAACTGCATTGAACCACTGTCCAGGAGAAAAACTCGATGACTTCCAAACAGTTATCAGTCACCAGTGCCGTTAATGCTTCTGACTAATGACCAGATCTGTATCCAGCCTGTGCTAACTCTAAATTCTCTGTATTTCAACCTTTGTTTTCTAAGAACTCCATCCCTGTGCAGTCACAAAGCACAACAAAACTGTGAATAATGGAGAACAACACACTTCTTAGGCCCTGGAGCTGAGAAATCTGGACTACAGCAAGAACTTTTACTCATTTTATCATGCTTAATAGATCCTTCAATGGCCTATGAACCTCTGAGGTTGAATCACAGTTATTTCCTGCTGATAAAGAAGTGGGAGCATTCTGATGGCTCCCTAATAACACTTTCTCGAAGTAACTTGGTTGCAATGTTCTTTATTGCAGCATTCATTTGGAAAATAGGTCCTTGAGCAATCTGGTATAACTGGAACTGCTCTAAGCACAGCAAGGCGGACAAGACAGCTTTCAAAGGTGCCTTGCGACTTAAGCTATGCTATGATGAAGTTGTAACCACTCTGAAAAAACATTGCCTGCCTGCAGGTAGTAGCAAGACTGGAAACAAAGTGACAAACAGACAAGAGAATACACTGTTTGGGAACTTTTACCTAAAGACCTTGTCGGCATGTACTTGGAAACTCCCAGTGCACAAAACTCAAAGGTACCCTCTGCCCTTGTTGACAACACAACAAGAAGCTTCTTTACCATTTAGGCTTAAATTGTTTACCCTCTAAAAAGGGTGAAGAGCTGGACCTTGGGAACTACTGACCAGTCAGCTTCATCTCTGTGCATGGTCAGATCATGGAAAACATCCTCTTGGAAGCCATGTGTAGGCATATGGATGAATGAGAGGTGCATAGAGACAGTCAACTAGGCTTTAACAAGGGAAAGTCATGCTTTACTAATCTTACTGGTCTTTGATGGAGCGACTGCATCAGTGGATGACTAATGTGACTTCTGTAAGCCCTTTGACATGGTCCCCCACAATATTCTTGCCCCTATTTTGGATAGAGAGTTTTGATAGATGGACTATTTGATGCAAAAAGAATTGGCTGGATGGCCACATCCAAAGAGTTGCAGTCAATAGCTCAATGTCCAAATGGAGATGAATAATGAATGGTGTTCCTCAGGGATTTGTATTAGGATGGGTACTGCTCAATATCTTTATTAATGACATGGACAGGAAGATTGAGTGCATACTCAGCAAATTTGCACATTGAGTGGTTCAGGTGCGTGGTGCAGTTTGTGTGCTTGAGGATAGGGATGCTACCTAGAGGAACCTTGACAAGGCTTGAGGACTGGGCCAATGTGAACTTCATGAAGTTCAACAATGCCAACCAAGTGCAAGGTCTTGCACCCTTACGATGAGGGTGATGAAACACTGGAAGCTGTGGATGCCCCATCCCTGGAGGTGTTCAAAGGTCAAAGTATATGGGGCTTTGAGCAACCTTATCTACCAAAAGATGTCCCTGCTCATGAAAGAAGGGTTGGACTAGGTGATCTTTGAAGGTCCCTTCCAAGCCCAACCATTCTAGGATTCTATTATTCTATAAATGAGAACAAACTCTGTTAGGGTGAGTCCATTGCTACCAAAGGATGAACACATTCAAATTACTTTCCTTTAACTGAAACTTCTCCTCTTTGCTCTAAAAATTAATTTACTGTGGAGTTTACTTCACTTTCTATCATCTTTATTGAAGAAGCCTGGGATTAGCATTGACAACTGTCGATATCTATCAAACATATTTTTAATTGCAGTATTTCGCCATATTGCTCATGTACTATACAATCATTTGGGGGGCCTGAAGTAAGTATATACAAAGTTTCACATTGGAATTATACTCTTCTCTGAAAGAAATGCCTGAGGTTCTTCAGTGTGATATGACTTCAGCAGAGACTCTTGAACCAATTAAGACTTGCATTCATTCCAGGTCCAAACCACTGTGATTCCAGCTTTGTACACAGACACTGAGGTGTTGTCTACACTAGGGAAACTTTTAGAAAATTCTTTATGTTTGTTAACACCAATTTATCTCCAACACTGGCAGTAATATTGGGGCTCCAAGAGATGGAAGAGGGGATGTCCCATATATATATCGATGGATAATCAAAACCAGTTCTGAATATTTATTTACTGTTTTATTAGTATTACTGAAACAATATTTAACAATTTTAACTCAAGGTGGCACTGTTTTACAGTTTTAATAAGTTAATAACATCCAGGAGCACATTTTAGGGTTCTTTAATGTGAGGTCTGTAGCATGAAATCCTGAATTAAGGAACAGCCCTACACAGAGAGGGTCTGTTCCCACGTGAGTGAAATTTGAAGGCTCTCTAAAGACAGAAAGGGTAAACAGGGTAAATAATAATTCATCCTTTTAAATAACAATGCCTCTTTTCCAGGTAATTCAAACATCAACACAAACTTCAGTGAATTAATATTTTTTCTTATCTTGGCTTATCTTTCTAAAACACAAAATATAGAAGAGACAAAGAAAATTTCAAAATTAATAAACTGGGTTTACGCTTGTACAGACTGATCTGAAGATGTAAAAGGGAGATAGCAAGTAAAGTTCTACTGGAAAATCAGAAGAGGTCATTCTGACACAAAAGGTGTAAAACAGGAGGAGGAGAATGTGAAAATGATGTAAGAAAAGAGCTTATATATAGCTATCACAACTGTCACTGCATACTAATTATTGCTGTTTGGTTTTTTTTTCTGAGAAAATTCTTCAGTATTCTACCAAGGAATTTCCCAATCTATTTTATATTGTTTCAGACATGTTTATGTGGGAGGTATTTGGAGGGCAATGGATTCTGGGAAATTAATGTCATATAACACTGCCTCCAAAAAACCCCAAACTTTAATTTCTCTTACACCTAAAAAACTACAAAGAGCTTGAGACAGAAATTGTGTACAATTTTATATTCACTGATTTATTTGTTTTTCTCAAACAGGAAACTGATCTTCTGAATAATTTTGTGAATGACAGGTACTTTGGGAATGCATAAAGCAGTGCAGAAGGATAAGTGTTGGAGATGAAAGATGAACTCGCTTTTAGCAACCTGTGTATAAAGATCCAGAGTAGGATATTGTGCTTATTTGAGACATACATTTAATGACAACCAAAAGTTGTCATAGCTGACAGAATATACTTCAACAATGATATGGCTCAGTGAAGCTTGTTGAACACAGATGTCTCAAACCATTTGCTCAAGTCACCTTAGAAAATCTCCCCAGAAAGAAAGCAACCAATTTCATGCTTAATAACAAAAGCATAAAGGGCGTATTTCTCTTTCAATTCACTATTCTACATTAGACAACAACAGAAATACATGGGTAGGCTGGCTAACACTAAAAATGAATTAGCTAGATCCATTTCCAAACTACAGTCTTTAATTGTCTGCCTTTGAAGAAGAACAATGCCCATCATAGCAGTTATTATACTAGCTACAAAGACCATTTCTTTGAAGCATGATGGTAGAGAAAACAACTACCCTTAATTATGCTTTATTGTGGGTAAATCAGGATTTGCCCTACGCCTTTTCTACGATGTCATATATCTTCTGCCTTCTAATCTGGAGGTACTGACATACATAGTTTGGCTCCAAGGATCCCTTGGAGTTATCCTGAGGCAGAACTCCCTAAATTCAAAGAAGGAGTCAGGACTGAGACGGTACTGACTGCACGACTTCTATGCACATCTTGCAACAGGGCGAGGAAGAAACCACAGGACCTTCCTACCAGTGCAGATCACTGGCCAGTGCTGTCCAAAGGGAGGTGACAGTGGGAATTCAGAAAGGAAAAACTGTACATACAGAAATCCTTTCTCTGACTTTCTAATCTCTCCTTGTCCAAAAGAGCAAGTAATTTGAGCAAAAGTTACAGGAGCAGGCAGAAATAGTTTAAAAAAAGAAAATCTGTTGAAAGGTCTCCGTGAAATGCTTGAGAAAGCACACTGACTGGTAAACACTGGTATGTTTGCCTAGGATTAGAAGTGCTTAGAGTAATTTGAAAACAATGTAACCAAATGCTTTCATATGTTACTAACATATTATTCAATGTTTACATGAAATGGGGAAAGAAAATGGGATTTACAGGGGCTATTTACTAAACGTAACTGTGCACAATGAAGACTTCCATTATATCAGCTGTAAAATTTAAAAATATAATTCCAAACAGAGGAATTGTCTGGTTTAAATCTCTTCTAACAAACTTACTGGTAAAAATGGCTGTCTGCATATTTAGATATATATTCTTAAGTATAAAGTCAAATCTTATTTTCTCTATAATTTTGCCTTAACTATCTTACTGAATTTTTTTTTTTTTTCTGAGACAAATCTGAAAGGTACTTATTATTTAGATTATTAGGGTCCTGTTATATCTAAACCCATGGCTAACTTATGATTAACTTTCAGTTATTTTATAGAAGTAGTTCTTGGATAGTTCTACATTTTTCCATGTTTTAAAGCAGAAATTCAAATTCTAAGTGGGAGTCAGTATGAGGTAGAAAGTTGGATCAGCTATTTGTAAAACCTCTGAGGTTTTCTATGTGTAACTACTTAAATTGCCAATGGAATACAGATATAAAATCACATGAATGTCATGCATATAAAGATTTATGGTATAAAATATCTTCATCAAAAATAGGACATAGCAACAATAATTTGAGGAATATTTTCTGATGGTCTACAATATGAGAGAGGCAAGAGACTGCATCAAAAGCAACTATGGATTGGGCCTTACACAATGTTGGCTGAAGCAGCTCTGTTTATATTTCAAGATACTTGAGATATTGAAGTCTGTACAAAGATACAAAGTGATATCTTCTTGTTCAGCACTATATGTTTACTCAGTGATGAAGAAGATCAATTTTAGTACTATTTCCAATTCATGAAAACTCATAAGTGATAAATAGAGAGAAAAAATAGATTTTAGTACCATTACCAGTTTGCCAACACTATTATCAGTGCTCAAGACCTCTTTTTTGACTCAAGACTTTTAAACAAAGCTGTGCACTGGCAGACTCCCCAGTGTTACTGCCATCTTCCAGCAATTCCTCTACTTGCTTCTGTCAGCCCCTTTTCAAAGCAATAGATGAATGCAGATGTAATTAAAATCATCATTGAAAATGTCAACTGCAGAGGAGACCGAGAAAAAACGGATCTACAAAATAAATTATCAATATCCCATAGACTTATGGAAGAGCTCATAATCAGTGCTTCACTGTTGCTATTTGTCTTCATTTTACTTTGACTACTATCTCAATTTTTAAAATAACATACTCTTCTTCCTGTAAACAGGTATTGATGCCACCACTCTGGCTGAGCAGTCACAAACAGACCATGCAGTACAATATATCTTAGGGGCTAATGAGAGGAAGAAAGGTCTAGAATAATGGTGGGAGTAATATTGGCAAAGATTTGTGGGGAAGACTGGAGAGAAAAATGGGAAAGTCTTGTCAGTAAGAATGGTGGGAAAGACTTGGAAGAATGTGAGGGAAGAAAAAGGAAGCTCTGGGGAAATGAAGGGAAGAATGGAGAAGTGAACTTTGGGGAGAATGGGGATGAAGAATGGTGGGAAGAAATGGTAGGTAGCATAGGTGGGAAAACAATGGGAGGAATGGGGAAAGAAGAATGGGATGAGGAATGGGGGAAGAATGGGGGATGAATGTTAGAAGGAACGACAGGGAAGAACAAGTAGAAGGGGGAAGAAGCGAGGGAGAAAGATGGCAGGAGGAGAGAAGGAAGGAAGAGGAATAAGGGAAGAATAGAGAGAAGAATGGCAAAGAGAAATGGGATGAGAATGGTAGGATGTAGAGAGTGGGGATAATAGGGGCAAGAATGAGTAAGAAGAAGGGAAGGAGAAGTGAAGAAGATGGAACGAGAGAGGACAAAGGGGAAGAAACAAGGAAGAAAAGCATGAGGAAAAGAGGCAGGAACAAGAGAGAAGAAATGGGATGGGGCAAGGCAGGGTGAGGACGGAAAGGTATAATGGCGGGGATGAGGGGAATAAGAAGGGGAGAACAGTGGAGGATGGGGGAAGACAGGGGAAAGACTGGGGTAGAATGAGACAGGGCAAATTGAAGGGAGTGAATCACGGGCCCTCTCCCTTTCCATTTCTTCCCTGCCTCTGCTTGCAGCAGGTAATAATACTGTGTGCACAATCACTGTTGTGCCCTGCGCAGGTAGTAACATGGGAAGAAGCAGGTATGGTAAGGAGAGCTTTGCTTCCCTTTATTGCCACAGGCAGTGGTATACAGCTGTGATGATCTGGCCTTCAATGACTGTGGCAGAAGTAGCTATCGGAAAGTTTCAACTTAGTTACATACTTCGGAAATTTACAACTCCCTGAAAGGCAATATAGAAATAAAAGCTGCCAAAGTATAGCACAATTCTTAAAGCCCTCTATCATCCCACAAATTCCAGGTCTCCCATTTCTGTTAAAAGTATTTGATGAAACAACATTTTAAAAAGTTCAATTAAAACATCAGAAAGCACAATAAACTTTTCATAGCTCAGCAAAAATGCTCCTCTCACCAATTCATTTCTCCTCCATCAGGAAGAGAAAAACAAAAGCAGATTAATCTGATTTACAGAGTGAAAAACAACACTGAATGCACTTTTTGTCAGGGGGAAAGGGGGAAGGTCTCCAGCTGGTTCTCATCTATATGCCATGATTCTTCATTTAGTTTACACTATTAAACTAAAAAACTCGGCTTTAATCTTAACTATTACAGTATGCCTTAGAGTAGATTCTATCATGTAGCATCCTTGATACAGTTTCAGACTCTGGCAAAACATCATCCGTCAAACTGGTCGTGGCCATATGGGTAGTAAATGTATCCAACATTTTTTCATTGGCGCCTACATTATTACGTCTTGTCACCAATGGTTTCTCGGGTTTTCAAGTAAATTGTTGCATATACTGTGGTTTGGAGCTGCTGAGATGAAGCCCTACATTTATCTGTATACAGCCAAATCCTTTTTTGGAACTTTTTTTCCTTATAATGAACTAACATCTGTTGAAAAAAAAAAAAAAAATGGAATGTTTCCAGAAAGCTGTACAAAAATGAGAGAAAACAAAACAACAGAACACTGCCAAGAAGCTATTGTTGCCAAGTTGTACATGATAAAAAGCTGCGTAGAAAATGATGGGTGGACAGAAGTGGGTATCATACCTGATCTATCTTCATTTTGTGAATCACACCTTCTACATAATTCTGGGATGGTCTTGAGAGAAGTTACAGAATACTGTAAAAAAGGAAAAAATGTTTATGAAACAATTAATTTTAAAAGATAAAAAGTAAGATTTTCCAGAGGTCCTGATGTCATGGACACAGACTAAACCTATCAAGCCAAGGGTACTTCTGGCAGTCTGACAGTCTTCTCAGGTTGCGTGAGAAAAGCAGATGGCATCTGCTTTTGTGTCCCACCTTGAGGGGTATCAAACAGACTTTAAAAACTACAGCAATCCATCTCCCCACCTCAGATTTTTCCTTCCTGCAGATCACCATTATTCAAGTCACAAACACATTTTATATATCCATCCTTTCCACAGGATGCAAGATATATTGAAGATGAGAATAGATCTAGGCTTCCAGTAAGCATTGAGGGTCACATTTTGCCCACCCAGGCATCTATTATGGTGATCTTACTGCAAGATACTTCATGGTTAAAAATTAGAATTCAAGCTATCACAAACAAATATGTAAAAGCAATAAAGAATACTTGCACTGTCAAGATCTGATTTCAGAGCAGGACACATGTACATACAGATATCAGACAACAGGCTTATTCCTTTAACCTAGGCTTTACTACACCAAACTTGAATAATTACTTGGATGTGACAGGATATGCCTGATATTAATCAGGATTTTATATTCTGAATTCAGCATTAAAAAGGAAAAAAACAGGGATGTCGTATGTATCTTACTAAACAGAAATATTTTTCTTATAACCTTGTGGA
Organism: Patagioenas fasciata; assembly: GCF_037038585.1. Classification (NCBI taxonomy): domain Eukaryota; kingdom Metazoa; phylum Chordata; class Aves; order Columbiformes; family Columbidae; genus Patagioenas; species Patagioenas fasciata. The sequence goes on along the minus strand of NC_092560.1, from coordinate 52,767,346 downwards.
ATACCCTTGGTAAGATACATGATCCAGTGTTATAGAACTACACATTCTGACACACAAAAGTTAAGTTACTTAATAGAAAGCCTTCCTTAATCAAATGCTTAAATGTTACATGAATCTTCATGTAACCAAATGAAAATCATGATGTCTGTGAAAGATCAATGGTTTTGCTCATATAAAAAAGCCTATTAAAAACAGCATTTTGGAAACAAAACAGAAAAAAGCGTTTTGGATTAGCACAACTGAAAATTGTTAAAGAATATGTAAACACTGTATGTTTTCAAAGAAACAGATATTTTTAGCTGGTGAGCTATTGATCAATTAAGCAAAACAACTACATAAAATACCACTAGCTTTCTACACAAAAAAGTAACAGTCATACATTGTCCTGGTTTTTTGCTGACAGTTCATCATTCAAAGTTTGATGTGCTTCTAATGTCCAGCTGGCCTTCTGCTTCAGAATAAAGTTGACCTCATGTGACCAACTGCAGAAGTAATTTACTTCTTTGGTGCAAGTTTAAGATTGTTGAGCTCAAGTCATTTTAGTTACTCTCATAAGTCTCAAAAACCTCCCATGCCTTCTTTTTTCCCTTGCTGACCTGATTCAGACATGTCTTGAGAAACCTCAACAACAACAAGAATCACTCATAAGTACTCCCAGGATAAACACTGAACTTATTAATTTAAATGTGTAGCAGCACTCCACAGAACTACACAGTGACTCCAATCTCCATTAAGCAAGGGATTGTCTATAAGGCTGTGATTGCTCCAGGATGTGACAACCTAAAGCAACATAGAGCAGAAGGAGAAAGATGCTACTAAATACAAATTAAGTCATGTTAAACATGTACATGTACAAACACCATGTGCTGTGCTTCACATTAGTTATTGTTTAATAAAGATTGAACTGTTAAGCTATATGTCTTGCTGTTTCAGCCCAAAGACTCAGAAGGCAATGTTGAGCTGGTCTAGTAAGAATCATAACAGAATCCAAGTAACATATCTCCAAGGAATATGGTAGCTTCATAAGACCAGCTGGTGCAGTTTAAACTATTACACAGTTTGTAATTCAATTAGAATAAGGCCTTTTGTGTTCCACTGGTATGTGTTTTGTCAGGCAACCTCAAAAACAGAAAGTAATTTTTCTTCTTCTTCCCCCCCCGCCCCCCCCCCGGCTTTTTCATGGAAGAACAGATTTTCTTTCTGTTCCAACATTGCACTAAAATGTATTCAGTTACTACTTTCCACCACCAAAAATCTACTAAATGTTAGAAATTTGATTATACATTTTAATTATATTGATTTGATTTCATTAACAGATTTCCTTCCACTCACCTCTGTCCTACAAAAGACTTCTGCGCACTCACATTTTTGCCATCTGTATTTTGTGGTCAAGACGTGGACAACTGGTTTTTGGTCCAGGAAGCAAATAAAATTACTCTTTAAAGGGGACCTTTTGCAACCATAAGTACAATTCATTGTCAGCTCTTCCGTCTAGAACTACTTTCTCTCATACTCTAGCTCCAGCTCTGATCATTAGTAATGTTTGTTTGCTGTTCTTCAACAAAAAATTTCAGGGTTACTAGTGGTATCACAGAGGGACACAGAGGGGGCAAAAGGGGTTGAGACTGCAACCATTCCCTGGAACAAAGTATTAGACTTAAAGTGTATTCAATGGCATTTAAAATTCATTATTTTGCACTTTTCATGTAATAATTTAAAATTATTTTACATACAAAATTAAACTTCACTTCTCACATTTCATCATCAGAGTAACCAAGTCAATCAGTGCTGAAGTCCATGGCCAAAGCCGTAAGTGACGATATGAGAGCTAAGCACATAAGCTTGCTTCGTTAGTCAACGCTTACTGTGATCTTTGGCATTTAGTCAAAGTGTGTTGTAGTTGATAAGTGGAATTCAGTAATAAAACTAAGGGCTTCTTCCCAGGATAAAGCATGTAATGGCGTTTTTGATTACTGTTTGAGGTTTGGGTTCTTTTTCTGCATTTAAGGCATGCCTATGTCAAAACCAAAATAGTGGATTTCAGGAAACCCCTTAAGAATTGTAAGATGGAAGAACAGTATCAACAGCAAACAAGAGACAAGAAGTAATAACATGTATTCCATGCAAATGCATGATATTGCCAATTTTCTTCAACAGACACTATTGATTCAGGGGAAAATAGAACCTCTCTCATCATACAAGACATTTGTGATTTAAAACTGCACTTCAGACTTTGAATTAATTAATTTTTTTTTACTCTGAAAAGGGAGAGAGGGGGAAAAAAGAGAACTTTCAATGAGTTCATCAGCTGGGTGGGAAATAAATCAACTCATTTCAGCTGGTGACTGTGCCTATGCTATGCAGGATCCTCCATGCTGGGCCCTGAAGTCCTGGTCCCTGATCAGGCAAGGTCTGGCTGTGTGTTGCCTATACACCTGTGTGAGCCTGTGGGGTGATCCTGCTCTTTCAACAGCACAGGAAAGGTGACAGCAGGCTCAAGAGGTGCCCTGCGCCTAGTAAACTGGAGACCAGGAGATCTGCCACACTCCTGACCACACATAGTTTACACCTGCCCTGCCAGGTGAGGATTGACATGAAGAAGGTTTACAAGCTGCTTCAAAATACCTGGCAATTTAACAGCTGCTTAATTTTATGTTTCAATTCACTTACTGCACTGACATTTCACACTTTCGAATTAGGCCCAGTCCTGCAGTGGCACCACTGAGCCAGGCTTTTATTCATACAGAGCTGTTTGAGTAATCAAAGCAATAATCTCTTCACTCAGTCCCAAATTATTTACAAATATCTAGCACCAGGAGATCTCGTTACGACTTGGCCATTTGGTATTATTTGTGTAAACCAAGAAATAAAATAGTTTCAATGTGCACAATTTGCCAGTGTAATAGAAATCTTTCATTTTAATTAAAGGAATAGGAAACCTTCAGGCAACCGTAGCAGTAGCATACGACCTACAAGCACAAAGAAATTTATGGGCAAAATCAAAAGTACTGATGGGAAAAAGGGGAAAGTTTAAAGCACACTTTTAATTTTATAGTGTATCTATTATTTAATGCAACTTAAAGGTTGTAATTTTTTTTTCTTGCTTTACATGAGTAGTTATTCATTAAGAAACAAATGAAAATACTAATATTCAGCTTGGTTGCTTAACTTCAGGGCAGACAAAATATTATTTTTGTTTAATGTAAACAAGAGTCCCAGAAACACATTCTGCTGTCTAAACTACACTGAAGTGTACTATACCAGATGGATGTGGAATCATACCATTTTAGTTTGCAAAACAAGCATTTCATTTACATTCCAGGGACCTAAGGAAACTGGTAGATGTAGTTCCTAAGTACCTCTGAGTCATATTTGAAAAGTCATGGCAGTCAGGTCTTCAGTAACTGGAGAAAAGGGAATATCACATTCATTTTTAACAATGGCAAAAAGGAGGACCCTGGGAACTATCAATCAGCCTCACCTCAGTGCCCAGTAAGACCATGGAAGTAAGACTCCTGGAAGTTATGTTGAAACACATGTATGACAGAGAGGTGATTAGAGACAGCCAACACGGCTTCACAAAGGACAAATCATGCCTGACTAATTTAGTGGCCTTCTACAATGGAGTGACAAGAGCTATGGATGTCATCTACCTCAACTTCTGTAAGACCTTTGGCACCGTCCCACACAACATTCTTGCTTCTAATTTGGAAAGATACGGGTTTGATGCATGGATGGCTAGATGGATAAGAAATTGGCCCTGTCCAATGAGTTACAGTCAATGGCTCAGTCTCCAAGTGGAAACCAGTAAAGAGTGGTGTACCTCATGAGTGCATACTGGAACAAATACTATTTAATACCTTCATCAGTGACAATGACAGTGGGATTGACTGCATCCTCAGAAAGTTTTCACATGACATCAAGCTGTGTGGTGCAGTTTATTCACTTGAGGGAAGGGATGCTATCCAGAGGGACCTTGACAGGCTTGAGGAGTAGTCCCATGCAAACCTCATGAAGTTCAACAGGACCAAGGTCCTGCAGCTGAGTCTTGGCAACTGCCAGTATCAGTACAGACTGGGGGACTGGGAGCAACCCTGCACAGAAAGACTTGTGAATCCTGCTAGATGAAAAATTGGACTAGAAGCTGCCAACATGCACTTGCAGAACAGAATGCAAATTGTATCCTGGGCTGTAGAAAAAGAAGTATGGCCAGCAGGGTGAGGGAGGTGATTCTCCCCCTTGACTCCACTCTTGGGAGAGCTCACCGAAAGTATTGCATGCAGGTCTGGGGCCCCCAGTACGAGAAAAAGAGGAATCTGTTGAGTGGGTGCAGAAAATGGTCAGAGGACTAGAACACTTGTGCTATGAAGAAAGGCTGAGAGAGTTGGGGTTTTTTAGCCTAGAGAAAAGAAAGCTGCAAGGAAATCTTGCAGCCTTCAATATATGAATGAGGCTTATAAGAAAGACACTTTATCAGAGCTTGTAGTGACAGGACAAGAGGCAACTGAAAGAGGGTCAGTTCGTACTGAATATAAAGAAGAAATTTTTTACAATGAGGGTGGTGAGACTCTGGAACAGGTTGCATAGGAAAGTGATGGATGCCCATCATTGATGATTGTTTTGAGTTTATGTGGCAAACCAGTGGGGGTTGGACTGCAGCAGTGGCTTCCGTGAGAAGACAGTAAGAGCTGCCTCCATGCAGGACAGAGCTAGTTCCAACCAGCCCCAAGATGGACCCCTATCTGGCCAAAGATAAGCCTATTGATAATACTGATAGTGTTTCTGAGATAACACAATTAAGAAAGGGCAAAAACCACTGCACAACATCATCTGTGAGAGAAGAATGAGAACATATCAGAAAAACAACTGTGCAGATATCAAGGTCATTGAAGAAGGAGGAGATGCTCCATGTATTGGAGTAGAGATTCCTCTGAAGTCCATGGAAAAGACCACGGTGAAGCAGATATCAACTCTGCAGCTCATGAAGGAACTCATGCCAGAGCAGCTGGATATGCGACAGCAGGGAGGAAGCTGTGACCTTGTGGAGAACCTATGCTGGAGCACTCCCCTGGCAGGACTGTGGATAGAGAAGCCCACATTGGAGCAGGTTTTCTGGCAGGATCTGTGACCCCATGAGGGACTTTCACTGCAGGAGTCTATTCCAGAAGGACTGCACCCTGTGGAAGGGACTCACACTGGAGAAGTTCTTGAAAAACTGCAGTCCACGGGAAGGATCCGCTCTGGGGAAGTTCATGAAGGACAGTGACTGATGGGAGGAACCCCATGCTATAGCAGGAAAACAGTGTGAGGAAGAAGGAGCAGCAGAGATGAAGCATTATGAACTGACCACAAAGCTCCTTCACCCTGTTCCCCATGTGCTCATTGGTGCAGGGAGGTAGAAAAGTCAGCAGTGAAGTTGAGGCTTGGAAGAAGGGAGGGGTGGGGGAAAGGTGGTTTTAGATTTGTTCTTATTTCTCATTATCCTATAGTATTTGATAGGCAATAAATTAAAATTAATATCCCCAAGTCTAGTCCATTTGACCTGTGATAGTAATGGGTGAGTGATCTCCCCATCCTTATCTTGACACATGAGCTTTTTGCCATATGTTTCTCTCTATCTTGTTGATGGAGGGGGAATGACAGAGCAGTTTGGTGGGCACCTGACAGCCAGTCAAGGCCACCCCAGCACAACAGGGCTTTGAGCAATCTGATCTAGTGAAAGATGTCCCTGCCCATGGCAAGGGCGTTGGAACTAGATGACCTCTGAGGGTCCCTTTTGACCAAAACTATTCTATGAGTCGGTGGTTCTGGAGAAATGGACAGTCTCATTTTCTTATGTACAAATACAACAAAAAAGGGGAAGAAAAAGAGAAGAGAAGAGAAGAGAAGAGAAGAGAAGAGAAGAGAAGAGAAGAGAAGAGAAGAGAAGAGAAGAGAAAAGAAAAGAAAAGAAAAGAAAAGAAAAGAAAAGAAAAGAAAAGAAAAGAAAAGAAAAGAAAAGAAAAGAAAAGAAAAGAAAAGAAAAGAAAAGAAAAGAAAAGAAAAGAAAAGAAAAGAAAAGAAAGCTACTCAAGTGTCTATTTGCCTTTTAAAACAAATTCCTGTCTGTTTTCTATGTCTATTTTTGTCATTTTGTTTGAAATATCTACAGCAGTCCGGACTATACACAGTGACTTTCTGACTCAGGAACATTTATAACTGCTTCATTTTAACAGCCTTCTTGCTGCCATTATTTTTAGTCAGTACTTTTCTGCACTAGATTAGAACCAGAGGGCTAACAGAAACAATATAAATTGCTAACATTGATGCTGTGCAGCTACTCTTTCCATGAGAGGCCAATGGTAAAATGTGATGGTCAGGTATCTCTAAATTGTATATGGTGAGATACAAGCAGAGCAACAGAATGACCATGAATTTGCTTGCTAATCTGGATTCTGGTAACAGATCCTTTGTTTTCTTACCTGCTAAAGCAAGAAGTAAAACTGCTACCTCTATAATTTGTGCTGGTTTTTTTATTCAAGGTTCAGCGTTCAATGAAAGAACAGCCTATTAAAACAGGCAGCTTGAGCTGTTCAGCGGAAAAGTGAGTAACCTAACCCACCAGTATGCAGCAACAGCCACAACGGGAGAGACATGGAGAGGTTACATCTATTACGTTTTACAGTTTCACAAAACTGAGTATAGAAACAGATACCAGGACATGATCTGGCATATAGCTCATATAACCATAGTAAAAAGAAAGTTGCCTAGAATAAGGTATTCACTCAAGATTGGCTCATTGTCTTGTAATATTTTGGGCACTTGCCATACTCTTCTTTAATAAAAATTCAGTGTTACAATAAGTAAAAATACAATCTGCTCCAAAAGGAATCTTTCTGCACATAAAGCATCTGGAATGTTTTAAAATGAATCAAAGTCCCAATTGCGAAGTGGAAAACCAAGACCTTTGTAAAAACAAACAAACAAACAAACAAACCAAAACAAAACAACAACAAACCAAACCAAACAAAAAAAAAAAAATCAAAAAAACAACCAACCGAACAAAAACCAACTATAAAATTATGAAAAAAAGTGGAAGGAGATGGTGGCACACTTCCTTTGATCTAAAAACTGAATTAATAATTTTCTTATAGTGGATTTAATTTATGTATTCAAGCCCATTGTTAATCAGACATTTAACTTATTAGCAAATTCATTGCACAAACTGTAGAAACACTGGTAGTAGGAGTATTATTATGAGGAATATAATATACTGCATCAGTGCTTCCTTTAAGAACCACTGACAATGTAGTTGACCATCATTTTTGTTTGCAATTACAGGTGGAATTGTTTTAGTTGTGACACTAAGGATAAGTGCTCTATGAATCCCTGGAATTTTTTCTGTCTCCTTCCGTACTTGACTATGTCACAGGTAGCTACAACACACCTATTGATAAAATCTTGCTGTATTTGGAGACAGCTAGGGGTGGAAAGGGCAGAGTTACTATTTACATTAAAAAGGAACAATTCAGAGGTGAGAGAGGCATGAGGATTTTTACAACTGAAATACATTCAATTAAAAAAAAGGTAAACTTATTGTTTTGGTGTGCAAAGCTAGCATCAGAGAGTATATAATTCATTCAAGACAATAGAGTAGTTAAGCAACTCAAAAATAAAACTAATTCATTAATTTGATTTGCAAGTTATTTTAACTACCTGAAGGAGATGAAGCCAAGCTTATTAGAGATTATCTTTACAAAATACTTTATTTTATCCTAGATTAAATCTATTTAAACATTCCTATATGTGAGGTAAAAAAGGAATGTGGCTTCTAACAATAGCATTGGTTGTTATATCAGGATTGAGATATCCAAGTTAGTCTCAATTTGAGCAAATAAAATAGGACTTGTACTTACCGATATATCATCACTAAAATCTATTTCATCCAAATCAAGGTACTCAGGGGCTTCCATTATTCTTCTATTGACATTTTGGGTGAGTCAACACTGTAGTAAAAACCTAATTAAGAAAAGATAAATGTATTATCTACTGAAGAGTCAAAACCACACAGAAATGGATAAATACAGTAGTTAGATAACCGAAAACATTTAACTTGTACAGTGAAGTTTTTCATAACTTAAGGCTAACATCTAAATATTATTTACCATCTCTACTCTGCATATCATGAAGAAGCCATTTCAATTTTTAGGGAGAATAGCTAAGTGGTACTTGAACTGGAAGTCAAAAATACTTGATTCAGCATCACTTAGTCCTTCCAGAAGTTCAATACAGGTGTAAAGACCTAAGCTGCTGAGCACCCTCATGACCCTGTAACCACAGCTGTGCTAATCTATCTTCTCTTGAGGATGCTATCACTTTACTGGTCTGAACACAGCGACTTCTGGTACTATAGTCTTCCTCTGCTCAACAAGGCAAAAAAGAACTGAGAATTATGCTGTGCACAGGAAACAAAATCCTATCATGCTTTGTCTCCCCTTCTCTGTACAAGCAGACCAACACACAATGCAGTCAGCGCTTTACAGATAAATGATTTATCTCTCCTCAACCTGCAAGTGCACTTCCCCCAAAACAGCAACCAAGGCAAAACCAGAAATATATCTATGTGCAAAGATTATCAGAGGCCTTAATCATTTTCTCACAGGAAGAGAAAAAGAAGAGAAAGCTCTCTTGCCGAGAAAGAAATTTGGCTGGAAAATTCAATATGTAATTCTGAATAAACTGGAGCTTAAATAATCATGAGCTCAAAGACAATTAAACCCTCATTGCTTTCTTAATCCTAACTAGAATGAAGGTGTGCATTATCCCTACAGACAAGTACAGCAGAAGTAAAAGTGGAGAAGGAAGCTATTTTAAAAGAAGCTGAAAAAGTGATAATACTTTTTTAAAATAATGTGAGGCACTACATAAGTGTTACATATTATTATGGAAGCAAATTAAGTCCTTCTAGTACTTGTAAATAACAAAAGGAAATGCGTGAGGAAAAAAAAAATAATACAAGTCCAGTGTATTCATATGACAACTGCCAAGAAATATATTTATGAAGTCAGCCATGTAGGTCTAAGTAAAACCATTGTGTGTAACATTTGTATGCTGTTAGGAATGTCCTAGTATAAAGGGTTTGAAGAAAATGCTTTTCTGCAGATATCACACTTATTGACAAACAAAAACACAATCATTAATCTCCTTCATAGCACCCCACTCAAGCACAAAGCTGATCTTAAGACATCTGTTCTTGAAAAGTTATTAGAAGAACCAGGAGGAAAATCTACAGTTTCAAGCTAAAAGAGCTGGAAAAGCAAACTTTTATTTCTCATCAAGTCATTTAAGGTAAAGGACTATTCAGCATAGTTTTCTTTAAATTAAAAAAGAAAAAAAAAGTGCATGGGTTTTCTTTAATGTATTGCAATATTTCTGCTCCTTGCAATATGAGAAGGAAGAAACTCCTGGGAAGGACAAACTGGAGAGGAAGGCAGCACATAAGAACAACCTCAGCTACCTACAATTGGGTCTCACTGTGGTTGTTAGACTTGAGTGAAGCAGTGAGAAAGGAGATGGCTACAAAGAGGTAAAAACAGTACAAAGCCCTCAGTCCAACTTGTAATAAGGAAACAGAAGTGGCTATAATATGAAACTAATTGGAAGCTTCTCATTTTGCAGAAGTCCCAAGTGCTAAGTTTATTCTTAGAGGGAACCACTAAAATCAGACAAAATCCTTGCAATGAAAGGAATTAGTTGTTGTGAAAAGGCATGACACATTCATGTCTACAGATTCTTTACCACATAACAGCTTTTGCTTTCTTAATGTAAACGTGTGTTTCAGTATACTTTTTTAAGGTTATGCTTTCACGTGTTGTATTTGGTTGATATTACAGCTTACTTGAGAAAAAGGGCACTGTCACTGCATTGATTTTGTATGGCAAGGTTTTGATTGTGGGGGTGCTACAAGGGTGGCTTCTTTGAGAAGCTGCCAGAAGCTTCCCCTGTGTCTGACAGAGCCAATGCCAGCTGGCTCCAAGGTGGATCCACCACGGGCCAAGGGCAAGGCAACCACTGTCAGTGGGAGCGCCTCTGGGGTAACATAATTAATAAAGAGAAAAAACCCCTGCACAACAGCAACTTCACCTGAAGGGAGGACTGAGAATATGTGTGATGACCAGCCCTGCAGACATCCAGATAGGTGCAGAAGGAGGGGCAGGAGGTGCTCCAGAAGCCTGTGCAGAGATTCCCATGCAGCCCATGGTGAGGCTGGCTGTTCCTCTGCAGCCCATGGAGGTCCAAGGTGGAGCAGATACCCACACCTGGTGAGAACCCCACACCAGAGCACACAGATGCCCAAAGGAGCTTATGGCTCAATTGAAAACCCATGATGGAGCAGGCTCCTGGTAGGAGCTGTGGCCCCATGAAGAGAGGACCTCAGGCTGGAGCAGGTTTGCTGGTGGGACTTGTGACCCCATAGGGGATCCAGGCTGGAGCAGTCTGTTCCTGAAGGGCCCCACCCCCTGAAAGGGACCCACACTGGAGCAGTTTGTGAAGAACTGCAGGAAGGACTCACACTGGAGATAGTACTTAAAGATTGTATCCTGTAGGTGGACCTCATGCTGGAGTGGTAAAGAGCATGAGAAAGAAAGAGCAGCAGAGATAATGTGATGAATTGACCAGAGTCCACATTTCCTGTCCCCGTGTGCTGCACAGAGAGGAGGCAGAGGAGGTGAGAACAAATGAATGAATTTGAATCTGGGAAGGATGAGGTGGGAAGAAAGTGTTTTAGTCATTTTGTTTGTTTGTTTGTTTTTCTTAACTATCCTACTATATTTTTAATTGGCAATAAATTAAATTAATTATCTCCAGGCTGACTCTGTTTTGTCTATGATGGTAATTGGTGAGTGACCTCCTTATCTTGATCCCAACCCATAAACTTTTCAATCTTATTTTCTCTCCTTGTCCTGTTCAGCAGGAGGAATGAGAAAGTGTCTGGGTATCTGACAGCCGGCCAAGGTCAACCCATCACAGCATCCCTCCACAGAGGTAAAGACTAGTTGTCAATTTATCACTGTGACTATTGATTCCAGCTTATAACAAATTGTTAATTCAGTTTTAGAAGCAAGATAAATGCCAATTGTATATGTACTGTCCTACACAAATTACAGGATTGTAGAATCTACCCAGTATTACTCCATGAGGTGATAGACGTATGAAGTAAGAATGCAAATTGAAATATAAATTGATGAGAATTAAAATATAAAGTTTAAAGATTAAAGACATATATGGACTATATCACATACAAACAACCTAAAAAGAAACTAAAGCTTCTCTGAGTTTCAGTTTTTCACTCAAATTAAATGGATTAAAAAACCTCTCACCCAGTATGTTTAAAAATCAATGGGAGAGATAATAAAAGCTACTCTAGACAGGCCACATAATAAGCCAGAATCAAGAATTCACCTAACAATTTTATTTTGCATTAAAGCTGATTTATTCAAGTAAAAAAAACTCCACAGCTTTAACAAAAGAACTTCTAGTCCTGGTCACCACATATCTCAGGATTTTAGAACTAACCTATCTCAGCCTTTCAAATATCTTTTTAAATTCTAAACTGCAAGAAGCCATTGAGGCAAAAAAAAAAATGTTGCATCCACCCACAGCTGATGAAAGGACTGCATTTCACATAGAGATGTACGAAACTCATCATATCAGTCCCCAGTCCTGAAACATTACTTCCCCAAAATGTGGTCTTCTGTCTTCTCAAAACATAAAGACTACAAAACACACAAATGCTGAAAAGCAAGTTGGTAACCAAAGCAAACACATTTTCTCTATGGAGAACTTCTCTTTCTGAAGATAGTGTTCAGCTATATACACAGAAAGGGCAAGAGACTCATACATACTGTTCATTATACAATTTTCATTTTTATCTTGATGAGGTAGAACTGGACAGCAACTCAGGACAAATACTATGACTAAGTAAGATTTCCCATGACTATACTTAGAGTTGGATTCAAGAGGTGCATTTTTTGATACAATTTAACATAGTAGAACTGCACAATGTATGATGCAAACCATATGGTAAGGATAGTATTCAGAGTAGCGGGCATTTTGAAACCTTTGCAATGGCTGAATCCAAACTACTACCAGAAATATAAACAATCTGAATAGCATTCACAAGCATACAATAAGCACAACTGGTCAAATTCAAGGTAAAATAATTACAACCAAAGTTGTAACTGCAAACAATGGATTCCCTGGGAAACTGATGGAACGACTTATCCTTGGTGCCATCTCAAGGCATATCAGGGATAAGAGGGTCATTAGGGGCAGTCAAAATGGCTTCACCAAAGTGAAGTCGTGCTTGACCAACCTCATTGACTTTTATGAGGACATAACAAGATGGATGGATGATGGCAGAGCAGTGGACGTGATCTACCTTGACTTGAGTAAGGCATTTGACACAGTCTCTCACAGCATCCTCACAGCTAAACTGAGGGAGTGCGGTCTGGATGACTGGGTAGTGAGGTGGACTGTGAACTGGCTGAAGGAAAGAAGCCAGAGAGTCATTGTCAATGGGGCAGAGTCTAGTTGGAGGCCTGTATCTAGTGGAGTGCCTCAGGGGTCAGTACTGCGGCCTGTATTATTCAATATATTCATCAATAATTTGGATGAGGGAATAGAGTGCACTATCAGCAAGTTTGCTGATGACACCAAGCTGGGAGGAGTGGCTAACACGCCAGAAGGTTGTGCTACCATCCAGCGAGACCTGGACAGGCTGGAGAGTTGAGCAGGGAAAAATTTAATGAAATATAACAAGGGCAAGTGTGGAGTCTTACATTTGGGTAGGAACAACCCCAGGTTCCAGTATAAGTTGGGGAATGACCTATTAGAGAGTAGTGTTGGGGAAAGGGACCTGGGACCCTGGGGGACAGCAGGATGACCATGAGCCAGCACTGTGCCCTCGTGGCCAGGAAGGCCAGTGGCATCCTGGGTGTATTAGAAGGGGGGTGGTTAGTAGGTCGAGGAAGGTTCTCCTCCCCATCTACTCTGCCCTGGTGAGACCACATCTGGAATATTGTGTCCAGTTCTGGGCCCCTCAGTTCAAGAAGGACAGAGGAACTGCTGGAGAGAGTCCAGCGTAGGGCAACAAAGATGATGAAGGAAGTAGAGTATCTCCCTTATGAGGAAAGGCTGAGGGAGCTGGGTCTCTTTAGCTTGGAGAAGAGGAGACTGAGGGGTGATCTCAATAATAAATATATAAAGGGTGAGTGTCACGAGGATGGAGCCAGGCTCTTCTCGGTGACAACCAATGATAGGACAAGGGGTAATGGGTACAAACTGGAACACAAAAGGTTCCACTTAAATTTGAGAAGAAACTTCTTCGCAGTGAGGATGACAGAACACTGGAACAGGCTGCTCAGGGAGGTTGTGGAGTCTCCTACTCTAGAGGCATTCAAGACCTGCCTGGACGCCTTCCTGTGTAACCTCATCTAGGTGTTCCTGCTCTGGCAGGGGGATTGGACTAGATGATCTTTCGAGGTCCCTTCCAATCCCTGACATTCTGTGATTCCGTGATTCTGTGACATTAGATGAATAATTTATTTTCAGCATCAACACCAAAGCAATACAGACGACTGCCTCTAGCCTGCCAACAGAAATGTCTGACATTTAACTGATCAGTTTCCCTAATTGTATTTTGGAAGCTAGTCATTAAATATTTCACAAAATTTTAACCCAAACCCCAGTATTTCTTGTCTGGCAATTTGGCTTGCAGAGAGACATGTACACACACATATACATTTTATACAGGTAGAAGAAATCCTGTCTGCTCTCAGAATTCACAATTAAAACAAGAAAACCACATAAACATCAACCATATGTACTCAAGAAAAAGTTATTTTTATGGTTCCATTTAAAAGTTCTACCAGGAGAAATAATACAGATAAACATCACCTCACAGAAAGAAATGCAGTAGTAGTAGTATCAATATAGTAACACTGTGTATGTTGCACTGCAGCAGATACTGAACAACAATTAATTTGTAAAATAAAGAAAAAAAAATCATTCTTCTCCTTTTCAAACAAGAGGAACAATCCTTATTGTTTTCCCAAAACATAGATTTTCCTGTTGTCCTGCTCAGCTAAAACTGGTTGTCTGAACTCAAGTCAGACAAACATTCAATACAACTAGGCGAATGAGGAAAAAAGGGAGCAAATAAAACAATTCCTAGTAAAATTATCATAAAGAAAAAAAAAAAGGCAATGAATCATTAGATACAGGGAACAAACCCATAATCATCTCCAAACATTAAAACTTCACTCTAGACTAAATGGCATGCATTACCTACATGTGAAATGCCTGTTCACAGATTTCTTTTTAAAGCTAGATCAAACCTTGCATTTCTATCACCTCACAACCTCAAAAAACAGTCACATCAACATAGCCCCTAGGGGCTGGTGTGCATTTTGAGGATGGAGAAGACTCAATATGGGAATGGCAGGAATGCCACTGACTTTGTCTTGTGAAGCCAATGGCCATCACCTTGTCCACACTAATGCACATAAAGCAAGAATAAGGCCCTATAGGTGAGCATTTTCTCTCCGACAATTAACCAAGAGAATTAATTGACTGTTAAAGCAGGCAGAAAGTAAGCAAGCATCTGATTCAGTTTCTTGTTCTGTTTGCTCAATGGAAAACTATAGAGTAAAAAAGCATAACTGATTCACAGTGACCCCTTTGCAACAAGGCTGTAGTGAATTCAGTATCTTCAGAAAGGAATGGGATCCAGTACCTCAGTCTAAAACAGTTTCAGTGCTACATGTGAAAGACCAAATGCAAGACTGAACACAAGGGAAATGTCCTTTATTGAGACAAACCAAAACAACTAATCGAGAATGCATAATTTTAATTATTTATGGATACAGAAATAACAAGAACAAATGACAATTAGAAGATCCACCATCAATTAAATGTTTACTTCAGTTGCAACTATAAGAAATCCTGCTAAAGGCACATGAGATTTCATTTCCTACATCTCAGAACTACTATACCAAAATATTTGGCAATTTACTTACACTTTCAACTAAACATAAAGTAAATCAGATGTAAATACTTCTATAGTGGTTGACAAAAGGCTGTTTCATTAAGCACAGTTAATAATATTTAGTTTAAATACCAGAATGCTGTGACAGTTGCTTTTTAATTAGGGGATAAGGTTACATTTTGCAATTATAGGTCTGAGATAGCAAAATAAACACACTTCCCTTTCCTAAGCATCAGAGGCTATAGACACTCAAAATTAACAAGGTTTATGGGCAGAAAGGAAAGACTTTACATCTTTAATTTAAGCACACAGTATCTGTTTGAAGTAACGCTTGAAATCTGGTATCTGAACTTTTTTCCCTAACATTACGAAATATTAAGAACATAAAACCAAGTTTCTTCACTTCCAAACAAACAGAACAGTGCAGTGTTTCATTATTTTAATTGTATTTAGCATGCAGTGAAAAGCCCTGCACCAAATTAAAACCTACAGTTCAGGAAGGCATTTCTTCTGTCAGCAGCAGGAAATATCCAGAACTTTGAATTCAGTTCCTCCATCCTCATATTCCATTGTAACAGTGAAGTTCTACCAAAAATTAATTTGGCCTTCTAAACCTATTAACTACACAGTATAATGAAAGCACTACAGTATCTTCAGGACCACTGCCATAATTAGGGGATGTAGGAGCTGCACTACTGAATGAAAACAAGAGATCTTAGACATTGGGTCCTACCAAAGCTAGTCTGGGCTAACACCACTGTCTCTCCAGCTATCACTCTTCTTACTGCTTCTTACACTCCTCAATGTATAGCTGTGTGTTGTCTCATATTAAAGACTACACATTCCTTGAGACAGGTATTGTTCAGTCACTCTATATTTGCCTGACTTTTCGCATAGCCTGTGCCCTTGTCTATTAACAAAGTTCTGTGGTACAGGAGTAATCCAATTAAATAATAAATATGATGTGAATACACTGCAATGGAGTCTGTAAGAGGTCATATTTGAAACTTTGCAAGAGATCCCCAGGACAACTGAAAATCTATATTCACCAAATAGAGATGGCGCCTCCACAAGCGAAAAATGCAGAACACAGCAGAAAGCACTAAAGACATAGAAAGCTTTCAGCTTCAGAATAGAATAGAATAGAATAGAATAGAATAGAATAGAATAGAATAGAATAGAATAGAATAGAATAGAATAGAATAGAATAGAATAGAATAGAATAGAATAGAATAGGATAGGATACAATACAATACAATACAATACAATACAATACAATACAATACAATACGAGTATTTCAGTTGGAAGGGACCTAAAATGACCACCTAGTTGTGAGGAATACTTTAAATTTAATACTATACATACATGCGCTTTTAGAAGACTCCAGCTTCTAATTCATATTTACACTCTCTTCATTATCTCCAAGGGGGAAATTACTTGGATATAATCAATAAATATTCAAGCACGTGACTTTCAGAATATAAAGACTGATACTGCAGCTCAAATGGAGGTTCATTTGCTTTTCAAGCATACCACTTAGCTTCACGCATTCAAATAAAATGACAACCTGACATACGGTTAGACTACACTGGCACTTTTAAGTCATATAATGGTTTGTGATATTATGATATAGTCGGAAGTGCATTGTGCAAACAATTTTTGTAACCTTGTAGGGATCCCAAAGTATTTTTTCTAATTATGTGATATGATGTTTTTTCTATTACTTGTCATGTTCAGTGTCTGGATTGTCTCTTACTGACTGAGCACCTCCCTTCTACTAGTTTGTTTTATTTACTTTCCTTCCTTCTATGTAAGCCAGAAGAATATATCTTGCAAAGGAAATTATCTGTCCAGCCAAATTCAAAATATAAAAATAAAAAGGGAAGACTCAATAGGAGCAGGGAGATATTTTAAAGAGTACAGATTAATTGTAAATAACAATTCATTAAAAAATAAAGTTAACAGTGAGGTTGAAAAATGATGTGATTTATTTCAGGGAAGGAATGAATTCTGAAACCAGGATTACCTTATCCCTTATCACATTTATTCAGAAGTTTTCCTGAGTTTAAAAGTTCACAGCAGCAATTCATAATAGTATGATAATTCTAAAGCAAGCAAAAATAAAAGCACTGCTTTTAATCACCACACAAGTACTATCAGTGCACAAGCTACACTGATAGGACAAGAAGACAGAATGCAGCAAAGCACAATTTTCCAAGACCAGAAGATGTTATTTTTAAAATTTAATTTCAGGAAAACTCTGCATCAGGAAAACTCTACATTCCAGACATGCAGAAACAAGCCATCCAGAGCACTGAAGAGGCAAAAATACTGAGCCCAGTTCTGTTCCTAATTAAGTCAATGCACATTCAGGACTGCTTTTAGATAAGAATAAATGTTTGGGGTTTTTTTTTCTGGCCAAACATGATCAAACTTCTAGTCATCTACCTAGACCTCAAGATCACACATTCATCTATATTGCTTGGATATAAAGCAATCCTAATGGAGTTTTAAGAGAGCTGATTTCAAAGAAGTCATGTGGAAGTCTCTATTAGTGTATGGTTTACCTACTCTTTTACCCCCATGAATTGCACGGAAAATTCATCACAACTTGAGGTATTCTGACATCAAGTATTTTTAACAAATACTATGACTGACACTATGTATTTTGTAAATAACACCTATGTCAGGACGCACAGAGTGAAGATAAAGTATGCTTATTAAGACACAGTTCCTCATGTTTGTTGGGGTTTTTTTTAGCACAATGAATTCCTCTAAATAATTAATATAATTAATTATAATCAAATGATAATTATTTATATAGTTAATTAACAAAGTAATTACAAATTTATATAATCATTCTAAATCATATTACATATACAAACTTTACAATAACAACTGTTCTACATAACTTACTGCAAAAGCAAAGTGTTACTCCAAGAATGATATCTGAGCTCCATTAAAGTACAAGCAAACTTTGCCATCAATATCTGCATGACTAAGACACCACCCACCTTATGGCAAGGAGTGTCTTTTTAGCTGTTAGGAAGTGCTTCCTTCTTGCTTTTATAAATACTACTCCATTAAGTGCTCTCATGAATAACCATTACATTTAATATTAAAAGAGGATGATTCTACTTCTTCATTCTGAAAATAGCAACCTAACAAAAAGAAATCAATTTATAACCTACTGAGTGATCTGACTAACTGAAGAGTTGTTTTCACTGTGACACAACTTGGAAGACATCTGCTTGCTGCAAACCACCTCAGATTTCTCATACTAAAAAAATCCTTTCCAACTCACAGTTTTATATTTCCTTCAAGGTTCAAGCATAGAGAAAACTGGACTCCAAGCATTCAGCCAGAATATATGCACCTGAGCATTCTGGAAGGAGGCCTAGAAAAAGAAACTTGTTTGTTTCAATTAGTTTTGAAGGAGAAACCTTTGGAGTTGGAAATTAATAGCTGTTATTTTTAAAGTGAAAGAGCATACATGATTCAAGCAAGCACTGTACAAAAGCTAATGCAGTGTCTGCGTAACTTAAATGACAAGATCAAAACAATTAAAAGGTCAGCTGTGCTGTTGCAAAAAAAGAAAAAAGAGATATTACATTGGCTGTATTTGATAATTGATATTTTTATTCTCTTTGAAATACTACAAGGCTATTTGCTCTTATTATGAAATACCCTACAGTCATGCAATATGATTTACCTTATTGTACTCTAGCTTATATGGCAACTGTTTCAGTTTTTCCACACCAGCTAACTCTTTCTATGGGTTTTAAGGCATGCAGATCCAAACCAGATCAAATAACTCTCCTCTGTAAATGTTGAGTGTACATTAATGTGCAAATGGAGGCAAAGACTGGACAGAAACCTCACTAGAACACACAGCAAGAACCCACACTGTTCCATTAATATAACTTATTTCTAGAATGTCACAGCTTGTAGTGATCTAGTGACAACAGAGGCCAGAGTAGGATAGTAGCTGTCCTGGATTCTCTGAGTGCATTTGGAGTGGAACGTGCAGTTGTTGCCTTGGATGCAACCCGCAGCCGAACTGTAAGAAAACCTGATCGGATTTACTCCGACTTCTAACATTTTAACTTTTTCACTAGAAGCAAAAGCTGATCTGGCTCTGCCACTTATCCACTTGCCAATTCATCTAAGAAAAGCAGCACTTGAACCAAGGTATCATGCACAAAGATACAGTTTCTACTGACTGGGTGCACTGCAGCAGCACCCTTTTCTCTCCACTGGGAGATGTTGCTATACTTCTTGCACACCAGGGTCACAAAGTAACTTTAACCATTAATTTCTACAAGCTCATTCCTTATTCAGTAATTTTCCATATAAAAAAGGAAATTTTACATCTGAAGGAAGATAAAATGCAACAACGTTCATTCTTCTCAGCCATTTTATTACAGGCTTCTAGACTAGTCAGGTGTGTTTAATTCGAAGGCTACATTCATCCCACTTACCTAAGCTGTGGAGTATTACTTCCTGACAGTTGTTAACCCTATTTGGGCATTACAGTTGCTCCTTTCACTTGTTTAAAAACAATCTTTAAAGGGTAATGAGTTTCTGCTTCTTTTCTACTTTTCTGTGAATATGTATTTAACCTCACGCTATCTTCATTTGTGATAGCATGACTCTATAATGACAAAGTGTTTGTGCTTCATGTAGAATGCAGTAATTTCCAAATCTCTTGTTACAGGAGAACTACTAATGTCCATTTAAAATAATCTACCTGTAAATTCAAAAACTAGTCATCTAAAGGTATATTAAATACTCACAAGAAAGCAAGGTACTTAAAGTGTGATGTTCTTATCATTCAGGTATGAAAGGGACACTTTTTCCACTCACATAAAAGATCAGCATCTTCTTCATGAAATAAATACACTTGGTTTTCTCAAATGAATTGTTCCAATGGTTTCAAAAAAAAAAAAAAAAAGACACTTGAGGGAAACAGTGCACTTACAAGAAATTTTAACAGTAAAGACTGAATTTAAAAATATTTCTCCATCAACAAAAATCAGTCTTTATAAAAGGAAAATTCACTTTCTCAAACTGAAATCCATTTCCTCAAAGGAAAAAAAAATGAAAAAGTGAACAAATACATTTTGCTGGCTTCATATATCCTCAAAAATAACTCATAGATAACCCAACATTTTCTTCCAAAATAGCGTAAAGTTGTTGAGGTTAAAGCAAAGAATGTCTTAGGCTGGAAGAGTCTGCCTGAGATCATTTAGTTCAACATCTCTGCTCATGCAGGGTCAGCTAGAGCAGATTAAGCCCAGGACTGTGTACAGTTAGATTTTGAATACTTCCAAGGATGGAGACTCCACCATGTCTCTGGGCAACCTGTGCCAGTGTTTGACCAGCCTTGCAGAAGGAAGTGTTTTCTTGTGTTCAGATGGAATTTCATGCATTTCACTTTGCGTTCATTGCCTCTTGTCCTGACAGTGGGCACCACAGAGAAAAGCCTCTCTCCTTCTTCTTCATTCTGTATCATCAGGTGCTTAAAAACATGGGTAAGATTCTCTTGGCTAAACAGTCCCAGCTCTCTCAGCCTGTTTTCAAATGAAAGAGGCTCCCATGTCTTCAACATCTTTGTGTCTCTGTGCTGGACTTGCCCCAGTAAGTCCATATCTGTTTTGCACTGGGGAGTCCAGAACTGGACCCAGTACTCCAGGTGTAGGCTCATCAGGACTGACTAGAGAGGAAGGACCAAGTCTCTTGACTTGCTGGCAATGCTGCCTAAAGTAGCCCAGAGGGCTGTTGGCTTCCTTTGCCATAGAGCCATATTGCTGGCTCATGGTCCACAATGATCCCCAGTTTCTTTTCTGCAGAGCTTGTTTCCAGCCGGTTGGCCCCCAGCATGTACTAGTGTGGGGAATTATTCCTCCCCAGATACAGGACTTTGCAGTTCCCTTTGTTGAACTTCATGTGGGTGTGACTTATGCACTTGACTCCCTCAACCAAGCCAGCAGCAGTTTAGTAAAGGCACCAAAGGAGATAAAGGCCCTTCAGAAAACCCACAAGGAAGAAGAAAGACACAGTGAACACTGATAAGTTGTGGGTGCAATGAGTCTCGTACATAACTTTCCCACTGTATGCAATTTGACTATGAGTCAAACACTTTATTCCATAAATATGACAGCCTAGGTGAGCCTACCTAGAGCTCTTTCTGCTCGAAAAGTATGGCTGTATGGTGATGATCATTTACTATTCAAAGATCACTGGATGAGCTCAAATTTTATATTAATTTTTTTAATTAAATATGTGTGTTTTAAGTAGAATGAATCACTTAGTTATAAGGTCATGATACACTCTGCTTCATGTTACTTGGTAAACTAAATTTACTGCAATCTTAAACTGTATGTTGTAAAGTTTTGCTTGTATTTGACAACTTTGTATCTACTTAATGAAAACGAAACAGCTACAAACCATCAACAACCCTACAAAATGAGGCCTATTTTGTACCCTATGCTTATCGAGAAAAACAGAACTTATAATACTTGGGAAAAAAATGCCTTCAAGGCCTACACAAAGCTACAGACCATCAACAACACCTGCAAGATAAGACCTGTTTTTATTGAGCAGAACAGGATACATTCAGACAGAATAACACTTAAAAGGCCAACATGAAGTGGTTATGGACTAGCAGCAATGTCTGCAGCTAAAGAAAACACGGGCCTGTCTGAAGATAATGAGAAGCAAGAAGACCCCAAATATTACTCAAATATTACTATCAAATTAAATCATTGCATCAGGGGCAAATTAATAGTCTGTAAGGGTATGTGTGGATTTGACTGAAAGTGAGTTAATTTTTTTCATGCAATTAGAAACCTTTTTTTTCATAGCTAGCACAGTCATTGTTTGAAAGTAGTTTGAGAACAAGAAGATAACAGCCCAGACAGATAGAATGTTTTTAACTGTTGTTGTCTTGGAGCCAAGGTCTTTCAGAGCACCTTGCCCACAAGTGTGAGGCAGTTGGGAAGAGAGGCATAGGTCTTGACTGACATCCAGCCTGATCAATGAGAATATTCCATGCCATTAGTGTCATGCTTCATATTTAAGGAGAATCAAGATCTTCTGACTCTGTGGGGGGCAAGACAGACAGGGATGGAGACTTGTTCTGGTTCTGCTCTCTTTTGGTGGAGTTCTTTTCAGGAGTTTCTTTAGCTCAGTCTTTTTGCCATCCTGCCATTTTGCAGAGGCCTCTGGGTCTTTCTACCTTTTTCTCTCTTTTCTCTCTGGGATCAGCTGTTTGGGACTAAGGTGCTGCTTCCTGGGACTGGCTGCTCAGTGCAGACGAAGTTTGTGGCGAATTGCATTGAGTATCTTTTACTTCATATTCTGTTTCCACTTTATATATATTAGTAGTAGTAGTGTCTTAGTGTTATTTTGTTATTTTAATACATTGTGTTTATCTCAGTCCATGAGTTTCTTCCTTTTTGATCCTCTTTCCTATCCAGGGGTGAGAGGGGGGTGAGTGAGAGAACAGTTACCATGGTTATATTGCTAGCTCAGGTTAAACCACAACAGGGTATAATTACCCAGGGATTTCTATGTGTGGCTCAGCACCTCTGCGAAAGCACCCAGCTCAAGCCCACCCTGCCACTGTACTACTCCATTAAATTATTGATTTCTATAAACTTTGATGCCTCAGGGTTTGGTTTGAGAGACCTAGGATCCCATTCTCACCACCTATGAACCTCAATGCCTGAGAGCTTGCTTCCAGAGACATGGGATTCAGACTTTGGAGCAACCTGGCACTAGATCCCTAAATGGGAGGTAGGCAGGTTGAGATGCAGAAGGATGAAACTTTGAAATCCTAGCCAAGTGATATAAAGAATAGGGTAGGCAGATATAATCCTTTGGCCATTAACACACATAATCCCTTACCTGTTTTCTCTTACCCTTTATGTCTCTTAAACATGAACCATTGACTAAGTTTGGATGCAGCTGCACCTACACTCCTCTCTGAGGAGTTTAGAAAGCAGAGACATCCATTCTGAACCTTTCAGACTCCTTCTTTCCAGGGCTGCAAGTGCTTTGCTGTAATCCATGGGATTCTTCCAACTAGATCTCTGAAGTGATGTATGAACTACAATTGGTGGCTGTTATGTTAACAATGACTTCTTTCTCTAAACATTTATTTTCTATTATTTTGCTAGCTTATAAATTTACACTTCAAACACGGGGAATAATAATGCTGGTAACGTAGGATATCCAACATTGATGACTAAACCCAAGGCAGAGATGAAGACTAATTTTGCATTTTATATACATTTTCACAGGTTGGCATGGTTTTAATGCTCTTTCATTTTAGTGTACCTCTTATACACTCAAATATTTACCAGAGAAAAGAACAAAAAAGAGACATTACCATTTAAAGACCTTTTGGGGTGTGTAGAAACAGAAATACCTATCAAAAAAATTATTTGTGTAATCATGATATAAACAAGCTGCAATTAGAACATACTTATCATTTCATCTTGCTGCTCATTATGACAAAAATATCCTGTTTGTTTTGCCTGTTCAGAGAAAACAAATTCAAAAACAAACAAAAAAACCCTATTCATGAAAGCAATTCCTTAGTGCTTCAAAAGGAAACTGGAGCTGGTAAACACATGTTCTTATGGGAAACTGCCATAATCCTGACTATAGCGCAGCAGGCTCTGAAAATATTTCTCACAAAGTCTCTTCTATAAAATCTAGAACATATGTACAACAGACTATGTTTCACATCCTTTTAAGGAACTTGGTAGGTTAACGAAGATAATATTACTCTTGCATTTCTTTTCAAAGGTCTGTCTTTTGCTACATGTATTCTGCAATATTTCTTTTCTCTCCTATTTGTACGATTTCTGCACTTTAATCAATCTGTGAAAAAGGTCATGACAGTTTACATTTAGATCCCCCACTGATAGCATCTTACTGTAGGTTTCTAATGCATTATATCCAACACACAGTCTATTGATAAATTCATTTCATTATGTTCGTACCATTAAGCTCCTACCATTCTTCCAGGACAATTATCAGAGTAATCAATACAGTTCTTATTTTTTATTTGGTTGCTAAGAGGCTTTGAAATTGATTTTTTTTTTTTTTTAAATATTGACTGAAATGTCAAAAAGAACACAAACAGAACAACACAGTTCCCTTACTGATTGTCATTCAGCTAAACACCTATAAGCCATTAGGGACATGTAAAAGTCACCGTTTTCTGGATGGGGAATGCTAATGTTGATGAACATTTTAAAAAACTTCACCACTTTAAAAATGTAGATCGCGCTTTACAATCTAAAGTGGATAGCATGATTTCCTCAGTTATTTTTTCTTCATTCATTCTTTTCTGAGTTTTCATGCTCATGCATCAAACAAGGCAATTCAGCTAAAGAAAACGAGATCACACTAGACAGGGAAACATTCTGAATGCAACCATGGAAAAATACAAGAAGGACCTTGAACATTTTATTCCAAATCTAGTTCTTTCATATTCAAAATCAGACACTGTCCTGGTTTTGTTAAAAAACAAGTTTCTCTTTTAGTGAATTTTGCCTGTCAGCTAAAGCCTTCATATTAGCTATGTTTTCCTGGAGAACCAGACACATGTTTTGGTAAACCTAGCAATGGAATGCAAACTTATTGATAAGCACGGATGGACATCTCGCGAGAGGGGCAACGAGAAACCGGTGATCAACTGTGTATAACATTTCATTCACGTGAATACTTCATATAAAAGTTGGAGATCACGAGGATCTCGTACGTTTTCCCTTCCCTTCTGCTTACGGCTGACATTAGGAGAGGACCTTGCTAGTTGTCCCTGCGAACTGAGGCCTGGTGAGAGACTGAATCCAGCTCCGGTTGGCTACAGAGTCTAATCCAGGACTTTGGGTGCTGGCTCTGCAGTTGCTGAGACTTTCAAGATTGGTTTTGTATATTTTGTATTATTTTCTCTATTCTTATTAGTAGCATTAGTAAAACATCTTTAATTTTTCCAACTCTCTTCTCTCTGTCCCTCTTTCCCTCCCGATTGCCTGTCCTGAGTGGGAAGGGAGGAAAGGGAGGGGCAAAAGGGAGAAGTGGGTGGGAGAGGAGGTTAACAATACATCTGCCAGGGTTTAATTGTCACCCCGCAATCTTAACTCTCGACAGACACCTAGCAATTAGTCTTCCTGAAGACGACTGTGATCCAGTATCACCTACTCTAATTATCTATTTTTACCAAAACCAGAACCAGTAGCAGTGAGAACTTTGCCAGAACTACTGTCTACGTTGTCTCTGAAAGTATGTACCATCTCCTCTCTCAACTGCTATTTTTTTCAGAATTGTTTAGCAGACAGATGAGCAGGCATGCTTCATTGTCTTCCACTCACTGGAACAATACTGACCTTCATGATTTGTGCAAATTTAAATTACATGTTTAAAAGATAACACAAGGAAAGGCCATAAGTGCACTTCTGCCCTGTGTAATTTACTACATTTGTAAAACATGGATTTAGAACTCGTCTGTCCTGATTTACCCATATTTTACTCTCACTGACACTTACTTGATATTGGTAGAAATATCCACAGAAAACACAAGAGAGAGAAATAAAAAATCAGTTGTTTAATGAACATACAGAAATGTATAACCAATGCCCTCCATGTTGAAGTATCACAGATGATTAGTTTTTAAACCACTGTACTTTTCTTTACCACATACAAAAATATTGCAATAGTATTTTTAACTTTTTGTATGTCAGTTGGCCGCAATGACTTGCTGCTACAGTTGGAAACCAGACCACAGATGTCCTACCACTGAAGCTTAAATCTATCTCTTGGGTTGGACTCCAAACTATAAATTACTAAAACAAACAGAAGAACTTTTCATTTGCACTTCTGTTACTTTCCATCCAGGACTCTACTCTCCAGACAACTATTTAGACTCCCCTGTTCCATTAACATGTGATTGTCTTAAAGCACAAGATTTTAAGTGCTCTGCATAAAGGACTCTCGCTACTTCTGTGGGTGTCACTGTTAATTAAGGACACATGGAAAGGAAATGAAGAAGCCAAAAAGCAGCCTTGTCACCTGGAAAAACACCAGAATACATGGACATGGGTGACAACAGTAGGAAAAATCAAAGCTGGATAACAGGAAATGTTTGCAGCGGAGAGAAACAACCCAGTTCCTCTTGTTCAATCATATGAAGAAGTTGAATGTCTCAAAAATAATCCTCAAATGAATGAAAAATTGGGGCAATGACCTCAAATCTTCAAAGGTAACGGAAAAACAAACAAACAAAAAAAAGGATAAGACTATTGAAATTGTTAAAAACACATTTTATTTTTCTTTTTATATATTCTACTCAAATTTCACTGGACAATAAGTCATTCATAAAGCTATCAAACCATGTAGTGAACTAGACTGTGAGAACTAGGAAGTTTAATAGGTAAAGATGATCAGATAGAGCCTGGTGACAAACCAGAATGGGATAACAGGGATACATCTCTGTATTGATTGATTCCTAACTATGTTTTTTACTCAGTGGCAGTTTCATTTTTGCTCCATACCAACTACATTTCTGTTCAAGGCAACAAGAAAGCTTGCCAAAAGCAGATGCTTCTACTCTCTGGTAACTGTTATTTAATACCCAATTCTGATTCTTAGCCACTAGCCTTCACAAGTGAAATTAGCCAACTGTATCACTTAGATGACCTCTAAAGGGACTGTGATTTAAGATAAAGAAACCATATGCCTTATCTGCTTATCATACAAAGAGAAGGACTGAGCGCTCACCATTGAGCTATCATTCTCATTTCCAGTCCCCTCAACTCCTCCAGCTCCACTGAGAAAGTCTGCACTGCAGTCTTGAACTCTCTAGTAACGACTATTGGGCCCACCAGGAACAGCTGTCACATTTAGTACAATCTGTTGACAGGGATTATTGAAAGAATGTATGGCCAAATACCACAATCTCTGCATTTTCACTAAAAACTGTAACAACCAACATTTCTACTCCTAGTTGTAGAAGTGTGTAAAAGGATAAAATTAGACACTGGGAATACAATGATTTACTGAGGAAAAAAGAAAACAAACCAAAACAAAAAAACCCCCAAACTGAGAACATTTGGCAGACAGCAGCTTAGCTTCACAAGCAAATATTTAGTTATCCGCAACTGTCAAGTAAGCAGAAACACTGATTGGTTAGATTTGGTTTAAAATCTGTGCAAGTAATTTAGCATCAATGTTATAATGTTTAGTTTTTAAGTAAACAATATTGTTACAGGAAAGCTTGTGCTTGTGGATAATTTGTAGTTTTATTAACATAATTTTCTGCATCTATAAAGCACATCATCAGTCTTGGCATGTGATCAAGATACAAGTGTAGTCACTGGGAATAAATGCAGTTGTCTAGGCAGTGTTATTCCATTTTTCCAACAAAGAACTACTTCTTTTATTTCTTCTTTTTCTCATCCACACATACACTGAAACAAACAACACTCCAGGTAGGATCTGTCCCAGCACCAGGAAGAGAAGACAGCTTTAATCCTGTTCAGAACAAATCAGCATCAGTTACAACTGTTTAAGAGATTATTCCTTTTAAAGTAGCTCCAATCTTTTCCATTCACTTGTTGTGAGGTAAAGGGGCATTACATCTGGTGAGAAGGGAGGAACAACGATTTCCCGGTTCATATATCCTAGTACACTGCCAATTGTAGCATTTGCATTGTGAAATACTATCAAAATTGAGAACCTTATGTGGTCGAGGATGTTCATATGGTGTTTCAATTACACAGATGATTCACTGATCTTTATCATAGCTGTATAGTCTGCAAAGGAACTCTGGATTGCAATGTCAGTTCAGCACTTAGCTGCTACTGATGAATATGATCTTAGGTTGCTTGTTATCTAGCAAATCTGTCTTCCAAGAAGTATATTCTTGCTAATCAAAAGTCAGTTGTAACTCCCATGAATGATCTTAGGAAATGAGAGATGGTGTTTTACAATTCCAGAAGAACCCTGGCTGGGCAAGGAAAAGGGTATGCTGTCTGCAGCTGTAAGAGTCCTCTGTGAACTGGTGATTCAGGCTCATGTAAAATATGAAAATCTATTATGTCATCACCACAAGTTCTTTTTGTGAATAGTTGCAATATCATAGTAAAACCTTATGTGAACCACAGTACAGATGCTGTGCGGAACACACAGTTATTCAGACATATAAATTTTGCAAATTTACTGCATTAAAAATGATATTGACTTTATAGAAGGCAGAATAACAGGAGCAAGTGAATTCCCAATCTGCCAGAAATCCTGGATCCAACAGAGTCTCTAGCCCACATAAATGAGTTCTCAGAGTTCTGATCCTTTATGAAGACTTTCACCCACTTTGGCTGTTCAAACACTCGAAGATTCATCAGAGTCAAAATGTAGATGAGCAATGAAGTTTTGTAGCGGTACCATTCTTCGTGGATTTGCAGAAATGCATGCAGAGTCACAAGAAGTACAGACTCACACAAAGAAACTACTAAGCAGCTTATGTGGGAGTTTCGATAAGAGATTAGGAACATCTGTAGAACCATTAACTGGAAAAGACACTAATCCCTCCTCTAACTGATAAATTCAAAGAGCCTATCACCAAAATACTTACAAATCCACATTCTTCCCTGCAAGATGACTCAACTTTCCATTTGTCTGCAAGTTAGTTAAGGCTTGTACAAATTCTCTAAAAATATAGCAGGACCCTTTAAGTAGTTATTTCCATGCTAAGAAAAGTAGAAGTCAGATCTACGTAAGTTCTTTCAGAATCAGCTGGCAGTCTCACTAGGACAGAAAACACACTATTGTGTACTTGTGTATATATGGAAACCAAGACTGCATATAACAAGCAACTCTACAGAATATAACTTTCTACAATAATACTCTACAGAAACTAAAATTCAGATTACATTGAAGAACAAGAAGGGATTTGCTCCTAATCTAACTGAGGTACACCTACCCACCTGAAAATCAGAGTTGTCAAATCAGTCAGTCTCCAAAACTGAACTCCAGGGAAGGTACTTTAGCCCCCAGTCATGACATCTGTGCACTTTCCAGTTCAGAAATCTGAAAGGCTCCCTTTGACTCCAGAAAAGAGTGAGCACTGATTATCCCCATGCTTTCACCAATGAATGACATAACTGTCCTGGCATCAGCTGTGCTGGCTCCAAATCACCACCTCTTTTAGCCAACAGAGCACCTTACAATACTCCCTATGGAGTACTTTGAGTGAGGGATGCAAAAGAAGATTACTATCTCTTTCTCAATGTACACTAAATTTACTTTTCAAAGCGAGAAAGTAAATTACTTCCTTCACTCTGCAGAATTATGGTACTGTAAATACACCATTGGTGATTTTTTTCACTTTCTCAATTTTATGGAAGCAACTTCTCTCAAAACAGGTTATTTATTATGTTGCCATCCTGGAGGCCCATGTCTAGAAAAACTATAATCTGCAAATATTTTCAGAAGATTTTGTAAGTGCTGTTATTTTTCAAGCATCCTGTTTGGTTTAAACCACTTCATTTACAGGAAAAGAATTTTTGTGCCTGTTCATCCTGGTGAAGCTCACATTTTTCATGTTTCAGTTGGAGATCTAAAATAGACTTAGGGAACATTATATTATACTG
This sequence comes from Patagioenas fasciata, assembly GCF_037038585.1. Taxonomy (NCBI): domain Eukaryota; kingdom Metazoa; phylum Chordata; class Aves; order Columbiformes; family Columbidae; genus Patagioenas; species Patagioenas fasciata. The sequence goes on along the minus strand of NC_092560.1, from coordinate 52,737,654 downwards.
TGCTTGTAGTTAAAACATCATTTTCACTTTCTCCCCCATTGCAGCAATCAATCTCAACATGTTTTTTAAATTAAAAGAAAAGAAAAAAAGGGAAAAAAAGGTTTTTCTTAATTTGCATTCCAAACTGTTTCAAGAGCCAAAATTACAGCAATGTATTGATACTGCAGTGTTTTCCTATGGAGGTTCTAAGAAGATTGAATTTATGATTAATCACACTGCACTATCCCCATAATCAAAACAACCTCTGAAATTGTAAGGTCTCAGCAATAGATAGAAAGCAGCTCTCTTAAGAAGTTATATGAAACGGCTTTTTCCTTTGCTTATTGAAATGGTGAAAAACATGAAGTATATAATTTCAATGAATGGATTTAAAACAAAAACAACTGAATCAAAGCAAAATAAACAATTATAAATCGTATCAAGCTATGAATAAGATTTAATTAGACCAGAAGCACAATCTGGAACAATCAGTATTAACACAGAACATGCACAACAGTGGGAAATTTGCCATTGATATATTCTGGAGCATTGAAGGTACAAAGGCTCAAGTTTAAATTGTGCAGCTATTAACTAGTTCATTGTATCTCCTCTGTGCTTGAAAAATGTCTTTGAAAGCAGAGCTACCCAAAGAAGTCTTCAAATACATTTGTTTTGAGTATCAGTAATTTAATGCTAACGACAAACCCGGGTTAAAATAATACATTCACATGGAGATTGTGTATGACATAACTGTCCATGGAAAATTTTGATTGAACAGAAATATCAGGAATTAACAATTCTGTTCTTCAGTCATTTTAGAAATGTAAAGTCTGATCAGAAAAGCTTGTTTAACAAAGTAAGTTTAAAAGATATTCATATTTTTCTTTACTTCCTGCAAAATTTTAGGGAAAAAAGCCACTTATACTCCAAAGTGTAACTCCTTGGAGAAAATGCATGTACAATATTTGCAGTTACCAGGAAAAGCCCACTGCAAATTGAATTTATGACTTTACAAGTGAAAATACAGCAGCTGAACTAACAAAATCAGGTCAAGCGTTGATTTTTTTCTTATAACTACCTTTTATATCAGTAAATTCTATGGCAGAAATAAATTTAATTTCATGTTACCTATCTGTTCTGCTTTAAATAACAATGGCAATGCAGGAAGTTCATATATGTGAATCCTCAAGAGGCTTACATGCATCACTGAGAACAGTAAAATGAATGGTTATACATCTGCAGTCTGAACTTTGAGATGAATACAAGTAAATTGTGAATGCACATTTTTCAAATGATTGCACCCATTATTTTTCACTGACTCATGACTGTTGGCAGAAATACATTTTAATATAGTATACAGATTCAACAGTCACACATATAGAGAGTATGTATGGGTACATATCCATCTTCTCTGCATACATAATACTAAAGCTATAGGTTGTCATCTGGTTTTAATACTAAAACACCAAATAATTTATAATGCAGAACTGTAAAATATATATAGAACCCTGCATCAATCATGTGCAAGTACTAGTGCTGCTCAACATTTCTGTAAATCCTCCATTAAACTTAGATTTGAGACTGAACCAAAGACTTAAATGGATCAAGTCATGGTTGCTTGGAACACTGAAAGAGAGACATAAAATGTTGTGCTATTTCATGTCAAGTTTATTTGCAGTTCACTTCATTATTTCAAAGAATACTAGTGACTGAAATACAGTGCACTTCATATTAAATCCAGTGCTTATTCCTTTTCTTTAATCCAGGAGACAACTAACTAAATGACAATTGGGAGATCGGCTGACAGGACTCCTAAATTATTTGACACAATCAGTAAACTGCTAATGTAAGTAAAGAACAATCAGGACCTTGAGCAGCTATCCAGTAACATCATCAAATAAGAAGGAATTAACTATTTGGATACTAACAATGTCTTGCCTTGCATTTCCACATTCCCTATCAAGCCTTGTAACATACCATAAGCCATCAGTCAAGACAACAACCACAGCTCATTCTATATGGAAAACACACAGAAAAATGAAAACTTAACCATCATATCCTAAACAGTGGCCGAAAGTATAAAGCCCATGTATTGCCTAAAACCACTCCACAGTTATGTAAAACTTTACCAAAGCAAAGAAACACCATGTGTGACAGCATGCATGAGTGCACCCCCTGTCCTTCTATTTACTTGAACAAGACTTCAGAGACACACATCTTAGAAGAATCACACACAAATTCAGGAAATTAATGGTTATATATGATTCTAAATGAACTTGAGAAGAAAGTGATACATAAAAATATGCATGATATTTTGCTTTTACAGCAACAGTTTACGCCAGGTACAATTTGAAAAGTTCTATTCTGTAAGTGTTCCCAACCTCTAACGTCTTTTGGCAAAGGTAATGAATATTCAACATCTGCAGGACTGTTGCAAGTTCATGAACTACAGAAATAAAAAGATGCCTTCTTTTGGTAGCCTAGTTCTTGTGTAAAAATCCAAAAATAATACACCCTAGTAATGGCATCCATAAGGAATCACATACTTGGCGCTGAAGTAAGACATAGCAGCAAAGGGCTTATGGCAACTACCACTGCTAATGTAGGTTCCAGCACTTATGTTAGGATGAAATCAACCATAGCAGAGCTCAGCCATTCCAAACCACGCGTTGTTTTGTGGGGAGGTAGGGAATTCTGTGTCAACATCTGTAGTAAAGCAGATGTGACTCATTGCACTCTAATTTAAAATCAGAAACTGAGGTGTCTGCTATTCCACTGAATCAACAGCAGCAGCAATCCTTCATAAGTTTCTGTGCTCAGTACAATCAGCTCAATTAAATCAAATCACAGTATCTGACACTGTCATTTTGTGACACAGTACTCAAATCCTGGCTTGAGTTTGTCTCCTTAATGCCATGCAACACCCTTATTTACCTTGTCCTCTGCAGTTGCACTGACCATAGAAAAATGTGAAATTATTTTAATCAGTATACCATTCCCATAAATCTTCCTATGATGATTTTTTCATTGAAGAAAACATCATTTGTAACTGTTGTTTCAATAGATCTAGTAATCTGAGATATCTTTGTTCAACATATTTTGAATGTGGTAAGCATCTGTTAGGTCATGTTTGGTCCTGGATTTTTTTTTTTTAATTATTATTTTTTAGAATGAGAAAAAGGCATTTTTCCAACACTTCCCGGCACCTTCCATTTTCTCATTTAAATTCCTCAACCCAAATTCAATAGTCATCCATTAGAACTTCAACAGCTTGTAGTCCCATAGTGGTCTGTTCAATTGCTTTTAGAAATATTCTGGGAAGCAACTAATGCCAAACGGTACTTTCTTAAGTTTGTAACATTCAAATGCTGTATTTGAAGTTAGAAATTTAGAACTTGCCTCATTTACATTTGCCTGCCAAAATATATATCCTGTATTTAGTTCCATGATTTTTTTTCTGCATGTGAGCTTTAATTATAAATCCAAGGGAAAACTCCCAGCTAAGTAACATTCCCTGCAAGGGTCACAATATGTCAAGTGTATCTATCATTTGGGTGAAGTCTGTGCACGTGTGTGGAACGCCTGTTTTCTCTGCAACAAGGGCCAAATCACTTTCCTATCCTGTCCTTCACCTGCATCCTTTTTAAACAACATCAACAAACCCAAAACAAACAAACAAACCAACACACAAACTTTTGGACAATCAACTCTACTGTACCATCATTTGTACGCTGGCATTCACTAGGGTATTAAATGTCTAAACCCTAGCAAACTGTAATACTCCAAATTTCAAAGTGAAACTTCCCATTGATGCAAAGCAGGTTACACACATGGTCAGGATCTAGGGCTCCAGTGAGTAACCAGCACTACACTTCCATTTGGTGCATGATTCATTCTTAGGCAGGGCACATCACATAGAGCATATATCAGCTCCTTTTGTGGCCATTGACCAAAAAAACAAACCTTGAACTCAAAAACTCACTCACAAGAACTCACTCTCCTTGTCATTCAAACCAGCTCATTTTCATCTGAAACTACTTGATAAATGCATATAATACAGGTATTTAGTTTTAAAGCAAACAAATACTGTTAAAAAGCACTTGACAACTTTACCACAAGTATTAACTTGTCTCATAATTAGCAATAGAATTTGACCATTAACATCTATGCAAATATTTTTATTTTTATAAAATCAAAATGAAGAAAGGACAAAAACTTGACAATTTTTCACACCTTATTCCCTAGACATAACCTGATGCTGTTTGCAAAAATTCTTACAAGTTTAGCGGTGTCAACTACTGTAAATTCAAACAAGAACTTTCTATCTCAATTAGTTTGGTGGAAACTGGAAAATTCAGTGAAGAACAGGTAAATTATTCTTGAGAGACATCTATGTGCCTGACATCCAAATGTAGTCTTTTGAAATTGTCAATATTTTTTCATTTGAGAAATTTGAAATAGACTGCAACTGCATTTCTGCAGCTATACAATGGTATCCTATGTAGACTACTGCTATTCAATACTATTTATTTTAAATAATATGGGCAGTAGATCCAACCCAATATTAGTGCTCAGTTGTACACATATTAGTGGTCTAACAACAGTGTGGGATAAGATGGCAGAAATGCCAACCATAGAAGTAGTAATATTATTTTAAGCTGCAATTCTGTAATGTGCTCTTTCAGAGATTCCTAAAACCCTTTAAAAAATTGAATTACATTTTTGAAACTATGCTGAAGAAATAAACCTTACTACCTCAAAAACTACAATGTTACAAAATTTACACATGGGGACACTCAATCACTTGTACTGGTTGTGATAGAGTCTAACCGAAGAATCACACTTTAATGTTTTACAAAAGGATATCTACCCCATGCAGGGCACAATCAAAACTACTCAGAAACACCAGGTGGCTATTTCCACTTCTTGTTTTCCCCCTTTCAGCACTTAGCTTATTTTTTCCAGTCTGTCTTAGCCCTATAGCGAATGGAAGATCATTCATATCTCTATTGCTTTTTCAAGCTTTTTCAAACATTCATTAATGCATTTACAATCTCCATCACAAGATAAGAAAGCATTATTATCCCCATCCAGAAACTGGAAACAGATACAATGAAAGTTATGGGAAGCCACAGACTAACACAGTTTAACCCCTGCTAGCATCTAAGACCATGACAGCCATTCACTCACACCCCCCCGAGCCCTGAGTGAGATACAGGAGAGAAACTCCTGGGTTCAGATAAAAACAGTTTAATAAGACAACAAAATAATAACAATATATTACTAGTACTAATACTAATATAAATGAATTCAAAACAATTAAATCAAATATACTCAATGCAATCCCTCATGAAATTCCAGTTGCACTGAAATAGCCACTCCCAGAGAGGAGAGCACTCTGGTCCCAAATAGCCGATCCTAGTGAGAGAGCAAAAAGGCAAAAGACAGAGGGGCTCAAAGGCCGACTTTAAAATGGCAGAATGGCAAGAGGCCAAACTAACACTGAACTCCCAATGGAACAGGACTTTCAAATTGAATTAATGAACTGGAAAACCCGAACTAAGCAGATGGAAAAGCCGACTCCAATTATATACCAAGCATGATGCTCATGGTAGGGAATACTTCACTGACCAATCTGCATGTCAGTCTTAGGGACTGTCCTGTGCGTGTCTCCCTCATACCAATCTGCACCTCCAACTGGACAGCTGAAGAAGTCCTTGGTTTCTCTGATGACAGCCAAATTATCATTGAAGAAGAAAAAATTCTAACTACAGGGAAAATTAACTCAATTTCAGCCAAACCAGCACAGTCTCCTTTAGGTACTGGATGACTGCTTAAGGTCTCCCCAAAGCCTTCTCTTCTTCAGGCTGAACAACCCTAACTCTCTTGGCCTGTCTTCATAGGAGAGGTATTCCAGCCTTCTGATCACCTTCATGGCCATCTTCTGGACTCATTCCAAGAGGTCCATGTCCCTCTTATGTTACGGGTTCCAGGGCTGGATGTAGTACTCCAGGTGGGGTCTCATGAGAACAGAGTAGAGGGGCAGAATCACCTCCATCGACCTGCTGGCCACACTGCTTTTGATACAGCTCAGGATACGGTTGACTTTCTCAGCTACAAGCACACATTGCTGGAACATGTTAAGCTTCTCATCAACCCACAATACCAAGTCCTTCTCCTCAAGGATATTCTCTTCCATTTCCATCCAGCCTGTATTTGTGCTTGGAATTGCCCTGAACCATGTGCAGGATCTTGTACTTGACCTTGTTGAATTTCATGAGGTTCGCACAGGCCCACCTCTCCACCCTATCAAGGTCCCAAGGCATCTGTTCCCTCCACGGTGTCAACTGCACCACACAGCTTGGTGTCGTCAATAAACTTGCAGAGGGTGCACTCACTCCCACCATCCATGACACTGACAAAGATGTTAAACAGCACTGATCCCAATACTGATCCCTGAGGAAAACCATTCGTCACTGGTCACCACTAGAGTCCTTGTCTCTCTCATACGGGGAGGCCAGCGCTGGACAGAGTACTCCACATGTGATCTCATCACTGTTGAGCAGAAAGAAAGTATCAGCTACCTCAGCGTGCTAGACATACTCTGTCCAGTGCAGCCCAGGACAACATTCACTGCCTTTCCCAAAGGGTACGGTGCTGACTCATTTCAAACTGGTGTCCACCAGGCACTTTTCTGCCAAGCTGTTTTCCAGCTTGGTGGCCTCCAGTATATATTGCTGCATGGGGCTGATCCTCCCCAGGTGCAGGACTTTGCACTCCAGTGCAGTAACTTGAGGTTACTGTCAGACGAGTTCTCCAGCCTGCTGAGGTCCTGTCAGTTGGCAGCATGACCCTCTGGCATATCAGTCACTCCTCCAGTTCTGTGTCACCTGCAAACTTGATGAGAGTGTATTTTGCCCCATCATCTAGATCATTAATGATAATGTTAAACAGAACTGGACCCAGACTTGACTCCTGGAGTACACTGCTAGTCACTGGTCTCCAAGTAGACTTTATTCCACTGGTCACGACCCTCTGGATCTGGTCATACAGCCAGTTTTCGATCCACCTCACTGCCTTCTCATCTAGCCCACACATAAAAAGCTTCTCTGTGAGGATCTTATGGGAGACAGTGGCAAAGGCCTCACTGAAGCCTAGGCAGACACCATCCACTGCCCTCCTCTCATCTGCCAAGGTAGGTATTTCATCATAGAAGTTTATTGAGTTGGTCAAGCATGACTTACCTGTCCCACACCCCTCCACCATAGTAACTACTACTGATGATTTTCTTGTCGTTCATGTGCCTGGAAATAGTTTCCAGGACTACCTGCTCCAGCATCTTCCCAGGGATCAAGGTGAGGCTGACCAGCCTGTAGGTCTCTGGGTCCTCTTTCTTGGCTTTCTTGAAGATGGGGGTGACATTTGCTTTCCTCCAGTCTTCAGGTACTTCTCCCAGTCAACATGATTGAACAGACCATTAAGAATGGCCTCACAATGACATCTTCCAACTCCCTCAGCACTCATGGGTGCATCCCATAAGGGCCCATGGATTTACGTATGTCCAGATTGCTGCAGTGTTCCCTGTCCTGGTCCTCTTCCACCAAGGGTATGTCTTCCTTGCTCCAGCCTCTTGCCATTAAAGGCCAGTCTTGCTAGTAAAGACTGAGGCAAAGAAGGTATTAAGTACTTCCACTTTTTCTATGTCCTGTGTAACAAGATCCTCTGCATTGCTTCTAAACCCTGTTATCTATGTGCTTTCCAGCTCTATTAGCAAATGAACCATGGATGTTTGTTAAACGTCCCTGACCACCATGCAATCCAGGAAAAAGGGGAAGAGTGCGGACAGCACAAAGTGGCTCTCCCATTTTTATTTTAATTTAAAGGTACTTAACTTCATAACCATCACAGATCTTCTAACTATGCATACAATTTCCAATGATGTTTTGGGTTTTTTTTTGGCCTTTTTTTTTTTTTTTCCCAAGAAGCTTCAAGCAAAATAAGACATCATGTTCTCCACTTCTGGTACATGAAGAGCTATCTGTAGGGCACAGTCCTGTGGGAGGGCTCCCCTAGCATTATGCAGGACCACTGAGGGGCCTTAGGAAGACTAAGTACACCACAGGAGATACACTCAGCCTCTAGAACCTTCAAACTGTGAAGGTGCTGTAACTGTCCAAGGAAATTATGTTCCTTTTTCATAATGAAAAGTATTAGGCACTCTTAGATCTCCATATCACAAAAAGACGTTGGTATTAACAATTCTGCTACTACAGTTCCCTAACGTATTTTCTTCTCATTTTATAGGTGGATGAGTAAAAAAAGTTAGATAACTTATTCAAGACAACGTGTTGCTAGAACCAGGCTCAGCTGGTGTGTGCTTACATTCTTGAGCTCCATCCAGTGAACCAAAGTTGTTCTTCTTCCTCAGAAAGGTGTCAACGACAGTAGTAAGAAATAATTTTCTCAAAGAACTGTTTAAGAAGAGATGAGGAAATATTTTATTTATTTCAGTTCAATCATTTATCTAGAAACAAAACATTTTCTTGGCATAAGTAAGCTGCAACATTCTACCAGACTGAAAAGCTCAGCTTCACCTTACTCCTCTACAGCATGTCTTATGTCACAGAATCATATGTCTTTCTAGAGTCTATTTTGTATTCCTCTTTGTTTGACAGTACATGCTTTTATGTGAAATATTTCTGTAGCATGAAAAAAAATGGCATTAATTCATCTTTTTATGTCTTAACTTCAATTTTCAAGCCACGTTTTCTCCCTTGTCTTCATTAAATAGCATTAAAATGTCACAGTAAAAGAACTGGATACTCAGCATATCTTTTCACACTATATCCTCAGACACAGATCAGTTTTGCTGTTTTCTGCACGTGCAAGTATACTTCTTGTCAGACTTCACTTTTATAACATGGTAACTTAATTAGAAGCACACCTTATTGAAAAGAGTGTGGAGTAACTTCACAATTAATCTGACAAAGCAAAAATAATCCTTATTACATCAATTAAAAACAAACAATAGAACAAACAAACAATAACCCCACACAACAAACAAACAATGAAACCAAAAAGAAATCCCCAGCAGTGCAGGACTCTTCCTTGAAATGTTCAAACCCCATATATATTATTTCTCTTAAAATATATTCAAATCCTTTTAATAAAGTTAGAACATGTTTTATGTATAATTACCCTACTTTCATTGCTAATGTTTCATATAATTTCACTTTTTTTTTCTCCCCAGTAATTCTGCTCTAGATTCAGTGCTTTCATATAGAATATTTTAAAATCCTAACTTGCTAACATTGCTCCATCAACGTGGTCTCTCATCTGGATTTTAACACTTGCAAAAACTTGTGGCCGGGATCTGGAGGTTCTTTATGGCTGAGCTGAACAATCGAACTTGGAACAGAGATTATAAAATGAATTTTTGGAGTGGAAAATTGCCGGAAGTCTCCCCTACACTCCATTGCCCTTTCTATAATTCCTTACAGAGGGGAATTAAATTGTGAAATAAACAACTAAACTCAGTGGAAAAGAAAACTTGACTGTCTCAATACAAAGAATAAGGGACACACACCCAGATGCAGAGTATCCACTGACAACTTTGTAGTGAAGTAGTGGACATGCAGTCATGAATTTCTGTCAGCATGTGTGGGAGTATCTTCAGTAGCGCTAATCTAAATAGCATAGTTAAAAATAGCAGTGAAGACAGACAAAAGCAGACTTCAGCATGGCTTAACAACCTGTCCAGAATGCTTGGATAGCCCTCTCTTAAGTCTTAGCCTGGCATGTCTTCAGATCACATATAGATCAAAGCTAGTACAGATCTGCCTGCATATCCTGCAATCACACTAGTCAACTACAGTGTAGACACATCCAGAAACAGTGCTACTGTAGATATGTTCATCTGAAAACTGCATTTGCAAAAAGCAAAGCCTGGGAACATACCATAAAGCATATGAGACCTGATGAGGAAAGCATGCTGGAGAGAATGTCCATTTCGCTGAATTGTATTAGCTGGGTTAATTCCTCCCCCTCCATAACCTTCTTCCCTTGTGCTCCTGAAGGACAGCATAACACATGCTGGTTGGCCTCAACTGTGAGGATTCACAGAGTCAGGCTGGATTAACCTGGTCCTTCAGGTACTGCTACTCACTCAGCTTTATTGCCTAATCAAGAGACAGTTACACTCTACAGGCAGCTGGAGGCAACCGTGTTATGTGTAAATGGCACTCATTCTCCTCTATGAAATACCAACACCAGACACCAAAGCCTTAAGCTAAGCAGACACATTAGTTATCTACTGTTTCAAGGCCAGATATTTCACAAGAATATCGAGATACCAACAGTGCCTTCATCTACTACTGCTGCTACCAGAGGCAGAACTCACTGTTATATGGAAACCCAGGAGCTGATGAAGTCCTTCAAATTCAAGACCTTCTCCTCTCAAACAGTAGTTTGCTGTACAGCTGCAGTGCTACATCTTCTGCTAGCTATGAACTACAAATTACTACAGACACTACACCCTTGCAAGGATGACTTACTACCATTTGTCCAGCAAGTGACCACAGGGACATAAGTATGTTCTTAAACTGTCTGCATAATGAATTATTTGCTCCAGGGAATTTCTGTGCGCATTTTGCTAAATCACAACCAGAAGACAAGTGAAGAAGGAAAGCAGTTCTTCAGCATGCTTAGCTGCCTTACAAGGAGAGCATAAAGACGTGCAAGCAAGTGTTGACTCAGACAAGTAAAGTTCTGGTAGGAATTGCATCACAGCAGCAGGGAGTATGAACAGGCTAATTTACCATGGGAAGAAGTGAGCTAGTAAAATACAGAAAGTTCTCGGGACAGGGATAAAAATTCTGTCCTGCTGTCTGTCTCTGTAGGAACTGTGAGCACATGCAAAAAAGTCCTGCTGCACTTATTTATCTGGACCTGGGCATCTCAGCACTCAGTCAGAGCTAAATTTCCAGTCACCGGTCAGTGCTGTTCCAGTCATTTCATCTCACATCCAATTCATGAAGTGCTTACTAGGAAATGCAGAGAGGCAATGGTTAATTCCTCCACACAAGGACCACCAAAGTAAAGAACAGAAATACAATTTTTACTACACTGTTTGCTAATGTGCTTCATCTATGTCCCTCAAGAACAACTGCAATGAGGTGGGTGAGAGTTTAACTGCTCTTCTCAGTCTTAGAGAATAACAGCTAAAATTGTCAAATACAGTGTGAAAAACCAACCCATCAGACTGCCATTATCGAGACTTTTGAAAGCACTACCAAGCAGCTAAGATAATTACTAAATTTGTGTCATATGTACTAGTGGAAGATTGATAATGCTGAACACTAATAATGATTTTATATTAATCTCTCAGATACTGGTGCTCCCAAAACTCTCTTCCAATAAATGTTGTATCAAGCTATTTGCAAACTGAGGCTTCCTGAATCTGGAATTAAGAGTGAACTTATCACCAAAAGCAGTATCATTACCATTTATCAATGATACAACATGGTACACTAACACAAACAAATGTTAACACAAACATACTGAAGTAAATGCAAAACCTCCAACCAGTAATTTTTGGAACTGCACCATGTACTCTTTAACAGTATATCATAATTTTGGTTGTCTTTAACTTGCAGCTAATTGCTTTGACAGCACTTTTTCCAATATGTGGCCTGTTCAGCCTTAACAGTAAGTAGCGTTATCAAAAATAGACTTTAAAAGGTAGTTCTTCTTTTCCTATGGAAAACTTAAAATGCCATACACAAAAAACTAATACAAAGACATATATAGAGGAATACAAACTCAGCCACCTAAAAATTATGCTATCAAATTCTTTTAAGCAAATACCGCATCAAGATGTAGAATGTATCATATTCAAAAGGATAGTGAAAAGTCAAATCCTCCTTTCTCTAATCTACTGCTTGTTCCATAGCTACAGTGCCTCACTCCATTCACATCTGCCACAAGGATGCCCATTAACTTAAACATGAACAATGTTAGTCATGTGGCTCAGGTAACTACGATTCTGTAGATATGAAGTTTAAGATCACATAGAGCTTAAGATTACAGTATTTATTCAAAATTGCTTACATTTAGCCACCGTAAATTCCTTTACCTCTTATTTAAAAACTGGTTTAGGTTAATAAAAATCAACTAATTAATGATGCAAGTTTAACTCAATTTCCTGGTGATTCCATTCTGTAACTCAAGGTAAGTGTTTGCCAATGTCCTAGCAACCAGCACAAATATTGTATTTTATCCAGTGCTCAACACATGAGTTTGCAAAATGATAATAGTCCAATATTTAAAATAACTAGGGGCTATACCTTAAGATTCTCTCAATGTACAAGATAAAAATTAGTATACTTGGATGGAACGCAACAGAAGTGTGGGTCACGGAATGTGACTTGCAGTTTATTTACCTTGCTAGCACTCTTCTGCTTCTGTGCACACGATATTTCCCAGTTTTGTTTTGCATTATCTTGTTTGGTTGGTTGGTTGATTTTTTTTTGTTAATAAAACATCTTGGACACAGTATTTACAAATATTCAGATAAATCTCTCACCATGCTGATAACTTCAATATTTAAAACTTTATGCCAATTCAAAAATAATTCTAAAGCTCTTCATAAATTTACTACTGTAACTCAACTGGAACTGACAATGTAGCATACCAAAGTAGAATATATACAGTTGTATTTTAGGAAAAAAGAACATCAGATATGCACATGCAAGTGTAAACATGTAATCAGTTACATATTGTTAGTCTGGAGAGTTAAAGGTATTTCTTAAAAAAAATGCCAGTCAGTATGGCCAGATCCTGCAAAAGAACTATGTGGATGAATAACCAGCAGAGCAGTACAGCTTCAATTCATAATCATGCACATACCCTTGTCATGCACATGTGAGAAAGCTATGCAGCACAGTCTGGTTTTTACTCACAGATGTAAACAAGTTTGCTAAAATGGGAGGGCTGAAGGGAAGTGTTAAGTTCCTGATTAGAATTTCATTTTAAATGTTAAGTTCCATATTGACATGGTAACAATAAAACAGATGGCAGGAGAGTGGGGAGGATTTATACACAAGGAGAGGTCATGTAATACACTGCATTAAGTTTAAAAGATAAGTGAGACAATGCCTTTTTCTCCAGTATAAACAAAGAAAAATAATGCTAGCAGTTTGACTAGAAACAAGAACTAGGGAGGCAACGGAACTGAAAAGGAAATGCTTACAAGCAAACTTTACAAACGTAATGCTACATTTTAACCAGAAAAATACTTTCAAGTGTTACTCAATTATTTTTTTTTTAATGAAAATCAACCACATTCATATTCAAAATAAGCTTTTCTAAATGCTCCTTAACACACATGAAAATATTTCTAATGAAGGATTGCCCCAACCGCCAGACTAAGCTGAATTGCACTTCTCTTTGATACCTCTAAGAACTTCAGACCTCTGAATCACTTGGAGCTTTATCTCAGAAGATGAAATTACAGTTCAACCTTAGACAGGTAAGCAGCAGGTGATATTTCTGCCACAATAATTAATTAATTACTTTTTCCCCCTCAGTTAAAAACTCTTTTGGGATCTTAAATCAATGAAGTATCTGATGCATATGTTCTGTTTTCTTGTTTCCAATACTTCCACTGTGCATATAAATCTATCATACAAACACATTTGCATCTAAAGAGCAATTCCCTTGTGTTTGCTATGCACCTGCTCCATGTGAGCCTATCTTCTCTGCCTCCTTTGAGAAACAGACAGATCTGCTAGAAAAAGAGAAAGCACATACACTGTGCTCCTCCAAGTCCTCTTGCCAATTATCTAAGCATTATTTCCTTTAGTTTAATTATAGTCCTATTCTGACAACAGCTGAAAAGAACAACTACTTGCCTTTCCAAAATCCAATACCTCTCAAATTTTAGCATATATTTCATCTTGACAATATACATATACATTTGAACTGTACAAAACCACTGTATTTTCTAAGTAATATAAAGCATTGGCAAATAGGTTTCTTACATAGACTTTCACCTAAAAAATATGAACTTTATTTTACTTAGCATTAATTAACATGGCTGCGTGAAGGATGAGAATATTCTCCATCTGGCATTTTACCTTCAAATGTAACCTGAAAAAGATGTATGTTTATTGTAATAAAACTAAAATAGAAGTGGTAATTGTTCCCTTCTCTTCCCCTCCTTGCTCCTGTAACCATGTTTGTGATTCATAGGTTGCTTCTGGAGCTTCATGCAGGTGACTAGAGACAGACAGGGGTGGAAATAAAGCCCTGGTGCACATCTCATCTAGTCAGCTGAAAAGGTTAAAACCTGGTGAGGGGACATAACATGCTGCATCCCACAAAGACTGCTGGAACTACCAGCCTTTGTGCCTGTGAGGTGCAGCATCACTACTCCATGCATACAGGACATCAAATGATGCCATAACTACTAGTACCAACATCACTGCACTATTGCCAACACAACTTTTGTGCTGCTGTCTGTGGTGGTTGATTCCCCCCCTCCAGGCTGCCTCTGGCTATTTGCTCCCCTTTCTTGCTGGCATCTCATCACAGCATGAACGCAGCATTAGCCACATGGCTCCATTTCAGAGGACACAAACTAGAGCGGCTGCAGCAGGGCTGTCATGCTTTCCCCTTCCTGGTTCTAATCAGGCAAGTGTCCAAGCAGGATGGAGCTGCTGCTGGTGTAAAAACAACAGGGTCCTGGAACATCCTAGAAGAGGACTGTGTGAGATAAAGCACTGTACCACTGCAAGTGGCACCCCACCTCAGGTACGTGTGGGAAGAAGACCTACGGAGCTCACATGGGGACAGGTTTCAGCTCCCAGCAAGACTGGACAACTGGGAAGCAAATCAGCAGTAAGAGGCACTTCCTAGTTTCTTGAATCTCTGCTGATGCCTTGTCAAAAAATGGCTACAAAGTACATAGATATTTGGAATTATGGTTTCCCAATCATGAAAAAAAAAATCAATGCAAAGTGACCTATCCCTTATTCAGAGTACTCAGAGAAGGGACTGCATCTCTAAAGTCACCTTGTCCAACCAACCTACCTTTTACATGTAGCTCTTTGTAAACACAGAAGCTGGCCCCAGAGAAATCACATCATACTTACTTACCATGTTACTGTCATTACAGAAAAAAGCAAGCAAGAAAGCAAACAAACAAAATCAAAACCAACAAAAACACATACAAACTCAAACAAACCAAAACAACTCTAAACATTAAGGAGTAGTTTCTATCCACTATAATTAACTATCACCTGTAGGACTCCCTTTTGTGAAAGATTAACCATCTCCACACTGGAATACTTGCTCAAACAAGGAGATTTTTTTAACAAGCCAGTCTCTTACAGGCTCCTTGGAATTGGAGATCGTTTTTCCCTGTCCTCTTCCTCTGATATAATTCTATTTCACCCACTTTTTCAAAACATACAACCCACATTTGCTTTCTGCAGCACACTGAGTCAGTGACACAGACCAGAAACCACGAAGATCTGAAAAATGACTGAGCTGCTGGTTTAAGATGCCATTAGTAGCTGGGTGAAGTGGAACAGTCAGTTTGCCTAAGTCAGTCTTTGACACACAAAAATATGCTGAGATGAAATATTACAAAGGGAAACTTTTCAGTCAAGGTACGAACGCTACGCCTCTGTCTTAACTGAAGGAATACCTAAAGGAAAAGTTACTACATGATTTTGGAACTGTAACTACTATGGTGAGGCAAGCCTCTTCTTGACAACTGGACAGGTCAAATTCTAATTGTTTTGTTCACATGATAACCCATTCTCACTGCATTTGAACTCCCTCTTGAGCAACTTCTCAAGCCTGCTCTCAAGACCAGGTTTCCAGCTTGGGTACAAACTCTTCAAAATATGGCTCCAGCATGGTGCCAGGCATACTCACGGGTTTAGCAGTATGAAGAAGAGGCTTACTATGTTCACTGGACAGCCTGTGAGCTAGTTGCAGAGGATTTTAAGGTGAAAAAGCTCTTGTTTACGTGTTGTAGTAAGACAAGAGGTCACATAATTTATGGCTCATTGGGAGCACATGTAGTTCATGTACTTATTAAATTCAGCAAGGGCAGGGCACTACAGAAGTCTGCTACAGCATGCTGCACAAGGCTTATATACACGCACATCGTTCTACATAGTTCCTGGCTGCAGGACAAGATACACAAAGATACAAGATACAAAGTAATTCTGATATTCCTGTGCTATCATTGTATCCCTTTCTTCAGTCATTTAAATATCACAAAAGAGTCCAACACACCAGCAATGTGCCTCAGAATAAATTTTTAAAAACTTTTTTTGTTACCTTTTGTGGCTGGACCGTGGACGCATACAGAGGCCACACTTCCAAGATTTTCTTGGAACCACAAGCACTAGCAGTTTTTTTGGTGGGTTTTGGGGTGGAAAGGCTTTTTGAGAAGCAGTTGTGACTAATATCTCTCTAAGAGCTGTGGCTTTAAGCCTACCATTGAAAGTGCCATGAGGTGATAACACTGATAAAGAAGACTGGGACTATTGATGAGCTAGTTTGTATCCAGTACTATCAGGACCTGATTCTCAAGCTCTTCTTCATATAAACTGCATTTGCTCACATAAAAATGCTCAGCGATATGGGTATCAAAAAGGTTTGATCCCTAGTGCTGCAAAAAACCACGAGCTTGGACTGATCCAAGTATAAGCCAAGGCACACTTTTTCCAGACGACGACTTTGCATTTGCTTCCCCACAACTGCAAACATGCAACTCCTACTTGATTTTCTTCCAGATTTTGGCATGTCCCGGTGGGACAGGAAGGTGCTGAAGGCTGTGTCCCCCACCAGGGACGCCCGGTTCCGAACAGAGTAGAAGATTTGCGTCGGCTTCGAGTGTCAGCGGGTTTCATTGCGCTGCAAGGGGCTTTGCAGCGGCACTTCTCAGAGCTGACATCACGTATGTGCTCAGCCCCAATAAAACCCCCCGCGCTCAGCCGTGATTTCATGCGGAAAGCACTTCCCCGGGGCGGGCTGGCGGGGGCCGGAGCTCGCCGCCCCCGCTCCGCTCCGCGCCCGCCCCCCGGGCACCCCCGGTCCCGCGCCCGCCGGGGGCGGCCCGGAGGAGAGAAGCCCACAGCCGCGCCGGGCGCCTCCAGCGCTATCCGCAAGCCCCCCCCCCACCGCGTTGCCGCGGGGGACCCCAGGCCCGTCTCCGCGTTCCCTCCCGTCGCGCCGGGCAGACAGCGCTGTCGGCGGCAACAAAGCCCCCCGCCCGCTCCGCTCCTCCTCGCCTCACCTCTCCCCTCCGCTCCGCTCGGCCGCGGCAGTTTCACGGTAGCCGCGGGGTGATGGAGACGGGGAAGGACCCCAGGTGCCGCCTCTCGGCTGCCGCCCCCCGCCACTCCCCGCCGGTGCAGGCAGCGCTCCGGCAGCGGCCCGGCTCCCGCCGCCCCGCGCTCCGCCCCGGCCCTTCCACCGGCCAGCGGCCGCCCGGCGGCGCGCTCCCGGGGGCGGCACTCACCCGCCGCGCCGCGCCGCGTCTCCTCCCGCCGCCGCGGCGGAGGCCTGCTGCGTCACAATGCCGCCGCGATCTGGGGGCGCGGGGGGCGCTGCCACGTGACCGGCGGCGGCGCGGGGCGGGGGGGGGAGCGGGCGGTACCGGCGGTACCCCCCCGGGGCGGGCGGAGAGGCCCTCGCGGAGGCGCTGGGGCCGCGGCTGCCGGCGCGGGGAGGGATGGCAGGGGCGCCGCGGGGACAGCACTGCCCTGCCAGGAGCTCCGGGACAAGCGCCCGCCCCGCGGTTGGCGCTGGGTGCCCGCTCCCGCCCCGGGCTGGCGGGCAGCGCCCAGGCGGGTGTCGCGCACGTGTACAGCGATGCCCGCGGCATCTGAAAACGCTGCGCCTTCGTGTCAAATGCTAAGCGCGTGGCACTGTACTGTACTAAAAATGCCTGAAAATATTGAGCTCAGTCAACTCACATCTGTTTAAAATAAAAACTTGATGGGTTTGGCAGGGTTTTTTTCTGTGTATGTTTTTGTTTGTTTTTTGTTGTTGGTGGTGGTGGTCTGCTATAAAACCTGGAAAGCATCGCTGCTTCCCTCTTGTTCACGATAATGGAACCGGTAGCACCCTCTAATACCTTCCCATTGAGCGGGTCTCACCTGCCTCGACGAGAGCCCTGCTTTTTCTGTAGCACTGGTGAGGATCAGCAGAGCTGCAAAGGGTGCTCTGATATTCAGCCGCTCTGAGCACTTGGTCAGCCCACCAGAAATCCGCCGGCTGCTCCTCAGGCTCTGCAGGGACTGCGTGGAGAAAGGGGTTCCAAGAGGTTGTCCCGAGTAACACCCTACCACCAGGGTATATGATTGCAACAGGACAGCAGCATAAAAATGAACCTTTGGCTGTTTTTTTTCTTCGTGTATTAGCCTGTCCAGTGCCGTGCCTTCATAGCATTAACAGGATGATTTCGGCCTCTCCCCCACTCCCGTTCATCGGCACATTTTCCATTCTGTCTCTTAAGTATATCCCTTTATATACCTTTCCAGGCCTATGTCGTTGTCTCTCCGCCCCCCACCCCGCCTTGCTTTTGTGTGCTTCTATGTTTCAAACACAGAACTATCTAGATTTCATTCTCTTTAACTGACGCTGCAAAAGCCCAAAAGACGCATGTAAGAAATTAAAGTGAATTTATCCTAGTTTGGCATTTTGGAAAACTATTGCCCACAGAAAACATAGAGCACACTCAGTGCTGCCACAAGTATGCCCACATCAGTCAGCTCTGGATAACTACCTCTGAAAATAGGGAAAATATTTAGTCTCCAGCTCAGTGGGTCTCTGCCCTTCCTATAGGGATTTCTAGCGAATGTGCTAATCGAAGTGTGGCTACTGGACATAAAAAAAAATAACTAATTCCACTTAATCCTGAGATATAGTCATCAGACAGCAACAACCTTGAGAAGCTTTTCATGTGAACCCAGCGATTTAGAGATTAAAAGACATATATTCTTCCTTGATATGTTCTGTGAGCTATCTAGATGCTGCAACATCATGCATTTTCATATATTTTGCAGATCATTCAGCATACTTGTCCAGAAGTAAAAAGCTGTTAAATGTCTTTCTTCATAAACGACATTTTTAAGATGTTTAGAAAACAAGTGTGAATGAGAATTACAGTGAATTATAATCTTCATGTGCAAGGCCAACTGTGTAGAGCAATACTGCCTTAACCACCTTAAAAATGTCTGTGCTGCTTGAGGGTGAGGGGAGAAAAAGTTTACTTTGGACATGTCTTTTGCTTTTATGTCATTTGCTTTTATAAAAGGGCATATTTGGACACTGCACATTTCACACTTGTACATATATGGAGATTAAGTAACCATTTGGCGTATTTGTAATGCATTTGATTAGGTGGTTTTATACAGGAATGTTGGTCAGCTGTGTGTGATTAAATGGTTTGAAAGGAATGCAGGTCAGCTCCAGAACACAATGTCATATAGGAGTATAGCCTTCTTGACAAACAGCATTGAAGAAAAACCAAAACCAAAAAAGTCTTATTCTAATTAGAGGCTATAAATACCATACATATGCAAATAAAGCTTGTAAGATAAAAGCTTGCCAAGTGTCTTTGTATGTGTTATGTATTATAGTATCTCAATAAGAGCTGATAACTGTGTTTATATATCTGCTTTTGAACTCATTGCTGGAAGTATTTTTTGAATAGGAAGTGCTGATCAGGCTATATGGCTGTACTAAAACTAAATTACAAATATACAACCTCAGTTACTGTAAAAATTTCAGGATTAATTTTTACTGCCAGCTACATGGCACCGTCATTATTTTTTTTATTCAAAATAAAATCACAGAATGCTAACTCTCTTCTTACTGTGTGGGCAGATACAAGATTTTGCTGAAATAGGAAAAGCTTCTCATTGCTAATCCTACTCTATTCTATTGGGTGAATCACACCAAATTTCACAATGTGACATCCAAGATCCTGCTCACACATTTAGAACAGTTGTACAGAAGAACTGAACGTAATATGCATGGTTGGAAAGCTAGTACATGGCATTACTGGATCAAAAGATCAGGAACAGTTACCATAATCAACTACTCTAGCTTCTAGCATAAAGCCCCATAATTCCTGATTAAATTAGAGAACGTTTTTTTTTCAGAAAGTGATCTGATCCTGATCACTGCACTTCTATAACATTGTTGAAAAAGATAATTAGCTTCACTGTTAAATTATGTATGCTTGGTCCAGCTTCAGATTCAGCTACTTAAGTTTTGAAATTCTGACACGGGCTTTACGTTTGCCTTCACCTGAGATACATAAGAAGCTAACCATTCTCATAGATTTTCTTACCACCCATGTATTTCCAGTATATTTTCAAGACTTCTTTCAAAAATTCATTGCATAGATTGTAAAGAATTTATTTGAATTCCCTGAGATTTTGACAATTAATGAATATTTTATGTCACAGATTTTCATTCTGAAAATTGTCGGCCAATTGGAAAGCTTTTGAGTGTGGTCCTCAAAGCAAACTACAGACGGAAATTAATTTTATTTTTTCTAGCTGTTATTCCTCTGCTATGCGTACAAAGACCACCTTTGGATGTGGCCACATAAACAAGTTGCCACAAGGTAAGATGGTCTTCAAAGCAGAGAATTACGTCCTTTGCTCCATAACTGCCCTGGTGTAGCTCCTTCTCCCTCCCATGCTGAAGTCGGATCACTTGGTAAGGAAATGTGCTCTTGTAAAGGAACACATGAGCTCGCATTCGTCAAAAGGCAAGAACACGCACAGAAGCAGATCCCGCAGAGTAGCTGAACCCCACCGGCTCTTTGTTATCTTACAGCATTATAGCTTGCTTGTGAGATTGCTTGTCTACTGCTTTATACCACGAATAATGTGTAGTTGGCTGTCCAGAATTGCATACTGCTTTTATTCCATACTGAATATATGACCTGCATTCTTTTATGTGACCTCATTAGACAAGAAAAACATGGAAAAAAGGAAGAGGGGTTATCTATATATGTATACATGTATATATGTATGTATGTAGGTAGGTATATATGTATATATGATTAGAATATAAACATGGTGTCAATTTAGATATACCATAAAAAGCCGAAAGTCTTGGAGTTTAAGTTCAACATTGATTTATACATATCCTTTTGAATGCAGTTTGAATGAGTCATTAGAGGAAATCCTGACTGGACAACATATTGAATTAGATTAAGATCAAATATTATGTTTCATGTGAGCCTTAAGCAAAATCTGTACCACCATAAACTTACTGTAAAAGCTATAAGTGAATTCTAATCACAGCATCCCTATGAATTGGTGAAAAACTTTACAGCTATAAGCTCTACATCACTACTAATTCAACTGTTTTGAATATGCCTCCATTAATAACATTAATCTGAGAAATATTAAATCCACTCTTACTGTCAACCTCTTGGCAGAAGGCTCCATCTCCTGAATTAGGTCAAAGCAAGGCATTTCAAACAATCTTTAGGTAATTGCTAAAATAATGATATGAGAAAACAGTCTGGAATAATCTACGGAAACTAGCTAACAAAGGCCTAAAAGGGAGGTGAAGCAAGACTTCTAGACTATAAATCTCTACAGGAGAAAGAAGGACTATTTCTCATTAAAAAACTAGGGTGGAAAAGCTCTGACTTTGGGAGGTGACCAGATACCTGTATTGGGGTCTGATACTTTTCTGCTGAAATTGACTTATGCCATAATTCTCAGTGGAGGCAACTTGGTGGGCACAGAGACAAGGAGTTTCTAAGCAGTTAGAGAGGTATCTCTTTTCTGTTGTCTTGACTTGCTGGATCTCAGACAGCACATGCAGACACACAGATGCACATGGCCACACACATCTATCTACATATCTGTACATATCTATATGAAAGGAACTTACCACAGTAATAGCTAAAACTAGCTCTGAAAATCGGGTGTTGGAAGTAAACACCAACTCTTTTTACTTCTTAATTCTCTGTGAATCACTTAGAAAACAGGGTTCATATATTGGGTTAGCTCAGCAAAGGAGGTTTTACAGTGGTCTGCTTTACTTCTTATAAAAGTAAGGGTGCAAACAGCAGCCACACTACACAGTTACAAACCACTCTCATTGGGATGCCTTCTTAAAAAAGCTCTCAGAATACTCCTATCAAGATGAAAGGCAGTACTTTGGTTAAAAATAATAATAGAGGTTCAATATATTGAGATAGATGATAGCAAACGAACGTGGCAGTTGCATAGAAGTTGAGTACAGGCGTTTTGCGGATGAGTGTTTTGCCAATTCACTTGTACCATTGAAGAAAAGTGAGTCTCATTTTCGTGATCAGGTGTTGAGGTGTGGGGTGGGATTTTTTGCTGCTGGGGTGTGCTTTGGGTTTTTTTGTTTGTTTGTTTGTTGTTGGGGTTTTGGTGTCTGTTTTTTTTTTTTTTTTTTTTTTTTTTTCATGGTATTGTACGTTTCTAGTGGATAAAGTAAATTGTACAGAGTCAGTTACAAACCAGGTTATTTCAGACAGAATTTTCCTTTCTGCTCTGCTCTGTTGTATTTCACTGTTGTTTTTATTCACTGTTATAATTATCTGTTTGCCATCTTTGATATGTAGCACATAGCTATTTAAAGTACTGTGAACTACAGAAGAAAAAAATTATGGTGTTTTTTGGCCTTTGTTTTTGTTTTTCTACAATTCTACCATTGGTAGTAAGTAAAGTGTTATGTACTCCTATTTGTCTGCAATAAATCTTTTGCAGAAGAATAACAATTATGAAGGTGTATTGGATTGTGGTACTCTTTGTAAAAGTCCTTGACAAGCAGATGAAGACTGTGGGTAAAATAGACCGAAACCTAAGTAAGAAATAACATCTTCTCTGTACGGAATTTTCAAAGCAAAAGCGAAACTAAGTCTAAAGTCTAAACTAACTCCCTAAAGTTAAACTAAACTAAGGTCTAAACTAACTCCCTCTGAACTCAGAATAACATTTTTCCTGCCATGATCAATGATATAGAATATAACTTCTCCCTCTCCCAACACTCAAGCATGCAATTATGTACCAGCAATAACACAATTTGGTAATTATTTGAAGTCTTCATTTAGTTGTTCTGATATCAAATAGTGTTTCTGCCAAAGAAAACTTTATTAGTTATTCAAATAGCATTGCATTAAGCATTCAGAAGACTTTGAAAACTCAAAACAGCAGACATGTCCTATGGGATTCACAGCTCATACTGTCAGTCCATCCCCTGCCCCATGATCATCATTGTTATTTACAAAAATAAAACTAGAAAAAAACCCTAAAAACCAATATAAGCCAAATAACAGTTGTTCTAAATTGTTATGGCTTTTTACAGCAAAGGAAAAATGACACTGATTTACACTCATGGAGATTCCAGCTCTGATCTTTCATTTTTTTCCTTCCAATATGTCAATAAGGATCATAGTAGTAACCAATGATATCACATCTTATATATTATTCATATTTTCTTTGTATTTGTCCTCTTAGTATTGTGTACTACACTAAAGCTATTTTTCTCTTTTCTCCAGACATTTCCTTTTTTCTTCCTCTTTGTTTTGTGTCTTCTCCCTTGAGATATTATTGTTATTTGAACTGGCAAAGAAACAGGTTCTATTTTTTTAATCCAGAAGAAAACAGATTTATTTGAATCTGCCTTGACAGCCTGTTCCCCACCCATGGGCCACCATGGAAGTACCATCCTCTGTACGCAGTGATAACCTCCTTTGTTCTATATATTTGTTGTTATTGTGGTCTGTCTGCATGATGATGACAATTCCAGAATAGTAAGCCACTTGAGAGCTTGGAAAATGGAGATGTAAAATTATGTCTTCTCTCCTTCTTCTAGTCTCTTTGCTGTATGAGGGGATTACAAAGGGGCTTGAAACTTGTCAGCTGCCAGAACAGAATTTCCTAATTTCCAAGGAAGCCTTATGTTAATGCCTAGCTGGTTTCTTATGTACATTTTGTCCTCCCAGTGCAAGAATTGGAAGCTGCATAATCAAGGCACGACTGCATTGGGGTGTGCTAACCTGGCAGATGATTCCTCTGGAACTGCTAGCAGCTGGTGTAGTTTAGAAATGCCTTTTGGTCACTTTAAACTGTTTGGAAGCTTGCGTTAGACCAACATGAGGATCAGGCTCCTCAGCCCTCCCCGCACCACACCGCTTTATGTGATTGCCAAGTCCAAATTGAATGCTTCGTAGAATCTGCATCAAAAATTCTGACTTTAACCCAGAAACCTACTGGATCAGATGATGTGTCCGTACTATCAGAATTTGTGGAGTGAGAGGCTGTCACATCCTGCACCCTGTGGGAATTATTCTGGGCCAGATATGGTACACTGCAATAATGAAACTCAAGGGCTCACAAGCTCACTGGTCATCCCAGCCAGATCTAAATCTGCCAAAACAGTCTGTCTTATGGTCAGAAACAAAAATCAAGGTACTTTTGCCAGCTATGGCTTTTTGGGTATCTAGTAATGGTGAAGCATGGAAACACCAAATTTAGAACCAGACCTAAAAATCTGAGTCCAGTTCTTTCACTTAAGGATGATATCAGCAAAAGTTAAATATCAGTGAAAGCTCAAGCACTGGAGATCATGGAGGTAATTATGAATTACCTAAGAAGGATTTATGAATTTCAAGGATAAAGCAGACAAAAGGAGTAATTGTGATCTGACATTGATAGGTGCCAGAACCCCGCATAACCCTTTGAAGCCACCCCATTTATGGAAGACAGGGGAATTTGCAGTCTCAGCACCTGTCAGGATTAAACACTAACAAATTTTTTTTCCAAGTATAGTTTGGTACATGAAAGTAGAGAGAATACTGAAAGCTGAAAATGAATGCACAACTAATAAAGAAACATAGGAAATTATCAGGAGAGGTATTATGCTGGGTCTAGTGTAAACGGGTGAGAACTTGATTATGGCATGTAAGAAGACTGGGAGTGCAGTCAGCACATCCGGAGATAAAATAGGTCAGAGAGATGTTAACTGCAAGAGAAATACCTTCAAGGAATTTCAGACCATATGGAGTAATTAAAAAATGTGTTGGTTTTTTGTTGGAGAGAACAGAGTAGTGCCCATGTAGGTGCCCAACTGACATTTATAAGGTAGAGGAATTTTTCCATGGTTTTTTTTCTTTCTCTTTTTACATGAAAATCCAATGTCATTGCCAGTGTCAGCTCATTGTTAACTAGATATTCTGACATTGCATAGAAATAGCACGTCTCATGACTGTTGGATGGCTTTTCAATGCCTTATTGACTTAAAGGTAATAGTAAAACATTTCATGCCATTGAATATGAAATAATCCTGACTCAGCACCAAGATGCATATCTCTGCCACTGTTCTCCTTGCCAAATGTTCTCTCAAACAGCTGCTATTTGAGATTTAAAAGCCTTGACTTAACATATCCCTTCTGTTTGTTGTTTGCAGCTTTTCTTGACTTGATGTCATACTTCAATATGTAACACTAACCAGGGACGAAAAAAAAAAAAAACAACAAACAACAATAAAAGAACCTCAACAAGAGTATCGACAAAAAAAGCAAACAAACAAAATAACCTAATCTGATCCAAAATCCTGTATATAACTACACAGATAATTCTTGTCCAAATGAAATGAAAATTTAGTTGCCACATCTCATTTCCCTGGGGTGGACACAATCTATTCATCACTCATTTCTCCTACTTTAGGTCCTTGCATTTTGATACACTGACTGTGTAAACCTGCATTTCCATACTTTCACTTCATATCTATCCTGCATTTTACCTCATGGTCAGCATCATGACACACAGCAAGTAACGACAAAGTATGCATGCCACTTACGGATGAATCTCTACTTCATTCTAATTGCAGAGTGTCTTAAGCTAAATGTGCTAGGGATGCATAGAGTGGTGGATGTGCTGCAGTAGAATAAGTTTAACTTCTAAGCTGCTTTGACTGCTCTATCAACAACAGACAAGGCAAATTTGTTGTATTTTTAGAGACTCATACCCATTGGAAAGCACTGTCCATTATCACAGTTTCCCTCCAAGCTAGAGCCAAACTAGATTTACAGCGTAAGTAGCCAGAAATATAGAAAGTATTGTTTATAATGTGAACATCATGATACACTGAAGGTTTAAGGGAGGGTGATGACTGACTACAGAAACCTCACTATTTTTAAGATATCAAGAAAAAAATAAGTATACAAAAGTAATATGAAGTTTCTTTCACAGATGGTGAATACTAGTTCACCATTTCTGAATGTTTTCATTCTTGAAAGTAATGGGACACTATTTTTTTTTTTTTTTTTTTTTTTTTGTTGTGAATGAAGCATATAGTAACATAGATCCATCTTCAATGATGTATAGACCAGTTCAGTCTCTCAAGGACTGCCTACTGTTTATTTTATGTTGTTAATTGTTTGCTTTGTGGTTTTGACACGATTTTTCAGAATAAACTGCATGCCATCACCAAATCTATGGTGAAGAGAAGTGAGTCAACTAAGTTATAACAATCCTTTTCAATATGCCTCCATTTTGTTTTGTTTCGTTTTGTTTGATTTGGTTTGGTTTGGTTTCAGAGATGTACAGGTTCCAAGTTGGTTGTCAAAATGTTGCAGGTTGCCACTCAGAGTATAATTGTGGCTCTACTGAAAAGAAAAAAGACAAAATTTCCACTGGCTTCACTGGGGTCAGGATTTCACTTGAAAGATGCTATTTCTCCATATTTCAAAAGTGAACTCATTTGCCACTTAACCTATGTCTGCTTTTTGCATCTCCTGTGAGGCAGACCCATGAGGTTCAGATTTTGATGAGGGATTCAGAGACTGCAACAAATGCTAAACTAGAAAATCTTTTATTTGATGTAATTTTATACTTCTGAAATGAAACTCTAGTCACTGTTTAAAATTACAAGGTATATTCAGGTTTTCGAGAATGGGGTTAGATTTCAGATTAGCCCTGAAGTATGAGATCCCTCAGTTCTGCTAGACAAACAGTTTTAAAAGCAATGGCTTATTTCAGGGTGGAATAAGCCTAGGCTCTCAGTTATTTTTTCAGGTTAAGGGAGGACATTATGTGGTAGGACAAAAATGTAGATAGTTGATGTAGATAGACATTTATTTATTCCACTAAGCTGTTGTTCTTAAAACCGAGGAATAATTTCATCATCACCATATTTTTTGTTCAGATTTTTTGGACATTATTGTACATTTTCAATGTACATAATGCAGCCTGTAATCTCACACAACTACAGTTACAAATATCTATGTGCCTTGTTTAGCTAAAGCAATTTGTTTAAAACAAATATCTTTGTGAGAGAAAAGAATAGCTGGGTATTGTACAAAGACATGAGTGTTGGAGAAATGCTAACAGATTTTTAGCTACAAAAGTATTAGGGAGCACTGCCATGGTAATAGTATAAGCTGTTCTAACAGAATCTATAATAGGATTAAGCTGGATAAACCTTTCTCCTTACGCATGAAAGAACACCTTTATAAGTCAGTGTTTTTCTCAGCTATAATCCTGGACGTCCAATTCATGAAAAGTTTATCATATAAGATTTTCACTCAAGGAGACTAGCACACTCTGAAAAGTAGGGCAGGAATTAGATCTAGCAGCTCATGTTTGAGTATGTAAGCAAATTCATTTGTTTTAAAAATAAAATTCCATGGTAAATCAAGGACAGAACATCAAACCAATCTTTTCTTTTGCTGCAATGAGTTTTGCTTGTATGTAAGAAGAGCAAACTCATGTACTTGTTCTCTATGATAAGCTGAATTATTTGAAGACCCTACTATCTGTGTGCATTGCATATATTTTTATTCGGGGTGATGAGAAATGGTAAAAGAAACACAACTACCTCCTTCCCCAGCTCCCCTCCCAATACATTGATGACTCTGAGTGTATCAAGGTGTTGCAAGCACAGCAGAATTTACATACTTTCTGTTCAACTGTAACAACCACAGCAAACTGCTATGCATTTGGAAAGTGAAAATACAATGGTGGAAAGTTCACTTGTTCTTTGTGATCACCTTTTCTGAAAGTATAAAATACCCAGTAACATCATCCAAAAGGTCACTTGTATCTTGCCCTGTATTCTCCATGTCATCTGATTCAAAGCAAGATGCCTGAAGTATGCAGTTACAACTAGGTTAGTATAGACTAAACAAGAAGAGTTCTCTGTTCACAGGATGGTAGAGAGACTAAAGGGATAAACAGCCAAAATAAGCAGGCCGCAGGCAAAATGGACATTAAAGTGGAGGAAAAGATACCAAATAAGAAATGTATTCTAGCAGAACTCAAACCAAGGCTGAACAGTATGGAGATAGAAGTATCCACATTGTTCATGTGGCATAAGTCAAGAGTGAGGCATGGAGGTTTACCCTTTGTTCCTATCACCCAGCCTTTCTTCATGCCTGTGACTGGAACAAGCAAGGCTCTTCCATATTTCAGAACCTAAAGCTGTTCACTTCTAGAAGTCTTTGACATGTTTTCTTTGTAACAAATCTCCTCTGTTACATCCCCATTTACAACTGCAACTTTAATGTGACCCATTTTTTTTCTATAAATATTGTTATGCTACCTCCTTTACAACCATGAAGGAAACATGATGAACTTCGTCTTTCTTCTGCTGCTTCTGGACAGTCTTCATTATTTATTTATAACAAATAACCACCAAATTCATCTCTTTTTTCTTGGTGTGAATTTCCTGTTAAAAACCCTATGTGAATATGCCCCTTATTCAGGCAGTAATTATTGTAAAATGATTTGTAAGAAGATACTACAGCCAACGCATACCTGTGAATTGTCCTCTGTAGAGACTGCTGTAAGCATTTGACAGTCACAATCTGGTGTTTGAGTTACACAATCAGTCCATTCTTTTGTATACACTGAGAGGGCTAGAGCATTTAAGCGAGACAAAGCAGAGGTAAGAAAGTTGCAGAAAGAGTACAATGTGCTTTCCCTTTCTGAAGGTGTTTGATAATTTTTGAATGAAGATCTTACCAATTTATGTGTCTTGATTAATCTTTTCCATACTGTGCCTCTGATCAGAGGCTGGGGTAAGCTGTGTTCCTATTCCTATATAGGTCAGCACATGGTTGCTTTGTTGAAACTTTCTACTTCTTCCACCGCTTCTTCTCCCTAAAACAGAGATATTTATATCTATCTCTCTGTATGTCCCAATTACTTAAAGCAGTGATTTCTTAAGGATTGAAAAGCCTAAAAATCTGCTCATGTCTTCCTCTAAAACTCACTTCTAACCTAAATTACTGTCTGTAAAGTTTTTCCAATATTCAAATGACTTCTGTCCTTTCTTAGTCCTGAAAAAAAATCTATGAGGGAATAGTTGCAATTTCTTAAAGTTAAAAATATCAAATGAATGGCAAAATTAGGACTAAATTTCTGAGTTTAACTCTGAGAGCATGCCTGTATGAGAGGCTGCAAGGAAACTGAGATTTGGTCTGGTTATTCTAGATAGATGAAGCTATGTGGTGCTTTAGCATGGCAGTGGGCCTGAGATAATATGTTTGCCTTTCAGAAAAACTGTCAGCAGGCCCTACTGAAATGGTTAAAGCACTTCACTAACACTACTAAAATTATTTCCAGATTGGAACAGATCCATTACCATCTAGCTTGAGGCACAGGCAGTGGGCTTTGCACTGGCATAAGAAGACACACTTCTAGCTTCCTTTCTAGTGAGTGTTATGATCATCTTCCACTTCTAGTTACTACTTTTAGCATATCGCGTAATTTCACTTTAGCATTAAAGCAAGCACTAATTGAAAGGGATCATGCAATTTTGTTACCATATTTCTTATCATAATATTTGGCAAAGACAAATTCTCATGCTTAAAGAAAAAATATTTTGAAGGAGTCAGAGTTCTCACTAATGTCATTTCATGAATTATGAAGACTATGATGAAGAAAGTGGTGGAAAAGCATAGTAGCAACTGATCCAGCTAGGACACACTTCATTCCAAAATGACAGTCCTGAAATCATCTCTTTCATTATTTAGGACTGACATTAAGAATTCTGATGTAACTATTGAACCTAGAATTCTCAAATTATGCTTTTTTGACACAAGTTTGTATTGTCAGTTCCATTTTATGTCATTCCCATAATACTTAATCTCAGGGATTCTATTTCTGACTATGTGGTTGCTGAAGTAAGCAGATCAACATAAGTAATGAAAATAACATTTTCCAAATTCTTTCAAGAAAGCACAGCTGGTCAGCCCCTCTCACTCCTTTTCTTTACACAGCTTCATTACATACAAGAATCAATGCCATTTGTATAACAACAGTCTGATGAAAAATTAGAAGTTTCATTTTTTGCAATAAATTTTCATGGGTTTTGCATGAACCTCGATTTAAAAGAAGCCCAAGTGGATTTCACTTCTTAATGTTTCATATGCTACCAAAATTTCATTACTTTAAAAAACTGTTGAGCTGATTGTAAATCTTATAACAACAGCAACAAAGTCAGTCACCAGTTCATTCACATAATGCACAATTCCCAGTTTTACTCTTTAAGTCCTGTTTTGAGGGCTAGTCCTCTGGTCATAAATGATGGATACCTTTCAGTCTCACGTGAATGGCTGATCAAGTATTACTACTTCCAGATGAACTGTAAAGACAAAGGCCTCCATTCTCTGCTGGCTAGTCTCTGCTAAAGTCTTCTTACATAGCACAGGGAGAGCAATCAGCGTCTGGACTTTCTTGATGCTTGCAAGGGTGGCAAGGCTTTGTGCTGAGAGGACTTGTACAGCAAGGTGGTGTCCATAAGCTATTTTCAATCTTTTCCAAGTTACCTTGTTGAACTCTTGCTTTATCTGCACACACCACTGTTACAAAGTGAACACCTGCCGGTAACACTATTGTATAAAAAACAACTGACCAGCGTTGGCCTGGGTTAGACAGAGCCAGTGATGCATTGGTACTGTGGATTTGGAGTTCCTGGGAGAAGGGGAGGTGAGGTAAAAGTATGAAGTTTTGCTTTGTCTGCTTTTGTACAACCTAAATACAATCTACAAGAAGGAATGAAACAGCCAGAATTTCAGAAGCTTACCAAATGAATTACTAGTGCCACGTCTATTTGTAATTATAGGTCAGTTCTTAATACGGTTGTAAACCACGCATTCCAGGGCTCTGCAAACACTTAAAAGCATATTTTAATCTCTTTGGATAAAAGAAGCTGCCATTGGCAACAGTAAAAGAAATGCAGATGGAGTGTCTTAGTTCTTACTATGGAATGATGCTTTTCACTACTTTAAACAACTCCCCCAGCACACAAGCTGTGTGCACTCACATGCCACCCATACTAAGCTATTTAATGTGACAATTTTAGCTACATTATGGAAAAATTCAGTGACATCCTGTATAACAGCATCACACTGATAGTGCTCTCATGATACCATGTCTGGAGGGTCTGATAATAATATCAGAGGCAATTTCTCATGAAAGGCACTCGGCTGCTAATGGTTCCACAGATATACCAGACGCAAAGAAGCTGCAGGCAGGATATGGTGTCAATAGCAGGGGCTTTGCTTCCTATGGATATAATGGATCCCTTTGGATTCTGGAAGCTGTACAAGGACAATAAGAGTTGTTTTTGTTTTACTGTAGAAGCTATGTTCAAAAGTAAGGGGAAAAATATATCTATTAAAGTTAACTGTTTCTCTTAAACCTTAAAAGGCAAAATCATATCCTTAATTCACCCTGGTCTGGCTGGGTATTATATAAAATTACACCTTAACTGGTATACTTGTAATGCCAGTCATTATGATACTTGCACACGGAATATCTACAGTGCCTGGTTATGTCAGGGCACCTTAAAGCAGCTTTCGCTTCCTTTTTGTGTTGTTCTCTACACGATTGTATTGCTATTATTTACCATGTTTTAGTGTCTCTGACCCAGCACAGATCAGAAATCCCACTGTGCAGCCAGCACAGGGACAAATTCATAGATCAGGGTGGAAAGGATGAGAGCAGGAGGAGATGGATGATATGGGAAGCATGCAGAAGCAGCAACAACTTTCTGCTAGTACACTGAGACTTTTCTTTGCCTCAAGCTTCCTTATGTCCTAAAATCAGGTACAGGAGGTCACAAGGAGGACTTGTTCTGGGCTTCTCTGTCTCTGTCAGATGCTGCTGCCACTAGTGGGGAGGGAAGGGTGGAAGGTGCTCGTGCCCACCAGCTTGATGAAGGCTCAGGATCTTCAGTGCAACTCTGTCTGACAACCTGTCTGCTTCCTTGCCCGGAGTCAGTGCTCTGTGTCTGTTACCCAGGACCGTGGCTGCCCACCTATTCCTCCCAGCTGGGCTCCACAATGCCCCAGGGGCATAGGCATGGGCTCTGCCAGCTGACAGGCAGCGCTTAATAAAGACTTTATTAGTTTCCTTTGTGTTGAGAAAAAGAAGCACTAAGTTGATGTTCTGGTTCTTATGTTACTTACTGAAGACCTGAACACAGGAAACAAAGGAAAAGATGGACCTGAACATTCTAAACACACTCTTTCTCTATGCACTGCATATTTCATAATATAATGATAAAAAAAGGAAAATCATAGGTTTTCTTCTGTGTTAGAGGTCATGTAAAGCAGGAGGAAAACAAAAACTGGAACACTTCTTAATTATTTTTTCACTCTGATTCTGAGGTTTATTGTGCCTTTCCAGTATCCTGTAATCACAAGGCAGCCTCGCTGCTGGTGTTACTGGCCAGTAGGCCAGATTCTGGAGATTTGGTCAGTGGTTGCAGCGTCACAATTTAAACTGTGTGGCACTTGGTGAGTAGCACCATCCTTTCCACTCAACTATGACAAAGCTCATCCTGAAATGATTCCCAGTACTGTATGGCATGGTGGCCGGGATACACTAAATGGAACTGTTTGTTTCCAACCCCCACACAGAGACAATGTGACTGAATCTGGAGCTGCCATGACTTTGTGGATTTTCTGATAACTGATCTGCCATGAAAAGGGAAGCTGTCAGACAACCCAATCTGTCATATCTTTTTCTGGTTTACTGTTTTTCAGAAGTGCAAAGTGCTCCAAAACGGAGAGTCATCTTTTCTAACAAGTGGTTTTTGCTTTGTTTTGTTTTGCTTTGCTTTGTGTTTGTGGGGGTTTTGCTTGTTTGTTCATTTTGCTTTGTTTTGTTTTGTTTTAAGCCACAAAACACACTTTAAAATATTAAACTCTGAGTGTGAAGGGTATTTTTGGAAGAGAACTCAAAATATATTTATCTTTTTTGGTTCATGTATTTTGGGTCCACTCAGCTGTGGTAATATCAAGTCTCGACTGTCACTCTGAACTAGAGATTAGGCTTCTGCCATAAGCTACAGCAGCTTTAGAGCTATTTTGTGTCAGTACATTGACATAAAGGAGCTGCAGAACAGGTTTTACTGTCCCATCTTACCGTCTTACACAACAAGTCTGATTCTGCTCTCACAAAATGCCACTCAAGGTGAAGAAACTTGCTGGACTAAAGGTAACTTCATAGGTCTTGTTGCTTAAATAAGGATCATGCCAATATTATAAGTTCTCATTTGGCAATCTTGGAAATGGTTTCCAAATGCAGAAAAAAAAAATAATTTCTGTTTGTGAATTATTTTCCATGTAATTATTATTGCAAGTTTACGAAACACAGATATTAGTCACAGTTACAAAAAAATTTATTCCTATACCGTAAACGGAGTGTTTCAACTGTGACAGACTAATGTAGGTGCACAATACTGCACATAGAGAAAAAGGATGCTATGACTTCTAGTGTGCACTGGGAGAATGCTGAGAAAACCTTTCACAACCCCTTTTCTTATTTTGCCTTTTAAAAATGTTATTTTTGAAGTTTCTTACTGTGATACAAAACCATTTTAATACATATCAGTATTTTACATTTAATTCACATAGCAGTGATTCTTTTGTTTGTGTTTTATTACAAAGCACTTTAGGGATTATAGCTGTGCAGCATCACCGGTTGTTTTATTCCTCTGGCATGAAGGACAGAAAACTAATGCACATGAAATACGTTAGGTACTAAAAAGAAGAAAGGAAGATTGATCAAAGGTACTGAAAAAATCTCCTGCATAAAAAGCCAGAGAATAATTAATATAACTCATCATCTTCTAACAAAGAAAAGGGCATGAAATTCTGATTTGTTTTGTAAAGAAGAGGTAGACTGATGTTTATAGGGTTTGAGTTTGTGGCTTAGAGGAACAAAGTATTCATGTTGAGCCATCCATCAAGCTAAATACATTGTCTTTTAGATGTAAGATAATTACAACCATTTTTAAAAGACTGGTTGAAATGAGATGGCAAGAAACCTGGACCTACAGGAAAAAGGAGAATTTGAGCCTTCAAAAATATCCAGGTTATATTGTTTTGCAGATCTAAAGACTTGCTTCACTTAAGCATTCATTGCTAACACATCATAATTTATTTTGTGTGATGAGACAACACTGTTTTGCAACTCCATGCCACAGAAGAAAACGATGGCTATTTCCCTGCCAGAGACACAGAATATTATTTTAGTGTTCACAGAATGATCAACACATACAGTACAACTAAGTTACAGAAATATGTTGGGTAAACACACCACAATCTTTTGGCTCCAAAAAAATCAATGGCAATTTTTTATTGCCTTCTAGGGTCAGGAGGATCAGGATTTTAGCTTTAGGGGTTTGTTGTTGTTGGTTGTTGTTGTTGTTGTTGTTGTTGTTTTCTTTTCCTGCAAAGACTGATTTACACAAAAGCACAACAGATACAGAGATAAAATTCAAGGCCCTAAACAATGGAAAAGGTCATGTCAGTGGCACCAGAAAGTGGCTGGACTGTAGTTTGTTATGTTTCGTGACCAACAACAGCAGCACTGTAAACTGAATTTCTGCAATCCCATCATTAATGTACATACCCAAGACAGTGAAATAACATCACTAACAGTGTCTCGCTTGGAAACTGAAGCACTACTTTTCTATAAAGTTGCATGGCACACCAGTGACGGAGCTGAGATCAGACCCTCCTGGAGTGCTCCAAACAACCGAAACTCAGTGTCACCAAATAGTCTATTGCTTACCATGGAGCTTTTGTCCTTGTTTTCAAACTCCAGTATCCCTCCCTAGCAACAGCATATAGTTCATGTTCCAAGAGAGCAAAACCAAAATGGAGTGGGTATTGTAAAAGTTAATCCACTAGGGAATAATATTTTTTTTTCTGGCTACTGATATATTGCAACGTGTCAGCTTTGCCCAGTCTTTGTTTTTGATAAATTCATTATTTTGACATTTCCTGATACTATATATCAACTTTTAGAGAATGACACATTTGTGTTGCACCCACAATTGTGAGCATATTTCATATTTTGGGAAAATGTAGTAAATTAACTATGCAATAAACAACTTTGGAGTTGCTGAAACAAAAGTCTACCATAAGTATTTAAACTCCATACTTCATTTCTGAAGAAGTTTTTGCTTCCTACCCTTCTTTGACTAGCAGACACACCTATACAAACACACAGAGGCACACTACGGTTGTGGATTAGCTTGTTTACAGAGGTACATTTACCAAGTCTGGAAGTTGTGTGGAAGCTGGGTGATTTTCTCTTTGGATAGCTACTAGCTTTCAGTAAATGACTAATTAATAAAAATATACATTTTAGGGGAAAAAAAAACCTAGACTGTAAAGAAAAAATATTTCTGAGGCATGAGACAGGGAAAATAATAATTTTGCGTATTCAAAAGTATTTCATATGAAGTTTTCCATATGCCATGCAGATATTAAATACATCATTGCTGCATAGTACCTGTACTCTATTAAGTATTATTATTCCTAGAATATTTCACAGATACAGAGACTGGAATTCAGAGCTTGTGATACGTACACAAGTAAAATGCAATTGTTTGGCAAAAGCTAACTGGTCTTTCAGTATTCTTAATTTCCAGTCTCCTTCTGAATTGATCCTTTGCAAAATATTTAACGAGTTATCAGTTGTAAAACCCTGACATTGTCCATTATGCTTGTGGAAGCATTCTTCCTTCGGGCGTTCTTATGATGGAGTTAGAAGTATTGATCCCCACATTAGAGGAGAGATTTTGTTCTCAGACTTATTTTTTAGTGGTTAGATCACATATAGTCAACATTTTTGTGGAGGAAGAAGATGCATTTAATTTTAAAATATTTATTAGTTCTTTTTTGGAATAACTTTCAAATTTTATAGCTGTTTCTTTTGTCTCCAAGTTAGAAACCTGACCTGAAGGCTCTGTTCCACTGCTGGGTCATCACTAGAGCATGTGGAGAGCATCGGACTTTTGGAAACAGATCCTGGCTAATGTGTGTGCTGAGAAAAACTCAGCTGAAATGGACATACTGGCTTCAGCATTAGGGCAAGGCTGACACACCAGATCGAGGAAAATAGTAGTTCTTTGAACACCTGGTGAGTAAGAAAAATGTCATATCTCTAGAGGAGACTCTTGCATGGAGACAGAGGCCAGCCATTCTCCCCATTGAAAACTGGTGACAGCTCTCAGAAGCGAAGCTGGTTAATGCACACCTGTCTCCAACAGCCGCAGCTGCTCTTCCTGGCATCCTGAGACACCAGAGAGAAAGGAAATACAGGAGGATTGTTGGCAATTACCACTGACCTAGTAACTAGCAGTTACTTCTAGCTATTATAGATACTAATCCAATATCTAGCATGTTCTTCTCCAAAACCAGGTCCAGAGGTTCTCACTGTACGTGCTCCACATTTTTAGAAGTTTGCATCTATATTCTTGCAAGCAGAGTCTGTGGGGACCTGCACTATCCCTGTCTGTCTTCTAACACATCACAGGAACCATATCCTCCATTCCTGTCTTCAGTTAGGAAACAGGGCAGAGGTTGGGAAGGCTGACTTTTAATTTCAAATATACCTTTGACCACCCTTTAAAATAATGCTCAGCTTAGGGTTTTCTGCAGGCATTAGGAGGTGAATTGCGTCTCTGGGATCAAAATGAACCTTCTCTATGCTTCAGTTCAACTTGAGTGTTTTCTTCTCTTTGGCATTACTGCACATGATGTGCTGTGTTTCTAGCAGTAACTGAGAACTGATAGAAGAAAATATCAGGAAATACAGGAAATGGTGGAAATGTGTTTGTCTTTGATTCTATCCAGTTGTTAAAAGAGGAGGTATTTCTTTAAATTAACCACACGCAGTTTTGTACTGGCTTGCATCAAACTGCAGTATGTCACATTTGATATTTACAGTAGTTTATGTAATGAGAAAGGATGAGGTGACTTCAGGGTCAGGAGGATACTCTAAATGCTGTTCCTGCTGTTCTCTGTAATCCTGCATGCATGCATGCATGGGGAATAGTTCAATTTCTTCTTATACTTGTGAGTACTCGCACTGGGCTGAACCTAAATTGGTCCTGAGCACCTGCAGATATACGCAGGTGCCAAACATCTACCCCCAATTCATTTCTGCTCCATATTAATTAGATGAGCTTAAACCTTGTAACCAAACCTTCCTTCCCAGCCACAGCTCTTACAAGGGTCAAGTCTGGAATTGAACTCTGTGGCTTATTACTGATTTTGATCATTAATTTCTTGCTCATTACAGAACAGCTCATAGCAACTGGAAAGTTTGCAGATCTTGTAAGTCAGATACTTGGGGAGAATAAGCATGTGATATAACGTTGCACCACCTGCACAGAAAAGGCAGCCTGATGGTTATATAATTGACTATTAACCCGAAGGTGACTGTGGTCTTCTGCCTTTGACAGAATACACAGCTACAGCCAAAATCTGATCTCAGTTACACTCAAGGAAATAAAAAATGATTTCTCTGTATTCACTGATGTAAACAACATGAAGGCTTAGGCTTCAGTGTCTCTCTCTCTTTTTTTTTTCTTCTTTTTTTCTTCATTTTGCAAATACTATATCCCACTGAGTTTCTGATCCTCAAAAATTCTGAGTATCTGGTAGAGTGTATACAATAAAACTCTCTCCATCAAGATTTGGCAACATTTAAAGTATGTCTGCTGAAACTTAGAGCAAGTTAACATAGATATGGTCAGACAATATATGAAAATAGGAGAAACAGAAATATCTCAAAGAATGTGGTGAGAAGATCAATACATGCTAGAATCCCAAAGACTCACCTTGCCTACATTACTAGTATGTCTTTTTTTTTTTTTTTTTTCTGACACGTACCCAGGTTTTTAATGTAGGTTGGGCATTGAGGCATTTGAGTCATATGATACCACTCCGATGTGCGTGACTTGGATTTCCCCATCCTGGGAAGAGTGACCAGTGGACTTTGTGATCCTGCCATATATTTCAAAACCTGGGAAGCCAAATCTCTCTTAGAGATATTAATCCCATCCCTTGTGACTGCTCACTGTGCAGTCTCGTGTGTGCAGGACCAGTTCCAGGTCTGTGGCAGGCTGTGAATGCCTGTCAGGCCTGTCAGGGAATCCTGTGCGCAATGGAAATTGTTGCTGTCGCTTTGCACATCACTTGGGGCTGGGGTGAGCCAAGCAACAATGCAGTGGTGGCTGTTCTGGGCATGGGAAGATGCCACCAACCAAGCAAGCTTCTCTGTGCAGCCATGGGTGGTACACAGCAGGGAGAACTGATGTGGGAAAATGCTGGAAGCTGCTGACAGTTCTCACACTCCACCCAGCAGCCCTCAAATGTGCTTCTTCTCCCTCTCACCTCCCACCTCCTCTTTCCCCAGGTTGAAATACATGTTAGCCAAGCTGTATCTTCACTGGCGTCAAGCTCCTGCCTGTTAGATAAGAGTCCATGTAACACTGGATAGCTGGGGAAAGGGAGGTACTCATACCCAACTCTTACTGGGTGGCCTTGCCTTTCAGTTGTTTTCATCAAACACAGATGGTGATGGTGAGCCAGAATCCTGGCATTTTGCTTCCACATGAGGCCATGTCTGAAGGCCATGCCCCACGGCAGGGAGCCACAGACCTCAAGTACCACCATGATGCGGTGCTGGCAGGAGACTTTGGCTTGTCAGACTGAGGTTTCTTCCCATGAGGACCTGTCATAGTATCACAGAATCACAGAATCACAGCACCATAGAATCATAGAATCATTTCAGCTGGAAAAGACCCTCAGCATCGTTGAGCTCAACCATAACCTAATCTAACACTAAACCATATCTATAAGAGCCTCATCTGTCTGTCTTCTAAACATCTCCAGCAACGGTGACTCCACCACTTCCCTGGACGAACTGTTTCAGTGCTTCACAACCCTTTCTGTGAAGAAATCTTTTCTAATATCCAATCTGAACATTTCTTTGGGCAACTTGAGGACATTTCCTCTCATTCTATCACTTGCTACCTTGGGGAAGAGACCAACACCCTCCATGCTACAATCTCATTTCAGATAGTTGTGGATAGTGATAAGGTCTTCCTTCAGCTTCCTTTTCTCCAGGCTAAACAGCACAGTTCCCTCAGCTGCTCCTCACCTGACTTGTGCTCCAGACCTCTCACTGGCCTTGTTGTCCTCCTCTGCACTCAGTGTCTTCCCTGAAGTGAGAAGTCCAAAGCTGAACACAAGATTTAAGGTGGGGCCTCACTGGTGCGGATTATAGGGAATAATCACTTCTCTAGTCCTGCTGGCCACACATTGGTACAAGCCAGGATGCTGTCGGCCTTCTTGGCCACCTGGGCACACCGTTGGTTCATATTCAGCTGGCTGTTGACCCACACTCCCAGGTTCTTTCCCAGCAAGCAGCTTTCCAGCCACTCTTCTCCAAGCCTGTAGCATCACATGTGGTTGTTGTGACCCAAGAGGAGGACCTGGCACTTGGCCTTATTGAACCACATAGAATTGGCCTCAGCCCAATGATCCAGCCAACCCAGATCCCTCTGTAGAACTTTTCTACCCTCGAGCAGATCAACAGTCCCACGTAACTTAGTGTCATCTGCAAACTTACTGAGGGTGCACTCAACTCCCTCATCCAGATAAAGATATTAAACAGAACTGGCTTCCATACCGATCCCTGGGTAACACCACTCGTGACCAGTTGCCAACTGGATCTGACTTGGTTCACTACAACTCTTTGGGTCTGACCATCTAGCCAGTTATTTAACGAGCAAAGAGTATGCCTATTCAGGCCATGAACTGCCAGCTTCTCCAGGAGAATGCTGTGGGAAATGGTGTCGAAGTCTTTACTGAAGTCTAAGTATGCAACCTTTCCTGAATCCACTAACTGGATCACCTTGTCATAGAAGGAGACTGGGCTGGTGAAGCAGGACTTGCCTTTCATAAACCCATCCTGACTGAGCCTGATCACTTCTTTGTCTTGTATGTGCTTTGTGATGTCACTCAGGATGATCTGTTCCATGACCTTCCCTGGCACTGAAGTCAGATTGACAGGTGTGTAATTCCCTGGATCCTCCTTCTGGCCCTTCTTGTAGAAGGGCATCACACTTTGCTAACCCCCAGTCATCTGAGACCTCCCCAGTTAGCCAGGATTGCGGACAATAATTGAAAGTGGCTTAGTAATCACCTCCTCTAGCTCCCTCAGTACCCTTGGATGGATCCCATCTGGCCCCATAGACTTGTGTGTGTCTAAGTGGCACAGCAAGTCTCCAGCCATTTCCCCTTGGATTATTTGGGCTTCATTCTACTCCCTGTCCTTGTCTTCCATCTCAAGAGGCTGAGTACCTAGAACACAACTGTTTTGACTATTGAAGAATAAGGCGAAGAAAGCATTTAGTACGTCAGTCTCTCCCTTATCCTCTGTTTCTCCCTGCATCCACCAGAGGACAGAGATTCCCCTTAGCCCTCCTTTTGTTGCTGATGCATTTATAGAGGTGTTTTTTGTTTCCTTTTACAGCATCAGCCAGACTCAGCTCTAGTTGAGCTTTGTCCCTTCTAATTTTCTCCCTCCATAACTTCACAGCATCCTTGTAGCCCTCCTGAGTTGTCTGCCCATTCTTCCAAAGGTTATAAATTCGTCTTTTATCCCTGAGCTCCAGCCACAGTTCTCTATTCATCCAGGCTGGTCTTCCACACCAGCTCATCTTTTGGCACACGAGGACAGCCTGCTCCTGTGCCTCTAAGATTTTATTGTTAAAGGAAGCTTTCCTCATCTCCTTTGTCCTTCAGGACTGTCTCCCAAGGGACCCTGCCAACCAGCCTCCTAAACAGATAAAGTCTGCCCTTCAGAAGTCCAAAGTGGCAGTTCTGCTGAACGTCCTCCTTACTTCTTCAAGAATAAAAAACTTGATAATTTCCTGATCACTATGCCCAAAGTGACCTCCAACGAACACTTTACCCATGAGTCCTTTTCTATTCACAAACAACAGGTCCAGTGATGTGCCTTCCCTAGTTGGCTCATCAACCAGCTGTGTTAGGAAGTTGTCTTCCATACACTCCAGGAGCCTAGACTGTTTCCTCTCTGATGTGTTGCATTTGCAGCAGACATCTGGTAGGTTGAAGTCCCCCATGAGAACAAGGACTAGCGATCATGAGACTTCTCCCAGCTGCCTGTAGAATATTTCATCAGCCACTTCATCTTGTTTGGGCAGTCTGTAACAGACTCCC
Source organism: Patagioenas fasciata (assembly GCF_037038585.1). NCBI lineage: Eukaryota > Metazoa > Chordata > Aves > Columbiformes > Columbidae > Patagioenas > Patagioenas fasciata. The sequence goes on along the minus strand of NC_092560.1, from coordinate 52,696,082 downwards.
ACCAGGATATCTGCCTTGTTGGCCCTCGCCTTGATTCTTACCCATAAACACTGAATGCTATCATCATCCTCACCAAGTTCTAAATGATCAAAACACTCCCTAACATACATAGCTACTCCACCTCCTTTCGTTTCTTGCCTATCGCTTCTGAAGAGTTTATAACCATTTAATGCAGCACTCTAGTTGTGAGAGTGATCCCACTGTGTTTCTGTGATGGCAACTACATCACAGCTGTTCTGATGCACAACGGCTTCCAGCTCCTCCTGTTTGTTGCCCGTGCTGTGTGCATTTGTCTAGATGCACTTCAGCTGCGCTATTGATTCTGCTACCTTTGTCCAGTGATAAGCCCCAATTCCTTACGTGGCCATTCTCAGGTGCTTCCATGGTATCTAATACATCTATAACCCTGGTGTCTCTTCTACCACAGAGCACTCCATCCCCTGCCTCCACTGAGACAACAGACTGAAGGGCCTTGCGAGTACCCGTTCCCTCAAATGGTGGCATGCTGCCCTTTGGTTTGCCTCTGCTGTGCCTTATTTTCTGCCCTAGCTTCTTAAAATCTAGTTTAAAGCTCTTTCAATGAGTACTGCTAACCCCTGCCCCAGGATCCTTTTCCCTCTTTGAGACAGGTGCATCCCGTTTGTTGCTAGCAGATTGGGTGTCACGTAAACACTCAGTCTGACTTCTAGAAAAAAGATGATCTTTGTCTCACTGACAGGGCCTCCGCTCTTGTCCTAGCCAGCAGAAGCAACCTGCTCAGGTTCCTGATGCTCCCTCTGGGAAGAGCTCTGAAATCTAATACCATGAGCCCATTCCTGCCATAACCTGACCTGAAAGCAGACAGTGATCTCCATGGGATCCCATGTGTGACTAGGACTGGAACTGGGCCTGAGACAGACCTTGGGTTTTTTTGTGTGTGTGGGGTTTTTTTTATTTTTTTTTGTTCTTTTTCTTTGTTTCTTTTTTTTTTTTTTTCTTAAAAACATAGTAAAATAGGAAAGAAAAAATAATTCCCATAATTAAAGAAAAGAACAAGTAGTGCACCAAAAAGCTAAGGGTCAAATGCTGAGAAAATTGTTATGCAGCATGTCAGATATAAGTACCTAAAGCAGCCTCTGAATTGTTCTCATATACCATGAGGATATTTTCTGGCTTCCATGGCATGTGGTGGATTGGGAAATACTGAAGGATTCCTTCATGAGATGTAGGGGCACCTGGGAGTCGGGAGGAATGATTGGAGTGAACTAGTCTCTCATTCATATATGATTTGTCCGCGTTGAAGGCATCTTTCACTCCAGATGTGTGGCGTGAGTGTTACTTAAGTATAACTGAGGAATGAGGGACTTGACATTGAGCAGGTTGCTAAACACATTTCTCATGTAACTGCACCAGTGTGAGCAGAAGCAACTGGTTCTATCCTCCATAATCCCTGTTTAGGACTACATTTGCAAGGACCTGATTCTTCTCAATATTACAGAAAATGCCAAGGATTTTACATAGACAGATCAGTCTGTCTGCATCCGACATTCTAGAACTCATCTTGCATATTAAGTATGAATCTTAATATCTAGATTGCCTGCTATAGTTCACAAGATCAGGTTTCTGGCAAACCTGAAGTACCTAGCAAACATCTTAGTCAAGGTCCATTTCTTGGAGGTCAGGGTAAACAGAGGAAAACAGGACTGATTTGTAATGTTGCACTCCAACAATCAGTTTCCCAACTTTAAAACAGCTTTAATGAGCCTCATCTGACAGAAGCTGTAGTCCTGAAATAATGTCTGGTGTCAAAGTACTTGGAGAGATCTGAACAGAAAGTACGATGGGAGTGCAAAGTACTAAGTTATTAGAGTCTTTCAGATTTCTTAGCAGCCCTTGCAGAGTTCCCAGAGCCTCTCCAGCACTTTTAGGTTTTAATTTCACCCTGGAGGACTCTCCAGTTACTTCAGTACACAGAAGCCCAGAAGAAAACTTGCTGTCCACTAATCTCACTTTCTTGATATATTTCTCTAAGCATAAACCTATATTCAGGTCACTTTGCAAAAGTAGTTTATAACTGTTAATAGAAACACCTTCTTTAAACATATCCTTTGTAACATACACATGCATTTTTCTATGAGCTCTTTGTTTGAGTCTGTTTAGAAGTAAATGTTCTATTCTAATCTCAAGTATTTTTACTCATCTCTAAACAGTATACGTTCATTTACAAAAGTAATGAGCAATCAGTTAGATATGAGAAGACTTGACCTTAGAGTCATACTGAGCTTTTTGAAGGAAGCTGATTAATTATAGATAGAGCAAACCTTCTGAAACCTTAGCCGGATGAGAATATTTACTTCATGTGACTCACATGTAAAACCTGCTTAGAACAGCATTTCAGGAGAAATCTCTGACCAGAGCTCACTCTGTCAACTTACAGAAATAAAGAAAATATCTGAGGTGTGTTTCTAGATGTAATCTGCTCTCAGCAACTGCAAGACTGTTAAACCTGAGATGTATGTAATAGTGCTTGGTAAATCCCAAAGACTCAAAAAGGATCCAGAGATGGAAAGAATGCCAGACTCTCACACATGGAATTTGCATTATTTTAGTGAATAAAATCACCATCAGTGCTGAGACTTATTTTCCATGCAAGTTAGAGCTATAAATGACTGAATCATAATAATGCTATTGGACGCCAGGAGTTTCACGATTTCAAATTGCGACAAGTGCTTCTATTGCCACCTGCTGGGCTTTGCCGACCCACGAGCAAACAAGGCAAATCAACGTCTTTCACAAATATGCATTGTTTTTCAAATTCTTCTTGCAAATACAGAGTGGTCAAACATTTAAACTTGAATGAAGAGACAGAGTCACAGAAATAATAAAAAAACAAACCCATAAGCATTAACGGCTCCAACAGATGACTACTCAGTATTTTACACTTTGGCTAATCCCCAAATATCAAGTCCTCCTCACAAAACTCACTATTTTTTCAAATTGTTTTTTTCGTAAACTGTAAGTAAATACATTTTTAATGTGCATGCTTGGCAACTATTACCACATGTGAAAGTGTCTGTCTACAAGAAGGGACAAAATATATTTAACATATTGAATAGTGGGGTGTCCTTGCGAGATCTAATGCTAAAAAGGTAGGGTAACAACAAGTACCTGAATCTTTTTTTTTTCTAGAATCATTGAAACTTCCTCTACACTGAATATTTTAGTCACTTCTGTAGTTATACAACTACCGTAGAGTGCTGTGCATGCTACTGTGAGGTTGTATCAGTTTTAAACTGTAATCAGCTGCATCACAGAATCACAGAATGTTAGGGATCAGAAGGGACCTTGAAAGATCATGTAGTCCAATCCCCCTGCTGGAGCAGGAACACCCAGATAAAGTTACACAGGAATGTGTCCAGGCAGGTTTTTAATGTCTCCAGAGTAGGGGACTCCACAGCCTCCCTGGGCAGCCTGTTCCGGTGCTCTGTCAGCCTCACTGTGAAGAAGTTTCTTCTTGAATTTAAGTGGAACTTCTTGTGTTCCTGTTTGAACCCACTGCCCCTTGTCTTACCATTGATTGTGACCAAGAAGAGCCTGGCTCCATCCTCATGACTCTCACCCTTTATATATTTATAAACATTAATGAGGTCACCCCTTAGTCTCCTCTTCTCCAAGCTAAAGAGACCCAGCTCCCTCAGCCTTTCCTCATAAGGGAGATGCTCCACTCCCTTCATCATCTTTGTTGCCCTATGCTGGACTCTCTCCATCAGTTCCCTGTCCTCCTTGAAATGAGGAGCCCAGAACTGGATACAATATTCCTGATGCGATGTGTCAATACAGTTATCATTTAGTACTGTTGTACACAATGACAATGCAGCTCATCTACAAGACGATGCAACAAACCTGGTGTAGATGTAAGTGATGGCCAAAATTGATTAGAAGTTTGCAGCAAAACAAACTACTTTCTAAACACCTTTTCTCTCTTTAGATTTAGAGAAATCATGCGAGTGGAAACTTGCAAGAAACTGCTGCCTATGGGACTTTGCCATTAAAGCGTCTTATGTTCAGTAACAATAATATTCCTTCTTCCACAAAAATAGCTTTTAATAAACAAGTGAAATTAAACCTAAGGAGACAATATGTTTGGGGAGTTTTTTAATCTGAAAATTATTTGGATGAGAGAAAAAATAAGGTGGAAAAGGATATTTTTGAAACTCAAACTCCAAGTTGTCGGAATGGTTTGGTCCTATAATTTTTTATCCTAAACTGACTTTGTTCCCTTCACCATTTTACTTTCAAACAAGGACAAAAAATCAATTTCCTAAAACTATAATAGCAAAATATCGAACTTTAAAAATGCTCAGCTTTTATTAGTGTAATTGTTTTTTTTCTCTCACCCCCTTCCAGGTCAGAGGATTTACAGATGTTTAAACTAAGTTTTTTCTGTGAAAATGTGTAACTGAAAAAATGTTTCACACATATATATTTAGCATTCTTTGAAGAGTTCTAGCTTGCTATTGATTCTAGACTTCAGGTGGTGCACATTGAGAAATGCAATGTGAGTGAAAACACCTTAGGTATTTTTGAAGGAGTTCAAGCAGGCACACTTCAGAAACTAAGAGTAAGGAATGTCATACATGCTGCAAAATCTATACTAGCCTGTTCGGACCATCATGGTTAGACTGCTTTTGAGGTCAGGTCTTTCTGCGTTGAAACTAGCTGGACTTTTGCATGCAATGCTGCAGACTGTAGTGTAGCCATGTTGTTGATCAGCTTCAGAAAGTCCCAAACCTCTTCACTGGCCCAAGTACAACTGAACAGAAACATCTGTATAACCACAATGTAGAAAAGCAGTGGGTATGTACTCGAACTCTGCTCTCAACAACTGCCATCCTCTTCCTGCTCTGTTCTTTATTCATGACAAACATCTTCTTTGCATTTAAGACCACTATTCCAAATGCCAGCTGAGCTAGGTTTTAGTGAAAGCTTTCACTAATGAGAGCAGCAAAGCTTTGCCACTCCTTCATGCTGATTTTTTTCAATTAAAAAAAAATATCTCTCAATGGTTCTGTAAGGGCTGGTTCATTTTACTGGTATGATACTGCAGGTTTTGGATGACAAGAAATAGCTATTTCATATTTTTTTTTTAAACCACTTAGCTATGTCCATGTAATTGTACTACGCATAACTTTCTATTCAATTTTATTTTAATGAATTGAAATACATGATGGAAAGTAAATTTGAAAAGAAAATATGAAAATCTGCACCATAAGTGAGCCAACCAAGTCATTAGCAAAACAACCTTCTTAGAAGAGAAGCATTGTAGTCAGGTTTAAGACATGCAAACAACTGCAAGACTCAAATGGTGGATGATGCAGACACATGGAGGCTACAAGTTGGACTACGGAGAGTCTCAAGAAGCAGAGAAAACAGAAAAAAAGACTGTTTTGTGTTAAACTTTGGCTTCAGATAACTATGAGTTTATCTTTCTCTATACCTCAGGCTAGAATGCTGGAATTGTGTTATAAAGAAGTACCAGCTATTAAGGATAAGAATCCTTCTGCTTGAGCTTTTCAGAGTGCTCTGAAACTCCTAGGATCACCTGGAATGTGATGCATGCACCCCAGACATGGGAATTACCACTCATGTTTCCAGTCTGAACGCCCTGACCAGGGGTCTCGGGACATGTGTTACCACCTCCCCTTCTTTGCATACAGGTTTTCCTTAGAAAAGCAAAATCTACCAGCCTTTGAGAGGGTCACAGTCAGGAAGAAATCTAACTGTAGTTCTGAAAAGACTCCAGAAACTTTTTCTTAGTTCTAACAAGAAACCTCGAGACATCCGTAACATCTATACCCTTGCTATGGACTCTAGTGGATAGGAGTTACTTAATATTGTCACTTATTCATTAACAAGTCTGCAGACTTCAGCTCCTTCCTAACAGGAGACAAACCTTTGCACAAGCCAACAGCTTGCTCCAACATTTAGACAGCTTACAGTTCTCTATTTAAACACAGCTGTATCTCTTGAGGTATGTAAGCACCTATCTCGTTTGACTTCATACTCACAGGTGAACTAGGAAGGTCTCTTACCTCCTTTGAAAAGAAACTGGTTGTGCAGATCACCTCATACTGTAGTCATATTTTTACCAACTGGCTGGGGCTAGTCTCCCTGGGATTTGTGTCAGCTTTGCAGACCATAACATATGAAAAACACTAGAGGACCCACAGATACTTTTCATTCACTCTTTCAGAAAAGCTGAGTTAAGCTGCCCTGGATGTCCTCCCTTGTCTTTTCAGAAGTGTAAGTTTTGATAAACCAAATATTCCACAGAATGTACTAGGTATTTTTAGTGCCACATCAGTGAGGAATTTGGTATCTAGTCATTTATGTTACCTAAGTGAGATGAGTTTGTAAAACCTGCACAAGATCCTGGGCATGTCGAGGTTAAGTATATAGAACTGGAATTCTGTGATTATAAGTGATTATTTCTACTCTTGGACTTGGTCTGTTTCTTAAAAATTCAGAACTGAAATACAATATGCATGACAGATCAAACAGACTGTCCTCCCTTCAATATGCTGAACTGATGAAGCCACAACTGTGTTCTCCAAGTTTCACGTTCCTTTTAAATCTTATCTTCCCAGTGATATAATGTAAATATTACATATTAAGGGATCAAAACCACTCCATGTGGCTCTATTACTTAAGTGCCTCCAGCTACCACTTCGTAACATGGACCGTGCAGTGTGATCTGTGTTTCTGACTCCTACTTCTTCAATGCTGCACATGTTTTGCAATCTCATGGCAATATATTGAGAAGTGTAACTTCTCCAAGAGGTATCTGGGGAGGATACCTTTGTTCAAATGCAATAAATAGGCTAAATGGTGGAGGAGGGGATGCAGGGAAGAAAACAACTACAGTCGAGGCCAAGATGACTTTTTTGCAGCATTCTTTTGTACTCACGTGAGTGTGGGCTGCACGGGACCCATGTGATTCTCTTTTATCTGTAAACTATCCATTGTTCAATGGACTACATCACTACCGAGGTTTGATTCCATAGTGTGTGCTCTGATCTTGCTTCTGAAATAACCTGTCTGCCTCCTAGACACTAACAAATCCAGTACTGTGCAAAGAAGAGTAGACTGGAGAAGGCGGTCTTGGAAATCTGCTTTTATCACAAGCTACATCTAGTGTCACCCTTTTTTCCCCGTCCTTCTGTCATGTAAGCCTCGTATAAATAGATGGTAATAAATATAACTTGTTTTGAATTGAGTGTATTAGAAAAATAAAGTATGAAACTAACCTGAAAGAGCCAGTTTTCTAACCATTTATATTTACAAGTTCTGTGAGCTGATCTAGGTAAATCTTTCTCCCCTTAAGGCACCAGGGAAAGCAAGGAAGGCAAAACATTTACTTGGTTTGAAATCAATCTCCTTTTTCTGACCAGACTGGTAGCTTATCTTTCATTTGAGACTGTATCTCAAAATTTTGTGTCCAGAGATGTCTCTCACTGCTGCTCCAAAGAACTTCTTATACCAATCTGACTTTGCAGTCTGAGTCAGCTTCCAAATCCAGGTACAAATCCTACACCACATCAACTGCTCTAGCCTTCAGAAACAGTTTTCTCTTGTTTACTTGTTGGATGATTTCTACATTCTTTGAGAGATGAGGCTACTGAAAATGCAAAGACTTTGAAAAGATATGCATCTTTCAGTTTCTACTTTTTAATTGCTACCTCTTAACTACCCAATTCAGAGATATCATCGCCTACTTGTAATGCATTTCTTGGACTTCCATTTTTTGTCCTGAAAATTATGTCATTTATTACATTTCATTATAATCTGGAAGAGTCTTCCAGTCCAGTGTTCCACGGATTATAGCGTAACACAAGGCTGGCCTGAATTTGTTAATATTAGACTTAAGCAAAATAAAAACAAAACAAAACAAACAAACAAACAAAACCCAAAAAAACCCACAAAAAACCCAAGAAAAATAAACCAACCAAAAGCAAAAAAAAAAAAACCTAAACAAACACAAAAAACTCCAAAAGCCCATAAAAAACCCACAAAAAACTGAAACCAAATAAGAACCCCACCACTAACCAAAAAAACTCCAACCCAAACCCAACAACAATAATAACAAAACACGAAAAAACCACCAAAAAAACCCCAAACAAACAAACAAACAAACAAAACCAACAAACAAATGAAAAAACCAAACCTTTGAAAAGGTAAGTAGTCTGAGTTCCTGGATTCTCCCTTGTCAGGTAGATTTTCCAGTTTTATAATCATGGCTGTCTTCTCAACCCTGTGCAGATTATAACAGTATTTCTTGAATTACAAATGCCAGAAGCTTTCTAAGTAATATAGATTTAGGATGAGTCCCTAACCCTTGCATGCCCTAGAGTCAGAAATACTCTGCATTTGTCACTTATGATGGAGGATCAAGTGAGCAACAGCATGCAAGAATGTAGACAGTCCCTCAGGCAACTTCTCGGAGGGTTTTCCAGGCTTCCTAGTGGACCACATGGCACTGATGAATCCTGCTTTTGCATGACCCTACTGTCCTGCTGAGTGTGGCATTTGTCCAGATATAGCAAACTTATTTGAACTCACTTTGGTTGACACAATTCAGAAATACAGAATTCAGGAAACCCTATCCCACTGACAGTGAAGAAAACTGACAAGCTGGGTAGAGAGGAGCCCTGAAAAAAACATTAATTCAGACAAAAGCCACCCTAGAACTCTTTCTGTGTGGACCAGCTCCCTGAACTGGGTAATAAAAACAACCTTAATGCTCAGTTATGGAATTCTATCGTTAAACAAATATAGGCCACGAAAGCTTGTGGCCATTTTAAAAAACTTCCAGGAACTAATTTGATTAAGGAATATATGAGTCAACATCTGATCAATCCCTTAGTTTTACTGGCTCCATCCTGTACCCACATGCTAGCGTGGGACTTGGTTTTGTTGAGTACAGAATCAAATTTTATGTTTACAAACCCTGAACTAAAGCTTAAGCATACAAAGTTTCAATGGTCAGGAGGCAGTACTGAAAACAATCTCTATACAGTGCTACATGTTTTCCAGATCTATGCCATGCAGAGAGAATTCACAGATCTATGTGGGTTCTCACTATCTTTTAGATAGAAACCGGTATTTTGAGAACATTTGCATTGACAAAACTTTTGTTTCTCAAGCTGTGGTCTACTAAGTGTTGTTAGTCTTTGAGAAAAAGAGTCCATAAAAATAGTTTTGTTAAGACTTGGTAGGCATTTTTTGCTGCTGCTCTGAAAGATGTGAGACCTTTTAAAGCATGCGTGGTAACTAAATGACCATGACATTCTCAACTTGCCAAACTGTACCACTTTACGTATCATACTTATCTGCAGTTGTGGGTTCTTTCATTAATGTCCAGAGTTTGAAGTGTGTGGTTAGACTCATCTAGCTTGACTATGATTTTCAGAATTGCTTTTCTAAAATGTCTAATTTTTTAATTGGAACTGGTAGGTACAATTGGCTGAACTAAAATGTCAGCCAGTCATTTTAATTATAATCTGAAAGTGGATGCTCATTTGTTTAATGTGACTGAACTTTGTTTGCCAATTCACATTCTGATTTTCTGTATATTTTGTCTAGGAATAGTTTTAGTTGCTATCACCACATTTATGGCAAACAAGATAAAATGTCATTGTTTTTGAAGTACAGGAAAACATTTTTCAGCTCTTTAGATGTGTTGTGCCAGTAGGAAACATGGAATTGAGCTGGAAATCACCGTAAGCCAATAGTGGATGAGACAAGGTTAAGTGACAAATCACTGAAGTATGAAAACAAAGGAAACAAAGTAGCTCAATTTCTCATTTCCTTTTCTGCTTCTGCAAAAGAAGTCAGAATGATAAATGCCAGGCAATAATGAAACATGCTCATAAGATCTCATTTTAACTCTGTTGAGAGCAAACTGTGAAGGCACTATCAGTGTTCCTTCCAGCGAACAAATCTTGCCACTGAACTCACTATCATCATTGACACAAGCTAACACCAGAGCTGGTAAACTCAGCAGAAAAGCTCAGAGTAACCGGAAGATGTGACAGTGATATCTTGTCAGTGTCTGAAATGGGACAATACACACTGCCATGAGAGTATTTTTTATATTTCTACATATTTTGAAAATCATTGTATCAAGGATGTTATGGAAGGAAGGGGATGTTACAGCTTCTGAGATCCTTCTGAGGGCTATTGCCTCCTGCTGAATTCCTGCATGCTCTGGTCTCACCATCAGTCCTCATAGCACAAAATTGACTTGCTTCTGTGTTACATTCAGAGCTCAGCAGCAACAACCTATAAGCAGAGACAACTCTTAATTTGCCAAATCCTCTAATGTGAAAACCATACTAGAGGGTTATGGCTTCAGGAGTTCCCATACGGTGATATTTCTGGACAAGACACAATAAAACGTTAAAAGTACAGTTAATATCAGGACTTCCGTGGTTGTTTATAAACTCTCTGCACAGTTCATCAGGCAGATTTTATTGCTTTTAGGGATAATAATCCAAAAAAAAACCAAAACAAGAGCATACCTGACAACAAAACACACAAAAACTGTTCTGGGTGAAATTTCTGACAGATCTAAAATGATCAGGATGTTGAGTCTAACTTTCAGAATGACACAGGGACTCTAACATCTGAAGCCTGCCAGAAGGCAGGGCAAAATTTTTAATTAAAAAAACCTGCAGTAATTGTGTTTAGTTTCTTTCAAATATGTTTCTGTTCTTGAAGTGACTGTAAAGAAGCTTGATGACTCTTTATTGCATAAGAACCTGGTTGGATGACTGGGTTCACAGAGCTGGCATGAATGAAGTGAAATCTTGTTGGTGGATGGTCACAAGTGATGTTCCCCAGGACTCAGTCTTGGGGCCAGTTCTGTTTAATCTCTTTATCAGTGATCTGGATGAGGGAGGTGTGAGTGCACCCTCAGTAAGTTTGCAGATGACACCAAATGGGGCAGGACTGTTGATCTGCTTGAGGGTAGGAAGGCTATACAAAGGCATCTAGACCAGCTAGATCAGTGGGTTGAGGCCAGTTGTATGAGGTTCAATAAGGCCAAGTGCCAGGTCCTGCTCTTGGGTCACAACAACCACATGTGATGCTACAGGCTTGGGGAAGAGTTGCTGGAAAGCTGCTTGGTGGGAAAGAACCTGGCAGTGTTTGTCAACAACCAGCTGAATAGGAGTCAACAGTGTGCCCAGGTGGCCAAGAAGGCCAACAGCATCCTGGCTTGTATCAATAACAGTATGGCTAGTAGGGCTAGGCAAGTGATCATCCCCTTCTACTTGACACTGATGAAGGTCTACCTTAAATCCTGTTTTCAGTTTTGGGCCTCACACTACAGGAAAGCCATTGAGGTGCTGGAGGGTGTTCAGAGAAGGGAAACAAAAGTGGTGAGGGGTCTGGAGCACCAGTCTTATGAGGAATGGCTGAGGGAAACGGAGTTGTATAGCCTTGAGGAAAAGGAGGCTGACGGGAGACCTTATCGCTGTCTACACCTACCTGAATGCAGGTTGTAGAATGGAGGGTGTTGGTCTCTTCTGCCAAGTAGCAAGAGATAGAATGAGAGGAAATGGCCTCAAGTTGCCCAAAGAAATGTTCAGATTGGATATTAGGAAACATTTCTTCATGGAAAGGGTTGTGAAGCAGTGGAACAGGCTGCCCAAGGAAATGGTTGAATAGTTATCCCTGGAGTTGTTTAAAAGTTGTGTAGGTGAGGTTCTTGGGGACACAGTTTATTGACAGTGTGAGGTTAACAATTGGACTCAATGATCTTGAGGGTTTTTTCCAACTGAAGTGATTCTATGTAGCTTAGCAAGTCTGACAAACAGAAGAGGGGTCCTAGAAGAGGAAGAGGGAACACAAAAGAGAGATTGCATGACATACGTAATCCTCCAGTTACCAAGCTGTTTTTCAGTGGGCTGTACCTACTGTGAATTACAACAGTCTCCAGGGTCTTGCAGTGTATGTTGCCTGCCAGCAGTTCCTAGGAGACAGTCTAGCAATCACAGACCGGTGGCTCTGTTGTTCTTTCTTCAAGCCACATCCCTTCTCCCAGGCAAAAGAAGGAGGGGTGGCACCAGTCCAGGTCCATCAGTGAGTCTCCTTAAACTGACAAGGACAGATCTGTAGGATTTACAAAGCTTTGCACTGTAGAACAGGAAGTGAACCTTTACCTTCTGAGAATATCTGTCTTCAGGCAATACAATTCTCATTCTGAAGATGAAAGGGTTTCTGAGGTCCTATTGATTGTTTTGGAAATTATTTTCACCAAAGAATGTTCGTATCTCTCCCAGTCTGGAGAGCTGGAGCCAGGAGTGTTCCTCTAATAGCAGAACAATGATATTACTTCTTATTTCACTTATGCTACAAATCACAGAGCTTGATAGCTTGGAAAAAGAAAAGTTGCTGGTACCTGTATTTTGTTTTAGTGTGTATGAAGACATCCACTTAATCTGATTTGTAAGTACAATAGTAAGTGTGAATGCTCTGAGAAAAGTTACATTGGTCACAATACAAACCAGCCCATTTCAGGGCCTAAAGCCTGAAAGTGGAAATATACACTGAGGTACAGTTTCTTTTGTGGTATCAGGAAGTCCATATTGCTGGTTAAAAACTTGTATTAGATTTTTTTCATACCTTTTGAATAACCTTACTGGCTACTTAATAAAACACTTCAGAGTAAATAAAGTAATAATAGAAAGTACTCTCTGCTGTACCTTGTTAAAGGGAGTATTACTTCTTTCCTATGTTAAATCTATTCACTGACGTGTTTTGGCCCTGATTCTGCTACATAAAATAATAGCATTTTTTGAAATAGCACATTCAAACACACTCCCTACTGTTTTCTTGTAAGACACCTGCCCTTCTTGCCCATACTGGCACTCTGTTTTGGTCACATTTGGCACAGAGGGCAGGATGGTATTTTATTCCAACCATCTGACACACTGTGCTTGTTTTGGCATGACATAAAAATGTGTTTTCTCTTACCAAGTTCATGACAAAGATGTGCTCTGCTAACTTATAAAATTTTTGGCGCAATCACTTTATTGAGCTAAGGACAAATCACATGGTCAGTATCATTCTTAAGCATGAAATGCTCCAAGAATAGTACACTTCTGGGGTGTTTTCTAAAAACAGCTAATCTTTGCTTCCATCCCACAACTTTATATGGGGATATTTCACCTGTAGCAGTCCAGGGCTTCATGAGATGCACTCTCCCACAAGGATGTGAACACTTGAGTGCTCTGTGAATTTAAGCTCTGAGTATGAGACAATGAACAGTCTTGTGCTAAAGATGGACAAGGAAACACATGCACACTCACAAATTAAACAAAGAAACAAACAAATGAACAAACAACAACAAACAACAAAAAAAATTCAAACCAACCAAAACAAAACAAAAAACCAAGAAAACACAAAACCACAAAAAAGACCCAAAACCAAACCAACCAACCAAAACCAAACAAAAAAAACCCAAACCCAAACAAACCCGAAACAACAAACCCAAAGGAGCTATTTGGTTTCTCTGATTAGTCGGGTTCAGTCAGAGGTCATTACACTAACTAGACAAGTCTTTGATACAGGAGAAACAAAATTTCTAAATAATTACTTTTCCTGATTAACACTCCTGGTTTGCTTTCACTGAGATTCAGTTAGTGCCTCCTCATTGAAACGTTCATTTCCTAAACGGTGTCTGAAGCTTCAGTTTCTGGAATACATTCACTGAGTGAGGGATATGCAGACAAGGTTGCTCCTGACATTAGACCATCTCTCCCAGTCACAAAGATCTGTTGAAAAGCAAGACCATAGAGTGGATTCCTGTGGGATTCTCCCTTGGTGATCTCTGCAGTGGGAGATCTCTAACAACTGTGACCTATTTTTTTCTGTTCTTCGCTGAAGACAAAATAACAAACATGCCATGTAAAATGGAAAAAGAATGCTGAAGACACAACTTCTTTAGAAGGTCCAGTTAGCTAAATCTGAAAGGCTGTGAAAGGAATGGGACTGAAGAACATCCCACATTTGACAAATAGAGATGAGGACTAACAGCTATTCAGAAAGCAGACTGGGAGGATTCTTCACTTGGGTTCTCCTGCCCCCAAAAAGGTGCAGTCTCAAGAGAAGAAAGAAGACAGTTCATGTTCCTTTCAAGTACTCTTATGCCACCCCTCTCAGACAGTGGTTTCAAGGTGAGACTACCTGAACAGTAGAAATGAGAAGGCATTTTTGCTACTGCTGGTCTAAAAAAATCACCATATTTGACCTTACACTACAGTAACAACAGCTGATTTTACTCTGGAGGCTTTTGGATTACATGATCTGATGACACTTTGCAGTTTTGATGCCCATGGCTCTCCAGCTGTACTTTATTTCTCTGACAGTTTGGCTGAAAGGCATGAATGCATGTGTGTGTGTTCATGCACACACAGACTTTTGTGTGTGCGCATTTTTGTGTACACACATTTGTGTGTGTGAGCACACATGCATGTGTATGCATGTCTATTACATCTGCTTTGAAGGTTTTGGCTTACAGGATTTCTGGTGGACGATCAGCCTCTCTGGAAGAAAAGTACGCCCACAAATATCACATGGAACTAGCTGGTTCTGGGCGCTGATCCAGGCAGCCTCATTTAAAGAATCAAGATCATAGAAACCTTTGGCTGGAAAATTAAAAGAAGAAAGTATCAGCTTTCATTCTGGAGACCCACATTCAACTCTTTATGGAAAATATTTTCAGGAAATACCTGTTGACTGAGCCTTTCAGTTTAACCAAACCATACTAGCTTTTGCAAATGAAAAAGAAAATAAAGAAGCAAAAGAGTAAAAAATATATTAAAAAGACTCTGCTTTTTGTCCCAGGGGTTGAATTAAATTAACTTCAAAGTGAATCGTTTTGTATTGTATGAGAGTACAGAGAAAATATTATGCTAAGTGTATGCATTCTCAGCTAATTATTAACAACTTTGTATACATACTATTATCATACTATTTCCCTTTTTGGCTTTACTTCAAGTTCTCTTTAATGAGAAGGTGTTATCTGACCATGGCAATGGGCAGGAGTGTATCGTACTTGAGAATATACTCTTTGTAGTGCTCTGGACAAGGATTCCAATTTTCTTCCTCATGAAGTCTGTGCAAGTTTTGCCAATAAGTGGAGTAAAGCTCAGGTAAAATTAAAACCTTAGAGAAAAAACCCTACAGTTCTCTTAAGCCTCAACTTCCAGTGAGGTCATGGCTTCTATTGTCATCTAAACTCTAATTCAGTCTTACCCTCAGTTATTTCCCACTGTGGAGCATTCTTCAAATACGCACATCAGATGTATTTTCAATATTTTATTTAAGTATAAAAAAATACTGTTTACTTTATTCTTGAAATAGACTTTCACAGTGTTGTTTCACACCAGTTTCCAAAAAGGCCAGGTAGGTTGCTTAATACCTCAATTTAGATCTTAAGAGTCTCCATTTGAAGAGAGTGCAGAAAAAAAATCTATATGGCTTGATTTGAAGATGTATTTGCTTTACCTTTTTCAAAAGGTATGAAAACACAGAAAAAGACAATAATTTTTTAGAAGAAAAGGATTTGTGTATTTAAAAATATTACATAGTTTCTGAGATTGGCACATGTTGAAGTTCTTCATAAAAGGCCTATACACGTTTAATATGATTCATATCCAATGGTTCACATAACCACAATAAGCCTTAGATCTCTTAATAGGCCTGTTCCTAATGTTCTTTTTGTTAGAAAAGCAACCAAGTAGTGTTTCTTTTCTTGGCTGAGACAAATATCCCCTTTGCTTGCAGGAAATGAATGTGTATTTTCTGTACTTTGGAAAGTTTATTGAATAAAAAAAAAAAAAAAGAGAAAAAGAAAGATGACTTTCTCCTTGCAGGCATGTGTTAGGCATTCCACAAACAAAACACACTGTAATCAGGGCAGCGGTTGTCTTCCTGTGACACTTGAGTTTTCAGAAAAAGATTTATGTAGGTTATAAAAAGTTTTATGTAAGCAGTTAATATTTCTGAGGTTTTTTTGAACATTGCCTGTTCCATTCAACAACAGGATAACCCCTCCTGCCTAAGCTGAGAAACTGTGAGACATACAGTATATGTATGCGGTCTCAAGGTCAGTTATAGCATTTACCAGATGATCAAGAGTAAGTCTTACAGAAAAAGAAAAGCACTGAGATTATTTTCTTGAGGCCACGAGCATGAGGCAACTGCAGGGGGAACAGCAGTTTTAGCTCAGGCTACAGAACTAGTCAGACTTGCATCAGCAGGCATAAAGGGACAGATCCTGGAAGCAGGTCAGTGTCCCCTGGGGAACTGTGGGCACACAACACCTCATAGGAGATGCACGGTGCCTGATCTGACTCATTGAGTCAATGAGACAATTTTCTGATTCATATCTAGGAGCCTTCTGCTGGATTGTTCTCTTAAAGAGTGGTTGTCTTTCGGTTTCCACACCTTCAAATAAGAACAGTGTATTTCAAAATAATTTCATTTGTCCTTTTACCTCCTCCTTTTTGAGATGGAATTCTCATTTTCCCGATCTTTTTTATCACACAACATGTAATAATTAGAAAAAGCTTAACAACAAAAAGAACAAATCCAATGAAAATGTCTTTTGAGACTATCTTTTACTGCAGCTTCAACTCTGCTTCTTGGCATCTGTTAACCAAGTCCTGATTTGATATTATTTGAGCTGGAATCATTATTATTTTGAACAGCTGGTTAGCGTTCTCAGTGATCCTGCTCTCTCCTGTGTGCGTCTTCTGGGAGCATATTTCTTTGTACTGCTGTAAACTGATCTAGTTTATGACTTTTTCATAGTGAGTTGTAGGAGAATGTGTCTACTTTTCCAGACATGATGGAAAGATGTGGGAAATTATGGAATATATAAAAAATAGTGGGTGAATTAGCTGCTTGTGAGCAAGTGGTCCAAACTTGGCCCAAAGTAGCCAAAGATGATCTGGTGGGGCCTGGGAAAGCATCCAGCTGAAATGGTGAAATAACTTTTTGTGAGAATAGGAAGTCCTGAAAGCAGCTTCCAGGCAAAGCACAGATAAGATTCCCTTTTGGTCCTACCATGAACACACCCTCCTAGGATACATATGTGAGCTCAGCTCTGTTGGGTACTGGGGATCATCAGTTTTCATTGATTTGAAGAAGTAAGATCTAGACATCTTACAAAACAGAACCTACAGCACAGACCCACATAATTGGTGGAAATACAATGTTTATTTTATATCACATGTATTTTTTTTTCCAATGTGTTTATAGTATAATGTTTCACAAACAAAATTTCTAGGATTCATAAATGAAAAGGGATCAATGACATTCACTGGATATTCATTGAAGAAGATACTGCATTTTTATCTATAAATATATTTTAATAAAAAAACTTATAATGTAGTATATGTTACAAGTAGGTTTTAAAAATACCTTATTTTCTACCAGTCATTTTGTATCTAGTATTGTATTTCTTATTTTACCACAGAACTCCTATTTTTGAGGCCACTCACCTTTTACCATTGCTAAGTACTAGTGTCAGGTTTTTTTTATAACCAATGCTACAAGCATAAAACCTGTCTCAAGTGCTTATGTTGCCTAAAGGGTATTTTATTTTAATGACTGCATGTGTCAAGTCTGCACATTATTCTTGGATGCTTCTGCTCATTTTAAAATATGCCTTTCTACAGCACTGAAAATGGTCAAAAGGTAGTGATGTAACAGTGAAGCAGGTTCTTCATGTGTTTTGATTTGGAACATACTGATATATACAGAGGACTGTTCCAGGAGGCATGTCCCACAAGACAGCAACTACTCCTCACAGATGCAGTACAAAAGGAGAATAGGATACTTAATGGAAAGCTTAAAACAAGCCATGATGGCTACCTTCTCTTCACAATAAAATGGAAAAAGAAGTACTTGCAAACCTCTAAGCTACCGCTTGATTTTTTTTTTTTTCTTCCACTTTCTTCCTCATTTGGTCTGTAGCTTACCTTGCAGGGGTCTGACTTCAGGTTTTTTGGGCTCTGGTCTTCTCAGGTGCTTGGGTAGCATTTCATTCTCCTGGTGCCATTTTTTCAGGCATTGTGGCTCATGAATACTAATAGATTTTGTTCCATACTCACGGCCACATAAGTAACAAATCACTGTTGGTGGACGTCTTACCACTTGTGCCTACAAATAAAAATAATGACGAAGAATAAGGATTGTTTTCAACATTAATTTTCAATCAATTTCATTTTGTCTGAATTCAGTCTTGAAGCTTGTAAGAGATACTGACTTATTAGCTGGGCACCTGGAACAAGTAGGACCCTTCTAGATACTGGGCTGAAAATCCCTGTGTGTCATCTAATTAATACTTAGGCATGTAGGTTTTAGCTCTCCTATTTTCACACCATCAACTTCATGTATTACATGACTCCTTTGCTTGATCATGTTGATGCAGCACGGTCTCCATCTTCAATGTTGAAGCCCTTTTTTTATCTACCAAACAGGAGTAACATGGAAAGCAGCAACATCAGCTGAACTGCTCATGTCTAGTGCTGTAGCAAAAAGACCCCATCTCCAGGAAGAATACAGGTAATGCTTTCTGTCCATCCTTAGCATCTCTCTTAAGTTGGACAGTGAGGGCAGTTGTCTCAAGCTTGTGGTTGTGATCCCTAACCCTGTGTTGCTTCTGCCACAAATCAGTTAGCTGGTGGAATTCTTGGCCTCAATGGATTAAAACTGATCCAGGATACTTCAGGATAAAGTGACAAAAAATGGAACTGTTGTTTATTTATCCAGAAGGCCTCAGCGTGAGCTTTGCCAATGACTGTAGCTAGGGCAGAACTGGCTCTAAGCAAGTCATTGTTTCTGCACTGCAGATCTGCTTTTGTTCGCAAACAAAAACAGCTTACCAGAAGAAAAAATATCCCTCAACCCCAAGCCTCATAAATACATATTTTAAGCTTGAAAAATATAGAATTACTGTGGTATTGCAGATTATGGATTTGCTAGTGTTCTTAGGCACATCCTGGGCCAGGCATGGTGTCAGTACCAGCTGGACTCCAAGAGCAGTGCAAAAGCGTACTGCAGAGACAGCTCTTTGGGTCACGCTGGTGGTTCTCACAACTGCCAGCATTTCCTGCCCTCCTGACTGCAGAATACGAGTAAGAGATGAGCTGTTCCCTACCCTCCTAAAGGCAGAGGGACAGCCACGCCAGACCAAACATGGAAAGCCTTTCTCACTCAAACAGGGGAGGTGGGGATTTCACTTTTTCCTCTGCTGCTGTGTAAGACAAAGCATAACCTGTTCCAGTATTTATTACTCTGTCTGTCAGATCATCAGTGTATTCAATAAATTCTGGGCAGCTCTTCTCACATTTATGCCACAGTCTGAAAATGTCATTAGTGAACAATCTGCATAAGCTTTCTTTCCTGTATCACACATGTAAACCCAATTACATGAAGAAATACTACCCTACAAAGCGTATTTTTGCTGGGAAAAGTTGGACTTCATCTGGAAAGTTCTCACAGTGAGTTGAAATACAACTTATGCAAAGACAGTCTTTCCAGGGACATTTTAATCCTCTTCATTTTCAAATGGAATTTCCCTAGCCATTTTTGATAACAAAAGTTGTTTTTGTTCTTTTTGTTGTTTTTAAATATATGTGTGTATATATAACCTTCTCTTCCTTTTCATATCTGAATATAGCAACAGATGTTTTAAGAATGACCTCCAATTTTTCATCATTAATTTTCACCTACTTTCTTACTTCAGGTGTTGAGCTAGACCTTGTCTGATTTGGAGATAAGACTCTGGGTCCGCATACGGAGTATTGTGAAGGCAGTGTTTTTTAGTTGGTAGGCTCTGAAGAGCTTTAAATAAGGATGCCACAGTATAAACTCTTGAGGTCAAGGAGCCCATTTCACTGTGCATGCTTCTTATGGGTATGTTTACAGCATTTTAGAAATGGTTTTCTGAAAAAATGCTAAGTGTGAGCATATCTACCTCTCTAGAGCATCTCTACCTCTCTAGCTTTCATTAACTAGGTTCCTGCCATTCAGTAAAATAGATTATTCATTGGCCAAAAACCATGAAAAAGCAATTTGATTTACTTTTGGTTTGTAGAAACTCTTTTTATACTACCAGAAGGGGGAAAAGGAATCCTAATACAAATGGAAATCACATTTACTTAGCCTGCACTGTTACAATCATTTCCACAGTATGGGGCAGTATAATAAAAGCAATTCTATAGCTTCAAGGAGACTTAATATGAGACAGGTGAAAAATCACTTAAAAATTAAATACTCCGAATACATTTAACGGAAGTACAGAAATATCATTGTTAAAATCAAGTAGGTTTTTGTCTTGGAAATATCTCTCTAGTGAACAAGGTTAGTCTGTTATCTGTGACTGCTTCATTCAAATCCATTACACTTGTCCTAAAGCAGTTGTGATGTCCTACATCTGCCAGCAGCTGCCAGAAACCTGCAAGATAAAAGTTAGGAACATCCATTCAGTGCAATCTGGATATATTCCCACAGTTCTGAGATGGTCTTTTTGGTAGTCTCACACAAAAACCTGAAGTCTAAATGAGTAGTGCTGTGATCCTGATCTCCAGATCCTGACAGAGTGTTTATAGGTGGGGTTTGTTTTGTGACTGCTGCTAAATAGAGGATTCTGTTTTCCAAAGTTATCAGTTGGGACTGATTCATAACTATGGCCTATTTGGTGAAAAGAATATTTAAGAAATCTGTTCGAATAGAAATGTCTGTTTTGTCACTTCCAGAATTAAAAACTGTACAGAAACAACAGGAGAGACCAGAATTAATTAAAAGGAATCAGATCACTCTAAGGATGGGATTATTTTTTCAGAAATGTAGTGAGTTTGAATCTTCACTGCACATCAAATTACAGACACAAATCCATCTCTGTAAATTCACATATGTTAAAATGCTGAAAAATAAAACCTGAAGGAGAATGTCCTTACAATTGGTAGTGATAGTTCTTTTGTTGCTTAACTGTGGAATCCCAGTTATGATAAGCTTTATTTGGAATTTCTACAGCTGATGATATTTATCCTTCATTCCTTTTTCTCTTCAGAGTGTGCCTATCCCACATGTCACATCTGGAGGCCTGCAGTTTGAAACTAAGCTATTTTTGGAATCACCACAATTTTCCAACCCAAACTACTCACAGGCCAGTGGCTAAGTCTGTCTGCTCACTGCTTTGTTTTTCATTTTTAAAAACGGTTGTAGGGAAAGTCTGTTCCTGAGGACATGTGTTATTATAAAAATACCTACAAATACCTAACAGCACAGTTCAGCCTTACTTTGGTGTCTCAGTATTTTCTTTTTTTCCCCAAGACTGCTAAGTACGTCTGCGTGACCATGAATGAAGTTATTTAGCTCAGAGGACTATGCAACTATGTATTTTCAATAGACCTGACATTGCTCGAGGTTAGCCGCAGGCTGTTACGGTGTCACATGAGGTCAAATCCTCCCATACTGCACAAAGCTTTTAATTTCTTCTTAAGTACACCCAATAAGACTGTCTCTCAAACTCCCCTCCATAAATATTTGTCATCCAGGACTACATACACCCCTACCTTTATTATTTGTTTTATTGTCCATTTATTTTAATGGGAGGAGGGCAGGTTTCCTGCATGAGGCCAGAGTTCTTGTCATAGGTTTGAATCAGTCAAGTAAAAGAGGTTCAGGAGCAGATTAGTACAAACATTTAGCAATAGCATCATGTGGTGTGAAAGTTGTCCTTCCCACATTTCCTCTGGAAAGTAAGACTCATGTGTAAGGGACAGGGACAAGCTGTGGCATGGCTCTCATTACCACCCAAAGGTGCATTTCACAGCTTTCTGGAGTGCTTTGAGCCACTGCCCTGACACAACAGCAGACTATATGTTAGGACTGGTCATATGCCTGTGTATGAAATTTCCTCAAACAGCAAGATAATTCTGACATGTTGCAATTAAAAGTTTCACTCTACTAGAATATCCCATTTTACTCCTGATGTGCTACCTTTTAAAATAAATATATCAGTATAATGAACATGCATTTTTGTAAAGGCAGAAAGGCAGGAAGCTCAATCATTCACAATGAGAATGGTCAATAGATTTCATTCAAACCATCCATTCACTGTCTATTCTCATCTAACTTTCTACATTTGCAAATATATTTGTCAGCATTCTCCTAGTCAGATATTCAAAACTGCTGCACCTTCATCAGAATTACACAGCATCTAAAAGAGTTTTCATTTTACTAGGTGACTAGATGAATTTATGGTAGAGCAAGATACAATATCAACATTTTTTTGTTACATAAGTTTTCAAGACTCATGCCATGTTAGAATGCACTACAGTACAGTAAAGGAACATCACTGAAATCTTGTTTTTAGGTAGTTAACTTGATAAAAATAAAACAGCAGATGGCAGCAGCAGATGCTAGTGACACATCTGATAGGATTTTAGGATCAGCATTATCTGTTGTCAAAAAAACAGCAACATATACCCAGAGTAAGTCATTAATACTCACATCTAGCAGACATTTTGGACTATGAAAGAACAAAAACCATACTCTGCTCTAGTGTAAGTCTGAGTTTCAGTAGCTCCAGACATCACTTCCATTGTCTGGGGTATCACAGCAGAATCTAAAACAGAAGTTCTGAGCTTATGTGATCCTTGAGAGTCTCTTAAGCATAGGCTGGTTTTCGTTTTACACAGCCAGACATGATTAACTCAGATGTGTTCACACAACCTGAGAGAAAGGACAGCTAGTGGAAGAGTTGGCTTAGAGAGGCTCTAAAGGCACTTAACACTGAATGGAGTGTTTGTCAGTAATGATACTTGACCCGGCGCTTGCTAAGGGAGAGAGAAGTCCAGGGCAGAGCTACACAGGCAAAAGTGCTTGTAGTTGTAAAGTTAAAATGCCGTTCACATGGTGTACCATCAAATCGGTCAGGTCTTTATTTTTAGAATGAGGAAAATACAGCTTTTTAATTTAGGACTTCTTTCATCGCATAAATTAATTTGACAGTAGCATTACAGTTCTTAAATATGCTTATAGAAGGGCTGGACTTTTTTCAGTTGTTCCTCTCCTCTGACGTTTTGCTGAATTAGGACTTTAAACAGGTATTCAAATAATTAATTGTAACAGAGATAAGGTGTGCTAAGTGAGACAGGGACTGCCTCAAACGCTTTCTTGCCAGGAGCAAAGCAGATTGCCATTTCACTCCAATAGTGGTATTTTTTTTTAGCAGAATTAATAAGCAGCTGAGTAACTGGTAAGGTGAGGAAAATTAAAACCATATGTGTCAAAAATATGAAGACTGTGAAGGAGACACAGACCTTGTCCCTGTTCATAGCAAATCCGCAGTCCTTCCATGAGCTTAGTGCTTTTCAATATCCTTCAATGTGCAGATCTCTCAAAAACTTAAACCAGAGGTGGAGACCCTCAGACAGAGAACTTAAACCTATGGAAAAGAGGTTTCCTTCAACCATGTCTTTTAGAAGTAGTCTGCCAGTCCTTCACAGCCCTGCGATCACAGGCAATCTCTTTCACTCTTTCCATTCCTATCTCTGCCTTTTTGGTGCACCTCTGTTCAAAAGGACACCTCTAAAAATAATAAAATAAAGGACTTCAGAGAAGTAAAACCCATCATCCCTTCCTGGAAGTTGTCACTAATAACAAAGTCCTTCAGACTTAATTACAAACTGCAAACCGTACAGCCTCATTAGTTCCGCTGTAACTGATGAAAGCAAATGAGGAAACCTGTTGTTCACACAAAAGAACAGATTTGAACACAATTCATTCTGGCTCTGGCAGAGCTCACAGAAGTAAAAAGTGGTAATAATGTTGTTAAACAAGTCAGCAGATGTGACTGAATCCACACAGGGATCAGATCTGTTGTGCAAGAGGGAAACATTTTTAGAGTCACTCTCTGTGCCAAACTGCACTTTAAACTTGGGTTTGTTTTTTTTATGACATTGTAACTAGGAACATTTACCTCCCAGTCTCTATTTTTTTTTTTTGAACGTACAGAATTATGTGTGGTGGACAAAAATCTCCGCTTCACACCCATGACTTCCATCAAACAACCACCTTTTGAGCAACACCTTTTCTTTGGTAAATGGTACAATGTAGAGTACAACAAGAACATCTCCTTTCCCACAACAACAGATGCACCTATGCAGCACTTTGAACTGTTTGTGGGTTATTTGAAATTTGCTGATAAAAGACCTGAGGACTGGACCTAATTTGCCAGTATCTATCAGTTAGTAGCCTCAAATAATATAATATAAAGAGGCCTCACATTGTCGTCATGTTTGTTAGCATAATGCTATTACCTCCATTTATTCAGCAGCTGAAAAACTGAAATACAGCATGCTTTGACTTTCAAAACATTTTTAGAAATACTCTGCATAGCATTGCATTCCTTTGGTGACTGAGAAAGTTAAAATCCATTTTTAAAAGTAGGCTAGGCTATCAGGAGTCCAGCCACCACTGGTGAAAAAAAAAACACAAAAAAAAAAAAAAAAAAAACAAACCAAAAAAAACCCACCCTTGCCTTTTATTTCAGACACTGGGCCTAAATTTAGACATCTGTCTTTTTACAAAACTCCTGTCCAAAAGACAGCTTGTGCAAAAACAAACGCAGAAAAACACATGCCATTTTCCAAAACTTTGTGTAGCTATTGGATAATGTGAATCAGCTTCTTTATTCTGGGATCTTGAATCAAATTCAGTGGAAATAAATGTGCAGTCTTGTTTACTTTGTTGTTGTTATACTCCCAGTTGCTGCCTTTGAATATGCAGTCCTCAGTAAACTTGCGTTCCATGCCAGAGTTAAGAATAATGATAAAAAGTGAAAACCATTGGAAACACTGTATTTCAAGTTAACTAAACAAAAATACCTAATACATGCTAAGATATATAACATCTGAAGTTTGCCTAAGCTGCTTGATAGAATCTCCTAGGGAACTATAGCACACAATGGTCCTTTTTGGGGACAGAACTCTCATGGGACCACAGAGTATGAGAACCCAACCACTTCCTTTCAACAGGAAAATGAAAAGATACAGGAATAAGAAGTTTCCCTGATTCACACTGTATTGCCCTTTACCTACAATTCAGCAAAGAAACTTTCGCATGGAGGAAAGCAATTTTAAACATGATGGGAACCCAGTCTCTTCTGAAGTGCTTAGAATTGAAATGCATCCACACCCTTTTGTACAGTACATGGTTACCACTTTACCTTGTCCAACATGGCTCGTGTAGCTTGGTTCTTTTCCTGACGAGTCTTGGATGGATCATCACTTGCTGAGCCTGACTCAGAGCTTGGGCCTTTACCAGGTTTATGGGGGTTAAAGTTTGACAGCCCCACACTACTGCTACCACCTTTGCAGCTCCTTTGGTGCACAATGAGGCGGTCAGGAAGAAAGGTTCGGCCACAGTTTCCACAGGGCAGGAGCTGAGCTTGAGCGCTGTGATAAGCTGCCTCATTTTCAGCTGTAAGCGTACAGGAACCACCGGTGGGTGCGTCAGGTTTCCTGGGCTCTGGTCTTCTGAGATGCCTTGGTAGCTGACTGTTTTCAACACGCCACTTCTCTAGGCACTGGGGTTCATGTATAGAAATAGACTGTGACCCAAATTCTCTGCCACAGATGTAGCACACGATGAAGCCAGGTCTCCTTGGTGGGATGACAGGCCTATTCAGTGGTGTCTGAGACATATTTGAAGAATCTGACCGTTTTGATATTAGTACAGTTCCTGGTCGCCTTCTCTGGGGTCTGTCTTCTAGATGTACTATTTCGGGCAAAGTTCTGGGAAGATCTGACACATCAGATGGTGAAACCTGCTCTGAAAGCAAGATGCTAGAGACACTAGCAGGGGTTTCTCTGGCACTTGGTAGAGCGTTACAGGCTTTGTTCACATTCTTTTTCTTGATACTCATTTCCATGAAGGGTACAACATTTCAAGACACGTCTCTCTCTCCTACACATAAAGGGCTTGGGAAAGTCTGTTATTCAGCATGATGGTCCATCTTCTTACGTCAGTTTCATGGGCTAGTATATGCTAGGGAATTCAAAGCTGAAAAACTGCACCTAATGGTGATTTCAGTAGGGAAAGAGGGTTTCTGTGTGTTCTTCTTTGGTCTTTTGGTTTTACATGATCCTGAAACAAATTAAATCAGTATGTATTATTAAACACTATCTCTTTTGCTAAGGTTACAACAAGTTTTTTTTTATCACAAGGATGAGTTACCTTACCACTCTGTTATATTTTTAAATACCAGACAAATAACATGAAATATATCCTACCCCTAATGTTCAGCTGAACAACGTAAATCTGTATGTGAATGTAAAAAATTTAAAAAGTCACTCCCACCTCTGAACCCAAGGGCTGAATTTTACTACACCCAAGGACACAGTTTTGTCATTAGCCTTGAGATGACAAACTTAAACTTTGCCTGAGAAGTGTTGAGATGCTTCTAGTCTTTCATGAATATTCTAGGCAATACCTTAAGGACACGGGCAACAGAGAAAAAACAAGTTGTCACCAGGTTCACATGATTAGTCATCCTCTTGCTAGGCACACCAGGATATTTAGATTGCTGCATTCACACTGCTTCCTTAAATAATTCACAAAATTGCATATTCCAGGGACACTTGCAACACTTTCTCATTTTACAAAATTGCCTTGAAGCTTAGATTTGTTTGTACGCAAGTTGGAAGATGTGAAAACCATCAGAGCCAATCTGTGATTTGTACTGGAACAAATCTCTGTGAACAAGTATGTTACAGTTAGCTGTTAAAATACTTGTGAGACATCATACTTAGCACTCAAAGTTAACACCTTCTCTAAAACTAGATAACTACAGATAGCTACATAACTACAGTTTGTGGAAAAATATAGTAAAATAGTATAGTATAGGGTATAGAGTATAGAGCGTAATGTAGTGTAGTGTAGTGTAGTGTAGTGTAGTGTAGTGTAGTATAGTATAGTATAGTATAATGTATAGTATAGCATAGCATAGCATAGCATAGCATAGCATAGCATAGCATAGCATAGCATCCTCTCACATCTGAAGTTATCAGATAAGTGTATGATGTATGTTGAAGGACACACAAAACTCTACCACTGGAATTTTTGTTTCAGATATCAAAAAACTCTTATTTGTCCTATTCTTGTCACAATGTATAACTGCAAAATATCCAGTGGAAAAGCATATGACAAATTAACTAAGAAACAAAGGATACAAGGAGGTTTGACAGTAACAACTAATAATACTTGGGCAGCTAGCTGCCTTCAAACTAGTGCTATCCCATTTTGAAGAAACAATTTTTATCTTCACTAGCAATATTCCCTTAATGCAAAAAACTTCGTTAACTGTGTAGAAAGTATTGCAAAAGCTGTTTGTGCAACAAATCCCAAAGCCTTTCCCTTGTTTTCCTTTTAGAAGGATTAAATTTTCGCATCTTAACTTTACAGAAGGCTGGTCACTTTGTACCACAACTTGCCACTGCAGGACTTTGCCACCTTCAACCAGGTCATGCATGCTATTTTGTTGTGTGAGTGGTTTAACATCATGTTAAATTTAAATTTGCAAACTAGTATTGAGGCTATTCTACTGCAAGGCACTTTCAAAGACTGGGGGAGTTTCCAAGGAGGGTGGCCTGTTGGATGAGTCCAAGTTGGGAAGCAGCCAGGCTCTTCAGGAGGATGAAGGGAATGGAGAGCCAAAGAAACATTAAAGAGTTATGAAGGCAGGGGAGATAAGGGTTATTTGAGGGTCACAGGAAGGGAACATCAGAATTCTCAGATACATTTCAGGGAACTTCTGAACTTTGCAATGTCCTATTTATGTACCATTTATTGGATTTATGTCAGAATGATACTTTCTGCTACCTGAGAGGACTCTTAAAGCAACAGTGGACATCAAACTGCCTGCCGCATAAAGAATGTTAGGTGATTAAATCTGTTACAATAAAAGATGCTATAAACAACCTATTAACAATATAACCTATTGCTGGATTTCCGAGCTTGCTATCGTAAATACTTCACAAGAAAATTATGCTTCCTTGTGGGGATTACACCATTTGGTCTACATTTATTCCTGCCAAGTTAACTGTTATTATTCGGAAACTTCCTATAAATTCAGTGTGAAATGAAAAGGTATATGAGTAGTTCAAATCTTCTTTTCTTAGGCTCAGTGGTAAAGATGTGGGAGCAAATCAGGACTGATATTTAACCTTTCGTTTCAAAACATTAAACCTCCTTTTCTCTTTTAAAAATGGTGCAACATGTTATTTCATAAAGTGGGAAGGTACTATTGATAATTGCATATAGCTGTTGGAAAACATTCCTGTCCTCTGCAGTTCCACTGAGTACAACAATCTCCTGAGCTGCAGTGATAGGCTACTCGCAACTAATGGATGTGTTCAATTTTGTTAAAAGCAAGTGAAATATTATGGCTTGTTCAGCATCAAGCTGAGAGCTTTGCTTTACTCAAAACAGAACAAAATGACAAGAGTGGAAATAACTCAATAATACATCTCTTGTCTTCTTGTCCTGAAGCTGGAACTGGAACCCTTGCTCACTGTTTTTAAGCTTATCCTAACCAGAAATTGCAATAGCATTATTATCCAGGTTTTAGTAATGCTGCCTTCTCTTACATGCCATGTGTGATTCAACAGGCAATTTGGAAACTTCTTCCCTGAAATGGCCCTCTTTATGTCTTCTTTTATGTCAGTGTTGGAACTTGGAAGCAAAATTGACACATACGTTTCCTATTTCCTGTATGCAGCCTGTTCCTGAAGAGTGACCCTTTGTTTTTCATCTCTCTTGATTCTCTCATGTAAACAATTCCTCAAAACCCACTATAAGGTCATTTTATAAGCCTGTATTTCTTGACTGAATTGAACAAAACATACTTGCACTAGCTGGGGGATTAAACTGGCTGTTTCAATGAATCCTCAACACTACTGCTTTTGACTTACCTAGAATTCCACTAAGAGATTTCCCAGCTGAAAAAAAAAACAAAGTTTACCTCGTGGAAGAACACATTGCATGAAGCCTGCTGCCAGGACACAACCATGCTTATTCAATGAACAAACTACAGGAACAGCTGTGACAACTTCGGGAGTTTGTGAATGCTGACTGATATCATAGTCCCTCCAAGTGGAGCTGTATCAGACTGTAAACTCTATTTAAACTATATGGCTGGCATACTGTTATTGTTTTTATCTGCCAGCATAGAAATGGACAAGATAAATCCTGGCACTGGGAGCTAAACCAAAGGTCACAAAGCTTTCAAGCTTAGACACTCAAAGAAATACCACTTGGACATGCTTGACTCCTTCTAAAGACAGAGCCAATTTTCACATCTTGATTTAGGAGAGTCATAAACAAGCAAAATAAATAGTGGGAACAACCGATTCATTTACTGGTTTTAAAACAGTGCTCAATAAAGCTATGAAAAGGATTTATATGAAGTACTTGCTTGAGGTGGAAGTGGCTTAAATCCAGGAGGCTCTTTGGAGGGGTAATTTGTAATTGCAGAGTGCTTCCGAAATTAGGACTCACATAGCAGAGTCATGAGAATATCTGCATGGGTTGCTGTGCTTGAAGAAGTGCACAACAGGCCACAGAGATACACTAAACAAAGGGGGAAATATATGATTCTAAATGGTGTCATCCAAATACAACAGCCTGGTGGAAGCCCAACTACAGATGAGCCTGTTAATATCAATAAAGCCCACAAATAAAGAAAAAACAAACAAACATAAAACCTCAAGCCTCCAAAACCCCCAATTTTAGCTTACAAAAATATACTGATTAATCCAGTATCTCAGATTCAAAAGTTGCTGGTTGTGTAAGCCCTTATTTAAGCAAAACCTCACTTCATGCTGAGAAGTTTTCCCTTTGTTTGCCTTCAATACTACACTTCATGTTGTATACTAATTCTGCCTGTTGATCATTCAATGCTGGAAGTCATAATTTTTCTACTTGTGGCATCACAGCTGTTGTTCTGTGGGTCATTTAATAAATGTGATTCATATAAATTGGACTAAATTCACAAGTATTCCAAAAGAAAAGTTATTTCAGTTATAATACCTAACTTTACTACTACTTAAGTTGCAAAATTCTCAAATAGCTTTAAATGAGAAACAAGCAACTTCTCTCACTACAGTAGTACCCAGAGATCCTAGTTTCTCAGTCTGGGTTGGATGGTGTAAAAAGACAAAGGAGAACAACTCAGTCCAAGATGGCAAAATATACAGAAAGAGATGAAATAATCCTCTGAGCATAACAGGGCAGGTCAGAAAGAGAAGGAAATTAATCTAGATTTTCTTGTGCCCCAACACTAAATCAGTCCCGTCACAGGATTTTCTAAGACCAATCCATAACTTTACAGTCATGGCAAGACATTCCTTCTTTCTTCTCCTTTTTACTGGGTTTTCATTATATTTACATATAAAAGAGGTGTCAGAAAGGACCAAACTGACATCATGTGTTGAGTGCCAAAAAGCCTTGCTTCAGGCTCTTTCCAAATAAAATGTTTTCTATGAGGTTTCCCATTATTCTTTAAGGGAAAGCAAATGAAATTAAACAAACATCTTTAGCTCTCTTGTGCTAAATGTTGTTTTGTACTGCTCAATTATAAATAATTTTAGAAATCTGTAAAGACGAAGTATTCAAACACAAGTTGGACAAAAATATTGGATATTTGTAGTATCTTACTGTTGAATCTGTTTTTCACTGAAAGATAAAAGGAAATAGAAGTCCTATGTTTCCAACAATATTTTTAGCAAATTAACCACACATTAAAACCCTCATATTTTTCCAGCTCAGCACTTCATTTTCCCCACAGTTCCTGGCTGGAGCAGTCTCCTTTGATTAGTCCTAGAGACTGATATATATTTTCCTTTGGTCATGTGAAAAGAATAATCTATTATTTGATTAAACTTAAATAAAAACCACTGAGGTATAGGAAATCCATCATTTTCTGTGTCAGGAAGCTTTATCTTGACATGTCTGAGCACAACCCATGTTCTAATGCATCCTCCTTTCTCATGAAATGATTTGCAACCTCTGAACACACAAATACTGGCATGTATCCCCACTTCTGGCAGCTTCAAGACTCTGTAAGTCTGTAAAATCAAACATCACAGCAGCCTGGCATAAATGTCTTATGAGTAATGCACACTCAGAAACATCCAAGTATGAAGCATGTTCCACCAGAGGATCAGCTGCACGTATAGCAGTATCCTCAGCCCAAGGGCTGTTTATTACGCCTTCATTAAACATGGCTACAGCTATGGACAAGGGAGGAATATCCAACCCCAAATATACCAGGTTAAAAAAGCCACTATTTTCTGATGTATATAATCAAGCTAGAACTGTGTGGGAATTTTCTAACATCTTTCCCACCATTTAAAGTGTTGGTGAGACAAAACTAACACTTTCTTCAAAGTTGTGCCTGTATCAATTACACAAGAGTAAGAGAGAAATCAGTAGTGTGTGTAAAGTTTCATTAGAATATAAGAGAAGGAAAATATGTAGCCCTGAGGTTTCTATATGATTCTAACCAAGAACTATTTAAGGTGTTTGCTATGGTGAGACAATCAACCTAGACAAAAGCTTTTGTAACTTTCCTCTGACCTATTAAAATGCCTGCATCTTTCTTTGGATCTGATTCTCTTCCAACCTAAAATTTTATGGGTCAATCAAAAATTCACTGACATCAATAACAATCATTGTATACTTGGCATTTGAGGAGACCCCACATATAAATATGCAGTAAGTTTGTTTTATTTAATTAACTTTATATTATTTAAGTTTATGACAGTGTTGCCAGAGAAAGATGGAGAGTGGTTCTAGTCACTCAGCTGTTCTTTCATTCATGTGTCCTCATCTACCCAGTCATAAGAAAGAATTCCTTTGATTTGATTGAAATCATAACCTTATGTGAAGGAACTATCACTGCTATTAGTTAAAATATACAGAAAAAGTGAAACATTCTTGGTTAAAAAAATTGAATTTGTCTGAATTTAACAATTAAAATTCTGGGCCTGCTTTAGTAATGCCCTTCTCCTTCAGATATCCTTTATGGTCTACAAACAAGGTTCTTGCTTTTAATATTTTACTCAGTGATATATTGTAACTTATCAAGGTGAAGATTACCTTAGTTTTACTCACATACAATTATTTAACACACTTATCTCATATTTAAATTGATAATGTTACCCTGCCCCCACACTTACTCTTGTCTAAAAATCAGCATAGTCATATGCCCAACTGGGTGACATTTGGGATACTATGCATCACAGTCTTAATCATTGTCAGTTGCTGCAATAGATCTATCATATCTAACACCATGCAAATCACAGAGGGCATCAGATATGCATCAAATAATTAATAGACTGGGCTTGTTTATCCTGTCCAAAGCACAGGAGTATGAGAGCAAGGAGACACTGGAGCAAGGAAGTTTACACAGCTCAAAGTGATCTACATGTACTTCCTAGTTCAGGTTAAGCATTTCAGCTTCTGGGACTGATATGTGCAGAATCTGGTTGACTCCTCGTGATTTTGATGATGAGTGTGCAATTTGTGCAATAATTTCAAGAAAGCAGGCTGATCTTTTAGGAGGAAAAAGTACATGGATGTAAAAATGTATAATCAATTATGAGTCTGTTTGATACCAAAAAAGGCATGACAGCTTGTACAAACTGATACAAGTCAGTGGAAATCCAAAGGATGACAACGTATATGGGCTGCGAGATTGTCACTAGTTGTTTAGAGTGATTCAGTGCAGGCAAAACATTTTTCTCAAGAATCTGCATTAACAGCTACATTATGCAGGATAAAATAATCAGAAGGGGTAGATGTTCTAATCTTTTACAGTAGTACATCCACCATAATAATTTTTCAACAGAAAGAAAGTGCTCCTGCTGACTAGTGACTCCATAACTATGTTTTTTGGTACTTTTGTTACGAACAGGATATTCGGTTAGATAATCTGATTACCATAGCAATTCCTATGCGCAGTAAGATACAACAGCTGTTAAAAGCATTATGAAAACCAAATGGCGAGCAGAAAGCCACAGTAACGGAAAACCAACAGCGGGAATCTAGACAAGCAAATTAAACAATCTGAAGTGGCAAATGACTAGGAGAACAAAACTCTGGACATCCTGCTTCTTTTGTGAGGCATTGATGATCCTAACAAGAACTTCTAACTCATCATATCCAGCATGAGACTTGAAGGCACTATAGCACAAGGCTGATGGTTGCTGCTGGTAGGAGAAGACTAATTCTTAAGGGTCTTGTTAACGACAAATCTTAAAAATATAATTCTTTTAAATCATTGTTTTTCTCCTCCACATTAGGCCAACCATAATTTTTAATTGGTGTAAGAGGACACGGCTGATAAACTTAATTAAGTTTTACCTGGTACCACTGGGCTCTGGTGATTCTGTAATTTGTTATGTTTAATGGTGGTTTTTTTTCTCAATTTATATTTGAAGCTGTTATCCATGTATCTGTCTACATTGCTCGGCTTCCTGTTTTATAATTGTTTACTTAGCAGAATATTATTACATTCCACAAGCCAATAGAAACGCATATGAAATGGAAGTCTGAAATAGCCCCAAAAGGAGTCGGTTAAATGAAGAGATGTAAAAAAAGTGTGTGCCTGAGCTCTTTACTGTGTAACCATATTTTCAACTGGTTAGAAACCAGTGTATCCTACTGTAGATGAGTGTCCTAGGGAATTAAGTAAATTTAAATAAAAAAATTATACATTTGTAATTAAGTCAATGGTATTTATAACTTGAGTAATCAGTTCACTAAAAATATCTTGAGAAGAAATTTTGTGAAGCTCAGGTTTAAGATAAACCACTTGGAAATGAGAGCTATGTTTTCTGTTTCACTTGTGCTTCCCCCCAAAAAAAGAAAATCTAGCTTTTATAGTAGACCTTCTCATTACTGTTGAGCAGCACATATTTTCTGGGAAGATATCTGAAAGAAGTAATTTCTATGATACAGGACAATCAGCAGTTATGCGCCAGGTAGGGTTATCTTCTGTACAGAGTAACATTTCCACCTTTCAGTACCCAAATCGTTGCCCATTATCATTCCAATTGTATACTCCTGCCCTTTAAAAAGTATGCGTAAGTGAGCTCTGTCCACTTCCCAAGAAAAGTGAGAGGGGAATTAGGAAATCAGAACATCTGATGTGGTAAATGCTCTTTACTCACATACTGTTTTTGCCAGGCAAATCTCTGTGGAAATAAATTCCAGAGAACAAATGCATTATCCTTGCAGTAAGCACTGTTACATACCCATTTATTACCAGCTAGCTGGTCTGAAGGGGAGAGAGTCACTCAAATCTTTGCTCAGCGATCTTTTTACTCATTTATAACTGGAGCCCTGCTCTCTGCAGGAACCTGGCTGTTTGGTACTTCAGTGTCAGTCACTAGTGCAGTGGGATGAGTTACTTAATCCTTGGCCTACTGAGGTTCAGGCCAGGCATGTTATCAGTACCATCACCTGAGTTTCAGAAAGAAATCAGTTGAAAAACAGAAAAGCTGGGATCTGAGCTCAGAGGATCCCAACTACCCTTGCCCTTTGGTGAGGCAGGAGAGCTGCCTGGACTTCAGGACTGAAGGAAAACCATGGTGCCTCTTAACCCAACCATTCCTTCACCTTTCCACACTAAAAAAGTCCACAGGCTTATTCAGATTCAAAGCCCAATAGACTGTGAAAGGCATCACATTATTAATGTCTTCTTAAACATTACCTTCGCTCCAAAGACAGGCTCAAATCTTCCCAGTTTTCACAAGATATGTGCTTCTCCGATGTTGCCTTTTGGTTCAGTTTGCCCTTTATGGAAAAGTTGAACGGTAGAGTCAGGTGGACACACCCAGAACACGTTTCGCCCCCCTCCCACCCAACGTATATTCAGTTTTTTCCCCACCGTGTTTCACTGTTTAGGCCGGGCTTCCCCCGCTCCCCGGCCGGAGCCCTGCAGGGGTCTCGCAGGACACAGGCCCAGCGCCCCCGCAGTTGCCACGGCAACGCGTCAACACATGCAAATTTTCTGCGGGCTACTCGGGCGCCCATTGGCCGAGGCTATTCGGGGGCGGGCAGAACGGGGAGCCCCGCCCCCACCCCGCGCTCCGGTGCTCGACTGGTTGTGCCCACTCGTCCGGGCCGTTCTGGAAGGACGCGGGGAGCCCCTAATGACCTGCTTTTGGGGCAAAATGTGTCTTCTCCTGCCAGCCAAGCAGCAGACATGTGTGAGGGGGAAGGTCTATTTGATCAACACTTGCAAGTTGTTTTGTGGGAAGGGTCATTAGTCAGTCTCTGCAACCATGTGACCAGTCTTCTCTCCCAAACCTTTTCCTCTCATGACTAAGTGAAATGGAACAAACGGCTTCGTTGGAAAACCCAGGCAATGGAGAAGAACAAGAGCATAAGGAGCCCTAATTCCATCCCCTACACAGGCACTGTTCTCATGCAAAAATTCACAAGCTTTGGACAAATAATTTCAATGTTCTTTTGAATTTAACTTTTGCAAGGTTCATCTTTTCCATGGAAATTAATTCTACAGAAAGAATGATAAAAAATTGCTATAAGAAAACACCATGGGCTCAAACATTCCCATAGTAGCTGTTCTCTGCTGGCAGCACCAAGTGCGAGCCCACAATGCTTCTTCCATTCTACCCCTTTCTGCATAACAAACTTTAGTTGTCAGTTGCTGAAAACCTAAAAATGCACAATGGGCATCATTTGCTTAGAGCCTTGGCAAGAGCAATGTCTTGTGTTCTGCTAAGCAAGAGAAAGCTACTGCAAACAAATTCTAGTATCTATTTCACACTGAAATTTTTAATGTGACAAGTATGCTGCTAAGGCAGACACAAAGCAAACCCATCAAAGGGGTTTTAACAACATTACATTCTTTAACCATCTCCTGGCAGTTTTATGAAGTTCTCTGAATCACGTTAATTCCCAAGCCTGAGATACAGAAAGGAAAATGACGAAAGGCTTTCAGAGAAGTAAAATCAGGTTGTCTGGTTGGAACAAGTTGAATTGGAAAACACAAGTGTGTAAAGGAAAAAAGTGATAGTGGGTTAAGCCTTCTGACACTGCAGTATCAGTACACTGAACAATTAATTCAACTTTATGCTGTGTATAGGAGAAGGTGTTTATCAAATGAATAACACTTGGATTACAAGCAAATTATATTTGACCTTCACTTAGCCTTAGGAGTTAAACACATTTTATATTGCACAAAAATTATTGCCAGTATGACACAGACCCACCTTTTAACACAATTCAGATGCAGAGTAGCTTTTTCACAGTATTTGCAGGATGCTTTGATGCCAGCAAAAATACATGAAAAATTGTTTTACCGTCAGCACTGATTCTGTTATCCAAGACAGTTAGCTTCAAGTTATTTGAGATACACAAAACTGTGATGACTACATGTAAACAACAGGTAAATAGATAATAAAGAATAATACTGCAGTTACAGAGTCAAAATCCAGGAAGAACAAAGATTAAAGTTACCCTTTATTTCATAGATCTAACAGAAAAGTTATAAAAAGAAGTAAAAGCATTCTTGCATTTTGTAAACATTTACATTCACTTATGTGTCTTCAGAAGATACAAGAATACTTTTCTACATTGTAAGATTTTAGGTGGAGCCCATGTTAGTGATAAATAGATAAGTCTGTTGTTTCCACATAAGCTGTCCCAGATATCAGCACAAATGCCTGGAAATGGCTAGGGAAGTATTCATAGTACAAGATTATTAGGAAAAAATCTTTCTAATTTTTTTTTTTCTTTGAAAAAACAAAAGTGCCTTCAGATCATTAGAAATGAGGAATGAAGTAAACAATACTAATCTTTGAATAAGTTACTATGGCTAAAAAATCTGGTAGGTTTTTACATAAATCTATTAATACCAACAATATATTAAAAATTTGTGACATTGTTCCATCTAAATTACAGGCTGGCATTTTATGTGTATGCTTATGCTTGTGTCTGTGTAGGTGTTTAGATATTTGAAAAACAAAAATAGACAACCCTGGAAAATTTTGCTATATTACATATGCCATACATGTGGTTTAAAGCAACTGATTGGTTCAGATCTCTGTGCGACTTTAAATTGCATAGCACCAATTTGCCTTTAATCTCCCTTGGTTTGTATCTTTTCAGTACTCCATCAATAACCCTTGCTGACTAGATAAAATACAAACAAAACACACAGGAATTACTTTTACCAGAGGAAGAAAAATAGCAGAAGTGAATTGTTTTCCATTGCTTATCTTCTTCAAGCCAGAATAAATCACATAATGGACATGATACTCCTTAGAACAGACTTTTTATTAGATGAAGTAATTTACATTTCATATATATATACAATTAGTGAGAATTCACATGGAGAAGAACCCAGTCTACTCATTTATTTTTCCTTATTATTTAAGCAATGATAATGATGATGGCCTTAATATTTTCCAAACAGAGCACCCTGGAACAATAAGCCAAGGGTGAGATCCTGCACCTGTGTCGGGGCAAATCCTGATACCAGTACAAGTTGGGGAGTGAAGAAATTGAGAGCAGCCCTACAGAGAAGGACTTGGGGTTACTGGTGAATGAAAGACTGGACATGAGCTGGCAATGTGTGCTTGCAGCCCGGAAGGCTAGCCATATCTTGGGCTGCATCAAAAGGAGTGTGGCCAGCAGGTTAAGGGAGGTGATTCTGCCCCTCTACTCCACTCTGGCGAGACCCCACCTGGAGTTTTGTGCCCAGCTCTGGAGCTCTCAGCACAGGAAAGACATGGGCCTGCTGGAGAGTGTCCAGAGGAGGCAAAAAAAAAAAAAAGGATCATTGAGCTGGAACACCTCTCCCATGAAGAAAAGCTGAGGGAGTTAGGATTGTTGAGTCTGGAGATAAGAAGGCTCCAGGGAGACCTTATTGTGGCCTTTCAGTACTTAAAAGGGGCCTATAAGAAATATGGGGACAGACTTTTTAGCAGGGCCTGTTGCAACAGGACAAGGGGTAACGTTTTTTGCACTAAAGGAGGGGAGATTCAGGTTAGACATGAAGAAAAACGTTTTTTTATGATGAGCGTAGGGCAATGCTGGCCCAGGTTGCCCAGAGAGGTGGTAGATGCCCCATCTCTGGAGACATTCAAGGCCAGGCTGGGCGGGGCTCTGAGCAACCTGATCTAGTTGAAAATGTCCCTGCTCATTGCAGGTGGTTGAACTGGGTGAGCTTTGAAGGTCCCTTCCAACCTAAAGTATTCTATGATTCTATGAACAGGAAGGGTCATAGAGAAGCCATGAGAAAATATAAGAAATAATACAGAAATTTATCATAAGTTATCAGTGATGTGTCTGAAAATTTCCAAAAGAGTCTGAGACAAACATCAATATATATATAAGCAAGACAGTAACAGATCTGCTATAATTACTTCACACATATTTTTGTAACCATCATTCCAGCAAATAACTCTTTTGCTTCTGTTGACCTATTTTACTTCCTGCAAAACTCTGTGCGGAATCCTATCTGAAGGTCAACTTGGAAGCACCAGAGGAACAATAAACAAACCAAGAGTATGAAAAAATGCCTTAAAAAGTGTCTTGGGTGGGGTGAAGATGAGAGGTCGTGAATTGCGAAGACTTCTTTATTTTTATATTTTATTATAGCTCATTTGCTCATGAAGAGAAAATAAATGTTGTTTTTTCTTGCTTGCTTTCTTTTCTGAAAGTTCAGAAATGTTTGTCATATGGCTTTTCCATTACTAGTGTTTCTTGGTGACAACCAATGATAGGACAAGGGGAAATGGGTTCAAACTGGAACACAAAAGGTTCCACTTAAATTTGAGAAGAAACTTCTTCAGAGTGAGGGTGACGGAACACTGAAACAGGCTGCCCAGGGAGGTTGTGGAGTCTCCTTCTCTGGAGACATTCAAAACCTGCCTGGACACATTCCTGTGTAACCTCATCTAGGTGTTCCTGCTCTGGCAGGAGGATTGGACTGGATGATCTTTTGAGGTCCCTTCCAATCTGTAACATTCTGTGATTCTGTGAACGACCCTAAGGTCACTGATGACTTTCTTATGACAACATGTTTTGGTAACTGTAAATTTAAGAACTTGCCTATTCAGCCCATGAAATGAATCTATGTTTAATATGATTCAGTTGTTGTGAAGGCATTAGTTAGGAGACGGATGTATTTTTTGACATTGCCTTGATAGGTGTTAACCTTTTACTGTAATTTACAGATTAACATGCGTGCAGACGCTCCAACAAAGTATATCTTCAAAGCATCTGAAAGGACGTCAGTAACTGAATTGCCCTCTAGATTGGGGAACTTTTTTTCCTGAGTAAGAGAAAGGTTATACTGAGGCTGAAATGACCATGTGCCATGTTTTCATTACCATTTCTAATGAACGGCCAGAAGACAGATAAGAGTATGTTGCAGCTAAAAACACAGTTCAAACATGTACAATCAGATTTCCCTTCGAAGCTGGAAGTTTTCCGAGGGAGATAGATATGGCTGCAGCTGAAGCAACAACAATTTTTGATGCAGTAAAATACTGTCACACATTCCAAGTCTGGACTACTTTTTTGCTTGGGCAAATTGCATGGTGTTAATGTTATTTCACTGTGTGACCACCTGAAAATACCTACTGGGGTTTTTGTTTGTTTGTTTGTTTGTTTGTTTGTTTTGTTTTGTTTTGTTTCCTCCCCCAAAAGAAACTCTAGCACGCCACAATTATGCTCTTACAAAACCTCACTTCTCAGTAAGAGAAACTGGTAGGAGAAATGTCAAATCCTCTAAATTAGAACCATTTACAAGAGAAGGAGAAATTCTGAGGATGAATTTTGAAACTCCAAAATGCAATAAGGAAATGGAAAGGATCCTCATGTTTGGACAGAAAAAGAACAAATCCAGTATTTAGAAGAAGTAATGGAAGAAGAAATTGCAGCATGAAGATCATGAGATGATGAACTTCCCAGAAAATCTTGCATGAAGAAGAGTTTTAATTAACACATTGAATTTCTCTCTCCTAGCAAATGGGGCAAAATAATCAGTTATGAGAGACATTTATACATACTTTTTTCCTGTGAATGGTGGTGTAGTGCTTTAACCTTTAGTCACACACTGCTCACTCCATCACAAAGGAGGCAATTTATATTGCCCTGGATACTACTATTAGTTTACACTCCCTCTTCAGGACTGTTGTTGCAGTACATGGTAACCAGTTTATTGGTCTGCCTTCCCAGAAGGCAGCTTAAGAGTCATCACTCCTCTCACACCAGAGCTCTCTGCTGTTAGTTTCCTCCCCTTACTGCCAAGAACATCAGATGAATTGGATTTGCAGAAATCCAAAATCCTCGCCTCCAGCTCAGGGCAGCCCAATGCTCCTCTGTACAGACTATACATTTCTTCCAGCTCCCTTGGAATGGCTGACTCATTGCAGCCTCACACAGTCTGCCATTTCACTCTCTCTCACTTCTCATTACATTCCACATAGGCAACTGTCATTGCCAAAAGCTGTCCCAAGAGCTGGCATTACCTTGTCTCTGATGCAGCCTGCTCTACCCTGCTATTACACTACAGAGTTGTTCATGAGCCCATGCCCCTGACTGCCAGCATCAATAGCCCAATGCAAACTGGAAAGCAACAAATAAGCTGCAGGGGAGCCCAGATATACACAGTATACTTCAGAATAAGGTAATTTTTTTGAGAACTGATGTTCACCCTTCCAGTCACTCATATTACAGTCTGGACAGAGGATGTCGTTGCTTTCACAAATATTTTGTACCTAGGCTACACCCTTTATTTCATAAGCATCTTTCACCTAAAGAAAATAAAAGGTAATGTGGGCCTCCAATAATGCAGGAAAATATTAACAAAACATAAACAACAACAAGAAAAAAAGAGACTGAAGCTGTATAAAGTGGAGTTAAGTATAAACCAAACAAATTTAAAACTACAAGGAATAAACTACCAGAGGACAAACTGTTAACTGATGCATTGAGCTATTCATCCCCTGAAATCTCTAAATCAAGTCCACCTGACTTCAGGAACGACAAGCTTTCATCTAGCTGCAAAATTAGTTGATGAAATACTACAGCCCATGTTAAACAGTAGGTCAAACTAACAATCTGTTGGTCTCTTTTGGCTCTAAAATCTATGAGTCATGTAATTCTTTCTAAGTGGTCTGCACAGGGATTTAAGCCTCAGTGACTTAAACCCCTGCCATTTGTATTTTCTGTTAGTTACATGTTAAAGCTCTTCTATTTTTTTTTTTTCTTTTTACCTACCAGCCTCCCACTTTGAATTTCTTCACAGTATCCTACCCACAAATGGGTTTCCAAGCAGAGCAGCTACAAGTAATTGCCTATTCTTTGCCTTTTTCCATCCAATAACTGCATTGGAAATTAAATAAGCCAGGAATAATGCCAGCAAAAAAGACTGATTTCCAGTTCTTCCTTAAAAATCCCTCTTAAGCCACAGCCTGAATTTAATCACAGTAAAAAAAAGAGAAGAACTGCACTTAGACCAGTTTTTATACTGTACTTCTAAGCCAATATGTCACTGGAACAACAGCTGCATATTATAAATGTGATCTAGGATCTAAAATCTCTTTGAACTCAATCAAGCAGTGAAGAAAGTCAGAGATTCTCCAGTCTTCAGTTGGGTCTAAAAACACTTGAAGGTCTCCAATGTGCAGTCTGTCACGGCATCGGAGTAAACATATGCCAAATATGTAAAACATTCACTAAGGTCTCCCCTGAAAACACAGATTTATATTCTGAAAGAGACCAAGCAACGTCTTGGGCTGAGAAGCAGAGAGTGGGCACTTTGCAAGATCAGCAGTCTCTTTGTATTAATAAGTGTAAGCATCTGTTACTGTCACATCAGTTACTGTCTTCCTTTCTGCCCCTGCTTTCCTTTTCCATTTTGTAATGTCTCTTCTTTCTGTATCACTTTCCATTTATACTCTATATCCTCCTAACACTTGACTTTTCTAATGTTGTGTTCTTCTGTGCCAAACCTGCCAGTGTCAACTTCCTTCTTCACCCTCTTTTCTCTTTTTCCCAAGTTTGCTTTCCGTTTCATTTCACATTTCAGTGTGCTCTCCCTTTTGTCTCCATTACCCAGATGTACCGTTTGAGCATTTTCTCTCTCTTTTCTCAGCCACTCATCTATTTCAGTCATATGTTCATGTT
Organism: Patagioenas fasciata; assembly: GCF_037038585.1. Classification (NCBI taxonomy): domain Eukaryota; kingdom Metazoa; phylum Chordata; class Aves; order Columbiformes; family Columbidae; genus Patagioenas; species Patagioenas fasciata. The sequence goes on along the minus strand of NC_092560.1, from coordinate 52,653,788 downwards.
CCTGAACACTACCATCCGTGTCAGGGATTGTATTCTAGATGCCTATTTTCTTCAGGCACATGCCAATTTGCTCTTCAATATTTGTGAGTAACTTGTAATTGGAAGCACTGTGTTGAATTCCTAACTGAGCCACTTCTAAAACACTTCCAGTTCTCCTTCAGTATTTCTGCTATATCCTCTCAGTCATCTTCTAGATTTCTCTCAGCAGCTCTAGATACCACCATGGCCTACAAATTCTCTAGGATTTTCTCTCCCTCTCATGATTTTTTACTTAATTTTTGCTTCTGGAAAGAAGCAAAGGAGTTGAAGATGTATCATGGGAGCCATTTCCAATTCGCATCATTTGCTTAAGTCAGCCTTCCTGCCTGTTGCGAAGCAGGGGCAGCAGCTGCACCCCTCTCTTTCTTACAGCCTGATCAGGAGAAGTGAAGAACATGACAGATCTGGTTGAGCATGAAGAGGGGAGCTGTAAAGAGGTGAGGTGAGGGCTGTACAATGAGGTTTCTGAAAATGTAGGGGACAAGATGATACAGGAGAAATCAGAGGGTCTGCAAGGAAATAAAAGTGGCCACAAAAGGCTTCTGAAAATCAGAGCTGGATGAAATGAAGGGGCACATCCCTTTCCTGCAGGAAGGGAAGCCTCACAGTACAATGAGCCCCATTAACCTTGCCATAATTCATTTTAAAATCATAAAAATGGAGGACAATTAAGTTAATCTTCTACCTATTTTCTCTTCTGACATTGATCCTCACTTATTTACCTCTCCCTGTACCTTCATGAGTATTTTCCCTTCCTGTATCCTCCTCAGCCCTCTGTCTGCATATTAAACTGGGCAGCTCACTTCACATTCCCTAAACTCAGAGGATTTCCTCAGCCCTTCCAAGTCCTGTGTGATGCAAGCATGCTGGACAAACATTTAGCCCTTGAATGTACTTATGTGGCCTCTTGTTTTCCCCTTGTGTGGCTCTGAAGGGTTATGAAAATAAGAGACCAAACAAATTCATGCCAGCAGTAATTCCAGCCCCACCCTGCAGAATGGTCAGACACCACATGGCCCAAGGAGCAGTCAAATTTCATTATTACATTTAAATAAATGTTGACGGTTGAAAAGTCTGCTCTGTTTCCCCCCAGTTTTTCTCTCTTCTCGTGTTGCTTCACTGCAGGGGGCTATCAGCACCTTGGCTAACTTAGCTGCAGCACGGCATGAGGAGACTTCACTCTGTAGGAACACAAAGTTCCTTTAAAAAATTGAAAATACCCACATAACAAAGCAACATTAGTAAACAGTATTTCAGGCAGCACCACAATGCTTAATGATTTCAGAGGTTAAGAAAAGGCAGGGATGAAGTGGAAAGAATCAACTGTTTTTCCAAATATTTTAAGATCAATGTTTGCCAAGAGCTGCAGGAGGGGGATAAAAACAATAATATTAACAACAAAAAATAAGGGATTTACAACAATATCTCACTTAATTTTGTAGATGATTTGGATATTTTAGTGTTTTTTCTCTGCTTTTTTTCTGGAACTGGCTGCAGGTACCAGTAGTATCATCTAGACAGTCCAGGCAGAAATTAATAGTTGCTCTTTGTTGAATTGTTCACAAGCTGTATGGACACCATAGTTCTGTGTTTCTTTATATCCTTGCAGTTTTTCTCATCCTTAATTCTATGATAGACTTCTACACTCTGCTTCTGACTGTATATGAAGAGTATTTTGGGGTATTATCAGAATTAAACAGGAACTTCCATGAACCATTAGAAGAATGGAATTTTTGTTACCTACTTCAGAAAGGAAAAGGGAGATACTGCCTATAAATGAAATATATTTTTCTAATTACATGTATTCAGGAAAAATGCAAGACTATGCTAAATACTATTGTTTTCTGAGAACTGAAAATGTGAGTTGTTATCCATTTCACTTTGGATTCACTGTCCACTGTGATTTCTATGCTGTCAATACAGATTAAACAGGGTATGTGAGGTTATTTTTAAGGCACATTGCATGGTCAAATAGTTTAGAAAAGTTTATTCCACATTGTTTGGAAATAAAGCTGAAAATTTTGCAAATAATATCTCCGTGATGTGTTATATATGTATGTATGTATGTATGTATTTTTATATATATATATATATATGTATTTATATATTTATTTGTTTGTTTGCTTATTTATTTATTTATATTTTTAACGGCAGAAATTGCATTGGTTTATTTTTTTATTGTGTTACTAAAGAAACTTACAGTATAGCTCAGACTTCATTGTAACTCATTACTATTACTTCATCTAGAAGTTGTTTGTATTAGAAAGAACAAAAATAGTAACAATCACCTTGCAATAGCTAGTTGCCATCTGTAAAAAGTCTATGACTCATTTGTGTTTTCAAATTCAGTATTTTTTAGAAGTGAAAATGGAGCTTGTGTTCTTATTGGCTTGGCTTAAGTACAATTCTATGATGACAAGTTTTGAGTCTATTAATAAAACATGAACATTCTTTAACTGCTAAAGGCAGTGTGTAAGTTTGGCACTTTTGGATATACACTCAAGACAGATTACTTTTATCTTCCCTTCGCATCTGTTTTTTCCTTCTCACTTCTCTTTGAGAAGTTTCCTTTGCTACTTCTCTTTGAGCTTGAATTGCCAGTGGCAGACTCTGGCAACTTTGCCTTCAAGATGCTTGAGTAGGTTGTAAAATGTAATAAGAGAGCAATAGTGTTATGCCAAGGTTTCACGTACAGCACAGTCCTGTTTGATTCTCATACCCTCCTTGCAGGTGACAAAATAGAAAGGGTCAAGAAACCAAGTGGCATGAGTGTAACACATTTCTCCATACCTTCCTCACTTTACTGTTTGTGATTAGTGGAAATGTACAGCTAATTAACCATACCACAGAAGATGGGACAGTGCAGATGGCTCTGCAGGAACATATCCAGGCTCCTTGAGTTATTATGTTGGGGCAAAATGTGGGAGTAGTGCAGCAGAATATAATGTAGACTTGGATTGGGATTATTTCAGTGGAGAGACAGACCTGTTTTCTCCACACCAAACGTGCCAAACCAGCAGTGTGGAACCTTCTGGAGGTGCATTCAAGGTGCTCTTCTTTGCTAGTATGAGACCAGCAGATTTTATGCAGTTGTGTTCATGTCATATCAGATGTGCTTCTACTGTGATGCAGAGCACCCTGGATTCCTAGAAACCTTATTAGCTTATTAGCTCTGTTGCAATGTGGTGCACTCAGAAAGTCATCTCAGGTCAGGTGCTGTGTCTGAATGAGTAAGTTGTCCTCCAGTTTGGAGCGTCAAGAGTGTACAGTGCAGAGATAGTCCTAGGTCTGGCTGGTCTTAAGAGAATTGGTTCCATGACTGCTCCCAGTACTTGTACCATCCATGTTTTTCTGCAACTGGGAAAATGTTTGTTTCTCTCCATCAGATAATGGAGAATTCACAGCAATTATTTTTAGCTGGTGTAGTGCTGCTAAGAGCTATTTCAAAGTGGAGTAATACAGAATAGGCTCATGCCAGCGTATGGTTCCTTTGTCAGACTAAGAGATCAGAAACCCTAGTAAAAATCGTTTCAGACTGACTCAGGGCAAGGGCTTGAATCAACATTATGTACTTGTCACATCAGTGTCCCATTATGGGGCAGGCAAGTTCGAAGGAAGGACCTCTGTCTATTCACATGTAACCTACTCTGCTCAAAACACATTGACAGCTACTGGGACAGAAGGACTTTCCAACCTGGTGGTGAAGATGACCATCTTCCATAACAAAGCAGTGTCAGGCCAAGAGGTTGAGAGCAGATCCATTCCAATAATTCCTAGCCCACAGAGCAGGGCAATCTTCTTTGCTTCAGAGTGTTCAAACCACAGCTCCTGTGATCTGAGGGAGGCATCAGATGTCCATCCTCATGTCACTGACTGCTCTGAACATTTCACTAATGATTAAAAGCACTGTAGAGCACTATCTCAAAACTATATGAAATGCCTGCATGATTTCTTTCCTGGAGGCGAAAGAAAGACAGAAACAAACATGCAGAAAGTCACCAAATGTGGTTTTGTCTGAATAATACATACATTTTTACTGCCTTTGTTCAACAGAAGGCAAAATCCTGTATTCACAATAAAGCAGATGTTTAAATGGCATGGTAGTCGTCATATTTTTTCTCATATGAATACCCCTACCACTGTATTTTTAAGCTTACATATAATGACTTCTGCAATCATTGCTTACAGGCCTTTCTTTATGTTATATGCCACAAGGAATAGAATTTACTTTCTTCCATTTTGTGAACAAGGGCTGAACACCCTCCTTTTCGAAGTCTAGTCACTGGACTGTAGCAAGGTGCTCTGGAGCAGTTCTGTTTTGAAAGAATGTTACAAAAAATGTGAAACATTCTACACTGGCATAACATGAGAAGACCCTACAGAAATTGAAATGCCAGACTAGCAAGTTGGAATTTGACTGCATTGCTGACTGGGAAGGGAGAACAAGGGAAGAACAGCACACATTCCTACTCCAGAACGAAAAACCTTGTTGTGACTCTGACAGGGGAGAATTTTTTCCAGGAACAGTTCTTCCTAGTGAAACTAAGACACTCAGGTCATATTTTCAAGGTCATTGACATTTTTGTTTATCTGATCCTTAAAGAGAAATTAACAAGTTAAAAATCGTGGGCTATATCCTTCATGGGACAAACTGCTGCAGATCCATTGTAGCCGCTGGAGGCACTTAATGATTCCATGGGCTTCATGTTGGTTTTTATGAGTTTTTTCTCGTGTTAGGGGTAAGATATAGGAGTTTGGCATTACATCCAGTTTTCATAATCTTTCCACAGTTGACTTCTGAAAGTCAAGTTGTTCCACAGTCTGGCTTTCTTACATGCAATCCTATAGCTGCTTGTTTGCAAACAGAAGAGTGAAATACACACAAGAAAATATGCTTGAATTCACTGTAATGAAAAAGTTGCAGTAGTGTCTGAAGCAACGCTGAGTCATAATCTCCTGCCACTTGCTATCTCCTACCTCCTTCCATTCCCAATCAGCTCTTGTTAAATGAGATTTTCCCTCCATTTATGTACCCCCCTGAGATACAGCAACTGTCTAAAGCCTAAAGATAAAACATTCCACTTATTAAATGTTGAGTCCATGTAAGGTGTAACCTCAGTACAGAACAAACTGCACAGAAATACTATCTTTGTTATTACGGAGAGCAACTGCTTGCTAGAGGCAAGCATTTGAAAATAAATTCTTACTCCAGTCAGTGCCATTTTTACCTCAATGTGATGAGTTCTCTCCATAATTTGAAAATAATGGGATTTAACTCTAGCAAAGCATCAGTATTGAGCTCTCCTTATTTACCTTCTGAGTGGAAAAGCACTTATTGCTGGTCAGTAAGGGGAGGTACAGATGTAGTCCCAGATTCACTGGATGTAAATTTGATCAAATGACTGGGATTCCATATTCCCTATCACTTCAGCATTTTGTAGGCCTACAGTGAGACAACAGACCAAATTCAAAAGAGTCCTAGGATATAAGAAGTTATTTGATCTTCCAACAAAAGCATAGATCCTCACACACTCAGGTAGCTGGGCTTTTTAAAAGAATACTCTCTCTGATGAGTATTTTCTTCTCATATCTTTTGTCTCTCATCACACCTGAACTGTAAACTTGACAGGACAAGTTTTCTGTCTGCTATGACCAGGACACACAGAGACCTATTCTTCAACTGAAAGTTGCCAATGGTAGGGATATGCTGCTATTAGTAAAATCTTAAATGGCTGTCAGTTAGGAGCAACCTTCTGTGCAATGATCTGTCTGACTAAATCCATGAAATCTGGAGTCACTTTGATGCATCACAGGTGCTCTGGAAGTGTAGTCCTCTCATGCATCATGGGGAAACCTGACATACACAGAGAGTTTTATTTACAGAGAGTTTTATTTACAAACTTATTCAATATTATGAACAGATCAAAATCCATAGTGTAAAGACTGATTATATTTAGCATCTTTGAGTCATTTATCCTACAGAGTGTAACATGATAGCTCCTGGCAATACTCCACAGGAAAACGTTTGTGTAGGTTATCACTCCCACATCTTCTCATCAAGAACAGGGTCCAGTTTCTCTCAAACACATAAAGCCAGTCAGTCAGACCCACTGCGATTTTTTTTCCTGACCTCACTATTGCTTAATAAAACATTTTCCTGTTTTGGAAAACACTTGGCTATTCAAAATGCAAGCAGATACCATACTAGTCAAGTAGCCTCACTGTGAAATACAGCTCAAGGGAAAAATATACTGCAGGTTTAATAACAAGCATATTTAGAAACAGCAACTAATCACATGGGAAACCACATATTTCAGCACCTTATGCAAGATTTTTTTTTGTTATAGAAAAATTACTAAATCAAAGTGTTGATTATTAAGAGAGAGACTTCTTTTATGACTAAAGATTTTCCTTAATAAAATTATACATAATACCTACACAAAATACAAACTTTATCAGACAGCTCTGTCTACAAAGCCTCTGAATATCCCTAGAAAATCCAATAAATTCTTCTCCAAATTTATTGGAAGGTCATGTCCATTAAGCAGTCAATTTTTGGTGTTCCTCTGAGACACTGCTTACGGCAAATTTTGCTGTATTTCCTTCCTTCCTGGTATTGACTTATAATAAAATAAAACCATTTTTCCCTGCTTAATGCATTTTCCAAAATTACATCAGTAACCATCCATTTCTAACAAAGGCCTTTTCCAGCTGGGTAAACAAAAAGATTTTACATGTATTTCATTGACCTTTTTTTTACACTCTTATTGTGAAATACTAAGGCAATACGTCTTGCCAAAACCCATCAATGCTCAGATGAATAATTATTTATATGTTTGAACTGAGATCTAGGTGCTGTTACTGCCACAACAGAAGTCAAGAGAAACATCCCAACATATTGAACTTGCAATTTCACATGAAAATAGGGCATTAGTGTGCAACGCAGTTTAATGGATTTACATAGCACCCCTAAGGCAACATGTCACTGAAACAATAAATACTGACTGAATAAAAAGATAAAGGCCTCATGCTGATACACCTATCATAAAGAGAAAGATGAGCACTATAGTGGATCTCAGTTTGTTCTCTTTTTCAGCAGGCTAAATGGAGATCATTACGAAAGCTGATGATCACATTTCTTAAGTGCATAACTATTCCCAAACAATTGGCAGCACAGGCAGCCAACCCAGTGTTGCCTAAGAGAAAGCTGTTTTACTCCCCGTCCATTGAGGGCATGCACTTTGAATACGCTTAGTATGAAGCTTTAAGCATGGACTATGTTTCTTTGCTTGTTTGTGTTTTTGTTTGTTTGTTTTGTGTGTATGTTGGTTTTTTTGTTTGTTTGTTTGTTTTTTAAATTAAAAACATGAAATCCAAGGAATCAAATACCAAATGAGCCATTCTTCTTTCTTTGGTCTTTCAGGTAAATTTTGTTTAAAGCTGTGTTGTATTTTGATGGATTTCAGTTGATGTTAAGGAAAGGAAATTCTGTTCCTAAGGAGAAGATGAATGGCGGGGTAGGCTTGGGAAGAGTGCCGCTGTTCATGGTGGAGTTTTTTTTCGTTTGTTTGGTTTTCTTTTAGGGACACAAAGACAGCTGAAAATAAGTCGACAATACAGAGGAAAGACCTCATTTGACTTTTTGCTTAGCCCTGAAATCCTTTTCAAACCAAATCCAGCTTTCACTTACATTGTCGTGATCTCAGTGGAGTAAATTTTCTTTTTTTTTTTTTTTTTGGTGATATGCTGCTGTAAAGTAGGGGAAAAAAAAAAAAAGAGAGAGAAAGGAACCCTTGAACCCTTCCTTTACTGATTTTTAAACACACAGATGGGTTCTTATTGCTGCCAGCATTATCCTGACCGCAGTGTCCCACCATAGAAACTCCATGGACTCCAGTTTTTTGAAAGCTGAAGTGTAAATCGGTAATTACTTGTTACATGAGCTACCAATTAAGCTTGTGTGTTTCTCTCTGTTAAAGCTTCACTCTTCCCCAATGACATGTGTTATTAGACCATCAGAAAGACACGTGACTGGGCAGTTGATTCACAAGTGTGTGGCACAGGAGTTCTGGGCCTTGCTCCTGGATGGTCTTGCTGTATGATCTTTACAGTCAATGGTCGTTCCTCGTCTAATGACAACTGAGACATCTGCATGCCACCATAACACAGTAGTACATTGTGGTGGTTAGCCTTGGCTAACAGTCAAACTCCCACCCAGCTGCTCAGAACTCTTGCTCCAGCAGGACTGGGAGATAAAACAGGTTCAGGAAGTCCATGGGTAGACATAAAGACTGGGGATTGCTTACCAGTTGCTGTCATGGGCAAAACAGACTTGATTTGGGGAAAATTAATTTATTTTATCGCCAATTAAGATAGATTCAGATAGTGAGAAACAAAGACAATCAATAAAACCACCTTTCCACCCTCCTTTCCCAGGCCTACATTCACTCCTTCACTTCTGACTCCTCTGTCACACCCTGAGTGTTGCAGGGCAGGCTGCAGTCAGTACACAGTGGTTGCCTCTCTGTTGTTCCTTCCTCCTTACACCATTCCCCTGCTCCGGTGTGGATCCTCTTCATGGGCTCTAGTTCTTCTGGATAAACCTGCTCCAGCACGGGTTCTTCGTGGGTTGTGGTGAATATCTTCTCTGCCATGGAGCAATTTCAACTTTTTCTCTGGCTCTCGTGTTTCCCTGTGCTGTTTATACACCTTTTTGTTCCTTCTGCCTACCTGGCTTTTTCTGCGTTTTCTTAAACACACTTTCCCAGAGGCATGACCAGAGTGGCTGAGGGTCTCAGCTGTGTCCTGTTGTGGGTCTGATTGGAATGTCTGTGGCCAGCACAAAGCAACCTCTTGTCTCTTCGCACAGAGGCCACCCCTGCAGCATTCCATTTACAAAAACCTTGCCATGGATGCCCTGTACAAACGTGCACTAGCTGTACATAGAGGTGCTTGCAATAACACACGTTTTGCTATTTTACTATGTTCTGGAACATTATGTAATGCAAAGTGACAACAATTTGTGACTGGAATGTGTTATAAAACTTACAGTTTACTAATGTTAAAGATTTGTAAAGATACTCTTCCTGTTCTCTTTTCCAGCAAATTTCTCTACATCCCTCTGTCACCTTCCAGAAAGCATTATGAAAACCCATAGATTATACCAGGTGTGAAGATTAAACAGAAAGGAAATATAAGCAAAATAAAACAAATACTGTATCTACAACAATTCAGCCATCTAAACAAAGAGAAAAGCCATATACAGAGTGTGTGCTTCTGCATATGAAGAAAAGAGGGATGAAGAAAGAAAAAGGGGAAGTGAGAGCATGAGGAGAAGGAGGAAGCGTAACTTGGAAACTTGCACACTCCTGGCATTATGAGGCAATGCAAACAGCCACAGATGCAGTTATTCACGGCATTGGTGCAGACTGAACTAGGCTCACACAGCTGTCTCCTGCCCATAACTTACCCGGTCAATCTGTACCATAAAATATCCCTCAATTTCGCTGCTGGGGTGCCAAAGCTGGAAAGAACATAGAGGTAGCAGGAAGAGGATTAAGGGAGTTGTAGTGCATTTCAAATGTGGAAGGCAATAAAGAGTGTCAGTTCTTGGCTGAAAAAAAAAGCAATCTATTGTGGACAGTGGTGATTAAAGCATATCGGATTCAATCTGTGTTACATCTATTTGAGTTTACACCTATAACAAGTATTATAAATAAAGGGATTCTGAAGGCAACTACAGAAACTATAGGTTTTGAAACAAATTCTGAGCTATTGGGACTAGTAATCCTTCCTGTAACAGCCCCTTAATTCTTAACGGCCTGAGCTTTACACAAACTATGAGCAATAAAATGCAGTGCATCATGTGGGCAAGGAAGAAGAAAATTCTGCTATTGAGAAACTTCTGAAAGTTAAAATTATGTATGTAATGCATACACATTGTGGCTGCACTGGACCCTGAAGAGTGGTAAACAAGGAAATGCTTTCACATTTAATCACTCTTTTGAAGAACAATTATGTTTTCACAAGGAGCAGTTTTCCACTCCTCATCTATTTGATTCTCGGAGATATTTATTTTTCCTAGTTGCTTTTTTTTTGCCTTTTCAGAACTTTGTTATTTCTCAAAACAGAACTAGAGTACAAATTACTGATAGGAGGAAATGAGAAGATTATGTTTTTGAAAGAGAAAAAGAGGATATTATTAGGCAATAGGTTTCAAGAGTGTTCTACCCCAGAGAAACTCGTCTGACAGTTTCCTGCTGACCAGTGATTTGTAATGGGTTGGTCAATGTATATGTGAAATAAAACCTCTCCTGGTTTTAGTATTTAATGGCACATAAAGACAGAGTCAGTAGATCAAACAAAAACTATTTTAATTCATTTTTAGAGAGTGTGTGGGGGTCAGGACAGTGGCAAATTGACTAAGCCTTGAGAGGATGCCCCTATGAATTCTTTTGCTGGAGGAAAAGACAATCTATATGGATGTCAACCTTTTACTTTCCATAGCAGTACAGATGTGATTTGGCTGTTTTGCCAGAAAGTTTACAATAAAAATAAGTACTTCATTAAAATATTGTTATGATTCCTTAGCTCAGGGATTTTTGCACCTTTAACTCTTACTGAAACCATGACAGAAACACTTTCCGCATACATAAAAATCATTAAATTGCCTAGTAGTACTTTTACTTAGAAACTGGATTACTGTCCATTTTATGGAATTATTTATTCACTTACGTCAGACATAATGTGACACCTACTTTTAATGAAAAATGACCATTTCAGCTTTTCCACTTTTCCTGTCTCTATACTTCATGTCCCTGTATGCAAGGAAAGAACCAAAAATTATCCATACATATATGGCACTACACTCTTTCCAGGAACGAGGCTAAAGCATGATAACTATGCCAGTACAAGACTATGTGCTCCAATGTTTCTTGCTTCAATAACTTGTGGAAGATCTTCCCCATCTTATCCTTGTAGATCAAGCTAAAACAGGTGTGTTTTGCTTCACAAATAGTATCTCGTATTTACTTTGACTAAAAACTGCAATAATATTTGGGGATAATATCCTTTTCCTGTAAAATTGATCAGCCAACTAAAGCAACTAGTGCTTTTGTTCATATGTTGGAAGAGGTTCATACTGACTAAAAGTCTGGAACGTCAGGACCACCAGCTGCAGCACCATTTATTGCCAAATTGTGTGAAGGGAATAATCAGTAGCTAGTAAAAAACAATACAAGAATAATGTTCACTTAGTTGGGACAAAGTGGGTTTGATAAAATGGCTTTACAGTGATGCTCACTTGGAGTGAATTATTCGAAAGAGTAGCCAGAGAAAAAACAGTTGAAGAAAAAAAAGGAGAATATGCAATGCCTTATGTCCCAAAGCAAATGAACAGTTCAGAGAAAATGTATTTGGGAAAACCACACTTGAGCCAGAAGCATAGAATCATCTCAAGGAGGAATCACAGACCATCATATTGCCACGACCTCCAAAAAAATCTAAGTACCATCTACAGGTATAACTAAAGCTTCATATAGACTTCGATCTGGTTTTGACTATACAAAAATTCTTGAATTTATTTTTGGCTGGAGACAGTTCAGGATGTAATTGTTTGACAACTAAAAACACCCTTCTGCTAAGTTATTAACTTGGCTTTATTTATATAGTTGAAGTATATGTGAATTATAAATACTATTGGCACATCAGCCTTGCAAAACTTGGTTTGTTCACTTATACATGATAAATACATTGTTTCAACAAGAAAATAAATTATAACTATTTTTTGCATGGTTCAATATGTTGCAAGTATAAAGGGGAATTTACGTGGGTGTAGCTGTTATTCATATAGTAACAGCTTTTATGCCAAGGCTAACATACTTTCTTTCTTGAACTTCTCAACATATGTAATGGCTGAAAGTTATTTGAACCGTAATTCCACCCTCATCTCATGTAACATACTGTACCTCAAGCAACACAGCACTTCCTAGCACTGTGCTGGACAACAAGGTTAGTTAGCAGTGATCCAAAAGCTGTCATCCATTGAGCTATTATCACTATGTAGTGCAGTATTTTATAGCAGTTTACTTTCAAAGAGTTGGAGCTGACCATATATGACCTAACTTCATCTAGACTGCATTTAAGATATTGCTTTTTACTTGTTGTCTTGCACTACATTAGATAATGCCCAGTTCTCCATTTAGAATTGCTTTATAATTTATGGTTTGCTAAATGCATTGTATATGTTTTTAAAAGAAAAATATTTGCCACTTTTCAATCTCCACTGTATTTTCTGTTCTCAGTTAAATAAATCTTATCACTTAAGGAAGGAGTTTGGAGCACAAAATGCCACAAAACATATAATATTTTAAATATATAATTAAAAATCTCCCTCTGGATATTAATATGGTGCTACCATTTGAAAAATACAATTAGCTGCTCTTCCCCCCACATACCCCTGATAAGGAAATCAGAGAAGAGAAGCAAGTGGCTACCTTATATAAGAATAAATGGCAAGATGATGATGATGATAAAAGACAATTTAGCTTGTAAAATTTACACAAAGTAAAAGCTAAATGGAAAATAGATATGAAACCGCACAAAGTCTTTGGGTGTTGAATTCAAGTTGGTTTCACCAACTGTCTTGATAGAAATTAAAAATACACCCTCAGCCTCAGTAGAAAAACTACTGTGTAAACATGAAGATTTGGTGAACGAAAGCCCAAGTGATGTTTACCTTTCTAACACTTCATTGTAATGTGTTATTTCTCCTTGAAAAACATGCAGTTTTTCATGGATTTGGAATACTTGACCTATTCTGAACAAGCCATGTATACATATAAAGAATAATCTAAGTATATCCTCTTCTGGAATATCTCCTTATTTTCAACTAAAATGATAGGGTTCTCCTGCACTGAACTTAAAAACACTTAGATGCCTTATGTATTCACTCCCTCTATCCAATACATGATGTAACCTCTTTCATAATCTGGTTGAAGATGTACCTAGTACAACATAGCATACAACATCCAGTGACTAATGTATTTGGTAACGTTGGTATACTAACAGTCCCGTTATTTCTTTAGCCATAAGGACAACCAAAAGTCCAAACTCATCTTCGTGTTACTATGTTATATAAAAGCCAGATTCCAGGATGCAGACATTTCCACTAAGACCTACAAGAAAGTCTGCTAAATCTGGCAGATTATTTTGGGAGCCCTATGAAGTTATTTTAGAGAAAATCTTCAGTATAAACATCCAGTTTAAGCCTCAACCCATCGCAAGTTAGAGACTTTTCATATGCCTGGGAGGTCCTGCAACCACCAACATTCCTCCTGGACAATTTGAGATCTGAATGGAATTATATTCAAATGGAGAAGATTAATAAATAACATAGCTAAGGGATAAGTGAAGTTTCAAGAGCATTCCAGTATACTGGCTTTCAGGACAACTCTGTATTGGCATGTTTGTGAGAGTCTATGGATTTATGAGATCCAAAACTTTGCTTGAATAATTGCAGATCATCATGTAATTGTTCTAAAAAAAAAGAGAAACTGCTGACTTAGTAAATTAGAAATTACACATAGGAGGAATTAGATTTTGTGTTATAAAACACAGGGCCTTGAATTCAAAGCAGGAAAATACAGGATTGTTCAGTACTATGCCTCATTCTCATCCTCAGTCTCACTGTTGATGTGAGCATTATGAAGGTGCCTTTGCAAGACACCTGGCTAGGTGGCTGTCCCACCCACTTCCTTGGCTATGAGGGTCTTCGCCCAGGTGTGGGCCTTTAAATTATCTTCTACTACTCCAGCACTCTCATTTCACAGGAACAGAGGGCAGCAAATCGGAGAATACATTTCTGCATTAAATGTAGTAATTCTGTTTACATTTTATGCATACAAACACATCTGCATGTATGTGTGAATATATAATAAATATATATATACTCATATATCCTCACAATATCCCCATAATAGTTTGCGGTGCACGCGAAAACAAACACCTGATACATACAAGAGGATATATATACCAGTAAGAATCTTCAGACTATATGAGAATCCAGAATGATTTCCTTATCACAGAATCACAAAATCACAGAATGTTAGGAATTGGAAGGGACCTAGAAAAGTCATCTAGTCCAATCTCCCTGCTGGAGCAGGAACACCTAGATGAGGTTACACAGGAATGTGTCCAGGTGGGTTTTGAATGTCTCCAGAGAAGGAGACTCCACAACCCCCCTGGGCAGCCTGTTCCTGTGCTCTGTCACCCTCACTGTGAAGAAGTTTCTTCTCATATTTAAGCGGAACCTCTTATGTTCCAGTTTGTACCCATTGCCCCTTGTCTTATCATTGGCTGTCACCAAGAAAAGACTGGCTACATCCTCGTGCCACTCATCCTTTACATATTTATAAACATTAATGAGGTCACCCTTCAGTCTCCTCTTCTCCAAACTAAAGAGACCCAGCTCCCTCAGCCTTTCCTCATAAGGGAGATGCTCCACTCCCTTAATCACCTTCATTGCTCTGTGCAGTTCCCTGTCCTTCTTGAACTGAGAGGTCCAGAACTGGGCATAATATTGCAGATGTGGTCTCACCAGGGCAGAGTAGAGCAGGAGGTGAACCTCCCTCGACCTACTAACCACCCCCCTTCTAATACACCCCAGGATGCCATTGGCCTTCTTGGCCACAAGGGCTCAGTGCTGGCTCATGGTCATCCTGCTGTCCACCAGGACCCCAGGTCCCTTTTCCCTACACGGCACTCTAATAGATCATTCCCCAGCTTATACTGGAACCTGGGATTGTTCTTACCCAGATGCAAGACTCTACACTTGCTCTTGTTACATTTAATTGAATTTTTCCCCGCCCAACTCTCCAGCCTGTCCAGGTCTCACTGGATGGCAGCACAGCCTTCTGGCGTGTCAGCCACTCCTCCCAGCTTGGTGTCATCAGCAAACCTGCTGACAGTGCACTCTATTCCCTCATCCAAGTCACTGATGAATATACTGAATAATACTGGACCCAGTACTGACACTTGAGGCACTCCACTAGATAGAGGCCTCCAACTAGGCTCTGCCCCACTGACCATAACTCTCTGGCTTCTTTCCTTCAGCCAGTTCACAGTCCACCTCACTACTTGATCATCCAGACCACACTTCTTCAGTTTAGCAACAAGGATGCTGTGGGAGACCGTGTCAAATGCTTATGAACAATGGAAATCAGATCCCAGGCTGCTACATAACATTGTTTACATAGACTCCGAGCTACTTTTCTTTTCAATGTGTTTTCCATCTCATTACTTCAAAACTGCACTTAAAATTTCTCATTCTTCTGGCCAATAAACACAGTCCCTGGGCTTTCTAATTAAAAAAACTGTACCACATATGCCACCTGTGTAATGTATGTTGCCCCTGCTAGTACCCAGCACAGGATGGCTGGGGGATAATGTACCAAGAGTCTGTACCTGGAGCGATCCGTCCTGGAAAGACAGTCTTAACCTGCAGAAGTCAGCACGTTGCAGCCCTTGTGAGCACAGTTACTTTCAGATCACTGGTTTTAATAGGTGTTTATGGTTTTGTCTTTCATTATTTTCTCAATTCCTGCATTGTACTCCTTACGTTATCTAGCATTATTGAGTTCACAAGCTAATGATATCCTGCTGAAAAAATGATTTTTTTAAATATTTTTTTTAAATAGAAACTTGCAAATAGTCATATTTTTGAATACTAAAAAAATTTCTCCCTATTCGACTTCTCTGCATCAGTCATGATTTTTAACCTCTGTCATTCCTCTGCCCTTATCAGTTTTCCCCTTTATGAAGTGAAAGGTCTTATACTAAGGAACAACCTCTTCGAATCAGAACATGGGAAACTCTGACTTAATATTAAGAAAAATGATTTATTGTGAGGATGGTGAAACACTTGAATGAGCTGAGAAAGCATGTGGGACCTTCATCCCTGGAGATATTCAGAACTTGTCTGGGCATTGCCCTGAACAAACTGCTAAAACTGGGCCTCATATTCTTCGTGAAGAAACATAACACTTCTGCCCTCTAAGACATCCCTACCTGTAATGGCTTCCTGGGTTTGGAAGTATATAATGCAGAATGTTATCAAAATCAATAATTTTTATATTCAAGCATTGCCATAAGTAAATGTCACAGACAAATACCGCAACAGCACAGAGAGCAAAGAGAGTTCACCAGGTCTGACTCAAGTGCTGTCTCTTAGCTTGTTTCACATGCACTGTGAGAGAGGTAGTTCGTACTACCTGAAGAAACACGTTCATGAGTGATATATGGGGCTGGAAAGAGAAAAAGGTCTGTCAGAGGAATGCATAATGTTCTCAAGAGACCAGTTTCAGATATTTTAAACCCCCCAAATTACCAGATTAAACCAGGAGAGGGCAATGAACACACAGAATATTGTTGTTAGCTGGAAAGGCCAGTGTTCCTGAATGGCTTGGTATTTTCCTCTTTTTAATCGAGGGTTATATATTTATTTGCCCCATCATCGGCTCTGAAGAAGCTCTGTTTCTGAGGTTAAATATCGTTGTATTGCACACGATAGGTCTAAGGGTCTCTCAAAACAAAAGAAAGGTTTCCACATCAATCTTGTTAAAATAAAAGCAATTCAGAATTGCTGCCGAGAGTTTCCTCTTGGGCTAAATGGAAGAATGTGTTTAACTGGACAAATTCCCAGAATTAATGCCACAGAAATTTGCATTAAAAAAACCCAGCAATCAGCATTTAGAAGTGGAAAAACTATTGCAAAGCTCTGTTCTAAGAAACTGCTTTCACAACAGTCTTCACATCAATGCAGTCTCTGAGTTGTTTCTTTCCCAACGCATATTATTTTCAAGAAGCCTATTTAGTGTGTTTTTGTCTCTTTCAGAATGTTTAACTTTCGGTGAACTCTGAAAAATCTATCTATTCTATCTGTTCATTAACAAAATGAGGACAGCATTTGTTTGCTTTTCCCAGAAAGAAAACTTGCTGCTGTATGTGTTGCTGTTAGGTCCACTGCAGACATAAACAACAATAAATTGTTCTGCTGGACTGAGGCATATAATTTTCTTAGTTTCCTAGTTTTCTTTAACAGGAAACTCCCTCTAAAAAGACAGGGTAACTTCTAACTTCAAAGATGCTGTAATACAGGAAAAAAAAAAAAAAAAAAAAAAAAAAGGTTGCTTTGGTTGAAACAAAAATAACCTTTTCAAAAAAATAAGTTGAATAAGGTACATCATTATTCCCAGGTGTAAACAAGTACAGGGGTTTAAACTGGAGTTTTTTATAGCTGAAGTGGAAATATGTTCCATCAAAAAACAAATTCTCCAGAAGTCTGAGTCCTGATTTTTTATTTTTCAACCTTAGTAATCTAGGTGGCATGTGTTGGATTCCTTTTTTGTCCTAAAGGTATTGGTTTAACATTTTATAAGATAATATTTGAAGTCTTGAGGAATTCAGAATACTTTCAGTATCCACGGGAGCAAACAAACACATATTGCCTGCATACCTAATGGTCTAGTGGTTCACTGTAGTGAGAAAGTGTCCACCACATTTTATGGCTTAACCTCACTGCTTAGTTTTTTATGGGTTCAAATGAGTTGAGTTTGTTTTTCTCAAGGATATCACTTATCTCACACTTAACATACATAGTTTGTTCACTGCTTAGAACTTCTTTCTGAAATAATGTATTTTAAATATCTGTATAGTTTATGAAAACATGATTTCATGTGTTATGAATAACAACATAACCAGTTTCTGTCCCAGAAAATGACAAAATTAAATCCTATATTCTTAGACAAAATAAACTTCATTATTTATTGACAGCATTATTTTTCTAATCAGAGTGCTGCCACAGAAAGCAAAGTAAAAAGGAAGGCAATTTTTTCTCAATGGTATTTTAAAACCTAAAGAAATATGAGGTGCCCTCCAGATGGTATATAGCCACCACTGATTCAAAAGAACACAAATGAATATTCCAGTAGACTCATTTTGTTTGCAGGCTTCTTGGAAGAAGTACATCTCAGCAAGGATTTGATCACATGGAGCGTGGAAAGGCACCAGACACTCTGGAGTCCACAGGACTCACTGGGACTGTGCAGGTGAGACAGAACTGACTGGGTCACATTAATCACAATGGAAATTTGTCCTTTGTTTCTGCCCTCTGCTATCTTTTAACCCCAGAGAAAGAAACCTGGCTAGCTTCTTCAGGTACAGGATATAGTTTACCTGATGTATTTTAAGCCCAGGCAAAAGCTGCAAATCATGATGTAGGACTGAGTCACTAAGTATTCTGTCACTAAGTATTCAACTGAAATTAGCTCACTGAGTGTATACCTTTCTGAAGAATGCATTTTCTGTGTTGATACATGACATTGAACATTGAGATAATTTTGATTGCTCTGAACTTACAAATGTGCAGTGAGTGTGTGGAGCTCTGTGGTCCCCTGGTACCAGGTTTTTTATGAGCAGTCCCTCCACGCAGTATGCCTTTTCACTAGAATGCGTATCTTAAATGTAGGTTCATAAACTACGACTGATTGTGTGTTCTAAACATAAATTTTGAGTGGTGAAGGAAACTGATGGTTTTTTTTTGAACTATGCATTCTGATCCTAGTGTTTAGAAAGCAAAAACCATGTATCAAAAGAGTAGACTTAGCAATTTCTCTTAATTAATGTGTTTGGTGACTCATTGAGGAAAAAAAAATCAGACTATCTTCAGGTGCTTGGATATCAAAACTTCCTAAAGGTAAGCAGGTCTCTTCCCACCAGCTAACACTCACTGGTGGTTTTCTCAGTCCAGTAGCACTACGCTGTTTGGCATGAAGAATGCAAAGTCAGATAAATAATTTTTCAGCACACCAGATGCTGCATCCAGAACCGCTCCTTTACAGCAACATGCTCCTTTCTCACAGGTACAAAACCACTGAAGGATGGTCATTCCAAAGATCAGATCATAGCAAAGTCCATTTCAAAAGGTGCCTAAAAGATGCTGCAGCTCTTCAGCACAACCCTGGCCCTCCCTCACAAAGCAAGCAATCAGAAGGCTAAAGTGAGGGGCCTCAAAAAGGTGAGTGAACAAGAACAGTGAACATTTGCTTTATTTTCTTACTTCTCCAGTCACCACTTTTCATGCTTAAAACATGTTCATGCTTGTGTTAGCAGATGCTTTTTTACCACAGGTGCAGTCCTGAATGACAACTTCAGTGGAGGTGTTCAATTCAAATTATAAATAAGGTACCATTTTGTTTTGTTTTGAAGTGAAGGGAAAAAAGCTATTGCATCAGCTGACTTTGGGATGTGGTGTCGTCTCTGTCATTTGACCTCTTTAATCCAAGACTGTCTTTCTAAAAAAGATATCTTAGCTCAGTGACTAATTATGAGCTTTATGCAGAAATTACTGGGTAAAATTCCGTTGCCTATGTTATGCAGAACATCAGACTGCGTAGGTCATTCCTGGCTTTAAAATTTGGTAAATCCAAATTCTAACACATGTAATCTTACTTAAAGGTTTCCCCAGAGGTTTCTATAAAAGAATATTTGATTTTTTTACTGTAGCCAGAGCTATAGTAAAAAATGTGAAAAATACAGTAATTGGATTAATTTTTATTCTTTACAAAATACATCACGGTACATACACAAACATGTTAAATATTCTACTTTCAGCTGCAAAGTCCCACTGTGGTGTAACACAGCTGATCTTCATGGGAGTTGTTCACTAGAATTGAGTATTGTCCATGAATCTTTAAGGGGGAATCCAGACACACTGTATTCCTGGGGTGGGGGGTAAAAACCTGCTTCTGGAACCAGAGATTCAGTCATCTTCATCCTCATCAAACAGTGTCTTTGCTTCTTAAACTTGTCAGTGCTTATTCAGGTTCTGTCTTCCCGTAGGGTGTCTTCTGCTGATATGATTCCTAGTGAAGCCTTATAGGAAGTCCTATAGGCTCTGCTCTTTATTCTTCAAGAGGTCCATGACAATGAGCAAACCAATGCCACCAATTCAAGACTTTCTTATTGCTTACTGATTTCTCATGGCTTCATGGGGAAACTTTCTGGCTTCCTTTATAAAGCTCGACTTCAGTGGAGCAGTCACAATAACCTTTCTCTAGGAAATGCAGAAAACCTAGGAGCAGGCACTACCTGCCATGGTCCTTTCAGATTGTTGTGCTAGAAAGTGTAATCTGACATACTGTGACTGGTGAGATACCACATTTTGCAGAAAAGCTACCCCCCTAATGACTTCCACATAACAAAAAAATGGACAGTGATCAGAAATATAAAATCTCCTAAAGTTTATGACTATATGCATTTGTTTATGATGGTCTGTGTAGTTGTATAGATCCGAGAGTTTGATTTTGTTCTAGCTATGCAGAGAAATGGTACTTGTACCTAGATACAATATTATACAGATAGATATATACAGAAAGTTTTGCTAAGCAAGAACACATACAGAAAGAAAACCATGGTAAAACTAGACTGAAAGAACAACTTCTGTGAGCTTAATTGTAGATTTACTATGGAAGATGAGTAAGGGGTTTAATTGTTCCTGTTTTTCCCCATCTCATGTCCTCATGTCCTGTTCTCACTCCACTGCACAGAAAACTCATACAAGCCCAGCTTTTCCCTAATGCCTCCAAAGCTACAGAGAAGTTAGTGCTGCACCAGAGTCAAGACAGTTTGTCATCTGTTCTCTCCCTCATCCCACTGCCTATGCTCTTGTAGTCCCAATTAACACCATGACCCCATCGCCTTACCTGATTAGGTTGCACAGCCCAGACAGTATCACAGGGGACAACACAAGTCAGCTGGAAAGATGAGAAAAGGGCTATACTTTCCCAGATAAAGGCAGTAGCCACTTCTGTCACTGAGTATTCAACCAAAACTAGCTTAACTGAGTGTATACCTTTCTGAAGAATGCATTTTCATGGAAATTTCTGTGTTGATACATGACATCAAACATTGAGATAATTGTGATTGCTCTTAAATTACAAATGTGCAGTGAAGTTTAAACCAATTACTGTGTTAGGTTTCTACTCAGATAAAATAAACTGCATGAAACTAACCTGGGACACCGTGACAGTTTCCAAGCTTACTGTCCAAGACTGGTCTTCAAAACGTAGCTGCTTGAGTCTGTTCTCTGTGAGAAGAGAATTGTATTTACCATCAACTTTTATTTCAGCTCGTTAAAGCCAAACAAGCACTTTCTAAGTATATCTCTTCTACTCTTAGTTGGTAAAGTAAATACTACAGTCATTGCCCTGATATACCTTCAACATTTTTATAAACATTCCTTTCAATTTAACTGTATGACTTAATGTTTTACTTCAAGTAGTTTCTCCAACCATCTGAGCAACGAGAAGACCTGAAGTGAAATTTGATAATTACCTGTGGATGAAAATAGGAATTAGATTAGGAATTTACTTCAAAAAGGATCTACTGTGCTGTTATAGAGCAGAATAGTAAAAGAGTTCATAGTATTGGTATATAAGACAAAATATTACGATGAAAGGGAAAACCACCATGGATGTTTTATTTGAGTCAGAAATGCTGAGTGTCAACTTTGTTCAATAGTACATGCAGCTGCATGAGGTCTTTCACATGTTCTAAATGTCACATCTGTTCAATGCAGCATTCTGTATTTAGTGCTGCTCTTCATATCGCAGTGTGACCAAAGGTAATAGTGAGACTCAGTGCCCTACTATGAGCATCACTGAGCCCATACATGAGGCCATGGACCCTGCCCTGGAGAATTTATAATCTGTAACACTTGGAAAAAACAAAAAACAAAAAACAAGAGAACAGTAAGAAGGAAAGATAATGGGATAAAGATCATGTACTTGGATAGGATGAGAATATGAACAACAAAGAGTTTCTCAATAGGTTTCATGTTCTCTTCATCTTATAAGGAAGGTAAATAAATAAAGCCAGTTCTTCCCAAGCCTCCTTCAATAAGACACTACTTTTTTCAGTCCTCCTAGAGTAGTTATGCTTAGTTATGCCTAGAGAAAGAAAAGCTCTGCAGCCAAGAAATGCTCACAAGTCCAGACCATCAGCTTAGGCAAACTGGTGCATCTCCACTGTTCTATGTAAGCTGATTTGTTTCAGGACTGGAAATATATTTATTTTCATAGAATCATAGATTCATAGAATGGCTTGGGTTGGAAGGGACCTTCCAAGATCGCCTAGTTCCAAGCCCTCCTCCATGGGCAGGGCCCCCTTTCAATAGATCAGGTTGCTCAAAGCCCAGTCCAGCCTGGCCTTGAACCCTTGCAAGAAAGGGGCATTCACAACTTCTCTGTGCAACCTGTTCCACTGCCTCACCAACCACATTGTAAGAAGTTTGTTCTTTATAACTAACCTAAATCTACCTGTTTTCAGTTTAAAACTGTTGCCACTTGTCCTGTCAATACAGGCCCTGCTAAAAAGCCTGTCTCCATCTTTCTTGTAAGCCCCCTTTATATACTGAAAAACTGCAGTAATGTCTTCTCAGAGCCTGCTCATCACCAGGCAGAAAAACCCAAACTCTGTAAGCCTTTCCTTGTGGGAGTGGTGTTCCATCCCTCTGATGACTTTTGTGTCCCTCCTCTGGCTCCTCTCTAGCAGGTCCATGTCTTTCCTGTGCTGAGGGCTCCAGAGCTGGACACAGGACTCCAGGTGGAGTCTCACCAGAGCAGAGTAGAGGGGCAGAATCATCTCCTTGACCTGCTGACCACACTCCTTTCAATACAGCCCAAGACACAGCTGGCTTTCTGGGCTGCAAGCACATGCCCAGTTTTTCAACTATCACTGTCCCCAAGTCCTTCTCTGTAGGGTAGCTTTCAATCCATTCATCCTCCAGTCTGTACAGACAGTGGGGATTGCCCCAAATCTTGCACTTCATGAGATTCACATGGGCCCACTCCTCAAGCTTGCCAAGGTCCTTCTGGATGGCATCTCGAACTTCAAGCAAATTAACTGCACCATTCAGCATGGTATAATCTACAAACTTCATGAGGGTGTACTCAATCCCTCTGTCTATGTCATTAATAAAGATGTTGAGCAGTACTGGTCCTTGTATGGGCCCCTGAGTCACACCACTTGTTACTGATTTCCATGTTGACTGCAACTCTTTGGATTACACCCTTGGTGAAGCCAAGGTTGTCTCTAATTACCTGTCTGCCACTCATACGCCTCGACATAGCTTCCAGAGGACGCACAACACCTCTCTACTCAATCCACACAGAAATACTTTTCCAGGATTTATAGAAGAAGCTCTCTACACCTAGCAGTGTGATAAGCAAAATAGAAACAATCTGTCTCAATACCAAACATTTGTTCGCCAACACCAAGCTAGGAATCAAGACTGAGGTGCAAATGTGAGGGTATTTGTTTTAGAAACATTCTGTCTCCTAATCAGATGTTCACATTTCGACAACATCAGATGCAGCAAAACACTGCTGGAGACAGCTAAAGGGGGATTAAGGGCTGTTAGATGCCTAAATGATACTGGTTTTCTATAAGAACTTGATTAATATAAGGTAGCTTTTAAGTCTGAGGCTGTATCTCTAACAGAAGACCTTCTGTTGGGTAGGTTTCTGTGTTCTGCTAGAAGTAGATTTCACTGCGGAGAAGTTGGCCCATCCATCTGTTTCTAATCTTTACTAATTTCTTTTTGAACACAAACTGCAAACTGTATTTCTAATGTCCTTATACTCAGCTCTGAAACATTCTCTCTGCTGCAAAGATGTGGGGTTTTTTGTTGTTTATTGTGTACATATTCTTCAATGAAACAAAGTATCAGAAAATTAAAATCCTTGCCATAGAGACAGAAGAGTTCTTCTGCCAATTCTTTATTACCTTCATCATTGTTCCCCCTTTATACATCCACATTTGTATTATGAATGGCATTACTGGTTGCCATTTTAAATGAGCCTTTGTATGCACCTTATCATATAACACAGAATTCTTTTCCAATTTAAATTATGAAAATGTACCTTGGTATTTGAAAGTAGGCTGTTTTCTGGCATTTTTGCATCAGACATTGAAGTGCCACAAAGAAAATTACTTGTCTCTGTGACAGCCATCCAAATTCAGGGATGGTTATGAAGATGAGGATGTTACACACTAGATGCAAAAGAACAATCAGATCCAGGTATATTAGAGAGTTAGGAACTATATCTATTTGTAAACCAAGCAACCTAGATATGACGAATGAGACACAAAGAGTCTGGAACTCCTTTACACTATTTTTACAAAGTTAGCTTTGTTTTAGAGATATTTCTGCCACACTGTCTAACTATCTTTGATGAGATGCATAGTAAAATCATGTTCCAAAATTTCTACCAATGTGTTCTGCTCTTACATTATGTTGGAGAGTGTTCCACTTTGTGAAAGATTTACAAGGACTTCTCTGTTGAAGGTGAAAACAAAATGATGGATATGAAATGCTATCCATTCTTCTCCCTTCATACATAATGTTCTTAACCTCAGAACAGTCTGGTGAATGCCTCAATTCAAAACTTATTGTTTTCTCAAGTCTTCCTCGGCTTGGACTTACTAGCTGGTTTGTGTTGTTGGTTTTGGTTGGGTTTTTGTTTGGTTGGTTGGTGTTTTCTTTTTTTTGTTTTTTTGGTGCAAAATACACAGAAGGAAAGACTCATTTTGGAGCCCTGCCACAAAAAAGACAGGCTTGTGTATAGAACTGTTCAGTCAAATATTTGCTTTTTCTGAATTTACTTTGGTTTTAGGTTTACCATTATAACCTCTTCCCAGTATTTAAAAATTTCAATAAAATTAAGTAGTTAGTCTGAGTTGGTCGACAGCTCTTGAACACGTGCTTTTCTTATGGATACAATGCCAGACTGAAGTCTCTAAACTAAAAAAGTACTGTTTACACATGCACTTTACAAATCTACTTTTAATTTTATTAACCTTGCTAAATGAAAGTATTTGGTACCTATCAGAGACATTAATGTGCAGGTAGGGCACTCTTAATTTTGAGTGTCTTGGATTTCAATTTCTTTGCACATGCCATCAGCCAGCTTACTGAAACCAAAACAAACATACCTGGTTATATTGTATTGTTGATGGTAAGTTTTCCGTGCCATTGCAATGAATACTTCCAAGACAACAATTAGGGAAGTCTTCGTTATACACCCTGATGTATAAGAAGAGAAATTGCTTTAGTGGATTTTCAAATCCTTGATTGAATTTGCAGAAGCTGCCTATTTACTTATTTGTCTTGCTTTTTTAGAAATCTCACTTGTTACAGAAACCTTTGGGAGAGCAATAGAAAATAAACAGAAAAGTGAGAAAACAATATTTAGAGATAAAACGGACTATAAATTCAAGAAGGAAGAGGCTTTTGAGTTCATTTTCAGTATGCTCTTTTAAAATCTATGTTAAAGTAATAAATCATGTAGCTGCACAGCGTGAAACCACTCATATTCAGCTTCACTAACACATGAACACTCTAAACTCAAAAAAATACTGCTGTTAAAACCCCATTGCAAAACCCTGATTTGACAAAAAATCCACCGACATCAGAAGGTTTTTGTCTTCAGGTCCCATGCTAGAAAGTAACAACAGCTGTCTTGGGTCCTGTAGCTGCTTTACTTGACAATGCTGTCAGATCCTGCAGAGATGGACAAGGGTGCTTAATTTCCTGTACTGGACATAAATATGTGCAATTCAGTTACTCTACCTGCAGTGTACAAAACCAAGTAACTAGAAAATAGTTGAGTAATGCAGATAGATAAACTCAAAATATTAGGTGTGGTATCTTGGCTGATCATTCTGAAATTAGGATATTACTTGCCAATAAAATTCTGTTTGCTTTCTTCAACAAGTTGACAAGTTCATTTTAGCAACAAAAATCTATGTGTTCCTTTATAAATTCAGAGCAGAAAAAACTCTGAAAGTTGACTTATGGTCATAGGAAGATGCCTGATTAGAGCCTTCAAAATCAGCTAAATTTAACTAGAAGATTAACTTTTGTGAAAATAATTTTTTACAGTCTGTTCCAAAGACTGCTGATGTCAGAAAAAGTCTATAGCCCTAATCTCTATTTAACCTTTTTTTTTTTTTTAAATCTCATTACAGACCTGAATCTGAAAATACTCAGTGTTATCTAGTGAAGTTTACACACTATAAAAATATCTAATAACCTAATTCCAACTATTAAGGAGAATTCATTATATTTAGGGACCTTTTAATCCAATGCACTGACAAATGAGTTTCTAAATAAAGATACCTGGGCCTGCTGTAAAATGTGCTCCAGAAAAAAGCACAGTGTTCTACTGTGCAACAAAATTACCCAATTTTGAATATTTGAATGCAAAAAAAAAAGTTATTAAAAATATTAATAGGAAGATATGTAAAACAAGATAAAATTGAATAATCTACTTGCAACTTGGTGTTTATACAAACAGAAAAATCATAGTAAGTTTTTTGTCTACTCAAGCATAACTTGGATGAATAAATGAAGTTTTTCTCAGATACAGAAAGCTGAAACCAAACACTTTTTTCAAGCTTTTTTTCAGAATGACTCCTCAATAACCAACCCTTGGATCCCAAACAAACACTGGTTTCAAAGATGTACTTAACACATGTTAAGTTTGCCTAGTTTCGTGTTAGGTTTTCATGAAATTAATTATATTTCTTGCTTCATATATGTGGTTCTAGTTAAGCATCCCAATTTAACACTAAATAAGAACACAAATTAGCCATCTTGTAACTGATGATTTAAAAAAAAATAACATTAAAAGTAACAAATAATGTAATAGGTGTAAACTGTCATTTTAAATAACTTTCCTCTTTCTACACTATAGGACTTTTTTCTTCCACACACTAAACAGTAAGCTTAGAGAATCTTAAAATGTCTTTTCTGAGATGTGCTAAGACATATCAAATTCAAATAACTTTGGTTCTGTTTGTGGGGTCTTTTGAAGAACAGGTTACTTTTTTTTTCCCATTTTTTGAGATTTACAACTGCTGTTTAATAGTGGTGTACACATAAGGAAGACTCCAGATGCTACACATTCCATTTAAGATATTTTTCCATTTGTAACCTTCAGACGAGGACTGCAACAATCTACCAATTAAATTTAAATATAAAATACCTCCGGATCTCAGATTTTGAGAAATTACTGCAGTTCCTTACTGATATCTGTTTCAATTAGCATCATTTTCTGGTAAAGAAAAATTCAGTTTCTCAGTTGACATAGACTGTATTTATTTCTGTAGGTGACAGAAATCAGAATCCCCAGTGCAACGAGTACCCAGGCATGCCAGTCGTTCCAGCCAAGATGGAAAGAGGTAAGCAGATGCTTAAGAAACTGAATTAATTCTGATCCACCGTCAGACTTGGGCTTTACAAAGAGGCTGCATTAACCTCATGAGAAAGCTTAATATCAGATTAGTCAACAATTTTTAGGGAATTTTCAAAGCAATCTCAGTACCTGGCCTGCTTACAAAACTTTTCAGGCACTGGAGAGATTTTCACCTCCATACCTCTGGTCACAGATACTGGTGGGCTTTTTGATGGTCTAGACCAGGAATGTCAAACTCATTTTCACTTGGGACACATTTTCACTTTAGGACTAGTTACATTTATACAGTCCTAAAATTACATGCGGCCCTGTGAAGGCAACTCCCAGGCTGATGTGGCTCCAGTGAAAATGGGTTTGACAGCCCTGGTCTAGACAGACACAAGGTATAAAACCTAGTATAATTAGGCAACCTGTGAGGAGAGAGAGACAGTAGATGAATGGACATAGGTGCCTAATGATAAGTGAAGGATGTGACTCTCTAGGGATGCTGATAGTGCTTTTAAAAAATAAAATCTGTGGTATGGAAAAAATGGCAAACAATGTGAATGGCTGATAAATGCACAAGACTAGCCTCTACTACGCTTTCTCCAATTGCATGAAAAATAGTTACTTAATCAGGAAAAAAGAAAAAAAAAAAAGCTAGAACCCTACTGTGTGGAAACTTTGTCTAATATCACACATTGGTCAACAACCTGCTGTTTGTAATGCTAGTAAGATTTAGAGGAAGATTAGAAAGACAGAAACCTCATTCCTTCAGTGTTGTATTTTCCCTATCTTCAACCTTTCCATTTTACTCAGTCTTAGTCACTGATTGTTCCAGGCAAACCCTTAAATGGAGAATAATATTTTCAAAGCCACAATGAGAAAGATCAGAGGGGATAAGCAGTCTGCAAATATGATGAATAAGAGAACCTAAACCAAACCACCTCTGTATTAAGCAGTCTGATGGCTGATCTATAGCACTAACTTGAGTGTGAGGCACAACCCACTTGTGAAAAGATACCAGTTACCGGTTCTGGTTGAGACCCCAGTCCAGCAGATGCTCCCCACCAGCCTGGTGCGGGCTGGCAGTGATGACAAAGACTCGCTTTCCTATTGGGGATATTACTCCCAAGTAAGAAGACTTTGATCTACTTGATGCACACCTGCCCTGTGCTCCTCTGTGTTCTCCAGACCGGGATTTTTTATAATTAACTGCGAATTTCCCAGTGATTTTAACCCTCCAGGTTGTTTGGGTGACTGCAGGGTTAACAGTGCTTAAATAAGCTTACTAGGCTGCTCACTTGTCTGCAGCACTGACCTGAGAAGGAGAGCAGAGCCACCCAGCCTGGCTCCCCGGGCAGCCAGTACCAGGCGTTGCCCACAGCCTCTGACCCACGTGTCCACAAGGATAAAATGGACTCCCAGAATGCTACCACCAATTTCAGGGGCTAGAAGGAGTTATTTTAAAGCTAAACACTGATAATAATAGGATAGCAGTGTAAATCATCAATCACAATGCATCACAGCCACAACACAGGACTGCGTTTTGCAGAATTTGGATTATTGTGAAACATTTGAAGTAATATGCAATTAAAATGAACTACAATATAAAAAAAAACTATTGGAGAACTGTATCAAGAATATCAAAACGCAGAGGCAAACACCTGCCCAACCAGTGGTGTATGGACTGCTAACCTGAACGGGGTAAGTGAGCCGTGGTGGGAAGGTGCCTTGCATCTGCCTTAGTAGGATAAAACCTTCCAGCCTGGGCTGGTTGGCTTTGACGGGAATATCTTAAGAAATATCCTCACCATCAAACATTCGGTGAAGGAGAACTTTTGTGTATTCTTCTCCATTCCTTTGCAAGGATTCATAAGCAAACAGCCCTTGAAAAAATACACCCAAAAGTAGTTCTGGCTGAAATCCACAGACCTTAATTCGTTTGCCTTGCTGGGTGATTTGACTTATCAAAACACAGCATTGATGAACTCTTGTAAAAGCAGGAAGGGCGGGAGAGGCTTTCGGGCCACAGCCTGCCCTCCTTCTCCCAGCACGGTTTTGGGGACACGCTGCTTGAGACAGGTTTATTTGTTCTGGTGATGAGGCTCAGTCTCTCCCACGTGAAATTTCACTTTTCAATGAAAACTTACTCTGGGAGGACAACCGCCAGTGTATTTATCGTATGACTCATACTCAGAAAATCCAAAAGTCAATAGTCAAGAGTTTATTTGATGGAGGTTTTCTCCTGATTAAGAGGTCATTAAAGGGATCCGACTGTTTCTCAGCGCAAAGACGAAGGTCCCCAGCAGCTGCTCCAGCCCGGGAGATGTGCCGGCCAGCACATTTTCCAGAAACACGTTTCCTCTCTCGCTAGCGGCCCCTTCCCCCTCCCCGCCACCCCGTTTCTAGTCTCTCCAGCGCTGATGAGCTAATAGCATTCTTCCTTTGCATACTTTGGCGCTGCCCCACGGCATACTCTGGCAGCCTACGTGTGTCTGAGCGCGCCCGCTCGCCGCAGGCTCGGCTCGGCTCGGCGCGCCTCGAGGCCCGAGGGGAGGCAAGGATGGAAGGAGGCAGGCAGGGAGGGAGGGAAAAAGGAAGGGAGGATGGGCAGCCGCTGCCGCCGCGCCGGCCCTCGCCGCCCCGTTCCCCCCGGCCGCCCCCGCGCGGGGAGGGCGGCGGCGGGCGGGGGGCAGCCGTGGGGGAACTGTCAGGCCCGCACGTTTCCAGCCGCATTACGTGAACAAATGGCGGGGGCGCAGCCAGCGGGGCTTGTGTAACTTTGCGAGCGTGCCAGCAAGTTTAAAGTCCCTGGTCTCTCCTCCTCCTTCCCTCGCACCAGACACAAGCGCGGGCCGGAGGACGATGAGAGGCTGATTGTTTGCTCCGGCTCCCATTCGCATCCCCTCGCCTATAAATACCGGGAAGAAGAAAAGCCGCTCCCGCCGCCTCCCCCGGGCCAGGTTTCCTTCCCGACGGCTCGACCTGCCCGATGGCACTGGCTGGGTGCCGCCGCGCCTGAGACCCCGCTGCCTGCCGAACCCTTCTAGAGGCGCAGTCCGCACCCCCCGGCCTCCCCACACCCCCCGCCCCATCCCGGGCAGGAAGGCGCCTCTCGCTCTCCGCTCGCTCCCTGGTTTCGCTCGTTCCTCTCTCCAGCCGGCACCCAGGAAAGAGGAGAAGATGCATTTCGCGCCGCCGGGGCTCCTGCTAGCCCATCTCCACGCATGCATCTACTGGAGCTGCCTGTGGCCCGCCGGTGGCCAGCAGCCGCCACCCCGCGACCCCCCACCGCCCCCCGCCGCCTGGAGGCAGCGGATCCAGTGGGAGAACAACGGGCAGGTATACAGCCTGCTCAGCCTCGGGTCCCAGTACCAGCCTCCCCGGCGCAGGCAGGCGGCGGAGGCGGCGGGCAGCCCCATCCTGCTGCTGCGGAACAACGGCACGCTGCCGCGGGGAGCCGCCGCCCGAGCTGCTGCCGCCACCGCTGCGCAGTCACAGCCCGCCGCCGCGCAGCCCCAGCCCGCCACCCGCAGCCGGGGGGGCACCGGCGCACGGCACTGGTTCCAGGCCGGCTACCAGGCTCCCTCGGAGGGTCGCGCCGCCGGGCAACGGAGCCAGGGGGCTGCCACCCCCGCGGCCGCCGGCGCGGCCAGAAGCGCCTCCTCGGGTCCCTCGCGACCCAGCGCTTCCACCAGCCCCGCCGGCGGCACCGGGACCGACGGCAACCGAAGCAGCACCGGGGCTGGCGGACTGCCGCCTCTCAGCAACTTCAGACCCGGGCGGGAAGATGTCATGGTAGGAGACGACCCCTACAACCCCTACAAGTATACGGACGATAACCCCTACTACAACTACTACGACACCTACGAGAGGCCCCGCCAGGGCAGCAGGTACAGACCTGGCTATGGCACCGGCTACTTCCAGTATGGTAAGAGCCCTCCCGTCCCTTGTCTTTCCTCCTCTTCCCTCCCGTCGGCCCCGCCGCGCCGGCCGCTCGCTCCCATGCACGACGGTGCCAGCGCGGCGCGTCCCGACAGGGTGCGGTGCGGGGGTCGGCGGCCCTGCCAGCCCTTCAGTCGGGGCAGAACCGGACCAGGCAGGCGTTTGCACGGCTCCGGGCCTGCGGGAAGCCTGGTGGGCGGCTAGGGGCGAGGGGGCGAGCTGCGCGGGCCACAGCAGGAAGGCCACCACGGGGTCCGGGCGTCGTGCTCGCGGTGCGGTCTTTGAGAAAAAGCGAAGGTCCTGAGCAAAAGTGAGAGGGAGCTTAATGGGCTCAGGGGTCCGTAGCAAAACGACGGCTCCTAACAATTGGGATGGAAGCCAAGTATTTGCAGACGTGTCCTGGGTTGATCTTGCTGTTATGTGGTTGGTTTGATGAACTGCAGGTCTCCCTGACTTAGTCCCGGATCCCTATTACATCCAGGCGTCCACGTATGTCCAGAGGATGTCCATGTATAACTTGAGATGTGCTGCTGAGGAGAACTGCCTGGCAAGGTAGGCATCACTCCAGCTTTTGCCTGTTCACTCTGGCTTCTTGGGCTTCTGCACCCACCGCAGAGTACCTGAGGACACAGTGATGTGTGGAGAAAAGTGAGCTGAAGGGCCCAAGGAAACAGCTCAGTTTGTAACCTTCTAAGCCTGCGGCAGATTGTAGGGTGTGTACACAGGAAAACAATACTGCCATATTAGAGAGGCAAACTACAGATGCCTTGAAGAACCTACATTTTGAGAAAACTCATATTACACATTTCTATTATCAGGCTCACTTGAACAAATCTGAATTTTGCAAAATGGAAGCACCTGAAAAAAACCACTTGATCCTGGTGATTTTCATCTCCTTCCTCTAATCCAACCAAATAGTATTTTTAAAAAAAGCCCTATTCTTAATCAGCACAAGTTACTATTAAAATTACAACATGCTAATTGTTTCTGGGGCTATGCCTTGTAATGTCTCTTAAGACTAAAATCTCCCTGAAAAGTGTTTCAAAGTCTTTTACCAGGTTGAAATAACAGCTTTGCTATGAAGTTAGGTCCTCTCCAGTTGGCAAAGAGGGGTGTTTCCTGTTTTGTTTGGAAAGAAATCAACATGTCTGTTTTTCACCATTTTAACTTGTTTGATACCTTATCATGTAAACCAGATTTATTTATTTACCAGCATCATTAATTGATGACAGACTGTTTCCAGGGTCATGCTTTTTCTTCACTTCACTGGAAAAAGAATACATGGCATAAGAAGCAGTATTTTTTATGCTAACTTTACAGTGAAGACTAATTGAAATGTTCTTACTGGCTATAAATTGACTATAATATTCCTGTATTTACAAAACTGTAGATAATAGCTATGTGAGAAAGGAAAATATAGCTTGAGGCTTTTTTTTTTTAACAACAGAAACAAACTTCTGTTGTGTGATCTTACATACACAGAAGTTATTTTGGTTAACAGCAATTAATGAAATTGTATTTTGGGTAGCAGAGTAATTTTACAGCTAAGCAGTGATCTGCTTCAGAAATGGAAGCAGAAAGTAGGTGATCACACTCCTATTTGTATTACTAGATGCAGATCTGGGTCTTACTCAGGTCTTGGTCAGACCTCAGGCACTCCTGAGCGTATCAGCTGGAATTCTTGCGCATCTCCAATGCCTGATCTTTAAGGGGGCTGAAAAGATCTGTGCTAGAATTAGTTCTGAGATAACATAAAGTGCTTTTTAAAGTGTTTCTTGCGTATACTTATGGCTCTTTTTTTTTGTATTACTACAGCTCTGCTTATCGAGCGGATGTTAGAGACTACGACAATCGAGTGCTCCTAAGATTTCCCCAAAGAGTGAAAAATCAAGGCACGTCAGATTTTCTGCCCAGTAGACCCCGTTACTCATGGGAGTGGCACAGCTGTCACCAGTGAGTGAAGTACTCAGTATGGTATTCTCTTATTATCTTTTTCACTAGCAAATTGTAACTTACAAGGTGACATTTTCTAAAACTGCAGTGAAGTGGAGGGGAAGCCATGGGGAAACTTTAGCCTTTTACTGCCTGATTAATTTCTTGGTAATTGGTGATTACTTTTTATATAGCCACATGAAACCAAAATGAATATGAAGCTTATTTGTAAGTATAAAACTCTTAAAAGTATAAATTCATTACAAGTCTCAAATCAGTTTTGACTGTAGCACCTTCTGCATTTACCTATATTTTTATACAGGTTATAGTCCAGTTACATTTAAGTGGAACCAGTAAATAAAAGTCCCAGTCCTGTTAAAGTAACTGTGGAAAGTGTAAAATGTACATGTACTAGCATATTCCTTATAATACATCATTGTAAACATTGAACCATACTTATTTACTTGAATTTCATGGGTTAGTTCTTGGCAAGGAATGTCCTGGTCAATATAGAAAAGAGAAGATTCTGAGTTGACTGATAATATCAACGTCCTTATCGTATCATGATACTTTTCACATATCAGTATTGCTCTAGAAACAGCAAAATTGCTGGAAACACGGCAAGGCAAATGTAGAACATTTTCAACATTTTGGGAGCTGTTAACACTGCAAACTTTTACCTTTTCAGAAAATGGATGCACAGTTTGCACTTTTGTTCAAAATTTCGCTATTCCATAGCAGGACCAGTTGTAAAATACTAGAAATCTTACCTTACTCCGCCTTACTTAAAACACAATTCTGCTGTTGTGCGTATGTAAGTGATAACTTAATATTATTCTATTACAAAAAAGATTTGTAGTGTGGGCTTGATCTGAAGGCCCCTGGAGTCAATGGAATATACTTGTCTAGCTTCAGAGGCTTCAAGCTTTGGAATGGAAAATCAGTATCATTAGAGCAAATTCTTTTAAAGAAAAAAAAAAAAAAGACTGATATTACTAGCGATTGAAATCTTCCATTTGTAGAAAAGCCATTTCTTACTCTGCCATCATAGGCCAGCTATCACTGTCCAGATGCAAAGTGTCTCTGAAGTTGATTCAGTTCTTGGACAGAAAATACTTTGTCTACAAGAAAAATGCGTTTCTTGTGATCACTTCCATGAGAGTGAAACAAACCCATTTGGAAGTGAACTATAACTGCCGATTAGTTTGGCTAGCCATCAGACTTCAGAGTTAATCATCATCATTGGTGCACCAGTTTTAACGTTCTTGACGTGCGCACTTGTGAGACTTGTGCTCCTCTTCATTTTAACAATGTTTGAGTTCTGTTAAATTACAAGCTCAGTTTTCCATGTTTTTTGATAAAATGAAATTACAAGAATAATAGATGTTCAAGTCCACAGTAAGAGCTAGAACTCCTATTATGTAAAAGCAAGAAAGCTGTGCCTAGATCAAAAGCATACACACTTTTGAAACAGAGACTGCATCAAGTATGGACTAAAAAATTCTTGACATCAGACGAGTTCTGCATTGCCAGTACACAGAAGCTGATTTCTTTATGCATGTTTTGTTTTCACTAATGTTATGAATGCATTATATTGATTGAGGACCATGGAAATGTGGAAGTAAATTGTTGCGTTTTTGCTAGCAAGTAGCAAACTTCCCTGGAATTTACAGTATGTAAGGTAAGCATTCCTAGCAAAACTCTGGCTAAAGGCAGTTATAAGATGTACAATTCAAATATCAACTACTTGTTCTTGTTACTGGATCAGAGCTGAAACATGAAATTTCAGAAAAATAGTGCTGCTATTGAGTCTTTCTTTTAACAAATTAAAATATATTTTTTATTTATTTATGGAAACCGGCATTTTTATAGTCATTAAAATTAGAAAAATGAAAATAAAACTGATTTGAATGGCCAGTAATAGAAAAGTATACTAAGACGCAAGTTCTGTGGAATTAATAAAATTTGGCCAACTCTACCTAAAGGGAGATCTGATAGGAATATGTTAAAATGTTATTGACAAGATGTGATCCATCTTTAATAATCTATGGTTTAACAGACATTATCACAGCATGGATGAATTCAGCCACTATGACTTGTTAGATGCAAGCTCACACAGAAAAGTTGCCGAAGGACACAAAGCAAGTTTCTGTCTTGAAGATACCTCCTGTGATTATGGATATTATAGACGATATGCATGTACAGCACATACACAGGTAAGTGTTGGTTCAGAGACCACTAAGTTTCTTTTCCCCCTGTAATTTATCTTTGGATCTTTTTCCTGCCAATCATCTGACGTCCTAAATTACCTGATGCCCTAACAAGCTCTGAAATTCTCCATCCTAGGGGCCAGGATAGCAGTTTGGAGACATAATTTACCCAAGTACTGCTATATGGGGGTTTCTCATTAATATGCAGGGACACTCATTAGCCTAGCATCTCTGGTAATTAAACTACATTAAAACACACCACAAGTTCTTGTGGTTATAGGACTGGTCAAGCAAGCTAGAGGGAACTCAAGACAAAGTCAGTAAAGAAATTGTTTTCTGTGTTCATCCCCCCACAAACTGCTTGGTCATGTCCTTGTCTGGTCCCAGCGTTCATAGGTATTTTCTACCTTGCAGAGCATGGGGATGTAAGGTGCTGAATTCCCTTAATGTCTATAGCTATTGGCTGGCAATCCAACACAGAAAACTTACACCATAGTTTAATGCATATGTAGAAAGCTGTTAAAAAGAATGGCAGCCATGAGAACATCATGATGGCAAACTTAAAAGCAATGCGTTAGGGCTTATTAAGGGAACAGACAAAAAATCCAGTGTACTGTAATGTTATTATACAAATCCATGATAGACTCTTACCTTGACTATTGTATGGAGTTCTGCTTACCACCTCTCAAAACTGCTAGAGAAAAGTTTAAAAAAAGCCAACCAACCATCCCCAGGAGAATAAGGATGATCAGCAGTGTAGCATGGCTGCCACACTGAGAGATTTCATAGACTATTCTGTTTTGAAAACCAGAAATAATCCCAAATCTTGAGTGGTCCTGGATGGAAAGAAGGAAATGTTGATATTCACTGTTCCTCACAGTATAAGAATTTAAGGATATCCAAAAGCAACAGCTTTAAAACAGAGAGGAGTGCTCTTTTGACATATGCATAAAGTATTTAATACTTTGCTATATGATATTGCAGAGACCAAAAATATCTATATGGACTCAAATTTAGACAAAGTAATGGAGGCTATTAAACACAAAAATCTGATGGTACCCCATGTCTTAAATACAGTTAAATGTCTGGTGAAAGGAATTTTCCTTGGTAAAGGACATTACACATACCATTTCTTATGTTCTTTTTTCCTCAAGCATCTGCTGCTGACCACTGTCGGAGGCATGGCACTGAGCTTGATTGATCTGTGGTTTAACTCAATGTGGCCATACTCATGCGTAAACTTGTATTGCTTATTCTGCAGTTTTAAATCTAGGAGGTAGTTATTTTATCACAGAGAAATGCCAGCTATGCTTCACTGGCTGACGTGTCCACATTTGCATTTTAAATATAATGAATGATCTACAATACATGAAGGCTTTGAAGAGGTTTTATAAATGTCTTTCTCCTTCTGTAGACTATGACATCTAACTTAGCAATATACATACTTTACAGCTGGAGTATGTATCACTAAAATCATGACTGTGTCAGCATTTCCAATGGAAGTCCATATTTCAGGGGTTTGTAATTGAACTGTAAAACTTTCCTCCAGCCTCAGACTTGGCACATACATGCAAGAGTCTGAGCGGATCACCAGCTGGGTCAAGAGGGAATTCCTGCAGGACTTGGGTTTTGTGCAGTATGCGTGTCACCAGCACAGATCAGCTTTGCCTAGAGCAAACTGTGTCAGCCATGGTTAAAGACACTGGATCTGAACCATCAATACATTCATATGTGGAGATTCTTACTAATTTTCCTAACAGCAAAGAAGCTTTCAGAAAAGATTCATCTAGAACAAAGGCTACATTTTCAGTTCTCTCCGATTCTTGTGTCACTATTTGCCTGAAGAGGTGCCATTTCAGAGCAAAACTTGATGTGAAAATGGCCCTAGACTCTACTATTCAAAGATGGTACTTTGGCAGAGTACACCTATAGCAAAAAGTTCCATCATTCCTAAGGGTAGAGACAGGTTCCAACATGGTGATCAAGTGTTTATTCAAGGATATCAGAAGCTATTTACTTGAGATTTATAGACATTCAGGTCCAATCTTTGGCCAGTTTTGATTTTATTCTCACCTTTGTAAAGAACTGCTAGTAATAGCATCAACAATATTTACATAAAGGGAGTACTGTAACAAGTAATAATAAAATACAGATAAAATACAGGTATCTCACAGATGAACAACTGTCAATAGTATAGGTGCTTCTTATGCAGTAGTAATACAGTGCTGTCTATAAAATTGATATATTTACATATTCTAGTTTAGTTATTCAAATAAAATGCCAAGAAAAAATGAGGCTAATTTCCTGAGGTAATTTTCGTAGTGAAATGAGAGGATTAAGTATACTTCAGCCTGGATGTCACTAATGTCTAGAATGTTACCATTCCCAGTGATTTTTTGACATCCCTCTTAACTCTGTTTTTAAGGGACTGAGCCCTGGCTGCTATGACACTTACAATGCTGATATAGATTGCCAGTGGATTGATATTACAGATGTAAAACCTGGAAATTACATTCTGAAGGTAAGGATTTTAGGAGTGGGGAGGTTTGAGGTTGGTTTGTTTCTTTGTTTTTTAAAGAAGCAAATCATATGCATGTGTCCTTGTGAATGTAAGTTATCAACTCAAATGTGGAAGTAGACAACAATGTATTTCTCCCCTTAAGGTGAGTGTAAACCCCAGCTATTTGGTGCCTGAATCCGATTACTCCAACAACATAGTACGCTGCGATATACGCTATACCGGCCACCATGCATATGCTTCTGGCTGTACAATTTCACCGTAAGTACATTCCTTTGTCTTTGCAACTGTTTTATACTCCTAGTACTAAAGCTGACACACAGATTTATAAAGCCTAGAGATTCATTTTGTATTGAAAAAATAAGTCCCACCATTAATTCCAGCTATACCAATTTCTTTAGTATGTTGTTTCTTTGGTTTCAGGATCTAGTGTGTTAATTCAAAATTCAGATGGAACTTTTCAAAGGTCTTTTTTTGGCAGGAATGATTGGAACAGTTGCTGTGCTGTTGATAACTGCATAGCTTTCCAGTCCTGGCCTCCACTAATTAAACTATTTCTGTGAGGCTAGCACTGTTTTTTATAAATTATTTAGGCCTGACAATCATAAGTGAGGATTTTGCTCTTGCAATCATGCCATCAGGATATATAGCGTTTTCAAAACTGTTGCTACTGCCTGGGCTGCTAGATAACTACCTCTGGCTCATGCCTTCTTTGTATTTGCACTGAAACCTTTCTATACTCATCCAGTACCCATTTACAGCATCCACACACAACTGCTGAGCAGTTACAGAGCTCTTAAACCATTCTGCAAAATTCTACACATGTATGTTACTTTGCTCCTGCTGCTGACACTGCAGCCATCCTCCTTGAAACAGTTCTTCCACTCTCCATTTACAGTTTAGTTCTTTAACAGTTTGAACAATGCCACAATTATGTTTTTTTCCAAAAACACAAATTCATTTAATTAATGTTCTAATGGTTGATCTGTTGTAGCTTAGTTATCTGTGAAACACAGACACACACACAAAGCAATCAGTCTTCTGTAACACAGAGGTAAGCAGTTCTTAGGATAATATTTTAATTGCCCATACAAAATATTTACTAAATGATTTCATTTGGATTGCATAAGCAGTGGGTATTAACATTGTGTAGAGGTTCATGTGAGATAAATTCCTGAGCAGTAAATGAAAGGTAAAATAAATGACCAGTATAGTCTGCTATAACAGCATCAGTGAAACAAACATACTAAGTGAATTTGACTATTGCTTAATTAGCCTTTAAAATATTAATTCCTTACTTTGTATTAGGAAACCAGTAATTAAATGAGGCTAAATTATAAACATTTTTTCATGCCACTGTGGAGATTTGCACTTAAAATCACACTTTGCTCATAAACGTGAGAAGTTAAATGGCTTCAACAAAATCCTCTATTTGTTCTCGCTGTGTGGTGGTCAGACTTGTGGGAAATGGACGAAAAGGAACAACAGGTGTATTGCAGGTCATGAGCCATTATTTTTGGCAGACCTGAAGCAGGAGCTTTTAAAGTGTTTCTGTGTAACAGGACTAATGGGAACATCGTTCTTGCTCACATTCACGTGGAAGGGCAATTTATGCTTCATGCCTTTAACGTTTAGTCTACCCATCTAACCTCTTTGAATGTTATCAAGAAAACATATAATGCAAGGTGAGGAAACAAAATCTCTGTTATTGTTTGCTGACCTGCACCTTCAAGCTGACAAAAGAATGTTAAGCAGATACCCTTTTTTTAATCTGCTTCATCATCTGTATAACATTGTTTCTTTTCTTTTGACAGGTACTGAGAAAGTTGCAAGAAAATGGATGACAGGTGCCAAATGTTTTGAACTGAAATATCATTGTATAAACTTCAATAGGATGTAAACACTATAGAAACAAAAACTACAGAGCATACACACATACACCCACACACCTTATGTGATATCGAAGCACTTCAGCTGC
Organism: Patagioenas fasciata; assembly: GCF_037038585.1. NCBI lineage: Eukaryota > Metazoa > Chordata > Aves > Columbiformes > Columbidae > Patagioenas > Patagioenas fasciata. The sequence goes on along the minus strand of NC_092560.1, from coordinate 52,613,870 downwards.
TTCTCAACCAAATCTATAACTGGATTTTAAGCATTTAAATTGGCATTAGTTTTATTACTCTTGAAATGTGTGGAACTGGTGATTCATGCACAGATCCTTTGAATTTTTAAAATCTAACTCATTCATTAAAACACAAGCATTTCTTAAGTCCTGAAAATTGGGAGTTTATGTGATAATAGACTTTAGTGGGAATATTACTGGTGAATGAGTTGAACATATTTTAAAAGGTACCAAAAATTTATGTTAAATTAATTAAATAAAATGCAATAGAAAGTACTAATTTCAGCTATCTCAGAAAATAGCAGAATGAAAACTGGCTTGAGAGTAATGCTACAATACCATTAATATAAAACTTGCTAGGACACATTGATATGAATGAGAAAAGTATGTTCAGTTTTCAAGGACTATTAACATATAGCAGAGAAATACACACATATATATATATATAACAGTTATAACCCCTGCAAGAAAAGTTATGTTTACATTTTTAATACATTAGAAGTTTTTCCATTTTCTTAAGTAAAAACAGATGGGGTTTTGAAAGAAACTTTTCATCTGTGGAGATGAATTAAAGAACTTATCCACCTTTCTATGTTCAAGAGATTTTTCAAGGTGGGGCTTTTAAAAGACTTCTGCAAACTTAATGTGGATAAAAATAAATACTTGTCCAGAAAGGGGCTCTTGAAGATGAAGAAGAGTCCTTAATGTAGTCATCCGTGAAAAACATCCAACTTGAACAGGTTAACCATCAAAATAATACAGGCAATTAACTCAGGTGGCACCACAAACAGAAGTAGGTCGGAATCTCTACCAAAGTATTTTTATAATGAAAAAGCCTACTACCTGCTTCCCCCTTAAGTACTGTATTTGACTTTTAAAATGTATATCTCAGTATTCAGACAATGAAGTTGAAAATATACTATATATAGAGGGAGAACAGAAGCCCTGCTAGGCTGTTCAGGAACTGAATACAACATTGTTAAGGGGAAAAAAATCCAGCCCAAATCAAAGTTTTTGCTGAACTGCTTAACTGGTGCTGTGTATACCACTCCTCCACCCATCCCCAAATTATTCTGCTTTTGCAGTGCACCCTGCTGTAAGCTACAGTAGCTGTGATTTTGTTTTTAAACTGTGAAATAACGTATCACAAGGGGATCTGGTGGTGTTTTGTTTTGTTTTGTTTTGTTTTTTTCCCCCAGAAGATTTCTTATTATGTAAAATGAAGGATCCACTTCTGAGACAAAGAGATGTAGAAATACTGATTGGTATTGATTTAGTCAATGGTTCAAAACACTTAATGAAACATGGAAAGCTCAATATCTTCTTAAAAAAAATCAAAAAGACATACAGTATAGTTAAAAATGAAAAATCTGAGGGGTATGGAGAGGTTTTTTTATCACCATTGAGAATACTTCAGGCAGTATTTGGAATGATTTTGTGCAATAGAACCCTATGGATTTACTTTGGTAGTTTTATGAATTATTGTTAAATCCTTTATGGATCAACTTGTTTGCTACCAATATTTAATAATTCATAATTATAAAGTATTTCCACCCTAATCGTAACTTTGTTACAAATTTACACAACTACAATGTATACTTAAAGGAATCTGAAAACCAGCAACCCAGTGATTATTATTCAACATTGGGAGAGGGTGCAGAATGAATACTATTTATACCCGCAGGTCCCTTTTTATTTGCTGAGAGATCCATGTTAACAATTAGTCATCAGTATGGGCAACAAACAGAAGCAAAATTTGGAAACTAAGAGTATTAGAAAGCCATTTATTACCTATGTCTGCAAAAACTGGGGGTCTGCTTAAAGTATAGGCTTTTGAAATCTAAGCCTAGAGTTTTGAAGATTAAGTGGTGTTAAGGGATGCAAGTGCATTCACCTTTTTGTAGACTTGAGACAAAACTGGGGTGAAAGTCCCGACAGCAGCTTGGACAGTGGACACAAAAGCTACTGTAATGGAAGCTAGGCTGTGGGCACGGGCTGCTTCCTGGCAAAGGGTTGTGTGCTCGTACCTCCTTGTGCCTGATGCTAATGTGGAATGAGAGAGCACTAGCTGGACACAGAGCAGCCACAGAAACTGAGTTTATTCCTTGGCTTACGAGGCAGTAACCTGCTCACATGCCTATACCCAAACCACTTGCAGAACTCCACAGAAGTCAGCAAGGAGCCAGAGGACCTTGAGCATCTGTGTAGGTGGAGCAAGTTGTAATACTGAACTTGGTCCTTTCAGTGGGAATGGCCTGGTTCGGGAAGGTGCTGAATGCCACAACTTTGAATATTGGGGATATTGTAGCTACAAAAATGTAGCTTTTTTTTTTTTTGGTAGCAAAATATTGTATTTGTTTAGAAATGTGTGTTAAGCAACATGACAGTGATGTACAATAGCACAAAAATTGCCTAAGATAACATGAACAGTCTATTTAGAAAAAAGGAGGGATTTTAGGATTAAAAAAAATGAATGGATGCGACTTTAACTTCCCCTGTTTAACTATAGTAAATCATAATACAGTAGAAAAGTTTATTATATAGCATGTGTAGAAGTAGTTCTAAATAAGGGAGTGCCAACCAGTATTTTCAGTATCTTGGCTCTGCAGTTTTGACTCAGACACTTTAAGTTACTTTTTTTCATACTGGAATATATTTATGTGATTACATGCATTTTTGTTGAAAAACATTTATAAAAACTGTTTTGATAAAAGTTTATACAGCAAATTATACTTTGGAATACTTTGTACCAGATATTTGTCTTATTCCCATCATCTTTGCAAGGTATCTTGCCATTGGTCTCAGTGGGAGCAAAATCAGATTTAGATTTTTTGAGAAATCTAGAACCAATTTGCTCTCTTGCAGTCTCAAATTTCCTTTGAAAAGCCGAATTGTAAAAATGTGTGTGAAGCAATTACCTCCCACATTTCAGATCTTTAGATAAATATTGCACATAAGGAACATATTGTATGCCAGCCAGGTTCATTACAGGAGGGGTTTGTTATGTTTTTTTTAATCCTGAAATACATTTGATATTTGCATATTTCTAGACAAAAGTGTAAGAAAAATGACAGATTGGTCACCAATGGAACCAACGAATTGTGTGTTTTTGTGTTAGTAAAAGTCTAGTTGTTTTCTCTCTGCTCCAAAGTTTACCATGCAGTGTCGAATGAGTGCAAACACCAGCTGCACCTTCCTCTAGCCACTCATACATCATTTGCATTGTACTCATTCAAAACCAGCAGGGTGAATTTCATACATGAGACATTGAAAGGTGGTTTATCCTGTGTCTCACATCTATGCCGATAAGGCATTTTCATTTTCTCCACATCCTAAAAGGTGCTGAAAGATTTTAACTTGAATTAAAACCAAAGAGTATGTTATTGGGAGGTTTTTATTATGCAACTAAGTGCTAGATACAGTGAAATGCCACTTGTTTTTGCAACTTTGAAGGTTTTTCATTATTTCCTTCACTTTTCTTTCGAGTGTCTTAATTTCAGTAACATCTTTATCTGAAGCGCTCTAATTTATAATATTCAGGCACTAGCTTTATATTCTTCATTGCACTTTCATATTCTTGTGTTACATGCCCGTATAATGGTTGCAAGTTTATGTGAAAATGACTTGAATAAAATGTTTCAAGCGTGCTACTTGTCGAAGTATTATACTTCATGCATAGGCCAGAACCATCTCTCAGTGAGAAAGCTTCAATTGAAGTTCTTGTATCTATTTGAAAATGAGGAAGATTCTATCATGTTGACACATTCTCAGAAAAAAATGTCGCAACAAGTTAGAAACAAGAAAGAAAAAATTGCAAGGCATGATAAATTACCTCTCACATGACACGAAGGCTTAACATGTGAAGGTGTAACAGGATGAGGTAGGGTTCATCAGAATACAAGATTTCCTTACCATATTGGCTGTCTCTGTAGGAACAGGAACTTAGAAACCACTTTCAGAACTTCTGCTCCAAAACCTTTACTCTAATGGAAAGAACATTTGAGCAGTCCATGGTAGAAAGTCTGCTAGAAAATTGACTAATACATTTAACACTTGGTTACTCCAAAAACATTTTACTCTTTGTTATTTACATTCTCTGAGTACAAACCAATGTCCTGCTGCCTCTTCAATCTGTATGCTAAATGAATGAAATAGGCTAAATTGTGAAGCATCTCTTGTCCTGTCACTGATGGATTAATATATAAGAGCATGGTTAAAAACTTTGGAATGTTCACTCCAGTAAGAGGTTGTCAAACACTTAAATATCAACTCATAGCACTCTTGACTTTGAGTAAATGGAGACAAAAATGATGTAGTAACTTTTAAAATTAATAAAATAAATGTAGAATTATTTCAGATATAAACAATGTTGTGATTATGTTTCTACAATTTATTTAACGAAGTTATTCCTATACTGCTATATATTAGAGCCAAGAACTTAAAACTGTGATTCCTGAAAGTACTATGCTTACAGCACAGAACTCACTGTGGATCAGAATGCATGCAAAACCAAAAATGCAGTAAAAAAACTCCACATGCAATTATTGCAGAAGATGCCTTTGAATTTATTGAAAATAAATCACCTCCAGGTTTCTAAGTATCTTCTACCTGCTATTGTACTATCTAATTTTCACATTAGATCACCTGCCTAGTATTGCAAAATGATCTATCATCTACCTACAATTAGAAGCCCAACATTTTTAGTTAAGAAAGTATTGCTGTAACTGAATTTTCATTCAAGCCCTATTTCTCCTGATCTAATCTGTCCATAGAAACTGATGACAGAAATATTTACATCTGTTTGGAAGTCTTCAAACTGGTGCTATAATACCTTTCTTAAAAAAAAAAAAAATCACATTTAAACTAACATTAACTGTCTTGATAGACATTGTTCAGTCAGTAAGTCTGAACTGAAAAAACTGCCTACCTGAAGCAGTCTGGTAGTATCTGACAGTATGTCCCCTGACTGGGAACATTTATTCTATGGTATGTCGCTGAACTGGAAAGCATGGTTCTGAAGGTTTTTTAAATCTAATCATCACAGAATGAAATAACTTTCCATATCATTATAAAAATAAAATGGTAGTACTTTGTAAGAGATCTCTGTCTAAACATTGTTATAGATAAAAGTTATGTTAAAATAATGTATATATTGAAAATGTTATATTGTTACAATGAGGAGAAAATGTTCTGAACTTTATCAACAGCCTCCAGATAAGTTCATAGGTTTATCAGTTCATAAAAAATTGCCCAGTTGCACATAAAAGATATTATCAAATCTCAGCAATCACAACTTGTTCGTATAGTTTAAGGCTGTGATAGAGGTGAGTCACTAAGCACCAGCTAAAAGTAGCAGTAACCCATTAAAATATGAAGCAATGCCAATAACCTAATCTCCTCTCATTCATATTCGGTGTATGTTATCTTTTTTTCTTTTCTTTAAAGAAGTGTTTTTGAAGACAAAAAAAAAAAGATGTCTTGATAAGAAAGGCTTCCTTCAGGAAGAGTTCTGTGGCCACAAATTACAGCTGTAAGAATGGAGAAAGGAACTTGTTAAAATGCCGAGATAAACTAATGCTTTTAGATCTCTAAGCACATGTAAAAAAGCACTTCAGAACACAAGCTCCTCAAGAGTATTTTATTTTTATTTTTTTGTTCTTCTTTCCCAAACTATCTGCAATCTTTAATTTTTGGTCTTTAATGTGAATCAGCTCTTAAAAATAGGTGCTTCTCTGCAAAAACAAAGATAAACTGTCCATGAAAAACTATTGTAGCTGAAGACACCTACCAAAAGATTTTTTAATTGCCTTTTATTGAAATCAGAGAAGTCACATACTAAGCATCTGGTTGACATAGCGTTCGGCTAGGACTTACTTATTTAAAGCATTAAGGATTAGCACTTGCACCTGGAAAACTTAAAAGTTTGTCTATAGCACATAAAACCATAGGTTTTTCTAGAAAATATGACCCTTCCCTACAAAACTACAGTAAACGTGTTTCCATGTTTATTTTGATGCTCCTGGTCTTAAATGTTGTTCCGTATGGTACAATAAAAACAACAACTGAAAACACTGGAAAATTGAAGGGTATTCAAATTTCCAACTCCTGAGTAGCAATGCCATTCAGGAAGATCACATACACTGACATTTGTTTAGGATGCAGAAGAGAAAGCCTAACCAAGTGTGGCAAAGACATGCCTAGATAACAATATAAAGTAGAACAACCAGAACATTTAGCCTTCAGGAACTTAACACAGGATGGGAGAAAGGGCAGAAGCTGCTGGGCTACAAATAACATAAAACATCTGCAGCAGAGAGGTGGCAATATCAGCAACAGATTAACACTAGAAAATCTAAACTGGTTCCTGTCATTTGAGGCTATTGTCATTCCAGGTGGAATACACTGAGGTATTATATGGTGACTACGTGTTTTAGACACGATCAGTAACTCCAGTGTAAAGCCACTGATGGTTAGGGAGTCATTGCTTGACTCAGTCCTAAGTGTACAAAACCAGGAGTAGTAGGTGAGGTAGGAAGAGACCTCTGCATATCGTTTATTTCAAACGCACTGTCCAAGCAGGGTCACCTCAAGACAGTTACCCAGTACTGTGTCCAGCCAGGTTCTCAGGATCTCCAAGGACGGAGACTTCAAAATATTTCTGGGCACCTGTGCCAGTGCTCTGCCACCCTCTCAGTGAAAAAAGTGTTTATTGTTTAAGCGGAATTTATTGTATTTCAATTTGTGCCCATTGTCTCTTGTGCTGCCACTCAACAGCACTGAGTCTGGCTCAATCTTCTTTACACTTCCCTTTCCCTGCCCCATATATATACACATCAAGGTCTCACCGAGCCTTCTCTTCTCCTGAACAGTCTCTCAGCTCTCTCAGTCTCTACTCCTTTGTCATATACTTCAAAGCCCTTAATCATCTTGGTCACCTTTTGTTGGACTCATTCCCATCTGTCCATGTCCCTTGTGCACTGGGGAGTCCAGAACTGGACCCAGCACTTCTGATGTGGCCTCCCCAGTGCTGAGTACAGGGCAAGATCACTTCCCTCATCCTGCTGGCAACACTTTTGAATGCAGTGCAGGAGGCTAACGGGGCCTTCTTTGCCAAGACACAGAAAAAGATTGTTTTTCATGAAAGTTTAATACACAGGAAGGACTTCTACACCTTAAGAAATTACAGATTTCACAAGTTCACATGGATTTAAGAGCAGATAAGTCTGCAGAAAATAAATCCATTAAGGATTATTAAATACAATAACCTACAATATCACAATGTCCCTGAGCTCTAAAATTGGAAGCTTAACAAGCTGGAAATTGGAAGCACTGTGTCCTTCCTCTCTGCCTATGCTTAAGCATTCCTGTTTGACAACTGTTGAAGGTATTAGGCTAGATGGACATTTGGTATGATGCAGGGCTATTCTTAGGCATTACAAAACACCACATGAACTGTGCAGTGTATTATGTTATACCCACTGCAGTAATTTACCAAGTTTCCAAATTTATTTAATTATGAAAGTTAACTATATTTAAATAAACAACACTATTAAAGATGAATTACAAGTTCAGAACTTCTTTTCAATTAAGCAGTAGGAAAAGCCCCTGAAGAAAGTTACAATAAAGATTTTACCAATCAAACTAACTCCCAAACTCAGAATGGCACTTAAAAGTCAAATATTTCTTAGCGTGCAAAGACCTTTCAGTTTTTCATCATTCTTTCAAAAAGTGCAAGACAGACATGTTGGAGTACCCAAAAATATCCTCTAGGACAACAGTATTAAAGACATTCAGTTCTTCAAATCTGCAGTATAATCAAAGGACAGAGATGACAACTTAACACGCTAATATTTTATTGCTCTCCAGAAACTTTCATATCATCATGCATGCTACTGATCAGCTTTACCAACTGCCTGATACATTCAGGAATTTTTAAAGTCTGTTCAAGTTTAAGAATCTCTTAGTTTTTCTCAGTTAAGATGTATTTGATAATACAGTCCTATGATTATCACCTCAGTATTTTGTATTCTCCCCTCTCTCTTGACAGCCAGTCCTTGTATAGTTTAAAGTACATTTTTACACAAAAAAAAGCTCCAAAGAATCTGTACTATTCCTACAGGGCACTAACGATGTTCCTAAAATCCATTAATTCACGTTAAGAGGTATTTCATAATTAGTGGCACTATATAATGGGACCTATGAACCAAGACCATATGACCACATTCATCAACAGACAGCATATTGAATAAATGAAGTAATCTTCATAATTGAATAACAGTAAATTCTAGCAGTTGCTATTTTACAGGTTGCAAAGGATAAGGACAGTATAACAAAAATGTTCAAACAGTAGTTGTAACACCATAAGATGTAAATCCCCAAAGAGTATTTTTTTTTAATCTCGATTTACATATAGCCTAGTCATCAAATTTAATCTTTTTGCCTTGGAATGCTGTAATTTGAGACATTTGTTCCCGGCGTCTCTTGCTTGCTTCCCATGAAGGATGAAGAGGCTGCTCCAAACTTGCCTTCTTATTGTCGCATTTAATACCTGCAGCTTTTGCAAATGGTTGCTTCTTGAGCTGTGGTTCCTTTTTAAGAAGAGCTGTGCAAGAAGAACAAAATAATACATTAACTACATCATGAACCTTCATACAAATATGCTAAAACTACCTTGAGACTGCAGATATTTTCAAGAATTTCTTAATGAGCCACAGAGAACCCACTCATCTGAATTTTCACACCAAGATTTCCCAATCTTGCAGCCCAGTAAATTGTCACTTAGTAGAATGCAGATAGTTAAGATTTGTTATCATGGATCACATTCAAAATTTGTGCAGACAAAGAAAGAGCACAATCTCAACTCCTTCCTTCACAATAAACTAATAAGATGTTATACAGTGTAACTCAATAAGACTGAAATCATATCCTTGGATCCAATGAATTCCAAAATGGAACCACGTACTATCAATGGAATAAAATACTGAAAGAACTATTGAACTAATTACTTATGTGATAACCTGCTTACAAAATCTGACACCTTTACCTGTACACAGGTAACATTAACCGCTCAACATGAAGACGGGTGGAAAAGCACTTTCCTGTGTAAACCCTACTCTAAGTATTTCTAATATTGAAAGAAAGAAAGAGTGAACAATATCCAGATTAAAATGAAACCTCCACAATTTGACCAGTTTACTAAAAAATGTTAAAATACATGCCAAAAAATTAAAATGAAACAAAAAATAGCCTATCATATTTAGATTGCAGAGGCAATAAAATCTCAAGATGTTTTTACAACTTTACCAGGCTAAGTAAACATACCTGTTCTTCCATTTTTGAGAGGCTGGTCTTTTGTATTTCTAAAAATAAAGAGAGAATTCAGGATTTTTCAACAAACTTGTAAGATGACAAACACCCATGAATAATGAATCATAATCACCCAAACAATCATGCAATGACCTTTCAAGCATAATCTACATTGTTTCCTCTTTGTTAATAAAGAAGTAAAAATAGAAGTATTCAGTAGTGACTGGATGAAGGTCTAGTTAGGAATCCTATGTATATGTCAGTGCTAGTATGAATATGAAAAATACTTAAGTGTCAAGAAAGCATAAGACTGCAGAGTACTATATATGAAACTATTTTAAGCTATGATTGTCTGAAATTCTCCTGGTTTGGTAAGGGCTACTAAAAAAATCATAACAATTTCCATTACTGGGAAAGAGGGAATGGTGAGCATAAGTGGAAAAGTTTACCTTCTTCTGTTTTGAGATTTCTCATTAGAGGTAGACAACGAACTGCAGAACATTGATTCTAGCCTGCTTGCTTTTGCAAGTGGCTTTCCTTCTTCCAGGGTCAAATTTTGTGCTGTCCCAGGCACTGTGTTCTTTTCATTCTTCACCACATTTTTCTGAAGCTTACCCTTTTCATTTGCTGACAAAAGATCATCAACTGCTGCTATCTTTTTCTTTCTTTTTACTTTGTCAATGAAGAAATCATCATTGCTGTCACTGTCAGAATCTGATGACTGGTTATAAAATCTCTCTTCAGTACTATCATCAAAGTACTCCTCTTCATTAGGTTGCTCCTGGTCACTATCATCATTAATTATTTCTTTTATTGCATTTAATTTGTTCATGCGCATATTTTCTTTCCTTTTTTGATAGCCAAGTTTCTTTCCTGTTTTATTCTGACTGACTGCTTGCACCTCTCCTGCCTGAAATGAAGATTCTTCTGGAGCATACGCTCTTTCCATTTCCACAGTTTCCTGCTCAGATTCACTCTCACAGGGGTATTTAGCCACCCTGTCAGTTTTTGTTTTCACACTCGTTTTTGTTTTGTGTTCATATCCTTGCTGTCCATAACCTGGTTTAAGATCTTGGTCACCCAAATTACTATTGAAATGTTGTGCTGACTTAGGTTGTTCTTCTGACTGAGCCTTTTTTGCAGGCATGGTTGTGGCTGGGTTCTTTCTTGCATCCTTAAAAGCTTTTACAGCAGCTATACAAGGGTAAGAAAAAAAATATTTTGTTGCAGCTACACATGAGTTTACAAAGTTATTTTAACATTAAAAAAAAAATTTTTGCAAGTTAGATAAGTTGTATTGAATAAGCATATTTTGACTGTCCTTATCAATCATTCACTGAACACATGGAAGATGGAAATAACTTAGAGTACAATATCGAAAGTGAGAAAAAGAACCTGAAACTATTACCAACTGAATACACTGTTAAATTTCAGTTTAACTGTGAACTTCTCTTCAACAAATAACCTGTAGTTGTTCATCTAGGGCATTACTTTGTGCGTAAAAACTGCAAATACACAGTAAATTGCTCAGAAATAACTGAATGGGTGTTTTAAATACTCTGTTATTAACAAAGTAACTTTGTGACATTATTACTAGGACTTGACCCTTTTAAACATCAATTTTAGTTGAAAAAAAGGATTGTAATGACAGGTTCCAGGAAAGTTGAAGGGACTCATTTGCAAAAAACCTTTTAGCTGCCTTTAGAAACCCAGCTGTAACACTCCTTCCACCTGTGTATCTGATAGTTACTGTGCTCATTGCCAGTTCAGTCCTATTTAATTTAGAGATACTCCATTACATGCATTCAATTTTTAGAATTCCTATTATGAGGCCTGTTTATCCTACACCCTATATCTTAAATGTCATATAGCACACTGTCACACATATGCCCATTTCAACCAATATAAATGGCTACAAGATGGTAACAGTTCACTGCAGCTAGTTAAGGTAATTACAAAAGTGGTGTTGTTTTCATAGTTTTTTTATTTGTTTGTTTTTTACCTTTCTTTTTATACTGGTTGTTCATGTCTGGAATGTACAGCAGCAAGGTAACACATCAGTAGGCTACTGAAGTCATAAACAAGTTAATATATACTTCATACCTTTAAGTTCAACAAATCTGGGCTTCAAGATGGGGTGTGTTGCAAGTCGTGCAATGGCTCTCTCAGTTGCAGTACAATTTGGCTATATAAAAAAATATCCAAAGGCATGAAGTCAATAAATTGTGAATACTTACACAGGTCTGTATTGGTTACGTTACAATGCAACTAATGTGATTCTGGACTATCAACTGAACAAGAAGAAAAGCTTATGACACCATAATATTTGAATATTTCTTATTTTTCCTGTATTATTGTCATCCTAAAGGAGGAAAAAACTGACTACCAAAACACTGACAGAATCATAAGAGACATGTAAATCTGCTATTTCTCAGGTTTTGAATCGGGATAACATGATTTTTATTTTAAAAGTGTAGGAGACATTTTTCAGAGCTAACACACTGAGTTTACATTCACTATTTCTTACAAGTGCAAAGCAAATTTATGAACCCCCTGAATAAAAACCATCATATTGGCAGAAGGCATTCTTCATGAAGGAATACAGCAGCTTGCAAGAGGTGCAGTATGGATGCCATAAAAGTAGGTAAAATGACACAGCAGCTATTGAAGGAATATACACTTAGTGTTGTTGAGAGACAAGGTCTAAGCTGATTTTAAAGACAAACCACCTTGAATTTCATGTGGTAGAATACTGGAACTCTGTAGACTGATTCAAAGAACAAATATGATCTTCATGCTTTAATTTAAAGAAAAGGGAGAAAAGTAGGAATTTCTTCAATTTTTGACTTACTTTTTTATGTATCAGAGACCACATGTACAACACATTATAAAAGCTATCTCATTTTTAGGTTCTTGTAATTACTCTGACTGGAGAACAAAATGAGACTTATCTAAGACTCTTCCAAAGACAGTTTTGTCTTCTTTTTTTTGAAGGGAGGGAAAGAGGGTATAACAGATTTGTAAAACACAAATCTAGCAGGAAGATTTCTTAAAGCCTGAAGTGAAATTCTTTGGGAGAAAGGAGAAAAGACACACCTTCCTCCCTTCATCCTAGTGGTGCTGTAATTGATATATGTTAAACTGTTGTTACCTGTGATTTGAGCTATGCTACAGGAAGTACTACAGCAGAAGCTAATGGAACCAACAGATGACGGGCCTCATAAAGAACCGAGCAAGGGTCCCATCGCCAAACCTAGAGCTGGTTTTAGTGCCCAGCAACTAAACACAACCCTTTGCCTTTCGTGTCCTGAGTGACTGCTGCAACAGATGGAGCCCAAGTCACAGGTATGTAAATGGTACAGAATAAGGGGTTGAGATGGTACTGGCTCTGTCCTGGGATGGAGTTAGCAGCCAAGATGGTGCTGTGCTTTGGATTTGTGACAAAAACATTTTAGAGTTGGTAACATACCAATGTTTTAACTATTGCTGAGCAGTGCTTGCACAGCATCAAGGCCTTCTCTTTCTCACTCTGCTCTCACAACAAGAAAGTAGGGTGTAGGCAAGAAGTTGGGAAAGAAATACACCTGGGACAGCTGATCCAAATTGACAGTCATGGTTTAGCTCCAGCTGGGAACTGAGTCCCACCTGGCAGCTCACTCACTCCTTCCCCCCACAGTGGGATGAGGAGAATTAAAAAAAAAGTGTAAAACTTGTGTGTTGGAATAAAGAGAGTTTAACAGGACAGCAAAGGAAGAGATAAACAACAACAGTAATAACAATAATAATAAAAGAATATACATGAGGGATACAAATGCAATCACTCAGCACCCAGAAACCTATGCCCACCCCATGAGCAGGAATTCCCTCTCCTGGCCAGCTCCCTCAGTTTATGCACTGACTAGGACGTCTTTTGGTATAGAAAATCCCTTTGGCTAGTTTGGGTCAGCTGTCCCAGTTGGGCCCCCTTGCAGCTTCCTGGGAAAATTAACTATCTCAGCTGAACCCAGGACAGACCAAAAGGATATTCCACATCAAGTCATGTTCAGCTCTAGGAAAGGAAAAGAAAGAGGGGATGTTTGCGGTTTTGGCGTTTGTCTTCCCAAGTAACCGTTACATGAAATGAAGTTTTGCTTTCCAGGATGTGGCTAAAGATCTGTATGATGATGTGAAGCAGTGAATAAATTTCTATCCTCCTTTGCTTGCACACACGCCTTTGTTTCACTTATTGAACTATCATTATCTCAAGCCATGAGTTTTTCTCACTTATGCTCTTCTGATGCTATCCCCATCCTGCGGGGGTGGGGTGAGCAAGCAGCTGCATGGTGCTTAGTTGCTGGCTGGGGTCAAACCACAACACAAACACTACCTAATACATCAGCAATGCATGTTTAAAGTATATGATTTGCTTGACATAGCAGCGCTCAGTGGAGAATCTTACTTGTTTGTATGTACATTTTATTTCAGTAGAATTGTGCCACTTAGTCCAAACAGTTACGTATTCGTTGCATAAAGATAGACATACAATTCATGACAACTACTAGTGTAGGAGAGTCACTTTCAGTGCTTTAGTCTGAAGGAAAGAAGATGACACTACAGCTACAGCAGGGCTAGTACTTCTACATGCAGAAGCATTTACTTGGTTTGCAAAAACGTGAATCTTGTTCCTCCACCAGAGCAAAGCAAATCTCACCTGTATTTCTTTTGCCGTGGTTCTAGAGCTTACAAAATATGCTTTGGGTATGTCTGCTCATATTTCATGTTTGAAGTGCAGAGCATTTGGGAATTCTATTTTTCTTTCTCCTTGAGTCTCTGCTATTACAACTTCATTTCTTCAGGTCAAGAAAAACTGGAAAAATGTTTTCACTGTAGACTGTCTACAGAACTATAAACATGGCAAGAGGAGCCAGGTCAAAAGATGGGTCTATTTCCGAGGGTCACAGACTGGCTTACTTTCAAGCTAGCCTAGCTCTGAGAATCTGAAATCAGAATTCTGATCCCCAGGTGACAGTGCTGCATGCTGCCACCAGATTCCTGGGACAGCAAGCTCACATTTCTGAAGATTAAACATTATTTTCTTTGGACATTTTTCTATAGCTGGAAAATCTATTTCTGAACTTAATTAATACACTTTTTCCCTCAGTTACTTCCTGTGGGTTTTGAAAGAATATACCATGAAGTTCAGAAAGTAGCAGCAGTAGCTTCTGTGCAACATCTGGTGTCCTTTAATTAAAGTGTTTATAGAAAAGGTTTAAGCATATACATGCCGATCCATATGGAATAAACACATTTTTTCCTTATAGCAAAATACTTCGCAAAGACTACTCACACTGGTAGACAGTAGTCAAAAGCTAACAACATGATATTCCTATTCCTTACAATTTCCTGTTCTTCTGTTTTTTTGGCACTTCCAATGCTCAATTTATTTTCCCTCAAGTATTTTCGAGTATATAAAACCTTGGCAGAAAATAAAACTTGATAGAAAAATGTCAACTCTGTTTACAGGAAGAACACCCTTCCCCCGTGCCCACACCCCAGTATGTTTAATTATGCAAATACTGGAACTGTACACATGTATTCTCATGTGTTTCTGCTACTTCTTTTATTATTTTGCAGTATCCCTTTTTAATGCAAGAATGTCCTACTACTTTCCATAGGAACACTCTCATTCAGCGTGCAAGTGAAGCGCTGCAATGTGAAAAGAAGCAGTGCAGCAGTGAGAAGCTGTATGTTACAGAAAGAACCGCCTGAATGTCAGAGTCTCCTTAAACTTTTTATCTTAGTAAGTGATGCATTATTTCTGTATATAGTATTAAAGATATCTGTCTATCATCACTACCACGTTTCATTAAACTTCATGTGGACATTTAACTGAATTAACTGTACTGACTTCCATATTTTCAAATCTCTTAAAAGGAAAATAAACCCAAACTGCATAAACAAGCATTCTTCATCCTGAATGGTAAATGTGCACACAGATGCACAAGCCTCAAAACATAACTTGTTAGTCATAGCATAATAAAGCAACAGTTGTGTATATTACACATCTGCAAACATGCATGCCTGTCCCACATATGGTAGACAAATTTTGTACCATGTGGCGATGATTGGGAAGAGAATGGACATTTCAAGCTTGTTAAGATAAAAACAGATTCACAATGCAAGTTCTGAGATGTGTGGGGCCAGAAGAAGTATGCAATGGCTCTTGAAAGCTGGCAGCAGTGGGTAAAAAAAAGCCAGGCAGAAGTCGTGTGGGTAGTACCTGCTTCATACAACACAGGTGACAAAGTGAGAACAAGAAACTGCGTGTCTCGAGGCACTGGAGGAGACATGATTGCAGGAGTTGAAAGGGACACCTTGTTTGCATGCTTGAGACAGTAGAGCTTCAGGAAGAATTAAAGGGCAGAAACCTGGGATTAACGTGGGGACATGAAATGCAGACTTCTGACCATTCCTTCATTCTGATTACTCTTCCTGTTCAAGTCTAGTTTTGTTTGTACCCTCTCTACTGTAATTATAATCAACAATGGGGAAAAAAGAGGTCATACATCTATTCTTCAATTGATTTTTGTATAAAAGAGGATTGTCTTGTTACAGGTCTCATCAAAAACAAGACTGCTACTAGAAGAGTATACTACTACAAAGACTACTACTAGAATTTCAACTGGGTCAAAGCACAGTGCTACTAAACTGGTAATGCTTGGTGGCCTTCCATCTGTCACTTCAGATTTTCTCTCAGTTATTTAAAAGCAATGACACTGAAACGGAGACAATCAGAAACCCCACTGACAAGTATGCACTACATGTCAAAAGTCATGACAGAAAAAGTAACCTTGAAGCATGTCATACTCAAATATCTAATCCAACTGGAAGTGCAGTTTTATGTTGAGATTAACAGCCTGATTTTAAGCATAGAAATGACAGAGCAAATGCTAACCAGGATAAGCATTAAAAAAATAATGCAATATTCAGAGCTAAACCAAGATGTCATTGCAATACCCTTTGTAGCAGATCAGAAGAAGAGCTGTCTCTCTACTAAAAAAAAAAAAAAAAAAAAAAGACTCAGAAACCCTGTTAATCCCTACATTCTTCCCAGAGGTCTAACTAGTTACAGTTATCCTTTGTAATAGCAGATGTGGTTAATGTAGAGTCACAGGGTGTCTGAAGGTGCCAGATCATGGCTGTCACCCAAGGCCGTTCCATGACCTCATACTGCTTTTGAACCAGACCCTTCAGAAAAGCTACTTTCTGACTGTGAAATGTTGCTAGTTCTCCCTCATTCTTTACGTCTGTAAGACATACAGTATGTGATTTGTGGATGTTAGACATGGTGAAGATTTTGGTATGAGAGACAATTGATTATCGGTATCACTTGTGGCAGCATTGCTGTCTTTCTGCTTGTGACAGCAAGATATTGTTTGTTGACTGTGGTGCGTTGACCCTGGCTGGACACCAAGTATCCACCAAAGCTGGTCTATCACTCCTCCTCCTCAGCTGGACAGGGCCATGTTGTGTCTGCTGCTCTTCAGGGTGAGGACTCTTCACACTTTCCCCCTGCTCAAGTGTGGGGTCCCTCCCATGCAAGACAGCCCTCCATAAACTTCTCCAATGTGAGTCCTGCCCACTGCTTGCAGCTCTTCCTGAACTGCTCCATCGTGGGTCCCCCACAGGGTCACAAATCCTGCCAGCAAACCTGCTCCACGTGTGGGCTACTCTCTCCACAGGTTCACAGGTCCTGCGAGGAGCCTTATCCAGTGTGGGTTCTCCAAGGAGTCACAGCCTACTGCTCCAGTGTGGGGTCCTCCATGGGCTGTGGGTGGGTATCTGCCCTACCACGGACCTCCATGTGCTGCAGGACGACAGCTGGCCTCACCATGGTCTGCAGCAGAGGCTGCAGGAGAATATGTGTATCTGGAGCACCTCCAGCACCTAGAGCACCTCCTGCCCCTCCTTCTGCCTCCTTCTTACCTGGGTGTGTGCAGGGCTGATCCTCTCATATATTCCCACTATTCTCTCTAGCTGAAGTTGTGCAGGTTTTTTTTTTTTTTTATCCCTTCTTAATTATGTTATCCTGGAGGTGCTACCACCATCACTGATGGGCTCTGCCTTGGCCTGCGGTGGGTCCATCTTGGAGCCAGCTGACATTGGCTCTGTCGTACATGGGGGAAGCTTCTACCAGCTTCTAACAGAAGCCACCCCTGTAGACCACCTGCCACCAAAACCTTGTCAATGCAGACCCAAAACACTCTGATAACAGGAAGATGGATCAACTAGGGAATACAGTAAACAGGTGTCTGTTAGATTTGGCAAGAGTTTAAAAGAGAGTGGGTCTCCAAAATACATAAATAACAGAGAGCAAGCCCATGACATTCCAAGTAGAGAAACATCAGCACTAAATGCTTCAGACTCTACACTGCAAATGGACAGCCAAAACCTGTCAGATTTATAATCAACTTTTACTCAGTTTTTACTCAAGTTTTCCTAATTTTCTATGTAACATCAAGATGATGGTACAGGTGTTATGAAGAAATAGCTATACAAGCTTAAAACCAAGACAGGTGAGAAATACCTATGGCAATTACTTCTGTACAGATCTTAGGAAATCATACAAGTTTCACCAGATTTTATTTTATTGGACTACATACAATTTTTAAAGTAGACTGATGAAAAATTTCCAATTGAAGCGAAAATGTATGTCCTAACCGATCTAAAGCCTTTGGAAAAAACAAGCAAACAAAGAAACCCAAACAACAACAAAAAACAAAACACAAACCTCAGCAGGACACCTTGTAACAGAACAAAAGAAGAAAAAACTACACAATTTCTTACAAAACATCAAGATACACAATAAACCTGAAGTCCCCCTTGGCTTCCTGTTTATTAGACAATGTTTGCCATAGTTTTTACTGGTTTACATTGTTTTCTGTTATCATGGTAATTCAACCATGAAAATGTCTGGATTATTTACATTATTTATCTTTCAAGAAGTATGGAAGTTGAAGACCCATGGCAACTCTGGCACACAACAGAACATCAAGGTCTGGAGAATCTAGCTGACCTTGCAGTAGCACTGATTGTCAACTAATCACTGATGTCTGCAGACTTTTGAATCCAGAATCAGGCAGAAGCATGAGATTCCTCTAATAATATCAAGGTGTTTACACTGCCCTAACTTCATTTGTATGTCTGGACCAAAGCTGTTCTTTTCCCCACAGTTTGTTCACTTAGATTTACCCTCACTCCTCCATCTTGTATCAAAATGAGGATAAAGTATAAACTTGTTTCTATTGTCTCCTCTTCTTTTAAAATAAGAATTTCAAGATAAGCCATAAATTAAACAAACAAAAAAAAAAAATTCTTGCTCTTCTTTGCTGCATGCATGATAGAAAACACCTACTATCCAAGCATTTGAAAAAGTTTAAAGGCCCTTTAAGAAGCCTACCACTTTACAGGTGTTAGAAGACCACATTTAATTGGACTATAAAAGAGTCAACAGTTTCTCTGGATTAACCTGCCACAACTAATTTAGCTAACCATACAAGTGTGAGTCAAATGCTTATTTTTCAGACTGAGAAATGGTCAAAGAGAAATGGGAGTGTTTCATCCCTAACTATCATAGTGAACTACAGCAGAACTTGGCATAAACCCCAGACCTGCCCAAGTACAAATTATGTACTTAATCTTCTACTAATTCTTTCCTTCTTCTCTTTATGTATAAAATAATTTCTATGACTGTTTCAATAAAGAAGTCAGAGCAAAAAAATCCCGAATAAAGCACGCATGGATTCTTAATTATCTCCTCATGGCAAACAGGGTCAACTCTACATAGAAGCTGAAACAGCAAGATTGTGGGAAAACTCAAATGCTGCTAACTCTTTAACATTTCTTCAAAAGCTAGTAGGAATACGTGTTTATAATCCTCTCACTTTGGAAGCCCACACAATGCACACTTCTTTAGTAGAAAAATGTTAACTTCTTAAGGTCATGATAGAGGACCTAAAGCGAGCACAGTGCCAACTTCCCTCCACAGTTGTGGTCTAACTCATCGTAACTACCAGCACTGAAACCTCTGCTGGCTGTTGAGAAAACCTAGAAGTAGGTTGAACATTACTTTATGCTATGGACAAACGTATCTATGATACAGACAAATTCCCAGTGGAAAGCAGTTGTGAACAGAGTACTCCCTATATTAGATGCTAAAAAATTCTTAAGAAGTATTTGTAATGCAAAAATATTGCAAAATTTGAATTGTATATCCAGTACAATTAACCAGGATAAAATATGTACAGTTCTGACCTATAGTAACGTAAAATCAAATACATAAAACCTAACAGTATAAAGGCTACATGTTTTTGCTTTGTACAAAATAGATGCATTTCATATTTATTGACATTTGAACAGCTGAGGCATGATATCACTATAAAACATATGCATCTTGCCAAACTGAATAAAAAATCTTGGCACGCAGCACTGTAGAATAGATGCAATAAAACCCCCCCCAAAACCAAACCAGTAACACAAAAAACAACCAAAACCCAAACCAAAACAAACCCAAACCAAAACCCCACAAAAAAACCAACCAACTCCCCTCCTTCAACCCAAATCAGGCAAACGACAATCATATTGTGAAAGTAAACTGGAAAGCAAAATTCGATGAAATAGAAACCCTGAAGCAAAAAATGTATACTTCAGAGGGAACAGAAACAAAATGCCTCTTGGGTAACAGGCAGTAACTGGGAACAATACAAAGAGAAAGGTCTACGCCACAAAATTCACAGAGACTTCTTCAGAGAGCATAATGAAATTTGTAGGAAAGGTCATATATAAATTAGTTTGACAACAACTATATTTCAGATCTGAAAACCAAACTGACTTTTGCAGGAAAGTGTGAAGTTGAGAGATCATTTGACTGTAACTGGCCATCTAGAATGAGTGTCTAGAAACTCAAAATATGCAGTTGTTTATTAACTCCAAACAGGGACTTAAGCTAACTAATCTCAAAATGAAATGTGAAACAATTCTTTGGGAAACCAAAATTAAAAAAAAAAAAATATATATTACTTATATTTATTATAGATAAGAGACCAACACCAGCCAGGCAGCGCTGCAAACCAAGCAGGAAACAGAACTGCATGAGAGTTCTCTACAACTTGAATGCATCTGAGCTCCCAAGATCTAGCTGTGCATCGTGAGCATGTCCAAAGACTGAATGAAAACAGATGGTGGCAAATAAACTGGCAAGATACCGGGATGAGCACCACATGATTAAACTATTTAGCGGACCAAGAAGTTCACAATATTCTGCCTTTGACAAACCTGTGAAGTTTCAAAATTGAGATATCCACTAGTCTTCTTATGAAGTCTATTTGGTGACAAAACTCTGTACTGAACATTCAGGGATGTAACCTTGAGACATCCATACAATATTTCACTGTAAAACAGATGCTCAGACTTCAAATTATCACTTGTCAGATGCAGCCCAATATAGCACCATATGTATAAGCATATATGACAGACTTTAAAATAGAGAAAGTAGACACAGTTCAGATTTTCAAATTTAAAACAGATGCAAAGCTTCAAAACTAGCTAACATTTGAAAAACAAGCTCCAATTTAATCAGGTACATTTCAGATGATTTATAACATAAAGGTAAAAGATCTATCCCTGCCAAGAAAGCCTGTCTTGCTCAGACCTTCACATTTACAAGTGTTGCCACCAGGAACACACTCATTTATAACTCTTGTCAGGTTGATGCCTTTAGATAAAACTCTTGGGAGAGATGTACTTATGTTTAGAGCGCTGTTGAAGGAACTAAATATGAGAACCAGGGATTTGGAGGCACAGATGACTTAAAGACCTCACAAACGCTGCACACACTAACCAGGGGTAGGCCACATTATAATATGCCATTCAAAACAAGACAGAATTTCTTGGCATACCACATTGCAATTTTTGTGCACAACTGAAAACAGATTTCTTTTCATATATATATGTTTTTCAGCCACTTTCTGAAAAGACAATGGAAATAAAATCCTATTCACTGAAAAGCTATTAAAACATCTGAGATAAACCTATCAGTTATCTGGCATCAAAATGTAGATTTTCCATCTTTAAGTCTATTGAGGGAGTATATGCATTCAAAACTAATGATAAACACATGTCAGATATGTATGGAAGCCCTGGTATTATTTGAGCAAATCAGCAGATAATGGATGTAAAACAAATGGAAATTCTGGATGTTCACATTTTATAGCAGGTATTTCACCATATGACAAACAGAATAGTCGTCTTTATGCTTAGAAGCTCTCGGGCATCTTCTACGCCATTACATCATTATTAACTGAACTCTGGCATGTAGAATTTTCGTGATGTGTAATCACTCAACCATTTCAATCATTATGCAGTTATTTGTATTCCAAACCCAAGAAAAAATAGACCATCACCCTTTAAATTTAATGCTGTTATATTACTCAGTGACCTCACGTTTCCAATACTTCCTCTTACCTAGTAATCTTGTCATAGAAGGGCAGTATCCTCTAAACTTAATGCTCTCATTTTACTGAGGTGTAACTTATTACTGTAGCCAGTCTTAGCACCTACATTCATTGATGTTCCAATAGATAAGATTTTACTTCAAACAGAATTCTAGTAATTCAATAACATATAAGTTTTCTCCTTCTACAGTTAAGTTTCAAAAAGTTCAAGCAATAGTGCCTCCAGCATTTTTCACCTAATTTTCCAATATTAACAGACTGATGGGCTTCATATTGAGCTCCTAATCCCAGAACACTTTTTTGTTTGTTTTTATTTTTATAAATCTCAACTTCCCTGTTCTGAGTTGCAGCACTTTAAAAACTGATCTGGATAAGAAAGGGGGAAAGAAATCAGAATGGTTTAGTACTTTATTTTTATATGATATGTAATGAAAAACTGAGAGAATTTAATTTATAAAAATAAAAAGACAGCAGCAGATGTTTTTCATTTTCAGAAACATCAGGAATGACATTTTTTTTTTTTCTGATTTTGTAACGCAATTCTGAGTCACACTACAAAGCGTATATACAGAAAGAGCTTTTCCAGTTAGCAATTTGTGAGTAGCTGTCTGCCTTGAACACAGTTGATTACAATTGTTTATATAACATTAAAGACATCTTAACACTTTAAGTTCTTGAAGGAACCAAAATAATGAAAGATTCCAACACGGCTATGTTGTACCTCATGTCCTCTCTCTGTGCATTTCTGTGCCAGTACCAACTCTGTGGTGCCTCTCAAAACAAGATCAATATGTAATGAACTATGAACACCTTTCCCTCAATGGTACACTGATTTTGGTTTCTCCCTCACACACAAAAAACCCTGTTGGAAGTTAATGCTTTTAAAATCACCTCCGGTAACTTCGGTTGAAATTGCTCAATAGGTACTAATACTTACTGGATTAGTAACCTTCTCCCTGTCCCTTTATCTGGATGAACTTTGTAAACCAATTACTTTCCCTATGAATACATAAAGGATGCAATTCAAAGATTGTCTCTTTAGTATCCAAATTAATTAAGGGTAAATGAAAACTCTCACTACTAATCTGCCGTAAATTTGTAGCTCCTCTATCCTCATTTAACATTTTCTGTTCAACAACACCGTTCTGATTGGAGGCTGTAGCACATTAATAGTACCAAACTTTTAAGACAGTTGGAACTGCCGTTCAAAAGGCTTCTTAATTTCTCTCTTCCTGTAATATATTTGTGCTGTTAGACTTAAAATACAGTGCTTCACAACACAGCACCACTTTCATGCACATACATCCTCCCCCTTTATCCCTGTAAAGATGGTACATTTCATTAATTATCTTGAAGATCTGGTAGAAGGGTATCTGTTATATCTGTGATGATGTCATATGTCAGGTACTCTAATCTCTCTCCATTAATTTTTTCAGTTCAAGGATTGATATGGAAGCATTCATAATTTACATTCTTTCTCTGTAGCTTAGTACTGGAGGTGCCAATCAACTGTCACTGTAGGCAGCCCAATCTACCTTCCTTATTTATTGGATCAAGCTGTTCTTTTTGGCCTTTAAGAGACATCCTGAAAAGTAGCCACATGCCCCCTGTTGGTCATGTCATTGTCAATCAGATGCTCTTCCATGCATTTCCCTGCTTTTAGTTTAAATATTCTGTTATGACCTTTAAAATTTTCAGTTCCAGCAGCCTGGCACAATCTTGATTATAATGCAGCTCATCTTTCCTGTCCAAATTCATCTTGCCCCAAAGACTCCCCAAACACCTAAATCTCTCCTTCTTATACCATACTTGCGTCCGTGCATTTTGATTCTGGACTTCTGCCTGCCTTTTGGGTATTGGGTGAAGTCTGAACAATAATTTGGAGAAGAATACCAAGGAGATTCTGGGCATCAGTAACTTCGCCTTCCTCTATTCAAAAAAAAAAAAAGGTAGCCTAACCAACCACCATATCCTGAGAATCTCTTTTTACACTACACTTTTTTTCCTGCATTTTATTCAATGAAACCATAAACCCAAGATGATTTCTAACATTTTCCTCTATTGTTCCCATGACAGCTCATATCCAGTAAGATATTTACACACATCACTCTTATATTCATTTAAAATAGGAATGAAAGTTGAGAATTGCTTGTCTTTCATGAATGCTGTGATATAAGTCTTTCTGGTATTGAAAAAGTACAGTTGCATGCATGTGAAGCACCATGCATCACACCACCACTACCACAGGCACACATGAACCTAAAAACACTGATCTACCCCATCTACCTTTTTTTTTTTTTTCCCATTTATGCTCTTTCAAGTATGCCTATTGTGTCTGAATTAACTAGATGTTCCAAGCCAAATACTGCTTACAAAAATGTGAACTGACTGAACAATTCAGCTTTATTGACAATATGCCTGCACACATTCTGGTCTGACACACCAAGTAAGCGAAATGAGAGTATCACAATTGAAAGCAATCACATCACTTTCAAGACTGAACCTTGTCTAAGGACAGGAATACACTTTAATAACAATCAGTTCAGCCAGGCAACAACAGTAAGTAATACAGCCTCACAGGAATGCAAATGAGTGGTAGAAAGATCCCCTAACTATTAATTTAAAATTTGACAGGACACAGCCTTTTTGTGTCACAGATAAACATAGTATCTCTGTGAAAAACTGCCAAACTTACTAGCAGTTTATTTCAGCACTGAACTTAAAAAAGATTCTTTCCAGAATGGACAAAATCCAAGCTGTAATTAAACTGAGATCACTGCAATTGCTACTCTGCTGTTGAAGATGATGGTAACTTTGGTCTAGTCTATCTCCTTACTCCCAAGCTGTGACAGCCACGTGTGGCAACCTAGTTTGAATGCAAAGGGGTAAATGTAGAAGAGATGTAGAAATTTGCCCAGTAAAGTAAAGAGTTTTGTAGGGGGAAGGAATGGCTAACTTAAGGTAGGTGGGCAATGGACAGAACAGCATAATCAGGAGCCTGAACTCTCCCACTGAAGAGTGAGAAGGGACTGATACTGGCTGGGCTAGCAGATAGACAGACAATCGAGTGGACAAGCAGGGAGAGCGGAAAAAGATTTGCCAAAAATCAACAGACAGTTTTATACTGACATAAAACATCAGTTGCAGCCATAACAATGGATTCTTAGTTCTAAAATAAGGAATTATACATAAAAGACATGCTAACAGCTTGCAGTTCAGGTGAACGAATTTGGTAGATGAGGAACCTTCAGGAAAAGAAAACAAAACCCCATCAGTCATCCAGAGAAAGTATTTACACCTGAATGTGATATTCATCACTGAATGCAAAATTCTTCACTTCATCAGTAGTGTTAGGAAGACCACAGACATTCCTGTTTAACATTAACATCTGGTGTTTGACATGGAAAATTCTCAGGAAACAGTGGTTTCATACATTCAGTGTAACTTACATTCAAACAGAGTCAAAATACTCAGGACAAAAAGAATTCAACTCTGTAACACTGATTCCCAGCATCAAGTCAATTATTTTAGAACATGTTACAGGAAATTGTGCTATTAAATCAATGCAACACATTTCCAAAAACATAAAATGTTGACAGATGCCATTATCAGAGCAAAGTGCATGTGGTATTTGATATGCAAATTAGTATCTTTATTTTCATACTGAAATAAGAAAGGAATGTAACATAACATTTTAAACATGTATGAAAATAAATGGAGTATCATTGTTTTACTATTCTCAGCATAAATACATTGGTGGAAAATGGAAAGGTCTTCAGAAGTACAAAGCAATATATTCATTCCAAAGAAAAAGCCTATAACAGTGTTTCCGAGTATTGATACTTAGAAAGAAGGCAGGGTGGGGGCAATGAGAAATTGTTAGTCTAGGTACGTGATCATTAAACTACTAAATTATCACATATTCTTCTTATAATTATGCTCTGATTGTCTATACACAATTTCTAATTTAAAAGAGTGTAACAACCAGAATTTAGATCAAAAAAAGAGAATGAGTTTTTCACGGTTCCCCGAAAAACACAAGCCATTCACCCCTACATTGCCAAAATCAAACCACAAAATTAACATGCATATTATACAAAGCTAATAGTCTATCACATTATTATTACAAAAAACCTGATTCATACAGTAGTCCTCTCCCTGTGGTTTATGGATTGCAAGCAAAATATTTTCATAAGCAAAGAATGTTAAAAATCCACGTAAGTAATTATCTAGTTATGCTGCTATTAAAGGCACTAACAACAGAAACAGAAGTTTCATATCAATAATAACATCTATCATAATCAGAATGTTTTTGTAATGAGGGGCTCACAGGGAGCGGGGGGAGAAGGGAGGAGGTTGTGGAAAAATCCCCCAAAGCCCAGACGAAAGACAGAAACTATTCTGTGCTTGATCCAAAGCCTTTGAAGTTAACAGAAAGTCTTCAATTAAACTGCAAGAGACCTTGCATCAGGCCCCTTTTATGATTTAGTGCATTTCCTCAGATTAAATACACAGAGAATAGAGAGGTCTTGTTTATATATTTTCCACTAGAACATACATTTCTAAAGTAAATTAAGGCAAAGATCACACGCATACATTTAGGATCGTCAGCTAAAATAGAAACCCTTATATTTTCCAAAGTTAGAAAACAGAGTTTTCTGTGTTGCTCGGTGGATGCAGACGTGCTTAATCAAAAGTTCTGTTTGATTCAGAAACCACATCTTCCTTCCCTGCCACACAGTTAAAAACTACTAGCAGTATCAAGTTTAATACGTTCTTAATAAATAAGTGCATTCATTAGTGTATTGATGACTGAAACATGACAGGATTGAAGTAACAGGTGAAAATACAGGACTCAGTAGGAAAAGGTGATGCTCTTCTCAAGGACCAAAGATGAGAACTCAGTGCAAAAAAGTGAAAATTATGCTGCTAGGGTTATGCAAAGATTCTATCTGGAAGCAAAAAACAGAGGACGTATATCAGTGAATATGTGTTGGTATTTCTGCAAGCCAGAAGCACATGCTCAATTCAAGCTCTGACAATAATGTATACTGGCACTCTTGTTTCTCAACCAAATACCACAGTTTTTTGCTGTTTCAGTTCCCCCTTCCCCCAAAATCTGAAACTCACTGAATTTGAAGCACAGAATTTATTACTTGGAGGAAAAAAAAAGTATTTTGACTTAGGGCATGATGGACTCCAGATAATTGCTTGTAATAATAAAGTTCCATTATGCTGGAGCAGAATTCTGTCATTTTCAGTGTTGAAAACACAGTTTTTTGTTGTTGTTCATTTTCCTCATGTTCTACATAGTGAAGACTTATCAGAAAGAAAACTAAAGGAGATGCTAAAATAAGCTAGTCAGTATCTGTTAGCACTAGTGCAAAAGCAAAAAAACCAACTGCAGTAATGATGAGGGTGGTCACAGATGGACCAACGTCCCTTTGTTTGGAGAAACAGCACAGATGACGCACATAATTTCTATAACACTGGAAAAATATTAATACATATTAACCTATGTACCCTGTCTACCTTAGCTTATCTAAGTTACCTTAAAACTATGTTAGCAATAAGTTGAAAATAACAGTTAAGACCTTTCTCAGTTCCCAAGTCAGTTTCCTGCTTGTCATCAACAGCATTTTTAGGATTAGCTTCCTTCTAACTTTGGTGTGCTGGAGCACCACCGTAATGAACCAAGCCTCCTGTAAGAGTTCAGGATTTTAAAAACATTTCAGCAGAGGTACATAAAGAACTCTTCAGATACAGCTTCTTCTGTTAAAGTAATGTCATAAGCCCTATAACAATTCCATAAATTGGAAAAGGAAGAAGTCTTGAGTCATGTGGTTGGTGACTCTTGCCAACATACTTTGCAACTATCATAAATTTGATCTGCTTATTAGTAAGTGTCTGTATAAAAATACTGACAGTTAAATCACTAGAACTCAAGTTACAGTGCCACTTGCTAAACACGTAGCACAATTTTATCATACTTGACTGAAATCTGTGCAAACTCCTTTTAAGTTGAGAAGTATGCTTATCCATTTCTGAAAAATATATGGGGAAACATAGTAATGGAACATAAAACATGACCACTATGCAAAACTAATATTCAGCATTCCATACTGAATTAAAAGCAGATTGCCTTTTATCAATGAAAACAAACCTATTCTGAAAATGAAAACAGCCACAGGATGTTTTCCTTCAAATATTTTGAAACTCAAGTTAATGAAAAGGTAAACAGTGTGGTCTGCATTTCATATGACCTAGAATATTGCTAGGGATAGAAACTTTTTAGAAACTTTTTTTTTTTATTATTGTATGTTTAATAATTAACTGTGGGAAAAGAAGAAATAATAGATCGGAAAATTAACTTTTGTTAAAGCATGGAAGGGATGCTTTCTTTAATTGGTGATATGCTGTGGCCAACCAATAGCAAGGAATAGTTTGATGGCTTAGCCACCGCTTGTTAATAGTATCGTAATAATTAATTGTACATGTTCTTCTAATGCAGCAACGTTAAAAATCCTCTATAGGTTTAAAAAAGCATCAGTATCCACCTACAAACTCCATCTGAAACATAAGACCAATTCACTACAAGGTGTGAGATTAACAGATTTTCACACCATTGAAAACCAGAAAGCAACAAAATGTCATGTTCGTCTACAAGAAGGGTCAGAAGGAGGATCCAGGGAAAATTACAGGCCTGTAAGTGTGACCTCTGTGCTGGGGAAGATCATCCTGAGTGCCATCATGCAGCACATACAGCACAATCAAATGATCAGGCCCAGCCAACATGGGTTTACGAAAAGCAGGTCCTGCTTGACCAATCTGATCTCCTCCTATGACAAGGTGACCCACCAGTAGATGAGGGAAAAGGCTGTGGATGATTTTGTACCTAGACGTCAGAAAACCCTTTCACACTGTATCCCACAGCATTCTCCTGGAAAGGCTGGCACCTCATGGCCATCCAGGGTGTACTCTGGGAGCGATAAAGAATTGGCTGGAAGTCTGGGCTCAAAGAATTGTGGTCAATGGAGTCAAACCCAGTTGGTGGCTGGTCACGAGTGGTGTTCTCAGGGCTCAGCATTGAGGCCAGTTCTCTTTAATCTCTTTATCGATGATCTGGACGAGGGGATTGAGTGCATCCTTGGTAACTTTGCAGACACACCAAGTTGGGTGGGAGTGTTGATCTACTTGAGGGTAGGAAGAGTCTACAAGAGGGATCTGGACCAGCTGGATTGTTGGGCTGAGGCCAATTGTGTAAGATTTAAAAAGGCCAAATGCCAGGTCCTGCACTTGGGTCACAACCATCCCAGGCAGCACTACAGGCTTGGAGAAGCAAGGCTGGAAAGCTGCCTGGTGGAAAAAGATCTGGGGATGTTGGTCAACAGCCGACTGAATAAGAGCCAGCAGTGTGCCCAAGTGGCCAGAAGCACAGCAACAGCCTCCTGGCTTATATCAATAATACTGTGGCCAGCAGGACCAGGGAAGTGATCATCCCACTGTACTTGGGACTGGTTGGTGAGGCCCCACCTTGAACACTGTGTTCAGTTTTGGGCCCCTCACTACAAGAATGACATTGAGGTGCTAGAGAGAGTGGAGAGGAGGGCAACAAAGCTGGTGAGGAGCCTAGAGCACAAGTCTTATGAGGAGTGGCTGAGGGAACTGGGGCTGTTTAGCCTGGAGAAAAGGAGGCTGTCTACAACCATCTGAAAGGAGGTTGTAGCATGGAGGGTGTTGGTCTCTTCTTCCAAGTAGCAAGTGATGGGAAGACAGGAAGTGGCTTCAAGTTGCACCAGGGGATGTTTGGATTGATATTAGGAAAAAATTCTGCACGGAAAGGGTGAAGAGGCTGCCCAGGGAAGTGGTGGAGTCACCATCGGGGTTTAAAAGATGTGTAGATAAGGTTCTTAGGGACATGGTTTAGTGCCAGGGTTAGGCTAACGGTTGGATTCTATCATCTTGAGTGTCTCTTCCAACCAAAATGATTCTATGATTCTATAAATAACAACAGTTCTAAAACCTGAAATAACTCCATGAAGACACATGTATGACCTGTTTTCAAGAATTACAGCTAAATGAAAGCCTATTTTAAGTAAATATGGAAAGCGTAGTCAGCCATCACTATGAATACATCAAAAATTATGGGACATAATGAACTAGTAAGATTAATAATATTCCTTCTGTATTCTTAGAAATAAAATTATCTTCTTAGAAAATAAAATTTCAACTGCAAACTCTTTTAAAAATATATCATCAATTATTTCATTTTGGGGCTCCTATACCTTATGCAACCAGCACAGGTCTGATGCATTTGAATCTTTGGCAGAAGAATCTCCTACAGGAAGTACCAAAATATCTTATCGTTTGTATTTGGCATCTGTCTTCTAGCATTAAATCCCTCTCCACGTGTCCTCACACTTCCAGAATCTTTACTTCTGCACCATTTCTAACATTACAGTAACCAGTTTCTGAGTAGCTCACCTTCAGAGTGGAAAATTTTGGTCAAATAGATTTAAAAGAAGAATGATGCTTTTTAGTTCCATGTCAGTATACCTGTGACCTTTTCCTTACCCTCTTCTATCATTAAGAGAAGGAAAAGCAATAAGATGCTTCCATCCAAACACTGCTCCAGAAATACCAAACTCTTATGATATTTTCCTATTGACTTGATTTTGCTCACATGAAGCATGGAAATCCTGCTGCACATTATGCTAATGGCTGAACTATATCACACGTAACTGTGCTTTGCAACAGTGTTATACTACAAACTAATGATGCCATTATATGAGGAAATGACCAAGTAATACATTAAAACTTTGCCTGCAAACAATAAACATTTCAGGCTTCAGACTCCCTCAGTGGATCCATCACACATAGCAATTTAGGATGAAGTGGATGAAAATATACAATTACATGTATTGATATTTTTGGTTCAGAATTGCTCTCTGGCATCACTTCTCCAGCACATCCCTTAAAATGGTACTATTTGTGCTCTTTAGGACTTATTTTACAATGTCCTGTCTGTTCTCAACCTCAACTGCTTATTTCAACAAGCATCTTCCCACTTGTATGTCTTAATCTTTTACAGATATCATTAGTCAGACAGTTAATATTTAATAACATACCATCAGTGGGCTTCAGGAGAAACACTACCATGTGTATGTAGGATATAAAAAAACTAAATCTATTTATAAAGACTCAACAACCACTGGTATATTCCAGTTACTAGGGATTAGCCCACCAGCTTAGATGACAAGCCACTTGTACTAAACTGCTGCACAATTTTTTGTAGATATGTCCTAGTTGATCAATTTCCTTAGGTCTTAGGTAAGGTCTACAACAAAGACAAAATATAACATACCGAACACACTGTGCAAATGCATGTGCTCCTACCCACATAGGTACCTTTTCCCAAGGAGTGCTCTCACGCTCACAGAAGCAGGAGAAAGAAAATAAACAACAAGCCTTACCTTTCTGCAGACACTTTCAAAATTAACTTCTGTACTAAGAGCAAGTCTGGTAACTTCATCTGGCTTTATATCCTGTGGATGAAAGATACATTTATTCTTCTTACGGTCAGACTTTACAAAATCTTTCTATGGTTCATCTTTCTTACAAACACTCTAACTTCATGGCATCTTCCACTGATCTCTTTTAAAGGAAGAAAATAGGGGAAGTCAACCTCAGAGCCTTTTATGAGGACATAACCAGGTGGATACATGATGGCAAAGCAGTGGATGTGGTCTATCTCTATTTCAGTAAAGCATCTGACACAGTCTCCCACAGCATCCTCGCAGCTAAACTGAGGAAGTGTGGTCTGGATGAGCGGGTAGTGAGGTGGACTGTGAACTGGCTGAAGGAAAGAAGCCAGAGAGTCGTGGTCAATGGGGCAGAGTCTAGTTTCTAGGAGTCCCTCAAGGGTCGGTACTGGGACCAGTACTCTTCAAAATATTCATCAATGACTTGGATGAGGGAATAGAGTGCACTGTCAGCAAGTTTGCTGATGACACCAAGCTGGCAGGAGTGGCTGACACGCCAGAAGGCTGTGCTGCCATCCAGCGAGACCTGGACAGGCTGGAGAGTTGGGTGGGGAAAAATTTAATGAAATGTAACAAGGGCAAGTGTACAGTCTTGCATCTGGGCAGGAACAACCCCAGCTACCAGCATAAGTTGGGGAACAACCTGTTAGAGAGCAGTGTAGGGGAAAGGGACCCGGGGGTCGTGGTGCACAGCAGGATGACCATGAGCCACCATTGGGACCAGGAAGGCCAATGGCATCCTGGGGTGTATTAGAAGGGGTGTGGTTAGTAGGTCGAGGGAGGTTCTCCTCTTGTTCTACTCTGCCCTGGTGAGACCACATCTGGAATATTGTGTCCAGTTCTGGGCCCCTCAGTTCAAGAAGGACAGGGAACTGCTGGAGAGAGTCCAGTGCAGAGCCATAAAAATGATGGAGGGAGTGGAGCATCTCCCTTATAAGGAAAGGCTGAGGGAGCTGGGTCTCTTTAGTTTGGAGGAGACTGAGGGGTGACCACATTAATGTTTATAAATATGTAAAGGGTGAGTGTCATGAGGATGAAGCCAGGCTCTTCTCGGTGACAGCCAATGATAAGACAAGGGGCAATGGGTACAAACTGGAACACAAGAGGTTCCACTTAAATATGAGAAGAAACTTCTTCACAGTGAGGGTGACAGAACACTGGAACAGGCTGCCCAGGGAGGTTGTGGCTTCTGCTTCTCCAGAGACATTCAAAACCTGCCTGGACACATTCCTGTGTAACCTCATCTAGGTGTTCCTGCTCCAGCAGGGGGATTGGACTAGATGATCTTTTGAGGTCCCTTCCAATCCCTAACATTCTGTGGTTCTGTGATATAGAGATTTCTTTTGTGTGTATGTAAATACTACTTTTTCTGACTTTCAAAACATTATTTATACCTAATCTATTACTACTACTGAAGGCAACAGAGATGTTCAACAGCTAAGTATGCAGAAGGTGATTTTATTTATAGAAAAGTTTAAATTGCCTGTTTTGTTGTCCTACAAATAAGCTTTCGAAGGTTTAAAATGCCCCACTTATCTTAGATTCTGCAGTTATGTCAGACCTTACCAACATATATGAATATATGTTTAAGACAACGAAGCTGAGATGACAAAAAATTATTTTTTCTGGAGAAACTGACTACACATGCAGTTTTCATTGCTGGACTTAAGCATTTCCATTGGCAACTGAAATAGAGGAATGAAAACCCTGAACAAATGGATTTTGTTAAAACTTGAATATTTTGTGAAACATGTCCCCATGGCAAATTTCTCGTTATTTTATAATACATACTTTATATACAGTGTATTACAAATGCCCTATTAATCTTATCAATTGAATGTACTGAATATTGGCTTTTCCCTTTTCCCTCCATCAAATAAATCATGTTACATATCAGTTATTTGCCAGACAGCCATTTTAAAAGCAGTTTAACTACTGTTATGCAGACCCCAAATAACTTTCACACATTCATAGTTTGAAAAAATGAAAAAGTTTGTATAAAGAAACCTTCTTATTCTGACAGCTTACATCTAGCCTATATCACAATGCCGGTGGCTTCAAAATGTGAAAAAAATTATGTCTGCTAGATTTCTCAAACTATAGTAAAGTGGATGACTTAAATATGAAATACAATAATTTTGAAACACTTGTGGTCAATAAAGAAGAAGAAAACCTAAACTGGAAGTACCCATGCAAAGTATTATTGTTTGAGAAAATGAGATGTGTCCAGGTGTTTAGATCTGAACAACAAAGATGCTAACTGAAAACCCTTAAAAGCAACTACTGTGACTGTTGGCTCAGAAGAATTAATGTTTTGTCAAACAGTCAAATGCAAATCAAATTATGGGAGACACGATAATTTATAAGTGTCTAGAAAAAAAAAAAGTACTATATAATAGGAAAAGGCTTCCATGTTCAACTACTAAATTATACTTGTTCCTTTCTTTTTTTTTCCCTACTTAATCATTCTTGATGAGTATCCCAACACTTTCACTTCACATCCTGCTCCACTGCTAAGTTTCCATATTCCGTTCTGTTTCTGTCCTAAACCTGCAGTAGCCTGCAAACTTACTTAGATGTGATTTCAGGAAGAACCAAGTAGCTTACTTTCTTATATATTTCTCATACCTTGCATTTCAAAACATTATGTTGTCCTTCCTTCTATATATTAGATACCTTACAGAGTTTTCATCTTACCTAGATCTTTAAGGTGTTGGGCAAATTCCATATGCCTTAAAACTACAAGCAAGCATGTAATAATGGGAACAAAGTAACAGAATGAAAACAAATTAATCTAAAAAATTCTCTTTTTGTGCATATCAGAAGAGCCTCCTGATAATGAGGTCTAGAAGTCTGCAAAATCATCTCACAAAGGTACTGATGGACGCTCAATCACTTGGAGGATAGAATCCAGACTGGAAAAACACTGGTGGATGTAGGAAACAATCTTCTACTGGCAGATGGACAGTTGGATGACTTAATAGAATGTTGAGATGGAAAAGACCTGTGATTCAGTTTTCCATGACTTTCCAAAGCATTTCACAGATGGTAAAAGTAGGACACGGTGGTTAAGTGACATGCTGACTGTCACATAGCTGGTTGGGGGTTATAGGTGACGCTCTGGAACCCTATATTATTCACTAAATCAAGCTGTTACTTTATAAAAGAAAAAAAGAATTTATTTGATCTTCATCGCCACTAAAACTACATATTTCCATATTTAATTGCAACAACATGCTTCAGAGGGGAGGCAGGCAAACTTCAGCAATCCCTACACAAGAATGTCAGAGGTTTAATTTTGATACAATATTGCAGAACTCTCTTAACATTGCAGAATCATGCATAATAATGGAGAAAAAAATTACAGTTTGGAATGTGAAATCATTAATGAAGCTTCACCGAAATGCTTAGTATATAGAACAAGGCCACAAATCTCCTGTTAAGACTTAACCCCCCACATTTATAAAGCATCTCCTTCTCTTAGATTTAAGGCAAAACAAGCATTTGTGACTTATATAGTCTTCAGCAACATCCGGTTTTGTAAAAACAGCCATGTAAGTCAAGTTACTGTAATAAATAAATGTTTCTTCTGTGTCTGTTAGTGGTCAGCAGCAGACAGGAAAACAGAAAAAGCATATAGTGATATTTTTCTCAGCATACTTTTATCAAGTCTGAGACGCATGTAGCTCAGAAACTCCTCACTCCCAAAGAGAATATTTGTATTAAATATCTACTATGAAAACTTATTTCACCAGTTACGTTAATGGATGTCACAAGTTACTGCCACCTCCAGCATCTCTGGGACCAGTCCAGGGATTCCTCCTGCCCTGCTGCTGGAGGTTTCCATCCCAGGTCCATCGACATGACAGTTGCTTTTGCATCATCAGGTTCAACCAGATACGAAGCTCAGCTATGCAGCTAGCTGCCACAGACAAGGCACTACCTTTGACAGCAACCGCACATGACGCTTCCAGGACTCACATGACCTTCAGTACAGTCAGCTAAGACCCCTTCCTCCTTTTTGCCTAGTCAAGATTGAAGCTCACTATTTAGAGTATGTCCCCCCAACTCCCACCAGATTCACAAGCACACACACATTCATGGATCCCTCAAATACCAGCATACCATATCCCTCTGTCCATCTAATACTTCTCGGCCTGGGTTTAGAGCCCTTTCATCCATTTCATGGGCTTCCTACTTACTGGCTGGCAGTAAGTCATTAGTAGGTAGATGCATGCACTCACATTCTTGTATTACAGGTAATCTTGTCTTACAGGCTCACAGGTCCCTGCCAAACACCAGCACAGGCCTTCTACCCACACGATAACTCTGCTCAGGCCTGGCACCTCCCACTCACTGCTAGTCCAACTTAAAGTTTGTCAGTGTATTACACATACCAAAGAAACACATATATGGGATCAACCCACATGGCATGGTTGAAAATACCAACAGCTTGCCTGCCCCTGTCAGCAGCAAACACCAGGCACATGGGCTGTGACCTGCAGTCCCAGTCAAATGCTGCATTGAGAGCTTCACTTGCTTCATTCCCCCCAGTAGCTGTGCCCAGGATACACACTGTTCCTGTCTTCCCAGCTAGGACACGGCTTCTGCTGCCCCCACGGCTGGGGCCAAAACCATCACCTGCCCCTGCTGCTGACACCACAGGCTCCAGGCACCTACACCCCTGGTCTGACTCCAGTTGCTAGCCCCGTATCCACTCATGCCAGTCCTCCCAGTAGCTGACACCTAATTCTTACTGCACTTGCACACACAGCATAAGGAGTGAGATTACATGGACAGTTAGGAAAAGATTTATAAAAAGATGACAGACTGTGGCGCTCAGATACAGGGCTTGGTCAGAGAAATGTACTCATCAGCCCTGGTTGGGATGGACCTCTCCAATACCCACTCCCACCTATGCACCCTAAACATTATTTATTAACTTTAGCATAGTCCACAAATACCCCCATATTCCAAAATAATCACGTTCATCTTGTTTCCCCTTATTACCAGTTATAAAGTGCAGGTTTGCCTTCCCCAAAGCAATACCAGTAGTTTCTTACTGGCCTATTATTTAGTGACTGGAGACATTTTTCCTTTGTCACTGTTCCTGTTATCCCCAGTCTACTAGTTCTGCTCCTCTGTGTTTTTGTTTACCCCTTCACCCTAAGCACTGACAAGGTTCAAGCCTGAAGGCTCATAATGGATGATGCTCTCACCACTTCCCACATGACATATTGACAATGATTGGACAAGATGATCTTTTGAGGTCCCTTCCAAGACCTAACATTCTGTGATTCTGTGACCTAACAGATTACTTACTTACTACTTTCTGAAATGACGCTTGGTGTCGTAACACTATGTGCCAGCAAGTTTCCAAGATCAATTAAGTGTTAAGTTGTAAGTGAAGAGGGAATAAAAAAGTTTAGAGGGAACCAGATAAGTATGCTACTTCACAAAGTATTGCATCCATAATTATCCCAGATGAGGCAAATATAGACAAAGCCTTGCTACCAACCAGACAACCCCCTCTTCTTGAAAATAATTTCTGAAAAACATGCCTAGGTGGCAAAGGCTTGTTGTAAGCAACAACGGGAACAGATAGTTTTCTTTTAGTTAGACTGTATCCTTATCTCAACTTCTGTCATGAAACACTTTAAGAGACAGGGCAAGGGAAGGCCCTCTGCAGGCTGATGTACACAACACAAAGCACAACAGTCTGTACACTGTGTGTGTAGTTCTCTTTGCTGTGGTGCCTGAGCTGAGCCAACAACTTCCACAGGAGCAACCAAGACAAGACGGGGAGGTGGCAAAGGTGACAGAGCAGTGGTAGCAGCAGGACCAGCCTGACTCTCAGGACTGGGATTTGCACAGTCTTTCAGTGATTTTCACATTGTGGGGACCAAAGCTCCTCCAGGCATTGGCCGCTTGAGCAGCTGCTCTGTGCTCCAGCAGGCGGGCGTTAGCGAAGTGACCTGTCGGCCAGTTGGACCTCGTCACAGCTGCAGGCAGATGACTAGGCCTTGGCCCGAAATTACGCTGAATAAACAGGATGTGAAAAACTACTGGATGTGACATAAGAAAACTGCTGGATGTGACAGATAATGTGAGAAGCTGATGGAGCAGTTGGATTTTACTGATCATTAAAGGAGAGTTACGTGAAAAACAGACAATCTCCATGGAAAGCTGAAGAGGAGTACTGGGCAGCTTGCAGGGGCAGGGGGTGGGATATCTTGAAAGGCTGATTGTATAAAGGTAACTGTACTGGTAATAGCACATGAAGCCAAGACTGCCTATGGAGTCACACTGAAATATCAAATTTGGGGAAAAGTAACTATGGGTGGGAAAAAAGACTGGCCTGGGCTGGGAAAAGGGAGTGCTGGGGCACAGGAAGGGATGTGGCAGCATGGAGTGGGGGAGCTGTGGGGCAGCCAGGCAGCTCTGTTGAAGCCAGTCCCAGTACCAGAGACAGACAGCTCACCCCACTACTTACAGAAACTCAGAACAGCAAGGTTTGATTTTTTTTTTTTAAATGATGAATTTATTTAAATAAGCCATAACTGTCTTAGACAGAAAAGCAAGGCTATACTGAAGAGAGTATGTGAAGCACAAATGGCAGCTGAAAATATGATTTCATGCTGACATTTATAGTGGTTGCTCAGATGACACTTTATGCAAGTGATACTGAGGAAGATGGAGTTTCTAACTTAACAGGCATGGAAATGTAATTTATTGAAGAGCCTTCAGAAGACGTGAAAGACACAAAAGAACTCTTGTCAGATAAGGCTTTGGCACATCTCAGAAAGGCAAGATCATTCACATAAAACATATCCCCAGTTATGCTGTCTAGAGCAGTTTTAGATGACTCAGGGAAAAAGTTAGCTTGCCAGTTGTGGTCCATGGAAGAAATTTTAGAGTCCTCACACTATTAAAAACTACCCAAATTAAATTCCATTTTGACTAGGATTTTCCTCTTACCTTTATAATATAATTATTTTTCCTCATTTTTTTTACATTTTCAAGCTGTACTAGTGTTAAGCCTTTCATTGTGAAATCACTCCATAGCCACCATCTTTGTAACATGATTTTTGTGTTAAAATGGGAGACATTTCTTAAAACAGAACAGAATCAGGGTTTACACAAGTAGATAACAGAACACCCATACAAAAAAATCAAATATTTCTGGTGAAACCTCAACTGCAGTTACCCACTACTGCACTTATATCTTTTAAAACTTTATCATAATTTTTGTCCTTGAATAGCTATGTGAGAACACTTTCTTGAAAGCTTTCTTAAATTTTTCCACAGCATTCAGTCTCATTTTGATGTTTTCCATCATTTTCTAGGTTTCTTAGTGAGGAAAAAGGAACAGGAAAAAAAAAAAAAAAAAACTTAGTTTCAGAACAGGTCTTCAGTTTCCTTCTTCTATAATTTAATAACTGCATGGCTTCCTGTTATAACCAATTTGTTCAGCATTCTAGTTATTCAGGGCAAAAATAGTCTTTGACTCTCAGCATAAATACTATCACTGTGAAAGTACATACAAATGGGATCATGAACGCAAGCAGGATATCTTCAAACTAATAAAACACATCAGCCATGATGCTTCTGAAAGTTTATTTGCTTTTCAAAAAGAAACTAAATCCATGATAAGAGTACAACTTTGCCTCAGCTATGAAGGCCTGTTTTCAAGAAATGCAGTACTCTAATTGGTTATACCAAACTGATTTTGGAGAAAAAGTGACACTTTCTTCCCGACAGTTTACAAATCTAAACCCTTTGTCAGTAACTGTTACCCAAATATAATACGACACATACATACACACATAACCAAGAATTGTTACAGATAAAAGTCTCACTAGTGGCCCACGATAACTAACTAAATAGCACTCTATGTAAAAAAATAAGTATTATGTTGGTGCAAAAGTAATTGTGGGTTTTGCATTGTTGAAATTTGCCATTTGATATTGGAATACATTCTTAAATAAATGTGGTTATGTTACACCTCATTTCAATGTGCTTTTCTCACTTTATTTTTTTTTTTTTTGCTACTGACTTATCACTTGTTGTTTATTTTATATTTATTTTAGACTACGGAAATTATGTTAGACAAGAAGCAAATTTGTGAGATTTTCTTATTTGAGTTCAAAATGGATACAACTTGTGATATCAACAACACATTTGGCCCAGGAACTGCTCACGAACGTACAATGCAGTGATGGTTCAAGAAGTTTCACAAAGAAGAGGAGAGCCTCGAAGATGAGGAGCATAGTGGTGGCCATCGGAAGTTGGCAACAACCTGTTGACAGTAATCACGGAAGCTGATCCTCTTACAACTACACAAGAAGTTGCCGAAGAACTCAATGTTGACCATTATACAGTTGTTTGGCATTTGAAGCAAATTGGAAAGGTGAAAAAGCTTGAGAGGTGGGTGTCCCATGAGCTGACTGAAATATCAAAATAATCGTCATTTTGAACTGTTGCCCTCTCTTATTCTACACAATAACAACGAACCATTTCTCAATTGGATTGTGACATGTGACAAAAAGTGGATTTAATATGACAAATGGCGACAACCAGCTCAGTGTTGGACAGAGAAGAAAAAACAAAGCACTTCTCAAAGACAAACTTACACAAAAAAAAAGGTCATGGTCACTATTTGGTGGTCTGCTGCCAGTTTGATCCACTCCAGCTTTCTGAATCCCAGCAAAACCATTCCATCTGAGAAATATGCTCAGTGAATCAATGAAATACACTAAAAACTGCAACACCTGCAGATAGCACTGGTCATCAGAAAGGGCCAAATTCTTCTCCACAACAACGCCCGACTGCACATCGCACAACCAATGCTTCAAAAGTTGAACAAATTGGGCTATGAAGTTTTGCCTCATTTGACATATTCAGCTGACCTCTCGCCAACTGACTACCACTTCTCCAAGAATCTCAACAACTTTTTTCATGGAAAATGCTTCCACAACCAGCAGAAAATGCTTTCCAAGAGTTTTTTGAATCCCAAAGCATGGATTTTTACGCTACAGGAATAAACAAACTTATTTCTCATTGGCACCAATGTGCTGATTTTAATGCTTCCTGTTTTGATTAATGAAGATGTGTTTGAGCCTAGTTAAAATGATTTAAAATTCATGGTCCAAAACCATGACTACTTTTGCACCAACCTAATAAATTCACACCCTAAGCCATAGTCCCCCAAGCCTCAGTTTTACCAAATGTGAAGCCAAGATGAAGAGTATTGCCAGTAAGGGAATTCGGGTAAAATCAGTAAGCAGAACAGAAGGACAGAAAATTGAAGCTGGTAAGTAAAACTCTAATATTGCCTAGTTAAGTGTGCCTTAAGCTTATTAATAAGTTTATTAAACAGATCAGCACTACATTGACATATCTGCTTTATTAAAAAATCACTACGTAATTTACCAACAGACAAAATAAAGCACTTTAAAGAAGCTGGCTGCTTTCCTGAAAGTACTTACAAACTATTATCAAGTCATGTCTCAAGTCCCCTTTTGAGTAATTAAATGTCCCGAACTTCATCTACCACAGAATGAAAATTTGTCCATATGTAACCTCTGTAAGTATCTTCTATATTTGCTCTCTTTTTTTAAACTACAATTTAAAAAATAGGAATAGAATGGGATGCAGTATGTGTCTTGGTAATATCATACAGAAGAGCTCTCATTCTAGACAAAGAGCCGATAGCCTTCCTTACTCCTGGAAATTTAATCTTCCATTTGGCTTTACTTTTTTCCTCAATGGAATCCAGGCAATCCAGGTCACTCTCATCTTTATCCACCACCTTTAAATTACATAAAATCCTTCCAGAGAGGTCCACTGATTTGTCTCAGATTTCCCTAACTGTAACCTGATGTTAGGTAAACACAGAACACTGTATTTGGTACTTGGTTTTGCTTGCACTTTCTGCAGTAAAGCTTTTGACAACTAAAGACTCAGTTTTCTTTCAATGATTTCCTGCTTTGTTGACTGTGACAAGTAATCCTGAAATCCCATTGATGTCCTCTGGCCAAATGACAACATAAGAACACTTGTATGATGCAACCGCACCATTTATTTTACTTGGTGCTAAGACTGGATAATCATTAAATGTTGCATTCTTGATTGCCAATATATATGAATGGATATATTATCACTACTTTGATACTAAAATTTCTGTTGCTTGCAGACCCTAGAAATCTCCAGTCTTTGCACCCATACATTTCTACTAAAAATACAGCACATCTGAAAGCGTGGCAAGTAAAAACCAGATTTTTTCATCAGGAATTCAATCCAGCATTTCCATTCTAAAAAGACCTGCCATTGCCTCCTGTTGCAGCAGACTGCAAACACACACTTTACACAATATTTCACATCAGTGATGTAAAAGCATTATGCCACAGTTACCAAGAGCTTCAAATTACTGCTGAGGAGGACTGAGATTTTCAGCCCACAGGTGAGAATCAGGTCAGGGCGGTTAACAGTCTAATTAGACGTAGACTGATTCACAGGGAGTCTAGGATGGCATTGTTAGGGACATCCTTGTCACAGGTCTGAATTTGACTGATGCCCAGAAAATTAAGAAGGTATACAGATTCCCAAGACACTTATTCAGAATACTATTGCCCTTCATGAATCAAATTAATAGATATCACTGGGTTAAAAGCTTTCCTGCCTTTTTTTTTTTTCCTTAACAGTTATCTGGAAAAAACCTGCACCCACTAACCCCAGAAGTATCAGCTCACCCGCTGGTCCACACAGTCGAAGTGGGGATTCATTCTTGTGGTTCTTGGGTGGATCACACCTGGGGGTCAGGGCAGAGAACGTGCTGGGAAACTTCAGCACTACAACTTCTCCCAGTTTACAGAATCGCTCCATACTACACAGAGTAGGGCCATGCTATGTGTCTCAAGCCACAGTCAGTTCATGCTACATCTAAATAAAATGCAATTAAAAGCATTTATTTGTAATACTTGAAACAGACATAGAAACATTTATAAAATGCTCAAGTAGAGAAATGAAAGACAAGATATGCTTATTCTACTCACACCACAGTTAAAGATCTTCCTGCCTTGCTGAGGTTGAGTTGCCACTC
Source organism: Patagioenas fasciata (assembly GCF_037038585.1). Lineage (NCBI taxonomy): Eukaryota > Metazoa > Chordata > Aves > Columbiformes > Columbidae > Patagioenas > Patagioenas fasciata. The sequence goes on along the minus strand of NC_092560.1, from coordinate 52,571,430 downwards.
TTCCTAGCAAGGTGACACTCGGGATTTTCAATGTTTGTGCATATTTATGCCACAGCTTGCACCTTTCAGACAGAGAAAGTGAAGGAGTCTATTTGGGAGCTACTGTCTTGGTTTGTTTGGTGACTCACTGGCACCTCACTGGCATAAGCCTTTGCATTTTAAATTACAGACGGACACAAAATGTAAGTGGTGCAAACATATAAAGCTTATAAAAGCAGGCAATACTCTATCATGTACTAACAGAGACCATAAAAGACAATAATGAATCATTGCAATAATGAATCATTGTGTTTGGGAAGACGGATTCTTATTCTTCACATCTAGGATAATGTAATATACTGACAAAGTAAAGACTATTTGTTGAGGCATAAGTGCACTCAAAATTAATATAAACAAGACAAATAAATCTGTATATTAGTAATGTATTCTGTTTTCTAAGTAAAAATGAAATGTGACATTACAACAGGGGTAGGAATACCTTTCCAATTATCAGTGCTTTGCATGTTGTGGGAACTTCTCACTATTAAGCTGTTTTAATATTATCAGTCTTGCAAATATTTACTAATATTATTTGAATAAATACTATTTCAGAAGTTTTCACATTTTCAGGAATGACATCACCTATTAATAAACGACTTCAAGAACTTAAACTTTCACTAAGCCAACATAGTAAAACTGATAAAACTTCAAAAAAACTGATAAAAGTTCGAAGTATGCAGATGTACAGATTTAGCTTTCTGTAGAAGTCAAGTTTTACTGTAAATACCTGTGTCATAAAAAACAGACAACTACAGGAAAGCAAAACCACTACAAAAAAAGATTCCATAGTTCTTTTTTTGTTCCACCAGTCTAGCCAACAAAGCTTTTCCCAGCAACCTGACTGGATGACTTGATTCTATATCATCACAGACTGAAACCAGAGGTTTTATCCAGTAAAAATGAAGACATTTTCTCTCTAATTGCAGACAAATTAAGTGAATTATAATTTAAATAAACCCTAATGACACAGGAGAATGTAAGATTATATTATGTCCTGAAGTAATTATAGCCTTTTTCACTTATCAAATATCTAGATTCTGTATTACAAAGAGGAAGGAAAGCATAAAAGGGTTCTACAGTTGCTAATTTTCCTAAAGTATATGCTAAAGAAAATTTCATGTGTTTTCCAAACACGTTGCATGTTTCACCGATTGCATGAAATTTTCAAAAGCTTTAATGTTGTTTAAACTTGCCTTTTATTTTAGTATTAACTTCTTAAAATAATCTTCCTTAAAATGGCTACTTTTCAGCCTTGTTCGATTAATAACTTTGGCAGTAATACTACAGAATGGACCAAGAAAAAACAGTAAAACTTAATCCTTATTTTAAAATAACAAAATCAAAGAAGTCATAGACTAAATCATTACAACAGAACTTCCCCCCAGAAAGTTGAAAGCTGTACAGCCATCTCACTTTAGATGAATATATGGCATTGGATTTTGATGGGAATTAACTATTACTAGCCTGTTAAAAAAATGGCACTCCAAAATTACAGTTAATCATTGGGAATGCAAGAATGTATTTCAAGTGGAACTTGTCTAGCAATTGTTCTTTCAGTAAACTACACTGGTGTCAGGTTTTTGCTGGCACCAATTTTAAACATTACTAAACGTCTACAGTATTGCTGTCTCAGTTTAGATCCAAGTGAAATTCAGTGTGAACCTGTGAGTTTTCATCTACTAAGTTTCACACTACAAGATTTTGTAATCTTCTGGTTTTATAGTTCTCTGGAAAATCACAGTTATTAAAACACTTATCAAACAAAACTACACAATATTCCTATAAATATATATTTTTGTCCAAATTGTTACCTTCTTCTAGTTAAACATCTTTATTTTGCTATGCTGTACAAGTTCTCTTAAAAGTAGAGCATGCAGCTGAGGCAAAGACTTCTTATCCATGGCATTTAATAACATAATAAAACGAAAAAATCAATTCCCTAAAACAAGAGTTAACATAACTAGCTTAAGATGTTGTACCCAAACTTTATTTGGCAAGTATAGGCTGCTCTTTTCTGCCACGTTTATAAACTAATTTAATATTTCAAGAGGTATGCAAGTTAAATGCCAGCAATTACATCAGTTCACTGAGATGAACACTGTGAACTTGGCATTTTATTTAGTCAATTAGATTAAATGAATTGCTTAATTTTGGAGGTATCCATCTGAATCAGTAGCCCCATCACACTCAGGAAACAACAGTGACTGTTTTTCCCATAGAATAAAAAAAAATAATAATTGCAGAAGTAAGAAGGTATTATGAAATTAAACTACAATTACACACATTCAAAAGAAAAGTCACAAAAATGGAAAAAACAAACTCTGGATTATTCCTTACAGCAAGCATGATTATGCCAAAATTATCTTTATCTAAATATTGTTTTTTTTCAAACTTCTTTTAGTTCTGAATGTCAGTGTTCACTTAGACCAGTACAATCTGTAATTTCACTCTGTATTGGCAATTTGTTCCATGCTGCTTTTCTAATATTAAAATAACAACCACATGCAATTTCAGGGTTAACATATTTCCAAGCAGTCCTGAGCTGGCTGAAACTGTCTTCGGTTTTGAATTACTATCCCTGGTATTCACAAACGCTGCCAGTAGTGCTGGTTGCCAGATGAACTGTTTTCGTAAAAATTAAAGAAAAACAGTGTTAGCTGACAGAAGGGGACGCTATGCACAACTAGCTGCTTCGTTCTTAGTTTAGCCTCTTGTCCCAGCAGGAGCCTGAGCCAGCAAGATAATTAGTCACCAAAACAGCCAGGGAAAGGATGTGCTATATTCTCAAAACGTTCCCAACGAAGACTGAAAAATTGGTGCAATTCAGCTATTCATCCCCACTCGCTAGATTCTGGTTTGAAATAGATATGGATACAGAAATGAATAATGAAGACAGAAGAACCTGGAGAGATGCAGAAAGAGGTAGAAGAGTGTGAATACACAGAGCTACATACAGTCTGTCTGCTTCTGGAGGGCATAAAAGAGTTCAAAGATTAGATACAATGGAGAAAGAATTTCCTTTTTCCGTTCCCTTTCCCAGTGTGCACTATATCCAAGGAAAAGCACTCCTCTTACAGCCTTTTCTTAAAGTACCATGGCGAAGAAAATGAATTACTTTTTGTCCTTTCCTAGAGATCTTGAAACTTGTGCAGGACAAACCTACTATCTCAATTGCCCAAGGTAAGGGGTAAAGGCAGAAAGAAGAAATCTGGTAATAAAGCACAAAACCCACAATTTTTTTCAGTACCCAAAGATTTCAAAATTGACTGCTAAAAGTTCCTAAACAAAATCTACGCATACAAAGTGCAAAAGAACTACCCAGCACAAATATGTGAATTGTGTAAATCTCCAACATCAGTAGTTCACCTTCTATCATTCTAATTTTGTTACATCTTTAGTAGGTGCTATGCCGTATCTGTGATCATCCTTTTCACTTTTCTTTATACTTTTAGTGGGTGGTTGGTTGGTTGTTTTTTTTTAAACACACCAAGAAGACTTATGATAAAGCAATTGATTCAAATAGGAACATATTGTATTCTGTCTGAAGACAGCAAGATAGGATTTTCATACAGGTATCTATGGTAACTTCAATATCCACCTCCTCACTGGTAAAAGCCTATTTTGATCCAATGAAAATTAACTATTCAAAACGCAATTCTCACCACTACCCCATGAATTACTTTGTATTTATCATTACTGAATTTCTTTGGTCATTTCATTACTCAGCTAATCAGTTTTGTAATATTTCACAGTGTTTTAGTGTTAGTATCTTCACTATCCTGAAATTTTGGATCACCAAGCTCCATCATTCACACTCTTTTTCTGAATAATTTCCAGCACTGATCCCAACAAAACTTCACTGTTAACTTTCCAACACTATGAAAGCTAACAATCTATTCCTTTCTTCCACTTACAGTGTACAACTCTGTGACCAAAAGAATTAATATCCATGAACAAATTTAAAATAAAACCAAAACCAACAAAAACCCACAAAAACCCAGAGTCTTCGGTGAAAGCTAGACAATGGCTTTTTGGAAATTTAAAACAATATACAGACTCAAACAGCAACATCCATTGTATGTATTTCAAAGAACTCCCACTGATTTGCGAGGCATAACTTTCGTCTCCTAAAGGTATAATTATTCTGCCTCATCTTATTCACTCACATGTTCACTAAATTCATTCTTTAATAAATGTGCCAATAAGTCTGTCCAAGACTGAAGTTATACTTACATTAGTACTACATTCCCAGAACAGACTTTACATATATATATTTTTGTTTGTTTGTTTCTTTTGTAAGCAAGAGGCAATCATGGGGGAAACAAGATTTTACACAAAAAAAGCACCAACTGGAGTAAGGAGTCATAGCAGGTGCAGTCACCATTCTGAATTTATTAGTTTGCAAGTGACTATCAAGACATTTACAGTAGGTCTCCAATTTCTTTTTTGCTCCCTCTTTCAACCCCTCCAGTTACAAGAAATAAGAATAAGACCTTTACCACATTATAAAAAAAATATATTTTACAGCTGTGAAGAACAAGAGACCTAACATTTGATTAAAGATTTTGAGAGTGTAATTTTGATCTGCCATATTAATTACATTCACTATTTACTGGATGTATTCTTTTTAGCTTCTCCAGAATAAACTAAGTACAAAGACCATCTAGTATACAGCAAGAAATTAACTAGAACTGGTTCAGAGATCTCACAAGGACCATCTTATTTGGTAACTATTAGTACACTTCAGCGTGAGATGGCAAAAATGTAAGCACCGCATACCTTTTCTTTACAGAAACAGTTTTTTCTATCTCAGGTACAGACGAATTATAGAGAAGGTTAACAAAGACATTCAAGTTGATGCACTAAATTGAAATCAACAACAACAACAAACTATCTGTTTGGAATTCACATAAATATTTTCAAAATGAGCACAGAAACATGCTGACACTTCTGTCACTATTTTGAATAATAAATAACAACACTAAGTGTTTTGGTGTGCTGTCACTGCTCAATTTAGAAAACAAAAGCATATGTGTTGCATTAATTTTTTTTTTTTGTGCTACTACAAAGGTTGCGTCTTCATTAAAATCAACTACAAAAATACTGACACAGAATTCAGAAAGGACATGGAGTCTCATCAGCAAGCCATATTTTTTAAAAAAGTGAAAATAGATTTTTTTGCATCCCTACAAAAAAAAGCTAATAAAATCCTTACCCAAGACTCAAGAGGAAAAAGCTTCATCTGCAACCACATTTTTAAGACAGTTGACAAACTTTACTGAGAACCTACTTTAATATTTCCTTTTAGTTGTGTCAAATCCAACAAAAAGCTGTCTTTGTGATCCGTTTTCACTTTGTAATGAACAATCTAGTACATTTTAAAAGGACATTATAACTGCTTCTATTTAAGCATCTTGTCAACTATGAAATCTTGAAAAATGAAGTTGGTGATATTTTCATTGACTTTTATATTTAAGAAATGCAGCCCATCTTTTTATGCAATCCAAAGCAGTATTTGGTGTTAAAAAAAAAAAAAACTTTGCTTCTGTTATCACAACAAAATAAAACAGTAGGAATGTCTGTCACTTGTTTTCTCATTCCAAATCAAAAGATTTCCTTCTAAGTATTCTTTCATGCTTTTATCTAAAAAACAAATGGCATCGTATTCTGCAGCTTTCTCATGCTGAGATGATTAAGCTTCCTCAGTTAAGATATTTTGACCTTGCAGGAGGACCAAACAGGAGAATGACTTGGGAAAGCACTTACATTAAATACGAGGTTTCCCATTTTAGCAAAAACATGAATGGAAGAAACATATCAGTGAAAATAATATGAAATGCTATGAAGATTAAGAAGACAACTCAGTTGGTGGGTACACCAATCTGCCTATTTTAATAACCATGTTGGAGAAAGGTGCTAGGTAGGAATATTCTAGGGAAGTAGGTATACTGAAGAGACACAGTCATGTAGTCTCCTGACAAGGCATTCCTCCCTCATTATTATTAATCAAGAATATCAAGATCCAAGCCTCAGATCTCACAAACACCGAGAAAGCCACCCCAACAAACATTCATACAGCTTATCACTTCTTCTGCATACTTGTATTCCACCTCAGCTATGAAGAACAAAACATTTCTAAATTGATAAAAACGTTGTCATATCTACTTCTAAGGGCAAGCACACATACATATTGGTAGAAAGATGTAAGCTAACTTTCCACAAACTAAATTCCATTTGGAAGTAACACCGTTCTGCTGACACTGACCACAGTATTGAACTCTGTAGTATACCACTGGCCCCACTTACGTGGTTTTCATGCTGCCATAAAAATCCTTTTTTGCTCAGCACTCCAGAAAGGTTTGATCCACTTCACTTTCCCTTCATTTAGTTCTTGCTTCTTCGTTTTTCCAATGAGCATGTCATGGGATATGGTGTCACAAGCTTCGCTGAAGCAGAAACAACCACTGTTCATGTCGCCCATCAAGCTAGTCACCTCACTGTACAAGGCTATCAGGTTAGTCAAATGTGATTTCTCCACTGTAACCCTGCTGACTATGCTCAATCAGCTGCTTGTCCTTTATATTTTTGTAAATGGTTTGCAGCATTATGTGCTCCATTCATCCCCTCAGCCACTGAGAAAAGGCTGCCTGGCCTGCAGTACCACGATTTACCTTCATATCTTTCCTGAAGATAGGAGTGAAATTTGCTTCTTCTCAGCTGTCAGGAATCTCCCTCAGTTGGCTTCGCCAGGACCTTTTAAAAATGACTGAGACTGGTGACAATGGCCAGCTTCCTCATCAACTAAGGGTCCACTCCAGCAGGTCACATGGACTCGTGTACGTCCACTTTGTTGAACTGTTCCCTAACCTGACTCTCCTCCTCCAAGGGTTGGTCTTCCTTGGTCTGGACTTGCCCACCAGTTCCAGGGATCCAGTACTCCTGGAGGTTGCTCTTACCTGCACTAAAGACTGCAATGGACAATGATTGATTACAATGGCCTTTTGAATGTACTTATCTGAAATCTCCTGTCCACTCATCAGTGGGCTCACACTTTCTCTAGTCCTCCTTTGGCTGTTGATATTCCTGCAGAATATTCCTCCTTTTTTGTTCCTTTCTCTCAGGATCCCAAATTCCACCAGCTTGGGGTCACTGTTAGCAACAGTGCCCCTGACCTTCATCTTGCTGACCAGTTCCTCCTTGTTTGTAGATACCACGCCTCACAGAGCATCTTCCACCACTGGCTTGTCAATCACCTATACTAGAAAGTTGCTATCAGCATTCTCCAAAAAATCTCCTGAATTTCTTGACAGCTGCAGTTCATATGTCTGCAGCAGAGAGTGGGGCAATTCAAGTCTGCAAGAGGCTGTGGACATGAGGTTCCTTTAACTTGTCTGAAGAAGGCCTCACCTATGCCCCAGGGACACTCTGCATGGCCAAAGGGGAAAGCTGGTGGTGAAGAAAGTTGGGCTGGGGTGGGGGGGCTCAAGCCAGCACTGGTGCCACTGCTGGTGGGGGACACTGTGTGCAATCACACTACCCTTCACGCACCCAGTACTTTCACCTCAAAAACTTAGTAGGGACAGGCCCCAGAGATGCCCCTTTGCCTCTGCCCCTTTCCCTTTTGGTTTTTCCCCCACTCTTTCTTCCACTGTCCTCCTTCTAAAGCCTCCTCACATACAATATGGAAACTGGCCAGATGGGAGCTAATGGGTGTAGGGCCATCCGCCCACCTCCTTTTTTTCATGTTGGCCCAGAGACTGGGAGATGCATCTTCCACCTCCTTGGGGTGGGGTGGATGGAGGTGTGAGGAGGTCTTTCTGTCCAGCCAAGCTGGTGCAGGGGCTTCTCTTGTTCCCTTTGAGGAGCTGGGGCAAGACCATGGTCTGGATGGAGCAGGCGGTGTCCTGGGGGTAGTGGGAGGTGAGGGCAGGAGGAGGCAGGCAGGGCACTGATGGCAGAGCTCCAGCGCTGTGGGTGCTGGTGAGGAGCATGGGGGAAGTCAGACACCAACCATGGCCGGGCCTTGTGGGTACACAGCACCCCGAGAGAGGAGATCTCTATGGTGCTTTGGCCTGCATCGCAGGGCGTGCCCCCAGTGTCATGGGCAGCCTTTGCCTGCTGGGAGCGGTGTAACGTTAGAAAGTTGTGCTCTGCAGATGGGATGGGGTGCGTGATCTGGAAGGGAAGTCTTCATCTTTGTATCAGAAATAGTGTGGCCAGCAGGACTAAGGAAGTGATCACCCTCCATACTCAGAACTAGTGAGGCCCCAACTCACACCCCATGTTCAGTTTTGGGTCCCTCACTACACAAAAGACACTAAGGTGCTGGAGAGAGTTCAGAGAAAGGCAATGAAGCTGGTAAGGAGCCTGGAGCACCAGTCTGATGAGGAGTGGCTGAGGAAACTGGGGCTGTTTAGCCTGGAGAAAAGGAGGCTAAGGGGAGACCTTACCACTGCCTGCAATTACCTGAAAGGAGGTTGTAGTGAGGTGAATATCCATCCCTTCTCCCAAATAACAAGTGACAGGCAAGAGTAAATGGCATCAAGTTGCACCAGGGGTGGTCTAGATTGGATATTAGGGAAAGTTTCTTCATGGAAAGGGTTGTCAGGCATTGGAGCAGGTTGCCGAAGGAAATAGTTGAGTCACCATCCCTGAAGATGTCTGAAAGTCAAGTAAATGTGGTACTTAGGGACACAGTTTAGAGGTGGGTTCAGTCGCATTAGGTTTCCAGTTGAACTTGATCCTACAGGGCTTTTCCGATCTCAAAGATTCTATGATTCTATTATCTGTTTCTGATCATTTCATGTGTATCAGATTGTTACAGTAATGTTGCCTATGTTGGTCTGTCTGGTAATGCTGACCCTTATGCTCTTATCTGGTTTATTATCCATCCCAAGGCAGTGTTACACGAATTCCTGATGTCCTCTCACATAAAGGGCAAATTAATCCAGTTCCTGCATCCACGTAATTGGCATTTTTAACTGCTCTTATTTCCCCACAGTGTTTACTTCTGATTGTTGTGTTTGAGACACTATCAATTGTATTTGTTACTTAAGTTAATTTTAATCTCCAGTTTTACCAATGAAAACATCAAGAACACACCATACATGCTATTTGCAAATTCAAATAACAAAAAGCTTAATGCAGCCCATCAACAACCCTTCTCAGGTTTTCAATATATGTGGAACTCTGCATGTGCAAGTGTCTATAGGATATAAAAAAGTAGACACAGACATAGTATTTAACTTGAAAACTGAGCATCTAATTATGTTCTACTCCCTGGAAACAGTATACTTGCAGTGAAATTATGTCAGCAGTGCCTGTTTAGAATCTACTTGAAGACAGGAAAAGAGTATCCCCACAAGTTAGTGATAAGACAAGTGCTATCAAATAATAGCAAGCATTTTCTCCTTCCTGTAATATCAGATTGTAATTAGTAAAGATGCACTCTAGAAAGAGAAGTTAAGATCTTGTAACTGAAAGCCTATGTTTGTCTTATTCAGGACAGCAGCTCTTTTAAGTCCTGCTAAGCTGCAGGCAGCCAGCCCCCTAACAACAGATGCACAGTCAGACAATTGATTTGTTTTTGTTGTTATTACAGTCTGGATAAAGGAAAATAGTTGTTCCATGAAGTGGCTGCAGCCACACTGAAACACAGTGCTGATCAAGTAACAGACTCCCAAAGTAAAAGCGCTAATACAAAAGGTTTGTGGGTTTAGAGGCAGCTGAATGCAGAAATGTAGTTCTGAAGATGGCGAGGAATTCTTCCTTACTGAGATTTCAACCCCTCAGATTTTTTTTTCTGAGTAAGAGAAACTTAAGCCATTGAAATAAAAATGACAGTAAAACAGACAACTGTGTGAAAGTCTCAGAATTTCAGTTCTTTCTAATCTTGAAACAAGTTCCCTGTGAAGTGGAATCCTCTCATGCCTGAGGTCATCAGGATATATGAAGTCCTTCCCAAAAAGACCTGTTAACACCAGCAGTCCTCAGAAGGCTTTTATTTTATGGACACGTGGTTGCAGAAAGACAGTCTGGGTCTGTTCTTGACTGATGGAATAAAAATGAATATTTAGAAAGAGGTGTGCTGTCTTTGGCAACTGTGAAAAACTTGGAAAAAATTCTACTATTTTCATTTCTTCCAAATTTGTATTTTCTTCAAGCTATGTCAACCCTTCGTGTTTTGTCCAACAAATAAAGAATGTTTAGAAGTTTTAAGTAGCCATCTCAACAAATCTTTTAATCTGAAATTAAACAAGCTGTCAGACTTCGGTGTAACATGCACTTTCTAGTTCCCAGCCACTTCGGCTGGTATAAATATTTTTGGGTTTTGTTGTCTTTTTAAATGAACTCTTTGCAGCTTGGTATACTACTCAAGCCTAAACATTCAGTAAAGGAGAAGACAGACGTTTCTTCTCACATAACACACTTAAGTAGAGGTTTATGGACTACTTCTGCATGTTATACGGAAAATGACCAATTCCTATATTCTGCACATAGTCAAACAGTTCTGAAAGGACTTGCACCTCCTCCGACAAGTGTTTTGGGATCTACACACTGAAACTGGTAGGAAAGTCTGGATAATACAAGCCTGTTCTAAGGTGCAAATTGGTAGACCGTTTTCCAGTTTACCTTATTGATCATTTCTATTCTGTCCGTTCTTTCCTAAAAATTCAAAAATATCCATTTAGGTTATGCAAAGAATTCTTTATGAAACCCTGTGATGAACAACTTCAGACAGAAGGTTGCCAGGAGTGTTGTTTCACCAACGTAAAGTCTCTCACTATCTCAGATAATATCAATGATTTCTGTGAAAGTTGTCTTGTTGCTGTTCCATGCTAAATGAGGAATATTTCTATACCAACTCTAAAAAGCTCTTAGTCTAGAAATCAACAGTACGGAAAAATATGTAAACAACTAGTGTCTTTTAGGCTGTGATCCATAAGAAACAGGAAATTTTATTTTGTCTAAGAAACAAATATCCCGTAAAGCTAGTAAGTGTCTATTTGTTCATTTTTAAAGACTAAAAAATGTCAAGAGAACAAACCTTTTTGCTATAAAAATTTTATTAATATAAGGATGCACTTTTTCTAACAATAAAGACCACTTACAGCACCATTTGAGATAACTGAGCACATTTACTAGCTATTTGCCTAAGAAGCGGCAGAGCTTTTCCTCTTTCTCAGCTGCCCACTCTGAAGACTCCTTTTTTTACAGAAAACTATATCAAAGCAAAATTTGTTTGCCTTTAGCTCTCCAGATTACAAATTTATCCTCCTTTGACATAAGCTCTTAAAATTAACAAGTCCTGCACTCATTAACACCAACTGAAGAAACAGCTTGAATGTACCTGGCCAGTATAGCCTGAGTATAGGCAGCCTTTAAGATGTCTGCATAAGTCAATTCTGACACGAAAAGCACAATGTGGACAAAGCAAACAGTTCCAGGAGTCATGTGCAGAATGGGTTTTGCAGTGAAACCCTTTCAGGCGTGCTCACAGAAGCCCTGTAAAACATGGGGCATCAGATGCATCGTATCTCATCACTTGATGTATTGCCTCTTAAAAACTGAGGGATGTTTCCAGAATCCTCATCATGCTCCAACAAGCACATAAATGTGTCATCAAAAATTAAAAAAAAACAAAACAAAAAACAATCACAAGACCAAGCTTAAGACTGATGGCAAGTCAGGAAAGCAGAATGCTTACAACCAATGCTTTACCGTTCAATACACCACTGCCCATTTCCTTTTCCCCTTTACTGATTTGTGAGGACCCTTGTTTTGTAAGTACAGTGCTAAAAATTCCTGATTCCATCTGATGAATCTCACACAAAGCACATCTAAATGCGTCAATGAAGCCTTTCCTGTACCCAGTTTTTTTGAAGACTAAGGTCTGGACCGGGATCAGGAAAGAAACCAAGACAGAAACACTAACAAAAACCCCCACAAATAAATAAATAAATCACAAAAAAACAAACATGCAAAGTAATGGTGATTTAATCACTACAGTCATCAATGGAAAACAAACAAAAGAGATATATGTGAAAACCATTTTCTTGGCCTATACAGGACTCTTGTGCTCAAGCCTTGTGACTGGAATTTGTACCTCGTTTCAACACACAAGATTTGAAGCATTATTGGCTGAAATTGGGATACTACTAGTACAAAATGCTATCATGTTCCAAAATTTCTGAAGCATTTGCTGATATGTCATAACGTATAAAACAAAAGCTATATCAATTGACAGCAAGGCTGAAGATAACAACAGGTATGACTGAAATGTTACCATTCCCTTGCAGCTAAAACTTCAAACTACCCCAGAACTTTGAAGTTGAAAGTAAAATACAAGTTGCATCATTCTGGAAGCTAAGAGGCCTGACAAGGAAGATACTACAGTGTCAGGGACAAAAATGGCTTCTATAATCCTGAGCAGCATGAGAACTTCAGCTTCCATGCTTTAAGTGTTACAGTAAAAACTACGAGCATCACGCATTTCTGAACAAATTCATGTTTAGCCTGGCAAGTATAAGACTCAAGTTGTCTAACACCTTGACAGATGAAGCAAACAAACATGGAAATATACAAATATCCATAATTTTCCATCTGTGCTAATGACCGAGCTGACTCTGCAAATATTTCAGTTAAGTTTCAGTAATTCAGTTCCACAAAACAGACAAAGCTTTTTGCTACTGAAATTAATGACCTCTAATATTGAAATAACTAAACATAGTGTTACCTTCATGGCATGGATTTCTTCTATTAATCTCTCAACTCGTTTTTGGTTCTTTAATTTCAAGTCTTCTGAACCCCTGCAAATGAAGTCTGTCTTCATTAAAACAATCTGAATTCTGTTAATTTTATTTCCCCATGTACTAAGTAGCAAAATAAAAATATCACAGAAGCGAGCATAAACACAATCACCTGTTTTTAAATTGACATTTTAGCAAAGAATTGAACATAATCTAATGCTTTCACTGATCTGAACAGAGGAAAACACACTGGGGATTTACCAGAATAATAAGAAAGACAAATGTTGCTTTACTAGAAAATAGTAACTACAATTCCTATTTATGATACATAGGAGACACTGATATCTCAAATATAATTACGTTTTAAGATCTGTAATATTTAAATATAAAAGATCATTTGGTTTGCTTCTTATTTTGCACTATTTCCTAAAATCGTGGGAGAAGAGTACACTCAACTTACACTTTGAACACAGTAACAGATGTATCTTATACCGTCTTCAATAAGTCATGTCATAAGTTACTTTGGGCCAGTTATCTTTAACATAATCTACAAAATGCTGTTTTAACTATTTACTTAAACATTAATCAATACTAATCAATAAAAATCAAGTACAATCTGCATATCTATGTAAGCTGAACAGTATTTTTTGCTATAGAACCATGCAGACAACTGCAGTGAGAAAATGTTGCACAACTTAGGAATAGGATAACATAAAAAAATCAAGTCTAACACTTTTAAAAGTACTGTAAAAGGTTCCGTGATTTGCATTAGCTTCCAATATACTGTATCAGCTTAAAAATATTATTGCAAATTCTGATTTATGAAACTGCTTTTTCTATAGTATCTTTAGTTTATCTAAAGTGATGTAAAAATAAGATAAATAGAACTTACGCACCATAGACCCTGAAACTTTTAAATATAATATATGTTTCTGCCACTTGTGTAGTTTTGGGAAAACAATTAAGATACTGTCTCATAAATACAAAACCAAGAACACTGATACTTAAAACTGACTTTTTCAACTTTAGTTTCGCAATGTGTCTGGTTAGTCTGCGGATAGTCAGGACTCTGGCCTTCTTCACGTCTTTTCTCATCTTCACAACCTGTCAGAAAGATAGGAGACATTAAAAAGCTTGTTTTCCCTGATTAGTTTCCATGTAGAATATATTCATTACATTGATTTAAATTTTAGAAATTAGTTCAACAATATAAACAATTTTTGAAAACAGAGTGCACTTCCCTGTTAACCAAATGCCAGTTCAAAAGAATCCAGATTTCACTTAATCAAACTCCTTCCATAAACATTAGAGGAAGAACAACCAACCATTTAAAATTTGTCTGAGCTCTCAACAGAAGACAAGACTTTCCTAACTAGCCATATTTTACTGTTATTCTTTGAGGTAGACTGAGCTACAGACTTGAAGAGACTCACGTTTTGCCTTTACTTTGTCCCAATAAAACAGCATCAGTACTTTTCCATTAGTACATAATATGTAAAAGCATTTCATCGTGAAACATTCTGAGAGATTAAAGAAAGACTCCCAAACTAAAAATTATTTATTATAGAACAGAATCTGAGATATTAAAATATTTTTATATATTTGTATTGATTTTTGTAGAAAATAAAATGAAAGTGACTTCCAACACACTACAGTCTCGTTCAACTCCCTATCCTACTCAGTACTCTGTTCTCAAAATGTGTTTCAAAATAGACAGTATTAAAGAAAACCTGACAAGGATGCTTTTGTCTTATTTTTTGCCCCAAAATAAAAGAAAAACAATTGTAATTTTATTAGACAGATGGTACAAACAGACAAAACTTTGGAACTTTTTGCTATTAAATGCCATAATGGGAAACATTAGGCCTAGATATTGCCTTGTTAGCGATGCACATTTTGGAGATAAGGGAGTTGATAGTGACATTTTTTACAACTCAAAACCCACTTATTTATTCAGATATGTCTCAACGATCAATGTTAAGATTTTGTATTTGACAGTTAAACTTAGAAGACACAAATTATTAAAACAAACGACAGAAATCATTCTTGACAAAAAGCCAAATTTACCTTAAAATTATCAAGTGGGCTAAGTTTCAAAATAGGTTGGCACCTCTTTCTCAAGGAAATTCTTTACCTCAGATTTCTCAGAGATAACATAAAAATGATTGCTTCATGGTGTTTGCACCGTCAAGTCAGTTCCATCAGGAATATTAGTACTGTAAGCCTGCATCAAGCTTGACCAAAAAAAGAGAAGCAAGAAGTCTACGGAGCTCACAGAGTAACATTTCGCACCTATAATACGAAGCCTGGCCAGTATATATCCCCTGTGCAGCAACCATAAGGAGAGACTATATCATTTATTAAAAAACACCAAACAAACAAAACCAAAACACAACAAAACAACAACAAAAACCCCCCACATATTTTGCACACTTGGTCATGTTTGTACTCAGGTTACCAACAAAAGCAAGTGGTGAAGACTTGAACTGTATTCAGTAATGGCTCTGCTGAAGGCTCAATCAGTCAAAGAAGAACAATTTCTGGAGAGACACACATGCTGATTGCCAGCCCCATGCTTGCAGGGTAAAGTAGAGCAGAACGTGCCCCCAAAACAGGGAGAGGGTAATTAAACCAGGGCAGCAATACTGGCACTTGCACAGAGAGAAGGGAAAAGACAAGGTTTTTGAGACACAAACAACTGACTTAAAATTTGTCTCCTGTTCTAAAAGTTGTACTGCAAAGGTCAGTACTTACCTCCGTTACCCTAGTGAAAATAACTGTGCACACAGGTCTACCTGCAAGCATTTCTACTTCAGCTAACAGCAGAAACAATGTGCCAAAAAGCACCTGCGCCAAGTCTCTGCTAGACAGTAGCACTGCTCAAGTCTCCATGAGTTAAGGAAGAAATCCTTACCACTATGATTTGCCACGTGGGTATGTTAACATTTATTTTTATAAAATACTGAATGGAGTTATCCCAGCTCCCTACATTATATCATCTTCTAAAGGGAAGAAAGAAAACAAAGCATCTTCTGGTTTAATACCTCTTGGATGTACATTCAACGAGCTGGGCACTTCAGATGCAAACTGTGTATGCCTTCTTAGAAGGTGAAGGGGGTGATTTTTTTTTTTAAATAACTGTTAAAAACATCCACAAGCTACAAACACATTCAAATTTAAATAACTCATACTTTACATATTAGTTACTGTGAACCAAAACACAAAGTATATTTAACCTCTCTCAAAAAATATTTTGTAACATATCACAGTATGTTTGGAATCGGAAGGGACCTCAAAAGATCATCTAGTCCAATCCCCCTGCTGGAGCAAGAACGCCTAAGTAAGGTCGCACAGGAACACGTCCAGGCGGGTTTTGAATGTCTCCAGAGAAGGAGACTCCACAACCTCCCTGGGCAGTCTGTTCCAGTGCTCTGTCGCCCTCACTGAGAAGAAGTTTTTTTCTCAAATTTAAGTGGAAGCTCTTGTGTTCCAGCTTGATCCCATTACCCCTTGTCCTATCACTGTTTGCCACCGAGAAGAGCCTGGCTCCATCCTTGTGACACTCACCCTTTATATATTTATAAACATTAATAAGGTCACCCCTCAGTCTCCTCAGAACTAAAGAGACCCAGCTCCCTCAGCCTTTCTTCATAAGGGAGATGCTCCACTCCCTTCATCATCTTTGTTGCTCTGCACTGGACCCTCTCCAGCAGTTCCCTGTCCTTCTTGAACTGAGGGGCCCAGAACTGGACACAATATTCTAGATGGGGTCTCACCAGGGTGGAGTAGAGGGGAAGGAGGACCTCCCTCGATCTACTAACCACCTGCCTTGTAATACATCTGAGGATGCCATCGGCCTTCCTGGCCACATGGGCACAGTGCTGGCTCATGGTCATCCTGCTGTCCACCAGGACCCCCAGGTCCCTTTCCCCTACACTGCTCTCTAATATGTAATTTCCCAACCTATACTGGAACCTGGGGTTGTTCCTGCCCAGACACACTAAGTTTCTGGGGCCTACAAGAGCCAAAAACCAGCCTCCCCCTCTGCCAGCCCATGAAGGCTACATAGACATGTGACAGCAGGAATGAGGGAAGGTATTCGCTCTTTGGCAGACTAGAAGTATCAATTTATGTAATCCACAGTCATTTCTTTCACACGGGACACTATGCATCAACTGTGTTCTTGGAAGTACTCACAGAGTTTTCAAGAAAGCAGCCAGCTCTTTGGGACAGAAATAAAAAAAGTTTTGCTTTAAATTTACAGCGTGCCTGAAAGAATGGGGCTTAGACCACCAGGGTGGTTCCTAGGACTCACTGAACTATTCGCCTCGCTTCTTATAGAGATAATATTTTATTTACTCAAGAGGAAGTTGCCTAAAAAAAACTCCTACCAAAACCAGTAGTAAATTTTGAAAAATAATATCTTACTTATTATGAGTAAATGTTTGTTATTTTTAATAAATACATTAGAAAAGACAAAAAGAGAAGGATGAGTCTTTGTACTCAGAAAAGCTGCAGTGAAATTCAGGGTCAGGCAATAAGGATTTTTAATCTACCTAGAGATGGCAGTAAACACAAAAGAATAATTATGACCACAGGCACATCTAAAAGCAAACAATTTCTTCTACCAACAGGAACAAATTCTAGGACTCCTGGAAGTACAGGATGTGTGCAATTTTAAGTGGAAATGACCACTGCTTGCTTTGTTGAAGATTTTTGTTATTCTGCAGGAAAACATTATCTACAAGACAAGACTTTACTATTTATTCATACTAGCAAATATCTGTGTTTATTCGTGATTAATACTATTAAGTCATTAAGAAAAGGTAATTGATTTATTTAATAATTATATCTATTATCTATCTAAAATAAATCATAGGGGAAATGAACCTATTTTTAAGAACAAGCCTAGGTAGTAACACCTACTAGCCTGAAAGCATGTCAGGATGTTTCAAAAGCTATGGTTTGGAATAAAAATCACATCCATTCTGCACTGTGCTTTCCACAGTACACTGTAAGTAGTTATATTACTACAAATCCTAAACAAAGATGAAACCTAAAAAGGTTCCATGGCTGCAGGTATTCCACGAAGAGAAGCTTCCATTACCCCAGCAGCAACCTCCAGTAAGCTTTGCCACAAACCACGATCTCTACCAACTGGCTGCACACAAGCCATTTCAAGCCACAGGCAGACAGTGGCTGCTGTGGTTTAAGACAGAAAGAGTAAGGTATGAGATCAGCAGATTAGCTGCCAGACAAGAACCAGAAACCCTCTGCTGCAATTTACCTTTATGCATAGAGTGCACATTGCTGAGGGGAATTACAACAGGAATTGCTGACTTCAGCACAACTTATGCCTTCCGGTACCCACTGCTAGTAGCAGCAGTACCTGGGAACAAAAAGAGCCCTGATTTGGATGGATGGGTACACTTGGCATTGGTACAAATGAACAAGAGGGTATGTGTCAAACCAAGAGGCTGATTTCCAGCAAATAATGCATCTAACAAGTGTGTGTTTAAAAGCCCCATGCTAGCTATATTTAACCCTGAATTTATAGCTGAGGAAGGGAGAAACCAATAGCTTCAGCCACTTTGCCATCCTAGTCCAGATTGCTCCTGCCTCTGATGGGTGAATAACCCTTCCCCAGATTTGTCCTCTTGTGTGGTATTCCAGCCAAGCTTTCCCCATGTCCAAATCCTTCTGATGGCCAAAGTGGGGGAATAAAAACAAGGATACTGATACATGATTGTTCTATCATAACTTTGATCTCTTAGTTTCCTTCTATTTTTTTTTTTTTTTCTGCAAGACAATAGTTTGGTTTGAATACTGATATTTCAGTCGTAGTTACAAATTACCTAATTTCAACTAACAAAAGTCTTGTATGGGCTGAGTCAGTGCCTGAATCAGTGTTGGACTTACTGGAAAGGGCTTCTGATCACATATATTATCCCTTTTAAATTAATGGGACACGGTTATTGCATACAAGACAAAACGTGTAATAGAACAGAAATTTATTTTAAGAGCCTCTCACACAATTAAGCTGTTGCAAAACATGCTATGAAAATTTTCAAGTTTCTTGAAGAGAAACATATGGCATTTTTAGATGAAAGAAAGAAAGAAAGAAAAAATACCTGGTTTAGGTTCCAAAAACATAAATCATTATGGAAAAGTCCTCATATTGGTGATGGCAAAAAAACCACATCAAGCAATGTCGACAAAATGACAGTAATATGCATTAGATTCAAATTCACATCACCAGTCAAAGGTATTTGCCTACATATTTTTAAGACAACAGCAGCAAACTTCTCAAAGGAACACTAAACTAGAATAAAATGTTATACTTGGCCATTTCTGAAACTTGTTTTGAGGTCTGTACAGGCAACATGCCTCCAAACTAAGCTAGTGTTCAGCCAATAAGAAAAAAATAAAGGAAAGTGTGACTGAAGATTTATATCAAGAAAGGTACATGTCTCCTCCAAACTGCAGTATCAACTATGTGACCAAAAAAAACCAAACCCCAAACCATTATTCAAAAATTATTAATCTGATGGATTAAGAGAAAAAAGCAATAATGTGACCTGTTTAATATATTCTATTCAAAAACATTGAAATACTAGCAGACCTATGTAGGTTTACAACATGGAAAGTATTTATTTCATGTTACTGTGTACAAAAGCTAGTAATGTACATGAAAATACCTGAAAGACACAGAATATCTTTAATTCTTCTTAAGTCAAAGTTAATAAAATTTTACTTATGCAGTAAGCCCTGGCTATCCAAAATGCAAAGTCAGTGAACTGATGGCCATTACTTTTTTGTCTGAGTAGCCTGAAGTATATACAATTGTTCTGCTTGGGCTTCAGCCCATAAGGTGCTGAACATTTTGGTCCTGACTCAATAATGCACTTAAACAAATTATTAAAAATCCTTAAATAACCAGCACCAGACAGACTGGAGTTTCTTCATCCATTTCTGCTTTATGCCAGCACACAGTCTAGTCCTAGTTCTTGAACAAGTAACCAGAAAAGACAAATAATTATGTTATCCTCAAGGAAGGACACTGCACCTAACCTCATCCAGTGAAAAAACTCAGGAGTTTATAAAGTTCTGAAATATCCATAATGTCATACAAACACACACCCATTAAACAGAGATCTCCTTCCTCTCCCCAACATGGTAAAATCTCTCCTACATGAAGATCGTCTTCAAGGTCTAAAAACAGTTGCAAAAAATTTATTTACAGTTTGAAGAGACCATTCTTAAGCCATGCTTTGTAATTTTACATAGGCATGTTCAGATCTACTTTGCAATATGAGGTCTCATATGTCTTTTATACCACTTAATGCCTGCAAAAAAGAAAAAAAAAAGGTAGTTCTGAGCTTCTGAGCTTTTCTGCTTCAGTTTCTTTCTGTGTTCTCAAGGCTAAAAGGCTTTATCTGACATGAAGGTCACAGCTGAGTGGGATGACAATGAGAAAACATCGAGAATCTACCTTGTAAATTATGTCTCAGGAAAAAATTTACTTTTGATACATGTGATCGTATTGCTGTCAACAGTTTCGTACACACCTGCACAAACTGGGACTAGTGAATGAATGACAGTGATAAACAAAATCATAGATACAAACTGTACCTTAGTCCTAGTGGAAACATTTCATGCCAAGACAATCTAGCAAGTCGGAATAGGAGTCTGATTCATTAACATCGAAATGACCCAAATCAAAAGGAAAAAACTGTTTACATGTGCCTAAAGGTATACAACAGTTTCTTGATTTTACTCCTTCAGAAATCTGCTTCTGAACTCCCTCAAATTTCAACAGCACTGCTAGAGTAGAAAGGAAAAAAGTCAATAAAACACATCAAACCAGTTGTATAGGCATATTAAATTACGTGTCAACAACTGTCAGAGCAAGAAATTCAGGTAAAAAAAAATAAAGTGAAATGTATTTAAGTTGAGTATTCAAGGTCTCTCCAATACCTACAAGAAAAACACGGAACTAAGTATGTTTCAGTTCTCACTGATCTTCCTTTCCCATTTTAGGGCACACCAAAAGCATTGGTTTCATTTTATAGTTACTTGGCAGTCTTCTAACCAAGAAATTACCATGACAACAGAGTATTCTAAATGTTAAATTTTGGTGCTATTTGGCAACAGAGAGTTTTAAAATTCAAAACACCTGCAGCTGCACCACATATTAGCCAGAACTAACAATAGTACATAATCTTTTGAGTGAATAATCTAAGTGAAAAAATGTTTCTGGAACTTCATTACAAATATTTCTCTATTATCTGGAATGTCAGCTTGAAAGATCCAACAACTTTTAGAGCCTTAGGAAAAGTGAGGAATTGCCAAGTTTGATTTTTTTTTCTTATTTTTTAGAAAAAGAATCTTTTTATTACAGTACGTATTTTATACATGTCAAAATATCTGGAAATAGCCAGCCTCAGACTTATTATAGTTTCATATATTTTCATTCTAAAAACATATGTAAGTAGGGAGCTAAAGGCAGCAAGAACAATGTTAAGTGCACCTATGTGGTATATCAAGGTTCAGTTGTTCAGTTCCAGGGCAGTTTTATGCAAATATATATCCACAAAAAAAAGAAAAATGCCACACATCCTAACCTTATAGAAAAAAGAAACAAGATGAGTTTTCAACCAGATCAGTTTATTGAACTGTTTCCCTTCATGGTAACATGAATGCTGGCTAGTTCCAGGGCAAAAGAGCAAAGTGAGAATGAACAGGAGGAGACAGAGAGATGGGCTCCAGCACACCAGACTATAATCAATGAGCTATTGCCTTATTTAATATAAGAATCAAATCCCAGCACAGAGAGCACTAAGGAACATAGTTTCTTAAGTTAACATCTGTGCTGTACCACTGTAGCATTAATCTTGCCTTTGCCATCTTCAGCTACATGCAAACAGGTTCAAACTAAGTAGACTGAACTCTATCACTATAATTTTAACAAAATGAGGCATCTTCTTCTGGATTAAAATATAGCAACCTGATGCCCAAAGCAGGCAGAAGTGCCATCACTAGCTGGAAGTATCCACAAAGCAGAACACCCGCAGCCTCTCAGTCCTCTGGGCACTCACCCTGACAGGTTCCCAAGGTGGGTTGCTAAAGATGAATGGGAAAAAGCACATTTCAAACTGGAGCATGTTTGCACCTTTCTTACGGGAAAAGTAATATACACACTCCTTGTGAATTAACATCAAAGCCTTCTTCCACAGTCTGTCCATGCTGCTTTTTTTTTTGTACTTTTCAACTGCAGCAATGAAATACGAGTGTCCCGTTTCAATACAGCACCGTATTTCCTCCAGCATGGAGCAGAGTTGTCATTTCTAGCATAATTTCTTGAAGTGGAAACCACAAGGAGTACTCTGACTGCTAGCACAGATTATTTTCATCTAAAGGTTTTGAAAAGTAATTCCAAATACCTCAGATAGTTGGGAGGGAGTAAGGCTAGTCTAGAATTACTTGATTATTGCCAAAGGCCAAAACTTAATGGATTTACTGCTTCAAAGTATGGAGTCAGGTTCTATGTAGTACTTGAGGCAGCATTTGAGCTCTCAAGTCCAAACCAGGATCATGATCCGGCTAGACACATTTCTAAACCCTAAATAAGCAGCGGTAGTTGTAAACATCCACATAAGAAATAACTGTGATACTCTAGCCCAGGATGCTATATTACATAAATCAGTGCATGGGTCACCACGTGGAAATAAAAATTACACAAGTCCTCCAAAACAGAGGATCACCTGAAGGCCATTTCTAACCCTGTATTTAATTGATCAGGTGGATGTGAGTTTGAAAACCCCCAGCTAGCACTCTGCTAAAAGTATTTCCCTGGAATGTTATAGGATGATGTGATCAAGGCAGTCAAAACAGTCAAGCTCAAATCAATGCATTTCTGTGTCTAGGATTTCTTAATTAGACCAAAGCTCTAGCTAGAAGCCATGTGTGAATTTCACATCCCCTTATGCTTTGATTTCACAGGAAGACAGTAACAGCAGAAGCTATAATAGTGACACAAAAACTATCAGGATGAACACACACGAATAATGAAAGCTGTGAGGGTTTTTTCCATTCTTCACTTTAAATGGTGAACTTCTTAAAAGAAGATTAAAAAGAGAACACTGATCCCATTGCAACACTACAAATCTCATTAGTTGCATAATCTGAAGCATAACACCATAGCTTGACAATACTGACTCACAAACAATCTGTGTAATTTTTTGCATTAATTAAACCAATCACAAACATTCACACTGTAGATTTAAACTGCTATCATGAAAATAAAATTGAGGCAGAACTGGTACGACACCTTTCACATAACAAAGGCTGAAATGCAACAACAGTGTTTCCAGTATTAACTTTTCAGGGGTGATGAGACTGCTTTTGCTTGGAATTGGTTTATTTGTTTGTTTTCCTGTAGAGGTACACTCTCGTGTTGCTACTCTCTTCTTCCGCTTCAAGTAACATACACACTTTTTTGTAGAGGCAACAGTTGCTTAAAAAAAAAAAGTCAAAAGATGTTCAGAAACTTACACCTCTCTGTGTATTTTAAAAATATAACATGACTCAGGGTCATGTGTAGTTTTTAAAGATTAATCTCGTTTTACCCAAAAACGAGCCTGAGTAACACTGCTAAGCACTCACAACCCTTTCACTTGCCACAATTCACAAACCACAGTATTGGCCTAACCACTAGCAAGGGGCTAGAACTCTTCTAATTGCCTGGTACAAGATAAAAGCACTTCAAATGCAAGTTAAATTCAACCTGTCAAAGCCATAAAACATGAAGTGATGGGTTTGTCTGACAAAACTAAGAGATGCAAGAATCCTTGTTACATAAGCCAGCAACAGAACTTGTTTGCAACAGAACATAAAACTAAAGCATTTGAACAGGTATCACTCCATCTTGCAAGAAAAGCAGCAAAACAACCAGCTGGCAGTTCAGCTGAAAGGACAAATCATCAGACCATTTTCCCCTATTTTACTTCAGTTTGATTCTCTCAGTCATGGTTGTCACTCACTGAAAATGTGCACTGTAGAAACGTTTACAAGACAGAAATGGTAAGAGAGTGAATAAATTGGCAAACTGAAAACACAGAGCTGTTTCCCTTGTATTTTTCTATGTTTTCACTCATTCACATGCCACTTCTACATAGCACTAATTCCACGTAACACCTGACTGTTCAATATTGATAGAATGATAACATTTTGGGTTGGAAGGGACCTTCAAATGTCATCCAGTCCAACCCCCTTCAATGAGCAGGGACACCTTCAAGTAGATCAGGTTGCTCAGAGCCCTGTCCAGCCTGGCCTGGGATGTCTCCAGAGATGGGGCATCTACCACCTCTCTGGGCAATCTGAGCTAGCGTTTCACCACCCTCATTGTAAAAAATTTCTTCTTCATGTCTAACCTGAATCTCCCCTCCTTTAGTTTAAAACCATTACCCCTCATGCTGTCATAACAAGTCTTGCTAAAAAGTCTACTCTCATCTTTCTTATAGGCCCCTTCTAAGTACTGGAAGGCTGCAATAAGATCTCCCCAGAGCCTTCCCTTCTTCAGGCTGAACAGCCCCAATCCTGTCAGCCTGTCCTCATAGGTGAGCTGTTCCAGTCCTCTGATAATTTTTGTGGCTTCCTCTGGACCATCTCCAGCAGGTATGTGTCTTTCCTGTACTGAGGGTTCCAGAGCTGGATGCAAGACTCCAGGTGGGGTCTCAGCAGAGCAGAGGGGCAGAATCACCTCCTCAACCAGCTGGCCATGCTATTTTTGATGCAGCCCAAGATACGATTGGCCTTCTGGGCTGCAGGTGCACATTGCCAGCTCGTGTCCAATCTTTCATCCACCAGTAGTCCCAAGTCCTCCTCCGCAGCGCTGCTCTCAATCTCTTCATTCCCCAGCCTGTATAGACACTGGGAGTTGTTCTGATCCAGGTGCAGGACTTTGCACTTGTCCTTGCTGAACATCACTAGGTTCAAAATAACAACATGCGTTTCAAGAACCCTCATACCATTCTCCTGGCCAAACAAATTTTCTTTGTGTGCCACAGTTTGCTTTCAAGGAACTACAAGACTTCGGCATTCATGGATCGTCAACAAGCCTCCAATATCCTATAGCCAAACTATCAGCAGGTCAACTGTCACACTGTCTCAGATCAGCATGTAAGTGTACTTTTTCCCTAAGTGAAACAACAAGATCCATTTTCAAACCACAGCAAAGCTGCTCAGCTCCATCTGTGAGAAGATCGGTCTGCTCTGCTACGTTCTGATACGGGGTGAGGTGGGAATGGGGAAGTAGGGACAGGGGCAGTTGTATGACAATAAGCTCTACAAGAAGCATGCTGCCCCTTACTTTTGCACTGGTAGAACCGATCTCATATTATTCATGCATTTTTTTTGGAAATGCTTTGGTGAACATCCACTGAAAGCAATTATTTGCATCCTGAATGGTGGCACTGCTTATGATGGGTTTCAAAAGCAGACAATGAGCACCTGAGCTGACTCAAAGCGTAAGATGGAAATTCTGAAGACTGCCAGCCAAGCTGATTCTTCTCTGTATAATTTTGCTTTTTAGTAGTTTTTTTAGACTTGAAATTCCTTAAACATTACATCAATTTGTATAACTATTTTTATGTAACACTGATGTTATGATAAATTAGTTATATACTCAAAAAAATGAAGAAAAACATATCTTATCCAACATTTAAAACATATTGTGTCCATGTCACCTTGAAAGCCCCACTTTCTCAACTTTGCTTAGAAATTTAGATTTTCAGAATTTGCTGCTCAACATTTCCACTTTTAATTAATGATCCTTTTTGCAAAGACATGGTGGCATTGGCCTCCTAAGTCAAAGAAAAAACCACAGGGTCCTGAGAGCCAATACATTACAACTTTGCTCAGCTATCCTGAGAGAGTGGAACATTAAAACTGTGTATTCTGGAATTAAATTTGTTAACCTGGTTTCTGAGGAAATTAAGGTTGTCATCACATTGTTTGCCTGTCAGCATCCCTTCCTAGTAACTTTGAGGCTTACTAAACAGAAATCAACTTTGACAAATCAGCACAGGCCAGAGCTCTTACATATTCTGTGAAAACTAGTAGCCAAGTAGGAGATAAGACTAAAATTAGCATGCCTAGCATAGTAGAAATTCATAAGCAGAATTCAAATCTTTCCGATTTTCACTGCCAACTAGTACATGCATATTCATTCACCAGCACATCTGGTTCTGAACCAGCCACAGAACATCAGTCACATCTCCTAATTGTCAAAACAGGTGGGAAACGTGGGCCATAACTAATTACTGATTAGCACTCAGAGCATCTCCAAGCATAATACACTAAAAAAACTGTAGAGACAAAGGAATAACGGAGGATGCTGGTTTGCAGTTTTAAGGAACACCATAAGATGCCAGTCATCACTGGTTCTGTGACTTGAACATACGTTTTATTCTTACCAGTCACTGGATCGATGTTTTTAATGTGGTGATTGAAGCTTCAAGGGACATTATAACATGAATAGCTTGCTGAACTGGATAGAGAATGGGAGGAAGGGAGAGGGGGAGGGGCTCTTCTGTGCAAGATACACCATGCAAAAAGAGACATTTTTATACTTACTTCGATTACCTTCAACTTACACTAGTCTCACATGCTAAGAAGCCAAGGAAAGAATGGCAAGACTTCAAAACATTATAGCAGCAAACATTTGCCAAATATTCATATCTAACTATTACCAGAAAATGTATTAAGTATTTTTGTGAATCTGTCATTCAATACCATCACTCACTTTGTACTAAGACTCATCCACTTCAAAATTTCTATTTCAATGTCACTATATAGTTATTACACAGGCATAACGGAATCATAAAGGAAAAATGGTTTCAAGTTCACTAAACAAATAAAACTTAGCATCAGCTGAGGCATCAAGTCGGAGAAATACCTATTAAACCATTTCTCCATTTCTCTGTAAATCTGAAAGATAAAAAAATGAAGCAAATACCACAATTTTTAGATTGCCTATAAAGTACAACCTGCTTTTGTGAGAACTGAAAATAAAAGTAACTGATCTTGCTATATGAAAAATGAACTTTCAGCTTTAAAATCTGAACTACTTTTCTTCAAACTCCTCCTCAGCAATTTTTTTCCCTCGCTATATATGTAAGAAAAGGAATAAATACTAGGAAACCAAAAGGCAGGAAGGTTCTTTATGTATGCAAAAACTCCCATCAAAAAGGGGAAGTTCTCAACTATTAACTCCTTCACATAGGGTGAATAGCCTCTGTCAATGACTACTAAAATCATCAGAATCTGAGGTGAGCTTCTGTTGGCTTCAAACATGCTTCAATATTATTGGCCTGTCAGACTCTGAAACAGTATACTACTTCCCCTCTCCCAAAAATGCTATTCCATTAAGGGTGACTTCTGCTATCAGGTGTCTATGACTTTTTTTTTGTGAGAACCTTGTCTCACACAACAGTTACAGATCAAGGTAAAAAAACCAAACCAAAACAACAAAACACCAAACCAAATCTTAAAAAGTGGGGTATTTCAACAGTACTAGCATATAACTTACTTTTCAGTCTTTTTGGAAGGACAGTAAGAATTCTTTCTAGTGGGAATGGAGAATTACCATGCTACAGAAGTTAGTGTTCTTTATTCCCTGAGAACAGTTTAAAAAGAAAAATCTATTTCATGATGAGGATTTTTCACATACACATGGGAAAGTGCTTGGAAAAAAAAAAAAAAACAGAAAAATCTAATAATCTGATTTCTTCCTGGAGGTTTCTTCATGACATAAAATGGGAACTGGGGAAAAGGACAAGTATGAAAAGTAGAATGAATAAAGAGCTTAAAATATCCCCATCAGATGTCTGACATGCACTATTCTTTTGTTTAAAAACTATACCTTCAAGCACTTAGCTCTCTGTCAAGCAGTTGCCAAGACACCAGATATACGAGAGCTTGTGTAACTACACCAGTATTGTATTACTAACACCTTAGAACAGCACTTGGTTCCTGCACAATCTTCTTTGTTACAACAGACCAAATGCTCTCACAATACCCATCTATTTTAGGTATGGTATGTTTATTGCCCAGCCATTTTGAAGTTCTCTCCAACACTACGTGCTGGTTTTGTTGGTGCATTCCCTTCTGAAGCTTGCTACTTTCTTCAAGTATCCAGCTTTTCCATACCAAACAACACGTTTCCCTTCATGAGCTCTCCTCATTCCTTGTCCTGTTCCCTCTTGTCCAAAACACCTTATTACTCACCTATCACTTTTGACTGCCTCAACATCTAAAGAATTACCAGCTATCCCTCTCTTCCCTTCCTTCCATCACTCATTTCTGAATTGCTCCATGAGCAATCACCTTAACTGCCCTTTATTTTCCATCATCTGGAATTCTGATTTTATCATGCAACCAAGTTTAAGTTATGCTCTCCTGCTTCCATGCTACTAATTTCCTTTGCAGCAGCCTCCCAGTGATTTCTGCCTCTGGATGAAATCCCTTATTCATTTATTTGAACCAGCTGCTATTCAAAACAATTTTTACCAGTTTCTCATGCAACCAGTCTCTATTCACTCATCCCTTCCTACATTAGCGTATCTGTACATGATCTCAGACTTTTTCTAATGAGCCCTCATAAAACAACAAAGAGGATTCATAGAATCATTTAGGTTGGAAAAGACCCTCAAGATCACTGAGTCCAACCATGAATGTAACACTGCCAAGTCCATTGTTAAACCATATCCTTAAGTGCCATGTTTTAAATAGCTTCAGGGAAGGCGACTCCATCACTTCCTTGGGCAGCCTATTCCAATGCCTTTCCATGAAGAATTTTTTCCTAATATCCAATGTAAAAATCTCCCAGCACAACTTGAAGCCACTCTTGCTGTCACTTGCTGCTTGGAAGAGGCCAACACATGCTACAACCTCCTTTCAGATAGATGGAGAGAGCGATAAGGTCTCCCCTCAGCCTCCTTTTCTCCAGGCTAAAAAAACCCAGTTTCCTCAGCTGCTCCTCGTAAGACTTGTGCTCCAGACTTGTGCTCCAGTCCCCTCACCAGCTTTGTTGCCCTCCTCTGAAATTGCCCTGCACCTCAGTGTCTTTCTTGTAGTAAGCAGCCCAAAACTGAACACAGGATTCGAGATGGGGCTTCACCAGTGCCAAGTACAGTGGCATAATCACTTCCTCAGTTCTGCTGGCCATACTATTTCTGATACAAGCCAGGATGCTGTTGTTGTGCTTCTGGCCACCTGGGCAAACTGCTGGCTCATATTCACCTGGCTGCTGACCAACAACCCCAGATCCTTTCCCATGAAGCAGCTTTCCAGCCACTCTTCCCCAAGCCTGTAGTGTCACATGGGGTTGGTGTGACCCAAATGCAGGATCTGACACTTGGCCTTGTTGAACCTCATACAGCTGGTCACAGCCCATCCATCCAGCTGGTCCAGATGCCTGTGTCGAGCCTTTCTACCCTCCACCAGATCAACACTCCCACCCAGCTTGGTGTCATCTGCAAACTTAGTAAGGGTACACTTGATCCGCTTGTCCAGATCACTGATAAAGATATTAAACGGAACTGACCCCCGGGGAGGACCACTTGTGATCGGTCGCCAACTGGATTTGACTCCGTTCACCACAAGTCTTCGGGCCTGGCCATCCAGCCAGTTCCTTACCCAGTAAGGAGTACACCCATCCAAGCTGTAAGCAGCCAGCCTCTCCAGGAGAATGCTGTGGAAACAATGTCAAAGGCTTTACCGAAGTCCAGGTAAACAATATCCACAGCCCTCCCCCCACCCAAGTGGGTCACCTTGTCATAGAAGGTGATCAGGTTAGTCAAGCAGGACCTGTCTTTCATAAATTCATGTTGACTGGGCCTGATCATTTGGCTGTGCTGTATGTGCTGCATGATGGCACTCAAGATGATCTGTTCCGTGGCCTTCCCCAGCAATGAGGTCAGACTGACACCGCTGTAATTCCCTGGATTCTCCTTGGAGCCCTTCTTGTAGATGAGAATCACATTTGGCAACTTCCAGTCAACTGGGATCTCCCCAGTCAGCCAGAACTGCTGATAAATGATTGAAAGTGGCTTGGTAAGCACCTTTGCCAGTTCCCTCAGAACCCATGCATGTATCCCAAAAGTACTGCAGACCCTGAAATTAACTAAGATAGCCTGTTATCACAGTAAAAATTTCCAGTTGCCATGTACCTGACACATGGTAATAGCTACAAGTTTAATGGAAAATGTTCCACTAGCCCCTTAGAGATTCAGATATCCATACTCAGTATTTACCGGTAGCTCTATGCCAGTCACAGTAATGCTGTGTGTTCTGCTTATGTAAAAACTCATTTCTACTTGTCCTGCTCCACCACTAGCTTTCAATAATTTGTTTTTTAAAAGGGGTGCGCTTTCCTGTGAATATCTTCTTTAAAGACAAAAATAAATGTTACTTCAGTATTTTTAGTATAAAAACTACGAAGAGTTACACCCTGAGGAATAAGTTTGTTTTTTTTTCCCATTGGTCAATTTTATTTTGCTGGCTAGTTTTCATTCTCTACTGAGAATAAAATTATCAAGGCCAGAATCTAGGGAAATGAGCAAAGAACTACTGAACTGCAGAAGAAAAAAAAGAGAACAGAAATAACAAAAGAATAAGCACAATTTTATAGCCATTTTAAAGCATGTTTGGAGATTTTTATTTGAAACTGTCTTAGTCTCATTACTATAGTCATTTGGAAACTGAGGAAGCCAAATCACAAGATGGCACTCTTTATCTAAAATAACTTCCCAACAAAGAGCTACTCCAGATGCACTGTTTACATCTGCACCTGGCCTTCACATGCAATATCTTTCAGGAGAAAGACAAGCAGTAATTCCAACATTTGACTCATTAAAAATGAGAACAAATAGTCCCTCACATTTTACTCCTCACTCTGAGCTCCTCTTCCTACTGGAATATTACTTGTTTCCGTCCCTAGTCAGTCTCATGAATTTTTGAGACTGAAGTCTTTTGTTTTGTATCAGTTTTAAAGACCTTGCAATCTAACTTCTCACCCTACCATGCTGCTATATGATACTGTCTTAAACTGACAGTTGTCCAATTCAGCTGCTGAGAGCCACTTTATACCCAAAGTTTGCTTGAACACAGACGAAAATAATTTAGACAAGTCTACATACATATGATAAACTGCCTCCAACACAAATGAATGAATCCAACCAGACCTCTAGACAGTAGAGTAAAAGTTTAATTTCTCAATTAGAGCCCCTAGCATATTTTTAGTTCCACGGAGATCTCAGTATCAAGTTTACTGATGTTTTAAACGGAAGTTTTCTACGAGCCATCACACAAATACTCTGGTGGACCCAATTTTGACCTGTTTATTCAACACAAAAATTACAGAACAGAATGATTCTAGGTCAGGTGACTACAGAATATAAAATACAAGAGAATAAAAATGAACAGAATACTCGCATTCTAAAAAAAATGATGAACTGATTTACGTTTCAAGTGGTTAGTTTTGAATATATATACACACACTTCATCTCACACTAAATGCCATATGAATAAATATGTGTCATTGTGACCCATCTTTGCAACAGAAATAATGTAATGGTACTTTTTTTCATATAAAATCAGAACAAGGATTTAAAATCCCTTTCTCTTATAGGATTTAAAGTACAATAAAGTGAGTAACTGAATTTAGTAGCTGGTTACTTCTGTGCTGAAAAACCTAACTAAAAAAACTTTCCCCTTAATTCACAGAATCATAGAATGGTTTAGGTTGGAAAAGACCTTAAAGATCATCTAGTTCAACTCCCCTTCCATGGGCAGGGACACCTTCCTCTAGACCAGGTTGGTCACAGTCCCATCCAACCCGGCCCTGAACACTCCCAGGGATGGGGCATCCACAACTTTTCTGAGTACCCTGTTCGAGGGCCTCACCACCCTCATGGTGAAGAATTTCTTCCTTATATCTAATCTAAATCTACACACCTTCATTTTAAAGCCATTACCCCTTGCTCTTCACTACTGACTGCCACAGCATAAGACAAACTCAATGGAATTTCAGCATTGCCATACCAACTGGCAATTTGCAATGAACTCGCAACTCATTACTATTCTCCTTTGAGCAACTCCTCCTTCCCCAAGCCTCCAAATTCTGTTAGGAAAAAAACCAACACCAGCCCTTCCTTTCTACACCCATTTCAGCCTTGCTTCTTTCTTCAATTGGCAGCAAGCTTCAGGCCCAGAAATACAAAGGTTGCAAAAGGATGTCTGCAATTACAGCAGCAAGCAATTAAGCAAATTTACAGTAACAGAATAATTTATTTAAATCATATTTTATGCAGGCATATATATCCATAAATCACATCTGATAAAAGACTATACTGTGTACTGCAAGTATCTCACAATTCCTTTAAAATAAGTTACAAAGTTTCCCATGACTGTGTTTGCATGTTTTTTTAATTACTGTACTCTACCACAGCAAGGAACCACAGATGTTTTGTTTTATGAGAGCATCTTACTAGTCTACGTGGCCTACCACACACACTTTACATAAATCACTTGAGCTAAGGAAAAGTTTTCATTTCTGTCCTGAAGAACAGTAGTTTGATAATGGTTGTATACAATATTGATAGACGTAAAAAACTGTGCAGATTACTATGTTTAATTGCTTCAGGAATCTGCTGGAACAAAATCTGTGTGAACAGCAGATCAGAATTTGCTGTTAATATAACTGATGATGTGGCAACTCTAGAAACTCTAGAAACAGCTGCTGGAACAGTTCCTAGGAAGGAGGAAAAAAAAGCCACAAATCCTCAGAATTCTATCTCACAGAGTATAACTTTGGAAATTTCATAAGCTTTCAAAAGACCTTTTCCTTAGGACATTTACATGGTCTGTAAAAGAATGTCAGTAATTTAACACTTGAACAGTTTTAAGCAGAATTCGAGCCCAATCTAACAGTTTTCTTCTCCTTCAAGAAACTGCTGTGCTTAGAGTTATTTCATAGTAACACAAGTAATGCAACAAGTTTTACATGCACTTCTATAGAGCTAAAATGACTGCTGCCAAGTACACCAACATTTAAAGAAAAAGTCCTGTTTGCTTTAACTTTGGGCAGACTTCTAATTTACAGCAAAAAGTGGTGATTTCCCAGTGTAATGAGAACAGACTAGTTATTTAGCTTTGAATTATGTAGAAATATATTTTTTCTCTGTTCTCTTGACCTTTCCAAGACTTTAGACTGATTTCAGTGACATATGAGAGATGGTATGACCAGCTTCAAGGAAGTATTTAGGACCGTATGCATGCCAGGGATACACAGATCTTGGCAGTGCCAGAATTCAGCCACAGCTCTAATTTTGACTACAGAGCATCCTAGGCACCAGTATTTTTTCAAAAATATGGAAGTGCTAACCACCTTGCCTTAACAATAATTTTGAAGTGGTCACAGGTGAACCTAAAGCTGACTCAAGTTGCCCAAGACAGAGACACTCTGATCCAGCTTAACAATACTGGCAGACAGCTCAGAACAGTAACAGAACTCACGTCCATCATCTGAGGAACAGTCCAGATGTTGGGGCATTTATCAGACTGAAAAGTCTAAAATTACAGACCCTATTCAATGTGAAGAAGCCTAGTACAAATGCTTCTACTTCAAGTGAGTGGCTGGCTCAGCATGCTAGATAGGTACTGGAACAAACAAGGCTCGTAAGTCAGAGACAAAAACACCAAAAGGGAACTCATCTGTAGAACAGCAAGAAGAATTTCTTCAGGGGTAAAGAGCTCAGAATTCCAGTACTTCTTTTGATGGAGCTCATGTATTTTATGTTAATTGTTGGATAAGCAGCCTTTGGAGCACTGCCAATGACTTTTCCTACAGAAATGCTCCCACTGATGAAACATATGACCAAGCACTCCTCGCCCACCTAATCCACCTTTTTTGCCAGACAATAGCCTAGCACTCGTATTTCTTAGTATTTGTGATTAGTGCACTCTGCTGGTGACTGAATCACTGGATTCAACTCATCTCAGACTGAGAGGACCTATATACCAGCTTTCTCAACTACTGGAAAGTTCTCTACCAGCAAGTTCTCTAACAACTACACCACTGAATCAAAAAATGCAGGATGTTTCCCATCAGACAGAGGCATGCTTCAAAAGAAGGCAGGATACTTTTAATTATGAGCAGTAAGACATATCACATGCCTCACCTTCCCTTTAGGTAGATAAAAAGTTAGCACAGAGGGATATTAAATTGCCCTAAAGAACTCCTAGACCACCACATCGCCCAGAGGATAGCACATAAATCAGATCTTTGAGGGTAGCTACTTTATTTCAAAGAGAAGCCTGGATCACCGCACTGGGCTGGATGCCTAGTATTTCAGACCACTTTAAACACCATAATGCCTAAAGTACTCAGTCATTGTTATTTTGAAAGTTTCCATCTAGAATTCTTTTTTATCACTGGTAAAGAAGGTCTAAGAATGTATTTAAGAATATCACAACATTCCTTAGGTAACATTAGCCGTTTGGATATAATATACTAATAAACTGAATGCTCACATCAGCTTGTTCATGATAGTGAAAAGTAATTTCAAAGAAAGCCCAAAAAAGAAGGTCTAAGTGTTCACCTCTCTGATTACTGTGGCGAATACAACTCCTGAAATTTAAATTTTGCTTTACTTAAGTGAACTGCAACTTCTTTTAAGAGTTCTTTTGCAACAGGTAAGATACTACATTGGTGTGGTTGGTTTTTTATTTGTTTGTTTGGTTTTCCCCTTGATATACCCCAGGTCACATTTTCCAAACAGAGATATAAACTTACTTATGTATAACAGTGAAATTATAAGATTCTTCTTTCAAACTGGTTTGTAACTACTCTCCAATGAACTCATCATGTAACATTATCAAGATCAGACAAACAGAAGGGCTCCTGTGGTTTCCTTGTTGAACCCTCTAGTTTTCCCATCCTTGTAGCTTTGACCACTAGCTAATTTCCAAAACATAAACACCTGCCAGACAACATAATAGCACATCATATAATCATCCTGACTATTTTAAGTTTTGCTGGTTGAACATCCTTCCCAAACCTTATGCTTATTTCACAGAAATGTCACTGCCTAAAGACAAACACTTAATTGAGATGAACAGCACCATTCCACCAGCCCTCAGAGCCAAGCAAATAGTTCACTGTGGTGGAAGTGGGGCACTCCTCCTCTATCCCCCGCCCACTCACCCCTGGTCCTGTGTTTCTGCTGCTCTCATTCCCTGTGAGACCCTGGTACCAACAGGAGGAAACTGCCCTAGCAAAAAAAATCATTCTGCTCACAGAAAAGGGAGGCAGGACCACGTGGCTGGAATGGATGAGGAAAAAGGAATGAGAAGCTCCAGCTCTAGAAGCAGAGTACAGCTGCTCATGAAACCACCATCAGAGAATCACACTCCTGCAGGGGTCATGTTGCATGTCTGAGACACCACACACTGAACATAAGATCAATTCTAGCAAAGTACGACTGTAAAACCAGAACAATATAATTTAAGAAGCCTGGGTTCTGAAAAAAAAAAAAAAAAAACAAACAAAAAAACCCCCACAAATCTGGGTTGGTTCCCATTCAAAAGCTTCAGTTTCATACTATTGTATACTGCTGATCAACAACGATCATTTTTCGCATTAAACATGAGCCATTTTCCGTTTAAACTTGTCCTTGTCCATGGCAGTTGATGATTATGTGCTGCCATCTAGCACATATTTCCAGAAAAGTTTCAATTTGGAAGCTACTCTGTGACAAGACACCTGAAAATTCTTAGCAAGCTTTTGAAAATAAGAAACATGTAAAAGACAACAATCGTTTAAAAAAAAAAAAAAATTCCTTCAGCCTGCATGCCTATAAAATTAAACACGAGATAAGAATTCGGCTTAATACAGATAAAACCTGCAAAAGCATGCATGATCTTCTACAGTTGATGCACAATAACTGCAAAACTTTTTCATTATACAAGTTATGTTTTTCCTTGTACAAAAGAACACGAGTAATAATGGTAAGAAATACTGCATTTTCCTCTTCTTCTTCAAAAACCCTAGTCTTCATTGTTTTACTTTGTAACTTTCTGCGGTCTTTACTTCCTCCACTTCCCCCAGCTCTTCTTTGGGCTCAGAAATCAAAATGCAATAATCCCATACAGAAATTCAATGTTTGGATTACAAAAATATCCACATTTTTTAACCCTTTTCAATCTTAATTTTTCAGTCATGCAGGCACACTGAAACTGTACCACACTTGCCAGCAGAAAGCTGATAGCTTCTTAAAATTACTGGATCTTGCTAACCGCTAACCTTGCTAACTTGTTTTTTGCTGTTATTATCTAGCTATACACGAATTAGAGAAAAAGAACATTTATGCACTTCTAGCACAACAGTTATTTGTTAACATGGAAATAACCTGAGCTTCTGAAGCTGTTAACTGATACAAACAATTTTACATGAAAAAATACAATAAATGACGAACGGTATGTCTGAACTAATTGTGTATAGCTGAATAATGATGACTGATTTCTTACCTTTTTCTAATTTCACCTTACCACAACAACTGCAATTCCCTCTTATTTTCACCCAGGATACTTACCTCTGTACAATAATTTCAGAGCCTATTCATGTAGTCACTTGAAAAGTATGACATCTACATTCTTCGCTTCCTATAAAGTCAGAACAGTTGGGAGCATGTTGCTTCGCAAAGGCTCTATTATTTAATCAAACAATAACTTAAAAAACAAAACAACCCAAACCAAACAACAACAGCAACAACAAAAAACCCAAACCAAACACTTTTGAGGTCTTTTTTTTAAATTCTCTGAAATTAGCCAATGAATTCAAAAGCTGTCAGAAAGGAGACACACATCACAGTCCTTTATTTGTCTTATTTACTTAGAGGATTAGCTTTTCATAATAAAAACAGTTAACTTCCAAGTTTCTTTGGTGATAAGAGGTTAAATCATCACCCAGTTGAATATCCTCTAATTTCAAAACATGTATACACTTTACTTCATTACCGTATCAGAACCAAAGTCTTGATTTTTACAGCATAGTAACAAAACTTTCCATTAAGTGTGTGAGGGGTTTTTTGTTTTGTTTTCATCAGGACAGTAATACCAGAACAACTTCTGCCATCGAATGACACAGACCTGAAGCTACCTAACTCAAGTGGTAAGTCATTGTCCTTCACATTCAGAATAAATGTGTGTTACCTGTATAAAGGAGATGCTGTGCAACTTTTACTTATGACAATACTGTCCATAGGAATACTGAAGACATTCAAGAAAAAAGTTTTTGCACATCAATAACTATTTCTTTCATCAGTTACTAGTACCAAACATATAATAGGAAGTAATGAAACTAAAGGTCAATTAGCATTAGGAAAGGTACCAAATTATGTTACTCAGAAACACTGGTCTTAGACTATTTGCTCTTCCTGTAATCAAAACATTAACTGGTAAAAAAAAAAAAAAGCAACCTGTCATCCGAAAATTTCTTAGGACTCTATCATTTAGCGAACCATTATATTTTATTATATTAATTTATAGCGAAAGTCTGCCTTGGCCAGAATTAGAATATGGAATATGTAAATATAATACAGCTGAATTTACAAAGCCTTACAAAGAACTACTGTAAATCCAGCTAATACCAACAGGTTTATCAGCTACATAAGGGTCACAAAGTTCTTTCTGCAACAACTACCATCATGCCTATTTGATATAGCCTAATGAGGGAAGACATTTGTATGATCCCTAGCATTGGTTGATTGTGGAATGACAAAGATGCATAGAATCAAGTTGCTTTGTAATTACAGTAAGTCTTTCCCTTACCAAACTGGAAAAATACACATTAAAAATCCCATAGTTTGTTTAAAACATTAGACTTTCTAAAATCATTACTTTATTCAGGGTCAAATTCCACCATTTCACATTTAATTAGAGGAGGGTAAATATCTCTTGAAAACAAAATGTGCTTACACAAAAGCACCTCAGTAACTTTAATAAATAAGGGGAATATCCAAGTATTATTAAAAAAATGCTTATTTCAAATTTTATAACTACTCACCATAGTAAATAATATGGCTCTCATTCTTATGAAATGTAGAAATGGAAAAAATTGTTTAACCTATTCACACCAAGTCTCCGTTCTAGTCTTAGACAGATCAGGCTCAGACGCATTTATTAGAGAGTGCCTAACTTTTGTCCAAGCTCTGATGAAATCTCCCACCTCCAGAAAATTTAAGAACTTACTTTCAGTTTCCTCTTAGGATAGGGTGATGTTTGAACTATAAGAAGGAACAACATGCCTTGTGTGCTTAGTGTCCATACTCTAATTTTTAATCTTCCGTACAGAAACTCATCGCATTCTATTTTTTTTCTGAAGAACAGTTTGGTCATTACTCAGTCAAACAATGCTTTTTTCATCTCTTGTTATACAAGTGTCTCTTTGGTGAAAGACTATGAATCACCACCTGAACTTGATCAGTCAAAGAAATCGCTGCTTCAACAATGCAGGAAATACTCTCCTGCTTCTTCAGTGGTTCACCTGCATATTTCAATGCGAAATCACTCACATTTGACCTTACATTTGTCAAGAGTAAGGACTGAAAACCTGTAATAAACCACTCATTAAATATGTATATTTTATGTAATATCAAACCACATTTCTTCTGATGAAGAGACTACTTCTCACTAAATTCTTGACTTGAAAATCTACCTCTCTCAGAGTCATTGTATGCATAGAACATAAAACTTATTTTAAATACAAACGCAGTCTGAGAATGCTTGTACAATCTGTCATTTTGGTTCTGCTGGTGACAAATTGTAACTTTAATCATACTGTGAATTATCTAGGAAACCTGGAAGTGTACAATGCAGAAGCTGATACAACCCATGCTCAGCAGAACTGTCAGCTACTCTTTAGGTGCTGCAGTAGTATTTTAAAGAAGCCAGTTTAGTTCTGCCAGACTTATTATACACAATAATTTGCAAACATGTAGTCAAAGCCCATCACAAGTGAAACACATTTAACTAATTAAATTCACTTTATAGAGTAGAAAAAAACCTGAAAGAAATATGAAACACCAACCTTGTTACAAAACAGTAAAAAGTTAAATCTAAGCCATTAATTTGTCGTTCGCATTCCCTCCACACCCAAGAAAATAAAGCAACATCATATCTTTGCTATCCAGGAGACAGGCAGCTGGGAGTTTGGTATGTTCACTAGAATCACCTGCAAAACTTCAGTGTGAGCACAAACACGGGAAGAGATAACGTGATATGATAACGATATGACACGTAGTGACAGGATGTAGAACCGAGGCACACGTGTACATAATTGCACAGCACCCCCTTAGACGTGGTTTATCTTCGCAAGACACATCTTCCTTCACCACACAGCCCTTTTGCTGGGGGCCAGCGCGGTATGCGGCGTTTCCTGGGGGGGCGGCGGCAGCTGCCTCAGGCCACATGGCAACAGCCCGGCCAGGGCCGCGCCAGAGCCATTCCCACCACTTCAGGTAGCCACGCAGCTCTGGGGAGGATGGAGTCCGTCCCGGCTCGCTCACAGGGTGACACGCTGCCGCCCAGCTCTGCCACTTACCCAGCTCTGCCACTTCCTCCGCTCTCGGTGCGCAGACCCCCGCCATGGCTGCTGCCTCCACCTGCCCCGCCGGGCTCTCCGCGCCAAAGCCTCCCACCCCATCCCCGCCGGCCTGCTCCGACCGCCACCCCACGAAACGCGAGAGAGGACGGCTCACCTCGTTGTTGAGGTTCAGCACGGGAGCCATGGTGCCGGCCCCTGCCCGTATAGCTCCGCCGTCCCCCCGAGTGCTCCCCACGCCGCAACACCAAGCGAAACCGGGCGCATGCGCCGCACGCGCGGCAGCAGCTCCGCTCCAGGCTGACGCTCTATGGCTAGAGCCTCTCTAGGCTAACTATTGCTGGCCGCGGTCCTCCAACTCCGCCCTGGCCGCGCCGGCTTCCGGCGGGTCGCACCATGCCCCGGGGAGGCGGGGGATTATGAAGGGCGGGACCTTGCACCGCGCACGTCACGAAGCCCGCCGTCGCGTTTCTGTGCAGGGGGTTTGTTTCTGACTCTGGCGGGTGATAAGCGGGGTGGGCAGGAAGAGGATCTGCTGGCTGACCTGCCCGAGCCGCTCGGCTGGCTCGTGGTGACCGTGGCACTGCGGCCTTGTGCTTGTGTTGCCGCATCCCGTCATCGGCCGGCCAGAGCAAAGACCTGAGAAGATGTCTGAATTCTCAAACTATAAGACATCTGCCCCACCTAGTGACGCGCGGAAGCAACTTTAAAACCTATAAAGTCGTGAAACTTTACAACTCACAAGTTTATAAAGCAGATAGGTTTATTTCGACGTCGGGCGCAAGGGGGATCGTTCCACCATTCATGCGCAACTTCTAACGATAAGAGGTGTGTTTAAATACAGTAAGGTGTTACATATTCATAATGACCCCAGGAACGCCTATAGATATTCATAACCTTTCCCCATTTCTTATTAAAATGAGTCCCAGGTACTCATTTCCATAGTC
Source organism: Patagioenas fasciata (assembly GCF_037038585.1). Taxonomy (NCBI): domain Eukaryota; kingdom Metazoa; phylum Chordata; class Aves; order Columbiformes; family Columbidae; genus Patagioenas; species Patagioenas fasciata. The sequence goes on along the minus strand of NC_092560.1, from coordinate 52,531,033 downwards.
TCCTCCTTGACCCCGCCCTGTTGCGCCTGCGCAGTGCCATCTGGCGGTCTTGAGAAGTGGTCTTAGGCGGTCTTTGGATGAAGGCTCCTTCAGCTTCGTCACAGAGAACTTTTTACCTTTGGCTCATTATGTTGAATTGGCTGGAACCCAAGCTGCCACGTTGATTGAAACCAGACTGGTTCCCTCCATTTTGCTGTAAATCTTCATTATCTCGTCTCAAGTATACAGCTAGGTGCCTCAAGTTTACATCTAGATGCTGTAAAACTTCATATCTTGGCATTCAATGGCGTTCTGTCTTTTCTTATAATTGTTTACATAAAGCTCTAAACTAGGCATCGTTAAAGTGTTAGTTTCCTCTATCACTAGTAGTTTATAATCTTAGAAATGTTCTGGGATTCTTGCTTTTCTCCTCTTGTTGCTGCCAGCCCGAAAAACATCGCATGAGTAAACAGTGCACAGTCCTGTATTTATAGACCTTGTCTTATCCTCACTCCCTGCTTTTCCCTATGACGCGAAACCAGCCACGATTTTCAAACTGCTTTAAAATTTTCAGACTGATTTTTTCCACTTGTGCAGGACGCAGAGTATAGTTTTTGCTGAAATAAGGTCATCTGAAGCTCCAGCTGCATGAAATTTTGTATGCACAGTTTATTTTCAATATTTGTGGTGAAGTGGGGCTGAGCACGTGAGATCTCAGTCTGAAATTTTGGCAAAGTTTCATGAGACTTTTTCCTCATCATTTCCAGTTTATTGTTTTAGAATGAATTGTTGATTTAAATTGTTACAAATATTTTTTCTATTTTATTGAAACAGGACTTTCATGAAACTTGTGTCTGAATGTAAGGAAGTCTTAGCATGTTTAGAAAATGAATCAGTTGTTTCACATCACTGTTTATCTGTTTCAGCATTCAAAAGAACTGAGATAATATTTGAAAATATTTGGAGAACTTGTTTAAATATAAAACCCTTTTGTTTATACGAGTTGTTATAAAACCTTTTGTTTATACGAATAGTATCAGTTTCGGGAAATTCTTTGGACATTCACCAGCAGTTAGCTGGCCGCTGGATGGCACTGTTGTGCCTGGAACTCTGCTTTGAAGTCAGACTAGACAACTACAACTGTTGTCAGCTGTTTCTATAATGCATTTTTTCTGCAGGATCTAGCATTTAGATCTTGCTATGTTTTAATGTTTGATTTTTAGTTGGCGTTCAGGAATCTCTTGTGCGTGAACTGCAGCTAAATCACCTTTATAATTTTTATCAAGTCTTACATGCAAGTAAGACCAGGCCAGCCTAATCCTTCATACTAAAACTTTCCAGTTCCATTTTTTCAGTGTCAATCTAGTTTTCATTTGGATCAATAAAGGCCCAATTGAAACTACTTTAAAGCCATCCCTTCATAATATAGTAAAGGTATTTTGTTACAACAGAAGCTGAATTCCATGTTAAACATATCGTTGTTGAGAATGCTTTGGCTCTAACTGCAGGTGAGGAGCGTTTACCACAGCTGCTGTTTTGGAAAGATTCTGACTTGGGCAGTTACATCCAGCCTACCTAAAGTCAGCTGACCATCATAGACTATTCTTTGCTTTTTAGTAACACTGATGGCAAACAGCTATACTGTTCTACATGAGAAGTAGATGCATTTGATTATGTCTTCATGTAAAACAGACTTGGATGTGATTCACTCAACACCATCAATATATTTTTAAAAATTAAAGAATATGATCTCATATCAGGGTTGGATCTATATACACTGAGTGTAAAATTGGAATCAGGAACAACATGGGAAGATCTTCTGAGAAAAATAAAGAGATGCTTGTCTTTGTCTTGAGCAAAAGCAAAACTAATTCGTAGATATACCAGTCTAAAATTCCATTGTGCACTGCAGCAAACAGGAAGACAAAAGTGGGACCAGGGAGACAGCTGTGGTTCTGTGACTCCAACCAGTGCCAGCCTGGCCTCACATCAGTTAGGGTTGTTTCCTGTCTGTGTAGCCTACTGGGTCATAACTTCAATTTTCCGTTCCATTTCCTCTGGACACTAAAATTATTTGCTTTGCAAGTTTCTTGTAGATCCTGATGACATACTTCTGGCCCTTCTTTATCCAACAATTTTGTTTTCTTGTTACTCAGCCAGTCACTGATAAAAATATATGTTTTCGTTGTATTCATCTTTTAAAATCTTTGTGACCTTCCAGAACTTAGAATCACTGTGCCTCACAGCTGGTTCATTGGCTCTTTGTCATACTATTTTTTGACCTCACTTCATTCTAAGTCAAGATTTTCTTGTCAGCTTGTCACAGTCAGGATGCTTTGAGGCATTGCCCCATATAGCACTTTCATACTTCAATGCTTTGTTCTGACCTTTCTTCCTTTCATGTCAGTATTTCATTCAGATATTTTGGCATGCTTCCTCAGTGTTTGAACAGATTTTTCTGAACCATCTTCTATGCTTTGAGCACAGAATGCCTGTGTGTGCACATGGCAGGGCAGCATGTATTTGTAGGACATAATATGTTTCAAAACAATACAAGGGATTCGGAGCGGTAAGCTATTTAAGGAAAAATGGGGTTATGACTGGGTCCCATCTCCCTCCCTTTATCTTGGCACTCTCCAGGCTTCTGTGATGTGGCAGCAGCTGTGCAGACCATCTTGAAGCTACATCTGGCCTTGATCCCAGAGGCCATGCGTATAAGTCATATTTTTTGAGTACTTACTAAGATTCATGATTATTGCAGTCACTTGCATTCATATACACAGTACAGATGTAAAGAAATATGTGTTAAGTGTGTTTTGTATTAAAAAGGAAAATAAGTAAATTTTAGCAATTTCAATTCATTTTCATGTTTTGTGACCCTGTTTAAGAGTTTAGAAAGTTTCACATAATGAAAGTGCCAATAATGTTGACTAGACATTGAGGACCACAAAACCAGAAGGTGTTCTGCGACTTGTAGCTTCCTGTATAGCAGCTTGTGCTCTGACTTTTCCCAGAGGAGTTTCTTATGGATACCAAGGCATCTGTTTTGGGCTTGCTTCCTTTCTTTTATTGGAAATTGTAGTATTTCTTTTTAAAGTATAATAAGAGGATCTATCTGATGTTAAGATGCTAGTTTTTACTTAGCTCTTTACATATGCGTAGTAAAACAAAATTTCAGCATCACACAACAAGCAACTGAAATATGCAAGTGAACTACTGAAACTGCTTCTGATAGATGGAAAATGTAGGATATAGGAATTATTAAGTGATTTATGATGGGTTGCAGGAGAAGACAATGTGCAGTACTCATTTAAACTTAATGTCCTACACTGGAGTTCACCACAAGATCATCTTTCCAGAATCTTTTTTTAATAAACATGAAAGTATTCTTTAAATTCAGAAATATTTTTCGAAATCTAAGTGCTTGCAGTATGACTGAACATTGAATGGATTCTAAGTAGGAAACAATCTCAAAGTTAATTCTGCTTCTTTAATAACAGAGGATGTGGTCACTTAGTATTGAATACAGTGAATTTCAGTGAACAGCATGTTCTAGTGTGTACATAAGGGCAGTAGCCAGTAAGTGTGTATGAAGACACAAAAATTTTTAGAAGTGAAGAAAGTGACAAGTTATCTGCAATAACAAGAGCCAATTTTTCTATTCTGTCTTGGAAGTCAGAATAACCCATTTAATAACACATTTTTATAGACTACCAGGGAATTTTTAATATATATTTTTCAATCTTTTTCTTACAGAAATAAGAAATCACATTTCAATATGATAATTACATTAATAATCACATTACTGTATCTTCATATATGGCTTGTTATTGTGTTAAAAACAAGGTAGTTGCATTTTCTGACTGATTTTTTTCTAAAGAGTGTGTTCAGTGGATTTTTGTGTGAACTAATATCATTAAATCACCTATATTATAGCAACTACATGGCATTTGTAAAACACACCCTTACAGAAATAATGTCACTAGCATCTTGCAGCATGTTGGCTTGACCAAAATAAGATCCAGCTATAACTGGGCTCAGACATACATGTATGGTATAGTAGATTCTGTGTGTTGACACTATAATATAAGAAGCTTAAATGGAAAGTATTTCACATGTTAAACATATTCTTTTTTTTTTTTTTTGGTGGAGGGTGTTTTTTTTGTTGTGTTTTGTTTTGTTTTGTTTTTTTGGCTTATGGCAGGCTACAACTTTGTACAAGTTTAAAATATGGAGTACAGGAGAGTCTAGAAACACTCCACCATAGGAGTAATGTCGTCTGGTGTAACATTTTTTGCAGGTGCTTTGCAAGCAGTGGATTTTGTCAATATATCCAACTGAAATAGCTATTAAAATGTATTCCAGAACAGTGGCAGTAATTGCAAAGACATAGAGCAAAACTCCTTGAGAGAAAGGTGCCAGCATTTTAGCTACATTTCTGAAACAGTTAAAGGCCTATTTCAAAATACATTAAATATGCTTTTTCAAATAAATAGTAATAAGAAATCAAGATTCTTCAAAGTAGAAAAGTAGTTTGACATCTGTCAGAGAAGAAAGACGATGTACAGTTGGATTTCTGCAAAGGATTGTTGCCTTCTGGCATTTCCTAGTTTAATGACATTTTAGTGTAACTTTCCGCTCCTTTACATACTACCCTGTAAATACACAGTGTATTGTGAGCAGACTTGGAAGTGCTGTTCCTCCATGTCAAATACTGTTTGCTTTTATTTGAAGCAAACTCAAGCTCGTTTTGCTGAGTTGTCCAAAAGCCATGTGCATGTTATAGAATTATAGAATCATAGAATCATAGAACAGTTCAGGTTGGAAGGGGCCTTCGAAGGTCATCGAGTCCAACCTCACTGCATTGAGAAGGGACATCTTCAGCTAGATCACATTGCTCAGAGCCCTGTCCAGCCTGGCCTTGAATGTCTCCAAGGATGGGGCATCTACCACCTCTCTGAGGAACCTGAGCCAGTCCTTTCCCATCCACATTGTAAAAAACTTCTTCCTCATGTCTATCCTCGATCTCCCCTCCTTTAGTTTAAAACCATTACCCCTCATGCTGTCATAACAAGCCTTGCTAAAAAGTCTACTCTCATCTTTCTTATAGGCCCCTTTTAAGTACTGGAAGGCTGCAATAAGATCTCCCCAGAGCCTTCCCTTCTTCAGGCTGAACAGCCCCAATCCTGTCAGCCTGTCCTCATAGCAGAGCTGTTCCAACCTTCTGAACATTTTTTGTGGCCTCCTCTGGACCCTCTCCAACAGGTCCATGTCTTTCCTGTGCTGATAGCTCCAGTGCTGGACTCAGAACTCCAGGTGGGGTCTCACCAGAGTAGAGTAGAGGGGCAAAAGCACCTCCCTCAACCTGCTGGCCACACTCCTATTGGTCTTCATGGCACTATTGTTTTCTTGCACTGGTGAGCAGCACTGAGAGGCAGACATCAGTTTGGACACTGCTGGCTTCCCAGCCTCCTCATAATAACTGTCTACACACAGGTTTCTGTGGACTCCAGTAGTGTCTGGGAAAGACTATTAAGATCTTGAAAGTGAACATAAGAAGCTTGTATTTAATGCATAAGGGATGCTGCAAAGAGAAGGGAGGTAAGGTGAAAGTTACTTTCTAGGAAGATGATCTATGCATACAGTGCCAAGGCACAGGACTGTATTAGTCAGGGCAAAGACTATGATGTGGTAGTGATTGTAATACAAAACTCATAACAGAAACCTTGATGAGTGTATCATCTCCATGAGTGAATAGGGTAAACTGTACGTTTAGGGCAAAACAAAATGATTATGACTTAGACAACAAAGTTTTCTGAATATTCAAGGCCCAGAATGTGGGCTGGGCTCTGATGCCCAGTATACACCTATATGTTGGGGAGAAAAGGATAAAAGACTCAGCTCTCTCCAACCCCTTGCAGGAGGATCACTTGAAAATTAAGGTGCAGAAGCACTCTGAACAGAGATACCATGAGTGGAAACTGTGTGAGCATTCAACAATGAGTCTTTGTCATAGCAGACAAACTAGTGATATGCTGGGAAAGATCAGAGTGAAGTGGGTCTGACTCTCAGTGAGAGGTTATTGGATTTCATAGTAAAAGATGCATTGGGAGTGCATATGGTGTCTTGGGTGAAAGCTATATAGGATGAGTCCTACTAATGAGTCCCTGGAAGGGAATTCAGAAGTGGGTGATTGAGTTTGGAGACGGACAGGGAAAGTGTCTATGGGATAGCAGCTAGAGTGGCTGATGGCATTAGTGGGGCTGTCTGCTGACTTCATTGTAAAGAAAAAGCTGCAGGGTATAAGTGGACAAAGAAAGAATAAAGTGTAGTATGAAACTGAAAGTGGGATCAGGAATAGCATGGGGTCAGTACAAATGGAGAGATGTGAACAGATGAGGGCATGAAAAACTTCTTGGCTAAAATGACAGAGTTTATTATCTATAGAATAATTTTAGTTACTTATGTGAAAATATAAAGTAAAGCATCATAGCTTAATTGTACTCTGACAAACCAGAAATTATTCCAGAATTTAGATTTTGTAAACATGAATTTTCTGTGTAGGAAAGTCTGAAGGCCGAAGTTCATCACACCCAATGTTAGGCTTTTAAGCAGGATTTTTAATCAGGTGTCAAATCAGCATTAATTGTCCCTTCAATTCCCTTCAGAGAGAGACACTGAGATACTTCCAGAAAGCACTTAAGCTTATCTCAGATCTTGTTGCTGAGGATAGTAGAAGCCTATGGTGACTAGATTCTTAGCTTAATGTCTCAATTAAGTATTAGGTAGGATGAATCTTGGCATGGGTATCATTGTAGTTGTGAAGAAAAGCTAAGATATGTGCTGAGTGTAGTTGGTATTTACTGTCTACCTTAGTCTGAAATCATAAACAGACATGATTTAATCCAGATATCACAAGGTATTTTTTGACCCCATGACAATTAAAAGTCAGTGTTTGAGTCAATGTCACTTTCCATGAGGTTCGTGAACAAAAGCATTTGGGGGATTGGAGTCTCATAGTCTATTCTAAGGGGCACCTGACTGATGAATCTCGCTCTCTGTTTTCTTTCCCTTTTAAAACTAGTCTATGAGTTAAGTCTATGAAGCTGAGCAAAATTCAACCAGGATTCCTCCCTTAGAGGAGCTGAATGAAAGGAACTCATCAAACAGACCAGAAGGTGATCTGGTGGAACCTACTCACCTCTTAAGTGAAGCCTTACTTTGGTAGCTCCAATGATTAGAGTTTTTCATAATCAGAGTTTGGAACAGTACTGCTTTGGAATTGCATATTTGCATAACGCTCTTAGGTGGTGACTAATGGGAATCCTGTTTCAGGGTTGATACTGATGGTAGTTTTGATATATCAAGAAAGATAGCACACATACAAAACCAAATTTTTTACAGTGTAAGTCCTCTAAATTTCTTTCAGTCTGCTAATTAACAGTTGTTTTGACTAGAAAGTGCAAAGGATTGCTGCATTTTAACTGAAGCTTTTTAAAGGGATTGTTCTCATATCCTGTTCTCAAACTGAATTTTTACTAGAAAAAAAATTCACATCTGTTTTCAAGAAGAATCAACAAAGTGTAAATTAAAGTCTAGAATATACTAAAAGTCTTCTTAAAGTAATAGTTATTCACAGTAGTTTTTGAAATTATCACATTTTCTGTCACTGGTCTGGCTTTAAAGATGCAGCTGCTGGCACTTACGAGCATAATCACAAAACTAAAACAGGTTTGAAAAACTTCGGGTAGCTAAGAATGAATAAAATTTGCAATATGAAGTGCATACTGTATTTTATATTCTAATATATACTTCAAAAACTACCCTTAGATGTATTCACCTGGCCATCTGTTACGAATCTGAATAGGAAAGTACATTATGAGTCAATTTAAAGATATGTATAACAGACATATTGTAGCAACTTCAGAACAGTAAATTTTACTTGTAAACATGTGGGTCCAATAAATGAGTACTCATTTGCAGTAACAATTTGTCAAAGATAATAGCATCATTTATTCATTAAAATCAGCAAAAGATTAAAACTAAATTTTGGGTAATCTCTGTTCAAAATCTAGTTTATAAAACAGGCTGCTTTTTGTTTTATATAGCTTACAGGAACAAAAAAAATTGGAGACCTAATGCTTTAAAGTTTTCCTTATGTGGTTCTGGCTTAGAAATAGTTTACAATTAGTTTTAGAAAGCAATCTGAAGCTAATGTTAGTACCTAAACACAATTTTATGATGTAGCTTTCAAAGTAAGAGTCTGTAGTGAAAATTCTGAATGATGAATCTGTAACTGCAGCAGCGTTAGCAGAATTGTGTTTCAAGGTTTTTATAACTGGAGTTGAAAAATACAGATGAAGAATTAATATGTCTTCTTAATTTACAGAGTTGTTGAACCAGCACAACCAGTAAAAAGGATTTCATTTAATAGCACTCTGTATCATTGCAAAAAAACACAGTATGTGATATACCCAGAGTTTATGTAACTTGATCTCTTGACATTGATTAAACTCACTGAGCTTTCAAGCCATGAAATGATGGAAAAAATGTGGTTTCTTTCCAATATCAAAGCAATTGTTGAATGTTTGCTGTGAACCAGTAAAAACTGGGCATAATTTCCTGAGTTCTGAAGACTGAAAATACATTATTATTACTGTCAAAGACACATTTTCTCTATTACAGCCATGTTTGACAGCACCATCAGAGGGTACACACTGATTTCTATATACAGTTTGAAGAGAAGTGGATTTGGTAAGAAAGTGATGGTAAGTGAGTCACTAGTGTAGTATTTATGCTACAGGCACAGATTTTCCTTATTTTTGAGCTTCCAGGAAGTTTGTGGTGCTGACTTTATCTTTCATTTTTGTTGTATTTTCAGGGATAAAATTACTTCTTTGTGAGAATTTCTAGCAATAAACAACTTGTATTTCTTAATCTGTTCCACTAATCACCTTTAATTTTGTGAGATAATTAAATCTTTTGGTTATACTTTTCTTTGGTATTTGACTGGTTGTGAAAATCTAGCAAAATCACATTAACAAGCTCACTAAATTTTTAACTCCCCTTCAGTATTACCAGCAGCATCCAAAATTATGGAGTTATTTTATAAATAAACTGAGAAATTTCCAACTAGGAAAAAAAAAGTTTTGGGTTTTTTCATGTCACAAAGAGAGAACTTTCGGGATTAGTGAACATTGCAGTGTGGATTCTGAATATAGCTAAGTGACACCTCAGGAAGGCAGTGTATTTTTTTAGTTTTGGGCTTTGTTCTCAGGTAATTAATAGAATCATAGAATCATTTAGGTTGGAAAAACCCTTTAAGATCATCAAGTCCAACTGGAAACCTAACACTGCCAAGCCCATCTCTAAACTGAGTCCCTAAGAACCTCACCTATATGTCTTTTAAACACGTCCAGGGATGGTGACTCCACCACTTCCTCGGGCAGCCTGTTCCAATGCCTGACAACCCTTTCCTCAAAGATTTTTTTCCTGATATCCAATCTAAACCTCCCCTGGTACAACTTAAGGCCATTTCCTCTTGTCTATCACTTGTTATTTGGGAGAAGGGGTGGTTACTCATGTCACTACAACCTCCTTTCACATGTCTGTAGAGAGTGATAAGGTGTCCTCCTTTTCTCCAGGCTAAACAGCCCCAGTTTCTTCAGCCGCTCCTCATAAGACTTGTGGTCCAGACCCTTCGCCAGCTTTGTTGCTCTTGTTTGAACTTGCTCCAGCACCTCAATACCTTTCATGTAGTGAGGGGCTGAAAAACTGAACACAGTATTTGAGGGAGGCCTCACCAGTGCCAAGTACAAGACAATCACTTCCCTTGTCCTGCTGGCCACATTATTTCTGATACAAAGATGAATACCCCTTTCCAGATCATTTCATGCACCCCATCCCATCTGCAGAGCACAACTTTTCAACGTTACAATGCTCCCAGCAGGCAAAGGCTGCCCATGACACTGGGGGCACGCCCTGCGATGCAGGCCAAAGCACCATAGAGATCTCCTCTCTCGGGGTGCTGTGTACCCACAAGGCCCAGCCATGGTTGGTGTCTGACTTCCCCCATGCTCCTCACCAGCACCCACAGCGCTGGAGCTCTGCCATCAGTGCCCTGCCTGCCTCCTCCTGCCCTCACCTCCCACTACCCCCAGGACACCGCCTGCTCCATCCAGACCATGGTCTTGCCCCAGCTCCTCAAAGGGGACAAGAGAAGCCCCTGCACCAGCTTGGCTGGACAGAAAGACCTCCTCACACCTCCATCCACCCCACCCCAAGGAGGTGGAAGATGCATCTCCCAGTCTCTGGGCCAACATGAAAAAAAGGAGATGGGCGGATGGCCCTACACCCATTAGCTCCCATCTGACCAGTTTCCATATTGTATGTGAGGAGGCTTTAGAAGGAGGACAGTGGAAGAAAGAGTGGGGGAAAAGCCAAAAGGGAAAGGGGCAGAGGCAAAGGGGCATCTCTGGGACCTGTCCCTACTAAGTTTTTGAGGTGAAAGTACTGGGTGCGTGAAGGGTAGTGTGATTGCACACAGTGTCCCCCACCAGCAGTGGCACCAGTGCTGGCTTGAGCCCCCCCACCCCAGCCCAACTTTCTTCACCACCAGCTTTCCCCTTTGGCCATGCAGAGTGTCCCTGGGGCATAGGTGAGGCCTTCTTCAGACAAGTTAAAGGAACCTCATGTCCACAGCCTCTTGCAGACTTGAATTGCCCCACTCTCTGCTGCAGACATATGAACTGCAGCTGTCAAGAAATTCAGGAGATTTTTTGGAGAATGCTGATAGCAACTTTCTAGCATAGGTGATTGACAAGCCAATGGTGGAAGATGCTCTGTGAGGTGTGGTATCTACAAACAAGGAGGAACTGGTCAGCAAGATGAAGGTCAGGGGCACTGTTGCTAACAGTGACCCCAAGCTGGTGGAATTTGGGATTCTGAGAGAAAGGAACAAAAAAGGAGGAATATTCTGCAGGAATATCAGCAGCCAAAGGAGGACTAGAGAAAGTGTGAGCCCACTGATGAGTGGACAGGAGATTTCAGATAAGTACATTCAAAAGGCCATTGTAATCAATCATTGTCCATTGCAGTCTTTAGTGCAGGTAAGAGCAACCTCCAGGAGTACTGGATCCCTGGAACTGGTGGGCAAGTCCAGACCAAGGAAGACCAACCCTCGGAGGAGGAGAGTCAGGTTAGGGAACAGTTCAACAAAGTGGACGTACACGAGTCCATGTGACCTGCTGGAGTGGACCCTTAGTTGATGAGGAAGCTGGCCATTGTCACCAGTCTCAGTCATTTTTAAAAGGTCCTGGCGAAGCCAGCTGAGGGGACATTGCAGGGAGATTCCTGACAGCTGAGAAGGCCAGGCAGCATTTCCTCAATGGCTGAGGGGATGAATGGAGCACATAATGCTGCAAACCATTTACAAAAACATAAAGGACAAGCAGCTGACTGAGGAGAGTCAGCAGAGTTACAATGGGGAAATCACATTTGACTATCCTGATAGCCTTCTATGGTGAGGTGACTAGCTTGATGGGTGACATGAACAGTGCTTGTTTGTCTCTAATTCAGTAAAGCTTGTGACATCATATATCCTATCATCTGCACAGACAAACTGAGGAAGCAAGGACTATGTAGAGAGTCCCAGCTAGCATTGGTTCATGCAGGGAAAGTCAAGCTTAACAAACTTAATTATCTTCTATGACAAGAATATCTATCTCATTGACCTTAGGAACCCAGTCGATGTGATTTTTTTGGATTTCAGTAACACTTTTGATACTGTCTCTCATAGCATTTCCCTGTACAAAATATCTAGCATCCAGCTGAATAAACACACAATGCAGTGGGTGAGCAACTGGCTGATGGGTTGTAGTAAAAGTGGTTATGTCAGGCTGGTGACCAGTCACAAGCTGGGTTCCTCAAGGATCCATCCTAAGGCCAGTGCCCTTCAATGTCTTTATAAATGACTTGGATGCAGGACTTGAAGGACTTTCAAGGAAGTTATGAATGACACGAAATTGGAAAGAGCTGTTGACATGCTTAAGATCAGAGAAGCCCTGCAGTGGGATCTGGACAAATTAGAGAGATGGGCAATCATCAACCACATGAAGGTTAACAAGGACAAATGCTGGATTTTTTCACCTGGGACACGGCAGCCTTCGCTATACATACAGACCTGGTGTATGAGATGCTGGAGATGCAGCTCTGTGGAGAGGGATCTGGGAGTTATGGTCAACAGCAAGTTCAACATGACCCAACAGTGTGTCCTGGCAGCCAAGAGGGCCAACCATGTCCTGGGGTGCATCAAGCACAGCATTGCCAGCTGGGCAAGGGAGGTGATTGTCCCGCTCTGCTTTGCACTGGTGCGGCCTCACCTGGAGTACTGTGTGCAATTCTGGGTGCCACTGGATAAAAAGGATATAAAACTATGGGAGAGTGCCCGGAGGAGGGCCATGAATGTGGTGAAGTGTTTAGAGGGGAAGCCATATGAGGAGCACTTGGTTTGTTCAGCCTTGAGAAGAGGAAACTGAGAGGAGGCCTCATTGTGGTCTACAGTTTCCTCACAAGGAGAGGAGGACAGGCAGGTGCTGATCTCTCTGGCAACCAATGACAGGACCTGAGAGAGTTGCAGGAAGATGTGTCAGGGGAGATTTAGGTTGGATATTAGGAAGAGGTTCTTCACCTGGAGTGTGGTGGAGCACTGGAACAGGCTCCCCAGGAAGGTAGTCATAGCCCCAATGCTGTCAGTATTCAAGGAGAAATTAGATAATGCCCTCAGACATACAGTGTGATTATTTGTGGCTTGCCATGTGCAGCGACAGGGAATTGGGCTTGATGATTCTTGTGTGTCCTTTCCAACTAGGACACTCTATGGTTCTATGCCAGTGACCTGGATCAAAAACTGACTGGACTTCTGATAAGAAAGGATTTTGATAGCAGCATGAAGAACATGTAACTCGGGACCAGTACCTGGTGTTATACTGCAGAGTTCTCTGCGGGGGTCAGTAGTATTTAACATCTTCACTAATGATAGGACAGAGTGTGTTGTTCAAGAATTTTGCAGAAGATGAAACATTGGAAGGGTAGACCAAACAGTTATAGTGCCATTGAGAGAGATGTGGATAGGCTGGTGAAATGGACAGAGAGGTAATCTCCTGAAGTTTAGCCAATGAAAAATCAAGACTTGCCCCTGGGTAGCAATGAACCCTTACCCCACCTGTGCTGGGGGCTGTCAGGCTTGAAAGCAACTTGGCAGGAAAGGACCTTGATGTCCTGCTGGACTCTAGCTGACCATGAGCAAGCAATGAAGGCTCATGGCAAAGAAGGCCAGTGGTCTCCTGGTGTATGGGAATTGCACAAGAATGGCAAGGAGGCTAATTGTAAATATGCTCAAGTGACTGCAGCTGGGTGAAGAAAAAGCACATACATCACACTAATTGTTTTACTGACCTTGTGTGCTTGACAAATAGGACCTCTGTGTTAGATAGCATAGGCCTGTGAGAAACTCTAAGGCACCTTATCATTATGCCTGAGATTCGTGCTTTGTTGTGAGAAAGAGCGTGAGGCTGTGCCTGCTGGAAGCCTTGAAATACAGGCAAATGCAGCAGGCCCAGTGTTCTTCTACCATGGCTGAATTCTGCAGTGCCTGTGTCCCCACTTGTGTCACCTCTGCCCGGGAGCTTAAGTGCTGCTTCAGAGATCCCCTGGTAGAGAGGTAACTAAAATAAAACTTGCTCTTTGCAATTGCATTCATGGTCTCTGGTTGCTTCTTGCAACGAGCCTGTGTTGGTTCACACACCTGGGTTACATTAGGAAAGGTGTGGCAGTAGGTTGAGGGAGAAGATCCTTCCACTCAGACCTGGTGAGAGACATCTGAAACTTGGTCCAGATCTGGGCTCCCCAGTGCAAGAGAGATATGGACATCCTGGATGAAGTCAAGTAAAGCATCATGAGGATGACTACAGGCCTAGAGCATAAAGGAGCATTTGAGAGAGCCTTGAGAAGGATCAGGGTCATCTTATCAGTGTCTATAAATACCTGATGGAAGTAATTGTGCCCACTGATTATGATGCAAGTCTCATTCCTTTTTTTATTATTTTTTAAATTATTTTTTAATTACTTTTAAATTATTTTTTATTATTTTTAAATTTTTTTTAGCAACTTGCAGTCATATCTTGGGGGATTCAGTGGTAGGATCTAGTATTTTGGTCATCTGGATTTCTGCTAGAATGGTAAAGAGATTTAGTCAACAGACTTGAATGATTTGCACAAAAGAGGATGCATTCCCATTTCTGATTTTTCATTTTCTGACATAATTTTCTAAGAAAGTGGACTTTCTGTAGCAAGTGGGTGGGGGAATATGCTAGGACATGTGACACTCATGGATGGTATTACTGCACAGTTTGGGCATCAGCCATGGTTTTCTTCACACTCTCCCAATTAGACCTGGCTTTTTAGTTCATTGAAGAGCAGACTTCATCCAAGCTCTGCCTGGTGATTGTCAGGGATTTCCTGAGTTTTCTTCCTGTCTTTTTTTCAAATTACCCAAAGATATAAATCTGGTTTTGGTTTTAACTTGGTCTGTCTTTCATTTCTGTGGTAAAATCCTGTCTTTGATGCGATAAGCTGTGAAATAATGTGTAAGTAGTAACGTCTGTTGTTGTTTGTTCATTTGTTTTTTATTTTTTCATTTTGTCTTGCAAGTGAATTGAAGATTTCAGCTAGTACTTCAGAATTTTTTTTAAACTCTACATTTTAATTTAAAATTACTGCAGGAAGAATATTATAATTTCGTATTTGCTTTTTTTCTTGAATTTTTTAGCATTAGCAAAACTGTTAATCCTGCTAACAAATGAGGTATAGATAAGTGTTACTTTTTTTTCTATAACCATTTGACTTCTGTGTGTGTATGCATATGGGCATCATGGACCTGCGACTCTGTTTTGATTCTACATGAGAGAATAAATAGGAAAGACTTTTTCACTACTGAGAAAACATTACAGGAATTCATTCACAAAGTCTTCATAAGGGTGGTGCAGCAGCATCTGCACAGCTGAACTAGAGCAGACACAGGTCTGCACAGATTTTGTTTTTATAAAAGCAAACAGAATAGGAGAGAAGTTGAAAGTGTATGTTTTGGCCAGTTGCTTTTGCTGCAACAGAAAACTTCCAAAAATGTTTACAACAGTGGCAGGCAATCATTCAGTCACAATATTTTAGGACTGGTTGTAGGCTCTTTATTGTTATTAATTATGGAAAGTTATGACTGGCCTGATATAGTAAGTAAATATGCATATGAGTTCTCCTGAAAATGGTCAGCGTAAGTGAATATCCTTAAGTGGATGGCAGTCATGGTGATATACAGCTCTGAATGAATATCAGTTATTTTATGAAGAAATGCATGCACATAGTGATCTTGTCTGGTTTTCTGCCAACAAATATAGAAAATCCCTACAGCCCATAACAGCATCTTGATTAATACCTGATTGTAATTCTTCTATTCATGGCAGTCATTTCTGGAAAATGAACAAGTATATTCGATTTGTTCCAATCAGAAAGAAGAATATTTTAAGAGTAATTTTCAAATGAATGTATGAATAAGAAATCCTGTGAAATGATTTCACATCCTCTGATTTTTTGCTAGCACATAATGTATGCCGTCTTCTGGTGTAATTTTAGAAAGATGGACAGCCATAAGAGACATGTTAAGAAGGTCTTTTCAGACTACTCAGGATTTAAGAATTTAAATTGTTAAGTTTATAAGTGCTCAAATTTGAGCTCAAGCCAACAAAAGAAGTTTGGCTTTTGTTTTTCAGCTTCATGACCTATCTACTTCATTAACAATATTTTAACCACTGGTTTCCAAAGAAAACTTAAGTCAGTCCTTCTAGTCTCTTATTCATTTATTTGTAGGTGAAGGACCTGACTCTGTATGACTATTGTGCATCACGGTAGTTTTGGTAAGTAGATACAAAGTTGATAGGTCAGCCTCATATGACTTCTCTGCGTAACTTCTAGGAAGGTAAAGAATGCTAATGGATTCTGATCATAGTCCTCACCCTGACATGGAAGCTCCTGGGGAAGCAAGGTCAGGGTAGTCCTTAGCTACTGAATTTTTCTCCGCAGTTTCTGGCAGCAGGCTGTCAGGGTGCTTTAATTTATGTGAGGGTCAAGTAAGACAATTGCAGGGCTGCTGGAAGTTCAAAGCTGGCAAAAACTCATTGCTAAGCATAGTTCAACTGGGAACGAGAAAATCTAGGCTGAAATCAGGGTATCTAAAATCTGCAGTGCATAACCACCCTTGTGCACAGGCTTCATGCATAAAGAGTTTGGCTTCAGCTTGTGTAAGTAATTCATTCACTTAGCCAGACCTTTTTTATACAAATTAATGTCAAGTCTCTTGTTAAAGTTCACTAATTAAGATTGGTCGAGTCCTGAGTGGTTTAGGGGGGGGCAAAGTGTTTGTTTCATTGTAATGATCTGACCAATGGGGATTTTTCTACTACCTCTAAGAGGTATTTCTGTTAGAGATGTTGAGTTTGTTTATGATACCATTAAAATGGAAAATCAGTGAAAAAGACCAGAAGCCAATTTCCACGCTGCTTTTTGAATGATTATACAGTCATTAAAGCAATACATGAGCCTCCATGGACTATGCAAGTACAGCACAAGGAATGAGCAGATTCACCATACACTAATAGCTTGAAAAATGCAGTGTGAATGATTTATCAAACCTGGAAACTTAAAGGAAAAAAAGTTCAGAACTAGATGATCATAGATTTAAAACAGTGGCCATTTATGTCAGTTTTGCACTTCCCATTTAAACCACATCTTTCCTATTGTATAGAATAGCATTTGGAAATGAATCTGGAATATAAATACTTTTCTTGCTACACCTTTCTTTGTGTTATTGTCTGACAAATTACTGAAAAGTTATCGATTCATTACCACCACTTTATTCAAAGAAGTTGCTGTGTGGTCTTTCTTTTGTCATACCGTTTTTGCAATGGATGTCTGAATGGTTCAAAATCCCCAGTTACTGCCATGTGTGATGCTTTGAATGATTCTATTATTGACTCATAATATTCCTGCTCCATCTGAGGTCCCTGATTCGGGTTATCTATAGTAGATTACTCCTGTAACATTATTATTGCTCAGTGATAAATTCTTGTTTTCTGGTTTTATCAAAATGTGTATATTTTCAGCAGGTTTCCCTCCACATCCTGAACATTAGAGAAGATGTGTTCTTGATACACAAGAAGATATCTCCACACGTTTTATATTAATATTAGCATTAACAACATTAGCATTCCAGTCATTCAACTATTTCCACCAAGTCTGTTATAGTAACTTAGTTCTAAATTTGATGATAGAGTAGGAATTGCAGTTTCTCTTGGTTTGTCCTCATAGATCTTGTGTATGAACTTCTGAGCTATTCTATGAGTTGGTCTTGTATCTACCTTCTGAAGTTATACAAATTTAGTGTTCAGTACAGCAAGGTCTAGAGTCCAGGTTTTGGTATTCTCTGTGTTGCATTCCTTAAAGAATGGCTAATGAAGTCTTCCTCACTGTATCTCTCTGATGCAAGCATTCATAGGGCAACTTCAAAAAGAAAAAAATCCAGCTGAAGATATACCCTAACATGATGTTTCTAACGCTGCTATAGGAAATAGCTGTTCTTGTGTCTGTGGTGAAGGAAAAAATAGAAATAGACACAGCCATTAGATTTTGAGTTGTCCTGGTTTTGTTAAACACAAGTTTCTCTTTTAGTGAATTTGCCTGACAGCTAAAGCTTTCATATTAGCTGCATTTTCCTGGAAAACCAGATACATGTTTTGGTAAACATAGCAATGGAATGAGAGGTTATTGATAAGAATGGATGGACATCTTGCAAGAGGGGCAGCGAGGAACAGGTGACCAAGAAACTGACCAACGGAGTATAACATCCCATTCATGTGAATACTTCATATAAAAGTGGGAAATCACGAGGATCTAGTCCCTTTATTTCCTTATGGCTGACATTAGGAGAAGACCTTGCTGGTCGTCCCTGCGAACTGAGGCCTAGTGACAGACTGAATCCAGCTCCGGTTGGCTGCAGAGTCCAATCCAGGACCTTGGGTGCCAGCTCTGCAGTTGCTGGGACTTTCAAGATTGATTTTGTATATTTTGTATTATTTTCTCTATTCTTATCAGTAGCATTAGTAAAACATTTTTAATTTTTCCATCTCTCTTCTCTTTGTCCTTCTTTCCCTCCCGTTCGCCTGTCCTTAGTGGGAAGGGGGAAGAGGGGGGGGGTGAAGGAGAAAGCGGGGGGAGAGGGGGTTAACAATACATCTGCCACGGTTTTACTGTCACCCTGCAATCTAAACCTCAACATGAGTAGATGATACAATCTCTTCTCCCTTGGTTTCTGAATTCCTGTTTCTATTCCTCCATTTTTCTTCCCAAAATGAATAAGTTTAACCCAAATTTTTTTTATAGCTCTAGGTTGATTACAGCTGGATTTTTCAGCAAATAATTTAATAAAATTTGCTTATCCGTGCAGAATATTATTTAGAACCGCTGTAATGAAACCTTTTTCATTGTTATATTTGTCAATTCAATGACAAGAAGTGTTAAATGCATTTTGAACGTGTTCAGTAAATTGAGGAATGATTGTACTGACAGAAGAAGTTAGTACTTCTCCCAGTGGTTCAAAAGCTGAAAAAATGCACAAGTCTTGCAAAAACATATTTCATGTGATTCTCGGGAGGCTGATTTACAATTAGGATAATACATCTAAATGAAGAAATCCTACAGGGTTTGTTATTGGCTGTTATCAGTAGGAGTTTCAAAACTCACTAACATTCATTTACATGGATGTCCAAATACATTTTGTAGTGTATTTATAGTGATACATTAATCAAGTGGATTATCTTTCTGCTTAAGTCAGCAGAGAGAAAATAGTTTATAATAATATTAAAGAAATACTGGCCAAATTCTGTCTGCTTTATTAATATAAATCCATGAAAGTGCTTGTTAAATTACAGTAAGCAGGTTTTACACCACGTGTCTGGTGTGTGATAGTTCTACGTGATAGAAATAGTAGCCTGTGAAAATAATTATCCACATGATACGGGCCATGGGGCACAGCACATGTATTGGAGCAGTGTGTGTTTTCTTTCTCGTACAAGACAGAGTAAAAATGTAAAGCTGATATTTGTAACTTTGTGTTATGCAACTACCAATTAAGGTGCATATGGAAGGAGAAATTCTCCAGCTTTTAATATCACTGAGCAATGCCTTCAGACATCACTCAACAGTCAGCTCTAATTGTTTATTACAGCTGTCGTTACAAATTTTGCTCACTAACAAATAAATAGCCTGTCTTCTACCACCAAAACCTGGAAGAACCTTTAGGAAGTAAGTATTCACTGATTGAAGGAGACTTTAAAGTGTTTATAGGCATGTATCCCATCTTTTGCTGTGTTGATACTGAAATTCTTTAATTTTTGTTTTTAAGAAAGAAAATTAAGACTACTGTTGGAATTAGTCAAGGACTTGGCACTGCCAGAAGGGACAGCTTTCTGAAAGTTCACACTTATATTCTGAAAGTTCACACTGTTTAAGAGAATTATTTCTTTTTCAATCTTCAAGGCAAATCTTGACAGCAGGGGTGAGATGCAGAGATGTTCAGGCCATGAGAGATCACTTTTTCGAGATAACAAAACTCTTAACACTTGCATATTATTAGCTGATTTTACTGCCCTGGAGGTTTTTTGTCTTGACTGTGTTTAAAATCTGAGACCCAGAAAATATGAGTAAGTTAAAAACTTATAAATAATTTTTTGGAAGTCAAATTAAATCACAAGATCCTCAATATTATTTAAAGTTGCTAGAAACCAGTCAGGTGTTTTGACTTTCATTTGAAAGTAAACTTACAAGTTCAACATCTGTTCTTCCAAAATTTAGGCCCTGGCTTATTTAGAATATGTGATAAATATAATACAACTATATAAGCACATGTATAAAATACATGTATACCTATAATGTGTCCTGGTTTTGTTAAAAACAAGACCAGTTCTCTTTTAGTGAATTTTCCTTTCAGCTAAGTTCTTCTAACTGCACTTTTCTGAATTTAGCTGCATGTTTTTTCGAGATGCTGTTCACTCCGGAGCTGGTAAGATGAGCAATGGTAAGCAGAAGAGGCATATGTTTAGATTTATTGCTATAGCAACCAAGGATACTGATAAAATTTCACATGTCCCATAAGTGAGAGGGGCATATTTGCAAGAAGGGGAGTACAGACTAGGTGACTAAAACTAACCGAGTATTCCGTCCCATACACGTCATACACCCTATAAAAGTGTGAAATCATGAGGGTCTTGCTCTATTCTACCATGGCCAGCAACTGAAGAGGACCCTGCCTGTCGTGCCTGCTATCCAAGGCCTGGTTCTAGACCCTACATTCCTGAATCCAGTTCTGGTTTACTGTGGAGTCCAGCCCAGGACTTCCAGGTGCCTGCCCTGCAGTTGCTGGAGCAATGCGAGGTCTGCCCGGGAGGGTGGAATGCTGCATTACACCTGGAAAATACAAGATTGGTTTTGTATATCTTGTATTATTTTCTCTATTTATTAATAGCATTAATAAAGCATTTAAAACTTTTCCAACTTGCAAATCTCTCTCTTTTAGCTTTGTGTATTGGTAGAAATCAATTTTGTATATATGTCCTTAAATCTTGTGCTTTCTTGAGAATATAAAACTTTTCTCTGAAAGTCCAACAATGTTTGTCTAAAGTTTATTTTAAAATTCACCTTTTTATAAGTAAAAAAAAAAAATACAGCTAGAGCTTTGGGATTTTCTGAAACATGTAAAATCAATCAGTCTATCTACAAGCCGCAGTTATTCAAGCTTAGATGTGACCACCACCTCACATCTGTAATCTCTCATTCTCAAGAGAACAAGAAATGTGAGGAACAGAATTGCGCTAGTAATACTGTTCCTGTTGATTCACTCCAAATTGCTTGGTACTGGGGTGATTATTACAGCAGTCTTCTGTAGGAGAGTTGTCATTACAAGTGGTTGCTGCCAATGTGATTTGTGGCAACAAATTTCACGGGCAGTAGGTGAAAGCAAAATTGCAACATTAAATTACAGCAGCTGAAGTTAGAGGATAGATATTAAAAATTACTCAAATGTTTGAACACTTCTAGAAAAGGCCTCTTCACTACGGAAACAGAGCTGGCAGAACTCAAGATATATATATATACATGTGTGTGTATATATATATATGTATCTTGAGTTCATATTGTAATATATGAAGTAGTGAGATATATGCTCTAATCCATCTCAACAAATATATTAAATGTATGAATGTATATGTGAAATAGTCAGATACATAACCAGATACAGCTCAACCAATGTAAGAAATATGTTTCTTTGGTTGTTCATTTTGAATTCTTTGCAAGGTATGATAGCAAGCAGTAATGGGACTGAAGTGGCATTCCCTTCAGAATAATACAACTTGACAAAGTGCCCTTGAAAGCCTCTCAGCCAGCTTAACCAACAACCTGCAACCATAACATGACATTGACCACTTGCAAGGGAAAAATTGAAGTAGTAAGTATTCCATAGACCATGTTCTCTTCCCAAATTCATGTATATATAACAGTGTCATAGAAAAGCTATCTTGCTATACATGCTTTCAGATCCTCACTGGAGACATCACTGTGTACATGCAACTAAAAAACGACAATCAGCTTACTTGTAGAGAAAAAAGAGTAATCGAAAAACTGTGTTTGGGTCAGTCTAGACTGTGACTTTTGAAACAAGTAAGACTTTCATTTCTGAAAAGTCTTCATGGTCATTAGTGATTTAAGATTATGGTATTTAGTTTACTCTACAAGTACTAAAACAATGGCAGTTGCAAAACCTCCTGCTGGAAAACTAGCATATTATCGCTAACTCTGATTTCAGTTGTGTTTTTGCCTATGAATTTGATTTCAGAATAATTTGCTGTCTAATAACTTACAAAATCATATTACCAAGCTCTGTATTGTTAGATTAGAATCTAATTATGTAAATCTTAAAATTAGTTAATAATTATTTAAATATGAAAGTGTTTCAGTATGTTTAACTTTATAAGGTTAGTTTTAAAAGCTGATGTGTTCTTAATTTCCATCAGAATACTGATACACGCTTTTTTATAATGTATTTTCATTACAGTCTTCATGCTGAAACAAAAAGCTGTTGAGACATTGAGTATTGTTTCAACACTTTCTCCCAACATCTGTTTCTTATTTGAACTTTCTGTACTCCCTTATTTCCCTGCCCCATCTGGGCCTCACTGTGAAACAAGAGCTGCTGAAAGGAAACAGAAATAAAAAGAAATTTCTGGTCCCCTGAAACACTGGTCAGGAAACAATGTTCTGCAATATTTTCTTTTTACACCACTAGACATGCGAATGTGTGCTCACCTTTATTCCACATCTTTTCCCTCAGGAAAAACTCTAGCCAACTTTATGGTGGAAGAAAGGCAGCAAAAAAGGCTGATAGATGATTCTTGGGTTCCAAAAGATGTTTTAGAGATTGTGGTCTGCAAATAGATCTGCCAGTCTATTGATCTGGATTAAGGGAAATCACTTACCAGGACTCAGTGAGCAGTAATCCTTTTGAAAGTGCTTATCTCAGAAAAGCAAAGATGCTCCAAAGAGTTGTCAGGATGTGGCACTCTGCTAGAGCTGGTCCAGGTTTCAGTGACAAAAACTTGCAGTACTCCCCATCTCCCACCTCATCAAGTATCCACTGGAAACATTTTGGAAACATGTCATTTCTTAAGGAGATTTAGTAAAACTGACATGTCTCTGTATTTATTTATTTATTTTAAGCAGGCAGATATTGTCAGAAAATTCTAAAGAGTTTTTGCACATAAATGGGGTATGAGAATAAAATGCTACAGGAAATTGTTCTAAAAGAGTGAAATTTTTTCTTAGAATTCTTTGAAGTTGAACTTTTTCTAGAGCATATTGGCTGGTCACTCATGGGCTGCCAAGAAAAAGGACTGTGACACTGGGAGTTCGACACAAACTACTCTGACACTAAGAATGCAGTTAAGTGACAGCAAATTTTATGTATTTGTAGCACTGCTTTGAGAGATACCAGTCAGCTTTCAGCTTTTTTTTCTTTTTTAAACTGATAGTTGGTGACATTTCAGCACTCCAGTAGTTGACAAAAGAATCAAAGACTATTCTCAACACATTATGCAATGCCTTTTCATCCAGGGTCCTTTCTGCTTTCCAGATCCTTTTATGATGAATTCAAATTTTTCTCTCATGTACCACCAGCCAGCTTGAGCAGAGAGAAGTTCATATTGCATTGTGGGAAATGTTCACTTGGAGAGCCTAGGCCAAAAGGGAATGGAAACCTGACATACAATTTCCATCATGCAATACAGAGTCTGGGAAATACTATTTAATGTTTTGTGATTTTGAAAATAAGAATGTACTTTTTGGTGCAGTATAAAATGTGTGAGTCAGAGAGAACTACAATGGAGTATTTGATTTTGACTTTACATCAGGAAATCAGGTTTTAGGTTTTTCATTTGTGTGGAAAATTCAAAATGAGCTTTACTATTAATTAAACAACTTTATGCACTATACATGTGGATCTATGGAAGCTCTACTAAATTTTTAATCTGGATCCAACAGCCTTCAGGAAGTCCAACGTTTTAGTAAAAGCTGGTGATCTAAAGTCCATCATGCTCTTTTTAGTAGAAAATAATCACAGAATCACAGAATGATAAGAAACTTATTTCGAGAGACTGCATACTATTTCTGTCATAGCCACATTTATTCTATAAGCGCGGTGAGTACTTAACACTGCATGTCAACCAGAAATATGAAAAAACAATGAAACACAGCCTTTCCTTCCCCGCCCTTCTCTTAGTGCCTATATACAGAATTGGATTCTTCCTAATTCTGATCTTGAGACATTTGTAGGTATCATTTCCTCTACAACTACTTAGTCTGGAAGTGTTTTTAACTAGAAGCAATAATGCGATTCTGAGCTGTTGCTCAGTCAGCTCCATAGATGGCATCTCCCTAGTTTCATGCTTAAATGTGGGTGTATCACATTCAGCAACTTAAATTATTAAATTAAATTTATTAAACTTAAATTATTTTACCAGTAGTTATTAGTCCTACATTACTGCTATAAAATAGAGAAAATCCTATGGAGACAGGAAGGGCCTTATCATTTTCTGCTCAGAGAAGCGGAGAACTGATGTGATGCTTCAAACATTTTTAAAAATGGAAGAGACCCAGGTGTCAGTCTTAAATACTTGTAGACATGAACCCAGAAAGAAAAGTGGTCATCCTACCAGAAGTCACGGTTCTTGCAGTCCACTCCACATGAAATAATAGTGTTGTGTACTTTATTGCCTTCTGACAAACAGTTCATCACTCTTAATGGTGCTGAAGAGTAAAGCCTCAGAGGGACTTTTTGAGACTTTTGGACAGTTGTTATCATCATTGTTTTCAGATGTGAAAAACATCCCAAAGTTATTAAGGATCTGAGACAGAGCTATGGTAAAGACTGAAATTTGTTGACTTCCAGTCGTTTGCCTTAATCAGAGGATGATCTTTTCAAGACTGTATTTCATATCTCTAGCTGTTTTCTTAGAATGCAGCTTAAAAAATAAAAAAATATTTTGATTTAGTGCATTACTTCAAGCATTTTCTGTTAGGTCTGAATCTCCTGAAGGTAATTTCTGGGTGATTTACATGCTGTGTGTTACTGAATGGACATCAGGAAAAAAACACTGGGAGGATATAGTAAAGAAAGAATAAAAAATACTTTTAAAGAAAGCTAGCTTTAAAAGTTCAGGTCTCAGTAGCTCTTGTGAAAATATTCTGTGATCAAATTCTGGGACTTACTACACCACAGAAACAAAACCTGTGGCATGTGCAATTGAGGCTCCTGTTCTGTGTGCAGGAAGTTGCTTGCTCAGTGCTGTAAGTGTAATGTTATCAGACCCAGCATCTTGGAATGATGAATTCTATTACTGTCTAGTGCAGACTAGCAGTGTTTTCAGAGACCCCCGTAAACAGTTCTGCTCGGGCCGTTGTATGACAACATTCGAGATGATGCCAGTCATATCACTGAAAATGTGAAATTCTCTCACAGTATCTGAAACACAAATGGTGAATTTCTCTACTTCAGCATTTTGTATGACATGGAGCAGAATGTGCTTTTAAACCAAGATCTGTGTTGCATAACTGACTTTTTTGACATAGAGCTATGGACAGAGGTTTAGCAGTATCACCTAGAATTTCTAGTTTTGAAAGGAAATGAACTCTCAGCCCTATGCAGAGTCTCCATGAAAAGATACTGCTGATGCTAGCCAAACACAGTAATTTTTATTCAGAGGACCTAGGGTTTGTGATTTATTATCGAGACTAATGAGTGGCAAAAGGACATTGCCCTCCATTTATGTTCCTGTGCATTTAATGAACACACAAATTACCACTGAAGCAATTATCTTGTAATTGGGCTAGACTATTGCATAGACTCAAAACAAACCCTTAGATGTTACATACTGCAGCTTTACAGTTATGAATTATAGCTTTTTTATATTTATCAAGCTTTTTAAGCGGAAATTCTCATAGAAAGCTGTTGAATTACAAAAAAAACTGGCATAGAACAGAGATGTATCCATGCTCTGTGGGCTCTAAGTTTAAAAAGCAGACTTTTTTGTCTTATTAACTTACTTAAATACTTGATTGCACAGCGCCTGTGCTGGAGAGCTTCCAGTTCAGCTAAGGACACTGAACTGCTGCTTGAATAACAATATCATATATAGGAGGTATTAGAAGACTTCCATAGTGTTTATATTAACAGGGATTGTGACTACTGTTGAAGGAAAGTGCCCTTTTGACTTGCCTCACTGCTGGTACTTAATGACCAATGTCAGAAGGGCACATTTTGCTTTATAAACCAATTGAAAAGAAAAAAAAAAAAGGATATGCAGTATTCTCTTGTAGTTACTCCTAGGCTGCCTGTCTGTGGTGTTTTGCATGTCAAAAAATCCTTTCATCTGAAAGGCATTAGTGTAAAGTTTAGGCAGTCATCTAATGTTTCTGATGATGTGTCATTAATAGCTTTAAGCAAGCAAAGGTTTTAAAGTATTGAGCAATTTTTAATGTACTCCTAAACTCTTTTGCTCTCTGAGATGCACCAAAATGCAGTACTAACCAAAGAAAAAAAAAAATCAAAGCTTCATAATTCCCAAACAAATAATAAATCAAAAACCTAACTCTTAGAATGAGTACTTCTGAAGTGTCAAGGATTTCCTGTATTTCAAGGTAAACAGTAAATTATGCTGCAAGATTTTTATACTTCAGCAAGAAGAAATCTTCTATGTAGCTGTGCATTGAGGTAAAAGTCAATAAGTCAGTGATTAGGAGATGTAAACTGTATTTTATAGAGAGACTCTTATAAACAGTTTGATGATATAGAAATACTTACAGTAATACACTAGAAAATGTGACAGTTAGAAAACATTAAAAAAAAGAGGATACTTGAATATCCTTCTGAGGCCATGAGGATAACTTATTATAATATGTTGAAGTGCTAAGCTAGAGATGTGTTACAAATTCTTTCCTGTCATAATATGTCACAATGAGTACCTTGTCAATTTTAGCTAATTACCATTGCCAGTAGTCCCAGTAAGACACTACTTTAAAAACAGATGATCTCTTGAGTACTTGAAAACTGAACTCCCCTGCTGCTATATCTATCTTTTCCCACCTCTTTCTATGCAATTTGCAAAAGAAGTTTAAATTCCTGTAATTTTTTGAACACAATTGTAGTATCTTAGTGATTGCACATTTCACTTCTGGCTGATCAATTTAAATATAAATCCATTCAGACTTCTTGGACTTAGTAGACTCTGAAGAAGCCATATAGGGAATAAACTCAAGTAGCAGTGTTTTTTGCTATATTTGCTATTGCCTTTTGCTTCTAATTTTTAAATTCTCAATTCTGACTAATCTTACAGGTTTCTTGGCAGTCTTTGCTGAGAGATTAAGTCAGCCTTTGTTTTACTTTTATTGTCATGCATAGGATCTAATGAGTGTAGCACTCCTTTCATTCATTTGGATTCTTATTTTTTAACTAAGAAGGCTACTGCAAAAAGCAAACCTATTAACCAAAATGCCATCAAACATTTTTTTTTTATTAAAATGGAGCTTTCTCACTCTAATGGGAAATAATAAAAGGGAAGACTTACATGGAGAAGGCTTTCCAGTAGCTAATGGGAAAACAGACTCTGAAACATCAGCCTTCTCTGTTTGCGTTTAACCTGAGTCAAGTAATTAATTGGTAGCTAAACAGAGCCTTAAAGAATAATATTAAACCATTTCAAACAAACAAACAAACAAACCAAACAAACAAAACAAGCAAACAGACAAACAAACAAACCCCAAAACAAAAACCCCCAAACAGATGTAGGTTAAAATGAATTGACAAAGGTAGAAGTCCAGAAACGACATTGCATTGTCAATGAACTTTCTACCTTTATTTAAGTGCAAATGAGTAAAGGGAAGAAGTTATTAACAATTCAAGGTGAAATCTAAATTAAATTGAAGGGGATAGTAAAAAATTAAATGGTTGCAGTATTGAATCTAATTCTCCCCAGAGGAAAGACATGACTAAACCATACTGCCTTCATGGGTAATAAAGCATAGGTGATAAAGGAGGTACAGTGAAGCAGAATAACATAAATGTCAGCAAATGCATGTACTTTTTAAAAATTGGTATTTTAAAAAAATTGTATAAGCCCTTTTGAAATAAAATAATATTTTAGGCTTGCTTACTATAATGTAATTTTAGAAGGTAAGAAAGAATGAGTTATGGCAAGAATATCAACTAGGAAAGCATAAGACAGAATAAATTTTCCATGTGCCTAATGTTCATTCTGAATAAAAGGCGATCCAAAACCATTGGTTTTCTATAGCCAAGTCCAGAATAAAATGCTGATTCAACCCAGCAGAGAAACTTACAGTAAGTGTTAAATTTTGCATAGCAGCTCACTGTAAATGAAATAAGCTTGAAAATCTCACCTAAGACCTTAGTAAATAATCACAATCAACACATCTGTGTGGGCCACTATGAAAGATACTTTTATAAGCATGAGTAAAGTGTGTGTTTCTTGTTCCAAAGATTGTGCAGTTTACCCAAGATATCAGAAATTGCTACTTAACTCGGAGCAGCAATGAAGAAAATGAGGATGTAAAGTCAGTTTCCAAGGCATGGGAGAACAGGTATACTGTTCTGGATGCTTGAAGCATAGATCTGCTATCTGGCTCATTTCAAATATGCAGATGTTTTTAATGGCCAGTTGTTTTACACTAACAATTATAGAGCATACATGTACAATTGTACCCATTTCTCTGACGTGACATTTTTCAGTAGATTAGGACTGGTGTTGAAGCCGTATGTTGAAAGGTGGGAAGGCTTGAGCAGACAAAGATGTAGCACTGAAGAATTGGTAGGATCATGAGGTTACTGGGCAAAAACAAACAAGAAAAGAAATTAAGGAGGATGATGCAGGTTTATGAGAAGTCAGAAACTGTAAGAAGCCAATAAACTGATAAAAAAAGAAGATGTTCTGTGATTTGTGAGCGTGAAAGATGATTCTTACAGTGACTTTCTAAACTGAAAAGAGACAAATGAGGGTAATAATAACTTAGACAAGTGACAGTACAATTGCTTTAGAAGACCAACATCTACCAGGAGAGTTTTAATCATCAAGATTACAAAAATCCCTGCATTTTAAGGAGGTTAAAAGCAAACATCAGCAGACTGGATATGGGAGAGGATAGGGCAAACACATTGGAGTTAAGGAGCCCTACAGAAGAGCTCTATTGGCTATTGCAGCATGTTAGAACTTGCTGTTTGAATTAGGCATAACACTGTGAACTCTTGCTATATACTGACTATGTACTGTAATGTATTTGCTATATTCTAGAGGTACAGAGGTGGGACCTTTGAAGACCACGAGAAGAGCTGCTTAAAGCAGAAAAAAAAAAAAAACATATACGCAGCAAAATAATGAGAACATCCAGTTATCATAGAAGCAAATGTTTCCTGGGGTTAGCTGTCAAAATTGATAAAGCTGAACAGTCTCTTTAGTACTTACATAGCTTATTATAATGCTTTAGTAGTTCATGACAGGAGTTAAAAATGAAATTTGCCAATCAGTGACAGGAATTTTATCTGGTGACAGTAAAGTGACATTTTTTGCTGCAATGGACATTTAAATCTTTGTGAAGTTATGATTGATATTAATCTCATTTGCATTATTTGACCTTTATTACATTTGTGGATTTTTTTTCCTTACGAAGCTACTGGATTTACTTTCTTCTTCTTTCAAGATCCTGAGCTCTGACCTAGTTGTGACACCTAAATTCTAAAAACAGTTACTTATCCACTTTGGGTATCTAAGATCCACAAGTGAAAATGTGAACTGAATGAGAGTACATGAAATACGTTCATTACTGTGTTTCCCTGCCATTTGAGACTTTGGCAAATTTCGAGTTCTAGAATAGTCTAGATGAAGAAAACAGTTTATTGAATTAAAGGTATAGTTGCAAGTGCCACAGAAAAGTCCACAGTTCACTTTATGAAATTCTGTGCCTGTCTTGGGTTTTGAGTTCTCGCTTGGTTCATTATAGTGGCAGCAAAAACACAATTAAGTAAACATACTGGATTTCTGTGAGCCCCAAGGGTCTTTTTCTGTTGACTATAGGCCTGTGTTTAACGTTGGCATACAGCAGATGAATCTAAACCCATGAACTTCCAGCATGTGATTTTGGATTTCATGCTGATTTGTCATATCTTTAGCAGTCATAAATAATAAGTCCATGCCTTTGAGCATTTAATACTGAATCTGTTTTGAGTACATGTATGAGGCAGCAAGAGAGTAGGCAGCTTCGCAAGGACAAGGAGGCCAGCAGCGCCGTCCTGCATCAATGTGGCGCAGGTCCTAGGCCAAGCCAGGAAACCAAAACACTGGGTCAAGGTAGTTGTGGTGCAAGGCTGAGAACAAGCAGGTGAAGGATGAGGGCCTGAGGAGGCAGGGAGACCCCAGGGAGGTTCCTTGCAGGTTTTCCAGTCCCAGCTCTTTCCCAGCAGGCTGCCCTAAAGCCATGGAGCTGCACCATGCCAGACTGGCCATGAATGCGACCCCCTAGGAGGCAGTCGAAGCTGCTCTGCATCTCACCCTGAACTCTGACACTGTGAGCTTAGAAATTCAGATATGACTTCAGGTTTTTTGTTCACGTTACTGATTGCTTTTTACTTATGTCTTTTAACCAGCTGGTGGAATGAGTGCATTCAATTCAAATTTCTCTAGAAATTACTCCTTTCATCTTGCAGAACAGTACATTTTGCACCCAAATTTAATTTACATATGATAATAATGGAAAAGGTTTTAGTCTTTGAGATAATGCATACATTTTAGATTGGTGTGATTATCAGTTGTGGGTGTGCTATTTTACTCAAATAGTTAGAGCTATGATCTCTAGTATGAATGCAGTGCTTTAACTCCATATATTCTGAGAATAGAATTTCCCTCAGAAGGCCTTGCATACCATAAAACTGCATTTCTATTTTGGCAGATTTCTATTTTCCAGCTATGATGGTGCTACTACATCAGTGCCACTTGGACGTTTTACAAGTACTGTTTGTCAATAGAAATGATGGTGA
This sequence comes from Patagioenas fasciata, assembly GCF_037038585.1. Classification (NCBI taxonomy): domain Eukaryota; kingdom Metazoa; phylum Chordata; class Aves; order Columbiformes; family Columbidae; genus Patagioenas; species Patagioenas fasciata. Next base: position 52,500,303 of record NC_092560.1, on the reverse strand, counting down.
CTGCTCATGCAAACACTGAAATTATGAGTGATGGATAGGATGGACACTGCCTATTAGTATGTTCACTGGCAAGGAACATGTTCAGTTGATTATCTTGGATAGACAATATCAGCTTTTAAAATACAGGTCATTGACATGTTTCTGTTTATGGAGAGTAATGTCTTTTCCTGAGTTCATATACCAAATGTTTATGGTTTAAAAGATTTTAGTTGTACTGGAATCTAACTAGAAGCTCTATGTGTGCCAATCTGGCAAAATCACTACATCCACATGGAGGCTGTGGCTTGAGGAATAGTCATATCTTCAGAACGGAGATGTTAAGAAAAAATTATCCAAGATTGGGACATAATTTTGTGCATCTTGAAAAGAGCAACTTTGTTGTATTTTGTTCAAGTATTTTGTTCATCAAAATTGGCATACCAAACCCTTCACAAACCCAGCATTAAATAATTTATGTGCTATTCTCAGTTCATATTTTGCTGAGGGTATGATTGTCCCAGTTATCTGCTAAACCTGATTTAAACATTCTTGCAATCTCTAGTGCTCTCTTTATTTACATGAACAGTATTATGTCAAACCACCTCAATCTAGTGTTTCTGATAGCTGTCAAAGAGTGTTAACAGATCATTCTTATCGTAAGTCATCATGACTGAATATTGACTAATGCATAAATGCTGTATATGAATTTGTTAAGCACATTTTTTAAAGTAGGGATTTCACTAGGAAAAAGTACCTCATGATATTTGTTCATTTGTTCATACATACATAAAGAAATCTCTCTCAAACTTCGAACAGGGAAAATTCCAACATAATTTCTTCTTCATATCAGAAACAAGGAAACATGAATAACATCTTGTAGAAGAATGCCCTAGGATATACATTCCTAAATGGGCATTCCAGATTTGTGACTATTTTTTGTGTATGGAACACATAAATTGGGCTGTAACCATAATCAGAGCAAAAAGGGCAAATGTCTAACCCTCCGTACTTCATACATACTGTTCCCACAACAGCTATGTCAGGTATAATAAAAAACTAGGAAAGTGTTTGCTAGGTCCTAGTTGAAAAATGCAGATACTCTTTGTATAACAGGGAAAACAAAGATTTCCAAGTGCAATGCCATGAGACAGATCTAACAAACTAAGATGATACTCCTTTTGTCTCCACTGTGGTCTTCCTTCTGATACCAGCCACGTCTTCCCGTCCCATCCTTCAGTAAGTAGATGAAAAATAATCTGATGTTTCCACTCTTGATGTAGCCAGTTTGCCACATAGCCAGCTCAACTCCAGAGACAGTGGCAAGGAAATTGCCAGGAACAAAAGGGGAAGGAGATAGGAGAAGCTGTGGGCAGATCCCTCCTCAGGTCTGGCTGCAAAAACCTGAGCACATGGGAGCCTGAGAAAAGCAGGCCCAACATTGCTTTCACAATGAGGTGGGTACCAGATCAGGTGCAGGACAGCCATCTCCATGTAGGAGTGAAGTGGCTGCCTGGAAAACACAGTGTTGCAGTCAACATGAGACTGACCATCCTGGAAGTGGCCTTCAACCTGGATCTGCCTAATTGTGAGAAAGACTGACAACAGTTGCACAAAGCTGCTTGCCTCCGAAGTCCACTGCAGACAGCTCTCCTGAGCTGTGGACCATGCTGGAGCCCACACTCAGCTTTGGCCCTCACTGAAGACTCAATGTTATGTGCAGCATAGGCAGATGCCAGGCTGATGATTGCTGCAGAGAGGGGCCTCTCCTCCAGGAACTCCTGAACTTTCTGCAAGGGTTTGAGGTGTGCTCCATGCTGCAGCCCACTAACCATGGCTTTGTTTAGATTTGGAATTCAGCTTTTAGTTGCTTCTGGGTGAATCTCCATCTAGTGTCTTCTCTTAGGTGTTTCCTGATTAACTGATTCTTGATTAGGGAAAGTCTCCATCTTTAGACTTTAACTGATGTGTGATTTACATATATCAGATGACTGGCTACTTTTCAGCATTTATCTTGTCATGGGGATGGAGCCAGGCTCTTCTCGGTGACAACCAATGATGAGACAAGGGGCAATGGGTGCAAACTGGAACACAGGAGGTTCTATTTAAATTTGAGAAGAAACCGCTTCATGGTGAGGGTGACAGAGCACTGAAACAGGCTGCTCAGGGAGGTTGTGGAGTCTCCTCTGGAGACATTAAAAACCTGCCTGGACACATTCCTGTGTAACCTCATCTAGGTGTTCCTGCTCCGGCAGGGGGATTGGACTGGATGATCTTTCGAGGTCCCTTCCAATCCCTAACATTCTGTGATTCTATGGTTAACAAGAGTCCAGAAAACAGGAGCAACTAATAGTGACTTTGGCAGTGAAGGTGGATGTAAAGGGTGCTAAAAATTCTGCTTTAGACAACATGGGATTGCTTGACAGTGTGTAGTGATGTGGTAGTGATGTGCCAGGATGATCCCAGCACCAGCTAAAGATGCTGTCCTGACACATTAGAGGCATTGACACAGCAGGAGCTCTGGAAGGATGTTGCTGGTCTTGGGGTTCAGAAATTGCCTATTGTTTCTCCTCCTCTGGAGGAAATGGTGATCGTGGCTGAGTTGCAGAGGAAGAAGCTGTGGAAGAGGTGAGCAGACTGTAGTGTCAAGGTAGGCAATGAGGAGCCTGACAGAGTCTTGAGTTTCCTTCCCACCAGAATGACCCTGTGATCCTCATACAGACTCTGCCCATTTTGTTGTCTCTGGCAAGGCATGGGGGCAGGGAAAAAGAATGAGAAGGTTACATTCGTAAGCTGCCGCATTGCAAATTGTCAGAGCTTGTGAATGAAGAATTTTAGGTAAAAGAGAGAGTGTGAACTGGTCTGACAAAGCTCGTTGTGTTATTTGGAGTCAGCTTACAGTAACCCATTTCCAAGAGGCATGCCTGCCTTCTTCCTGCACAGTGAGGTGCCCTTCAGCTTCATCCTGTAAAATGCTAGGGTGCATCTTTGAACACCTTCAACTTTCCCTAGCCTTACTTGGAGAGGAATATTCGTTACTTTTGAAGTCTCTATATACTTCAAATAATTGAGAGGAGAGAGTATGGAAGTCTAGTTTTCCAAAGCAGCCAAATTTGGGAGGACAGGTGTATAGCAAGACTTCTATGGTGGCATTTCCCCCAACCCCTTTGGCCTTCCAAATGGCAATTAGAAATGTTGACATTTTCCTCCTTAAAATGTATGAGCGAAGAGTGTTTTACTTGTAAAAGACTGAAAGTGGTTGATACAGTCTTTGGAAGTAGATCTTGGGCAGGCTGATAAATGGAGACTTAAATCATACTCATTCATGATATTTCTACATTATTCGTTGTTCAATAATCCTAACAGAGTTATGATGCTAATAATGATGTTCATTTGTTATACACCTGACAGTTTTCAAAAAGAAATGAAATCAAGACAAATTGTGTTCAGAGGGAATTGTGCCGTTTTTGAGGATACCTGAGACTGCACTTGGTTGCTCAGGGGATTTTAAGAATAATAACATGTTAGCTTTGGCAAGAAAACAGGAATGTCTCCAGAATTATTGCCCTATTTATGAAACATTTATAAAGTATAAATTGTATAAATTGTTATATAAATTTATAAGAATTCGAATTAATTTTGGTACCGAATCTCTGTTACATGTTTCTTGGAATATCCTTGCATTTAGCAGGTGTGTACTTATCAATATGCTTGAATAGAAAATCTGAAGATATTTACATTCTGTTCCTTAGACCATCACTTTAAAAGCTTGCCTGATATGGTACAGTTAGATAGACTTAATTGTTAAGGCATGCAGAGCAACTGTCAAGTCAGAAATCAAATCAATTTAACTGAAGAAAGTGAAATGTTATTGACCTCTCAAAAAATATGTTATATTTCATTGTACTGTCAAGGAAGAAGTAATACAATAATGTGCTTCTCAATAACATAAGTCTGGTAAATGCCACTTTGAAATAATTTAGCAACTCTTTTCTAGATGAACTCCATTATTCATTCAGCTGTTATTTAAGAATCCCATAAAGGTTTGCCAGACAGAATAGCAACTAAATAGTCAGGCATTAATTGATATTTCTCTAAAAGAATGTAATATTTCCAAGAGTTTATATATCAGGATCATTGACCAACAACCTTGCTTATAAGTTGAATATGCAGGAGAATGGAGCAAAAGACAATGTTATTACTTGCTTCAGATCTGTTTTGGAAGAGATATTATGTGGCCTACTAGTATGTAACAATGTTGATCAGATCTGTCTAGCTTAGCAGAGGCCACTCACCGAGCTGTAGGTCAGTAATAGTTCACACTAGACTGTGGCCTAGATCAAAATAACATTTCTCAAAACTGGTTTTGGATGTTGGGTTGGATCCCATGTAGGAAAAATTCTGGTGCCTTGATTATAAGAAGAAAGCTTGTCAAGTTCTCCTGATGAAACAAACAGTATGTGGAAGCGGTACTATTCGTGGGAAGTAAGACTAGAAAAAAACTGCTGGATCATCAGTCTAGTGGAAAGATACTAGAGTCTGGGTTTAGTGAAGGCTCATCTTCATACTTTTTGGTTTTTAATGGACAGAATCAGTTCTATTTGCAAAACTATCTAATAGTGCTTTGATGCATAAAAAATTACAACTTATTTTTTAAATTTATTTCAATTCTATGTATTTTTTCTGGAATTACAACTCTTCTGGATCTGGCTGATCCCAACCAGCCAAAAGGATACTCCACAACATATTACACCATAAGCATCATTAAAACTGGAGGGGAGATGGGTTTGGTGCAGATAGCCATTTCTTGGGGGCTGGGTGATCATCAGTCTACTTGTGAAAGGAGCTGAGTGCCTTTGTATCACTTTTTTTCCTTTTTTTTCCATTTTTAATTTTCTCTGTTTTTCTTTCCTTCACTTATTAAACTCTCTGTAGTTCACTTACCCTCTTCCAATTCTCTCCCCCATCTTGCTGTGAGAGGAATTGAGTGACTTACAGGGTAAAGGCATGTCTGCCAGCCAGGATCAACATAGTACACAATTTTTTTGTAAATATGAATACTATTTTGAGAGTTGAAATAATAGTAAACATCTATTCTTACTAACCAACGTTATTATAATATTCAGAACATAACTAGATTTCAGATATTCCATTGTCTTTTTTTTTTTTTTTTAAGAATCAATTATTTCTCAAGGAAAAAGTAGAAATATAAAAACTTTTTATCTTATTGAGCAAAGCACTTATACATATATTTCACTTAAAACTTATCTAACACTCTTGAAAGTATGCAAAGGCTTTGATTCAATGAGAGCGGCATTGCTCATTAAATTAAGAATGCATTTTAATCTTTGGCTGAATTAGTACCATGCAACATGTGTCCTATCCAATCTGTGGATCTACAAATAAGAAGGTCACTTGGAAGTACATATACTTACAGGAGTGGAAGGAGGAATTTTAAGAAACCAGATGTATTTAACCTTAATTTGATAAAAAGCATAAAAAGAAAAAACTCTCCTTGTGCAGTTATATCCAGTTGACTGGATTGCAAATGACTCTCTGGCTGATCTCCATATCCCTCTTCATTACAATTTCAGCACTGTAGGATAGTTAAAGAGCAGAGGAGAAACAGCCCATGCTTTAAGTAATGTTGCTTATATCGCTGCTTAGCCAAGGAATTAATAGCTGGCCTCTAGGGACCACGGTTGGCATCTGGTTCATGGCACAACTAAGCTTTATTTATGGTTCTAATTCCTTTTACATTATTTGTCTGTGGTGACCAAAGATGAACATAGAAAGGTAAATGTACTATATGAAATAATGTCTGGCTGACTGACTGACCTGAATCAATATTCATATTTATACTGTATGTATCACCCAAAGCGTGCTCAGGCCTTTCCTGTAATTATGAGAAGTAATAAAATATAGCCTTAAAGAGCCAAGGTAAATGCTAAATCCTGAATTTATTCGCATGAGAACTCTACAACAGCAGCCTCCAATCTTAAAAGTGCCGAAGCAAAAAGTTTTTCACACATCACAGAGTTTAGAAATAGCAACCAGGGACTTTTAGCAATCTGGTGAAAAGATAGCATGGAAAAGATAGGTGTGTGGAGAGAAAACAGTAATATGACTCCACTTCAGATTTAATTTGTTGCCAGGAGGAATATTTTTGTGGCTTCATTTTCATCGTGACACTCACACCTTCCGATGCTGCCACAGCAAGTCATTGAATGCTGTTGCCATAGTGACAGCAAATGGGGGGAAAAATATCTACTTTTTGCAAAATGAGTCAAACATTGACAATGATCACATCAAAAGTCCATCACTGTGAAAGAAATTTGGTTTCCTTGAAGCTAGTGAAGTAGTGTTGCTCAAAAATTAGTCAAAATAAGGTCACAGTCAGATCCAAAAATAAGAAAATTAGAGGGAGAAGAAGTAGACCCCAAAACCGCCACGTGTTATGGTGGAATAGGTTTTGTAATAAAAATGGGTACAGAATGATATCTTGAGTTTTAAGTTCAGATCCAGAGCCACATTTTGCACCTAGTCCCATTTTCTTCAGCGAGTCTATTGGGAATTGTGGATCTGGACACTGTCAGTCCCTCTGGCTGTGCAGTCTCTCCAATGCAACACCTGATCTGGGAGCTCTGCTCTGTCAACTCAAGTACCAGCTTCTTTAGAAGACAGGGATATAAATAGCATAATAGTGAGAAACTAGCAAGTTGTTCTGAGCTAAGAATTGCATAATGCATTTTTAAATAACCTGCTTCAGACTGGTTTATGTGTGCCTAACAAATAATTTCAGTGGCTGGCTGCTGGAGAGGTTTTGTATTATCAACAAATGAAATAGTCGGTGCTCTACTGTAACTGCAGATTTATTTTTAATGTAGTTATCACCTTTTATTTCTCAAGTCAAATTCTTAGAATCTACCGTACCTTAAATTTTACTGTTCATCTTGCACCCCAACATTTATCCTGCCTGATACTGAATTAATGATGTTTATTCTAACTTTTTATGGGTTTGAAAGATGAACACGGCTGTCAACACATTGCTTCATGTTGCAGAAGCAGTGACAGAAGTGTCTGAATAGAGTGACTAAGCAGAAGTAGGAATGTTCTACAGGCTGGCTCCCATAAACAGAATTTTCTTTATGCATACCTAGAATCCTTTGAAACTTGTAATGCTCAATATGGAGAACTGCCAAGCTATATTTAACATGTCCATTTGCGCTTATGCAGCCCAATGGCATGGCATTTCTACCCACCAAATCACTGGGTCTCTGATCAAACTGTCAAGTTGTATACAACCAATTTTGGTGAAGAAGGAATCAGTTAACTCAAATACAATCTCAATCGGCTCAAATGTTGGCAGCAAAGGTAATAGAATCAAGGATTAGTTCGCAAATTAATGAATTAAGACATGAATACTCAGCACTGAATAAAATTCCAGTTTTGCTTTGAAGTTGAGTGCTTTGCAACAATTCTCACCTTTAATCACAACCCAGCAGTGGGGAGTACTTCTTATTGACCATTCTGTCCCATACTTGATTTCTTACTATTAGTGAATTAAAGTATTACATCCTTCTCGTTTTTATTAGAATTGGTGAACTCCTCTTAACTGTTAGCTACTCTTATCCATCAAATTACACCTAAATCTGGATATTCAACTCCTACATTATGTGCATTTAAAGGTATCGTCCACTGGTGTCTGTCACACTAATAAGTAATGATTAGTTCACAATTATGTGAGCAGTAGATTGCCATACAAATTTATTCTGAGTTCATTATAAACACACTGTAGAAAATAATTACAAATGATCTGGGACAAATTTAACAGTAGTATATTTCCAAACTATATCCAATACTAAGATCAATAACCTGTAAATATGTGAAAAGACTGGTATCGGAGACCTTGAAGGTATTGTTTTCTCATGTCAGAACTTCAAGAACAATGCTATAGAACATATACACTATCACAGAGAAGACTGGTGCAAATGCAAAATAGAATAACAGTGAAACTTCAAGTAATTTCATGCATGTGAGAAAATAAATGAATAATCATTTGGTGATGATAGATGTGTCATGGTTATAATGACTTCCTGGCCAGAAAAGAGCTAATGGGAAGATTACTTTTCTGTAACATTTCTTCAGGTAACATCTATAATTTCTTTAAAAAAAAAAAAAAACAAACAAAAAAACCTTAAAGAATTGTTAGCAGTCTTTCATTAGATATGAATTATTTTACAGATAATTTGTCTTGTGTAGCTCGAAAAACACTGTAAAGAATTGATGCCACTTTAGGCAAGAACTTGACCCGAAGTAACTGTGATTTTTGCTATTCATTTAAATCTAACCAGAATCCTGCCAAATTAGATCTTCTTGTCATAAGCACAGGACTGCATGTAAGCTGGTCTAGGACAAATTTTATTCATTTCTGTAATCAATAAGCTCCTACTTATTGTCATTGTTATTAATGTTCAATGCATTTTTAAAATGCAGGAATCAAACTAGAGGTCAAACTTTTAACTAATGAATAAGCAAGGAACAATAGCAGTGAGACATCCTACAACAAAATAAAAAATGAGCTAATTCACCTCTAGAGAAAAAAAAAATTTGTCTTCTTTTAATAGTCCAAACACATTTCTTACTACAATGCTGCAGCTTAAAATAATTTTCCCAGTTTTTGATTTTTGATAATGAAAATGCAGAGTAAACTATTTTTCTGTGAGTATATTACTTGAAATGTGTTTGTGTCCATGTGCTGTTTTGACAGATATAAGAAATATTTTAAAATTACAGAGGGAAAAATGCAGTTTTCAGAAACGTTAAAGCTTTAGTAACTTATGAGAAGCTTTTTAATAAAGAGATTCCAGGATGGTCTATCTAACATAAAATTTTTATATTATTTGGAAAATATGTAAACTAATATATGTCAATGTATTTAATAAAAACATGCAGATATTTCTATATTGTTATTTGTAGAGTTTGAGTGTTTTTGAAAATCTCTTCATGTAATATTTTCTAGTACTTCATGGAAGTCAGCTGGAATTTTGCCTTACACTTCAATGTATGAAAGAATTGACATGTAGACCTAAGGAAACTGAAGTTTCTAAACATTTGATCAGAAAACTGCAAATATAGTTAACTGCACTCATATCTGAGTTTTGAAAATAAAATGGACTTCATAGCTTCTTTCTAGATTTGCACATAAGAGCTTAATTTTTTTTTTTTTTTGGTCATAATCAGACCATGAGGACAAATCTTCAAGTTAAAATTTGATATTATGAGCTCTTACATTAATAATGAAAACAAGGCAAGGGAAATTCTAATATATTTTTATGACTTTATCCTTTAGAAATGGATGATGATGCATCCCATTTTTTGAGTGTGATGATGCATCCCATCTTTTATGGGTGTTTTATGGGTGTTTTTATTTGTTTTAAAATTTACTAAATTTCTCTGACGTTTCAAATTATGGTTCGGTGTTTATAATTCTACCTTTTGCATTAATCAGTAAGAGATTTTTCAAGAACAAATAGGTAGTCCATATTGTGAAGGATTAAAACATCTATAGCACAAACCAAATAATATAAATACAACTAGTTGCTGTGCAGTCTCCGTGTGACTAGGCTGGTTTAGAACAGACATTTACTTTGGACTGGGTACTGTTTTGCTTGAAATTGCACCAGAAGTTCAAAGAGAAGCAGACTTTCTGAGAACTAAAGTGAATTAAAGGAGATCTTGGTTGAAATTCGTGTTATCATATAAAAGTGCTTTAAAGGATTAAAACTTCAGAAAAGAAGCCAAATATTGTGTATAAAACCTCAATGTATCATTTTAGATGAAATAAATAAACAAAATCTAGGTTTAAATGCAGAATACTGTCATAGTACTGTTTTGTTTAAAATATGATTCTCCCTTCTTACCGCTGAGAATATTTTAAGGATGAATATGCATTGCAGCATCTGTTCAACATTTAAGCTCATACTTTTGGGAGGATTTTCAAACAATTTTTGCATATTGTAATTGTTTCCTTCACCCCATATATTTATTATGTGACAAAAAATACTGTTAATGTACCATTACTGATAGAAGGGATGTATGGTTACATTGTACCTCATTGTGTGATATGGTGTGTCCACCATTTTGATGGATCCTGCCCTTGTCATCTCTCTATATAGTATATTCAAAACAGGTTAATCCCAAATTTGAACTTTGTGGCCTTATTCATCACTATGTGTTACTGATTTTCTGAAAGTAAATGTCAGAATTATAAAAGGTGTGTATTAAGGTGGATTTCAGAAGAAGCTGCAGCTGGGCATCATTGCATGGATATAAGTGGCATGTGAGAGAGAACTATTTCTCAGGCCAGTTCTTATTAATGGCAATAGGCAGAGCTTTCCACACTAAAACTTCAACAGTTCATTGCCTTAAGCATCAGCTAATTCCTGTGTCTGAATCACAGAATTATACATAATAATTTAACATTCTAGTGCTTCTAGTCATGCCTTTTTAGCTTAAATTTTGTCTTCTTTAATCAAATGCAAAATTTTCCAGAAATGTCATTCTGTCTTTGAATGACCTTGAACTTATTGTGTTATTAGCAGGTTTGCCATAGTTGCATGGAGTTGATAATGAATTATTCAACTCACACTTATGGCAACAACACCAAAGGGGCATCTGAGCTGACAGATTACACAGCAGCATTTCCCTCTGACACATGAGATTGTAGAAGTAGGAAAATCACTTGGCCATGCCCTTAGCTCTAAATAGGCTCAGTTCCATTCGCACAAACTACACTAGTCTGAATCAATATTAACAGGTTTCTTAACAAAATAAACATAATCTTTCTAAAATCAAATGAAAATCCCTAATAAAGGCCTTTTTTTCTTTTTTTTTTTTTTTTAAATGTGTGTCTCGTAACCTCCTTGCTCGCTTTCATATGTCCTCACTCCAATTATCTAGCCATTGACACATAGTAATACCTCTGTTGCTTAAGAGGGGCAGTCTGACCATGCAGACTGTGGCAGGAAACCTCTCATTGGAGAAACAAGTATGGTTTTCTTGCCAGTAGAACAGAGACAGAAGAAAGGTATTCTACTTTGGTAACTTGTTTGGTCACTTGTCCATCTACAGCTCCCTGTCCTCCCAGCAGCAGAGAATTCTGAAGAGGAAGATTCAGGATTTTAGGCAATTTCATGTTTGCAGATGAATTTGAAACAGGATGAGCACAGAAACTTTCCAAATGAGCAGGAGACAAGAAACCAAACCAAACCAAGCCAAACCAAAACCAAAACCAAACAGAACAACCACAAAAACAAACAAAAAACCAAACCAACCAACCAAACCAACAACCAACCAAAAAATCCCAACACTGACAAATTCCTTTGTGCTCTCTCACCAGTGAAAACTGTGGCATCAAAGAGCTTGCCCTTCTCCTACATAATTGCATTGACTTTCAGACTTTTTTCTAACAAGACGGCCCACTCTTCTGTTGTGCAGGAAAGTTACAAGCCATTACTGGAAATTTTGATGATGGAATTGACATAGTAACAGTGCACTGATGATGATCTGAATTAATTTTCCTCTGGAGAGCCTGGCAGACCCAAGATACTAATGGTGGAGCACCAGGGTAACGATGATTAGTCTTCTCCATGTGTGGGACAAATAAAAGATAACCGATTTTCAAAAACAGCTTAACCTGTTCAGCTCTAAACCAGTGTGTAACAAAGTACGATATGTCACACTGAAATAATTTGTCACACATCTCAATAGCTTGATTAACACACAGATGGATTTGCAGGTTGATAATGTGCCTTATTGCCTACAGTGAGCATGGATCTGGCTGTGTATGAGCATAATGTTATAATTTTGTAAATGGTACCCTGAAAAAAAATGAACTAGTTCCCATGTAAGAGAAGTTGTAATATAATTACACATGTAAAATGGGCCTAATCATGTTTTCACACTCCATTATCCAGACCAAAACCATTTCTCTTGTGTCCGTCTCTAGTCTCTCAGCCTACTTGAAATAAAGCAACCTAGAGTAGCTTCTCTTAACAGGAACATCATTGTTGAATGATTAATCTGATAAACATTTTTAAAACTCTCACTCTTCATGTACTATAGCTAGCTGACAGACTGCACTGTCAGTGGCAGAGCAGGAATTGTTATGTTTTTATATCCTTGAAAATCAGTTAGCAGACCTTATCAATTCTTCATCCTTCTCTAACAAATTATCACTACACTGGAGTTTAAATGCTGTTTGGAGCAAAGGCTCCCTAAGCTGTTCTGTCAGCATTTAGTAATGCTAGGCTTGAAGATAATATTTTGTTTTCATTACACTGTCAGCATCTTCAGGTGAAATTCACCTTGCTCTTCTAATTTGGATAACAGATCTCAGGTATTTGTATCTGCTGTTTTATACTCTTGCTTTGCATGGTAATGTCATTGCCTGTATTAAATGTTTGGTGCTGCTCTGCTGTCTCACTGCCCCACCTTTTCAAATTCTTGTCTTTAGTATGTTTTGTATTGGTTATGCTTTTCTTTCCTTCATATGTGTCATACAGAAAAAGATTGATCAAGCTCAGCACTTTGTATAGACAGCAGAGAGTGAGCTCAATGTAGCTGAATTTTATAAATATATATCAATATATAAAAATAAATGTAAACATATTAAATTTGAAATGTGTTCCTCAGCACTCTGCTGTGGGACCAATTCAGTAAAAATTCACACATGTACAGTCCATGGTATAGCTGATTACATGATTCTTGTTCAGTTGTAAAATTAACAGCTATCCGTATCAAGCATGCTGAAGGTTAATGCATTTCATTGTGGTTTTCGCATGACATTTTCTGATGTGAGCTCTTTTCTGTAAAACATGAGTACTTCATGAGTGGATTACTGTCATTAGGGTATGGAGGAAGCTGAAATGGCCCAGCAACTGCAGACCTGATAGATATGTTCTCTCCGCATCTAGCTCTGGTCTTAGATTGGTCAAATACAGCCATTTGATGTGCTCCTCTGCCTTGGTGAACTGGTTCACCTAAGAATTATTCATACTGGCTCACCTAAGAATGATTTACCAAATGTTCTTTACAATGTGCTGGATTCCTCTCCTGTATCACTTTTATATTAGTATTATATAAATCCACTGATTTTGCACTAGTTCTTGATACATGTATAAATGAGAATGAGTGCCAGTGTCTCTGTAGCATATCTTTCTTTTATCTGTGCTACGTTCTGTTTATATTTTTAAACATTTGAAGTGCTTGGAAATTACTAACATAAGGTCTGTAAACAGAATTATAGAATCATAGAATGCCCTGAGTTTGAAGGGTCTCACAAGGATCATTGAGTCCAACTCCTGTCTCTGCATAGGATAACAGCAAGGTTCACACCATGTGTCTGAAGGTGTTATTGAATCACTTCTTGAATACTATCAGGCCTACTGCCGTGACTGCCTCCCTGGGGAGCCTGTTCCAGTGCTCCACCACCCTCTGAGGGTGAAGAAACTTTTCCTAATATCCAGCCTAAACCACCACTGACACATCTTCCTGCCATTCCCTTGGGTTCTATCATTGGTCACCATAGAGTAGAGATCAGCACTTACCCCTCCTTCCTCCCCTTGTGAAGAAGCTGTAGACCGTGATGAAGTCTCCCCTCAGTCTCTTCTTGCCAGGCTGAGCAAACCAAGTGACTTTAGCTGCTTCTCATATGGCTTCTCCTCCAAACACTTCACCAACTTTGTAGCCCTCTTTTGGACACTCTCCAGTAGCTTAGTACCTTTTTTATCCAGTGGTGCCCAGAACTGCACACAGTGCTCCAGGTGAGGCTGCACCAGTGCAGAGCAGAGCGGGACAGTCACCTCCCTTGCCTGGCTGGCAATGCTGTGCTTGATGCACCTCAAGACATGGTTGACCCTCTTGGCTGCCAGATCACACTGTTAGCTCATGTTCAGCTTGTCATCGACGATAACTCCCAGATCCCTCTCTACGGAGCTGCTCTCCAGCATCTCATACCCCAGTCTGTATGTACATCCAGGGTTGCCGTGTCCCAGGTGCAAAATCCAGCATTTGTCCTTGTTAAACTTCATGTGGTTGATGATTGCTCAGTTCTCTAATTTTTCTTGATCCCTCTGCAGGGTTTCTCCACTCTTAAGAACATCAACAGCTCCCCCCAGTTTTGTGTCAAGTCCTGCATCCAAGTCATTTATGAAGACATTGAAGAGCACTGGCCCTAAGATGGATCCTTGTGAAACCTGGCTTGTGACTGGTTGTGAGCCTGACATAACCCCATTTACTACAACCTTTTTAGTACTGTATTGTTATTCAGTTATTTAAGGAATACTATAGTGTACCAATGCCAGTTCCTGTTGTCTTATAACAGGGACACATTAATCCTGTTTTTTGTATGAATGAGAAACACTAAATAAAGTTGTTTTGTTCATTTTTAAGACCTAGAAGGGGCCTAAATGGAGTAACAGATCTTCCAGCTAACACTGGTGGATCTATGTCTGGCCCAGTGTAAGACTTTCCAGTATCTTGGCTTCTGGTCACAGGAAGCAGAAAAAAGGTACTACTTCCAGTAGAAGTCAGGGACGTTTTGAGTCATGGTACAACTTTTAAGCTGCTGGAATTCTAAGTAATCTCTGCAGGAGCAGTCATCTGGTTTGGTCAGAAGCCTTGAGGAGCACAGAGACGTCAAAAAAATATCTGATGCCTATTTTTGTGTTGGCAAGGTTGAAGATGTATATTGTGTTACTTCAATGTACAGTAGAAATTTGTAGCAAAAACAAGCATTAATTAGTATCGAAATACCATCAGCCTAGTGTGAAGGAATGAGCTTAAGTTTTCTTCCAGTTTTTCCTTTATGTATGTAGACTGAGAAAAAAAATATTCCCCTTAGTTTTCTAAAAATTCCTTAACTATCTCATTAATTTCAACTAAATAATTGTAAACAAACATTAATTTAAAGGCTAAATCAACTGCAGATTAATGACAATTGAGAAGAACCAAGCTTTCTCTCTTTTCAGTGTTTTTTCAGTGGTATCTGGCTTGCCTTCAGCATGGTTAAAAGGCTTCTGTTTGAACTCTGTATAAACAGCCTCATAGGGAGTTCTGAAAAATGACAGACATCTGAAAGATTAAATTTTAATTTATTCCCATCACTCCATGTATCCTCTGGTGTGTGACAAGAGGAATTGCACATGGTACAGTGCTAATCCAGCATTGGCAGCACTTCCAGTTACTTAGTCAGAGATATTTAGAAATGTTTCCTAGTGACTAAATTTGAACTTTCTGAACTCTTTTCCATTAATGGGAAATTATAGCTTTCAGCTGCATTTTGCTTCATCTGGTATTGTTTCTTCACAGCTATTTTAAATGTGGAGGGGAGGGACTTTTCTAGTTCCTATTATGAACAAGTAATATCTCACAGGTGGACAAAAAAGCCACCATGGTGACAAAGAAGTTGCTGTCTTTTAGGGTTCAGCATAGTGAAATACTGTATATATTAAACCCAAGGATTTCTCTTTGTGGAAGCCTATTAGTCAGGTTTCATATTTCTGTGCTGTGGTAGCTGTTTGCAATCTGATATTTTGTACCAATAATGTCACTAGAGCTTATAAGAAAAATTATTCCTTGAAGTTCAGAGAACATTAAGAGCAATCTTTGACAGACTTATTGATACCACATCTCTTTTAGAAAGAAAACTTTCTGTTACCTTTTGTTTTCCACTGGTAGGCTTGACATTTTCATAGAATCATAGAATCGTATTTTGCTTATATCATTCCACTTTCATGCAGTGTGACAAAGCTAAGTGTTCTGACTATTTGTTGCTTATAGGTAAGCACATGACCTTAAAACACACATAGAAGTCTCTTAAAAGTAATAAAAGAGATTATTTAGACATAAGACTTTTGTTTAGATAAAGTCACATGAGTAAAAGGATATAAAGATGAGTATCAACACACTACAAAAAAAAAAAAAAAAAAAGTCACCAGTCATTTAAGTGAAAGCACTGTAAGAAATAGAATAAGAGTAAAAGTAACTAAATAAGTAAAACATGTCCTGAAATTCTGAACTTTTTGATGTGTGGCCTCTCAAATGGAATTGGAGGCCCAATGTTACTAAGGAGCCTCACAACCTGCTCCCCGACAGTCAGCATTCAATGAGGAAACACAGAGATCATGTTACTCTTAAATAATTTCCTTTGTCTCTTGCAAAACAGCGTCATTGGCCCTGAACTTTCTCCTGAAGTTGTAAACCTTTCTAAGAGCTGAACAAGCTTTAACCTGAGGTGTTCACCTTCCATAGTGGTCACGTTCCTTTAAAGCATGAGAGATATCACCAGCTGTATCAATGCCCTATTATATGGTGCTTCTGCATTTGCTTTGGTAAAGAAACTGCCATTCTCAATTGCGCAGGAATTCAACCTTCATATTTCCATGCTACCACTGAAATCAACAGCCTTCCTAGCTGTTCTGACTGGCGATCTTGCCTCTTTAGTCAGTAGTTAGCTGTCTGTGAACTTTAACAGATGAGGTAGCTGAAGTTTGGAATTTTCATATCTGATTTCCAGTACCTAAGTCTGCTACACAGGTGCCATTTGGGCATCTAGCTTCTCTTTAGGTTTGGGTTTAGAAGTTTTACTATATTTCCTGCACTGCAGAAGTGGAACATGTGTGGATGCTCTTTGTAGTAGTCTGAAATTTCTTAAGAAGGCTCTGGAATCTTTTAGATCAGCTGTTTTTCAGGCAAAATTCTCCTCACTTACAGTGATCATCATCAGCTTTGTAGATTCTGTAATCAAGAAAGAAGATCAACTGATATTATTCATTATATAGTTTTACTTCAGATGCCTTAGCAATCAGTGTATTCTTTATCTGTTCCAGTAGCTCCAGCTTTCCCTTTTTTCTGCAATAAAATCTATTTTGCACTATTTATATGACCGTATTTTTTGATCTATACATCTCTGACAAGGAAACGGTGATAAAATGTCTGCCATTTCATATCAGCTTTGAGCTTCCAAATTTGAGCTACTGGCTTTTTTTCAGATGCTCCCCTTCCAACCAACAGTCTTTGAAGTTATTTGTTCTGTTACTTTGTGGCCATTCACTTCATGTGATGAAGGAAACAAAGATCAATAATTTCTCCTGACTTTTTTTTTTTTTTTAAATCTACAAGTACAACATATCAGAAGGGTGTAATACTACCATAATTATGATAGGTATAAACAAGGGCCATGATGTATTCATAAGGAAGACATTGGTATTTCAGTGCATTAGCATGTCTTCTTTATACATGACATCCAATAGGCTATATATCCTGTCATACTTTCCTACTCTTTAATCAACAAATTCACAGACGTTGTGAATCTCATACTGAATTTGTCAGGCATCAGGAAAGAAGAAGGAGCTGGGTGTGACAGCAGCTAGCAAGGCAGGGGACACCCAGCCCAGGACCTGCCCATGGGTCCCCAAGGAGGCACCAGGGGCAGTGCCTGCAGAGGGTATCAGGTTATCAGGAGACAGGGCTGATGTCTGGCCAGGCAGTCAGCATGCAGTGAAGCACTGGTGGATCTGGTCCATAGCTGGGCACAGAGTAGACTACTCCAGACATAGACTACAGGCTGTTTATTTTAGGCTACAGACTCCTTTTTCTAGACAGTCCTGTCATGTATGTGTCACGTTGGTGTCAAAGCTTTTAGTTATCTGCTGTGAATGCATCATAAAAATATGATACAATAACGTTTCCTTTTTATTATTATTTTTTTCTAAATAAAATCCCTACAAAGACATTTTGCCTCACTCAAACTTCACACTTTAAATTCCAATTCTTGTTTGTTTTTCTGCAACATTAAGTTAATTCTCTGTAGGATTTTGTTTGTTTGTTTGTTTGTTTTTTTCCAAATTAAGGCCTTCTACCAGAATAGCTACATTTCCTGCAATGTCTACTATAGACATAGCCTATTGTGGTAGGTTGTCTTTTTTACCTGTCTTCATAATTGATCATCTTTATCTATTAAGCTGCAGAGTACCTTTCATTAAGTTGTTTTCTTAAGTAACTAATTACTTTCCTGGTCACTTCATTTTATTTCTTAATTCCAGTCTCAGACACATGCTTATATCAGTACAAGTAGGCTATCCTTAAAGCATACTTTAAAAAAAATTGAGGTTTTTAATAGTGACAGGCAGAATCTTTTCAATATGCACTTACCTATTTAGAAGTAGAATTAACTGATTGGCACATCTGTAAGTTTTCAGGGAACCTCTTCCCTACACAAAGGGTTGTGCAAAATTTTCTTAACCTCGTCTGTGACTGATGAGTGTTTTGAAGATCTTCAATGGAGAGAGAGGAGTATTTGATCAATTAAAAGGCCACATATTGCTCATGCTGCTTTTTTTGCATTTTTTTTTAGGTAGTTATGTTTATTGTTTCATAGTACTACTAGCTAGACATATGTTTTATTTATCAGTTTTGGTCTTGTGTTACAAGAAAACTACAGAATTTTCATGTTAAAAAAACCAATAAAACATGGAAACTCTCTGGTTCAACATCAGAAGGATGATACAGGAATGCGTTTTCTTTATTCTGGCAAACAACCTTAGTAGTCTGATTCAAACGCATTCCTAAAAGATTGTTAACCAATTGTGATGGGAAGACTGGCATGCCATCATATGAATTACACAAATCATGGCACTCTAATATTTCTTTTTTCTGAAAGTATCGATAAGTATCCTGTAAAAATTAATGAAAAATAGTCAGAAAGGGATTATGCAAATCTGGTTCCCAAAATCAGTGGTTTACAGAGAAGCAACTAAGGGAGAAGTCAGCCAAGTTTTCTTGTACAAATGCAAAACATTTCTACTTGTTTCTCAGATAATTGCATTTCAGTATAATATAAAAGGTTTTTATTTGAAAGCTGATTATATGAGAGACATTTGGGATGCAAAAGGAATTAAATATGAATCACTTACTGAAATATTAATCACTGCAGTGAACCAAAATCACACTGAACAATGAAATAGTGCACAAATTTTAGCAGGATATAGCTTCATAGAATCATAGAATCATATAATCGTTCCAGCTGGAAGAGACCGTCAAGTTCATTGAGTCCAACCATAACCCAATTCTAGCACTAAACTGTATCCCTAAGAGCCTCATCTATATGTCTTTTAAACACCTCCAGGGATGGTGACTCTACCACTTCCCTGGGTGAACTGTTCCACTGCTTCATGATCCTTTCTGTGAAGAAACTAAACCTCCCCTGACACAACTAAAGGCCATTTCCTCTCAACGTATTACTTGCTACTTAGGGGAAGGGACCTACACCCTCCATGCTACAACCTCCTTTCACGTAGTTGTAGAGAGTGATAAGGTCTCCCCTCAGCCTCTTTTTGTCCACACTGAACAGCCCCAGTTCCCTCAACTGCTCCTCATAAGGTTTGTGCTCCAGGCCCCCCACCAGCTTTGTTGCCCTTCTCTGCACTCTCTCTAGTACCTCCATGTCTTTCTTATAGTGAGGGGACCAAAACTAAACACAGTGTTCAAGGTGGGGCCTCACCAGTGCTGAGTACAGTGGCACAATCACTTCTCTGAAAAAATCCATGTTACCTGATGGGATGCACCCAGAAGCACTGAGGGAGCTGGCCAGTATCATTGCATGTCCACTCTTGATCATCTTTGAAAGGTCCTGGCCATCAGGGGAGATTTCTGATGACTGCAAGGAAGCAAATAGCACTCCAGTCTTCAAGAAGATAAAGAAGGAGGATCTGGGTACTATTGACCAATCAGCCTGTCCTCAATTCCCAAAAAGCTGGAAAGCAGCTTTGCAGGAAAGGACCTGGTGCTTCTGATGACACAGGCCAGCAATATGCCCTTGTGTTCAAAAAGGTCAGCAGTCTCCTGCATTGCAATGGGAAGAGTGTCACCAGTAGGTTAAAGGAGGTGATCCTTCCCCTCTACTCAGCTCTGGTAAGACATCTGGGCTTCTGGGTCCAGGTCTGTGCTCTCCAGTACAAGAGAGACATGGGTAGACTGGATGAAGTCAAATCACAGGCCACAAAGATGATTAAGAAACTGGAGAATCTGTCATACAAGTAGCAGGAGGAAAAGCTCTTCAGCCCAGGGAAGAGAAGGCTCAAGAGGATCTTATTTCAATGTTTGTAAGTACCAAATAGTGGGGAGTCAAGAAGACAGAGCCAGACTCTTCTCAGCAATATCCAGTGGCAGAACAATAGGAAGTGGGCACAAATTGAAATACAAGAAACTCAATTTAAAAATGAGAAAAACTGTTTTACTATATAAGGGTCATCGAATATTGACATCTGTTGTCCAGACAGATTGTGGAGTCTCTATGTGAGGACACTAGACATGGTCCTGCACAACCTGCTCTGCTAACCATGCTTGAGCAGGATCTTAGACAAAAATGTCTCCAGAGGTCCCTTCCAAGCTCAACCTCATGGGATTCTGTGATCCTCAGAAGCCTCTGTTAGACCACTTCTTCTCAGAGATAGAGACTATTTACCAGACAGCTCCAGCACCATTTTTGCCCTGGTAGCAGACATACAATATAGCCCCAGCACGGCAGTTGCACTGCAATAGCTTGTTAAAGTTGTGTGTCTCAAAAACTGTAGAATCCTCACCCTGCAATGTTACTTCGGCTCTTAATTTGAAGGATGATAGACTGTGGCCTTCTACTTCCAGTTAGATGGTTCTTAGTGATTTTACATTAGCCCTTCAGAATTAGAGTGGAATAGAGGTCTCTGATGCTGTCAGTGTCAATCATGACTGCCAACCTACACTCACTCTCTCTTTCTTCCTCTTTTTCTTTCTCTCCTGCTCATTAATGTTTAATCGTTCCATGTAAAGTCAAATATCTTCAAGGGGGAACTGAAAGCCAGTGAAGGTATATGGTAGTTGCTACTGAGGATACCTTTTGGGAAATGGAGGAAGAAGTTTTGAATCACTACAAAGGGTGGAACATTACTTTCTCTGTAAAATTTTAGATACCTATGCTATTGACAGAGATGCCTCTCTAAGTTACTTTATGGATAAAATGGCTGTGTAGCATATCTTTGGACTGTGCTTACCAGATTAAGTCCCTCAGCAAGATAGTGAGATACTGAAAGTTAAGTCATGAAGCAGGCATTCTGTTTCTCAGTGTCAGGAAGATTTAGTTTCTTCTGGACAACAACAAGAAGAATTTAAGCATCTAAGTAACTTTAATGTAAAAGCAAATGCGGATATTGTATTCAGCTCTTCTAGCTGACTTTGGAGTGTATTGGAATTACGTCAAATAATACCTCTTTGGTATCTGATACAACTGGTAATGCTGAATCTGAAAAAGTTGGGATTCTTGTTATATTTAATATTGTTATCTTAAGATCTTAATTAAATGTTAAGATTAGCAAAACATTCTAAACTGATTGCAAGTATTGCAAGGTGTGGTTCGGTTCGTAATATTGAGCATGTTAAAAAACTAATATCTTCTGGTTAAAATTAGAAGTATTCTTTTATTATTATTATTTGTTAGTCTTTTGAGAAGAAGAAAAAAAAGTCAAGTCTCTCTAATTCTGAAGTTTAGCCTCTCCAGAGTAACCATGCACAAACTCAGGAGGATTCCTGTCAAGACAAGAACCTGGAGTAAACCTTATATTTAAAACTGTATTTTCTACATCCCTCCCTGTATGATGATGCCCTTATCACTGTTAATATTTTATTTGTTCTTCCTTTCAAAAGACACCTAAAATCCCATCCAATTATTTTGCAGGAACTCTACTTTAAATCAGTTATTTTTTCTTCCCTTGCAAAATCATTAATTGCTCTGGGACTTTAACAAAATTAAATCAGTAACAAAGTAATGTGCAGTGTTATCAGCTGCTGCAACATACTAGAATCCTTGTGTAAAAACTTGTAGCCTTATACGAAAATATTTTAATGTGTTTACATGACCCTTTTGCATTTGAGAATTGGTTTGGGATAAGAAAGTGAAGCAATCAGAGGAAGAGAATCTCATGTTAAAAATTTTGGAGGAATTTTAAGGCAGAATAGTTTACTTTAGCTTATCTTACAGTAGAACATACTTTTTTTCAAGAAACAAAATAAAACAAATCCAAAATTTATCTACTATATTTATGAATGTTAAAGGAGTTATTGCAATCCTTATCAATAAGAAAATAACTATACATTTTCCTTAACCCATTCCAGGTACTCATCTGCAAGGCATTTCCCTTGCCACCTTATACATAAATTACTCAATTTTGTCTGCAAAAGAACCTTGTATATACTATCATTCCTGATTATGAAAAGAATTAGAACATATAGTTAAAGGACAAAGTTCCAAACACTTTTTTGTTGATGCTAGTGTCAAGCTTTCAGTAGCTGTACGGCAAAATGCAGGGTGTCAGAGTTGAGATTTCCTTGTTCTTTCTTTGCCATTTGTGGTATTCTTTTCTTTTAGCACTTACTGTACTCAAGGGAGAATGGCCTTCTTGAACTGTGGAAAAGGATAGATGATGACGAATTCAAGAAAGACAAGTTGAAAAGTAGGAAAACAAGGAAAAGAAAGGCTGATAGGAAAAATAAGGTCAAAAGTATTTGTATTTTGAATTCTTTAGAAACAAACCCTCTTTCTGCACCTATCTTATAAGAAGAACTATATAAATGTGTCCTGGGTAAACAAATCCAAAGAATAACAGACACTGTATTTGCGGGAGCTGAATTAAAAGGACTCCCTACTCTCTCGCCACCAGGATGTGCTCAAGTGATTTTTTCCTCCACCCTTTCAGTTGCAGGTAGGAATACAGAATGGAACAGGCAGGCCCAGCAAATCAACACAAGGCTATGTGACTGGGGCAGCAATGGAACTTCGGGCTTTTCAACCATGGGAAAGTCAGTCTTTCGCCAGGTTTCTTAACACCCAACAGAATGCATCTCTCACAGAAGGGGAAAAGGGTGTTTGCTCAGGGGCTAGTAAGTGATTGATAGGGCTTTAAACTAGATTGGAAGTGGGAAGGGAGCGGTAGCAGGCAGATCAATGATGAGCAGTGGGATGACACACCAAAGTTTGAGGAGGTGCTTGACAGTGTGATTGCTCAGACTGTGACATGAGGTGAAGGGCACAATCAACCACACTTGAAGTGCTTCTACACTAACGTGAGCAGCATGAGAAACAAGCAGGATGAACTAGAAGCCTTGGCCCGGTCCCAGGGATATGATATAATTGGCATCAGTGAAACCTGGTGGGATGAATCCTGTGAGTGGTGCACCATGATGGATGGCTACAGGCTATTCAGAAGGGATAGGCAGGGTAGGAGAGGTGGGGGGGGAGGGCACTGTATGTAGCAGAGTGGCTGTACTGCATGGAGCTCGCAGTTAGTGATGACAACACTGATGAGTTATTCTTCAAAGAACTAAATAAAGCCTCCAAATTTTCTGCTCCTGTCAGCAACAGGTCCACAAGATTCCTGAAGCATCTGGATGATAACTTCTTTCTGCAGGTACTAAGGGAACTGTCCAGGAAAGGTGTCTTCCTAGATTTGATTCTCACCATCAGAGAGGGTCTCATGGGAGATGCGACAACTGGTGGCTTCCTTGGCCACAGTGACCACAAAGCAGTCAGGTTTAAAATCTTTGCTAATGGAAGGAAAACTTGCAGCAAGACCTTAAAACTAGATATGAGGAGAGCAGACTTCAGGTTGCTCAGAGGAATACTTAGTCAGATTCCCTGGGAAGAAGCTTTTGAAGGTGTTGGGGTCCATCAGTGTTAGTCTTTCTTTAAGTTCCACCTACTGAGAGCACAGGACCAGACCATTCCAAAATACAGAAAATCTAGCAGGCAAGGTAAAAAGCCAGCTTGGTTGAGCAGGGATCTTCTTCTTGAAATACAGTGAAAAAAGAAATTACATTCGCAAGCAACATGGGAGGACTACAGAGATGTTGCTTGCCATTGTAGGGAGGAAATTCATGCTGCCAAAGCTCAACTAGAATTGAAGCTGGCCAGTACTGTAAAGGACAATAAAAAAGGCTTTTAAAAATATATTTAAAATATTTTATATATTAATGGAAAAAGGCAAGCTAGAAATAACATTGGTTCATTAATTGATGAGCAGGGACACCTTATTAACAGAAACTGACAAAGTTTAGATATTTAATGCTTTATTTGCCTCAGTGTTCAACAGTGATGATGGACTTGGTGGCCTCATAACCCTGGGCTAGAAAACCGTGGCTAAGAGAATGACAATCTCCCAATCAATCTGGAACTTGTACGGGATCTGCTACTCCAGCTAGATCCCTACAAGTTGATGGTGCCTGATGGGATTCATCCAAGGGTGCTTAAAGAGCTGGCTGACATCATAGTGAGACCTCTCCCTGTGATTTTTCAATGCTCTTGTGTATCTGGAGCAGTCCTGGAAGACTGGAAGCTGGCAAATGTCCCAATCTACAAGAAGCGCAACAGGGATGACCCTGGCAACTACAGGCCTGTCAGCCTCACTTCTGTGTCTGGCAAAATCATGGAGAAGATTGTTCTTGGAGTTATTGAAAAACATCTGAACAACAACATAGTCATTGGTCTCAGCCAGCACGGGTTCATGAGGGGAAAGTCTTGCCTGACCAACTTAATTTCGATCTATGAAAAGCTTACCCACCCAGTTGACCAAGGAAAGCCTGTCAGTGTGATCTTTTTGGATCTGATTAAAGCCTTTGATACTGTCTCTCACAGTATTCTCCTGAACAAGATGTCCAGCACACAGCTGGGTAAACACACAATGCAGTGAGTGAGCAATTGCCTGATGGGCCAGGTTCAAAGGGTCGTAGTAAATGGGGTAATATTGGGCTGGTGACCAGTTACTAGCGAGGTTCCACAGGAACGCATCTTAGGGCCAGCACGCTTCAATGTCTTCATATAAATCACTTGGATACAGGACTTGCGGGGTTGTTTAGCAAGTTTGCTGATTACACAAATCTGGGGGGAGCTGTTGACACTCTGCCGATGGATCTGAACAAATAGGAGAACTGGGCAGTCACCAAACACCAAGTTCAACAAGAGCAAGTACCAGATTTTCCACCTGGGACATGGCAACCCTGGCTGTATATACAGACCGCTTGACTCCCTCCAGTAATTCCTTGTCCTTCTTAAACTGGGGAGCCCAGAACTGGACACAGTACTTGAGATGGAGACTCACCAGGACAGAGTAGAGGTGAAGGATAACTTCCCTCAACCAGCTGGCCACACTCTTCCTACTGCACCCCAGGATACCATTGCCCTTGGCCATAAGGGCACTTCACCGGCTCATGGTCAACCTGTTGTCCACCAGAACTCCCAGGTCCTTCTCTGCAAAGCTGATTTCCAGCAGATCAACCCCTAACCTGTACTGGTGCATGGGGTTATTCCCCCCAAGGTGAAGGACCCTCTACTTGCCTTTATTGAATTTAATCAGGTTCTTCTCTGCCCAGTACCCCAGCCTGTCCAGATCTCACTGAATGGCAGCACAGCCTTTTTGGTGTATCAACCCTTCTTCCCAGTTTAGTATCATCAGCAAACTTGCTGAGGGTGCACTAATTCTCTTCATCCAGGTCATTGATGAATAAGTTAAAGAAGACTGGACCAAGACTGGACCCCTGGGGAACCCTGCTAACTACAGGCCTCCAACCAGAGTCTGCACCATTGATCACAATCCTCTGAGCTCTGCCATTCAGCCAGTTCATGATCCATCTCACTGTACACTCATCCAACCTGCATTTCCTGAGCTTACCTATGAGGATGTTCTGTGAGACAGTGTCAAAAGCCTTGCTGAAGTCAAGGTAGACAGCTTCCACTGCTTTCCACTCATCTACACAGTCAGTCATACCATGATATTAATAGAAGTCTATCAGATTGATCAAACATGATTTCTCCTTGGTAAATCCATGTTGACTAGTCCTGACAGCCTTCTTTTCCTCCTAGAGCTTGGAGATGACGTCCAGAATGACTTGCTCTATCACCTTTCCAGGAATTGAGGTGAGGCTGACTGGCCTATAACTGGGTTCTTCACAGAGTCTGGGAACAAATGAACTTAAGGAAAAGTTCTTAGAAGCAAACCTGTAAACTAGTGGTGGTCTATACAAAAATCACTGTTACATTAGAATCTCATAACATATTCAATGCTCCTTCTATAAAATGTGTGTCAAAATGCTTAGCCTCCATTGATTTTCTATTTTCTGCCAGTATAGACATTTATAGATTCCCATTTTTTTCCCCAATGTGGAGTATTTAAATGTTCATTTATATCCTTAATGATTTCTATGCAATCTTTTGTGTTGTCTATAATTTCAGCTGAAATAGTCTTTACCTGTTAATTATAAATCAATATTAAACTTTAAGCCAAGGATGGAACCTGACTTCTGTCTTTTTTTTTTTTTTTTTTTATAAAACAAAATCACATTGTAAAGTCACGAGTCTATCCTCTTGCATGGGCTGAGCAATCCAGATAAGTAATATTGCAGCTATTCTTTATCTGAAGCAAAAGAAAATCATATTGATTTAAATTTCAGCAATGAAAGGACAAGCATCCTCCATCACTCTGACAGATTTTTCCATATTCTAGGCGCACAGATGTTATATTTAATAATTTTCACAGAACATAGATCTTTGGCTTTGCCAGAGCCTGCCTATTTGCAGAATAGGCACAGAAATAGACTACATTTTCCAGGATAGATCAATTGGATGTATGGCAAAGCATACTTAGCAAATTCTGTTTACTTTCCAGATAGTCAGCACCGTTCATTGAGCACAGCAGATTTTCAGCTGGGTTGAAAAGGCAGGCTGGCAAGATTTGAATGGTTTTGGTCAGAATAACTCCTCTGGTTTTAAGTTTTAACAAAGCAAGATATATCTAAATGTGATGTTTTTGGTGTCCAGGGCACTGTCAGGTTAAATTTGTTCATACCACGTCCTGCTCATTCTTTCTAAGGGCTTTCACACGCCATTTTCCAGCTGGTCAGATTATACATTTTCCAACACTACGCTTTACTCTACCTGTGTAGAAGTTAAAAAAAACCCACCACAACAAATATTTGCAATCAAGTCTGGATCATGCTCCCTTAAAGATGATTTAACTAAAGCCTGTTGAACTGAGTTTGAACTTTAACTTCCTTCCTGCTTTGCCATCCTTTCTCATAGATGACAAACAGCTCTCCTTCCCATGGGTCAGAATTTCCCTCATCATTACCTTCTTCTCAGTAGCTGAGGACAGCAACTATTGTACTATTCATGTGTAAGTAGCTAGTTTTCTCATGTTCAGAGCAATTAGAAAACATTTCCACCATTTTAATGAGACTCTGCAAATACTGAGGTTTCTATATCAATTAATTTGGTTGGAAAGAGCTTATTCAAGTCTGTCCATGACACTCGATTGCAGCTATCTGTGTTTAAAAGAGACTTAAGTGGAGAACACCACAAAAGCCTTCTACGTTGTAATGACACATAAATTACGTTCAGGTTTTTATTCATCACCATTTTCCCCTTTATTTCAGTCAATTAATTAGAAACAAGGAGGTAAAGAGGCATGTTTTTAAGATAAGTGAGTGAATCAGAAGTGCCAGATTCACTTCTCTGTGTGTAATGGAAAAGAGACAACAGCTAGGGCTCTTGAGCTGTTGTTGGACAATTGGTGGCTGGCAGAGCCCTTGCTGAAGTAGGCTGTTGAAAGTCTACTCTGTCATTTTGCAAGAAAATTTGCAGCAAAATACAGAGCAGCATATAATAAATTATTAATCAACCTGCCTTTCTCATGGAAACCATGGCTGTAGCTGTTGCAGTAGTACAATTAGAGTTAGAAAAATGACAAAAACAAATTAAGATTTGACCTGCTGTATTGTGAGGCATGAGAAAAAATAAAATATCAGGGCTACTGTGTCCTGAAAACACTGTTTTAACATGGATTTTCTAAGAAATTTAGTAAAAAGTTTGTGATGAGTTAGACTTTCTGTAAAGACACAATTCTCACCTTTTAAAGATAATGGCATGCATTACTCAATGTTTTCCCAAACTAAAAACTGTTTATTAGGATTCATTACATGTGTAATTTGAAAACATTCTGGGAGCATGTGTTGTAACTGCAGTCAGTGTGTTGATGAGATCTGTTCTACAGATATGTAAGATGACTTTCTACTGCATTTTCTAGGTTGTCATTAGTCTGCATAGATTGACAGAAAGAGCAGGAGAAAAAGTACTCTCTGCTCCTGACTGTATTAGAAAACTTTTTAATATATATTTTTCAGGCACATGGATACTGTAGCTCAGGGAGCTTGTTATGTGTCAGGTCACAACACATGCACATCATTCACAAAGTTCAAGCTTACTGTTGTAAATCTTACTCTTGGGCACTTAGTGTGTGCACACTGAGTCAAACATGTATTGGGCTCTCTGCATACAAGGCTGAACTGCACATGCATTTGTGCTCTTGATCTGGAGATTTTGCCTGGATTTTCATGTGGAAACGATGTCAGGTGTAACCAGATGTTTGTTAGTCCACTTGTATCTGAGCTGTGGTCATTTCAGTGGCTGAACAACACTCTTACCATAGCATGAGAAAGGGCTCAGGCCAGAATGGCAACATTTACATCACCTGCTCATATGATCAGCTGAAGCTTTTGCTCCATCACTAATAGGCAGAGCTTTTCAGACAGTTCCATCCCTGCACTTTGGGATTAAAGAACCCATAAAGGAACAATTATGTCTTTTAAGGACAGTAAAGGCTGAAATCCCAGTTGCCTTGGGGCTGTTGAAAAGCATTCAGTTGCAAACAGTGCTTATCGGAATTATTCATTAGGCATTGCCTGCTCTGCATATGTCAAGATAGACTGGATGTTAGACTAAAAATGAAAGGTACCCCTTGCAGAAAGATTTAATCTAGTCAGTTTCAACAGTTTTCAAATATGCTCCACTTCATATTTAATAAACTAAATAAAGATCCTGTTTTTTATTGCATGTTATGTTTCCATCATCAATAAAGAGTTTTTCTTTTTAATGTGTAGAGTGAATGCATTATGTATTTTGTCACAAAGAAGATATTTTTAACATGGCAATATATTTATTCATATCTTTTACACCGTAGTTATTTTGAAAATAATCTTTAATGTCCCTTTAAAATAAAGTTAAGAGTTGCATACACAATGGAGCATTTCTGTGGGGGATCTGAATGTAACATGTTGGTAGACATATGTCACAAATCGTATATTTACTTTTTATCATAAAAAGGAAGCTATGTAAAAAACATTGTGTATCTGGCTACATTATAAGATAAAGAATGTAAGTGAAACTTATCATAGTACAGTAGATATATCTTTGAAATATTCCTCTCATTCTCAACTGTGGGAGAAGGATGCCATGTCCTTTCAGTTCTTTTCATTTATGTGTTTTCTTTGCCTGTGGAGGCTTTATTACCAAGATCCTGTTTCACAAAGGTCTAAATATATGGGTGAACCTTAATGAAATCTTTAGCCAATAAGGTTCTTCTGAGATACACCTTGTGATGGATATGTGAATGTGTGATTCATTTTCTTGAGCATTTTTCTATTTTAAAAAGCATCAAAACTGAAAATTTTGTTACTATTGTGCAGGACCCACTCACGGCAACCTTGGGTTACACGTTATTAGAACCTCTTTGCTCTTCTCTGGTGGCCTGTCAAGACAGTATCACTACATATCACCAGTAAGACTGGAAGCTAGAGTGTGAGAAATTGAGGTGGGAGAATCTGACAGCCACAGAGACCTTCTAGTCTAAATAGATAAAACACAGAAAGGGTAGAAAGGCAAAAAAATACTGCTTTCCTTTCTCATGGATCACTCATGCAAAAGTTAAGTCCTCAGTGCATAATTTCCCAAATCAGCCACTTAAATATCTCTAAATATGCCACTTGAGTTCCCATTGACCCATATATTCTTTGTGTGAGCAAAGAGAGTGGAAGTTAAGATGTTATGCCTGACCTTCACAGTGGTAATGCCATTGTCTTTGATGAATGTCCCTGTTTTGGGAAAAAGCTGTGATCGATAATGTCATGTTTTAACCCTAACCAACAACTAGGACCACACAGCTGCTTGTTCATTTCCCCTGCCCTGCCCAGTGGGATGAAAGAGGCAATTGGAAAAAAAAAAAAAAAAAAAAAAAAAAGAAAGAGGAAAAAGAAGTGAGTTGAGATAAGAACAGTTTAATAGCACAGCAAAGGGAGATGAAAAAATTATAGTAATAGAATACGCAAAACAAGTGATTGACAAAACAATTGCTCACTAGCCATGACCCAGTAGCCTGTTTTTTTCCTGAGAAGTAGTAATTGCCTACTCAACTCCAGTTTAAATACTGAGCATGACATCATATGGTGAAGAATACTCCTTTAGCCAGTTTTGGGTCAGATGTCCTGGCTGTGACCTCTTCCAGCTTCTTGTGCACCCTCAGCCTTATTGCTGAAAAGTCCTGACTTGGTATAGACATTGTGTGGCAATGGCCAAAACATCAGTGTATTATCAACATTCTTCTCATATTAAATCCAAAACACAACACTATAGCTGCTACTAGGAAGAAAATTAACTTCATCCCAGCTGAAACCAGGACAGATGTGTTCAGAAAGATTGAATATAGTCAAATATACAAGGAGTTTATCTGTAAAGCATCCAAGTGTGACAAACAGGCCAGAGAACTTTAATTCATACCTAGGGAAAGTACATCTCCTTATGGAGATATATTGGAACATAGACACCTGGGTGACAGAGTGAACTGTTCAGTTGTCTTTTTCATTTCTAGGCTGAATTAATCTTTTAAAATTTAGAATTCAAAATTCAATAGCAAATTCAGAATGCAGTGCTCTTTTGTGACAGAGATGTGAGATTTTTGCCATGCCTCTTCAGTCTTCAGGTCATGGAAGGATCTAAATTTATACATTAAAAAAATCAAGCTCCATACCACGTGCTTTCAGAATTTCCTATGCTTGAGTACTTTTCTTTGGTAGAAATTATGAAGCTAATGAAAACATCATAAGATTTTTGCTGTGTAATAAGTCAACTTAGATTAATTGCACAACAATGAATTGGTATCGACTTGGCACAATATAGCTGTCCAATTTGAAAAATGGTATGGATAACACAGCAAGTTAAACCAAGCAAGTAAACAGTCTTTGGATAGGGAAAATCTATGTTTTTGAACAGGGGCTTAGAGCCATGTAGCTATCATTGGTAGCTTTACCTCCACAAACTGAATAACGCAAGAAATATTTCTTTCTGATGTCTAGAGTGGTATCAACAGCACAAGTTCTCTTAGATTTTCCTCTGGTTTAGAATTCCTCTGGCATAGTAGTAGCGGCTGTAGGCAATCCATGAGAAACAGAAGACAAAGCTATAAAGAATATTGAAAGCTTATTAATCTAGTGTTCACAATTTAGAAAACATTTATACACAACTATTGTACGTAATTCTGTGATTCTGTGAAATGTCGTTTCTCAAAATAAGTGTTCTTATTAAAAAAAAGCAAAACCAAATAATTCCTGTTACAAGTGTTATTCTTTTCTGTGGTTTCAGCTAGACGTTGGCTAGAAAGACAAACTAAATTTTCTACAGAAATTGGAAAAAAAAAACCAGAAGAATTTGCTTGATTTTTAAATAAGTTGTAGTCAGCAGATTCCCAAAGGAACACAATAAAACCACCTCAGAATAGAAAACAGATGTGAAAGGAAGAACAAATTAAGTAATATGAATGGAATGAAGAAAATGGTAGAAGGAGAGAAGAATTCAGAGACATGAGAAGAACAGCATACTAAGCAGAAATTAGGGCAAGTAGCAGCAACAGTTGCCCTTGTGGAAAGCAGAGCAGCAAGTTAGAAGTCAGAAATACCTTTCTCTCTGGTATTTCTTGATAATTAAATTCTGGGAAGTGAGAAGATTGTGATAAAGGTATTGGCTTAGAAAAACATCAAGATATGCAAAGAAAATAAAGTATGTACTGTTGTTGCCTTTGTTTATTATATACTCTTGTTGATTCTTTTGTGTTTAGTGTCCCATGATTTACAGAATAGAAAGGAGGGCAGAAATATAATGAGGTGAAAAAAAGAGGGGAGGAAAGGACAGATTAGTTATTTGAGGATGCAATGGAGGAGAGAAATTTTTTTTTGTTTATTTCAGAGCAGAACATATGTGGCCTTGCTAGTGACCCATTTCTTTCTTTTGTTGAACTCTGAATGGAAAGTTCATTGTTTTGTATTTCAGATGTCCCAATGCAAGATATTGTCCATATACAGACAACAGTATGAGATAAAAGTGTCTGTTGTTTTAGAAAAATGTCAACCAGAATATTGATACATTGCATGTATCTTGGGGAACATTTAATCTCCTTAGAATTGCAATTGTGGAAGCACCATTTTTTTTTTCCTGTCTTTTTCAAGCACATGGAACTGAGTGGAAATTCCACAGCTTAGTTCATATGTCATCTACAAAAAATTACTTGAAGTTAATAAAATGGATGAACAAAAATTGATTTTCTTAGTCAGTTTTCTGTTAAATTGTTGCACTATGTTATGTTCTTTAGTAATCCTTCAAAATTTATTTTCTTCCTAACTGAAATAGCTACAAATATAGCAAAAGAGTCCTGTTACAGTAATTAGACAACGTTATATAATAATAGTAGTAGTAATAATAATAATAATAATAATAATAATAATAAATGTGAAGAGAATAGCTAGATGATGTGAACAATTCCTTCCAGGCCTTTAAGATCCCTCACCCTGACATATATCTACCTCTACAAGACAGCGGTTTGAACAGGCTGTCTGCTAAAGGCAACTTAAAATGAGACATACACCAATTACAAAAGAAATACCTTCACTTTTGCAGGTGAAATATTCTCATAAATAACATTCATTGCAGATTAATGTTCCATAAAGTTTCCAATCCCTCAAAACTCCTCTAAAATGTTATGTTCAATCCTATATACCATGGTACAGTTGCAGTAGATTATAGACTGAACTCCTAATACTTGTGCAAAGGAACTAATAGTTACCCATCTCAACATATTTTCCTAATCTTCAGCTTGCTAGTAAGCAGGACAGGATACTTGTGTAGATAATGACTAGATTTTTGCATTCTTTTCTGCCAACTTACTTTTCTAGTTAAAGAAAGCAGATTAAAAAATGTAGAGTTTGATTCTTCTTTGATATGTTGTGGTATAAGTTGGTAATCAATGAGATGTCAACAGAGTTGTACTTACCAGAACCAAGATCACTGCTACTTGAATTTGTCACAAATGCCCCTCAGATGTGCAAGAGGTGTTCTAGTAGCTCAGTTATTAACTGCTTCTCTTGCAGCCCATTTGATTTAATGATTCTAAAATAGATTGCAATTTAGCAAATATATGTGGCTATGAAATTATGGGAGGACACCTGGAAGGTAATTTCAGCCTGGAAAGAGATCACAAAACCCCTTAAGATTTTAATCTCTGGGGTCACTTTTAGTTTGTATGTTGTGTATGCCTAATGCCTCCTTTAAGTTATAGCTACAGTCTGATTATATGCCCAAACCAATTTATGTGCCGATTTTCTGGCCTGCAATGCCCACCAAGCAAGGAACAAAGCTTGCTTTTCCTCACTTTCTAAGTTCTTCTTCTAAGGTGTCTTGGCTAGTTGATGACCATGCTAGCTGATACAGGCTGAAGCAGTGATTTTTTGCTGCCAATTATGCTATGGTGGACTACTAATAAAATAAACAGGATAATATGATGTTTGTAGCAATATAATTATTTATAAAATCATTCTCTCTGTGAAGAAGATATATTGCATATTTATTATACATTAGATGACTTATTTTATAATTAAGATTGTGGGCAAAATATAATGAAAAAGAGCAGCAGGATCAGATTCTGCTTCCTTGTTGATTGTCCTATGTATCACCTAGATGTATACACAATCTAACTCTCTGTTTTCAGTTCTATTGATATGTACTTACTTAGGACATAATTTGGACTGTTCTTTGGCACACAGAGCTTAGATATTCAGTATAAGTCTCCATTTGTCCCTGTATTGTCTTGTAACTACAATTCCCTCTTTTCCCCTTCTCCAGCATATTAGAAAATTTAACCTGCATAGTCACGATGTCACAAGTTAGGAAATGGCAGAGTTAAAGCAGAGTACAAACTCTGTCCTATTGTTCATTTGTCTTAAGAGAGACCTAATTATATTGTTACAATACTATTCTCCTGCAGAATTTCTAGTTCATAGAGAACATGGAACAGAAGATAGTCACATAAAAAGCAGGTATTTAATATTTCATTTTATCTTCATTGTTCGGCAGGTATCAGAAAGGAGAATTAATTTCCTGAGGCTTTTCTCTGTTGATTATAACTATAATATCTGGTTCACAAACATTAATTATGTATTTCAGAACTTCAGGAATCTGAAAGGGTGTTTATTCAATTTTAGAAGCACATACTTCACAAATTTCTCATCACCAGACATAAAAGTCAGAAAGTGCACAGTCATTCCCAGTGCCCCACTTTAAATGACTACACATGATTTTTTTTTTTTTTTTAAAGTAGTTCCTGTCATTTTCAGTTGCAGTTGTGACCTGCTCAGCCATTCTTAAAATCAGAACATGTAATTCAGACATGGAAAGAAAGATCATATCTGGGAACTTCTTTGGAGATCTATGCAACAATACATAGGAAACTGAAAGAGACAGCTCCAGCTATCCAGGACAGTATTAGCTGTACTAATAGTTTCCTAGCTAGCTAGCTCATAAAATATCTTTGAAGTTGATGGGAAAATGAAACCCATGAAATCTAACTTATCTGTCATCTTCACTCCATGCCAAGATTCATTCTAAAAGCACTACCAATGCAAATCGCTAGTTGTCAATGTGAAGCCAAAATGAGGTCAAATAACATTTGCAAATACATTCTTTATTCTTGAACTTGCAAGTGTTAATTTAATGTTAAAGAAAGAAACAGAAATTCTATGGCATATTGTTGCACTGACATCCATGTTATTTGGTAGAATGAGAACCTGAGTTAACAAAACTGATTTCCACTGTAGTTTATCATTTTAATGTGGAGCAGCTGTAAAGGCAGTTTCAGTGTATTTTGCAAGTACTTCCACAAATGCAACCTGATAACAGAGGAACTGTGCATCTTAGGTCCTGGTTTCCCTTCAGACTCTGGACGATGGTGCACTTCTGTGGGCTTTCTCTTGTCAACTGCTACCCAGTTTGTGAACTTTTTCTGTCTGTCCCTGTCTTATCTCCTTGTTGAAAAGGATTGGTTGTACCCAGCTGCTCAATGCTTGAAGACATGCACAGCCCACTCATCATTAGAAGACAGAATCAGCAAACAGATAAGCAGTTAAACTCTGCCAGGTCTTCTGAGAGAATGTGCAAAATGATTGTATGAAATAATCCCTTCTTGTCCCAAGAGGACTCTTTGGGACAGTCTTTGCCAGCCCCAGAAAGACACAGCATACACACACACACACACACACACAAAATCCAGAAAATGCAAATTGTTCAAAGGTGTAAACAATGGGATGATGATGATTTTACAATGAAAACACTTGAGAAAATCAAGAACAAGTATTTATACAGACCCACCTACGAGCATTTGTGGAGTAAAGATTTAACTGCTTACAAATAAGACAAAGCAGTGGAATATATATTGGAATATACTTTGGAAATTTTTCAAATGAAGTACTTTGACTCTTGATTTCGTATATTTCTTTTTGCACAAACTGCAATGGCTATGTTTCTTTCATGAAAGAGGAAAGGGAAAGATGTAAAATATTTTATTGTGGAATAAAAAAAAAGTTTAATCAAATAAACTTTTGTGTATTTATTCTGTCCAGAAAAAAAATCTTTATATGTTCTGAAAATTTTTCAATATTTCTGTTCGGTAAACCAGCTAAACCAGCTTTAAGTATTTTACTGCCTTTCCAAAGACATAATTTTGTTTACACTATGTCCCAGTCTTAATTTCTTCTAACTGTGAAATGGGGTAAATTAAAAGCAAGTTATGAAATAACTTTGTGATGCAATCCTCTTTTTATTGCAAAGCATGTGGAGTAAATATACAACAGAGCACAGAGTGAAAAATTATCACTGCAGCATTGTATCAGACGTTCTGTATATTAGAAAACAGCCCCAAACTAATGAATCTCAGCCTTGTTATTTTATTCATCGTGTTATATATGCCAAATGCAAATATATTCAGTTTCATTTGCTTTAGTTGCTTTTCTGTGTTTTTAGCCTTTTTTTCCATAATCCTGGCAATTTAAACTGTATTGAATAACATTATGGCATCAGTGTTCTCTTCAGAATTGTTTCTACTTTGATGCACTCAGGTTCTAATCCGTTTTAGAAAGAGACATAGTTATTCTACACTCAGCCACATAATAGTACATCTATGTACTTGTTTGTGCTTGTTTCCAAATGATTCAAGAAATTGTACTGATTGATTCCTTGCCGAGTTGGAAATCATCAAGAGATATAACATCCCAATGTCTGTTCTGTCTCTGCTGTTGTTTTAAACATGCACATTAAAGATCAAATTTATCCTTATAAAAGTACAATAGCAAACAATGTCGCTTCTAGAGTTAAATCAGACCTAAACAGTAATCCAGTAAAGGAAAGAAAAACCACTAAACTTTTCTGTAATATTACAGAATGAATTAAAGCACCCTGAACTCAATGCACTTGTACCATAAATGGCCAGGTTATTGTAGTACATAATGAATATCAGTTGATTTGTCTGTTTGTATTTGTAGATGATAAAACACAGCAAGCAACACAAAGCTACAGAGACAGAAGTTGTAAGTATCAATTTTTGTTGTTTTAAATTTTTTTTTTTCCCTTCTGGTTGGGTTGACAGTTTTGATCAATCCTCATTTCAGGTAGAAGTAACAGCAGAGAATGCAAGGGAAGGGTTCCAAGAGAAAGGAAGCAACTCTCTAAAATACTTATACTATAGGGCTGTTGAAAGAATATTTAGTTCCGAAGGTTTTGCTCTAGACAAATTTCAATGGATTTTATATGAAACCATCTATCTTATTTTCTATGTTGTGTCTAATGTTTCCTGTGAATTGCTTTTGGTATGATAACCAAGAGGCTATGGATGTGCATGTGAGCAGGGTGTTTACATTGCCCATGGCTGGTAATCACAGCATTGGCATGAATGTTTGACAACAGCCATTTGGAGATCTAGGGTGTTTCTGCAAACTGCCATAGTCTTATCCCTTTAACTTGTGTCAGATGGAAACTGTGAGGGACATCACCCAGAAATGAGGTTCTTCACCCAGAGGGTGGTGGAACACTGGACCAGGCTCCTCAGGCAGGCAGTCACTGCACCAAGCCTGACAGTATTCAAGAAATTACTAACAATGACCTCAGACACATGGCGTGAATTTTGGGGTTGTTCTATAAAGAGACAGGAGCTGGGCTCAGTGATCCCTGCATGTCTCTTCCTACTCAGAACATCCTATGATTCTATAAAAATCCTGAAACCTTTGCATGCCTTCTCAGTCTATTTTTTTTTTTTTTCATTTCTAGTGATATGAAATAAGATTCTAACTTGTATTAATAATACTTTGGAAGCACCAGAGATCACAGAAGACATTAGAATTTAATGTCTAATCCATGAAGAGTGCTAGTTAGCATCTTTGGTACCAATGAACAAGAAGTGCTCTCAAATGTAGCATCTACTTTCCAATACTGATCTGCACCTAAGACCAGCCCAAGGGGCCAGTGGTAACCTTTTGAGCCATGAGAGTATATTTATAGCAGATAAGTAGTTTGCTATATCTGGGTTATTACTCTACTATGGTTAAGTGCCCAAGAGCTTTGGTTTCTTCCAAACATACTGTTTTAAGGGGTGTCCTAAGAGAAGAAATTAGGAGTAACTAATACTTAAGCATCAGCATCTTTCTTCATATATGTGTATCTTCTTTTGCATTCAAGGATTTCATTATTCACAAGCAGATTTGGAAATGAGGCGTGATGCATGTAAAACAGAATTGCTGTGACCCTAACCATTGTAGTAATAGGAGGTGATCCCATTGCTTCCAGCAGCTGGACACTGTGCTAGTGTTACAGGAATGCTCCCTATTAGACTGGCTTTCCACAAGATGGTGCACTAACACTAGCAACTGGCATTCATTTTTCAGGCAAATTTCTTCTAAACTTGGGAATGAGAAAGTATCCTTTCTATTGCCTGTGGAAAAAAAATATTTCTTATGCCCGAATTTGCACCAATGTCTTCTGGAAAATATATTGCTGATACCTCTCATAAAATGTTACTGCCCTAACCATCTATTTATGTAGCTGTTTACTGACTTCCAATAGTTACAGTAAATATTACAAGTGTGTCTTTTAAATCCTGGGCCACTTGCTTGCCTACTCAAGGATGATTAATGGCCCAGGGTGTCACAGAGAAACCCCATTTTGTAGCTGGTACCAAGAGCCTTAGGTGGTGAAGACATGATAGCCAGTTTCTTTGAAATTCTTTTTCCGGATACTGAATATAGGATATATCAGCACATAGTGACAAAGATGATAATATCCTGGGTCTCCTAGTAATTCACTGGTGTTTACTACTGTAGCATTTAGTAGCCCCAGAAATTTACTTTTCTTCTATTTTCTTGCATCAGAGTTTGTTCAGGTCATAGGACTGTGTCTAAGAGTTCTTAATTTCTGCAGATAAACATACCATATTAGATACAATTATTGTTGAGAAGATCAATGGAAGCCTCATTCTGTCAAGGAAGCCTAAATATATAGACCTATATATATATATATATATATATATATATATATATATATTTTTTTTTTTTTTAACATTTTTAAACATGCTTAGGCTAAATATATATGGAAAGGGATACATGCATTCAAACCTGGGCCTTCAAGATGAGCGTATGAATTGTAAGTCATTATTTATCCTTATTTATGCTGTAGGTGGTATCTGTGTTCATTAGACCATGTTTATAGTCTAACACAAAAATAAATTTATGCAGGAAAATTAGACCCTGAGCTAGTAAAACAGTTTTAATAGTATGCTTAGTTTCTAGGACTTGATATTGTGCATAGCATTAAACTAAGTTTAGAACGTATGGTGGTTTAAGACCTTACAGCTCTTTTAAACAATTTACATTTTCACCTCTTCACTGATTTTGCTGAAATCACGGAGCCTTAGAGCCTGAACCCACAGAAAAACGTATTTACTGTTATTTGTTTTTAAAAGTGATTGTCAACTATTCCAATAATTGAACAACATGAAATAAAAAATGTCTACTTTTGTGCTATTTAATCTCTTGCTACACCAATGTTTTAGACAATAAGGACAAAAAAAGAATTTTCTGTGAGTCAGATTTTACTTTGATATGTTATGACATGTTTTTAGACTATCTTATTCCTTAGCACTGGTGCAAATGTTTGTGAAATGAAACAGAAATATTGTGCTTGGTCCTATGCAGCCATCATCCTTCACATGTGACTGGTGGTGAGCAAATCAGTTGCCCATAGATAGACTGTAGCAACCCTGAAAAAGAAGCTGCTTTCGTAACTGAGTGGCTGCAGACCACCCTGCAGCTGGGGCATTACTGTGTGCAGAAATGAGAACATTTGGACCTGATTCTGGCTGATGTCCAGGGCCAAGCAGGAGCATTTTTTCCAATCTACCATGCAAGTGCTAGGAACCTGCATTATTGTCAAAGTAATATTATCCTGTACAGTTGTGTGGAAAAGTTTGTAACTCTTATACCTGCTCTAATAAGGTCAGTGAATCACATAAATTCCTCAAGATGGCTTTTTCTAGATGACAAAATTTATGAGATTAATGAAGGATGTCTCAGTAAAGATAGCTATCTTCTTATAAATCATCAGTGTGGTGTTGTAAGTATATGGTGCTGAATAGTAGGAGTTCCAAGCTGTGAAAGTAAGACCCCTCTCTAGTGGATTTGCAAACCAGATATGCAAGTGAAATTAAAGACAGACATATCCTACAGCAAGTGAGTCTCAGAGGAGACTCTCCATGTGCTTTTCTCTCCACTTATAATGCTGCCTCATATTAATAAAGGTAATTGATTTGGCTGTCGCTGGCAATATCTCAGTTTGGTACAGTTTTCTGTGATGCTGGAAATGAATGTAAAGCCTTGCTGTATCAAAAAGCTTTGTTTCTTCTTCTACTAAT
This sequence comes from Patagioenas fasciata, assembly GCF_037038585.1. Classification (NCBI taxonomy): domain Eukaryota; kingdom Metazoa; phylum Chordata; class Aves; order Columbiformes; family Columbidae; genus Patagioenas; species Patagioenas fasciata. Next base: position 52,460,140 of record NC_092560.1, on the reverse strand, counting down.
CTAATGCTTTAGGAGTACCATTTCCTTTAAGATTTAAGCATCAACCATATTTCCAGTTAGATGTTTCTTAAAACGCATTGATGGATTATCCTTTTATTAAACTAAATAGCAGTAGCAGTCAGAAAAAAACAACCAAAAGCACAACAAACAAAACAAAACAAAATACCACCACCACCACCAGAACAAGTAAAACCAAAGTTTTTCAGGCCAGCAAATTGAGATAGAGGAGTTGCACTTTATGTGAGAGAGCTACGCAGATGTACCGAACTCTGCCTAGGAAGGGATGAAGAATGAATTCAGTCCTTATAGATAAAAATGAAGGGACAAGCTAACAAGGGGGACACTGTTTTGAGTGTTTAATAAAGGCCACCTGATCAGGAAGACAAAGTTGATGAGGCTTTCTACAGATAATCACGTGCCCTGGTTCTCATGGGAGACTTCGATCACCCTGTTACCTGCTGGGTAGGCAGCATAGCTGAGCTGGCACAGTCAAGGATGTTCCTGTAGATCACTGATGACAACTTTTTGACACAGGTGGTGGAGGAGCCAACAAGGAGAGGTGTGCTGATGGACCTTGTTGGAGACATGAGGGCTAGGGGCAGCCTTGGCTGCAGTGATCATGAGATGGTGGAGTTCAGGATCCTGCGTGGAGGAAGCAGGACGATAAGTAGGACTAAGACCATGGACATCAGCAGGGTGAACTTTGACCTCTTCATGATCGTGCTGAGGGAGCTGGCAGATGTTATTGCTAAGCCATTCTTCCTCATCTTTGAAAGGTCAAGACAGAAAAGGAGAGGTGCCAGAGTACTGGAAGAAAGCCACTTTCACTGCAGTCTTCAAAAAGGCGAAGAAGGAAACTACAGCCCAGTCAGCCCCACCTCCATGCCTGGTAAGGTGATGGAACAACTCATTCTGGATGTCATCTCCAAGCATGCAAAGAAGGTTATCAGGAGTAGTCAACATGGGTTCATCAAAGGGAAATCAGGTTTGACCAACCTGATAGCCTTCTATGATGGTATGTCTGGCTGGGTAGACAAGGGAAGAGCAGTGGATGTTGTTTACTTTGACTTCAGTAAGGCTTTTGACACCATTTCTCACAAGAGGTCAGAAGTAGGTCCAGTGCTGTTCAACCTGTATGTCAGAGGCCTGGATGAAGAGACTGAGTGCACCTTCAGCAAGTTTGCCCATGATACCAAACTGGAAGGAGTAGTTAACACACCAGAAGGCTTTGCTGCTATTCAGTGAGATCTGGACAGGCTGGAGGACAGGGCAGAGAAGAACCTAAGTTGTAGAGTGGCAAGTAGAGGGTCCTTCACCTGGGGAGGAGGAACTTCATGCACCAGTATAGGTTAGGGGTTGATCTGCTGGAAAGCAGCTTTGCAGAGAAGGACCTGGGAGTTCTGGTGGAGAACAGGTTGACCATGAGCCAGTAATGTGCACCTGTGACCCAGAAGGACAACAGTATCCTAGAGTGCAATAAGAAGAGTGTGGCCAGCTGGTTGAGGGAGGTGATCCTTCACCTCTACTCCGCTGTGATGCATCTCCATCTCGAGTACTGTGTCCAGTTCTGAGCTCCTCAGTTTAAGAAGGACAAGGAATTAATGGAGGGAGTCCAGCGGTGGGCTGTGAAGATGATCAGGGGTCTGGAGCCTCTTCCTTATGAGGAAAGACTGAGAGAGCTGTGTCTGTTCATCCTGAAGAAGACAAGGCTGAGAGGGGATCTTATCAATGCTTATAAATATGTCAAGGGTGGGTGTCAAGAGGATGGGACCAGACTCTTTTCAGTGGTGCCCAGTGACATGATGAGGAGCGAAGTGCACAAACTGAACCATAGGAGGTTCCACCTGAATATGAGGAAAAACTTCTTTACTTTGAGAGTGACAGAACATTGGAACAGGCTGCCCAGAGAGGTTGTGGAGTCGTCTTTGCTGGAGACATTCAAAACCCACCTGGACACATTCCTGTGTGATCTCCTCTAGGTGTATGTGCAACCTAAGCATTTTGTGCTTCTGTGAAAACCAAAATAAACCAACAAACATTCTTCTAAGAGAAGAAATATATACCGTCATTAACCTTGATATTAATTCTGTATTCTGTGTTTTTAAAAAAAATGCATAGAAAAACATCACTTAATTCCATCAACACTGGCCTGAAAAGGCAAAGGGCAGATCTGAATATAACTGTTCTTAATTGCATATAGTCAAATATACAAGGAGTTTATCTGTAAAGCATCCAAGTGTGACAAACAGGCCAGAGTACTTTAATTCATACCTAGGGAAAGTACATCTCCTTATGGAGATATATTGGAACATAGACACCTGGGTGACAGAGTGAACTGTTCAGTTGTCTTTTTCATTTCTAGGCTGAATTAATCTTTTAAAATCTAGAATTCAAAATTCAATAGCAAATTCAGAATGCAGTGCTCTTTTGTGACAGAGATGTGAGGTTTTTGCCATGCCTCTTCAGTCTTCAGGTCATGGAAGGATCTAAATTTATACATTAAAAAACTCAGGCTCCATACCATGTGCTTTCAGAATTTCCTGTGCTTGAGTACTTTTCTTTGGTAGAAAATATGAAGCTAATGAAAACATCATAAGATTTTTGCTGTGTAATAAGTCAACTTAGATTAATTGCACAACAATGAATTGGTATCGACTTGGCACAATATAGCCGTCCAATTTGAAAAATGGTATGGATAACACAGCAAGTTAAACCAAGCAAGTAAACAGTCTTTGGATAGGGAAAATCTATGTTTTTGAACAGGGGCTTAGAGCCATGTAGCTATCATTGGTAGCTTTACCTCCACAAACTGAATAATGCAAGAAATATTTCTTTCTGATGTCTAGAGTGGTATCAACAGCACAAGTTCTCTTAGATTTTCCTCTGGTTTAGAATTCCTCTGGCATAGTAGTAGCGGCTGCAGGCAATCCATGAGAAACAGAAGACAAAGCTGTAAAGAATATTGAAAGCTAATTAATCTAGTGTTCACAATTTAGAAAATATTTATACACAAAAAAATATTTAAAAATGGTTAAAAGTCATTATTTGTGTGTTTTTCTTACTTTTCTTGAATAGTTAAACAGGGTTCTTACTTATATTTTAAGTATTATTTAAAATGGAGGCTGTTTTTCATCTTTGACCTAGATAATTTTCTGATCTTTTGCTGATCTCTTCTTCCTGGTATCCAGTGATAGGATGTGTGGGAATAGTTCAGAGCTCTACCAGGGGAGGTTTAGATTGGATGTTAGGAAGCATTTCTTTACTGAGACAGTAGTCAAAGACAAGCTTTCTGGAGAGGTGGTTAATGCTCCATGCCTGACAGTGTTTAAGAAGCTCCTGGACAATGCCCTTAACAACATACTTTAACTGTTTCTCAGCCCCAGGTTGGTCAGGCAGTTGGACTAGATGATCACTGTAGGTCCCATCAAACTGAAATACATTTGTGCTACTCTATTCTATTCTATTCTATTCTATTCTATTCTATTCTATTCTATTCTATTCTATTCTATTCTAGTCTAGTCTAGTCTAGTCTAGTCTAGTCTAGTCTAGTCTAGTCTAGTCTAGTCTAGTCTAGTCTAGTCTAGTATATTCCATTCCATTCCATTCCATTCCATTCCATTCCATTCCATTCCATTCCATTCCATTCCATTCCATTCCATTCCGTTCAAACTATTGATGTTTATAATTTGTCCCACTGATTTTGCTGGAATGATTCCTCACATACATAGAAAAAGAATTATTATTTTGAGGAGTTAAAATTGTTAGAATACAAAAATATAGCTGCATAGATTATATGAATCCTTTATGCACCTGCTATGCCAGTTTTTTGTATTTGAGTAACATGTCTTAAAAATATCTTCTTGACATTTAAGGATTTTGTATTGACTTCAGAAAGAATAAGCCAAATAGTCCTGCTTCAATAAATCAGTGAGCTGTAGTTCCTATTCTGAAACAAATCCAGCTAGAAAACTAAGCTCCAAATTTCTCTACCTGGATACTAAGTAAAACAACAAAGCAAATGAAACCAAATGAGGAAAGAGGTATGGAAGCATGCATGATGACAGCATTACATGATGGATAGTATCTTGGGAAAATATTAGAAGCTGTAATTGTGATTCCATTGCGTACCCAGGTATCAATACCTCATTTCTGTGTCTTTTGATCAGAGACTTTAACTATGCCTACATTAGAAGAGGTGCCCTGTTTGAGACTGCACTTTAAAAGAACAGAAAAAATGAGCTTTGAATCAGTGTCTTGCCTCTGGGACGAGCTGTTGCCACAGTACCGCACTGCACGTCCTTCCTTCTGATTGCTATAACAGTAATTCTGAGTCAACTACTAAGTGAGTACTGATTTTATCTTAAGAAAGGAGACATAAAGATATAAACATGTATTGGGCAACATGCCTAGGTCGTCAATAGTCAACTGCTCTAGTGACCAAAGGGCTCCTTTACTGTTCAAGCTGGAAATGAAGAAAAAAATAGTCAGACTTCTAGAGGAAGAAGGAAATTTATTTGGGATGGAGTTTCCTCCTGCAATACCCTTAATAGCTTTTTTTTTTTTTTTTTTTTTTAAATTGGAGTTTGCTGACTACCTATCCATCCCATTCAATATTGTTATTGCTATGGTCATGATTTACAGCTACTGCTTCTAATTTTACTGCACCGGGACTTGAAATAATAAAGACATGACAATTGATGAATGCACTGCTCACATTCCTTGCAAAGCAGAAAAGAACTGAAATATTAGCAAAGAAGGAAAAATGATGGTAGATTATTTCAAAGGCAGGCAAACTAGTTTTGAAGGATTTCTACAATACATAACTTTAATCAGTATCTTAGAAACTAGCGCTGTCAGCATTTGGGGCAATTCAATTTTGCATATTATGACAAAGTTTCAAATTCAAGCACTAAATAAAAAGATTTTTAGTTTGATGTTTAAATTTTGTATCTTAGATACATAATTCATGATTCCCAAAATCTTGGCTATCTGCTCAATCATATTGAATCTGCTTGTATACTTGAAATATTTCAGTGAAACTTCAGACATCTAATTTCTTGATATTTAATACATCCTACTTTCAAAATATCTGTGTAGTTTCCTTTCACTTTTTATTTCCTACGCCAGAGGAACCTATAAATGTAAATACAAGGTAATAAAAATGTCTTCTATATAAGACATTACATTTATGTTTTACTTTCTCATAATATTTGCTTCAGGGATGATTCTTTTTACTGATCTCATCAGGCCATAAAGAAATACAGAGACAGTATTTGGTATATGAGTATGAATGAATGACAAACATTTTTAGAATGTGTTTGCCCTATCCTCTTCTGGGTCAGTGCTAGCCAGGGAAAAAGGCTTATATTTCAGTCTTATGAATATGTATCTGTAATAACTACATATTTATTGTTGAATATATTTCAGTCTTATAACCTTAAAAGGAGAAGTGGCTTCTTGAACAATGCATCTGTTGAGCTACTATGGATTTGTGTCTCCTGACCTGTGAAGTTGACTTTCACTTCATGACTGTAGCTTCCACTTCAACTATAGCACTGACAAGGCTCTTCCTCTTTCATGTAACACCCACTTTTTATATTTGTGGAAATCCATAGAAAAGGAAAATATTAATTTGTCTGAACAACAACAACAAAAACCACAAAAACCCCCAAACCGAACAACAACAACAACAAAACATTAAGACTGGTTACAAAATAAAATGTCAAGTATTTCTTCTCATGTTTTCTCACTTAGTCTGTCTTGCCATTAGGCTCCCATTTGACCCAAAAAGTTCTTGTGCATTTATTCCCAGCGTTTCTGTTCATGAAAATTACTAAAACAATTGAACAATCACTCTGAGATTAAAAAAAAAAAAAAATAAAAGGATTCCACTTCTTCTGATTGCCTGTGCCTCTCAGGCTGTGTGTTGCAGCCCTATGGCCTTAGGACAGCCTGTTGGGAAAGAGCTGGGGAGGAAAACATGTAAGGAACCTCTCTGGGGTCTCCCTGCCTTCACTCAAAAGACGCACTTCAGCTCAGGCGCTAATCCTTCACCTGCTTGTTCTCAACCCCATGCCTTGCCTACCATCACCTGATGGCTTGGCTTCCTGGCTTGGCCTCGGACATGTACCTTGGCTGGCGCTGGTGTGGTGGTCACTAGTCCCTTGGCTGTCCGTGGTAATGGTCCTAGCCTCTTTGGGGTGCACTGCACCTGTGCCCTTGGTGAGAGCTCACATATTCTGACCGCTCTGCCACCCTCAGCTCCACTTCCTGCCTGCCCAGCAGCTAGTACTGCTGGTTGCTCTCTGGCTCTTCCCATGCAAGGTGGATCCACCCTGGTTTATTTTCCAGGGCCCATTCATTGCTGCAAGGGACAGTTCTGCAATTTATGTACAAGCTGGAAAGGTCAGGAATCCATTAAAAATAACACGTCTCAAATATAATTTTCATTATCTTTCCTCTATTGTAAATTTCTCTTACTCCTTCATGCTGTGGTGGAATACCTTCATTTATTCCTCTGAAAAATTAAAATATCTAATTTGAAAGCTCCTTGAATCTCTGAAGTTATATGTACTTGCTTGACTTTTTAATGTTAGTATAAATTTTAAGAAATAAGTTGTTAAAAACGTTCCTTCTATGAGAGCTATCATTAGCAGACTAGGTGCTTCTCCAAGGGGCTGTTGTTCTTTCAAGTGAACTTCAGAAGCTTAGATTAACAATTGCGTCCTAAGGAAAGCAGTCAAAAGCTGAAGTTGCTGTGTTTGGGGTTTTTTTTATCCCATTTGCTTAAGGCTGTGCATTTTCCCCCTTTGCCAGGATAAATGTATAGTATTGTGAAAAAAGCTGTACTTTCTTCAGAGCTGTAAGTCAAAAAGAACTTTTGTGTTTGTAAAATTGCAGTTTCTCTGTATGCCTTTGGAAGAAAAACGTCTTGTCATTTATTAGTCACAGAAATTTGTTTCTAACTGAAGTCTACAGACATGCATCTTTATGTGAAAGGAGCAGATTCTCTTCTACTGGGTTAAGGCTAGAAAGCAAGGAACAAGCTGCACTCAAAACCGTATTTGTACTGCATTTTATTATAAAAGAAACTACTAACTTGGCTTTTCATGTTTTCTCCTTTATTTGTACTAAATGGCTATAATGTATTCCAAACTGATTTTGTCTCCTCTTTAAATTTGTTTCAAAACTTTAAAGTAAATGTCATCTAGATGAGTTTTGTATCTCTTATGTCTGTGTCATAAACTATGTCCACAAAGATAGTTTCGTGGTAAAAAGGATGCAATTCATATATCATGGCTTTCTTGAAACAATACACATGTAAGTCCAATAGCCTTTACAATCACTGTTGTTACCTTTAGGCATGACTATATTTCTTTCAGAAATTTGCATTCTGTTTTTTAGTGTTATTATCATTAATTTAATTAACAGCCTTAAGTCGTTTTTTTCACCTGGGATCCAATTCTGTGAAATATTGAGAGCCTGTTATGTGCTCAAATGAAATCTGTAACAGCAGGTAGTCTTTGTAAATGCAGATTAGGAATAAATGTTCTGAAAAATGTATTAGTCTTGGCTGTGCAATATTCTGATCACTCAGAAGGGCTGAAGCATCTATATATGGGAACTACATTTTTATTGTGGTAATCAGTCCCTAGTGCTCTGGGAAATCTGACAACTGGATCATTTCAGAAAGTATCAGCTAAACGCACGTGTTCCTTCTGCTTGGTCTTTTCATGTATAGAAATATTTATAATGACTGACTTCCCTAGAGATAGAAAACAGTAACAATAAATAGTGTAAGAGTTGTCAGATACTTCACTGTTGCTCTAAAACCCACAAAATCAATACTAAATATGGATTATAAGCTATTGTCACCATGTCCAGGAAATATTATGGGTAACGCACAAAAGTTTTGCCTTGACCTCTGTAAAAATACAGTGAGTAGAAAGATACCATGATTAGAGGTCTTGGTCAATGATTGTTGCAAATACTAGCAGCAGGGAAGAGAGCTAGTTTGGACTAATGTGTAAGCCACAGAGAAAACAAATTTACACATACTCAAATGCAAAGAGATTGGTGCCCATGGGAGAATGCTGCCATGAGATCTTCTCTACATATAGCAGAAGGTCACTTTACATGTAGAATTATATAAACTGCTGAGGAAATTAATCAGAAGAGAAATGTTGAAGGACATGGAAAAGTTGCAGAAGCCTCAAAGAGGAAAAAGAGAAAAGAGAAGCACAGAGTAACGAGACAATTGAATTTATGAAGTATTTCAGCATGTCTGGTGTTTGGGGTGTGTTTGTTTTTGTTTGTTTTTGTGGGCTTGTTTTGGTTGGTTGGTTTGGGTTTTTTTTTTGGTTAGTGTAAACTAGAGATTATTGCATTTACTTCTTGAGCAAACATCAAGCATCTAATTAACATAATTTTTCTTCTTGTACTGTGATATACAATTTTCAAAACAAAGACTTACATGTATGTAGATGTTGTGTTCTAGAACCTACTAAAGTCAATGCAACTTCTCTCATCTCATTATCATGAATATTTTTTTTTTTAATTCAAGAACTGCAAAGCTCCTTGGTAAGCTATGCTTTTAATCAGAAAACATAAGTAATCCAAAGAGAAAACAGAAATCTTAGCTTGTGATGTACTCAGCATATGCAATAAGCGTAATGTGTTTATGTGGTGTTTCATTTGTTGATGATCTACAAGCTGTAATTTGTTTTTCAGGTAATTGCAAGTTGCACTGGTTGTGTATATTATTGCAAGTTAATAGGGAAAAGGAGGAATATGTTGCAGGTTATAAATAATTAATCAATCCCTACTTGAAGTAGTCTTTCTGGAGCTTCAGAAGCTTTCTGTTCCTGTCAAAACAGAAGTTTTATCCATTTAAAAACAAATTTTAAAAGTACAATCAAATGCAGCAGCTCTTTAAGCTCTTTAAGTTCCTTGAACTTTCAGGTTTAGGATAATGACAAAACCAGATGGGCAACATGGATCAAATGATCTAAATTAAGCTTTTAATACTCCATTAAGTGCTTTTTGGAGAAGGCTACTGCACCCCAGAAGAAAATCAGGTATTTAGATTAAATTTCAGCTGTGTGACCCCCTAAACTTCAAATCTAAATCTAAATTTTGTTTCATGCTGTAGGTGCATTTTAGAAGCAGTAGTTCAGTAGTTCAGAGGCACCTGCTTCCCGTTTCTACCCTCGAGCATCAGCAAAGAAATATGCTCTTCATGCTGTTTTCATATTTTGCTCTATCCATTTTGTATGAATGCAGTTTGTCCTGGACTTCCACTGAAACTGTAACACTGCCCTTATACACACATCTCGCACCTTTTGTTGCAGAATTCATATGGTATTCAGTGTCCACTGTTGAAAGGGGGCTACTCAAGATGTCACTAGTAACACAGAGAACTGTGGCTGAGTGCACAGGTTTGGAAATTTCGTTTTGCTTTCTTGTTCTTTTTAGGGTAATAGTAGTCGTTGAATACACTTTAATGGCATCTTAAACTGGGAAATAAAAGCAGTCAAAGATATTATGAAACAACTAAGCCATTTGTACATTTATGTCTGGAAATGATGAACATTTACAATTTCCATTACTTTTAATTGCTGTAGAAAATAGTGACTTTAAAACTTAGACCTTTGGAGAACAAACAGTCTTCTGATATTTCTTTTATCTCCTCCTTTAATTTATCTCCTTTAACTGACGCTCTCTGTGTACTGTCCTAGCACTTAGCTGCTTTATCTAGAAACTTTTTTCTGTGCATTTGAAGATATAAAGTCTAGATGTCAAGAGAATATAACTCAGTAGGCAGAATTTAAATGCTGAAATTCTTCAGCTTTCCTCTGTGGTGTCACATGGTAATTATAGTAAATTACAATATTTAAGTATTGTAGGCTTAGTAATGCACATTTACAAAACCAAACAAAAAACCCGCCGAAGTCTTCAACGAATACCTCCACAATTTTGAAATAAATGGTTCTTAAATTGTGAGTAGTATGGGCATGCAAATAGCATGAAACAGATACCTATATTTTCTTGTGCTGTTTACTTGATGGCACAGTCTCAGAATCCTATGTCATCTACCTTTCTTCAGTATCTGGTGACTTGATGTAATACCAGAAACAACTTGGTTCCCTTTCAAATTGATAACAATGATTATATAATTTTCTTTCTGTTGTTGAGGTCTATATTAAAATACAGTATTTTCTTTTCAGTGCAATTCTATATGCTCAAAATTCCTTACAAATACTAGATTAAGAAAAAGAAGTACTCTATACCATATACAAACCTTAATTCAAACTTGGAGGTGCTCTTGGGGTTTTTCCAGTTCATCAGCCCATCTCAAGTCAGTGAAGCATGTTATTTCCTCTGTTATATTCTTGGTGCGTGCTAACGATGAATGTGAAATGTTGTCTTTCTCCCTTTTTGAATAAATAGGAAAACATAATGAGGAGGAGGTGAACAGATTACAGGATATACAGTAAGGATTTATGTCTGTCTGTGGGAACAGCCGTAATATCACATCCTAAACAGACCTCCCTTTTTGACTTCCTGTTCAACATTTCTACAATATGCAATGCAGGAAGATAACACATTGGAATTAGCCACTGATGTGCATACGGATAAGAGATGGAAAAAGCCTAGCAAGTGGAAAACAAAAAACAGGCTGTGGTAAGAACTAACCTCCAGTTTACCCTTACTGGGGAAGAGAGTTGTGATGAGTGTCAACAGTCCCAGCTCGTCACTATCCCCATATTATTCAAGAAAACATTTGCAAAACTTTCACTTGAATTTGAAATAAAATGAATAATTCTGGGCCAGAGAGAAGTTTATGATGAAGTACATTTCAGTGATGGTATTGATTAGTCCAGGAAAACAGCAATAAACTTGAATATTTTATCTCCTTCTTCTTATCTTTGTGAACTTTAAAGCAAACAAAGAAACAAAAAATTTGTAACACTTACGGTGTCAAATATATTAGAAAAAAAAAGTACACAAACTCTTGAGGCAACCAGTTTTTCTGCCACTTCTAATCAATACAAAAAATACGTAAAAAGTTCTGCAAAGCGGTGAAAATAAAGTGATGATGCAGAGAAAGAGAATGATGATAATAAAGAAGGGAAAGAGCACAGATGTTGAATGAGGCTCTAGGAAGAAAATCTGATGCAAATCAACATAATGCAATTAGGTGTGGCAGGACCTAGACTGATACGAAGGATTGCAAATCTTTGTCTTTCTTGGGGAATGCAACCACTTAAGAAGTCTAAAAGGCATCTTAATCATAACTTGTGCCTGAATTCAATGCAGAGAATGCCTACAGGATTAGAAACAATTTTTGCAAGATTATAATGTGAACATACAGAGTAAGGATTGTCATTGTGGCAAGACATGAGCTTCATATAATTCTTGCTCCATACAACTGTTTAAGAGAATGATGAAAATACTGATTTTGTTTATTCATACAATGAATATTGTGTTAGGAGAATATAATGAAGATCTTCTAAAACTACAATAAATGTTGATCATATGTACTACTTAAAATTATTTTATTTCTTAGGGTCTTTTGCTGACTACTGTACTGAACTATGAAAAACAGGGATGCCACAGCAATTCCTACAAGTAATACATACTGATCTCTCAAAATAATTTTATATAAATATCATTCAGGTCATCAGTAGATTAGTATGTGTTGAATCATCCCTTTATTGAGTCCAGAGAATGGCTATGACAGAGTATATACTGCTATCTTGCTTACCTATTTATGTGTGCTTAGGAAATGAAATGCAAATTTTTTATGGGATTATTTTCTGGTTTGGGGAGCTGTTACATTAAATAAATACTCAAAGCATCAGCTAAGTGTAAAAACAGACATCAAGCTGACATCAATCAAACATGAAAACATAAATCAAACTGACATGAGCTAAATTACAATACATATAGCCTTAGACAGATTGTAATTCTTCAACGTTCTTTTCCAAAGACAAGGAATAAAGGAGACGTGGTAATATAGAAAATTCCAGTAGGCAGGAGACTGGAAAGCATGTATAGAATTTTTACCTATAGTATTTTCTCTCCACAGGTGGTTTTATTTATTTATTTATTTATTTATTTATCTTCTTTTATTTGTGTGTGTGTACCTGTGTGGTTTGTTTGTTTGTTTGTTTTTCCAATGGTGGTTCATGGCAGTAACTTCAAATCACAGAATCATAGAATGGTTTGAGACAGAAGGGACCTTCAAAGGTCACCCAGTCCAACCTCTACGCAAGGAGCAGGGACATCTTCAACTAGATGATGTTGCTCAAAGCCCTGTCCAACCTGACCTTGAATTTTTCCAGGAATGGGGCATGTAACACGTCTCTGGAAAACCTGTTACACTGTTTCACCACCTTCATAATAAGAAATTTCTTCCTCATATCTAGTCTGAATCTCCCCTCATTTAGTTTAAAACCATCACCCCTTGTCCTGTTGTAACAAGCCATGCTGAAGGGTCTGTCCCCATTTTTCTGACAGGCCCCTTTTAAGGACTGAAAGGCTGCAATAAGGTCTCCCTGGAGGTTTCTTATCTCCAGGCTGAACAACCCCAACTCTCTTAGACTGTCCTCACAGGAGAGGTGTTCCAGCCCCCTGATCATCTTGATAGCGTCCTTTGGACCCTCTTCAACAGGTCCGTGTCTTTCTTGTACTGAAGGCTCCAGAGCCAGATGCAGAACTGCAGGTGGATCTCACCAGAGTGAAGTAGAATGGCTCCTTCTTTGTCTGAAGGACATATTAATCCATAGGTGCACAGATTTGATAAATGTGTAAAAGAGAACCTGTCACTGACAATTTATATCATAAGAATACTTTCTTAATTTCCAACAGTTAGATTTGTTTGTACTGTATTTCTTATTTAAAAAGTGAAAAGTCAGTCAAGCTCACTAGAGTTGTGCCTACTTATAATAATAGCATTATCACAAAGAAGAAATCACTTAAAAAATCAAAATCCCCACTCAATAAAACCCCTTAGTTTTCTATTATGTTATTGTGACATTTTGTGTTTGGTACAATCCTGTCTGTGACATAATTTTTATTTGATGATTCAAACTATACAAAGCATTTTAAGGGAGTATGTACATATCTAGAATTGCAGGAATGAGAGTTGAAGTTTTAAAATACTTTGTAAGGTTCCATTTTAATGTTGGAGGACCTGGTTCTTAAGACTTTTTAGACAGCATAATTAGATACATAAAGCATGGTAAGAGTGCTCAGAAAGGTTGGGTTTCAATGTCATCTCTCTCTCTCTTTTGATTTAGAGTCTTGGTAACTCATTTCTGTTCTACGTTTTACAGTGTGGCTGCCTTGCCTATTTACATTATAAAATCTTTGATGTGAAGACTGTCTCTAAGCAGTCCTAATTCCAGCTGAAGATAAAAAATTATATGACAAAATCAGGCTTCTGGCAATCAGATCAGTGGTCCAATTCAAATGCATGGTGTGTGAGGACTATTTAAAATGAGATCCCAGGAAAATCGTGTGCAATGGGACTGTGATCTCATTGATTTTGTATGTTTGCATGATGGACATGATCATATAGGTGTTCTCTTTCTACAGCTTGTTTCTTGCAAGATTTTCTGCATTCAGCTAAGGGTCCACTGACTTAATAGAGTAAATTTTTGCACTGAGACAAGTATTTTTGCAAGTGGAGTGGAAGAATGATTTCTCAGAATTTACTTTCTGAGCAAGACCTATGTATCTTGAAACCTACTTATCTACAGAAGAGGCAATTTTGCTAGATTTAGAACTGTTTGCTCTGTTTTCCTCTCAGTAAAGTCAAACATTCATTCTCCCTGAAATGTTTTGGTTTTGGGGAGTCTCCTAAACTTCCAATATCTGTGCAAGGCACATCTTTCCAAAAGTTTATTTGAACTGTGTAGAAGCAATCTGACAAAATACATGTAAGATGGCATCTCAGATTTTTTTTTTTTTTTTTTAATGATAAGGACCTCAACTGTTATCTCACACTAAACAGTGCTTTTCACTTTAAAATAGTCAGACGTGGAAAGAAAGTATGTGAAGTAAGGAAGATATGAATAAAGATGCACTGCAAGTGTATCTTGTCTCCTATTTATGTCATTTAGAAAGCAGAGAACAGAAAAGTAACAACAGAACCAATAAAAAAATGACATTAATCATGTACAAAAATATGAATTAATATGCTAGATAATACATGTGCATAATAAAAGTCAGGCTTATCCTAATGCTGTGTCATTTGGAACTTAGCCATTTCTATCACAATGTTTGTCTCCAGGTGCTTTCAGTTTTGATTCACTTTGATCTCTCCTTCCTAAAAGAAATAACTCAAAATTACTGCAAACACTCTCTAAACCTCAGAATGCAGAAAAGTCTGTCTTGTCTTGCAATAATTGATTGCTGTCCAATCTAGCCTGTAAGCCAAGGTTAAAATGTCCTGGTGTTTGGCAGCCTGTTTGTCTGGGCATGAGTGTGTGATAAAGAACATTGCTGAGAAATACCAACATGCAAGGTATTCAAAGATGCAACTTTGACTTCAGTCTGGTACTTATAGGAAGTATCAGTCTGCATACGTCATTAGAGATTCCCCTAAACTTTGAATTTTCTGGCACAGAAATGCACTTGCAGCTTCATGGATATCAGTCATTCTGGTCTTTTCATATTCCTTTGTAGAAATGAGTATTAATGTAAAAGCTGAAGTATGTTCTGATGGTATGTTTTTGGAGTGGAAAGGGAGAGAAGATACATTTAGTGGTGAAGACATCTGCATGGTAAATTCAGCTTTGTCAAATTCAGTTTACAACACTGCACTTTTTCTGCACACAGTCATGACCCTAGATGTAAAATAAATATAAATCCTATTTAAATGTATAACCCTGTGTGAGGAGAGGTAGTAACATCTGGAAATGGATTAAAATGCTCTCCTGGAAGACTCTTGGTCCTTCTGCAGGTTAAAGTCATGGAGTATTAGAGTTAACTCATGCTACTGATCCAGATTTTCTCCAGAATTTACAACAAAGAAGAGATGTGCATAGCTTGGCCTTTCTTCTTAGTATTTTTCTCTATTCTTCACAATATCTGTTCCTTCCCTAGCCTGCATCATCCCTTCCTTCTTAGGGGAAGAAGCAATTTGTATGTAGCACAGCAGACAAGAATGTTACCTGGATATTTTCTGGTTCTGATCTTAAGCTTCCACTTCAAAAGTAGAATTCAGTCAAATTCTGTTTTAAGATGAAAAATAGTAAAGAAAAATTATATTTAATAAATATTAAATTATTTTGTACACAGATTAATAAATTAAACTTTTCAACATAAGTCCTGCAGATCTGACATTTGAGAAAATTTATCATATGGATAAAATGAATAGTCTGAGTAGGCTTTCAGGCCACAATAATGTGGAAATACCATTATCACTCTTCCTTGCTAGATAGCAGATGTTCAGACACTTTTGTTTTTCAGAACTTTTCAAACCACAGTCACTTTTAATATATGGTAGCTCTGTATTATATCTCTAGGTTTTAGTCCATTGTCTTGTAAGAAAATTATAAAGAAGAAATAAAATAACTGGGTTTTGATGTATTTTCAGTTGAAATCAAGGTCATTATTCAGACTATGAGTCATGCGGACTAGTGAATGTTTGTCTGTGTTCTGCTTTCCCTTTTAGACATGACATATTCCTGAGAAATGAACTAATTAACTAATTTTGAGTTTGATTGATCTGTTAATGAGCAAAGGTCAAACTTCAGAACCCATCTGATAAGGGCTACAAAGGTCTTTCCAATTTTTTCTTTCAATTATGAAACATTACATTTTCATTTAATACATTTTGTCTTTTAGTTCATTCAGTCTTACCTATTTTCTTATGTACAAAATGTTCACCAGCAAAATACCTTTTCTTTTCAACCCTTAATACATTTTCTTTCATGTTAATAATTAGTATGAACAAACTCTCCCTTCTCCCGTCACGTCTTGGTACTTGTTTCACAGAATCACAGAATCACAGAATATTAGGGATTGGAAGGGACCTTGAAAGATCATCTAGTCCAATTCCCTTGCAGAAGCAGGAACGCCTAGATGAGGTTACACAGGAAGGCGTCCAGGCAGGTTTTGAATGTCTCTAGAGAAGGAGACTCCACAGCCTCCCTGGGAAGCCTGTTCTAGTGTTCTGTCACCCTCACTGAGAAGTTTCTTCTCAAATTTAAGTGGAACCTTTTGTGTTCCAGTTTGTACCCATTACCCCTTGTCCTATCATTGGTTGCCACCAAGAAGAGCCTGGCTCCATCCTCGTGACTCTCACCCTTTATGTATTTATAAACATTAATGAGGTCACCTCTCAGTCTCCTCTTCTCCAAACTAAAGGGACCCAGCTCCCTCAGCCTTTCCTCATAAGGGAGATGCTCCACTCCCTTAATCATCTTCATTGCCCTGCTCTGGACTCTCTCCAGCAATTCCCTATCCTTGAACTGAGGGGCCCAGAACTGGACACAATATTCCAGATGTGGTCTCACCAGGGCAGAGCAGAGGGGAAGGAGAACCTCTCCCAACCTACTAACCACCGCCCTTCTAATACACTTCAGGATGCCATTGGCCTTCCTGGTCACAAGGGCACAGTGCTGGCTCATGGTCACCCTGCTGTCCACCAGGAACCCCAGGTCCCTTTACCCTACCCTGCTCTCTAATAGGTCATTATACTGGAACCTGGGGTTGTTCCTACCCAGATGCAAGACTCTACACTTGCCTACTTAGGCTAGTAGATGTTTTCCACAACCTAGAAAACTCAGGTAAAAACAGGTCACTTTTCTATTTTCCACCATTTTCTAATTCCTCTAAGTTATGTCATGACTAACATTGTTATTTTCAGTCTCTGATAGCACAGACTAACTTTAGAGAGTCGAACCAACCATGTGTTATTTCCATCTGTGACCAAATAATCTCATGTTCATGTGTGACAGGACACTGATTTCATCAATAATATCTACTTTGAATTCAAATCCTTACTTTAAATACAATATGAATCTCCAAATAATTTATCCAGGACACTGGTTGTCTAGTTTGGCTGTTTCTCACTGAAGAAGGGCCCTCAGCTGATCCCACAACAAGCCCCATATGCTCTCCTGTAGAAAGCAGATGGTTTCAAACTTGAAGCTCTGCTGCAGTCCAGCTGTCAACTCTGCCTGCTTGTGGTCTTAATGCACAGGAGGGTCCTCATAGATCCAGACATCAGCTTTTGTTGTGATCTCTGTTGCTGCCCCATGAATGTCAAAGTTAATGTGCACCCCAGCTACATCTAGCAAGCCATCAGAAGGTCAAGCACAAAACCAGTAACAATTCACTTTCCAGTGTCCCATTGCCTCAGCCATTTGAGTAAATAAGCTTTCTGCTGCCATCATTGATTTAGTACTGCCAAAATTCGCTCAGAAAGTCTCAGAACTAAGCAGGTTTTCCTTGCAGTAGTGGTCTAGTGCCTGGTCAGGTAACTACTGTCCTGACAAAGTAGGACCCATACACCTGAAATGCTTAGCCAAGATATATCCATTCCTAAGAAAATTACTGTGTTTCTGTTATGGCTCTGTGTTTTTTTCTGTTCTAGCCAGTAGCCTGAATGAGGACTACAGTTCCCGAATTCTGTTATTTTCCCTCCGTTTATTTTATTTATTTATTTTTTTTAACGGAACATCACCATTGATAAAGTGAATTTTCCTATCCAGATGGTGCATTTAAACTATTCCTTACATCCATTTTCTGGGATGACCCCAGAGTTAAATGCAAAAACCACTTCAATATTAGGAGTTAGAGCTTGTGGTAAAAAGTATGTGACATATATGCTATCTGTTACTTTTTTAACAGTTTGGGCTGTATCACTTAGCTTTCTAAGACCCACTACCAAATACAAATATTATCCCTATAGATTCTAGTTCTGATAAAGTACAATATAATTCAAATGTATGTATCCAACTGAAAATTTTGGATCTAAACAAAATAGAGTATGTCATTCGAAAGCTTAGCCTGAATTTGGATTCTTAATGAAATTTTCTCTCCAATGAGAAGGAAAGCAAATCACAATGTTCCCTTTACTCTCCTGAATAGCTTGATATCTCAAAGTGGATTTGAGAATAAGGCCGTACATTGAATGTTCACTTGCTGCATATGTCAAGTTTCCTTCTGGAAACACTAAAATAGTTTTTATTAAAATTATTCTTCAATCAATTGGAGGTTAATTGTAATTATTTCAATTGTGTGTGGTTCAGCTCTGAACTCCTAAATTAATTAGTCTGTTAACTCTTTGCTTAAGTAGGTTGCAGGCAATGAATAATGCTTAGCTCTTCTTGCATACCTCAGAAATTACCTTGTTGTAATCCAAAATTTATAAAAAATTGTTCTATTTGAAATCACCACTATTGATTTCCTTCCAGGATGAACACAGCATTTTTCACTTAGCTTCCTAATAATCTGGTGACATGCTTCTCCATGACATGAAACAGCCTAGTTTTCTTCATTAGCTTCTTATACAAGCATTTCTCAAAAGAAGTTCAAACGGTCAGCAAATTTATTCACAAATTCTCCTTGACTCACTATTTTGTTAAACCTTGCAGAGAATTCTGGTGGGGTTTAGAAAGAAGATATTCCTGTAAGCTACATAATGTGTCATCTAGCGGCAACAGTAAACATTTTACATTAATTTACATTTTCAAGCTATATTCTTATTGAAAAGGCTTCTTATTTACCTTTTTGTTTGTTTGTTTGTTCTTCCAATATAAGAACGGGAGATGAACAAGTAAATGAAGTGTTGCTAGATGCAAAATGAGCTAAAGGAGCTCATCCTTTACACAAAGCATCACTACGCTGTCAAACTCCTATCGTTAAGCTCTTCCAGAGGGATCATCTCTTCATTTCTTTGCAATGGGGCAAAAAAGGCCAGCAACCTGTTTGCCTCATGAGAGCAGGAAGGAGAGGATCAATGGTCCTGGACCAAACAAAAAGTTTAAAGTTGGAGTATTTCACTTGATTTAATTCGTTGACAATTAACACACTTTACTAATTCTGGTGTTGAGAAATAAAACAAAACAAATAAAGAAACCTTCCTTGGCTCCCTCCTGGACACCACTCCTTCTCCCTTTCTTGTTTCCAGTCCCCTAAAGAGCAGGTCCTGAAGAATAGCGTGTGATGCTGCAGCCTTTACTTGGCTGTTCGAAGGTGACTTATTGTAGGTGAAGGCACTTGGTGAGGGGATAGGCTTTCTTGGTTCAGGTTTTGGCAAGGATAAGGGCATGGGTGAGAGCTTGGGCAAGTCTGGCAGAAGGCAATACTGCTGTGCTGTATGCTCTTCGGTAGGCATACCTCATCTTGGCGGTATGCTCAGGACCTCATCAAGTCTTTTTTAAAAAAATCTTTGTAATAGTTATAGATGCTTATCCGTGTTCAGTGTAATTTTTCACTTCTGTGTACTATAGCTTTTAGACATCTGTGTTCAGTCACTGGTAGGTCCAGTGGTCTCAGTTTGAGTAAATATGCTCATGAATTTTTATTCATACAAGGCTGTTCAATAGATACCAGCTTCTGGCCAGTCTCTGGGACAGAATATGAGGCTCTGTGGGCCTTTTGTGTAAACAGAAGTAATTAATTGCTCTTCTTTTTTTTATCTTTTACTTCTGAAAATATGTTAGAGGTTGAAATCACTTGAAATGCTTTCAGTGTAAAATTTTTTTCACTTTAACAAAAATTTAAAATATTTAAAAAAAATAGTTTGGAGCCCAAGCACTCTACAGGTGTACATGATTTACATGGAGTGCCTGGCTCAGCTCCAGAGGACCCTGGGTACGTGAGAATGGCCTCAGCTCAGATTATGCCATTTACCATGTTCAGTATATAGCTATGTCTGCAAAACCCCAAATGATAACTAATGTCAGGAATGAGACACTGTAAGGGTAAAATCAGCACTGGGGCTCATGTTGTTCTTGCTATTTTTGTGTATTCTGAGAGTATGAAAAACAGAGACATCTAACACACATGCAATGCTTTGCAGATTATTGTGTTGATACCGACATTTTTGTACTAACAACTCTCAAACTTTAGGAGGAAACACTTATTCTACAATACTGCTGCTTGGCTACTACTTTTAAGGCCCTTCTGCATTACTTTCCCCACTCCCAAATACACACATCTTCCCATCCTGAACAAGGACTCTCCTTTTCTTCCTGAAAATATTCAATAATGATTAAAACATTCACAATACAAACTAAGTAATTTTGGTGATAATTTTCTCTCAGAGAAGGAGGCTACAGTATTAACTGCTGATTCATTTTATGTAGAAGTAAGCTAAACCATTTACTGGTAATGACTGCTTTGTGGAAGTGGTTTTAATAATTATTAAATGTATTAAAAGAGCAATATTATGAGACTTATTAATTAAAAGGGTTATGTTTTTATGTAGAATCTTATACATTCCTACTAATCTTTCTGAGTAATGGACTTCTGTGCTAGCCTTTTGCCCCTTAATATATTGTTCTTTTCCAGTTTCCAGACACTTTAATACTTAGTTTGCAAGTTCTGTATTATTTAGGGAAATTATGCACTTGCCCTCTGAGACTCTAATTTGTTACTGATCTGTTGTTGGATCACTGAGCAGAATCTGGAAATGGCCTGTACAGAGCTACACAGTATTAAACTAAATGTTTCTAGGAGATTGGGTTCAAATTACATTAACATAAGTAATTATAAAATATCAGAAAAAAGAGAGTCTTTTGTTTGTTTGGTTTGTTTCTTGACCTTCTGTAGGTAATCTGAAGTAATAATAATAATAATAAAAAAGTCTAATTTAGAGAGAATTGGGGAGATCTGGGAATAATTAAAATATTTATTTTGAGTCAAAAAGGCTTTGTTCAGGAGCTGCCTGGAATTTTATATGGCCAAGCTCTTTGGTGGCTCCACGTAAAATGAAAGCGCACATATGAGTATCTATTCTAACAACCTGAATGATTTATATAGCAGAAATTTTCCCCACAATATATTAAATCCAACAGGATCTTAAAAACCTTATTGCTTCAGGAGAGATCAAATAAAATTTTCAAGCTATCACCAGGAATTTGAGCCCTCCACCAAATATATTATGCTACTGTTTTCATTTGCACCTTTAAAACCGAATTCTGCTTGTGTACCATGGCATTTGGTCGCAGGAGCAAGTGGAAGGAGTTTTCAGAACAAAATGAAATACTTGCTCTGCTCTCTGTATTCTCTCCCTTTTTTGTACCTCTTCTCTTCTTCCCCCTCTCTCTTACATGTAGTCAAACTTCACTGGTAGTGAAGTAGGCTGGAAGAAGCCCCAAGAAGGGATGCAATGCTGCTGCAGCATTTGAGGGGAGGGTCTTGCACAGCCTTCTCCACAGTTTCCTCCCTTCAGCAGGGAAGAGTCTCATGGATTCTACACTGTGGTTTGTTTTGTTTTGTTTTTCCTCTTTGTGAACATTCTACCTCCTGGTCCCAAAGGCTTATCATTAGGCATTTGAAAAGTGTGGACAGACTGGAAAATGAAGGCATAGCAACTAAATTATAAAAAGTACTTCTTCAACAGCAGTAGCAACTAACTTTCTAGTGAGTACTATCCAATGTAAGGCTACATGGAAAGTAAAAAAAAAAAAACAAACCAAACCAAATCAAAACCCCAAACAAACAAACAAACAAAAAACGAAAAACAAAAAACAAACCTTCATTTTCATATCTGGAAGAATATGGATGAAGAGATTATCAAAGGGACTAGAATCTCAGTATTTATCTGTCTGACTTCAGATACTTTGCTGGGATTGATTTTTAGTGAGTGCATTCTTTATTGTAAAGCCAAATTTAAGCATCATATAATCTTGATTGCCTTAATGGTTAAACTAACTGATGTCTATGGTAACTCTGACTCAATCAGTTAGCTGTCTCATGTTCTGTACTTTATTTTAAAAAAGTACTTTACTTTTGTAAACTGGCTTCTGTTTATTTGTTTCTGTCGGTACTTGAAGACCAGTGGCAAGTTATAATGTCCAGATGTTTGTTGGACCAGCTTGCTGTTATAAAAGAGGGATTTAATGAATTTGGTAAAAGCATTAAGGTGTGTTCAGGATTTTCAAGACCATATTGAGCCTCTAACAGTTATAATGGCGTTGCACACAGACGAGGTTTCTTATAAAGACTGCCGTATCACAAGCCCAATCTTTCTTACCCCCACAGGAATATGAGCGATCCCTTCAAATGACAAGAGGAGGTAATGACCTCAGTGGTGGCAAAAAAATGTCTCAGATTTTCTGCTGGACACTTTGTGACTACCTGTGTTTCTTTGTACTTTTTAAGTAAACTGAAGATATTCCTAGTACTACGGATGCAATGTCAACATCCTTTAATGCTGAAAACCTTGAAATGAAATAATCCTCTCTTTTAACTTGGGTGAGTTCAGTGAGTGGACAGAAAGAAGGAAGAACAAAAGGAAGAGCACTTATCATGACAGTGACAATTTTTAAATTACAGGTGTGCCTGAACCTATGAGAATTAATAACATGAAATAATGTTAAGATTGTTTTGTTATCCTTAATGTTATGACAACAAGACAATTAATCATTGTAGATGAGATTGTCCTATTTCCTCCATAATACGTACTAAATATTAAAGCACAGACTTGGCATTCACCCGAGAATTTGCACTCAACGATAAAGTGCCTTTTAAAGTTCTTTTTGAAGCTTCTGTTTACTGAAACCCCAGCAAAACCTGTGTGGTACTTTCATGCTCCTCCAAACAGGTATTTCACAGTTTTGTGTTAAGTCAACTAAGAAAATATTTGGAGTTAATACCAGGCAAACATTTCTGTAAATCAATTTGAACCAGCTCTTATCATTGCCAGTCTATATTGGGTGAAGTCTTGCTGCCTCAAATGTGATACAGAATAAAGCAATATTCATTTAGGTGGAATGAAAATTTTAAGAAGGCAAATTTTCACCATGTAAAAGGTCAATTAGAACAAAATAACTCAAAGTGGCAACGTTATTTATAGTTTAATTCACAGGAAAGCAAAATGTGTTCATGAATTAAAATAACAGCTCTTGGTATTGACATATACAGAACAGCTAGTGACTTGTTCCTCTATTTCCTGTAAGAGTCACACAAAAATTCATAGATTTTGATAAGTAATCTGCTGAGTACTAAAATGTTATTTAAAAAGTGAAATTGATACAATTCATATGCATTTTACATAGATTTTAGATCAGTTAAGAACATTAACAATGTACTAAGATATCATGGGATATAACACAAGAAATAGATATATTTTTTTGTGTTTATATCTCCTTAGAGTGAAGCAATGTTTTTTCTAGTTGGCCTATTAAGTTAAACACATAGTGAGAAGCAACATGGTTTAGAAACTAGAGACGAATTGCGAACTGTTTGATTTGAGTATTATTGGTGGGTCTGCAAATCATTCAAACCTTAATCTTTAGATTTTTGTACTTTATTTCCTAAAGCTTCTGTTTTTCAAATAATTAAAATCAAGAAAAGTAATGATTAGCTTTCTTCTTTTTTTTTTTTTTTTTTTTTTTTTTTTCCCATCCACCTCTACCCCTCCAGAATTCAGTTAAATATGCAGAAGAGAAGAATTTAGGTTTCACCTATATCATCTCAGTGTCTAGACACAAAAACGAGAATGTAAGAAAAAGAAGTGGGAATGAGGGATGGGAGCAAGAGGTGCAGGACTACCGCTTGCAGCACTGCAGCAGTATGTTGGTTCAAAGAGCTCATGAGACTGGAACCTGAGGTGCAAACCCTTATTTCAAGGTTAAAGCTTATTCAGTTTTAGCCATCTTTTAAGACAACTGCTACTGTCTTATGCTAATTACAACTGCTGCGGTTGTCGAGATGTTTCATAGGACAAAATCTTTTTGAAGCCTATGGCTATTACTTCTATGAAGAACTAATATTAGAAAACTGTCTCATATATTTCAAACTATCTTTTACTGTATTTAAGAAATAAATTAGCATCATGTGATGAGAGCAGGACAGTATCATGTCAAGGAGACTCTTATTCCCTTGAATCTTTACCAGCTGCATCTGTCTTCTCTAGGCTTTCTATATGGTCTTTTCAACGTCTTCTATAAATGATAAATGACTGTATATATTCAGTATACTTGAATTCAATACATAATTTTACTACAGGAATAACACATCCATCAGGAACAGTTCTGCAAACAAAATATAATCCCTACCCCCCTTATGAGTCTGCAATTATTTTCATTGTTTAAATTTAAGCACAAATTTAAACAATTAGTTTTCTTAGGACTTAGTATTTTTATTGTGAGATACACAAAATTGGCTAAGTCATGATCTGCCTTATACTGGAATAACAAATAATTAACACTAATTCTCACGTATTAGAAAGTAATGAGAATTGAGTTTAGCTACTGTAAGATTAATCACTAGCTGTCATGTTGAAAAGATCTCTGTGTGCTGATGTTTGGTTTTTTTTTTGTTGTTGTTGTTGTTGTTTTTTCTGTATAAATTATAACTCAAATAGATACCTCTATTAAAAGTCATGTTTTGCCCCATTTTTGTTCATTTCCATCTTGTCACCTGCTGTGGGTAAAATAAGCTGTATAACTCAGAAAGTTTACACCAGGTCTTCCAAAGCACACAGATATCTACAAAGTAGCAAGCTGGAATCTGAGTGGGATACTTGTTTGGAAAATACCTGTCAGAATATATCAATGAAGAGAACTGCAATTTTTTTTTTTGAAAATCAATCAATCAGTCAATCAATCAATCAATCAAATAATATTCCTTTTCAGTGCAAAAGGGTAATGCTTTGTTTTTCAAATGTTCCTTTTTTATGAAAAAAACCTGCATGTTCTGGAGACAATACCTTTAGCATAGTCATGTCACATATAAAGAAAGTTAATGAAAATACACAATGTTCCATAATTTTTCTGATACACTGGGTACCACATTGTATGTGGATCTCAATGAAATTATGGTTTTATACCAGAACAGGAGAGGAAGATACTGTCTTCCAAAGTTACCTCAAAGGACAGATGCATAGTAAGTTTGAAAAAATTACCACCACAATGTTACCCTGACAGTTCTGAGTTCTTCAGGTACCCCTGTGGTTTACCTGAGTGTTCTCTGAAGCTTCTTTTCTTGCAAATAGAAAACCTGTGACTTTCCTCTCTATGGAGAGAGAAGACTCCTAAAAGAGGTTATGTAGCTGTTACAGTAAGGTAATGATCCTCAAATTCTGCTAATGAATGAAAATTTGCATGCTGTGGTGTTAACCTGGAATGCCCTTTGCAACTCCCTCTGTGGTTAAGCCATTGTTTTACTCCAATGTGGACAGAGCTGCTTATTGATGACTGTGTTACATGGACTGTTTTCATGTCAAAGAAAGGACATTACTTCCCATACATGGGTTAGAAAAAAATTACCCTGTAGGAAACTTCTAAGAAACTTCTGTGTATGTTTTGGAGCTTGTTGTTATAGTAATGGTAAAAGCAAGGTAAGTGCAAAATGAGTTAAGAACATGTGTGCTGTCTCTGACCAAATGACGTCTTATTTTGTTCACACAAAAGCTCATTATGATTTAGTTTGAAGCTCCTAATACTAAACAAAACCCGTAGAAAGTAACCACTAGGCTACATGAATGAATAAATAATACAATAAATAATAGAATAAATGTATAAATATAATAAATAATAAATAAGAACTCTTTCAGAAGAGTAAGCTAACTGTCAAAGTTGGATGCAACTTATCACTGTAAATATATCACTGCTTTTAAAACTGTAAAAGTATTGTTTGATTATTTGTAATATCTTTTCATTTTAATCACGGATTACATTTTGTTTCTTCTCAAGGTAAATAATCCATTAAAACACCCTAAATCAGGAACTAAGGAAAAAAACTTAGTCCTGAAGTATAATGTAATAGTATAATAAAGAAAGCATTCCTCCAATGATTAATTTAGTTTATGCTTCAGATTCTCTAAAGGACTTTTTTACAATTGTTCACTAAAACGCGTTAAAAAATATTGATCATGTTTTAATATTTTAGCTACCTTAATTTAAAAAGTGGGACAAACCCGGTTCATTGTAAATTAAGCAAAAATGACTACAATTTTTCAAGAGGTTACTTGCATTCTCGAGGAATTGTAAAACTTGAACAACATAATTGATAATTATAGTACTTGTTATGGAGAGAAAGAAGTCAGCATTGACCAGTGGGATGCATGCTTCTACTGGCTGTGGTTTTGTACAAGTATGTTCAGTTTTAGTCTTAGGGTTTCTGTAATTTCACATTTAACTCTTATGACAACAGAATTACTATCCTGCCTCAGAACTCTTCCTTTTTCTCACCTCTGCCACCTCTCATCACCAATGTATCACCCCTGGAAAAACATCCATTAGAATTCAGAGCACATGGAGCATCCAGGAAAGCACAACAATATAACATAACAGCATACTTCAGTTAGAATGGATTGCATTATTTTTTGTATTAGTGCTGGAAAAGTAAGTCAAGTAATGCATTTAAGATTGTTGTATATTTTGCGTATGAGACCCCTTAATAACGTGCTTTGCACACAACTCTGTGGATCAGATCCCAACTCTAAGGATCAGGCCCTGAATGATAGACTTATGTACACTCTATGTATAAAATTGAAACTTTGGTTAGAGCTGAAAAAAAAAAAAATTTGAAGATCCAATGTTTGGAAAATTATTATGGCTCCTGCCCTTGAATTGTCAGATTGATATCTACTGACACATATATTCTACAAGACAGGCAGAGAAAGTTGTTTATTATTACTGATGTGTAAAGCTTTTTGACTCTTCATTTTTCTATTTTTGTCTCTAATAATTCTATTTCTTCACTCTTTTTTGCTTCTTGTTCAGTCCTAAAATGAACTGATACGTTTATCTTTTCCAGCAGTTTCTGAGTTTTCACCGATTCTTGCTCTTGATCTAATCGCCTGTTCTTCAGTTTTGAAGGCATTAACAACTAAATCGGCTTCCTTACTCATTAACTCTACCTTGGGTTTGACAGAGCGGTCAAATTAAAAACTAAATAAAGAAACCCTAACCTTGTATAACTAGGAAATATTTCCTAACCATGTAAGAAGTACACTTTGTGAGTACCTTTAGGCAAATATTATTTTAAATATGTCCTCTGGCTCAGATCTTTATTTTTAAAAGGTATATATTAAAATTAACTACGCAAGAAAAGTGAGACTGGATTCCTCACAACTGCACTGGCCATCAGATGTGTGAGGAGTGTTTTAAAGATTAGTGATATAGGCTGGACAGTTGCTAAGCAACTCTTTATAAAAGATAACAGAAGACAGCAGTTAGTGTATTAAAGAGGGTCTAGCAGGTATGGAAAAAGGTATCTGGTGTCTGTTATGGCACACCTCCCTATGTCTCTGTTCCCACTCCTTTCCTTTGTCTTATATTAAAGTTTGTAACGTTTTTGGGATGAGGGCTGTTCATATTTAGTGATTATATAATGCTTTGCCCAGTGTGGCGTAACTTGTGTAAAGCTATTTATTTGCTATATTTTTGGTACAGAATGGTGTAATTTGTATTAAGACATGTGACTGGATGTCTGTATGAATGTATGACACACACTTAAATTTACCTGTATAAACCCATACATACATAACAGCCAACACCTTTATTTGACACTTTTCTGAACAGATTTTTGAGCAAAAGCAAACATCTCCACAGACTAGAAGACTTGTGTGCAGGGCAGAGGTATTTAGATGGTCTTCTGTTTTGAAAAACCTTATTGAATTCATAAAAATGTAAAGATGAGTTCAGTTAGCATCATTACAGACAAAAATTTAGTACTAATACTGTCATAGTTACAGACTTGTCACATACCTGTTTTAGAAAAATTCACAGTGAAGTATCAATTAAAGACCTGTTTTTTAGTCTCACTAGTATTGCTAATTGTGATTGAGCCATATACTTGAGCCAAAACTTAAGTATGACTTGTGGGAATATGGACAGTTATTTCCAGTGTCCAAATGCCCCAAATCATTTATATCAGGTCTTTACTTTAGAAATAGCAGGTTTGTTTTTAGAGGTTTATGGAACATGTATCTCCCCTTGAAATCACTAAGTATTTTCTGTTTGTGTCTGAGAACAATTTCTCATTCTTGTCACTGTGTTTCAGAAAAAAAATCAATCCACTGAAATACGATATCAGATGTTCTTTGATTTTACAGTAATTTTTTCCTGAGCTGCAGGTTTTTTTAAAAAATTTTCAAAATCATTTCTAAAATCAAGATGCCCCAGCTTTTGAAGAAATACATGATTAGAAACCTCATTCATTGTATTAAGAGTTTTTAATCAGTAGCTCTCTGAATAGTCATCTGTACTGTGGTCACAGAATTTAGCTGTTGCAATGGAAAAAATTAGCTTACAGTGGAACGAGGTACAGCTGCAGCAGAAGCCTCTTCAGCTTATCTAAACCTGTCTTGGATGTGTCTGCAAGAAATCACATTAATTTTGGCATATAAGTCTCCTTAAATTAAATTAGGTTTTGTAAACTATTACATTTCACAGTCCAGGCTAGCCAGCTGTCCTCTGCACTAGTTTGCTAACTGCTGAACTGAAGCTGCTGGGCATGGACGTGTGTTCCCATGTCACCAGTGTAGTTGCTGCCAAGCAATAAAGTGGTGAGGAAGAGAGTGGAGAACTGTAACATTTTGAACCAGAATTTGCTCTTAGCCTGTGAAATGCTGTCTTAAATTATTCTGTTGTAAGGCAATTCTTTGTTAACAGTAAGAAAAACTTCCCTGGGTGTTGGAACGATAAAGAACTCAGCACTCCGATTCAATGTGAATCACGCAAAAGCCATTTATTACAGAAACATGTCTCCTTATATACGCAACTATTCTCTAATCATGAATCCACGCTCCAAGCATGGATTCGCTAAATGAGTATCATGGGCAGTCCACACGCTGGAGCCCCACCGATGATGGGTCCGACGACTCACGCCATGCTGAGGCCCTGTTAATGAAGAAACACCCCTCTTTCTCACAGTAGATTCTGTTCTCAGCTTCTCGAAGTGGCCTTGAGATTCCTTTGGGCCTGACTAATTCAACAACATATCTCCTTCTAACGAAACCCCTTCACACCTGGGGGAGCTGTAGGTCTTCCTGGACCCGGTACAAAGCTGCCCTGCCCCACCAAGAAGTGAAGCCAGGGCATGTCTTCTCTTACTGCTGTGGTGGAACCTGGGTGTATGAAGGTGCCGAATCCTGTGATGTACAGCAGAATTTTCTCCTCAACTTTCAAAAAATGATTGACTTTTAACAAAAAAGTTTGTTTCAGTTTATTCTTTGTTTTTATGATGAATGGAAACACAAATACAGTTAATATTTTGAAATTCCTGGAAAGTTTTCACAGACTGTTTTATCGCTTCGGATTTGGATTGCTTTTGTTTGTAGTAGTCTCTAAAGAAACATAATTGCTTCCCATTGCTAGAAATTACTTGTTGTGTGATTGCTGACATTATAACGACTTTTTTAATTATTCAAGTGCATAAACTTACTGTAGTTTTGACTTCTGACTCTCCTCAGAAAGTCATTGGAATAAAGGTCAAAAGTACATTAATTTTTTACTTAAAATGAAAACTTATTAAAGACTAAACTTGCTCCAAAATATTAGATGAACTAGTTACATTTTAGCCTCATAACAACTTTAAATAGTTGACAAAAGTTATAATCCTGATCTTTTCTCCACTCACAGGGGATCACTTCTCTCCCCTGCACAGAGCTTTCCCTCTGTCTGCACAATTCAGAGTTTATTCAAACCAGATGAAGAAAGCAAGACACATTAAGAGAAGAACAGTTTATACTCCCATGGCTTTAACTGATTTTGGTCCAGCTAACTTTTGTGTGTTCGGCCTAAAAAATACTCGGAGGGAGATGGAAAGCAGCATAAGAATGAGGAAATGGAGATACAATGGATCTACTGTTCATTATGGCAGCAACCACACTGTTAAAATTGTTCAAGTGACACAAACTGTAAGTTGGTTATGTTCCATTATGAAACTACCATCCTCTGTCCATAATCTGTGGGCACAAAGACTGTTTCTGTGTCCAGATGTCTAGATTCATGGTGAAATCTTATCTGAATTCCTCTTTTTCTATGTAAATGACTTTTATTGCAAACACAAGAACATTAGGTAGTGTTTATATATGAATCAAGGTGGTTTGGTGTTGAAAATGATTCGAGATACTTCAACGAGCAGGAAGTTCTTCAAATATTCAGATATTTTGCTCTTCTTGGCTTTTTGTTAAAAAAATAAAGTTTTGACAAGCTAATCTTTAGAAAGTATTCTAAGGAGAACTACTTTTTCTGTTCTTTTGTATGATGTGGTGTTTTCCATTTTCTTGTGATTCTTTAGTAACTTCATAGTAACAACTATATAATTTAAACAGATTATGTATGTTAAAGAGTATCACTGAAGAAACAGTGGAAAAAGATGATGTCCCTATATTTTTTTCTTTCGTACTTACCAAACATTTACTATTATTACAGACATCTCAAATTAGGTATCCTGTCTCCTGGTGGGTGACTAACACTGAAATTTTCAATATAGAAAAAGATGGCTGTTTCCAAGCTAAATAAGCCAGAACAGGTCCTCTTCAGATGCCAGCCATTGACCAAGACGGAGAGACAGTCGTGATCCCTCAGCTTTAAACTGTGTAGGATATGTGTGGCATGGAACAACTCATTGGTCAATTTGGGTCACCTGTTCTGTCTGCACCTCCCTGCAAATACAACCCTTTTACAATCTCTCACTTGTGGAACATAGGAGGTCTACAAGTGACCTTGGCTGCTATATTAATAAGTGTACATATGGGCCTTTTCTGCATACCATCCCTACCATTATCTCAGTGAAACTGTAAACATCAAACATTATCAGCTCTGGAGACGCCACTGTCTGAAAAAAAAACACATGCAGCCACTCAGAAGAACTTAACTGAAAAGAAAATTCACCAAAAGAGAACCGGCCTTGTTTTAACCAAAATCAGTACAATATTTCATGTTTACATTATGTCTCCCAGTTGAAACCTTCTTGTAGTTCGTCATCCTTCTGGATAATACGGTTGACTTTTTTTTTTTTTTTCCCAATTAATTTCACACTTCTACCAGCTGTCTAGGGCTACCTTCAATGGGATGCTGCATAAAGATGCACTAATCTGTGAAAACGTTAAGAGAAATTGTGAGAAACTTGCATCAGAAACAGAAGTGGCTTGCACTAAGGCAAGCTTTTCATTGAGGGTCATCCCTTTGAACTTTTAAAAATTTAGTGCTTGCCTATCTAAGCTGTTCTGGGTGAACAGTCTCCCATATTTTCATGAACTCTGGCAGTCCTGTGTGCTGAGGCAACAGTCAGAATGTACAGAAAGATAATACTCCATTGCAGCCTAATGAACTACATTTAAAACAGCTCACAGTGCATTTTAAGACTACACAGTAGTAGCTCTGGTTTAAGTAATAGCAAAAAAACATTTAAAGCTAAAAGGAAGAAACAAAATTATATTTAGTAGAACCACCAAGGAGTGAATTTGGTAATGAAGTTTGATATTTGAGTAGGTTATGTGGCTATGTACCTTGTTCAACAAAAATATTAATATGTCACTTTATGTACTTGGTATTTATTAATTAATTCAAAGATAACTGCTGGAATTGCAATGGCTAAGGACAAGAGAGTGCTGCCATGCTAAGGTGGAGATGTAGACATGATAGATCAAAGAGATGCCAGTTGAGCTTCTATTGCAGTTTTGCTATAAGGTTTCAGGTTTATAGAGAGTTAGGTAGACTGTCATAAATAACTATGTCATCAACAATATCATGTGTTTTCCTTGATTTCCTGAATGGTCTACCCCACATTTGATCATCTGTGTTGATCGATTACTCAACCATTTTGGGATGATAGATATTTTTGCATGTTGCTGGTATATATGCCATGCTGATTCACTACCTTTAGGAGTCAGCTAACATACAGGTTGTTAAACATGTAAGCTATATGAGTTAAATATTGCATTAAAATTCTAGTGATACTTGACCTATAATATCAGTACTGGTAGATTAATACGTTAGACCTCAGAAATGTAATAATATTGAGGCATATCAAAAAGGTATTTGGAATGAAACTATGAAGAACTAAAGGCTCAGTTCCAAAATTCCTGGAAGACAGGGAAAGCATTTTGCCCCTAGTGAATATGACTGTGAATCAGACGTAAAATTTACTTTCATTTGTGTTCTTGGTTAGTTGGGAGAGCATACAATGGTTTTCCTATATATGTAGGTATAGGATAATGCTTGTGGTGGATTGACCTAGCCTGAATGCTCCATGCTCCTCCGCATGTGTCATGGTTCCTACCAGGAACCACCTCCTGCTTGGGCTCTCGATGGGATCACAGCCTTCTTCAGGCACATCCATTCTCTCCAGCAGGGTCCTCCACATGCTGCAGGTGGATCTCTGCTCCATCATGGACCCTCATGGGCTATGGGGAAACAACCTGTCTCACTATATTCTTCTCCAGGGGCTGTAGGCGAAACTCTGCTCTGGTTCCCGGATAACCTTCTCCCCCTCCTTCCTCAGTGACCTTAGTATCTGCATAGTTGTTCCTCTCACTTTTTCTCACTGCTCTCTCATGACTGCTGCACAACATTTTTTTAACCGTTTCTGAAATATGTTATCACAGATGTGTTACCATCATAGCTGATGTGCTCAGCTCTGGCCAGCAGCAGGTTCATCCAACCGACTTTCTCTGTCGTGGGGGCACCTTCTGGTGTTTTCTCATAGAAGCCACTCCTACAGCCCCTCTACTATCAAAACATTGCCACAGAAACCAAATACAATGGTCTAGAAAAAAAAAATAGCTATATCATTTCATACTGGGCAGCACAAATTGAGGTCAGCATGACTCAAATAACATAAATGTATAATGCTAAAAAGATGAAATCAATGTAATCAGTGTAATCAAACCACAGCAGAAGAAGTGGGCAGTGGTAGTAAAGACTGCTAAGTACTATATAGTGTAGTCTGGAAATCGTGGAAGATTATCACGGCCACTTGGCAACCTTAACCATGCCCTACTGATTGGATGGTTTTAGAGATGCCCACAGAAATCCTGTGAAGGGATTCAGGACATGTGACCTCAGGTGTGATCATTTTGCCTCATAACCAAGATTTACCTGCCTTCCTCTTCCAGGTGGATTAATGACATCTGGGGAGAGAGCATTTGCTTAGAAATCATAATTGTAAATTTACATTACACTACATTATCAAGATATTATATTTTGGGACAGCAAAAATGTTTATTTCAATATCCTTTTAAACATTATATCTCTGGCATGATCCCACTTTAATGTGATTTTATCATTCTCTCATGTTACCTCAATCTTGGCAACTAATATCCTCGGTATAAAAGTAAACTTTTTATGGTAAGAAACTGTCTTTGAATAATTCAAGTGTGTAAGACAAACAGAGACCTTGTTCAAGTAATTGAAAATATTTGATTTGTTGATGTGTTTGTTTTGTTGTTTTTTTTTTTTTTTTTGTTTGTTTCCTCCTGTAACTTTTAATCAATGTTGTTGTTACCTCTTTTGACCTGTATACTTTTAAAACTGCTTCAGGGGGGCAGAAAAGTCATGCAACAAAGATGACTTGGCAGTTTTATAAACCAGTAATTGGGAATCAATGTGTTTTAAGCTGTGGGCAGAAAATGTAATAAACAATCTAGTCTAGAGGGACAAGGGATTATTTGTTAATAGTATGAAAAGGTCAGTGCTACAGTAATTAAATTAAACCTGCAAGGCATTCTAAGCAATACTTCTGAATTGTAATATCCCAGAAAGAAATAAGATGCTTTACAATTATATTTTATTGAATCTACCGTGGGTCATGCCCTATATAAATGAACATGCTTGAATCGCATTTTGTTTTAACACTATTCTTAAATCTGCCATATTTATTCTTATATTATGCGAAGATGTAAAGGCTCAAGTGACTCAGAAGTGAATAATATTCAGCTCTGCACAGAGCCAGGTTAAGAGGCAGCCCATATTCCTGTAGCCACACTGCATCCACCTGTGACTTCGAAGTCTTGTACCAACTGCCTGTGAAGTCTTGCACCAGAAACTTGATCTTGTGCACACTGGAAAGCAAATGAGGATTACCCTGTGGGTGGAACTGGCGAGCGTGTTAACCCCAGTAGACTCTTAGGATTGCTTCTCCCGGAATTAAACTGGATGTATTGTGCTGTAATAAACTTCAAATTTGATACGAAATACTTCTTGAGCACTTGAAACTGCTGCATGCCTTGAATTTTGTGTTTACTACTGATCTGCATATGATAGAGAG
The DNA here is from genome assembly GCF_037038585.1 of Patagioenas fasciata. NCBI lineage: Eukaryota > Metazoa > Chordata > Aves > Columbiformes > Columbidae > Patagioenas > Patagioenas fasciata. Next base: position 52,425,727 of record NC_092560.1, on the reverse strand, counting down.
AAAAAGTGCTTTCACCAAAGTAACTTAATGAATGGCAATGTGGATTATTGAGTGTAAGATTTTCTTTCTTTGTGTATTTAATAGAAAGATACACAGTTCTGCAGTTTAGATGTAGCAGTATTTAACTGTAGCTCTTCTGTGTTTTCTGAATCTTAAAAGAAAACCTCAGGAAACATATAATTAACCTTGGAGTAAGAACTGGGTGAGACCGCTAATTTGCTTTTAATTAGTAATATCTTAGTTAGCTTCATTATCACTCACAACTACTTTATACAAATGAAGACTTTAATCAGAAAAAGAAAATGAGTATACGTTATTTGGCCATCAAGTAAAAAAAATTTGGAAGATTACAGGTACACATATAAATAGTTCATGTTATAGATGTCCTGGAATTTTTTCCTGATGGCAATGGGAGAGTTTCATTCTTGGCTATAACACGGTCAAGTATGTTCTTTAAATTACTCCATGCTTCTGAGTTTCTGAGAATTTTCTTGATCCAACACCTACAACAGAACTTCAGCTTCTTTGTCTCGCACATCTGGATTTCATTGGTAGGGTGAATAGGTTGAGAATAAGTCACACTTAGGCTTTGTGAGTTTTCAAAGACTCAAATCCACAAATCCACTCAAATCCACTCAAATCCAAAGTTCTCAAATCCACATTAAAGACCTACAATCTGAGGTGGTTTTTTTTGTTTGTTTTCCTTTATGAATAACAGGAGTAAAAAGTTTTCCTTTCTTTTTAGTAAAGATCAATGGGCAGAGGACAGTGGCAAGACGAAGTGCTACATAAAAGTTAGGTGGTAGAGCTTACTGAACCTGAGCTCTCATTTGCTTATTTTGTTCAAGTTAAGCATATGACATCTCAGATTCAATGCATATTATCTGTGAAGTGTGCAGTACGTTTGTGTGCACAATTCAGAAGAATTCAGAGCCTGGATTTTAAAGCGGTAAGCTAAGATCAAAGCACCTGGCCAGTACTATCAGTGAAAAAGAGGCTGCATACACAAGAGTTGTGAGTTTTGGAACAAACTGCAGGTCTGCTCAGTGTGTATCTGTGTAGGCAATAATGAAATCCTGAGGATGTTGTATATCAGCTGTTTATGAGTATATCAGTCAAGGAACAGGTTTGTAATTGTGGAGAAATAATTGACTTTGAGTTTCTTAAAGCAGACAGGGGTTCCCTGACTTCTACGTAAGGTTTTTACCTTCTTCATTTTTATTTTGCTCCTACTGTGTTTATTATATGCCCCTTATGATAAAACCGGTTTCTCTGATAAAAGAGCTGTCTATATTCAAAGTCCATAGGCTTCTGAGGGACAGTGATGAAGTGTAAAGGGATTACTGATTGAAAATACATTAAAATCATTTTAGCTACAAGTTAAATAGGATTTAAGTCCATGAGAACAAAAAGGAATGCAAATTCAGAACATCTTTAAATGCGTAATTTTGAGGCTTTTCCTTTTTCTTGATATGTGATAGTATAAGATATTGGTTCTTAGATGCCACAGTACTATGTAAATATTGAAAGCAAGCTGATTCAGCTTTGATTCTAACTCCTGTTAATTTTTCTTTTTATAAGGGTAGTGTTTGGGGATAGTGACTTTCACTGCCCCTTCTGTCAGTCCTCGGTGCTGGAACATCTTAAAAATGCTGGGATTGTATGTTTTCCATTGTTCACACTACTGTGTGAGAACAGTAGGAATGAGATAGATGTATGATACCAGAATAATATTCCTGATGCAGTATATAGCATAGTGAAAAGCAATAGAAGACCAAAAGAAAATTAAAGTGATGAATCTTACATGTCAAGCAGCTCAAGCTGGTGAAATTGAGAATGCTCAGTTTAAAGTGTGAGATATCAGTCTATGAATTGCAATTGATTACTTTGTTTAGGACAGCAGTATGGCAGACTGGGGAAAAGATACCTCAGAATGATGTCAGATTTATAATACATGTTTAAAATGTAGTAAATAGACTGAAGTGGGAAATATTGACAGCATCAATTGAAAGTGTATGAGCATGTACTTTTAAATGCATGTGTGGGAACATATTCGATATGAGCTGGCAATGTGTGCTCACAGCCCTCAAAGGCAATTTTACCCTGGTCTGCCTAAAATCAAGCATGGCCAGCAGGTCAAGGGAGGTGATTCTCCCCCTACATTCCACTCTCGCGAGATCACACCTTGAGTACTGTGGTCAGCTCTGGAGCAGCCAGGACAATAAAGCCACAGACCTATTATAGTGAGTCCAGAAGGTGGCCATGAAACTAATTAAAGGGCTGAGACACCTCTCCTGTAAAGAAAGACTGAGAGTGTTCAGGTTACTCAGCCTGGAGAAGAGAAAGCTCTGGGGACACCTCATTGTGGCTTTTCAATACTTAAATGTGGCTTATGAGAAAGAAGGACTTTCTACCAATGCCAGCAGTGACAGTCAAGGAACAATGGGTAGGTTTAGATTGAACATAAAGAAAAAAATTTTATTGTGAGGTTGGTGAGGTACTGGAAAAGGTTACTCAGTTGTGGATCTCCTATCTTTGGAAATGTTCAAGGTCTGGTTGGATGGGGCTTTGAGCAACTAGATCTAATGAAGATCTAATGCACATAGCAGGGTTGGACTAAATGATCTTTGAAGATTCCTTCCAACCTAAGCCATTCTATGCTTCTTTGATTCTAATGATTCGGATATTTAACTTCATAAGATATAAAAAAGATAAATCTGTTGTTTCTACCAACCCACAGTGACAGCTCACGAAACAAGATAGACTATTTTGAGTTGACTTATTGGCAATAGAAACTAGTGTTTCAATTTCAGGGCTCCAAAGCTCAGCCTCTATCCTATACTGAAGCACTGTGTCAAAGACACCCTAATGGATAGTATTTTAATACATGTCCTAGAATCTCTAAACAAAGCTGAAGAGTACACAGCAAAATTGCCCATATGCTGTCCCCATGGATGATGTTACCGTGCACACAAAAATCTTTGATTACTTAAATTAAACTTTGCTTTGGAAACAATGGCAGGTACAGGCAATGTGGCTGTGGTTAGGAAGACGACTGCAGGCGTGGTCATGCTACTTCACTGTCACAACAGTGTCTAGTGTACTCATCAGAAGAGATCAGCAAATTACACTCATTAGAAAAGTCATTCCTGACTGGAATGATTTATTTGATTATTGTACCAAGATATTGTAGAACATGATGTAACTATTTTAACTGGAGTTTTCATAGTAAAAAATTGGAAGATTATTGCAGGCATTGCTAGAAATCTCTGTTATGCAAACTATTGAACATAAATAATTCACTTCAAACTTTATCAGATCTTATTAATATTTTAGTGGTTTTACAGCATACTAGCTCTTTACTAGTTAAGAAACATGAACATCAACTAGAAAAATCAAATGTTGCTACATTATTGTTATTTTTATCTTTTCTGTATCAAAAGATATCCTAGGGAGCAAAAGTGAAAATGTTTTTTAAGTCATTTCTCAGGACTTTTTTGGAAAGCTTTGGTTCACAGTTAGTGACTATTTCTAAAAGGTTTTGCTAGAAAGCAAAAGCTGCCTTCTCTCACAGTTCCTCAATAAATGGTGGTTTTCTTGTATCTCTGAAAGCATGTAGGTATTCACATCCTTTGATTGCTCTGTTTTCTCACATTACGACAGGTTTATAGAGGTAGATCATATAATCTGTCACAAAACAAAACCCATCCCATCTTGTAATGTAAATATTGTGGAGCTGAAACATTTAATGTGTATTATATTGCATCAAAGGTTAACTTGACTCAATATTAATCACTGTGTCTTGTGGTAACACTGTAGCAGAAAATACAACCTGTACACGCACACTGCTCTTTAAAATTCAATTTTACTTAAGTCAAACATATTATTAAAGAAAAAAGAACTATTTTCTTCTGATTCCTGAGTTGCAGTAGCAACTTATGTCTTATTGTAAATAAAAAGCAACATCCTCTTTCTATGGAAGGTGAGGAAAGACTTGCAGTATGTGAATAGTGGAATTGATCATGCACACAATCCTCAAAGGTGAAAAGAATGCTGAGAAAACCTTTTCTAGTCTCATTTGTGCTTTTCTGAAACTTTTTTTACATAGTTTGGGAACATGATCTTTATTCTCTTTGTAATTTTGCTTCTACACATTTCTCAAGCTTACATTCTCCCAGTGGCTGTTTTTTGATAGTTTTGACTTCTTTTTGTGTTCTTGAGGCACTCAGCAGGAAGGTTTCTACTACCATTCCACATTTATACTCAAGTGATGCCTTAGTGCACTAATTTAGAATGTGTAAGTATGCAGATGCACCCTGAAATTTTGATAAATCAGTATTCAAGGTTGTCTATAATCTCCAGGTAAGGAGATCAGTTGAGTGTAGCATATTCATTTGATTAAAGAGTTGAGCCAAACTCGTGTTCATGTTTCTTGATGGTGCGGGCTTCTTGGGAAACACATTTGCAGTGATGCATGACGCCAGACTTATGTTAGGTATCACACCATGTGGCTGAGTTGCATCACATCAAGTTGCATGATGTATTGTAAATAATAGATAAATAATAATAATAATACATAGAGTTGCAAAACATAATGGCAAAGCCTCACCTCAAGTAAATAGGGGGATATCAAGCATGTCAGGCAAGACAGACGAATTTAGAATACTTATTTGACTGAACAGTTGAATAAAACACATATTCAGGGTTTAAAAACAAATCCTTATTGAGGTTTTATTGTAACAGTCCTATATTTCTGAACATGATTGAATGAATCTAATCATCAAATGACAATCAGCACCCACTTGGAAAGTGGTCTGCCTTTTTCTCTGTTCTTTCCCTACTATTTCCTCCCTCCCACCGAAATCCCATGATGTGTGGGGAAAAGACCCTTCCCACCTTTTCTTTCATTCTGTTTCAGTGGTTTCCAGACTACTCCTTAGTGTAGGGTTTGTACTTTTTTTCACTGTGAACCTATACCTGTACCAACCTGGCCATAAGCAAAGCCATATAAACTCTAGAGATCACTCTTGTCCTGTCTTCCATCATTTTACTTTGTGACTAAATTTTCAGTCCATTCCTACTCAGTTCCTCTGTCTATTAGTTATCACTTGAGTTTGCCGCTCCATAATGAAAAGCACTTACAAGACATAACAGTCTTCACTTATTGTATTTCCTGACGCTGTAGGCAAAACAACTAATTGGTTTAGGTTGTAACATCATGGAATACTTTCAAAATCCTGGATTTTTCTAATGAGCAGTAAAAAAAAAGTCTATTTAAATTTTAAAGATAAGGTAGTGATTTTTCTTTTACTTTTTTTTTTTTTTCCCCCCCAAATTACTGATCGGATAGTTATCCAACTAATCTGACTTTTGAAATTCCTCTGTAAAGTTTGGCAACAAGCCAATTTGACAGCCAGTTTAGTGAAAGGATAATTATTTTATAGAGCTATAGTATGAATTACATATTCAATCTTTTCTGAAAAGACAACATGACAGATAGATATAATTGGAGAACCTCTAATACATAGACCTTTAAGTTCTGAGAAATGTGTAACAGCTTTGAAGCAGTCTTCCCAGGATGTTCAGATAGTTTGAAATTTACTCTTTAACATATGAACATACTATAGTTAAGTACTCCATACAACTGTCTACACTTTACCAAAATATTCCACAAAGATCACCTGTGGTGAATATTTATAGACTTAAATTCTTGCTTTTATTTAACATTAGCATGTGGTTTCTGGTGTTACACTACTGTATTGTAGCTTGCTGTACTAACATCCTAGGACTTACTGAAAAACTGTGATATACTTGATTTACGTCTGACAGATTATATCACATTAAGACAGATCTAAATGCTGATGTGTATGTGTATTTTCACCCTGGATCAGGATGAAAGGATTAAAACTAAACAAAACATTGCTAAAAATTGTTAGAAATACTGATATATTTCATTTCAAAGCTTTCATCTCAAGAGAAAGCTCTATTTGATGATGAACATTCTTGATAGAACAGGCTTCTCAGAAACACATTTGCAGTGATACTGCCAGGTAGCTGCCTGGCAGTATAAAGTACTATACCACTTGGTTGAATTGTATTACATAAAATGTTATGAAATCTAACAGCAAAACTTTACCTCAAGAAAACAGGGGATTATTAAGAACTTCAGGTAGACAGTTTGTATTTCAGTGTTCACTCAAAATAACTTCTCTTGTAACAGGCTAACAACCTCCTTTAATCTACAGCACACAAGACTAAATATTTTCTTTCCCATTAAATTCTCTTACTGATGCAATTTTCTTGTGTGAAGTACCGATTCTTGGCAAGCAAACTCACTTACCAGTAGACCTTTAGATGGAAAACTACTGACTGAGTTTTTCAGTTACCTCCCTTTTTGCGATATAGCACCAGACTAACAAAAATTACCTTCGATTTGTGCTTGCATCATGGCTTTTCAGCGTCCTCCCCTTGTGAATGCAGTCAGCAATAAGTCGGGAAAGAACAGTGAAGTAGTGGAAGTCTAGACTACTGGCAGTGCTTCAGCTTTTACTGAAGCATGCTTAATTTCATTTCAAGTTATGGCAAAATGTATGGCCTGTGAAAGGCATCCCATCCATGATGTATGGGGAAAAGGATTTTTGCCAAACTGCATTAGCTGAATAGTTCTCTGGGTAAACTTATCCAAGCTAGCCCTTTACTTCTAGATATTATTCCTGTTCTCTGAAGTATGTGTGGCTTAAGGATCTCCAAGACACTGCAGCTGAGTAGGTAGTAATGAAAAGCAGCTCTTTCATTAGAGGAATTATACAGAACAGTTGGTGTGAAAACCCTTCAGTATTTTGTAGAGTTGACAATTTCTCTTTCCCTCTCTTTCCCATTTGTCTGTCTTTCTAAAATATTCTACATTCAGTACTCACATTGTCATGAACACCAATTGCCAGTAAATGAAAGGTCTGAGATTAGATTAGCAGCATACAACGTCTGTCTCACATGCAAGCAAGCAAGCAGTCCAGGCAATTGCTTTCAGAAGTAGGCATTTCTGTCCACAGAAAATAAATTACTGTAGAATCAGAGAGATTACAATTCAATAAGACTGCAAATTTTTCTTTGGTTGGTCAATAAGATGTTATTTATCATAGCTTAACATAGGTCAGTGAACTTAACTTTTATTAGAAATCAGATATTTAGATTTAAAAATGCGAAGTACTAGTGCTAAAAATTCTATTGCTCAAAGCATAGCTTGTCTTCTTGTATGAGATTACTCAGCTGATCAGCTGAGCATGTCCAGTCAAGCAATAATTTTTGGAATGTTAGCAATTTTGGTGAGTGTAAATCAAATTTCATGTTCACTGAACTGGCTTTATGAGTAGGTCTAGTCTTATAGTCCAGGTCAGGTTTGCAAGCATGGGTTCAGTTTTCTTACGAAAGAGGAAGTCTATAATTCCTGTATTGCTTTTATTATTTTTTTTTTTTTAGCTTCAAAATATTCAAAAGCTGTTCAAATAAATGAATCACTTATTAAGTTCTTTGTTCCACTTATCACTTCCCCATTGCATGAAACAATTGGGGCAATCAAGTATTTAGCAATTGACTTTTGTCTGTTTGTTGTATTCAGTAACCATAAAAGTCTGTTGTTAGATGGCTTTCAAATTATTTGGTTGTTGAATAATTCAGCCTTAACTGCAATAGAGCAGTAGTGCTACTTTCAGTAGTAACAAAATGAGGAGTTATTAATGGAAGGTCCTAGATAAAGAAGGTAGTTTTTTCCAATCAGGACAAATGGCTTCCAGACTTGACGTGTAATAGCCTGAATGGATGGCAGTGGTTTGAGTATGTTCCTCCGAACTGCCACATGCAGGCATGTATACCTGACTATAACTACGTCTTGTAAATTGTCCTTTCAAAGACATGAGGGGTATGTGGCATTAAATAGCCTACTGTAGTACAAATACTATAATTTTCTTCAAAGAACATAACTGTTTCCTCATTCTTTTTACTGATTAGTTGGGGTGGCATGTATTGTAAATGTATTACAATGTATTGTTAAGTATTCTGGTAACAACATAGTCTCCTGTTCTTGGGAATTTTTCTTTAATCTTTGCAGGATTTGTGGACCTACTGTACTTGCTGCACCTTGACGGAAGATGCTCAAAGGGGGAAAAGACTCTACTGTTTCTGACAATCAAATATAGGTTTATCATCTTCATTGCTATAAAATGTAGAGAATCTGTGAGTAGACGTACTCTTCTGCCTCACCAAACAGTGATAATACCATTCATCTTTTATTCTTAGCTTCTAAATGCCGATACTAGTCCTGTTTGCACTAGCTGCTTGGTGGTAGCTCTCAATGATAGTTTAGGTCATTTGTGCCTTTCGTTGTTTCTAGCATTTTAAAACAGATGTAATTGTAGGTTTCTGGTATAAAGATGAGCAGAGTGGATGCCCTGTTTCGCTTTCCCTTTTGGCATTGGCTCCAAATTACTGCATTTTTCTTCAGTTTGTACTTGGTTTTGTCGTATTACAGTGAGAACGTCAAGGAGAGGAAGGACCTCAAAAAATATTCAAATTCATTTTTCTACTCTTTTCCTCACCTTGCTGGCAGTCTGGCCATATTAAGTAACTGAGCCATGGGATTTGGATTGTGCTGAAGTTTCATGGCTGTTTCCATGTGTTTTTACTCTGGTACCTTGGCTGTATCATGCTTAAGAAGAAACTCACTTCTGAAGTAGTTTTTCACTTTGCTCTCCCGGCGACTTTGCAATATGATGCTGCCAGTGACAGCAGGAGTCTGCATGGGATTCTGGGGAATACCAAGACATGGAACATGTGCAGCAACTGAATATACCCAGTAATGTAATGACAAGGGGAAGCTGCTTAATTCAGCTGTTCATGAGATACAAAAAGAGGGTAAAAAGTATGTATGTATATTTTTGGTATACTGCTGGTCCCATTGTGGCTGTCTTGTACTGCCCCACAGACAGATGACCTTATTACTGAATTTTGATTCAGGTTACTACAAACGTTTTTGCCAAGTAAGGCCCAACTTATTTCTTTAACAGATGGTTGAGTTGTAACTCATAACTAACTCACTGAATTAATCTTAAACAGAAAGGTTTTCCGTCTCTGCTTCTGAATTCACTTATAATACTACAAAAAAAACCCCATGCACACAATAAACCAAACCAACCAACTATAAAAACAAAATGCTAAACAAATCTAGTCATCCTTTGGCCAGGGTATTCAGACAATTCATTTAAAGGAATTCAATTTTTTATTGTTCTGCACAGATTCTGTTCATCTCCGTGTAAAAAGACATAATATTGGTATAAAAGCTCTACCTTAAACAGAAGAACATTTCAATCTGGCAAAAATTAACCATGTTTAGGCATAGAGTAATAAATAGAAGAACATGCTGTGTGCCTTATGTAGACTCAGCTGTCAGTCGTATTATTCAGTAAACTTTTGCAGAATGTCTGTAAGAACAGATGAAATTTGTATTTTTCAGTGTTCTTGAACTGTTAGAAATGAAAGTTTCAATAGAAAGGCTACATTTTGAGGAATGCTTGTGGGAGCTGTACATAAGGATCTGCAGAAATGAGTGGTTTTGACTCAAACTTTCCCACATGACTTTTCTAGAGCCTGATGTACTAAATGCTTGGGAAAATTAAGGGTTCACAGATACTAAATGAACAAGGAAAGAAAAAAAACAGACTACATGTGAAACAGTTCTAGACCAGCTAGAATAGCCTTCAGCAGACAACAACATAGTTTTGTTATGTGATTTAGGGAAAAGCAGTTTGCAGGCACAGGGACCATTTGTTTTTCTGCCTTTGTTGAATTTCATTTGGTTCCTTTCCACCCAATTCTCTAGCCTGTCTATCTTGATGAATGGCACCACAGCCTTCTGGTGTATCAACCCTTCCTCCCAGTTTTGTATCATCAGCAAACTTGCTGAGGGTGCACTCTGTTCCTTCATTGAGGTCATTAATGAACAGGTTGAACATGACTGGAGGTAGCACTGATCCCCGGGGAACATTGTTAGCTACAGGCATCCAACTAGACTCTGTGAGGCTGATCACAACCCTCTCAGCTCTGCCATTCAGCCATTTCTCAATCCATCTGACTATTCACTCATTCAACCCACAATTCCTGAGTACATGTATGAGGATGTTGTGGGAGATGATGTCAACAACCTTGCTGAAGTCAGGCTGCAGAACATCCACTGCCCTTCCCTCATCTACCCAGCCAGTCATGCCATCATGGAAGGCTGTCAGATTGGTCAAGCATGATTTTCTTTTGGTGAAACCATACTGACTACTCCTGATAAGCCTCTTTTCCTCTACATGGTTAGAGATGATATCCAGAATGAGTTCTTCCATCACCTTACCAGGCATGGAGGTGAGGCTGACCGGTCTGTAGTATCCTGGGTCGTCCTTCTTGCCCTTTTTGAAGATAAGAGTAACACTGGCTTTCTTCCAGCCCTCAGGCACCTCTCTTATTCTCCATGACCTTTCAAAGACGTTGGAGAATGGCTTAGCAATAACATCTGCCAGCTCTTTCAGCACTCATGGGTGGATCCCAGTGGGGCCCATGGATTTGTGGGTGTCTAGTTTGCATAAATGATCTTCAACCTGAACCTCATCAACTCAGTGAAAGTCTCCCTTTTTCCAGACTTTCTTACCTCCAGGGTCTGGGATATCTGGGATCTGAGGGCTGGCCTTAGCAGCAAAGACTGAAGCAAAGAAGGCATTAAGTAGCTTGGTCTTCTCTGTATACTCCGTCACCAGGGCACCCATCTCATTCAGCAGTAAGCCCACATTTTCCCTAGTCTTCCTCTTGCTACTGATGTACTTGAAGAAGCCGTTCTTGTTGTCCTTGACATCCCTTGCCAGATTAATTCCAAGTGGACCTTAGCTTTCCTTACCGCATACCTGCATCCTCCAAGAATATTCTTATATTCCTCCCAAGTGTGGCCTGTCCCTTCTACCACATTTTATAAACTTACTTCTTTCATTTGAGTTTTGACAGAAGCTCAGCCATAAAAGGTCTCCTGCTCCTTTTGCTTATTTTCTTTCCTGTAGGGATGCACTGATCTTGAGTTTGGAGGAAATGATGCTTGAATACTGACCAGATCAAGAGATCTGGACTCCTCTACCTTCTAGAGCCTTAACCCATAGGTTTCCTCCAAGTAGGAACTTTAAGAGGCTAATGTTAGCTTTTTTGAAGTCCTGGGTTATAATCCTACTTATTGCCCTGCTTCCTGCACACAAGATCTTGAACTACACCATCTCATGGTCACTGCAACCAAGGCTTCCCCCCAAACTTCACATCTCCAACTAGTCCTTCTTTGATGTTACGACAAGGTCAAGCAGCACACCTCTCCTCGTGGGATCCTGCACCATGCGTGTCAAAAAGTTATTATCAATGCCCTGCGAAAACCTCCTGGACTGTGTGTGCTTAGTTGTGTTGCCCACCCAGCAGATGTCAGAGTGATTGAAAGCCGTCATGGGAACCAGGGCCTGTAAGTGTGGCTACTTCCAACTGTCTGTAGAAACCCTCATTAACCTCCTTTTCCTGATCAGGTACCCTGTAGTAAACATCCAGAACAGTGCCACCCATATTAGCCTTCCCTTCAATTCTTACTCATGAGCTCTTGATTCATTCTTCAAACACAACTAGGCAGAGCTTGATACATTTCAGTTGCTCCCTCACATTAAGAGCAATTCCACCACCTTGCTTTCCTGGCCTATCTTTCCTAAAAAGTACAGAGCCATCCATGACAGCATTCCAGTCATGCAAGCTATCCAACCATGTCTCTGTAACTGCAATGAGATCATGACCCTGTGACTGCACATAGATCTCTAATTCTTCCTATTAGTTGTACAGGCACTTTGAAGAGGTGATCAAGCATGTGGGTTTCCCATGAGGCATGCAAAGTGGTTCACCATAGCCATACACACCTGTGAGGTGGCTGGCGTTCTGGTCCTCATCTTGGGAGGCAGCTAAGAAATATTTGTCACTGCTCTGGTTGGCTTGGCTCACTCACCAGCTGGATGCAATGGCGTGGGTATTGCCACTTTGGAACCCACACCCTGGTTCTTCAGTTTCAAGCCCACCTCACCAGTTTGGACCGCCTGCTGCCAAAGTTTCCATTACCTCATCTAGACATGTGGATCCTATCCCTCCCTAACAGGTTATAGTCATCAAAGAATGTCCCATTGTCATAAAAAACCAAAATCTCCACAACAGCACCAGCCATGAAGCCAGGAGCTGATGTGCATTATACATCTATTTCTGGCTGCCCCTTTTTCTCCAGCTGGTAAAATGGAAGAAAGGATAACTTTGGCACAAATATTTTTCTCTTGCAACCCCAGGGCTTAATAGTCTTCCTTGATTCTGCCCAGGTTCTGGTGTGCCGTGTCATTCATGCCCACATGAAAGTGTAGCAGTGGATAGCAGTCTGTGCTCTTGACAATTTGTGGCACCCTCTCAGAAACATCTTGGATCTTAGCTCCTGGAAGGCAGCAGACCTCTTGTGGCTCCCTGTCAGGGTGGCAGTTGGGCACCTCAATTTCCTTAACAGAGAATCCCGCACTATGAGCACCCACCATTTCTTTTTGTCGTGTCCACTGTGTGCTTCTGGTACAGTTTCTCCTTTCAGACCTTGCTCGTGGCTGTCTATAGCTGTTAAAGCTTCGTATCTGGTTTTGGTTGTGATGCTGGAGGGTGAAGAGTGGAGTCCTGCTTTCTGGGTCATCAGGGTCCACAGTATCTACTATGGATGCACGGTTCTGAAACCACCTATCTAGCTCTCCCTCAGGTCCTTCAATAGCATGCAGCCTTTAAACTGTTTTCTGCAACATAGCCACCCAATGTAGCAGATCATCAGCCTGTGCACACCTTTCCTCCAGGAGAAGGGTCTGGTCAACTAACCACCTGCACTGAAGTGTCTTTCCTTAGCTGTTACAACTGGGTGGAAGCATCACATATCTCAGGGGCTTTATCTGCAAAACACTGGTTTTAACTCTCAGGTGAATGCTCACCATTATGGCAGAGATCTAGAACACACCCTTGGACTCTGGGACTACAAGCAGGTTGCATCTCCCTTCCTGCATGCTCTCCCATGTAAACTTAACATTTTTATCATTGGTATTGCTTAGCAACATGTGCACAATCATCACTAAGACCTGTATTTCTGAATAGTTGTCCCAAAGTAATGCTGTTTTCAAAATACTGGTGGTGTTTCCTGTTGTTGATACACAGATAGTAACTCCAATTGTTATAAATAGCAGCTAATTGCAAATGTTGCCTGTTGTTAGCCATTACATTACTTGGTACTCAGTATTTGTGAATTCAGAAAATTTCTAACGTATTATGGAGTGTGGGCAACTCCTCTGTACTATAAAAGAGAATGTGCCATGAATGTACTACTGTCTTCTCTGTCCCATCAAGTTTCCTGTATGTTCATTAATCTTTTAATGAAATTTTTGTAGTAGTTTGCCACCAAGCACATGATGGCACTTCACATTTCCCCTTGCTTTTAAAGTGTCCAGGTTCTAATGTTAACTGAAGTCCTACTTGATTTTATTTGGATAAAATGATTTAAAGATCCTTTTTATATAAATTTAGTGTGCTGTGACTGCTTGTATCTGAAAGTTATATTTTTTTCCTGACTGACTTTAAAAAGATATTACTATTTCTTCTACTTTTTGTTATATTCTGCCTGTTTCCTTTAATTATATTCTATCTAGTTTGAAAGAGTTCGTATTGTTCTTCTTCTTAAAAAGTAAGAAATATTTTGGGCCTTGTAAGAATTGCCTATGTCAGTCAATACTTCACAATGTCAAGCACTAATATTCAAGCTCTGAGCTGTACATAGACAATATTAGCAGCATATTCATTATTTGTAACACCATTAAACTGTAGAAGAATGGTTACTGTTCCCTTGCAGGCTTCTCTGTGATACACATTGTCTAATGAAATCTGCTTTAAAACCTATTTTAGTATTCCATCACAGAAATTAAAAGGTAAAACCTCTTGAAAGAAGACCTTTGGGTAATGTTATTCAAAGCACCAAATATGAAATTGAGGCTTAAGGAACAGGAGGTTCACCAAAGGTGTAAGTTGAACCAGAAGCACAAGACTTCAGTTGTTCTCCAGAGTCTATTCTGGTTTATTTTTGTAATGCATTTAGTTGTTAAGCCTATGAAGAAAACTTTGAAAATAAGTGTAATTATATAATTACTGTCCATTTGAATTTTTACAGAGGTGGAATACAAGTACTGTCCATTTGAATTTTTATGGAGGTTCAATACTTGCTCTGAAATGACATTGTCAGAATTATTTTTTAGTGAAAAATATGGACAACTTGGGTAAAGGTTTGCAATAGTCCAGTATGAAAAATTATGTGTCAACATTTAATATGAACCTTATTTAAGGAGCTTTATTCAAATAAAACTCTGAGGTTCTTTTATATTTTGGAAAATTTGTTTTGTTGGAGTGTCATGGTGCATCATTTTCACATGGGAAAATCAGCCTTATACAAATGCACTGCTACATGGCTCACCCAGTCTGTAGCTCCCATAGGCTCATATGTCAGCATGCTTTTACTAGCTGTCTCAAAACCAAATGACTTCTTGCAATGGAATATTTTGCAACAAGAGATGACACTTTTAGGAAAGCATTCACGTAAAAGCAACTGTTTTGTTTTGTTTTTTCAAAATATTATTCAAGAAACAATATTCTGAAGTGTCCAACATCTTTTTAATTCCAATGGATACCAACTTGTATGTCAGCAGGTTATATTCCTGACTTGTTATGAATGAACTCACCAAAATGTGTAAGAAGAAAGAGTAACATTAAAATGTGTCCTATTTCAAAAGAAACACACCATTTACCTTGCTCTTTAACAACATTTTGGAAGGTTTAAAGGAATGAGAATACTAAATTTAAAACCCTTTTAGATCAGATATTGTTTTCAATATACATACTATTTAACGCATTAAAAATGACCTGATTACAGTAAAGCATCGCAGTCCAAATCATCTTTTTAACATAAATATACATCAGAATACAACCATAAATGTTGGTCTGATTAAATCAGTTAGCCACATATGCATGAGAAATACTCATACAACTGTACTCACAAAAATTCTTCTTTTACACAAATTGCCTGCCTCACATGTGTGTGTTATAGCATTGTGTCCTTGTTTTGTTTTAAACAAGACCAGCTCTCTTTCAATTAATTTTTCTTATAGCTAAGCTCTTCTAAGTAACTGCACATTTCTGAATTTAGCTGCATGTTTTTTCAGATGTCGTTCATTCCAGAGCTAATAATGGTAGCACTGGCATACAGAAGAGGTCCAGATTTAGGCTTACTGCTATGGCAGCCAAGGCTCCTGATAAATTTTGCATGTCCTGTGAGTGAGAAGGAAGGCTGAACTGAACAGGTGACTAAAAATGACCAACTAAGTATTCCATCCCATATACCTCATACACCATGTAAAAGTGGGAGATTACGAGGGTCTCACTCTCTTTGACCATGGCCAGCATCTGAAGAGGACCCTGCTTGTCACGTCTGTGATGCTAGGCCTGAATTCAGAACCTGTGTCCTTATATCCAGTTCCAGTTTACTGCAAAATCCAGCTTAGGACTTCCAGGTGCCTGCCCTGAAGCCGCTGGAGCAATGCCAGCTCTGCCAGGCAACGCTGTCCCAGGAAATTCACAACTGATTTTGTACATTTTGTATTATTTTCTCTATTTATTAGTAGCATTAGTAAAGCATTTTTAACTTTCCAGTTTATAAGTCTCTCTCCCTTTTCCTCCTATTACGTTTCATTAGTGAGGAGCTCAGGTGGTTAACAGAGAGCACCTGCCACAGTTTATTGTCACCCTGCAGTAAATGGTGACACATTGTTTTTCTGAGGTAAAGCAGCAATTTAAGTATTTATTATCTAAAAGATGAACTAATTACTTTGAAGCCTAGTGCTTCTATAGTTATCCTGAGTGTACAGAAAAACTTCAACTAAAGCTGTTGGTAAGTTATCTAACTACAGAATCACTACTGTGATTCTGTGATATGATAACAAGGTGGGTACAGAAATAACACAAATTAGTAAAAGTGTAATGACACAGGAAATATATTACACAATGATGTCCTTACATGATGACTGAGAAGAAAAACTTGTTTTGAATTATTGTCTAAATATTGATTCTTTCTGACCACTTGAAGCCTAGTAAAAACTGATTTGGGAAACAGTCTGTTCTAGCTTTATTAATAAACTATTTGTGAAATAAATGTGTTATAAATATGGTGGACTGACCTTGGCTGGAGGCCACATGCCCACCAAAGCTGCTCTATCCTTCTCTCTCCTCAGCAGGACAGGAGGAGGA
Source organism: Patagioenas fasciata (assembly GCF_037038585.1). NCBI lineage: Eukaryota > Metazoa > Chordata > Aves > Columbiformes > Columbidae > Patagioenas > Patagioenas fasciata. Next base: position 52,409,335 of record NC_092560.1, on the reverse strand, counting down.
ATAAGATGAAAAAAAAAACACTGTGGGTCAAGATAAAGGCTGCTAAAAGAAGAAAAGCAAAGACCACACATGGAAACAAAGCAAAGCAAAAAGATTTATTCTCTACTTCCCTGCAGCAGGTAAAGTTCAGCAACTTCTGGGAAGTAGGACCCAGTACGCATAGTGTTTGCTTAAGAAAACAAACATCTTAAGAAGTTCCACCACCCCACCCGCATGCCCTCTTGTCTTAGTTTTTATGGCTGAGCAGACATCATATAGTATGGAATGTCCCTTTGGTCTGTTTGGGTCAGCTGTCCTGGCTGTGTGTTCTCCCATCCTCTTGCTTTTTCCAACACTGACGGCCTTTGGGGGCTGGTGGGTGAAGAGACAACCCTGATCCTGGTCTGTTTTCAATATTGTTCTAGACACAATTATAAAGCACAGCACTACGAGGGCTGCTATGGGGAAAGTTAACTCCATGCCAGTCAGACCCAATACAAAATAAAGAAAATGTGAATATAGAAGCCTTTTTTAAAATTCTAGACTACATAAGGTCCCAGACTCAAGTCTTCTCTTGATTTTATTTGTTAATTTTATTTTATTATTTTCTTACTGTGAAACAAAAAATATATATATTGTAGATTTTTCAAGTATAGTTTTGGAATTTTAAAATGCTGTGTGTAGAAATTTGAATCACATCTAAAGAATTTCTTAAGCACTTATTCTTATGGCATATATTTATAGCTGATTTATTTTATGAAATTCCTGTCTCATTAAAGTTTTGTTGTATTTTAACATGAAGGTAGTTATTTTTTTTTTTTTTCTTTTTTTCTGGTGTTTCCAGGAATCGATTCAGTGATACAGTTTTAGATATAAGACCCTATTCAGCTATTAACATCTGATTGGCTTGTAAATTTCTCTGAAGGAAACTGAAAAAAAACCTCTACTTATATTTCAGTACCTCCAAATTTTGAAAGAAATACTGTGAACATCCTAATTCTCTTAAGAGGAAGTTTTCTTTTCAAGAGATTGAAAACAAATGAAAATAGCTAAAATAAATAGTACTGGAAGAATTGTCTTGCAGAAAAGCACTTGAACTTTGCATTTCCATGTGTTTTGAAGAGGTTACATGGGCAACTGGGCAGAACTGTAAATTTACTTTGTAAATATTTGATAGTAATGACCGACTTTCACTACACCACTAATCAATAGGTAGTTTTGGGGGGCTCTCATCTAGGTTCAGCTACCAAAATTGCACAGGAAAGTATTTGACTTCTGGTTGTTTGAATTGAATCTGTCATCAATTTAAATGTCTGTGGCTAATCAATATGAAAAGGGTCAGTACAGAAGATGAAAGCAATAGAATTCAATCTGCTCAACATTGCTATGCAGAGAATATTTACAAAGACACAGTGTTAGCGAATTTTGGCAGAAAGCAAATGTTGCTCGTGTTACAACATTGTAGACATAACAGACACCGTATTTTGGTGTTACCCTTGTGATCTAAGGGTGCATCTGGCCTGAGGTCTTTATCAAGATTTTTCCTGGTTGTATGTTGTATAATGAAAGAGCAAGTAAAGTGCCACAATGATTCCTGCCTTAGGCTTTGCACATTTATATATCTGTAATTATACATGCACATGTCGTGGTTGAGATGGACAAATGACACAGATGAAGTTCTTCCAGGATGAAAGCAGTAGATGCCATTTATTGCTACAAGTGCATTTTTAAACAATTTTACCAATTCATGTGTCTCTTTGTTATTGGCTACAAGTTACAGCAATAACAGCTCATTGGCTAATTTTGCTGTCATCGGTGTTACCCTTTGACTCCCTTCTCTCTCACGGGTACACCTTAATATCTCTGGATATGCCTTTACTCCCATCTTTCTCACAAGTAGGCCTTAATACCTTCAAGGCTAATTTCTGTTCCCATGCCCTCTATTAGGGAATTCACAGACCCACCGTAGTCCCCTACATGCACATTAATATTTAAAAATAAAGTGTGAAAGTTAAATGACTGTTAAGTCTAAATCCTGTGGTCTCTTCAGGATGTAGGTAATACTCGCGGTGCTAAAAACAAGTACTATGAATGATTAGATGCACCTAACTGCTGATGTAACAGAACCTTTCTTCTCTGTGATAAAGTCAATAATTTTGAGAGTAAAATAAGCTCTATGTAGAACTGACTATTTTCCAGCTTCTACATTCTTCTACATCAATTACTGAGAGACTAAACAGTCTAATAATATTGTCTAATATACCTTTTTTTTTTCCTAGTTATTATAGCTTTGATGACTTCCCTTTTCAAGAACGTAGCTTCCATTTGGGTGGCTGTGATTCTTGTGAAGATTGTATTTCGGTCAGCAATTGTTGGCTCAAAAGGCTAATTTTTGTATCCATGTTTTTGTTACTTGCCTCTAAATCATGCAGGACAGAAGAGTTTGAGAAATTATTGGTAAAAATCAACTGAACCTGCAAAAGAAGAAAATCTACTAATTGAAAAATTAAGTCAAAATATAGAGCACCTCTATATTGTTGACAGTGGCTGAAAGTGTAGGCATGGAAATGAAAATCTATTCTGCTCTTCACTGAAAACAGCCATTGCCTTTTATCCTTCTCTCTGTCTTTATGTGAGTGATCTCCTGCATCTAAGCTGAGTTGCCCTCACACTGTGAATGCTGCAGTTATGTGACATCAATATATAAACTGGCTACCTTGGAAGATTTTTTTACAGCACATCTGAGCAGCTGTAGGCCTACAGCTGGAAAAATTATGGGGCAGACCTCAGAAATTATCTGGAGAAGCAGGGACAAAATCCCTTAAAATTACAGGATGAAAAAGGAAGCAGAATTGGCCAAACATTCCAACAGAAAGTTGTGTTAATGGTCTTCAGTCTCAGAAAGTTGGTCTGATAGGCAAACTTCATGACGTCTCCATTACATAACTTGACTAATCTGAGCTAGCTTTCAATACTTAGCTATTACTTGCAGTGTACCCATAACAAACCACAGATAACAATAAACAGCAAAATATTCAGGGTGATTTATGGAACATCCAGGGAAAATATTTAGACAAGGAAATAAACTGTTGTAAGATTAGTGATATACCTGCAGTGGTAAAGACATTCAAGTTAGTTTACATCTATTGAATGATCTGAGAGTGTCACAGTCAGTGTGACAGTGGTGAAACCAAGAGAATTCTTGCTGCTAAATTGAGAGATATGGGTTTGACATATGGATTGTTGGATAAGGAATTGTCTGGGTGGTCATGTGGAAAGAGTTATAGTGAATTGCTCACTGCCAAAGTAGAAATTAATAATAAGTAGTGTCACTCAAGAGTCTCTACTGGGATCAAGACTATTTAATTTCTTCATCAACAACATAGACAGTGGGATTGAGTGCACCCTCAGCAGATTTGCAGATGATGCCAAGCTGAGAGGTGCACTTGATTCACTGGAGGAAAGCAATGCCATCCACATGGACCTCAACAGGCTTGAGGAGTGGGTCCATGCAAACTTCATGAAGTTCAGCAAGGAAAAGTGTAAGGTCCTGCACTTGGATTGGGGCGATCTCCAACATCAGAATAGACTGGGGGATGAATGGGTTGAGAGCAGTCCTGCAGAGAAGGACTTGGGGATATTGGTGGATGGAGAATTGGACATAAGCTGGCAACGTGTGCTTGCAGCCCAGAAAGCCGACAGTATCCTGGGCTGTGTAAAAAAAAGCATGGTCAGCAGGTCAAGGGCAGTAGTCCTCCCGCTCTACTGCTCTCGTGAGTCTCCACAGGTGGCCCAAAGATATTGTCATTGGAAGTATTCAAGGTCAGGATGGACGGAGTTTTGAGCAGCCTGATCTAATGAAGGATGTCCCTGCCTACGACAGCGAGGTTGGACTAGATGATCTTGAAAAGCCCCTTCCAACCCAGAACTTTCTGTGATTTTAGGAAAATATTAGGTCTCAGTATAATTTTCCACATGTCATGTTGATATCTCTTGTCTAATTTTGGAATTTAATGTTATTTTTAAAAGTTCCTACCACAGCACTAAGTAAAACTATAGGTGTATTTTAAATACTGCCTTGGCAAGAAAAATCCTCGTTATGTGTAGACAATTATTTGCTTTATGAAAAAAAATTGCCTTTGCACTGAGAAAGGAAAATAGTAAGTCTGTGCCTCGGAAAAAAATCACAGATACACTTGAAACTGGAAATGTTTACACCGTATGGAATGAAATAAAAAGTAAGAATTCAAGTCCACATATACAAAAACAAGGCTCTGTAATTCTGTGTCATGCGTTGTAAGACTGTTTTTTTGTTTGAAGAAAACCATATAGACTACTAAAAAAGAAACAAATAGAAGTTATGAAGTTATTTTTTCATAGTTTTTCTTAGTTTATTTCTTTTCACCCATGTTTCACTACCAAACGCATCCCTGAGTCATGACAAATCATCTATTAACTCCCTAATCATTCTTCTCAACCTAGTCTACTATTGAAAAGAAGCAAGACCAATGCTTAGTGGAACACTGTGAGATGATATGGACTCTAATGTCGCAGTTTTGAACTGAAGATCACATGCTGCCCTTGCAGTTACAAAAAAAAAAAAAAAAAAAAAAGAAAGAAACCCCTAGAATATAATCTGAAAAATGCAGCAAAAAAAATCATGGGGATTGTGGGAAACAATTTGGTAACAACAGTGGCAGTAACACAACCGACTGTTTGTTTGGTTGTTTGTTTGTTTCCTGGAATAGAAGGAAGATGTGACACGACCATATTTAAATGTAGTCTTCTAGAATTCACTGAGTGAGATGAATCAATTGCAAAAGTCCTCTGCAGAATGATTTGCTAAATCACCTGGTGAGGAGGGTCCAGTTGCTTTTTGCTTGCATTGATACTACATTTTAGTCAGATAAAAAGTACAAATTTAATACACTTTATCCAAATGAGGCAAAATATTTATCATCAAGAGTTCCACTTTGCAGTGTTACAGATCTGCTTGCCCATCTGTAAAACCAGTTGATTTGCACAGGCTGTCCTGACAGAGACTCTGTCTTCCTGCATAACGTATGTCTCAGGTAGTATCCATTAGCAAGTACATTTTGTGAGGCCTGAGTACCCATTTCCTCATTATATCCGTCTGGATGTACTAAAGGAACAAACATATTTAAAAAAAACCAACAACAACAAACATTTATTTCCTCCTTATCATAAGGTATTTCACCTTTCTTCTTAATTAAAAATGAGTATAATTTCTCTTCTCTGTATATTTAAAAACCACTTTGCTAGATGAGGTAATGTTTGTAAGTAAAGGTAACTTCTTGTTAATATGTATGTGCTATAGCTAGAAAAATCAGGTAAGCTTATGGGCACATAAGCCCTTTTCTAAGTGTCATTTTCTGCATTCAACTTGGTAATTGACATCTTTTGACCTCAAAAAAACATAAAATCCTCCATGTCCATATTATTTATTTAATGTCTCAGAAAAACCCGTGGGTTATCATAGAAATTAATGCATCGTATCACTGGCACTTCATTAAGCAAAGCCCTAGTCATAGACCTGACTTTAGCTGCTATTTTGAGGTGACATCTTTTCTAAAGTGTATAATAGGAAGTAGGGGGATCTGTCTGTTTTTAGCCCACTGACCCCAAAATACATTGCTCAACTGGTTACAGTTTCCCCTGTGTCTATTGCTTCACATCTGTATTCACCTATCTGCTGCTACATAGCCACTGACAGTTTATTAGGCATATATGATTTTGTACAGAAAGTGGCAAGATTTAGTTTATTTTTCACCCTGTAAGATGCAATGAATACTTATTTACCAATATATGGAAATGAAACTATTTTTCACTCTTTCTAGTAGAGAGTTGTGCTTACTAGTGTTATCTGCAGTGTACCACCTGGTGGTGCTGAAAATGCTAGGAAAATACCACAGGGAAGGCAATACTGTTTAATATTTCACAGCTTCATCCAATAGCTCTTCTGTGGGCAAGAAACAGGACAGAATTCTCCTGAGTGTCATAGGAAGAGAAACTTAGCCTGTTCAATATAGATATAAACTTTGCCAGATTTAAATCTGTGAAATGGCTTGAGCTGTCTCTCTGAAGAGTCACATCTATTTTCGACTGCTTGTGTTTTTATTAGCAGAGTAACTACTGGCCATTTATTCTGAAATTGATCTGATTAATTGGAGAGATGCAGGTCTGCTTCTTAAATTATATTCGTAAAGAATGTCTGTGTTATTATTATCATTTCAGCAAATAAAAGGAAGACTGTTTTCTAGCTGGAGAATCAGTTGTGTTTTCAGGAGTCACAAACAACAAGGTGTATTACTGTATTATAGACTAGGGAAAATAGTATTTTTAGATGATATAACATAGTCACAAAACTTCAAACTATTTATTTACACTATGCAAGCAATATATACTCTTGTGTTGATGATATATTTGGAAAATAATAGAATTTAGAGATGTTCTTAATATAGTACTTACTCCTAAAGTGCCCCAATGACAAATTCATTTGACTAGGTGCAGTTATGCAGACTCACTGAGGTAATGTAAGATTTTAATTTATTATTTTAGACCACACTGAATGCACACTTTATTAATTAATTACTTTACTTTAAGTAAAAGTTCAGGCACCTACTTTCTTATCTTGTTTTGTAAATAACACCTGCAGGTACAAGTCAGTAACACTCATCAATATTGACTAAAAATATATCTTTGTTGTTGTTGGATATTTTTTTCCCACAGAATAATTAAATAAATATCACCCTGTAAATGCAGGGAGAAAGTGTGGGATGGATTGAATATCTGTCAGACTTACTGATGGATTACTGATAAAACTTAATTGTAAGCTTTCCCAGTATGATTGATTACATGAAAAAAAAAAAAAAAACTATTTAAACTAGTGAAAGGGGATAGTTGATTTGACAAATATGTTGAATTTTCAAATTTGTAGAAATAAATTGATATTTCAGAATGTTGTGAAGATGGATGAATTAAACCTTTTAAGCATGTCCCGATTCTATGATGAGATTCTCTGAAGGAAACTGATAATACTGTATTCTATCAAAACGCCTGCACTCTGATTTTTGTACAATACACAACATCAGGCTCAAATGATAGTCTGGAAATATCTCGAATAAGAAAGCAACTAAAAGCTCCATCATGGTTCAAACTGTCTAGAAATATGGAACACAAAATGAAAAGTCTTCAATTTGACATTTCTGTGTACATGACAGCAATCAATAAGAGAGACAATAAGCAGGTGGCCTGTTTTTAAAAACTTTTTTTAATAGTTAAGCCAGACAGAACACATAAACTCTGCATGCCTTATGTGTTCCTTACTGTGAACTGGTTCCTTAAAGAAACAGTAAGCAAAACCATAAATTGATTAATATATACTGAATGCAAATCATAAAATTGATAGTGGATAAATTTTGAGCAAACTTAAGTGTTCTTGCAGCTTGTATGTGGAGAAAGCGAGAACTCAGGTAAAGGGAGAGAGAGAGAGAGGGCTTTGGGTCATAGGGTCCTTGAAGTGTGCAGTGTGCTTACAGTCCCAGTAACCTGTCTGGGGTTTCTGCCTTAAGCTTTTGCCACTTTTCTATGTTCTGTTTAATGCAGTTATTTTCATAAGGATGTACTTCTACCACAAGCAGCAATGGTAATCAACGAACTGTCCTTGGGCTTTTGACTTTGTTTGAATTTTCAAGGCCTTCACTGTTATCCTGCATTTGAACACCATGTCACAGGAAGATGGACCTGGTACTAAGCTTCAGTTTGCACAAGTTCTCATAATAAGCTGGTAACAAGCCTAACAAGCTGTGAAAACACTGCACTCAGTTTCTGTAGAGCATGGCTTGGACATGTAATACTTCAATGTTGAAGTGACAGTGGTTGAATGAAATTTCACAAAATAAGTCATTTAACATTTATCTCAGATATAGTTCAGGCTGCAGTGCTACCGTAAATGCTGAGACAGCTTATATTTATATAAACTGTTAAAATATTTTTTATCTATTTACAGCAACTGTGAATATCTGTACAATAAATTATATTGGTAGATGAAATAACTTTCACCAAAGATCAAGGGATCCTGACTTCTGAAGTGGCTAATACCTTTCTTTACAACTTCTTCTTCTTTTAGTACTAACCAAATTACAACTAGGTGTGTACATGAATTTATATATTATGTATTCTGTTACAGAGACAGTCCAAAAAGATAAATCAATAATATTTATCGTATTTTATTGCATTGTATTGCATTGCATTTAAATGCATTGTACTATTTAATTGGTTTGGTTTGATTAAGTTTTGTTTTGTTTTGTTTTACTTTGCTTTATTTGTTCTTCCATTTTGTTTCACTTGTTATTGTTGAACCTTCTTGTTAAGTTATAGTCAAAGTATCTTTTGTTCTGTATCATGGGGATATACAAACCATGATGGAAGTGTAGAAACCAGGTTCATCAGTGTTGTGAGACTAACTGAGCACAGTTGTCTCTGTTTCTAAGAAAATATGAAGCCTACTCATTTGAAGTTTTAGTTGTATCTTAGGACTTAAAAGTACTATGGGCAGCTTGCTTGGTGCTGTATTCTGCATATGAATAAAGCTAAATATTTACTAACTGCAGTATTTAAGTGTGCAGCATTGTTTGCTGTGCATCCTGGCTACCTGACTCTAAACTCTTCCCCTCCTTCTATGTCTCTGTCTTTCTTCCTTCCTGGGTCTCTGTTGCAGGTGAGCGATTTAGAGTCCTGCTTACCTAAAATTACAGAGTAATTTTAGATCACTTAAGTAAAAATGTAACTTAACCGAGTTTGATGGCAAGGTGCACTTTATTACTTATTGCAACAAGGAAATATGCCAAGGACAATTGAGTAAGATTTGTTTTAGAGTGATTCCTGTGGGTACAGGAGATGTGAAAGGGTAAAGGGTGGTGCTCCCATAGAGTCATCATATTGAGAATGAACGCTTCCTTCTGAAAGAAGAGTCCAGGTGTATCTGCATCTAAACTTAGCCCCAAACTTGATGAACAGACATAGAGGGTAAGGTAAAACAGGCAAGGGATTATATGCATCTATGACCCAAGCATTATATATGAACACCTGATTCTTCATATCGCTTGGCCGGGACTTCAAAGTTTCATCATTCTGCATCTCAACATGCTTACCTCCCCTCTGGAAGGCTTGTCTGTTTGGTTTATTTGTTTGTTTGTTTTCTTTTTTTTCTTTGAAGCAGGAACATACATTCTTTTCTACTTTTACACTTTTCAGGAGATGGTAGACAGCTTTTCTTGGCCAGTATAATTTCACAAAATTCCCTCTTAATTTTGTGTGTAGAACTACCAATAAAAGCACTAAAAGATCAGTTGACAGCTCTTGCTCTTCCTGTTTCGCATTGTAATTCAAATAAGCGCACTGGTATAAACATATTCTGAAAGAAACAAGAATGACCTGATTTTTTGTTCAATTATTTAAAATTGACTACAAGGGAACAGAGTCTTAGATCATAGTTTCTGTAGCAAAAATATGAGGTCAAATAGATCCAAAGTGTAAGGTATATTTAAATGTAGATGGTTAATATATTTACAGTGCTCTTAACTGTGTTCTTCTGTCAGTGGAATTGCATACATGACCTTACTCTGTATTTGCATATTGCATGTTTCATCTCCATGCTTTAGGAGGTGGGCTGGAGTAGACGATCTCCAGAGGTCCCTTTCAACCCTAACCATTCTGTGATTCTCTGATATGTGTGTTCTTGAGATAACTGGTATTCCACTGTAGTCATTTAAAAGCATTTCTTCCCTTATCTGCATCCCATTTCTTGAAATACAAGAATATCTTGATTTCTCCCTTAAAATAAATCAATGAACTTCTATAGGTTTTTTTCTGTCATCTACCGTAATTGTTAGAGGAACGTTTTTGTAGTCCTACTTCTTTGTGCTCCACCTAGTGATATTATTTCACACTTGAATATTAAAACAATACTGCTTTCAGGAATACACATTTGTGAATGCTTTCTGTCTTCATAAAGTAAGTAATTGGCTCCTGATTCTCTGTGTTATCACTCACTGACTGAATTATTGATTAGGTCCTACTAGAAACAAAAACTACTATGGCAAGGTGACAGCAGTTCCCTGATGTTATCATCTCCTAAACCATTCTGTTGCTCTTTGATATGCAGAATTTTGATGTACTTTAAAGATGTCAACTTTTTCATCAACTGTTAAAAAGATGAACCTAGTAGGCTTAAAATAATTAATTCTCCAGAGTGAATTAACAACATCTTAAAGAACACATCTCCGGAAGGCTATTAAGTATCATGTTTGCTCATCTTTGTGTCTGTCAATGATGACAAGAAAAAAGAAATTGTATGAATAAGAGTTGAGAACTGAGTTTCATATGTTTTACATAATATCTGTCTGCAAATTTAGAAGTACTTACTCAAATTCTGGAAAAAGCAGCTGCCCGGCCTGATCACACTTTGGATTATGATATTCTCTTACATCATTGCTTCTCATTGAGGGAGTAGGAAGTCACTTAGAAAAAATAATCCTGCTGAGAACTTGGCTGGTGGGAGACTACCTAGGAGAAAGTTTTGCTTCTGATTTCTGCTGTCCGTGGCTGAGATGCATGCCTACCTTCTGTCAGTTTTGGCATCAGCTGAATGTAGGTGTTAAGTACTGTAGAGCTGCTCCTCATACAGTGTTTTCTCCTTTCATTTAGCATACCTATCTAGAAGTAGGACACAGTTCAGTGTTAAAAGTTCTCAGCTGAAATATACCTGCATTTAGACCGAATGGTGCCTCTGAGCAGCCCATCTACCACAAGCTTACTGGCGATGTCACAGTGACAGAAAGGTTGCAGTGCTTCTGGTTTTATGTGGGCTTTGAAATGATTTATAGACATGGGTTTTATTAGTGACTTCTTATGTTCAGTTTCAATGCTAATCCATTCCAGTTGTTCCTCCCTGTTCCCTATGACTGTGTGTCTTATGCTCTGCTTTTATTTTCCCAGTAGTAGTCATGGCTCCAGATCATGCCTGAACACTGAATGTTTGAAGTTGATGAAGAGGAATGCACCTCTATAATTCTGAAAATTGTGGATGTTAAGATCTTGATTTTGCACCCTGTAAAATTTACCAAAAAAAAAAAAAAAAACAACTTTATTGCTTATAGTATATTTTTCTCCTGTGTGTACCATATGACAAATGGAAATATTTGTTAAAAATGTTCATCTTGTCTTCTGAGATTTTGTAGATGAAACAGTGTTTAGAAAAGGTAGTGACATGATGACACTTTGCTATTTTAAAGCAATGTTTAATATGTTTTATTTATTTTATAGTCTCTTACCCTTTTATTTATTTCTGAGTATGATTTTGTTACTACCTTGGGAGTAATTAATCAGTGAGTGGATAACTCCCCTTTCAGTCTTATAGCGAAGAAGAATTATTTCAATGTCTTCATGCTTCTGAAGCCTCAGGGCCATGCTCTTTTAAAACAAATCTCTCAATTGAGAGTGGCACTGGTACATTAATAGCAAAGTGCAAAGCTGTTATTGTATTTTCAGTGTTTCATTTTAGTTTAAAAATTGAATTTTAGAAAACAATGCTATTTAATTGGCTGACACAGTCCAGTAATACACCTCATTACCATGAAAGTTATGTTATATTAATTACTATGATTTTATTACGTCAATCCTCGTATCATTTTTTATACCTATTATTACTGTTTACTTATATAGCTTTTATGGCAGCCAGTATTTCTTGTTCATAGATACTACACGGGAATTATCTTCTTTGACCCCACTTGTTGCTGTTATATTTGATGATATTCTGCACTGAGAAATGAATAATTTCATTATTTGAGAGCTGTAATAAACCATACATTAACAATTATCTTCTGTTTTGATCCATGCTTCAATTTGCTTTGTGGAGTGCAAAAACTGTAGGTGGTGACTTAATGTCATGACTGGAAGCCTATGTAGCCAATTTCCGCTCTTTAGCTTTTCACGGTCAAGTTCCTAAATAATCAAGTTGTGACCTTAGTGAAAGATCTAAGACCATATTTAACTTCTGTTCTTCTCTTCACATTTTCCTGTCTTCATTTTAATCTCAGAATTTTTGTGTGTATTTCTAGCTCCACTACATGTTTATGAAGTAGTCCTTCTGTAACATACCCACCAGTTCTGAACACACCAGCACATCTCTGCTATAAAGTTCTCCTGGTACTGGAGACCCTTTCAGTCTATAGATTTGTGAATACTAAGAATTAGTTGTAAATTTAAAGGCCATGTCAGAGTTTGCCATAGTTCCAGGCTGTCCCTGCATATAATATAATACAAACATCTTAAATGTTCACTAATCTTAACATCTTAAATGTTTACTAATGCTCACGAGTGAGGATAAATATTTGAAGAGTACACTCTCAAACTTTTATTTCAGGTGAAGAAGTGATTTACAACACAATATGAAAACATTTACTTTTCCTGAATTTGTAATTGGAACTCAATTACAGTTGACTTTACTTAATGTTGTATAAATATTGATTTGTCCTTCCCATTAGTTATGCAACTAGTGGATGAAATAAAGTGGATGAAATAAAGAATGGTTCTTGAGATAGGGATATCAGATAACTGCCTCACAGCTGCAGGAGTAGAGCTTTAGATTAGATACAAGAAAGAACTGCAAGCTAAACTCCAACAAGTAATCATATTAGTAGAATCGCAAAAGGTTAGCCCTTAAAATATAAATGAGCATAGTATATTTTAAAATAAATGTATAATAAGTTATTGCAATGTCAAAAGACAGATGATTTAGTACACATCACAAGATGCAAGCATTGTTAGCATCACTGCTGGGTATCAGTAGAAGGCTAATTGAGCCAAAGAATGAGGAGCTTAACAAATGTAGGCTCATCCACAAAAAATGGACTGAATATTAGGGAAATTTCACAACTGCTGTATTAGATTAAATTGAGTTATTTTTCCATGTAGTTAGAATATTTTCTTTTTAGTAGCTATCATGGTCTTTTGTCTTGGATTTAGTATGAGAATAATGAGATAACAACCAAGCTTCCCTTGTCCTTTCTTTTGGTAGCTAGGCTGTGGTTTTGAGTTGTTATGAAAAGAATGTAAGAATTCACTGATATTTTGTCTGTTGTCAGGGGAACAAGTACTTTTTCAGCTTTCCAGCTGCAGGTGCAAAACAGCAGTTGGTAGGGAGAATAGTGGGACAGCATCTAGATGGACATCCAGGTTGATCAATGAAATATTCCCCACCACTAGCATCATGCTCAGTATATAGCTGAAGCCAGTTCTTTTGACTAGCTCGTTTGGTTAGTTTTGTTCGTGTGTTCCATTCAGTTTCATTCTATTTCAAGTTTGGTTTTAGTTCAGTCTAATGCTGTTCTGCTGGTTTGCAGTTAGGCTTTGGCCTTTCTGCATTTTGCCTTTTCGCTGTATTGTTCTTACCAGCTGTCTGGGACCAGAGTGCTCCCCTCTCTGGGACTGGCTGTTTGGCATGACCAGAGTTCAGGAGAGATTGCACTGAGTATCACTTATTTAAATTATTATAATTACTACTAATAATAACAACAACAGTAATTGCTATTGATATAAGTATTATTATTGATGGTTTTTAATTTTGATTTTATTTTTATTTAACTACTCTTATCCCAACCTACAAGTTTCTCCCTTCTCTTTCAATTCTCTTACTTATACCACTAGAGAGTGAGTACCTGTCATGGTCTTGGTTGTTGGCTGGGGTTAAACAGCAACAACAAGCACAACAACAATCAGTGACAAAATGAATACAGTAACACAGTCGGATTTTCCAATTAAGAAGGGTATTTTTATAATTAAAAATGAAAAAAAAAAAAGTGTAGAGTTGGTATTTTGAAACAGGAGGCTTGTGGATAACATCAGCTGTGCCATCATTTTTCATTGTATGTCTCCACTGTAGAGTGGGTTAAGAAAGGGTGATGGTGCTCTTTCCAGTGGTTTTGATTTCCATCATCAGATTATGGGTTATTTTGACTCAATTTTTACTGTCACAGAAGCTGAAGAAAATAAATTTTCACTGCTTTTCCTTCGGTGGGCTTAATAGGCTTTTCAATCTGTTATATTCTTCGCTCTTGATCATAATACGTAGTTCAAACAACATCAAATCATGACAATAATTTTGCTTCATGACTGACTTTTGCAGTGTTTCAGCAAGTATTTTGCATTAAACAGAAGGATTTATAGAATTAAACAGAAGCCATACTGGTCTCCTCTTGCCAAATACATGATTTTCTGTCAGTGGTTTTTGACTTGGCACCTGACAACTTATTTCATATGTCAGACACGAAAAAACCCCAGTCATGGAGTAGGCCAAGGAGAGGAATACTAATTAAGGACAAAAATTATAGAGAAATCAGGATTTTCTGTAGGTAAAAAGTGTGATTGAAAAAGTCACATTGAACAGCAGGGGAGATGGCCTGGAAGCTACCAAGGCAAACCATTTTGCCTGTTTGTACTGCATGGAAAAAGAAAGCACATGTTGCACCGAGGAAAGGGCTTAGTGGCAGTATCAAGAGAGTTCCCTTTATAAGAACTGATATGATACAAATCTTTCTGCATTCTTAAAAAAGAAGCATCACTTAAGGAAAACAGGAATGGCATCTACTGTACACAGGAAATAGAACATTAAATGAAATCATGTAATATGAAAAATAAAAATTGTACAGTTTGTGAAGTTTGGGCTTTACCTGCTGACTTAGGAGAGAGCTGTTCTCCTTTCAAGATGCTTCCAGGTAGTTTCAGAAACAATAATGTGCCCACAACCTTCAGGAATATCCAGTTAGGCAGTGTGGGAGTCCGAGGATCACCCACTAGTGGGTGTTGCTCCCAAGTCTGCTTTGTCAGCAAAGTAGCAGATACCCAAAATTTTCACTTCTGTCACTCAAGCTCCAAGTGCTTCTCTGTGCTGGTGGTCAAACATGCCAAGTGAATGAGTCATAAACACAAAGACCTTGTAGCCAAATTTTCTCATAATTTGTTAGGATTTATTGTTGTTGAGGAATGGCTTAAAAATAAGGGACATGGGTCTGCAGAGCAGTTGTACAAGCAGAGTCTGTTCTGAAGACTTTAGCGTAAGTAGTAAGGTTGGGCCGTGGTGGGAACCGCTGACTGTTTCAGTAAAATCAGCAGGGTCACTGAGACCTTGGCAGAGTGTCACAAACAGCTTTCAAGAGCACAAGAATGTAGAATAAGCATAGTTAGCAGCTGCAAGTAGGAGGACCATGCAAATGTACAGTTGGAGCTTAAGCCAATTAGTAGGTGACAGGTATGCATAATTATCGTGAACTGTATAAGTATATGCTATTCAGGCTAATAAATCGAACTATGCTTTATCACTCATTTGGGTCAACCTGCGTGTTCCTCTGCCGCTCAAATATTGTGTACCTAAAATTAGCATTTGAATTCTGTTTTAGGCACATAAGAACAAGGGCTCATTTCCAGTCCTGCTGAGTTCTCATATGTTCATCTTAAATTCTCTGTGTGTTATGCATCTAAAAGACCAGCCATAACTTATATGTTTAGAGAATAAAATAGAAGCCATTTTATGGAACTTTCTAATTAATATAATTGCATGAATTTTCTTATTTTGCCACTAATTTAAAAAATTGTTTTGCATAACCTGATTACAGTTTTTTTTTCCCCTCTGTTTTTTACTATACACATCACGGAGATGTCATGACATCAAGATAACCTGTCACTTCATTTATATAGTTCAAAAAGAATTTTGAAATTGCTTAGGATTAGGAAAAAAAGTGATAATTTCTAAAGTGTTCTGATCACTATGAACATGACATTATAAAGCAGTATGAGAGATCTGCTATTAGCTGTCTTTTAAAAGAGCTGCTACAATTTGGTAGCGTACCACTTTTTCTTCTTTTGTTCATCACCCATTCTTTGTGGGTAACAAAACTAAAAGAAAATGAAAGTTCAAATAACTTTTCTTGCTTGTTATTTCACAAGAGCTTTTTAAAAGGGTGACAAAACCAAAAGAAAATGAAAGTTCAAATAATTTTTCTTGCATGTTACTTCACAAAAGCTTTTAAAAAACTGACTGTAATGGATTCAGCCTTAAAGTTATGTCAGAAGAAATAAGAAATTTGGCCTCATGAATTACTCATACATAAATAAAGCGAAATCAGAGTTCATGAATTACTTATAAAGGCAAGCTTAAAAATCAATAAATGGCCTGTAATGCATACAGAAGCATTTTCTCCAAGTCTATAATATGCTGACATCATGTGTTTTTTTTTTTTTTTTTGGTAAATGAGAGCTATGCAAAACTATTAGCCTGAAATTACGAAAGTTCTTATCCTTGGGGTTTATTTAAAAATGTCATTTAAATCTCTACATTTGGTTGAGAATTAAAAAAATGCATTGTGAAACGCAGGTGGTTGACTGTTGGAACGATAAAGGACTCAGCACTCCGATTCAATGTGAATCACGCAAAAGCCATTTATTACAGAAACATGTCTCCTTATATACGCAACTATTCTCTAATCACAAATCCACGCTCCAAGCACGGATTCGCTAAATGAGTATCATGGGCAGTCCACACGCTGGAGCCCCACCGATGATAGGTCCGACGACTCACGCCATGCTGAGGCCCTGTTAATGAAGAAACGCCCCTCTTTCTCACAGCAGATTCTGTTCTCAGCTTCTCAAAGTGGCCTTGAGATTCCTTTGGGCCTGACTAATTCAACAACATATCTCCTTCTAATGAAACCCCTTCACAGTTGACCACACCAAAAACCTAAGAAAACATTGCAGTGTGTGGTTCATAACACAACTATCTCTGGAGATTCTTATTATTACTAGTTTAAAATAAATTACGCAAAATGCTCAGTGCTAAGTAAAATTGCAAAATGAGAAAGAGGATAAATGCTAATTTGAATGTTTAGTGTGTTAAAATTGAACTCCAAATCGAGGACTAGACATCATCCATCTGCCAAAGGGATAACTAATCTCCGTATACAAAAACATTTGCAAATAAAGTTGGCTTGATGTACTGAGTCTATCTCCTTTAAGAAGAGAAAGAAGGCCAGTACTTAAAATTCAGTTTCTTTGTGGCTAGGTAGCTGCTTTAATGATATTGTGGGCCAAGGAAAGTTTACATTTTCTGAATTCATCAATATTTATGCACCTAAATAAGCACTTTTACACTGTTATATTTGTGGATGAGTATTAAATAGTGGAACAGTTGAAGTTAATAAGTGAGAACAACAGTATTCTGTCCTAGTGTAAACTTCGAGCAAGAACTGTCATACTGGCAGAACAGCTGATCTTAGTGAGATTTGTAACTATTCCCTTCTGTTTGATTACAACAGGAAAATTTAAGAAAGCTATGTATCTTCAGAAGCATCTGACAGAAGAATTCTTGGATATGCTTATAGAGAGAACAGAGGTGCAGAACAGGTAAATACTGAATCATCACCACCAAGATTTTTGCCACACTCTTCGCTGCATTACTTTCCTTGACCATAGTTTGTTTACAGTTGACTTGAATAACGAATGCTATTAACATATCCTATATTGTGTCCAGCAGCTTGGTGGGTCTCAGTAAATAAGCAATGAATCTTCCATGCAGCTGTTTGTGAAAATATCCCTTTACATATGCTTTCGTAGTGTTCATTTTGGAAACTTTACTGCCGCCTTACCTTAAAACTTGACAGAAGAGTTCTACGGAGTACTGCAAGGAATAACATAATTTAGTTAAATATTGAATTGGACATGAGTATAAGTAAGTAAAAATTAGTAAGAAGTGTATTCCAGCAAAACCAGGCAAAAAAAGTACGCAACAGTAAGAGAAGGGCCTGTCTACATTAGAGAAGTTGCAGCAGGGCAGCTGAGAAATTATGTGGATACAATTTTCTCTCTTACTCCATTAGATATGCAGTGGAATCTTCACAAAACCAGAATGGATAAAATTTGATCCAGTACATTGCAGTTGAACTGCAATCTTTTCCTGGTAAATACTTATTTGCATTTTTAGGAGTGTGGTTTTAGTCCAATTTACAGAAACATCTCAGTCACCCTGGGCAAATTTATCAACTGTAGACAGGACCATAAATATGTTGTGTTTATTTCACATATATTTAATCTAATAATTGGAACAATAGAATTCAGAGCAGCATTTTTTTATAGAGAAAAAGGCAACTTTGAGAAAAACTAAAAGCTCATTGATCAAATTGAATGAGTAATAAATCTAAAAAATGACCAACTGTGTAGGTTCTATTATCTTATATATTGCAGCTGTCAAAGTCATCAGGAAGCAATTAGCAATTGGATGCAGCAATATTTTGCAGCATTATTATTCACTTCCCGCTTCAGAATGCTGCATTCAGCTGCCCACACTTCAACTCACAGCTGGCTTGCAGGAGATGTGTAAGTTTTTAATTTCAGTTAATAAAAAGTTTGACCACACAATGAACAAAACAAAAAAGAAGCTATAAATAAATAACACTAGCTGCCACAGACTGAGTACATCATAGGGAAGTAGAGTTATGTGATTGTGTTTTTAAACTATTTCATACATTATATATACAAGACACAGAGTTTCGATTTTCCAGTAAGCTTGATTAGTATCTTACTTTAAAAATATATATGCTTTTATTATTTGTTCTGTGTTGAAATCCATTCTTTTGGGTTTCTAAAACAGCTAAGTTGAGCGATTTTAAATTCTAAGAAAAATACAGGCTCAAGAAAGGAAATCAAGAATTCAAAACTTACAGCTTGAGCAAATGAATTACTTCTAAATTCACAGTAAGAAGTAGACAGGCTTGAAGAGGATCATAACTGTGGACAGTAAGAGCTGTAAGATCTGATCCAAAACAGAAAGGACTGCAAGTTATGGAATCAAAGTGATTATATGAAGGCCGTTTAAACAAGAAGAGAAAGCTGTAAGGATATGATAAATGTTAATATGTAAAAGCTATACAAAAGTGTACAAGAGAAGACATTTTTCAAAAATTAACACTTCTGTGAAGTTCACCTTGTTCTCTGTGAGAAAAAAAAAAAGAATATTAAAAATATTTTAAAAATTCTAGCTGTTGAACTTTAAAAAATATCTACTGTACAACCTGAGGAAAAAAAAAAAGAACACAACTATATAGTACGTTCAGATTTCTGCTCTTCAGGTGAATGATACTAAATTTCTGATGTTGTGACAACCTGAAAGTACTCCCCACATCCCAGTTAAAACAAAGAAATATGTTCTAGTTTTTGATACTTTGGGAGGAAAAGATAGAGGACTGTGCGGTCAGACACCTTGTAATGTAGAGGCAACTAACAGTGTTGCTGCGAAGGCCTCATGGCCTAATTGGGATGATAGGGATGAACCATATGTTGGACGACCAATTACCAGAAGAAACCATGGACCAAAAGCTACCCTGATGGGTAAAACAACTCACTTCTGGTCAGTACTGTGAACTTTTCCCTGGTTTGAAGACCCCAGACCCATTTCCGTAAGAGTCTTCCTAATGAGCATGAAGAGTGAACAGAGGGAGGAGATGAACCACCCTCTCCTATCTCGCATGTAAATGAACTGGGTTATAAAATGACCTCACACATGACATGAGGTGGAGGTGTGTACCAAAATCTTCAATGGGTCCACCCCCCTCCAGAGGATGTTGTGGGACAGATGTAGCTGTGGAGCGGTGATATCTTTCTTTCTCTCTCTCTCTCTGATATCTTAGTTTTTCTTCTCTTTCTTTCCTTTTTCTTGAACACAGAAATGTAATATCATTTTAAGTTCTGCTGCTAAAGTCTTGTTAAGTTTTGCAATATAGTTACTAATTTTTGCCAACCCAATGTTTTTAGAAACGCTTTTGCTCTTAATGTATTGATAAGTTTTGTTCAATATATTGATAAATTTTGTGATATTATAACATACTTTTTCCAAGTCACTAATAGCTGTAATGTGTATTGCACCAAGTGCATTTAGTATATCCATAGTTGAATTGGATCATTGGAGTGACGATCTGTCCATGGTTTTAGTCCTACTTATTGCACTGCTTCCAGCACACAGAATCCTGAACTCCACCATATCATAGGTGCTGCAGCCAAGGCTTCACACCAGACTTCACATCCCGAACTAGTCCTTCTTTGCTTGTTAGGACAAGGTACAGCAGCACACCACTCCTTCTTGGCTTCTCCACTACCTGTGTCAAAAATTTGTCATCAATGGTCTGTAGGAACCTCCTGGACTGTGTGCTTACCTGTGTTGCCCACCTCTCCTATGAGAACCAGAGCATGTGATCATGAGGCTACTTCCAGCTGTCTGTAAAAAGCCTCATTAACTTCCTCTTCCTGATCAGGTAGGCTGTAGTAAACACCCCCCACAGTGTCCTCCTTGTTAACTTATCCCTTAATTTTTACCCATAAGGACTCAACTCATTCTTCATCCCTCCCTAGGCAGAATTTGGTACATTCGAGTTGCTATCTCACATAAAGCACAACTCCCCCACCTTGCCCTGTTGGCCTGCCTTTCCTAAAAAGTACATAGCCTTCCATGACAACATTCCAGTCATGTGAGCTGTCCCACCATGTCTCCGTAATAGCAGTGAGATGATGGCCTTGTGAACGCACGTAGATATCTAATTCTTCCTGTTTATTCCCCATGCTATGCGCATTGGTGTACAGACACTTCAGGGAAGTACTCAAGCATGTGGGTTTCTCATGAGGGTGGCAGAAAGATCCACTGCAGCCATCTGTACCCTTGAGGTGGCTGGCCTTCTGGTTCTCATTTTGGGAGGCAGCTAAATATTTGTTGCTGCTCTGGTTGGTCTGGTGTGTTCCCCAATTGGACATGATAATGAGACCATCACTATTTTGGACCCCGCCGCCCAAGCTCATCAATTGAGAGCCTGCTTCACCTCTCCCCTCTACGCCCGCTGTCTCCTCTCACAGCATGTCACAGATGAGCTCAATTACATCCCCCTCCCTGATCATGTCTAGTTTAAATGATTAAAACGATTTAATGATTGTTAGAAGGTGAGGCAGACTACAACATAAAATTTAATTTAATCTATGGAATCTGTTCTCTGTAGTGTCTTACAATATGTTCATTAAGATAAAAGGCTATGCTGAGCAATATCAGTTTCTTCTAGTCTAACCTTGTTGATGATTAAGAACCATTAAGCGGTGATTAGTGCACAGCTAAAACTGAAATCCTTTTGTACAGGGTTGGGAGAGATTTTATGAGCTAGTACTGTTAAAATAAAAAAAACCCTTTGAAATATTACCTGGTAACAGTGTTGCTAGAGTTGAAATCCATTCTGTGTCTTGATTCAATATGCACGTGCAGTACAAAGTTGGTTCTGCGAAGCATCTAATACATGAGTGTCTTAGCACTGTATTCACACATATATAAGATCATCTGCAGTGCTGCTATGTAATCGCCACCAGTTACTGGAAGTTCGTGTACATAACTCATACCCTTAATAATTATCATCTAAAGTTCTAAAATCCAAGAAAGTCAGAGGAAACATAGGTAAGAAAATTACTGGAAAAAATGAATTAAAATATCCCTATTCCTGTTTTAAACACATAACTCTGCATTGCTACTGAATTGTAACACATGTGAATATAGCACTCTTCAGTGATATTGCACACTGCTAAATAGCAGAACAGAAACTAGAGATGCATTATATATTCTATTTGCATAAATACAAATTGACATTTAAGAAATGACTGTAGAAGGATGTGAAGTGAGCCAAATCATATCTAACTAAATCACACTGTTAGTAACAGAAATCAATTTTACAAGATGTTCCCTTCTGGAACAGGTGCAAAAACTGATTCATCCTTTGCATATCGTGTTTTACCTAATAAGGGATTTGAGTATACTCTTATCTTATCAACCTAGTATTTATCTTAGCTTAAATATGCCTAGAATGAGAAGAAGTATATACAGTACCTCTGGAAATTGAACAAGTCAGCAGTTATGCAATTATAGAGTAGTGCGCATGTGCAGTACCCAAAGGTGAAAAGGACAGAAGCGATGAAAACTACTTACTTCATCCTGAAGACCCCCTGAAAGACCACCAGAGGACACTGCGCATGATCAAAGTAGTTCCAAGGTGTTGCAATCGATGTTGCAATAAATGTTGAGTAACTATTACATATCCTAATGATCCTAATGAATATATGAATATGTATGTGAATGGACTGTATAAATACTGAGCAACTTAAACTGACCGCTGAAGCCAGCTTTGGGTGCGAACCCCTGGTTTCCCAGTGCTGAAATAAAGCACCGCATATAACTACGCCCGTGGTTATGTGTCCTGATTGCTAACAACACGAAGAAACTTTTAAGAAGCTGTGAACTAAGAAGAAAGTTAAAATACCTCATTTCCCTTAACTAGATACAGGGACAATAAAAAACAATGGAATTGGGGTATAAAGTGTCTGTTGCGGGATGAGGCCTAAACATCGTGGTTACTCATCCCTAACCTAACAAATGCTGTAGGATTTGCTTCTCAGTGGCTCTTGGGGAACTTGCCCTTCACATGTAAACTGTACCATGGGGTAGCTCGTCACAGAACCCATCTCACACTTCCACAAACCTCCTAGACCTACTGCCTACAGACTGAACTTTACTGAGGCTCAGAAAACAGAATCTGGATTTTTAATGTGTTTTTGGTTGTGGTGATTTTATTAATGCAGCTGCTGTGGCAGCTCATAATACTATAATATGACCTGTAGTTACTCTGTCTGTAAATCAGACCTGTCAGATGCTTAGTATTAACTTCAGTGAGTAAACAACAGAGTTTATTAAGGAAACTACTCTACATTGTATCTATAAATGAGAATCACAGCTTAACTTGAGCTAGCAATATAACTATGATAGCTGCTCACTCACCCCCCATCCCTACCGCCCAAACAGGGGAGAATCATGGATTGAGATAAACACAGTTTGATAAAATAACAAAATACTAATACAGTACTACTAAATATATATATATATATATATATATATATAAAATAGAAATAGAATATAAAATAAAAGATGCTCAATGCAATTCCTCACGAACTCCATCAGCACCGAACAGCCAGTCCCAGGAAACAGCACCTGGTCCCAACAGCTGACCCCAGAGAGAGAAGAAAGGAAAAAAGCAGAAAGGCTCAGAGGCCTCTGCAAAATGGCATGGTGGCAAAAGCTCGAAATAACAGAAGTTCTCGAACAGAACTCCCCTGAATAGGTGTCCAAGAGCAAAGAGAAGAACTAGAGAGCAACCAGAAGATCCCATCTCTCCTTAAATATGAAGCATGATGCTAATGGAATGGAATACTCTCATTGATCAGTCTGGATGTCAGTCAAACTCTGCCCCATCCATGACCCCCGTCCTCGATGCCTCACACCTGTGGGCAGAGCATTCAGAATGTCCTTGGATCTCAGACCAGCACAATTAAAACATTAACTCTGTGCTGGGGTGTTATCTGCTTGTTCTCAAACTAAGTCCAAACAATTACCATACTAGCTATGAAAAGAAAGGTTTCTAACTGCATGAAGAAAATTAACTCATTTTCAGTCAAACCAGCACAGTACCCTTTTTCATAATTTTTTTATCACATTGGAAATATATCCTAAACCAAGGGTATTATGGGATACCAACATCCAAGCCTCATTACACAATTCTGATATGATTAACAAACTAAGACTTTTGGAGGGCACATGTTGATGATCAGACATTTCTGTGACTTCTTTTCTAACAACAAAATGTCATCTCTTCATCCAGTGTAAGGGTTAATTCCATAGAGTACCAATCAGGTTACATGGCAGGGAAATTTGGATAAGGAATATTTCAAGGAGACAAAAAGTAATGGGCTGATATGTGAACCTCTACTTAGGGTAAAAGCATGAGAGTTAGGCGGCCTTGTCTCCCTGCAGACCCTAAAAAAGCTTACTCTTGTGTCTATATCTCCAGTAGATTATTTAAAAAGCAAAACAAAACTTACTGAAATATTGAGATGAAAATATTAACAAAATATTATGATCACAGTTTCTAAATCACTTGCAAAAACTACCACTTTTATTGTAATCTAATACATTAGAAATTGATTAAACTGAATTAAGAAATTATATCATTCTAGAGGCAAACTGATGACACGTCTCCTACTTTCTGCTCTTTTCCAGAAACAGTACATGATAAAAACAGAGACGAAGGTCATATCAGATGTTTTGGTACAGCAGTGGAGTGAGCGTTGGTATGCTTGAACTGATTAATTACAGTTAGGAAACGTGTTTTCAGGAATTTTTACTACCATTGGCAGTACCAAGTGGGAGAAAGAATAGGAAAAAAACAAACAAAGACCACAAACCTCCCCCAACAGCAAAATAAAAAATGCTTTATCTCAGCCATGTAGTTCCTCCAAAATACAGAAGGACTTGTTTTATCAACTTTTTATAGTACAGGTTGTATGTTCCAGAATTAGCCCATTTTTTACCACACATTCTGTTAAAATTATTCAGAACATTACTGAAATACGTTTATAAAATATTTCTGTCTGTTACTGATTTCTCTATTTTTAATTGAATACATTAATTTTAGTGAGGCTCTTGGACATCTGATAATTTTTTCCCAATATTTAATACCAGTTTAATTCCACTTTACATTGGACCAGCCTGAATTGATTCACAAGTAGCTCAACAGTCTGGTTTTTATGTGTTGCTTTAGGAAATAAGCACATGTATCCAAAGATATATTAAGAAGAACCCCACTTTGTTTGGAAAACTTTATACTTCCTCAAATTAACAGGTTATTCAGAAAAGTAGTAAAATAAGTGTTCCTCAAGGTAAACTTAATGTCATAATAATTATCTACTATAAACAATTTTCTATATTGTATCAATATATAATTTGTATTAATTATAATTTATCAGAAAAATATAGTTTCTTAGTATGTATGCTTCACTCTTAGTCAACTGAAATACTTTTATTGAACAATTAAGTTGCTTCTTCAGCCTTAATGAAAAATATTTCAATAAGAAACCTGTAACGGTAACAAAATGAAAAAGTAGTATGAATTCAAAAGGTCCGTTTTTAGCCAATCTTTCTCTGAAATCGTGCAAGTGAAATGATATACATGGAACATTTTGCTTTGTATTTTCTTCCTTCAAACCAGCCTTGTATTTTTTTTTTTTAACTGATTCTTAGAAACCCAAAATAACTAATTTTGGACGGGACGTCAGAAGGTCACCCAGCCTCATCCATCTGTGCAACACTGATCTTACTTCAACAATGAACTGAGCTATTTAGGGCAGGATGTAGTTGAGTTTTTAATACCTCCAATTTATTTTGTTTCCTGATGTTTCTTTTAAAACATAAAACCTTTTCTTGTACCTCCTTTTTCCATAAAGAAACAAGTTTATCATTATCCACAATAAATAACACAGTTAACAGCAAATGGACTTTGATAGGATCTCTTCAATATTCAACCTTAGTGGCTTCAAAATCACCTGTCCAAGTTCTTATTTGGGGCATGTCTGGACAGAAGATGCATACAAGCAGAACTTCAGTTTTTGGCTAGTTTGAGCTGCCAGGATATGGTGGACCACTAAAAATCTCTTCCAGCTGAAGAAGCAGATGTGATTCATTAAAGCGATTGTCTTTACCTAGTATCCAAGTACAGGGATATTTTCAGTGAGACCTAAGTTTACAAGTACAAAGTAACTTTTGAAAATGAGATTTGAGATCCAAAGTCACTTAGGAATTTGTAAAAAAATTCCTCTACTTCATATGCCCTAAAATTGTGAATATGAATGAGGATGTTAGGAGATGGATGAAAGAGTTACAGTGAAACAACTTATATATAATAACATTCACAGGGCTCTGAATCTTACTCATTATTTCCTGTGAAGTTACCTAAAAATGTTGAAAAATAGCTGAAATGGAAAGAAAAAAGAGAACATCTACAAGCCTTTCTTTTTCCTTTATGATCAAACTTACTGGTATCCAACTACACTGTTCAACATTTTTTAACAGCAGTGTAATCGTTTTAGTTTTTTGTACACTGAGTGTATTTGTTTTCAATTCATGCAAAACAATGTTGCAAGTAATACAGCAGCCCACTGGAAGTGCTCCTGTTACACAGCTGTCAATGCGAAGTTTGATCTTGGAGAAGGCTAAGGGAATTGCCTTCTCCATACACAGAATCACAGAATCACAGAATGTTAGGGATTGGAAGGGACCTCGAAAGGTCATCTAGTCCAATCCCCCTGCCAGAGCAGGAACACCTAGATGACCTTACACAGGAATGTGTTCAGGCAGGTTTTGAATGTCTCCAGAGAAGGAGACTCCACAACCTCCCTGGGCAGCCTGTTCCAGTGTTCTGTCACCCTCACTGAGAAGAAGTTTCTTCTCATATTTAAGTGGAACATCCAGTGTTCCAGTTTGGTCCTGTTGCCCCTTATCATTGGTTGTAACTGAGAAGAGCCTGGCTCCATCCTCATGACACTCACCCTTTCCATATTTATATACATTCATGAGGTCACACCTCAGTCTCCTTCAAGCTAAAGAGACTCAGCTCCCTCAGCCTTTTCTCATAAGTGAGCTGCTCCACTTCCTTCATCATCTTCGTGGCTCTGCGCTGGACTCTCTCCAGCAGTTCCCTGTTCTTATTGAACTGAGTGGCCTAGAACTGGACACAATAATCCAGATGCAGTCTCACCAGGGCAGAGTAGAGGGAGAGGAGAACCTCTCTTGACCTACTAACCACCCTGCTTCTAATACACCCCAGGATGCCATTTGCATTCCCAGCCAGAAGGGCACAGTGCTGACTCATGGTCATCATGCTGTCCACCAAGACCCCCAGACACTAGTCTCTTCTTTAGGGTTAAATGATTTATTTAGTATTGCTGAAGATATCACTGGTGCTTGACAGAAATTTACAAAACTAGTTCCTTGACACAAGGATCTTAGCTTTTCAGAGAGGGAATTTATTGCTTGCTTCATTCATGACTACTTCAGGGACTTGAGAAGTAGAACTGTAGACATTTCTTCGATTTCCCTGTTTTACTACTTGCATAAACTGCGTAATTTTTTTTCTCTTTGATGTGTATATAAGTATATTGAGTTATCTTCTATCCATAAACAGAATTTGTCTACAAATAAGCAATATATTAAATAATTTTAAAACATCATTTATGATTGTTGTTGTCTGATTTACTTTTTAAACTGTTTTCAAGCATAGGACTTTGCTTGAAAGAAATTAAGCAACTTTATTAGCCAGGATCAGCATACATTTATACTACGAGCATTGCGTTCTTACAGTTTTGCAGAAAAACCTTCTGATAAATGTAGATTTACCTGAACATGGTAGTAACTCAGAGAAATGGGGCTAATACTACTACCTTCCCAGTTGGGTTTCCAGACGTACTGGCGGTCTAGAGAGTTGCGTTTAGATCTTGAGGTGTTTACTCTTAAAAGATCGTCCATGTTGGCAGCTGGTCACGAGTGATGTTGTATGGGAATATAGCAGAAGATTTGGCAAGTAGTTTGGTTAAATGTAAATACGCTCAAATGATTTGCAGCTGTGGTGTAGAAAAAGCACATACATCACACTAATTGTTTTACTGACCTTGTGTGCTTGATGAGTAGAACCTCTGTGTTAGATAACATAGGCCTTTGAGAAACTCTAGACACCTTATCATTGTGTCTGAGATTCCTGCTTTGTTGTGAGAAAGAGTGAGATGCTACACCTGCTTGAAGCCTTGAAATACACGGCAGTTCAGCAGGTCGTGATTTTCTACCAGGGTTGAACTTACCAGCACCTGCATTTCCACTTGTGTTACCTCTGCATGGGAGCTCAGGTGCTACTTCGGAGATCCCCCAGTAGAGGGGTAACCAGAATAAAACTTGCTCTTTGAAAATGCATTTGTGGCCTATGGCTCTTCTTGCAACGCACCTGTGCCTGTGCTCAGAGTTGTTCCCAGGACTCAGTATTGGGACCAATCCTGTTTAATCTCTTTATCAATGATCTGGATGAGGGGATTAAGTGCACTCTTAGTAAGTTTGCAGATGACACAAAATTGGGTGGGAGTGTTGATCTGCTGGAGGGTAGGAGGGCCATATAGAGGGATCTGAACTGACTGGATTCTGGGGCTGAGACCAGTTGTATGAGGTATAACAAGGTCAATTGCTGAGTCATGGTCTTGGGTCTCAACAACCCCAGGTAGCACTACAGGCTTCGGGAAGAGCGGTTGGAAACCTGCCTGGTGGAAAAGGATGTGGGAGTGTTGATTGACAGCCAGCTGAATATGAGCCAGCAGTGTGCCCAGGTGGCCAAAAATGCTAACAGCATCCTGGTTTGTATCAGTAGTGTGCCCAGCAGGATTAAGGAAGTGACTGTACCACTGTACTCGGCACTGGTGAGGCCCTACCTCAAATACTGTGTTCAGTTTTGGACCCCTTGTCATAAGAAGGACATTTTGGTACTAGAGAGAGTACAGAGGATGGTGATAAAGTTGGTGAGGGGTCTGGAGTACAAGTCTGATGAGGAGCAGCTGAGGGAACTGGGGCTGTTTAGCCTAGAGAAAAGGAGTAGCACGGAGTGTGTTGGTCTCTTCTCCCAAGTAGCAAGTGATAGGACAATAGGAAATGGCCTCAAGTTGCACCAGGGGAGGTTTAGATTGGATATTAGGAAAAAATTCTTCATGGAAAGGGTTGTCAAGCATTAGAACAGGTTGCCCAGGGAAGTGATGGAGTCACCATCTCTGGAGGTGTTTAGATGAGGTTATAAGGGACATGATTTAGTGCTAGAGCTATGTTGTGGTTGGACTCAATGACCCTGAGGGTGTGTTCCAACTGAAATGATTCTATGATTCTATAAACCTGCTTTGGTCCTGGCTGTTGCATGCAAAATGCAGCCTAGAGTACAACAGAAAACTGACCTGTAAGTTTAAAAAAAAAAAAAAAAAAACCAAACAAAACCTAAACCAACCAAACAAAAACCATCTAAACCATCTAGAAACTCTGAACTGTCTTCAGTGAAGATTTTTATTCCCAGAAAATTTACATCAGTGTGGAGATCATATTTTTTAAATTGCATAGCTCATTTCTGGTTCATTTAAGGGACATTTTAAATATCTGTTGTATTTTCCTACTGTTTTAAGAATTTTAAAGTTTCATTTCATTTTTCTACTATGGCAATCACCTGCCATATTCTGACTACTCTGCAGGTGAATGTTTACAGGTGCACCCTGTCTGTACCGATCCATTCAATGTATAAGCATCAAAGACACTTCAGTTAAATGATCTGTATTTTACAACATAATAAAGTTGCACCAGTAGTGTTGTTCTTCTTCAGAGACTGTTTTAGCTCCTGTTCTTGTAACACTTAGATAAATGATTTTCCTTTTCCTTTCCCTAATAGCTTTGATGATTTTTTTTTCTGCATTATCAGGGACATTTTCCTGGTAGAACTACTTTTATTCAAAAGAGAACTTTCCTACTTACAGTAAGAAAAAGAATCTGAAAAAGGAAAAACAGGGACAAAAGTTGTAATCATGGTAAAAAAAAAAAAAAGTGGAAATTAAAGTTAGGATTATCCAAATTTATCAAAACACATTTAAAAAACGCCAGAACAGGTGATATTTTTGACATTGTGAAGAGAGACTATTATAAAAAAACCACACAAAAGCTACATGCAGGCTACAAAATACATCTTTATTCTGTTTATTCCTATAGGAATGAAACTATGGAATCACTTTGTCAATCTGCCAGTGTCCTGGAACTAACTTTTAGGCAGAACTGACCCTTTACAACTGAATGTGCATCAAAGGAGATTAAATTCTCATTAATTTACTTTTAACTAGAAGACATCAAATAATACATACAAAAAGAATGGTGTTATAAACACAACAGGAAAAGCTGCAAATGGAATTCTTGCCTTCTGAGGCATCAGAAAACAACATTTTCTTCTGCTTAGATAATCTGGGGCTTAATGAATCATGAACTGTTCAGAATTAGTTCACACAAAACATCTCTTGTGATTTGTCGGGATGTAATAAGTTCACAGTACAGTCTTATAATTCCCAAAAGAACATTATCCACAAAACAAGTCTGTTGGAAAGCAGATTTCTGGTGCTCATGGATTCTTCTTCCTTCCTTCTGACCCATCCCACAGTAGGAGATTACACTCAAACTGCATTAAGCGGAAAGGACAAAACAATATTACAGTAGCATTTAGAAAGTCAGAAATCTGCTAACTGTGAGGATTTAAACTTAAATTCAAATTCAGCTTTAAAAACTAGCTATTTTTGTTGAGGACACATGCAACAATCCATGGATACAACTACAAGGGAAAATGGAATAGCATCTCAGTGGAACTTTCTCTTAAGAAGTCATCCAAAACCAAATCCTCCATCATCAGTATAGTCAGAGTGGCCAAGAGATAGTGAGGGTGAAGATGGAATGAGTCCCTTTCTCTCACCTAGTCTTTTAGTGACTTGAAACATTCAGAAATCACTAGCTAGCATGCAATGTATACTACTCAAGTATGCTATCCTAACCACTGCTATTAATCTGAAAGAATAACTGCTTAAAACTGCTGGCCGTTGTGGACTCCATAAATAAAGATACAATCATGGGCTGTATCTTTATGAATGAAAAAAAGGTCCCCAGCTGTATTTTTGTTAGTAGATCAGCAAACAAGTATCTAATGGGAAAGAGAAAATGTAGTATGTGGGGTTTTTTTTCCTTTCCTTTATCATCATATGACATGTTAAGCCTATATAGTTGTTAAAATGTATTAGAAAAAAATATTCAAGACAAGCACAAAGATAAGAACCTGATTCAGAGATGAACCTTTATTATGGAAACGTAAAGAAGTGCTTCACACAAGCCCAATACAGAAACTGCCTGTAAGTTTTAATCAGGTCTAGCCTTAGCTGTGTGCCCAAGACTTGGCACAGGCAGACTTGTCCTGACTGTGCCCTCTGCTCAGCTGCAGCCAGCCTTGCACCTCCTGCCCTGCCCTTCAGAGACAAGAGGGGTCAGAATCCCTGGGGCAATGATCCTGCCCTGTTGCTGTAGAGCAAGGATGTGCCCTTGGGCTGTCGCAGTGTCAAACCAGGGCGCAGCCCCAACAGTTTCATGCCTGACTGGAATCCATCTTGCTGTGTCCCTGAAGGTGGGGTGTAGGTTACAGCAACCCTGAATGTGAACAAAGAGCTGTCCTCCAGCTTTGGGACCAGGGCCATCCTGTAATGCTGTTCAGCTGGTGTGGACCAGATTCTGCACCACCTGCAGCTTTACAATGCCATGTCACTTGGAGCAGAAGAATTAGAATTCACTTCTGAAGACAGAGTGTGTTGATTTAGTTATTAGATGTTCAGATGTTTAGGAATATCTAAGAATGGCCACAAAACTAGAAAAATCATGACAGTGAACAACTTTTAACAACTTTTCAAAAATATTTGGAACCTGTATGGTTAGGTTTCTGCTATTCTCTGTGCCTGTGTTTTCTCCAGTGGAAATGAAAGTATTTGCTGCAACAATTAAGAATGTATTCCTGGTGGTGAAAAAAAAGGTTTATCTTCTGTCTAAGCCTTTCCTGTATTTTGTGTGCAGTGACGTAGCCTGTCCACATGTCTTTATTGTGGGTATGGCTCAGGTTCCCTCATGCATGTCTGTTGGTCTCCTGCCTCCTCTTCCCGTTGTAGATAAACCCTTTTGCCTCAAAGATGATCAACCCTTTTGCCAGAGACTGATGTAGGCTCTGCATTTCATATTTTGAAATTTTTTTACTAGTATATGTTAGTTTTACTGTGTTTCTCTTGTGGTTTTTTTTAATTGATTCTGATTTTGTGTACTGGTCTATGTCACCAGTGTTGATGACCAGATGAAAGGAAAGCTTATGATGTAGCATGCTGCTTCTGTATCTGGAAAGGGCTGAGTGCTTTGACACAACCACAGCCTTCAAACCACAGATCATGTTTTTTCAGCAGAAATCCTTGATTGTTTCTTCTTTCCTGTCCCCCAGGTGTACTCCTGTGCATTTATAATTATAAATAATTTTTAATGCAAATATACAGTTGAAGGATATGAGACTATGGATAGACAGACAGATCATTTCTACATGTGTGCGGCTGATGAGTAGCACAGCTGGTCTAAAACCAGACAAAGTTTCAGTCTTATTTCCTCATTGTCCAAAACCAAGAAGCAGACTTCCAGTTAAGTATGGGCAGAAAGAAAATGCTTTATTTTTATCTTGTTATATCAATCAGTTAAACAAATCAAGAAAAAAGGCAGCATTGAGAAATTCTTGGGCATTTTAACAAAAGAGTGGTAGTAAATTTTAACTTTTTTATTCTTCTGATCTCTTTTCACTCTCACAAATCATCATTGCAGATGACCAACAAATGCTTTTAAACCCCTGCAAACTAGGGTTAAAGTTTTGTTAAATAAAATGTTATACGATAGTATAAAAGAAGTAGGAAAGGGAAGACAACACAGAGAAAACAAAATAAACTTGAACTATACCAGTTACAGCATCAGGTTTTGTAGCTGTATAATTATTAATAAAGAGGCTTACTCTGTTTTGTCAAAATATGTACAGTGAGTAACATGGCATCATTGTAATTCCAACTCTGAAAGAACTTGTGCTAATTGAAAAATTTAAATTTACTAGAGTGGAACAGCTTTTGCTTCATCTCACTCGGTCCAGATCTACCAACAAATATACAAACAAGTTGCTGTCACTTTAAAAGAACTACGATTTTTCTTCAAAAGTGTTCTTGTGGAGAATCATCTTTTGTTTTATGGCAGTGCCATAAATACTCCTCACAGAAAAAAGAAGATCTGCAGCTGCTTATGCTGGTATACAGTTAATGTGGCTGCTTTCCCAGACAATGAAGATCTGCTTTGTGTTATGTGTATTTGTTGCCTTGTGGTCCCTGGCATGCACAAATCTCTGGGTACAAACGCAACAAAAGTAACTTGCTGTTTCATGAAATAACTACTTGTGGCAGTAGTCGTGTTTTCTTGAGTGAGAATGCAATTTGTACTTTCAGAGATGGTAGTAAATGAAACATATCTTAAACTGCTACCCAGAAATCAAAAAAAAACAAAACCAGAAAAATGGAAAGAAAAACAAACCGAACGAAACCAACCAACCAACCAACCAACCAACCAGGTTAGTAGGAAAACACATCAAGAAGATGGACGATCTGGAATAGTTTAATTTAGACCATATGCTAACAGGTTTAAAATAAAGCATCTGAGTCAAAAAAGTTAAGTGGAGAGAAAAAAATAATGTAAAGAATGTCAGCTCATCAAGAAATGCAATACTATATCAGGCCTTTAGCCCATGTTATTCTAAGATTGTGTCTTGCACTGTAACCTTTCTGCTGTTAAAGGCTGCATGATTTGATGTGTTGCGTTTTGATGTTTTCACTTGTGAAGTTGCTCATTTTGCTGCTACAGAGGAATTGTGATTTGATGGACACAAGAAATTACCACTTTCAATGTATTTTTAAATAACTACAACAAACGTGGCAGAAAATCTGAAGCAAAGATGATTAACATTTTCTCATTTATCTGATATTATTTTCTTTTTGTGTGTGCTTGTCATTAGCATGAAACCAGAGAAACAGAATGTATGTGTTTGTTTTGAACAGAGATCCTTCATTATCTGCTGTTTTGTTAGAACTAGCGTAGAGAAGGTAGTGGTCAGACACTGCATGCAGAAAAAAGTGCCAGAAAAAAATACCTTCTTGCATTTTGGCCTGCTCTAAGCTTTCCAGATTTCTAAGGCAAGTCCTCAAAAACCAAATAATTCCTCTTCAAAAATGTACAGAAAAGCTTCAGTTTGACATATAGGTTTCTAGATATTTGAATTAATTTACTATTTCTAAAACTCAGGTATTTGTCATGAAAATCATATTTTATGTATTAGTCAAGTACATAGTATTATGTACTTGTATTTATGCATTAGTCACGTAAATGTATATTTATTTCCTTTTTTTTGCCAGTATACCAGATTTCTTTCTAACACTTTTTACAGTCTTCAGCATGTTGCCTTTATCTCTCTGCCATCTTTAAAAACTTTGAACTCTTAGATCATGTTTTCCATTGCAAACTGGATTTTCCCCTCTCTCTGTCTCTCTGAGTCTTGTGAACAAACCACGTGTATTTACAGGCTATTTTTCTTTTTTCTTCAACTTTGAGATCTTAATGGAAACTATTTTCAAACATCAGACTAAAATTAATGGGAATTAGTCATACCGTGAAATTTTATTTATTTTGACAGTTAATATCAAAAAATCAGCCTTCTATGGAAAACTGCTTCAGGTCTTGATTACAGATTAGTTGGAAAAAAAATCAAACACAAAATTTTATATTTATATTTTGAAAAACTCCTACAACTACTCTTTTGTTGATATAGCCTACAAAAAATGAACTGAAAAATACTCATAACTTCTTTTAAAGACCATCCCTGATAGTATTTAGTTACTGGAGAGTGCAGAAACTAGTAGCAGACACCTTCTGGCTTCTGGTCTTCTAGATAGCAGCTGTATGGTGCTCGCTGTGGCTATTTTATTTTCTTACACAGCGTATCAGTCCTTCACCCCACTACTTGTGCTTCAAAAATTTTACCTACTTAAGCTAGAATAATTTCTCCTTGTGAGTTATAAAATGGATCTTGAAAAATATATGTGACTCTATTCAGAAATGCCTGTTCATCACTTTTATTCCTCAAACCGTGCAATGCCTGACTCATTTCATTAGTCCCTCTAGAGACGAATCAGATCATAAACTGTCACAATTACTTCAGACAGAATTTGCTGGAGAGTGTGGCTGTAACATCAGACTTAGAATAAAGAGAAGTAGAAAGTTCTTCAGCATTAGTTAAATGAGTGGTAGAAGAGACTTTATCTCCTTCAGCACAGAAGTTAGGTATTAGAGGCACATTCTTAAAATGGATCATTAAAGCAACATACTTATTCATGGTAATGTTGTTTCTTCATCAAAGACATACTGTGAAAGCATTTCCTAAAATGAGTAGGTATTTATACCAAAAACTTATTTCTACTCAAGTCTCTGAAAGGTGAACTCTCCCTATAAATGAATTTTTATAAAAGTTTCCGGAGTTTTAAGTCTGTTGTGGTTTTTTGATTCTTCTTTTCAGACCATTAACACAGGTGTGTAAACCAACACGTGATAGTTCAGAATTGCAGTTTTTTAACACAAGGAAGTTGTACTATAAAAGACTAATAGGTAAAAACTGCAGGATGTACTATTGCAGCAGAAGGTTTGGTGAGAGGCATACTGATGGAAATTTCAGATAAAGTTTTAGATCAAACTGATCAAGAATATTTCATTTTAGAAGAACACTTTTTCAATCAGAGAATTAATTTGGGGTGTCGGAGCATTTGACACGTCTGCAGACAAGGTGTATTTCGCACGGTAAAACAGAGATGGAACTCATATTAAGACACTCAGCTAAAGTGTGTTGCTGTCTGACCTACTGATGATTGACTTCTCAAGAGCTATGGCTCTCTGGTTTCCTTATGGATATTTCTAGAAACGTTGTACTTTCATTCTACTTTGAATGCCTTTTTTTTTTTGTCCTTCTGGTCAGACATGGTTTCATGTGCTTGAGTGTCACTGGTGTTTGAGTTGAGTGGTTTTTTGGCCATTTGCAACAGGGCCTGAAAGGCAAATCAGGAAAGAAAGGATTTAAATATTCTAGTTTAAGAAGAAAGGAAAACAACTATTCGTTGTAATTGTTAGTTACTTAATCCATTTGAATCATATGGTAGACAATATTTCTGTTTGATCCCATGTTACTATCAATATCACTATAACAGATATTTCATTGTCTCTCTACAACTATGTGCCAGTGAAACTAGATCATATCAACATTAAATTTCTAAACTGCTAGGAAAGATTAGGTGTTATTGAAATTGGTTTCTTACTTATGGAATATTTTTCCCCTCTGAAAACTCGACAGTGGGCCTGTGTATATGAATGGTAATTAACCTGTTCAATTTAGGTTTTGTTAAGTTTGTGGACTTCACAGACACAAGAAATATGTTTGTGATTTTCCATTTCTGATATTTTTTTTCCTTAAAGTGCTGCTTCTGAGAGCAAAATTAACCTTTTCTCCATTTAGACTTTGCTTTACTGCAACAAAAAAATGAAATTAATTCATGTAAATGCATGGTGTAATGCCAGAACTCCACTAATGAGTGCTGGGGAATTGTGTCACCTCTCCCTTACTCAGTAGTGTATGAATTTTTAATGGAGGAGCTTGTTTTGCCATATAAATAAATTTCTGATAACATCTTTATAATATAATAATGTTCATTGAACAGCAGCTAATGAAGAAGCTAATTACAGATTTTTCACTTGTAGATTGAAAAACAAAATAAGCCCTTTTAACAATCAGTCTTCTACCTCCAAAACTTTCACAGCTATTCTAAATGCAGATTGAGTATCTGGAATACTTTTCTAAATATCCTTTAGGAGAACATTATTAATTAATTCGAGTTCAGCGACAAATATGCCTCAAGAAATAGGGAGACTATTCTTGAGTTTGTTGTTCCACTTCAGGTAATGGTACATCAGTTTGTTTTAATGACATTTTTTGCTAATGGTTCAGAAAACTTTAAACAATAGTATTTGTGAATTATACCATTGTCATTTTAACTGCTATGAAAAACATGAAGGTGGTGACAGATATAATACAAACAACCTATATTACACTGTTGGTCTCCAACTTTCTACCTTAACACAGTAACCACGGCTTGAACTTAGTAGGAACCATGTATGATGGAAGTAACATCTGTTGATCATTTTCCTCCTTTAAAATTTGACAGTCTGAGGTATTTTTGTTTTCAGGATATGTGTGGTTTTGTCTGTGTTTTAGCAAATCTATATCTTCTCACTAATTGTGAGTATCCTAGTTAGGCAGGAGGAACTGTTATTTGTAGAAGGCAGAAGAACATCTTGTCCAGAACCTGTTCAGCATTAGTGGGGGCAGCATGGTCACCAGGACGTAGTTCCATCAGCTCCATTGTGGTAAGATGCCCTCTCAGCCTTGGCAAAGGGTGGAATACACATGCAATGGGGAATCCTTAGATACCTCAATTTTTCCCTCTCTCAAAATGGTTAAATCATTGCACGATGTGACTTTTATTCTTCCCTCATTGCTTTTCACACTGAAATTTCAAATCAGGGGCAGAATGTGTCCTTCCAAGGTGATGAAAGTGAAATAATAAATGCTTCTGACACATGCCGCATGTAGCTTCTGGAAGTGAGACTTCTTTCTAGGCTTAACTATATGGTGGTTACCATGCACTATTGAAAAGCTGTCCTCATCTTGGAAAATGTTTACATGCACCTAAAGAGAAAATGCTAAATACCTACCTGAGGGATGTGTATATACTTTACTAACACTTTTTCAGCTAAAAGCTAATATTATAAGACATATTTAAGTGGATTTAATTTTAATAATTGTATGTCATTATTTTAAAAAACTCTGGCACAAAGAAACCTACATTTTTAGACTTTGTATCTTTCACATTCAAGTACGCAGACATTTTACTGAGTCAAGAAATATGTCCGTCAGGGAATCCACGGACCCACCGTAGTCCCCCACGTAGTCCTCAACCACGACATATGTCACTCTGCAAGGAAGAAGTAGTTTTTAGGATTTTGTAGAGGGCCTATATAAACATTTTATGCTTCACCTTAAAACCCAAATTTTTTCTCTAAAGCATTCAAAGGAATTTAGATTTTCAATATTCTTTACAGTCATGTGGCCTGTTGATTAAGGATACATCACTCAGCAGTATGAGCGTACTCTATAGGGAAGATGAAATGATAAACTATGCTTACATGTCTGTAAAAGCTGTTACTCTATCTCTGAATTCATATGGACTACAGTATAGGTAGTTGCTTCACAAAGTGTTTTCAAGTTGGCCACTGGACCTAAAGGTCGAAAAGGACTTCAGTACCTAAATACAAAATTTTTATCTTTCAAATCACTAATCATTTACCCTCTCTTTCCTGGCAGTACATAAATTAATGAAAATGCTACCCTCAAAGTTTCCTGCTTTCTGTAGCCTGTTGTGCATGTGTGCAAACTCTTTCCAACCTAACAGCAGCAAGCTACTCACTTCTGAGGCATGGGATATATTCTTACAGGGGACATGGTAACAGATGTCTTTTCTGAAGGACCTTATCCTGCACACCTTTTCAAAGTAATTTTAACAAATTATACATTAAAGCAAGTGCAGATAAGCATGATAAGACGACTGACCTGTCAGTTGTCTTTTTCTGGATGACTTGGGTAGGATTTCAGTTACTGGTCATTAGGGGAGTAGTTAAAATAGTGGCCTCTGGGGCATTTAGACAGAATGGAAAAATGCTAGTTACTATGCGGCAACAATGATTTACTCTTCCCTTAAAATGAAACACCTTTAAGATTGAGAAGTTGACTAAGACTTGAAGGTGCTCTCCACAGCATTTCCTGCCAGCTAATTTGGATGTGCTTCTACAAACTGCCCAGGCTTCTGAAAACATCATCCTCAGGCCTCAGACACATGGGTAAGGAAGCTTCCAAAGTCTATGTCACCAGTTGTAAAATGACTATGTTTCAGGGCTCCCTGGGCACAATTTTATAAGGGCTTTTTGGAGTCAGGCTACAAATGTTGATAGAGCTTTTGTGTTTTCTGGGGTCATTCTATGCACAGGAGAGGCACAAACTTCCTGTAGCTTAATGTCTTTAAGATGAAGACTTCATGCTCAAACATTATACACAGTTATAAGGCAAGATTAGGCTCAAGTGTGGAGCTGAGCACAGAATTCAAAATGCTTTAGTTGCCGTCCTGTGTGCCTAGGTAAAAACATAGACTCCAATACACCTCTGTTCCTAAGTACAAAGTTATCAAATAACTGAACGGAGAGTTTAGGTACTGCAAAACAGTGAAGTATCTAAGTCCCTTTGTCAGTGTACCTTTAAATTTCTCCATTTATATTCATATCTTTCTACCTTGTGTGTAAGAATCATCTTTTGAACTTTATGTACGCTAATCTTCCATTATGATACAGCTACATTTGGCAAATACATGCTTGCAAAAGAGGTTTTTTGGTTTTGTTTTTGTTTTAAATCTGGATATGCTTTCCTTTCTACTAAAGACTTAAATGCAAGTTTTTTGTCATTCTCATTATCTAGGCAGTCTATTTACCACTAAACTCTGTGTAGCGAACACTGGGACACCAGAGTCTTACAAATCACTTTACATGGTCAGCTACAATTTTCAGGGAGAATGCTGGAGGAATTACAGGAATGTAATACTGTGTCTCCAAGTGAATAACAAAATGTTAGTGCTGTTTTTCAAATGAGCAACAACTACAGAGAACTAGGTAGGGTAGCAAATGAGAGTGTTGAATCACTGGCAAGATTACATGAAATAGTGTGTCTTGAAAATTTTTATTCTGGGGAAAACTAGGACTTGATTGATTTTTGACACAATATGCAAACATATTAGAGAAGTTATATTTTGTCAGAATTGACTTTTTTGACTCCAGTAATATTCCAGTATTACCTCTCCTCTGTTGAAGAATCAAGATGTGGAGATCTTGAAATATTAGTATATATAGAAAATTACTAAAAATTGACTTGCGTGCCTCTTTAGATACATAGAACAAATTTATTCTAGGTGTCACAGTTTTAGTATGGTAACCAGCCATTTAAAATTTAGAAAAACTTGATAGTTCTGGTTTTGTGCTAATAGGGAGTGAAAGACTGCAGATCTAATTACAGGTTGAAAGATTAGGAGACACGTTCTTATCAATCATTTATCTTTGTCTGTGTTTTTGGAACAGACCTTGTAAGCACTTATCCACTGGCACAAGTATGACTAGGTAGCCTGGAAACTGTATGGACAGAGAAAAGCTAGAGTATATTGCATTTTAGTAGAAGGGTTGCATACTACTAAGATGTGATCTGAGAACCAGTGAGAAGAAGTATCTTTATACATGCAGTCACATCAAATTTCTGGCATCATGTACCAAACACTGAGTTAGGCTAATTGGAAAAAAAAAAAAAAAAAGAAGGCTAAGGCAATTTAGTGTTGTTCCTCTTCACCAGTAAATTCATAACCACTTCCGATCTACAGAATATTGGCTCCTTTCATCTGTGTGCTTGGAGCTAAGGGAAACACTTTTCCAGTCTATCCTGGTTTTAAGACTGCAAAACTTAATAATAATTGTATTTGTTTATAGCCCATACATTTGTCTCTACCTAGAGAGTTGATCAGATATCCTGGATGTATGTTCGTGAGTTAGGGAGAAGAGTGTTAAGACT
This sequence comes from Patagioenas fasciata, assembly GCF_037038585.1. Lineage (NCBI taxonomy): Eukaryota > Metazoa > Chordata > Aves > Columbiformes > Columbidae > Patagioenas > Patagioenas fasciata. Next base: position 52,368,980 of record NC_092560.1, on the reverse strand, counting down.
GCCTCTTACAGCTATTCTCTGTATAATTCAGGCACAATAACACTGAATAAAAAAACCCCAAAAACCAGTGAGTAAAAAAACCCCACTGAATTAAAAAAAAAAAATCTTAACAAGCTTCCCATTAAGATCTTTACAACCCTGCTTCCACAGTTAACAGAAGGCCAGGCCTTATCAGCAGCTGATAAGAGATAAGCCTAATAATGTTCTCACCTTTCTTTGGAAAAGTATATGAGACGAAAGTGATTATTCGATACATGCTTTTTGGCATCCTCGGTGCCTCAGTCTCAGAGTTTGTCCTTACTTTCATGCTAATCACAGTGTGACTAGAAATATATGTAATGACATAAATCAAAGTTAAACGTATGAGAAGAAAAGACTTTCACAAGTAAATACAATATATGAGCTGATGTTACTGTTTGAAAGGTTGGAAAGACAAATGGAAGAAGGGTCCTTTGAAGCACAGAATGCTGATAAGGTTTTCCAGCTCACTATGATTTACTGATGTCTTACTTGTACCGATGTGCCCAAAATTGTACCACTATATATGGTCTACTGAGTGCCAAGTCGAGGGGGACAATTCTTCCATATTAGTCACCTTCATTGTAAAGTTTAACACAGCTCCAGGAAATCCTGGTTATGAGCACAGAACAGGTTTAATCTCATGGACTAAAATAACAAAATACATCTGTGTCTCAAAATCTTCAGTGTTTTCCTTACAGAGAAGACTAACAAACTGATTAATCAGTGATCTCATGCTTGAGAAACTTGCTGTGGGTCATCTTTTCGTGGAGACAAGCATTCGATTCTTTACTTTTGGACAAATAAAGTTAACTCCATGAGTCAGTGTAGGATCATGTATTTTAAAATATATGTAACTGATCTTTTTTTTTTTTTTCTGTGTTCTAGCAATGTTGCTGCTCAAAATTAAAAATATTTGTCTATTCTAGTTGCTTAACTTCATCTGCCACAAGTAACATTGGCTGGTCTAAAAGTCAGCGTACAGAATCTAAAAAAATATTGCCACATGTCCATGAAAAATGTAGTGCCTTAGCTACTTGGCAGTGCATATTACAACTTCTGTTGTATCCTGAGACTGAAAGACTTACTTATTTATGAGGTTGCTATGGGCAGGCTGGATCCCTTATTTTTCCAGCTTGGTACAGTCTGGCTAAAATACAAATAGGATGGGAATGAATTATATTTTTATATAAAAATTACTGGCTTCCTGGGTATCCCTAACCTAGACAGTTTGTATTTTCTATAAAGTAGGTACTATCAGCAGTGAACTAATTAGACACCTCATTTTACTAAAATCTGCTCTGTAATGTATGTGCCATCTGTTCACTTTAGTCTAAGAAACATAATCTCTAATTCAGCTCTGTAATTGTGTCACTAATCATTTCAGTTAGTTCATAGTTGCCTTTGCTCTTTGCAAAAGTGCATGAAAATATAAGGACATACTTTAGTTTATTTGAACAAAAATGATGGTGTCACATGAAAAGTCCTGTTTTCATGCATGTCCTCCCTATACATTCTTCAAGCCACTTTAAGCTGTATTCTCCAAGACAGTCTGGAAGCATGACTGAATCACAGAATGTTAAGGATTAGAAGGGACCTCGAAAGATCAGCTAGTCCAATCCCCCTGCCAGAGCAGGATCAGGTTACACAGGAATGTGTTCAGGCAGGTTTTGAATGTCTCCAGAGAAGGAGACTCCACAACCTCCCTGGGCAGCCTGTTCCAGTGTTCTGTCACCCTCACTGAGAAGAAGTTTCTTCTCATATTTAAGTGGAACATCCTGTGTTCCAGTTTGGCCCTGTTGCCCCTTGTCCTATCATTGGTTGTAACTGAGAAGAGCCTGGCTCCATCCTCATGACACTCACCCTTTCCATATTTATATACATTCATGAGGTCACACCTCAGTCTCCTTCAATCTAAAGAGACTCAGCTCCCTCAGCTTCTTCTCAAAAGGGAGATGCTCCACTGCCTTAATCATCTTCGTGGCTCTGCACTGGACTCTCTCCAGCAGTTCCCTGTCCTTCTTGAACTGAGTGGTCCAGATGCGGTCTCACCATGGCAGAGTAGAGGGAGAGGAGAACCTCTCTTGACCTACTAACCACCCTGCTTCTAATACACCCCAGGATGCCATTTGCGTTCCCAACCAGAAGGGCACAGTGCTGACTCATGGTCATCATGCTGTCCACCAAGACCCCCAGACACTAGTCTCTTCTTTAGGGTTAAATGATTTATTTAGTATTGCTGAAGATATCACTGGTGCTTGACAGAAATTTACAAAACTAGTTCCTTGACACAAGGACTTTAGCTTTTCAGAGAGGGAATTTATTGCTTGCTTCTTTCCTTCATTCATGACTACTTCAGGGACTTGAGAAGTAGAACTGTAGACATTTCTTCGATTTCCCTGTTTTACTACTTGCATAAACTGCGTAATTTTTTTCTCTTTGATGTGTACATAAGCATATTGAGTTATCTTCTATCCATAAACAGAATTTGTCTACAAATAAGCAATATATTAAATAATTTTAAAACATCATTTATGATTGTTGTTGTCTGATTTACTTTTTAAACTGTTTTCAAGCATAGGACTTTGCTTGAAAGAAATTAAGCAACTTTATTAGCCAGGATCAGCATACATTTATACTACGAGCATCGTGTTCTTACAGTTTTGCAGAAAAACCTTCTGATAAATGTAGATTTACCTGAACATGGTAGTAACTCAGAGAAATGGGGCTAATACCACTACCTTCCCAGTTGGGTTTCCAGACGTACTGGCGATCTAGAGAGTTGCATTTAGATCTTGAGGTGTTTACTCTTAAAAGATTGTCCATGTTGTGCTAGACCAAAGAACCTTCTGGTCCAATACACTTCTCCAGGTGTAGGGAGGGAGGAGCATATGCTTAAGGCCAGAAGAAGAAGATGAGCAATCCTTGTCCTTTAGTATGTCTTTCTGGTGTTTTGCAGTTTAAGAACAACTGATTCTGGATGTTGTCTCCAAGCACATGGAGGAAAAGAAGGTTAATAAGGAGTAGTCACCATGGATTCACCAGGGGGAAATTATGTTCGACCAACCTGATAGCCTTCTATCTGGTATGACTGGCTGGGTAGATGAGGGAAAAGCAGTGGATGTTGTCTACCTTGACTTCAGCAAGGCTTCTGACACTGTCTCTCACAAGATCTTCATAGGCAACCTCAGGAAGCGTGGGCTGGATGAACGCATGGTGAGATGGATCGTGAACTGTCTGGATGATAGAGCTCAGAGGTTTGCAATCAATGTTACAGAGTCTAGCTGGAGGCCTGCAGTTAGTGGGCTTCCTCAGGGGTCAGTATTAGGTTCAGTCCTGTCCAACCTGTTCATCAATGACCTGGGTGAAGAGACTGAGTTCACCTTCAGCAAGTGCTGAGGTGGAAGGGCTGACACACCAGAAGGCCCTTGTTATATCTCATTGAATTTTTTCCCGTCCAACTCTCCAGCCTGTCCAGGTCTCGCTGGATGGCAGCACAGCCTTCCAGCATGTCAGCCACTCCTCCCAGCTTGGTGTCATCAGCAAACTTGATGACAGTGCACTCCATTTCCTTATCCAAGTAGTTGATAAATATTTTGAAGAGTACCGGTCCCAGTACCGACCCTTGAGGGACTCCACTAAATACAGGCCTCCAACTAGACTCTGCCCCATTGACCACAACATGCTGGCTTCTTTCCTTCAGCCAGTTCACAGTCCATCTCACTACCCAATCATCCAGTCCACACTTCCTCAGTTTAGCAGCAAGCATGCCGTGTGAGACTGTGTCAAATGCTTTACTGAAATCAAAATAGACCACATCCACTGCTTTACCATCATCTAGCCACCTGGCTATGAGGTTGGTTAAGCATGATTTCCCGTTGGTGAAGCCATGTTGACTGCCCCTAATGACCCTCTTATCCTTGATATGCCTCATTGACTGTTTCACACTGCCTCATTATCTAGGATAGCGATCTCATAGCAAGAGAATAGGTAACTTGTATATTGTACTAATTAGAGGTCCAGTCAAGGAGTCAAATCCAGATTCGTCACTACATTAAAGTATCACAGACACCATTAAAAAATTTAAAAAAAAAAAAAACAAGGAAACATGGGAAAGTAACTACTGAAAAAACAAATTCATATGTCTACCATGAGACCCCATCAGCAGCTACAGCCAACCAGTCAATTCACTTTACAAACCTTCAAGCTTCTCAAAAAATTTTTTCACTTCCTAAGTATTTCCATTCCGTGGACATTCTGAATTTTAGCAATTTGAAATGCTTTTCTTACAGTTAATCTGATCTATTTGTAGTAAGGGTGGTACCTGCCTTTGTTCTTTTGACAAATTTGTTTAAACAGTTCTCTCACCTTCATGGTGTTTCTCTCTTTGCATTTATTGAAATTAATCAGTAAACTTACCACAGCTATCCAGTGATTTTCTCTGGTAGACCATGGTCCTCTGGGTAGCCTAGAAGTTATGAAGTCATATGCAGTCACATATTGTAGGACATATTCTTTCTTTTCTGTATCATCTTAACGTGAATCATCTGGAATAATTACAGTTTGCATTTTTCTTTATCAAAGAAAATATCCAGGGGTAAAATGAAGGCAAATTAACCTTCAAAGGGATATGACCAGAATTGTACACATTATCTAAATGACAGTTCACTGGTAAGTGATACAAAGGACGAAAAAGGTCTGTTTGTCTAGGAGCTTCATCTGCTACTTATTTTGCATTTGTTTCAACACGAAACAGCACTAAAATACTTTCAGCTGTTTCTACTGAGTAACACACGTAAAGAGAGACTTAACTGAACTCTTTTGATATGTGGTTAGATTTTTTTATGCCAGGAGATTTATACCATGAGTTATATTACTCTTAAAAAAATATGGTCATGTATTCTTTCAGAACTCTTAACACATCTCTGCCCTTACAGAAAAATTATTTGCATAGGATAGTTTTTCCATCCCTTGCTTTTCATAGCAGCATTTAGAGAGTTAGCATTTTGTTCTTGAATCTCAGCTTTATGCAGTAGAATGTGGCTTAATAGACAAATAAAGCTACTTCTATAATTTAACTGGTGTCCTAACTAGCTACTGTTGCAATTGTTCATGCCAAGCAAATAATTTATTCAATTACTTAATTAATCTTTCAGTTTATGGAATATATCTGAGTAGACAGTCACAAATTTTATAAAATATTCAGCTTTGTTTCAGTAGTCTCTTATAAAATACATTACACTGCAGTTTTAATGAATATTTAAAATTAAACTTCATTTCTTAGTAGAATAGATCAGACATATTGGATAAGATTTTCTCTATATTTTGCATTATACAGGAATTCTTGCTGGAATTTGCTTGCGTAAAATTTGACTGCTACTAATCTTCTCAGATAATCAGCTTGCAAGTTTTGATTGCAGTGTGTGTTTTGGCAGTAAAGTTTATTTTAATTCAAACAGAAAAGTGGCAAAAGTACAGTTAAAGCAAATGTCTTAGACCAGTCTGGTATTGATGGATGTCAGTGGTAACTACACTGCCCAGTGATTTAGAAAGACTTTTAGTCAGATTCTTACAAACATAGGAGGATGTGGCTGAGAGTGTTTGTTGGCCATAGAACAATTGCTACTCTTTTTTTCATTTATTTGGACAATGGAAGAATACGGTAAAACACCGTGTAGACATAGGGTCACTGGTGACATCTTAATCCAGTTCACACACACAGTATCACAGTATGTTTGGGATTGGAAGGGATGTCAGAAGATCATCGAGTCAAAGATGTCCATGCTCATTGCAGGAAAGTTAGACTAGATGAATTTTAAATGTCCCTTCCAACCCAAGCAGTTCTGTGATTCTATGATTCTATGATCTTTCCCTCATGCTTACACATGAAATTCAAGCTGATACCAGCAAAGGACCCTCAAAGTAGTAACTGACTCATGGCTGAACAGTTAAAAATGTGGGTATTGAATGCTCAGTTCAATCTATTTAGAAAATCTTAGTTAAATTGATCTGCTATCAACTTTTTTGTTTGTTTGTTTGGTGTTTCTTTGGTTGGTTGTTTTTGTTTGTTTTCATTTTTTGTTTGTTTGTTTGTTTGCTTTTGGTGAAAAGAAATTGGTTTTATTTTGTTTTGGGTTCATGTAGCTGTTTGATGCATACATATTTTCATGGAGCTGATTGTCATTTACATCAACTGCTCCCAACAGTGGCTCTCCATTACATTTTCCTTTGCTGTTTAATTTCGGATTAATATTCTGATTGAGGAAAAGTTATTTTCCTTTCACTAGGACGCTTCAACCTTAAAATACAGATGTGCATAAGTATGTGCACTTGCATGTGCATATGCACACAAGCATGTGCATGCACACACACACACACACACACACACATAAACGTATTTGAAATATTTTTTCTTTATTTCTGTCCATTTAAAACATTTCAATCTGTATTTCTACCAGAGAAATAAATGTAAACAAGCATCTAATAATCAGGCATTTAAGGAGTATAAAATAATGCGTAGCAAATGCATGTGCAGCCAGCATGTAGTTCTGTTAAACCCATTGCACAGAGATTTTCCTCTGGACCTTTTGTCTAACACTTGTCATTTTAAGAATAAAGATGGTATAGAAGATTGCTCTTTAACAACAGTTTTACAGTTATTGAGAATTCATAAGAGCTAATGCTTCTTGTGAAGGGTGTAATTGCCCTTAAATTTTTATTGAATTTGTAATTATCACACTCAGTATTACACAGTGTTATATAAGAAGAAAGGACAAATGGCTTTGATCACAATGGCATTTTACATAAAAAGAATAGCTGATGAGCATTCCATGATTAAAGAAAACAGGCTGAATATAAATCACAGAATCACAGAATGTTAGGGATTGGAAGGGACCTCGAAAGATCACCTAGTCCAATCCTTCTGCCAGAGCAGGAACACTTAGATGAGGCTACACAAGAATGTATCCAGGTGGGTTTTGAATGTCTCCAGAGCAGGAGACTCCAATCGAACATATCACTTTAACATACTCCATTTAGGAGTGTCCCAAATTATTGATTTCAGATGAGTTACTCCATCCTGTACATCACATGTACTCAAGACCTCATTCATTATCAGTTTGTAAAGTTTCAGCAATCAATGTGGTAAGAACAAAACTACTTTGGCAAAACAACAGCAAATCTGACTTAATTTGCAGGTTTAACTAAGAGCCCAGCTGATTTTTACAGACAGTGCACCTCAAACTCTACATCAGTGAGATTCCCTGATATCTTTCAGGTCCTAGAAACACATAAGCAAGACTAAGAAATCTGATTTTACTATTCACCTGGAATAAACTTCAGCAGATAGGGAACTAAAAAATTATTTTATATTTCAGATTCCACCCCTGCACCCCCAAAAAAGGGCAGAGCGGGACAAAACAGTAAACATACTGTATTTTATCATAATTTCTCTTCTATTTTGCTGTCATAATATGATTCAAGTCATGTTTCACACAGTGTCAACTGTTTTCTGCCTTCTCTTATTCAGAAGCAAGGGAACAAAGTCCAAATGGTTGTCCAGGACAAAGAGGTGACATGGATTACATTTGTTATTATGGTAGATGTTTTTATCTCAAGGATTTTGGTTTTTCTGAATTGAACAATGGTTTTGAGAATATGAACTCTTTGCCACAGGACAGCAGAGATCTAGTAAATAATCTAGTAAAGATACATATAATTAAACTTTTTTTGCTTAGCGATGACAAAATATAATTTGTCTCATGCATCTACTGTTCAGAGTAACTCTCTCAGTCATTTGGACAGAAAACTCAACTTTTACTGCTCTTAACATCTTGGCTAATACCGTTCAAGCAGAAAATTGAATAGCCCCACCCTGGTGTTAGCTGAGACTGTCATGACTGATATTGTCTTCCTTGCGCACCATGCACTCCAGCTTCAGAGAAGAGAAAGAGGAACAGGGTGCCCACCTGCTACTTCTCTGGGAGCTTCAGAGACAACAGAACCGTAATTTGACTAAAGCTGCATATAGCAGAGGGACTGTCCTGCAAGTACTGCTTCACTGAAGACCCAACAGCAGTGGGATGGAAGGAAAAGAGGAAACCGGGAACTAAATCAGCCACAATGCTGAGAATATTCACAATGTCAAAAGCTTTCTTCTTTGCATCTTCCTACGCGTTACATCTGCTACAGGTCAATGCAGGTTCTAGTACATACCACTGCTCAAGACAGATATGCTGAAGAACTTGCTCCAAGGAGTTTTAAATGTAGAATCAGTTGTATAAATCTTTCAGACCTATGTGGACTTTTCTGCAGGAAGCAAGTTCAATAACAATTGTTGAAAAAAAAGATAGAATTTCATACTGCATATGACAGATCCTTATTTTTTTTTCCTAATGAATGTTTTATTTGCAGTAGGATAACATTCAGGAAATGGTAAACCGTTTGTAGCACAGCTGCTTTTTCTGTGATCAGCAAATTAGTGACAATTTTCCAAGGAAATAGGTATTGTTTCTAGAGGTGTACACTTAAGTATGGGACAAGCTTGCTTGAAGGTCTCAAGTCTTTGGAAAGAAGTTATTTCCTACCAAAACCCCATTCATAAATAGTTTAGAATAAAATAAATGTATTTTACTTTTGTCAGGTCTTTAGAACAATTTTACAACCACATTGCAATTTGAAAGCAAGACTCAACAACACAAATAAGTCTATTTTTTAAAGTAAAAACATATGTTTCAAGGTAACCAGGAAGAGAGCTTTTAAATTTGGTCTCACTGATTGAGAAATCCTTAAAACTGGTTGATAATTTCAGATTAGATGTATAAACCCTATTACGGTCAAAATCAAAATTCTCCTCATGAAAGGAAGTAGAATGAAGATCATTGTAAAGTCTAGGATGAAACCACAACTGACAGAGAAATAAAAGGAGGGATGCCAGATAATTCACACCCTTTTGTATTCACTGTGTTGGTCATAGGTACTGCAGTCAAAAATATCATCAAAGACTGTTAAGGCATACCCAGTGATTACGAAAAGCAGAAGTTAGGTTTCTCTATCTTTTATTAAACTCCAAGACAGCAAGATACAGTACAGTCTTTTAATCACACGGTTACAAAAGTCATGTGCCATGTAGCCCTGCTTCACCACTGAGTGATTAGGTTCCTACAGTGTGTTTGTGTGTGTGTGTGTGTGTGTGTGTGTGTAAAATTTGGATGCATGTCAACTCCCAGTGCCTTGACTTCCTTCCAAAGGGGCACACTGTCAGAGGATGATTTGCAAAACAGTACAACAGCTGTGAATGATTATGAGATTCAGACTTTAGGTCACACGTTGAAGTGCACAGTACCAGAAAACAGATGCCTACATTTTTGGATCTTTTATGTGAGCTGCACTATAGATACACAATGCATACTACTATGTTAACAGATGCTTTTCCTTTCCATTATGGTTCAAAGGGCAGATTAAAGAACAGTGTTCTGACCTTAATTGAAAATATAATTCTTAATTCTATTATATACTTCCATGACATGTCATGAATAGTGTTTGTGATGTGAAGGAGTGATACAATTCCTGAACTGCAGATGAGGTTTTCAGTAGCCAAATGGAAAAGTGAAGTACAACCATAAAAAGTACAGAAGTTTTCTATTTGATTTGTTGCTGCATTTGAAACACAAACACCTGCTTTATTTTACTGTTTGTTTGATTGGTTGGTTTTTAATCAGAGAACTCAGTATCGTGAAATGCTTTCAATCATGAAAGCACAAGCCCTGATGACTTCAGTAGCAAAGATGGACAAATTAATAATCCTCTAATTTATGCCACAAGAAGACAAATTAGATCACCAGAAGAAGAGAGACGTGCATTTAGTGATCACATATACAAAGTGTGGTGCAAGTAACTTCCTTGTTGCGAACTAAAAAACTTGTGCTATTTGTGCAGAGTCACACACACTTGGTGTGGATTTGCGCCAAATCCATTCACTCAGCATCATTGGTCATTTCAGGTCTTAAGCTTCCTTTGCTCTTCTGTATTGCATTGATTTACTATAAAGTTTCCAGCTGCTCTAAAACCCAAGAGATTTCATCATATTTTCTTTTAATATATTTTGGTGTTGGGGAGCAAGAGGCTGGAGAGCATCCACACAGAGTGGGATCTGGAGACAACTTGCATCTGGTTGATGGCAAGTTGAACATGACCCAACAGTGTGCCCTGGCAGCCAGGAGGGCCAACTGTGTCCTGGGGTGCATCAAGCACAGCATCACCAGTTGGGCAAGGCAGGTGACTGTCCTGCTCTACTCTGCACTGGTGCAGCCTCACCTGGGAGACTGTGTGCAGTTCTGGGCACCATAGGATAAATAGGATATAAAGCTACTGGAGAGTCTGCAGAGGAGGGCCACAAAGCTGGTGAAGGGTTCAGAGAGGAAGCTGTATGAGGAGCGGCTAAAGTCACTTGGTTTGCTCAGCCTGGAGAAGAGGAGGGGAGACCTCATCACGATCTACAGCTTCCTCACAAGGGGAGGAGGAGGGGCAAGTGCGGATCTCATCTCTGGTGACCAATGGCAGAACACGAGGGAATGGCAGGAGGGTGTGACAGGGGAGGTTTAGATTGGGTATTATGAAAGGTTCTTTGCCCAGAGGGTGGTGGATCACTGGAACAGGCTCCCTGGAGAGGTAGTCATGGCTCCAACCCTGGCAGTATTCAAGAATTATTTGGACAATGCCCTCAGGAATATGGTGTGAACTATGGGGCTGCCCTATGCAGGGACAGGAGTTGGACTTGATGATCCTTGTGGGACCCTTCCAACTTAGGACATTCTATGATTCTATGATTCCATCATTATTGTAATACAATAGTAATACTAAAAACTCCATGATATATTTCCAGGTGTAATCAGTATGACTGCATCTGCCAGTGGGATCAGAGCTTTTAGTTGTCTGCCATTTGAACTGGGAGAGGAAATTATAACCATAAAGGACAGCTATTCCTTTCTCTTTCTTTCTAACAGAAATTACTTTTTTCCTTTACACATGGTGTACATAACCAAGGTGGTAATGGTTCAAGTCATTGAGCATATATGAAAAATACATTCCCTGCTGTGAAGTTTAGTGCCATCTTCTAGTCTAAAGGAAATGGGAAACAAATGTTGTAGGAATTGCTCAGTTTAGTCAGCTGTTAGTAATGTGAGAAAATTTCCTAGGTGCTCTGCAGCAAAAACATTTTTATGTGTACAGACCAGGCAAATGGAGAAGCTATGAAAGACTGAAACATACTTGTTTTTCCTGTGTGCACTGGATTTATGCAAGGTGGTTAGCACTAGGTCTCATAAGAGTCTTGAGCAAACCCAGCAGAACAAGCTCACCTATTTTAAGTGATCAGCTACTTCTAGGCAAGTGCAAACCATGATATAATTTTATACAGTTGCTGTTAGGGAAATGTTGAGCAGATTTTTTCTGAGGGCAGCAAAAGCACATCACTGACATTAAAAGAAACAAAACAACTCAATACCTACCTCTTTCAGATAGACAGAGCACTTTGTGCATGAAATGAGGTGTAGGATATTGTTTTTTCTTGTCACTTTATCTAGTTTCATTTGTTTTTCTATCCAATTTCTATTATACAAATACACTCCTATTAGTTGTACTTCATTATAACTACATTATCCTTTCCATGCTTTGTTGTGTTTCTCTTAGGTAAGATGGAATGAGCTTATTTCAGACCTCTACTAAATTTAGTGTTAAGGAGCCTTTGCAGCAGCCTCAAAGGCCGCTTTGGATTAGCACCTTGCAAATTTAAATATATTATTTTATTATAATAAAAATGGAAATTTTAGGTGTCAACCTGTCCTGATGTTATTTGGATATGTTTTTATTTTTCTCAGTATGTTCTGGTTTAGCTCACATTTATTTTATTAATTACCAGTTAAAAGAGTGCTAGAGAAAAAGCATAAAAGATGATCATATCTTGAAGTTCACTGTTTCCTTCAGAAATAGAGGTTAAAATGTGCCATACTCTGCAAGAAACTTCTGTGATTATTCTGGGATTTAACTTGGCCAGAGTATTTCTGTTTATACTGGTGGAATTCAGATTCTGAATAGTTGCTTCCTTCAGGCTCAGCTATACTGTCTTGCAGTATTCATTGATTGAGAACATAATAAAAACTAAATGTGTAATGGTTTGCCTCCCAGCAGCCAAGTTGAAAGACAAATCTATTTTAAAAAGGTATTAATCAGATCATTATTTTTATTGCTCAGGGTATCCTTATCACTCTCTTTCAAAAAATAAGGTTTATTCTTGCTTTATCATGCATTCCAATCTATCTGAGCACCAATTTTGCTGAAGCTACAATGGATAAGGCAAAAACATTTTTAAAGGTGGCAATACAAGACAAAAAGTTTCTAACCTTGAAGTGATGCTATTTTTTGACTCCTTAGCCCAGGTGATGCTAAAAGAGAGAAGCTTTTGTTGGAAAACTTAGACTAACCTCTGAATTTATTGGGTTGCCTGAATCGTTTCACACTTGCAATGCTATATAAAAAATATTTTGAAAGATGAGGTGTTCTACCAAAGGCCTTATCTACTGAATCTGGGCAACACGGTTGAGATTGGTTGGAAGCCATTCACTTCTCTCTTTCTAAAAGGACATATTTTTAAACTGCCAGGGGGCCTCTAGATTATGAAATACCTGCTTTGACCATGTCAGTGACACACAAAAGCAGTTTGATTTGTGTTGAGATGTTTCTCATTACAGCTCAGAATAGCATGACTGAAAAGACTGAATTGCTATGCTGGTCATTTGCATAGATAGTCTGTGTCCTTATAGCAGATCATTAACCCAGAGAAACCTTTGAAAGGACAATACTCAAACAGTCATTGCAGGTTCCTTATCCATGATAACAATACCACTTCTATGTTAATTAGTTAGCTGTAAGAAAATACCACAAATAAATAAACTAATAGAAAGAAAATAATTTTAGAAAATTTCATTTGCCTTCCCCCCTTCCCGCCCCCCTTCTGTGCTTTTAACTGACCCTTTAAAGGTTGTGCAGACTGTTACTACTTTTTGGATGAATTTAGTCAAATTCATTCATTTCAATTATTGTACTGACAACACATGTCAGCTCAGTGAAGGTTGCTCTTGCATTTGACTGTTCTTATCAAAACAATTCGTATTCATGAGACAACTTTCATAAGAATGATTTCCAACCACACCTTAATAAGAATCAAACTTTTTATTTTGCTTTTACCATGTGCTGAAGGAAGAATATACAGGCTGTCCTGCCATATGAAAAGCCCAGCAATTAAAACTGTATATTTATTTTTGAGGAAGGAATAAGAGGTTCATACTGGAGAGATATATATATGAACTGCTGAAGAATTATAAAGTAGTCTTCAGATGTATTTATTCTAAGGTTCTTCTACCATTTCCATTGTTTTGAAGCTCACCACACTCACTGTGCAGTTAAGGTAGGCTGATGCTACTCTTTTTTCAAATGCATTGCCATGGATCAAGTCCTTTGTGTATTATTTGGATTGTCTTTATGAGCAACGAATGCTGTAGCAAATAGGAAATAAGTGTTTCAATAAATGCTGATTATTGAGCTCCATATGGAAGTAATGTGGTAAAATGAAATTTTGTATGATCTACAGGAGATTAGGCTTAAAAAATTTGTCAATTTGTTGAATGTGTTTTGACTGAATTATTAACTTGTGCCTAATAAATCTCATAGAGGTGAACAGAACTTCCAAAATATCCATACAAGCTACTATATTAAAGATTGGTTTCCCCTCTGTTTCCTTGTGTTGTGTCTCAGTTCACATTCAAGTGTGGATATCCTGTTTACTTATAAATACCATTTTTATTTATACCAGCAACATGTTTTTGATGTTACATGCTGCTAACAGTGTCACTGACTGGAAACACTACCTTGCTGAAAACTCACCTGCTGCTTCATCACAAACTTCATGAGATGTATTGTGAGTTTCCTTTGTGTTGCAGTTATAAGTGATGGAAACCGTTTTCAAACATGGAAAGGACAAGAAGGTGACCAGGGAAGTCAGGATGGGGATCTGCAATGGGAAGATCATGTTTAACCAACAACAACTTTTTACAATTAGGTGACTGGTTGGATGGGTGAGGGGAGAGTAGGAGATATTGTTTACCTTGAGTAAGGTATTTGACATAGTATCCCCCAGCATCCTCATAAACAAGCTGACAAAGTACAGGTAAGATAAGTAACACTAAGATGGCTTGAAAACTGACTGAACATTTTAACCCAAGAGGATTATAATCAGCAGCACAAAGTCCAATTAGAGGTAAGTCACTAATGATTTACCCCAGGGTTGATATAGAGCCAGTATGTTTAACCTCATCATTAATGACCTGGACAATAAGCTCAGCAATTTGGCAGATGACACAAAACTAGAAGGAGTAGAGAGTATACCAAATAGTTGTGTTGTCATTTAGAGGGATCTGGACAGGCTGGAGAACTGGACTGAGAGGAATCATGCAAAGTTTAACAAAAGAAAATGCAAAGTCCTGTATCTGTGGAGAAACAAGCCCAATCACCAGTACACACTGGGAGCCAAATGGCTGGAAAGTGGCTTTGCAGAGAGTATTGCGCGGGTCCCAATGAATGCCAAGCTATGAGGCATTAATGAGCCATTGTGGCCAAGACCAGCAGTTGTCTGGGCTAGACTAGTAAGAGCATTGCCAGCATGCTGAGGAAGGTGATCCTTCCCTCTTCTCAGTCCTTGTGAAGCCAAACTTGCAGTCCTGACTCCATTTCTGGGTTCCCCAGTACAAGACAGTTATAGACTTACCTAAACAAGTCCACCCCAGAGACATAAAGATTATAAAAGGACTGAAATGTCTTTCATATGAGTAGAGGCTTCTGTTCAGCCTGCAGAAGAGAAGGGTCAGGAGAATTTGACCTTATGCATGTGTATAAACACATGATGAGGCGGAATGAGATGTAGGAGCCAAACTCTTCTCAGTGGAAAAGAAAAATTTCATTTTTGACTTAAATAAAGCCAACAAGTCATCTATAGAGGAGAGAGACATGCAAATTTTGAAAACATCAAAAGAAAACAGAAGAAATATATGCATCTTTTGGAAAATATTGCCCTGTGTTTTGTCCATGTATTAAATCTCATGAATGTACACATTTCATTAATCTTCCAGTATTAATTATATATATATATATCTTCTGTAAACTGCAGATCAGAGCCATTTGAAGGGTGTCAGTGACACCACACCTTCTCTATTTCTTTTTAAATATATTTTTAACAAATACAATCAGTACAAATGTTATTATCTGTTTGTTTAGTACCAAAAACTGAGTGTAAAATGTAAAGTAAGACATAAGTTGAAACTAAAAGTAAGTGTTACATTCTGACAACAGAGTTCACACTTGCGGTGATTCTGAATCACACAGTTTATTTCACGGATCTGAACTTTATGAAGGCTGAGAACTATTTCAGTGCTTTAAAATCTGTGGGTGTCTGAGATGATTCAATCAGCTGTGACTTGACTCATAAAAATTACAGTAATTCAGACAAGATCAATCAACTTCTTGGAGCTCATCCAGAAAGGTTACTAGGTGTGTTACATGAAGAATTTCCATTTTCAGAAAAGTGAAAAAGTTAGTCAAGTAAAACCATAAAATAAACATTTTTTTTCCACACACACAAAAGGAAATGCGCTGCATTGGGATAAAATGGAGATGAAAATAATTTTCATTTCACAAGCAGACAATGTATATAAAACCAATTCTTTCACCTTCTTGAACTTGCTCTTCTAAGGAGAAAGGACTCATGACTTGAAAAAGCTGCTGTATATATAAGTAATAGATGTTGATTCATCAACAATAAACTGAGCTGTTCCCTAAACAAGTAATAGTGTATTCAGTTTATGATAAATAAAAAATCCAAGAGAATCATATAACATCCCACAGGTGACTGAATATCTGACTGCATTCTGAGTGCAGAAAGGAAGCTGTGGTGTCAAATATTATCTGCAGTTGCCCATCATCACATGACAGCAGTTCAGAAAGAACTGCAGATAGGCTTACTAATTTATTAAAACTGACTGAAAAAGCACCTAATCCTGTTTCAAGGTTTATAAGAGAATATACTTGGAACAATAGTTTCTCTGTTTGCCAGTTTAGACAAAACAAAGAGGAATGAGTGGCTTTCAAGCTTTTGTAGGCATTTACAGCTTGACAGCTCACACCAATATGGAATTGGTAGGAATGTCAGATTCAGTGGACCATTGCCTGAAATAGCAGGATTGGTGTCCCTTCTGTATAGTGCTGAGACATCATAAATTCTAGGCACAAGCCCATGAATCACCACAGACTCTAGAAACAGGCTCTAGTTCTCTAGCGTTGGGGTAGCATTGTAGAAATGTAGAAATAGCAAATTTAATGCACAGTGACTGATTTAGTGTATTTTTCATTAAATCAGTTCGCATAACACAAATACCTATCAATTTACAAATGGTGTAATTTACCTGTGTTTCATGAACAACACAACATTTTAGCCACCAAGTCAATTCCTGAGTAACCGAAAAGTTCAGATTACATCTTAATGACAATGTTAGACCTTGTAGAGAAGAATATGGGTGAAATGAAACTCAGGATACAACAAAAATGACAGCTTGCTAGTTACATTTTCATAGCTCATGTAGACTAAAAGTAAGTAAACTATTTATATTATTTTCATACTCTAAGTTCCTTGCTACTACCATACTTACTTAAATTTACAGTTCTACATAGAGTGCTGGTTCCCAAGCCATGGTCCAATAGCTCATTAAAACACCTCTCTGCATAACAATATCAGTAACATTAGCAGATAGGGTTTGTTTAGGGATTGTAAAGTCATGGCAGCCCATGGTTCATTTTATGAAATTGTATGAGTCAGTGATCTGAAATGCTTGATTTAATTTAAACATTATTGAATATACACTATGGAGTATATGTCTCATCTGACTTTTGTGGAATTAACTGAGTACCTAAAGTATGAACTTCTTGTTCTCCATGTGTTAGGAATATTACTCTCTGTATATTGTACAACGACACTTAGAATTGTCTTGTGACTCTCCTAGTTTAATGCTTTAATCTGATTAACTGTATAACAAAATGCAGTCTGTACATTGGTGTAATGTTTCCTTCCAAATAAAAGTGATCACAGGTATCACTGCTACCAAAAAAATACCCAAAAAGCAAACAGCTGCCAAGAAAAAATACAAACCTATGTTTGACTTTATTAATATTCAGACTTCCCTTTGGACTTTGGGTTGGGATGTATGGAAAATCTTTTGAGAAAGCGGGATTTGCTGCCTCATTCCCACAAATTCATTCTGAAAAGAGTTTTCAGGGTTAAGGAAAGTAGACATATTACAAAGGAAGTTAGAAAAAAAAAGAGTATGAAATTGAAAAAAAAAAAAACACAAATGGTCTAATTGTTCTTAGAATAATCATACAAGATCATTCTGAAGTTTGGCAATAGGAAATTAATGAAGTCACACTAGAAAAATATGACCCATAAGATAATAAGGTTTTCTAACACTGATAAAAAGACATTATCTAAAAGTCTACTAGCACTGATCCTTTTAGAGAAGTGTAAAATCACAATATTGGTTATGCTTGATTTTTGAGGAATATATCCTAAACATGAATAAGGTGTGTAAAAGATTAATCATTGAAATCATACTGGGCTTATGCCCCGCAGTTGGTATCTTTTTGACTTTTTAAAAAAGAAAAATAAGTGTTCTGAGTAGTCTGAACATTTTCCATTTCATAAATGAACCGTAACAGAAAGCAATTAAAAATCCTGAGTGTTAGAAAAATTATAATCTTTAAATGTGCTCTATATTATTGCTAAAAACATGGGCCATGCAACATGTTATTTTAGATATGCAATACTGTTGTTTTGCAGAGGCAGCCTTCGTCTTTCTTTAGATATATTTTGTTGTATTTGCTACCAGCATGCACATATCCTATAACTGAGATTTTTGCTTTCAATCCCTATGAAAAAATCATATACATCCTTTTATTTTGTTGTGTCTGTCATGCTGCTTCTTCAGAGGTGTCTCTGAACTTAACATTTACATTGCTATAGTCTCCAAGGAGTTAAACTTTCTCAATAACATGTATGATGACAAATTACAGTTGCTAAAGTACTCCTCCCGGTAGAAAATGCAGATCCGTTAGTTTAGAACCGCCAAGAAGAGTTTACATCTAAATAATGCCACATGTAATAATTCTGTTTTACCCAGACACTGGTAAAAACATTGGATGAAATTAATTGGTGGGATGAAAATACAATTTTTTATGGAATGTGTATGCATTCTTACGCCTCGTGTACAGTACCAGTTCTAACTTGTACCTCTGGTGGAAGACACTGTAATCTCTACTGAAGAATGAAGAGCTCTCAGTCCTTCAGACCAACTTCCTTTTCCTGTGGCTTTTAACCCTACAAATTCAGTGTTCAAACACAACAGATGTGAGTATAAAAATAAGACTCTAAATTAATAAAGATTTTGAAATAGTGCCCCTGAGTCATAAAAAGTCAATTCTTTGTGATAGCGTGAATAAAATAAAGAATATTTTCTGGCATAAGCTAACACCTATCTTGGATAAAAAACCTACTTCTTGACAGCTTTAATGCTCACATATCTTGTAGACTATACTGGGTCACATCCCTGCTCCCCAAACTGGGCTGAGAACACACAGCTTGGTTCATAATCCTACCCTTATTGGGTGTCAACAAACTGATGCCCACAACACACTGCTAGGTTTGAACTTAAATTGTGTTTGGGCAAAGAGCCAGTCAAGTACCACTTTACAAATCTAACTCTGTAGGTCAGATCACTCTGAAACAATCTGGGAGTGACTCCAGCTAATCCCATACAGTCACAACATCCCTTCTGACTCTCAGGTGAAGACACCATTCTCATTCTCCTCTTTCATCTGCCAGCATCTTTATCTGCAGCTTCTCCAGCCTGCTTCTGATCTCCTAACTCCAGCTCCATGCATGTTGTGGAACATTACTCCAATGGCATTCATCTGGAGACCTCAAATCTGTCACTCTGGATTTGGGTGGACATGTCTCAGTATACCTAGTGGAGGTAGTTGAAGATCCTCTGTCATACCCTTACAAAAACACCCCAATAATTCATCTCCATTGTGAACAAGCCTCCTTTTCAGTTTCCTCAGAACAAGAAAGAAGATGACGTTGGAAGCCAGTAGAGGCAAATTCAAAGATGTATTATTTGGTCTGGATGGGTAAACTTTGCTTGTCACCAGGAGTGGATGTATGATCCTGACAATCCTAGATATTCATGCTGAACAGAGGTAGGAAGTAATTTTCTCATGCATCTCATTTACTGATTACTCATCCCTGTAACAGATCCTGGCTAGTGCCCAGGCAAAGTACAACCGATCCTGGAGTACAGGCTAATTATGAACGTTAGGTAGAACAGATGACGTGTAAGTGCCTGGTGCCTGTGACAGTGGAAGGCAGGTCCTAAAATGTTCTCAAAGTACAATGAATCAGATCATTTTACACAGGACCAAACTGGTATCCTGTCCCCATGCCACTCAATGGATTCCTGGCACGGTTGAGTGCTAGTTAGTGTCAGCTTGCTGATGTGCAGGGCCCCATGCTGCAGTTTCTCATCAGCAGGTGCTCAGAACCAGGAACCACTGTGGTTTTGTGCAGTTAAAATAATTGCCCATGCATTGGTAATGCATGTAGTTGGTTTTTTCCACTCATTCATGGCAGTGAAAAACTTTAAGCTGGTTTTGGCTTTAACTATTCTGATGTTAAAAACCAAATTATTTCTACTATACAGTTAAATACCATCTTTTTAAGCAGAATGGCTACAGATTACAGATAGTAGTTTGTAGGATTTACAAGCATTTGGATAGTCCATTAAAAATTCTATTGTATTAAAAGACAAGCAAACACAAATTGTTTCTGACTGCAAACTAAATTAGCATATGTCTTCCTTAATTGCTTCATGATTTTATTTTTTTTTTAAAGTATCACATTTGCTCTACTTATTCTTATAAGATTAGATTTCAGACATTTCTAGTGTTGTTTTACCTCCACCCTTGAAAAATTGATGTTCAAAATTCTAGTGACTGGCCTGGAATCCAAACCATACATTTCTGCTTTGAAAAAGAATTTAACAAAGATTATAAAAGGAACATAAACAAGAAAGTGTTTTAAAGTCTACTTTTATGTTCTTATTCTTTCCATTGATGTACCACAACTTTAATATAATGAAGTATTTTAAATGGAACACAAAAAGCATGAAATCATGTCTGAGATTCTGGGCATGGAACTATGTATGAAAAGACTTCACAAGACACAAACTATGCTGTGAAAAATTGAAGAATTTCTAATGTAGGAAGGTGGTAAGCTCATATTTAATGTGATGTCTAGGGCTTATAATGTTTGAAGCAGTTTTCCAAAATACCTCCTCTCAAATTGTAGTGAAGCGTAGTTTACAATGACAATTATGTTTGATGCTGTAATCACTCTGTGCTTGTTACTTGCATTTGAAAGAGTTACAGAACAGGGATTGTGGGGATTTACTTAGTCTATTTTATTGAGAACAATACAATATTTTACTCAGGAGGAAATCAATTAATTCCACGTTGGATAAGAAGATAAAATTTTGTAAACATTTCTTTTGTATCTGGTTTATTTCTGAAGTAGTTAAACATCTGTGGTAATCTTTTGTTAGTTTCCTCACATCAATAATGGAAATTCAAACTAAAACATCCAAAATTTCTACCTAATATTTTGTCATTATAAAACCAATAATGAAGATGCACTCTCACAGACTGGGAATACTTTCACTTATCTAATTTTCCTCTCAAGTGAAGCTATATCCAGAATTTTCCTCGTGTAAAGGCATAGAAAAATATATAAAGAAAATATAACTTGTCCATTTTCTCAATTATTTGGAAAGATTATTGTTTATGTAAAACTTAATAGTTGAGAGGTACTTCATTATACAGATGTGATGCACCTATACTCTTCAATCAACATGCATTTCCTGTACTTGTGTTGGCCCATCAAAATTACATATAGGTAGATAATCCTATGTTACTAACTCATACAATAGATAATTCCTTATTGTATGCCACAGCAGTGTAGAATACAAAGTACGTTTTCAATTTGGACTATGGACATGCATTAGGTAGGAGAGGGAAGAGGGCAGGAAGAAGATGTGATGGATTTCATTTTCAGGTAGAATAAGGACCTTCAAAGTGTAGTGCAAACACACATACTATTGTTTACATAAGTAAAGCTGATGTTTTTGTGGGGAATCAAGCTTTTATACACAATTATTCTTCTAATTCTGAAGAACAATATTCACAGAAAATGTTTGTATTCCCTATTTAAACTACAGGCTAGACCTTTCTGTAGTGTGCAGACAGGACAACGAAATCGACATTTGGTCTATGGAAAGTGTAAGTCTGTGATGAGTTCAAAATGAAACATTAAAATATCAGTCAGTCAAGACTTGAAGCCTTTACATTTTACTTTAGCTACTAAAGGCATGTTCAGTTACATTCTGTAAGTTATTAAAACTAACAGAAGACAGAAGACAATAAAGGAGGATGTTTTCTAATCAAACTGAAATAATAAATCTGGATGGCTGTGATTTGCACATTAATTGTTGTACCAAAAATTGCCGCTTTTATTTTTGTGGACCTGAATATTTATAAGATATGTCTTTAAGGTAAAAACGTTGCATCCTAATCGGAGAATTTTTTTTCTTGGAAAACAATAGACTTTTAGAAAGAAACC
The DNA here is from genome assembly GCF_037038585.1 of Patagioenas fasciata. Classification (NCBI taxonomy): domain Eukaryota; kingdom Metazoa; phylum Chordata; class Aves; order Columbiformes; family Columbidae; genus Patagioenas; species Patagioenas fasciata. The sequence goes on along the minus strand of NC_092560.1, from coordinate 52,347,136 downwards.
TTGTTTAAAAGCATGTGGTGGAATTTTTGTACATAAAAGGGATATTGCTGGTAGCAACAGCACCAAAATTTCACCCTAAAGTATTTTAACAGTAGATACATACTCCTCTGTAACAGCTAACCATTCACATACTATACTGAAATACAAATGCAGATGGTTCTCCCCTCTATCTTCAAAAACGATAGAGCAATTTGGCTCACATATGCAGGAAATATTAACAACCGGGCATCATGGAATAGTTAACTGGTGAAAATTTGTTTTTCCATTCATACTCTGGACTCTATACATCACTATTATTTTTTTTTTTCTAACTTCAAAAAGGAAAAAAAACAACACTTCCTTTCTGTCCTTTTACTAGACCAATTAAAAGTACTTTTTTCACGAAAAATTTTGCTTCTACCTATGTGTTTCTGCTGTGGTGTGTTCTGCTCTTTGGCTTTTACCTGTTCTTTTATTCTGATTTCAGCACTGCTAAGTATCTGCAAATTTAATCTGTGAGAATCAGTTATACCTTCACATGAAAATTACACCAAAATTCAGATTATATTGCTCTCTGTTTACATGAGAGGGTAGTTGTACAGGGCTCTGAAAATTACATTTCAAAATCTGAATACAATTTAAATTCTTATAGTAATAATGCCCTTTAGTTATTCTGCATGAACTATCTGTAACTGAACACCATACAGTTTCAATCTTAATTCTACTTCCCTCAGTTACAAGATTTCATATGGCTAATGAGAATGTAATTTACATAACAAATGCACAAAGGGAATGTAAGTAACAAAAATGTGTATACCTGAATGCTTCTAATTCCCTAATGCTTGGCAAAACGAAATTTAATATTGAAGTAATGGCTTCCAGCCATCACATGCTGACTAATGCAGATGATATTCAGGGAGTTAAAACTTTATTTATGTCCCTTGAATAATAAAGTTCCTTTAAAAATATTATAATGTAACAAGATTGCCTGCTGGCGTTTTGGATGTGGACTTCTTTTTCTTTAATGGAATAACTTTGTTAATAGTGTAAAGCAGTCTGTAACAGTTGAGTATTCAGGCCTATGCAGTTTCAGCCATGTTTTAATACAAAAATTAAAAAAATAAAAAAAAAAACCACTTATCATATTTTTATTTTAAAGTGAATTACCTTGCTTTAGCCTTCATCTGACCATTTCAGTAACAACTTTCAATTCCTCTCCTTCTAAATTATCATTTCTTGCTTATTCTACAGTAGGTGGCTGTTGGAGCGAAAAAGGACTCAGCATTCCAATTCAATGTGAATCATGCAAAATCATTTATTACAGAAACAATCCTCCTTATATACGCAACTATTCTCTAGTCACGCGTCCACGCTCCAAGAATGGATTCGCTAAATGAGTATCACAGGCAGTCCACATGCTGGAGCCCCACCGATGATAGGTCCGATGACTCACGCCATGCTGAGGCCCTGTTAATGAAGAAACGCCCCTCTTTCTCACAGCAGATTCTGTTCTCAGCTTCTCGAAGTGGCCTTGAGATTCCTTTGGGCCTGATTAATTCAACAACATATCTCCATCTAACAAAACCCCTCCACAATTCCCCCTTTTTGTTCTTGAATTAGTCAGGCCCCTTAAACAGCATGTTAAACAGTCTTTGAAATACACTGCAACATAGAACACGTGATTAACAACATAATTACAATTACATATAATGTAATTAAGATCGAACAACTACCCACTTATTCCAAAACTTATAAGCTATATGTCAAACCTTAACTTTGTTATGGCAATCTTATCAATATACTGTTCTAGTTTGCCTAAAGCACTTATTAATAGATTCAGAATAATCATACAACACAACCATAATCCTAATGTTAAAAGTAGAACATTTATAACTGCGTGATTTTGTAGATCTTGTAGGAATGTCTCATAATTTTACCTAATTTTTGCATTGACTATCTAAGTGTAATATCACCCTTTTGGCGCTCCTGCTAATTGTTCAAATTTCCATTCTTCACAGAAGGTACACCACCTGCTTGCTAATAGGCTTCTAGACCACCAGGTCTCTGAGCATCTGTAACACTGAATTAGGATCCATGGTTTACATCTGAAGCAGTCCTCACAACTGATCTCCCTCCTGTCCATCTGCATCCATTGAATCTCTGTTGTCTTTATTCAGCCATGGCTTGACCCATTTTGCGGGAATCCACTTCAATCCTTGGCCTGTAATAACACAAACATTACCTTTTCCCCAGGTTATCAATTGATGTGGCTTTTCCATTGACTAGTGATTTGACCATAACTAATGTAGGTTCTTTCTGATTTAGCGTGGTTTTGGGTCATACTTGCAAAGCATTTCATCACATACAATGCTTTTGACAATTGGTTTTGTGGTGTTTCCCCAACCTCCCCCCCCCTTTTTTTTTTCTAAACAAACAAACAAAAAAAGTTCAGAATCAGATACATGCATTGGATCTTGATTACTTACTCAAAATCACAAATCAAATTCAGAGGTTCCTCCTTAAAAAGCTCTAAGTAATTTAAAGCTGTGCCAAGTTCTGCTAATTGGCTTGAACCTTCAATAATTTTTACAGAATGATGACAATTGTTATCTTCACACCAAACCATTTCAGTTTTATAAGACTTCCCAGAACCATCAACAAAAACTGTGCAAGTATGTAGGATCAGACCAAATACAAGTATGACCTATGACCTGATGTTAAAGACTTGCAGGTTCTGCAGCAATTTACATTTAGGCATGCCAAAAGCTGTGCTGTTAAGAAAACCAGCTAGTGCAATTTACAAAGACATAGATTACAAATAAAAAAATATCAGAATTAAATTTCACAAATGGTACATATATGACAAAGTGATCATGGCCTATCAAGACTTAAATTCATTCCCTGGATTTTCTTGATCGGAGTGACAATTGATATATCAGTCTGTTAGCAATCTCATCGTACTGTCTCATACTAGCCACAGGTTGTTTCTATGTTGTAGCTATAAATAGACAAATCTGCAAGTCCAATTGAATGCAATCAGCCTGTAAGGTTTTCATAAATTTATTCCTCAAAGTTTCTAACTCCATTTTGGCTGTCATATTTATCGGATATTGTTTTCCCTTACCGGATCGAAGTCCTGTTTCAGATCTATCAGTGTAGTATTTGCTTTATCGAAACATTGGCTGTTAATACTAGTGGAAATACAGCATTTAAAATTTCCTTGGAGATTTCTCACTTTCAGCAAGCAGATCTGCACCATCCAAGCAGCTTCTTGTAGGACATGCAACTAAACAGAATTCTCAGAAAACGTTAATTGAGCTTACAACCTACTTAACCAATCCTGACCCAAGAGATGTACAGGACTTTCTGGCAACTACAAGAATTCATGTATTAAAACTTTGTTCCAAATTTGGCATTCTACTGGTCTCAAAAAACAGCCTTTCTTTTGTTCTCCCCCATGACCTCAAAAACTAGCATGGTGAATTTACTAAGAAGTGTCTCACAACCAGTTACCACAGAATAAGTCTATTAAAAAAAAAAAAAAAAAGTTTAATTTCCCAGCTTCATTAGAACTATGGACCTACAGGTAAGGCCTTTAAATTTCAACCCTCAGGCTCCCTCATGCAGTATTACAGTTCTCTAGCAGTAACATTGCTGGAGGGAAGGGAATAAAACCTCCCTCTCACCCCATCTGAGATGGCAGAATCTCCAGCCCAGCATGAAAACAAATGAGTTCGAACTCCACATCAAACCAACCTGGCTGCCCTCCACACCCAAATCAGTACCAGTCTGACCCAGAGAAGCACTGAGCACTCTGAATCCCAAAAGCTGACCAGTGTGAAAAGACTGACTTCAGTAGGGAGGTAAAATTATGAGCTCTTTCCCCAGATGTGCCAAAACCTAGGAAACAAGACAGAAGCAAAAAGAAACATCACCAACAACTCCTGATTCAAAGCCAAGAAGCAATACAGTGCCACAACAAGGATGGACAACAATACTCCAGGAAAAAAAAAAAGAGACAGAGCGGGGGGCAGTAAAGCCTCCCTTTTTCCGTTCAGCAGCGGGAAAACAGGTTTTTCCATTTTTTTTTTTTCTTCTTTTTCTTCTTTCTCTTCTTGCTGCAGTTCAGATGTAGCCAAGGCCACGCAGCTGGTGGAATCGTTGATACAAAGTGGGAGGTTCTGGCAAACTCCTCAGCTACAACGAGCTGAGTTTTATACACCATTCCAATTAGCTCAGCAGTTGTTACATTCCTCAGCCCCATTTACCTTTCACAATTTACAGATGTCAAAATACAGAATATTAAACATCAATCCATTATTCCATTTTCCTAGATCCAAATCAGTTCACATTCCAGCAACTTTTAAATACAACTTCATACAATACCAAGTTCACATCCATCATAGCATTTAGGTGTTTGTTTGTTTGTTTTCTCTTTTTTTTTTCTTTTTTCCTTTTCTTTTTTTTTTTTTTTCAAATGCAACGCAGAGTTTAACAATTTAAATTCTTTTCTGGTCTCAAAATTACTAGATGACAATATAAGCAATTACTCCAATGCGCAAGGATGCATCCTAAGGGGGAGCAATCTAGAATTTTAGCAGTGAAATTTTAGCAGTGGAACTGGTTCCCATTTTGTAATTATCTCCCCAAACAAAATTCTTTTGGTACCAAATATAAATATGCAAATTAAAATACTGAGCTCAGATATGAAAACCAAATACCAAGTTCAAATATGCAGATGGATCACAGTTACACTAATTTAAGACAATCTCTCAATTTTTGCATTGCACCTTTGAACTGCTTACTGCTCAGCCAGGCAGAGGCACCGCTGGGTCTCCCTGACAAAACAGGTCAGTGCGCATTGGAGCCCAATCGGCACCCACCCCCCTGCCGCTGCAGCAAGCTGGACTGGGCAAGGCTTTTAATAGTGTCTCATCTGGGGTGCTACAAGTGTTATCCCAAAACCAGGATTCCTTACTTGGTGTGCATACAAAAGAGCCAAATCCAGCACATCAAGATGAGACACAGCCTATCACAGAGTTGCGCAAGTCTGGATACCAGAATAAAGCTAGCGTGCTAGAAAGAAAAATAACAGCTACTACATACAAAATTTTACCATCACATTCACACAATAAAGAACTAAATTACTTACGATCTTCTGTATTATCACAAAATGCAGATTTTGAGTCAACAGATTCTCATGATTTAACAGACTGTGAACTTATCATACCATATAACAAAGACCTACCAAAATTGCAACATGCTTAAACAGACACCCACAAAGAAAACAGGTTAATAAGGAAAGCATCTTGCAGACTTTAACAAGCTTTCTGACCTGTGTGTTATCGGTTAATTCTCTCTCAGCTTGTTGAAGCTCAAACCGCCCCGCCTGTAAAACTGTCTGAAATGATTTAAAGATTTCTTGTCTGAGTGCTTTCCTATGTTTCAAAGCACCTTCCAATACCGACTTTTTAGGAACATGACTGAAAACAATCATTCCTGACCCCATCTTGCAAGTAAAAACTTTTAGAAGAGGGAGGGAGGGGGTGAAGCACAGGGCTACTGGCAGCGTGAGTGGGAAAAGTGGGGAGAAGGTTTTACGGCGCACTTAAAAACAACTAGTAAAACAATTAACTCACATTCCTGACAAGCTGCTTGATTTTCAGGGAGGCAGTACACAGGAGCACATAATATGTACTGTAAAACTCGCAAACAACATGCTGATAGCAAACATTAGCATTCTCTACTGCTAATTTCAACACCAGTGCTTCCTTAACTTCTAAGTTTTCAACCTGCTTATTGATGGCCTCTTGAAGGTGGTCAATAAATTGCATGTAATTTTCATTGGGACCCTGATTAATAGTTGCAAATGATTTGAGTGCTTTGTTGGTTTCAGGCACCTCTCTCATAGCTTGATATTGTTAACTGTTGGATTCACTCGCTAATAGCTGATCTGATCTTTCACATAGTTCTTTTGCCCAGTTCTTATCCGGCGACTCCTTCTGCTCTCTCATGGAAGTTGGAGGGTTAAAAGGCAGTAAAAGCAGATAAAAATTGGTAAAAGGGCTTGTTTACAACTTTAGCATTCTCAGCTTTCACAGGTTCTTTGGGTAAGTTGTCTGATTCCAATCCTTTGGACTTGCTGTTCTCACCAGGGTTGGGTAATAGTGTAGGAGGACACCCGCTCGGCATTTTTCCTCCCCCCTTCCCAGACTGCTGAGCTATCGGGGGTGCCGAAAGCACAGCAGGGGATGGAGTAGAGAAGGTATCAAAGACACAAACCGGGTAAACTTCACAGCGACTTTCAGGATTCTTATCAGGTTGCAACACTATGAGAACTCCAGCAGCAGCAAACCATTCAGCCTTAAAATCTTTCATAAGCTTCCATGTAGTTACTAATGATTTAGCTTCTTTATCATCTCCATTGCTGACCTTATTCCATAATTTCTGCCCTATATCGTCCCAAAGTTCAATTTTAAAAACCTTCTCAGCTTCTGTCGGGTAGCCATTAGTTCTACACCAAACCAACAGTCTACGTATGTAACTTTATTCATATTTAAGTCCTCTCATAGAGAGAATATGCAGAAGCAGTTTAAGTATGGCTTGTTCCTCAGAGCATATGTTTTGCCCCATAACTTCACTCTTCCCTTCTCCTGCCCCCAGCCACTCCCCTTTTCCAGTAATTTCTTCAACAAATTTATCTGCGGAACATCCGTATGCCTCCGCCCGGTTCTCAGTCCAGCTGATCTGACTCCGACTGGGCCGCTTCAGGCTTTTTCCCGATCGTAGTGAGACGCCGTTCAGAATTTCACGTCGGCGTCACCATTTGTTGTAGCGATAAAGGACTCGGCATTCCAATTCAATGTGAATCACACAAAATCATTTATTACAGAAACAATCCTCCTTATATACACAACTATTCTCTAATCACGCGTCCACGCTCCAAGAATGGATTCGCTAAATGAGTATCACAGGCAGTCCACACGCTGGAGCCCCACCGATGATAGGTCCGACGACTCACGCCATGCTGAGGCCCTGTTAATGAAGAAACGCCCCTCTTTCTCACAGCAGGTTCTGTTCTCAGCTTCTCGAAGTGGCCTTGAGATTCCTTTGGGCCTGATTAATTCAACAACATATCTCCTTCTAACGAAACCCCTCCACAGGTGGCTTTACTTAGAACCTCTCAGAGGAGCAGTGAATTAGTCTAATACAAACTGCAAGACCATATAGAAAAGATGCAACTGGGAGTTTAGTGGCAATGTGGAAAGGAGTGATATTATAAGACATCTCATCTTTTCTTTATGTCTACAGATTGAAGGATGATCTAGTAATTTAGGGCATGAGTTAAAAATGGAAGGAACTAACTGCTGAGAATAAACCAAAAAATCTTTTTGGGTGGACATACAAATACTCCATGCACAGAGAAAAGTCGAACATGTTCAGCTGTGCATGTCCAACTAAACATTTAATGCGTTTTTGAACCACAGAGTGAATTCGCATAATATGCCAACCTAACTGCAGCTGATCATAGATCTACATGTGACAATAGAAGAGCAGAGTCACACTTAAAGACAGAAAGCTAATGGCTTCCATTACTATGTATGTGATGCAATTACCCAATGAGAGGAGTGATTCTGTGCAGAGGAACATTATGTCCATTGACAAGAGTCTTTCTGAAGAGATCATGAAAATAACTCTGCATTTTTCACAGTAATTCATTGTTAGAATTCTTCCTCTCTGCTTTTGGAGAACAAAAAATAGTTGTGGGGCTTTTTTCTGTTTGTTTTTGGTTTGTTGTTTTGTTTTGTGGTGGTTTGTTGTTGCTGGTTTTTTTTAATTTGGAGAGAAATAAGATGTTTGGTTTATTCTTAATACACTTCAAATGTTCTAGCTGCTTAAGTTATAAAATATTTATTCTTATACAGACTCAGATTGACCCATGATATAGAAAAGCCAAGTGCGTATCTTGGTTAACTCCTGGAGGCAGGTATTAAGATTAGTACCTGGTAACAAGATAGTATAACAGTATCTCTACTCTCACATCCTGAAACAAAGTGGTCTACATTGGTGTGATATCCTTGCTTTTAAAGATTTCTTAAGAAAAGTTAAGAAACAACAGCTACCATTTAATTATATCTTATTAGGATTTGTAAACTCAGATACTGTCAGGTTGCAAAACTGGCTAGGCTGAGTCATGCATTACTGTCCTACTCCATGGTAGCGTGGTGAGTCATGTTCCAAGGAGAACATGGGTGGGACCACAACATCAGACTCCCTGATGAAAAACAGCTCTTCTGTTTGTCAATTTACAAATGTGTAAAGGTCACAGATCCACTTGGTCTTTCAATGAAGCAAGCATTGTGCTAAGTCTAGGGAGAGTTTAAAGCAGTCAAAAGGTGCAGAAATTTGCCCTCCAATCCCACCACTCTATCAGACATATAGTAGAGCACAGCAGAGAAAGAACAAGTGCTATCCTACCTCTGTTAGCTAAACTAACACAGTGAGGGCAATGACTAGAATTGAGTAAAAGAAATGTCCCAGGGTAAGGAAAAAGCAGAGAATGAAAGTGACTTCAGACTTGGGAGACTGTGTGTCAGATACTGGTACTCTTGGAGCACTCCTGTGCAAAAGGGCACTGACTGACTAGAGCCCAGCAGAGCACCACCAAACTGGTCAGTGAGCTGGAGCACATGATGTACAGGGAGGGTCTGAAAGGTGCATTTAATTACTGTGAGGTTGGAAAAGCTAAGGACAGGGGTGTGTGTCTTCCTGCTGTCTACAACTTCCTAATGAGCAGTTAATAGAGAAGACAAGAGACGGACTCTTCCGGGAGGTACATAGCTGAAGAACAAGAGGCAATTGACACAAATTGTAGTAAAGGAAAATCTAACTAAACATTTTGGGGGGAAGACTTGAGGGGAGGGTGGTTAAGCACAGGAACATATTGCCAGCAAAGATGATGGAACTTCCTTTCCTGGAGATGTTAATGTCTCAACCGGGCAAGGCGATGAGCGACCTGCTCTAATGTGGCAGCTAGTCCTGTTCCGACAGGAGGGTTGGACCAGTTGATTTCAAAGATCACTTTAAACCTGAGCAATTCTCTGACTATACTGTAGATAAAATTTTGACAGCATTAAAATAATTAAATCCTCCAGATGGTCATTTTAAGTAACATCTGCAGTTTGTTCCTTGAGATCTGACGCATAATTCTTTTTACTTAATACAGAAAACCACGTTGGTATTTTTTACAGGAAGTGGTTTTAGATGCTTTGCCTTGGGTTGAAATTATCTCTTCAAAGAAAGCAGCAACTACTAAACACATTCCGTTCCCCCTCATTGTTTTTACATCAGCCTCCTGATGCTGGCATTTTCTGATGCTGTGCATCAATAATTCTTATTTCATTTTAAAATGATAATTAGAAAAAACAAGCTTTCCTGTCATGTATTTTGCAGGTAAATGTATTTTAATTATGTGGAAAGAAAATGGTAATTGCTAGGAATAAATGTACTGTACTTCTAAGGCAGTTTGGCCTTTCAGGCAGGTGAATGAAGCATACAGAAATACACTGGCTTTCAAAAATTTAAATAAGAAGCTTTTGCCTGTATTCATGTTACCTCATAACTGAAAGTAAAAATATATATACACACACATTTTAGCTGCAATTTAGATGTGAAAACAATCAACACATAAAGTGTTGATGTTAGGTGCAAATATCCCACAGAAATATCTAGTTTCATGAATTTTTCACCATTTTCACTTCAAATCAAGGAAATCATTGAGAGAATCATATGATTTGGATACTAAAAAAAAAAAAAAATGTTTTGAAGGCCTACTGCAACAGTACAGACAAAGGCTAGAAAGCTGATTTAAACTTAATTTGGTTTTGGTTATAAATTGCCATTGTATTGTAATAATTGTGTGTTTAGACAAGGACAGTAGTAATTACTTTTACCCATTAGTACATAAGCACCAATACAAGAAATACTCCTTTTCTCCGAACTAGACAAGCCCAAAGGACTCATTCACTCCTCACAGGACGTGCCTTCCAGCCCTTCCAGCAGCTTTGTTGCCCTTCTCTAGATGCATTCAAGGACCTTCACATCCTTTTTAAATTGTGTGGCCTAGAACTGCAGATGACACTCAAGGTGTGGCCACATCAATGTTAATAGGACTTTTTTTATGCTGAGAACCTGTACTACAGCCAAAGAAAATGTGTAAGAAATGTGACTCAAGATTCATAAATTCTATCATAGCAACTAGCACTAATACACAATGAAAACAAACAAAGCAAACAAAAAAATATTTTGAAAATGACTGTTTTCCCTATAATATTTTTGTGGTTAAGAGAAGCTCTCTTAATCTTTCAGTTTCTTATAAAGTGATGTTTTTTTTCTCTGGGGGAAAAAAAAAGTGCATGCATTTGCCATTCCCAAAGACTGTAGTTTTTCTAGTTTTTCCTGGTTTGTTTTGGTTTGGCTTTTTTAAAACTTCTGTTTGCGTTTTTTCCTTTTTTTTCTTTTTGCATTTTTGAATAGAGGTATTACTGCCATCAGTAACTCCAATGCAAACTCTTTTTGAATTACAGTAACATAATATGGTAACCAAGAGAAGTATTTGGTGTCAAGTCTCCAAACAGTAAGTGCATCCTATGACTCTGTTTCTGTCTGTTCAGTGGGTGACACAGAATAGTAATGAAATAGTGTATCCTATGACTCATCTATTTTCAGTATGTTTTTCTTTTAGGATTTTGTACAAAACACTTTTATTAGAGGTAGGTTGACCATGAATTATAAAAGCAATTGAGACTTGTCTACTGAATAAAGGAGTGTAATTAGACATGAGCTGAGTGAGAGGACAATCTGAAGATTCACAGAACAATGAAGAACAGAAACATTGACCACTACAGTGAATTCTCTGGAAAGAAAAGTCCATCTGCCTGTTTTGTTGGGGGTTTGTTTCACTTTGTGCTTTTTTGTGTTTTGTTTTGTTTTTGAGGACAATAGCAAACAAGGACAATAGCAAATGCCAAAACATGCTGTAGCAATGTATGTTTTATAATTTACCCAGACAATGTTCAGGTGAATGCCAGTGAGAGAGCACAGGAGGAGAGAGAAAAACAGAAGCAGGAGAAGACTGTGATAATTAGGTGAGTCAGTAAGCTAGATGACGCTTAGGGATTTTGAGTATTTTTTGAATGAACGGTTTGTGTCTTTTAAGTTACACCAAGTAGGAAGATGAGGTGTATGCAAAACCACGTGACTACACAAGGCGGCTTCTGCAAATACAGAAAAAGTTTCATTTCTACTTTTTCCAGTTATTCAGGCTCACAGAGGATGTTCCTTGTAAATACTGACAGCAGGTATTGTATTAGGAATTATGAGTGTCTTCATGTAAAATCTCGTCTTACCTGGAAGTTTCATTGGAAGCTTAATGCACTTAGAAGAATTTTCAGGCATCAAGTAAATATTTTTATTACGTGCTTGAACAGGCAAATAGTTATGTTAGCAACATTACTTTTTTGACAAGATGGAAAGAAAAAGGTTTTTTAATAACAGCCATCTCATCAATGATCTAAAGTTCACTTTGTATGTACAAATTCAAATCTTACATTGTATCTCTTTAATAGTCTCTTTTTAAGCCGTCTCTACTCTTTTTATTGTAAATGTCATGGAAGCATCCCCAAAAAAAATCAATTTAGGCAGGTGATAAGCTCAGAACAGGTTTTATTCTAATCAAAATCGTTTAGTATATAACCAAATAGAAACACAGTCTATCCAAAATCATTCAGCACTGTGACAACATTATAAAACACAGATTCAGATGCTGCTTGGGAGTTCAAATACTACACAGCCAATTCAGACTCAGGGCATCCCAAACCTTTAGAATGATAATTCAAAATGAGCATGTTCCCACTCATAAAAAATGAGGACTCTCACTGGTACCCAGAAGATATACTCACTCTCCAATAAGGCAAGCTGTCTCAGCCTTTGAGGAAGTTTCTTTATGTCAGAACCCAGTCTGCTCCAAGAAAGGGCAACTCAATGGGAGTTGAGTCTCCAGCATGGGTTTAGGAGGGGCAGGTCCTGTCTGACCAACCTGATCTCCTTTTATGATCAGGTGACCCACCTGGTGGATGAGGGGAAAGCCGTGGATGTGGTCTATCTGGACTTCAGCAAGGTCTTTGACACTGTCTCCCATAATATACTCCTGCAAAAGCTGGTAGCCCGTGGCTTAGACAAGTGTACTCTCTGCTGGGTTAAGAACTGGCTGGAGGGCCGGGCCCAGAGAGTGCTGGTGAATGGGGTTGCATCTAGCTGTTGGTCAGTCACTAGTGGTGTTCCCCAGGGGTCAGTGTTGGGTCCAGTCCTGTTTAACATCTTTATTGACGATTTAGATGAGGGGATTGAGACCATCATTGGCAAATTTGCTGATGACACCAAGTTGGGAGGGAGTGTCGACCTGCTGGAAGGCAGGAGCGCTCTGCAGAGGGATCTGGATAGACTGGAAAAATGGGCTGATTCCAATAGGATGAAGTTCAATAAGGCCAAGTTCCGGGTGCTGCACTTCAGCCACAACAACCCCCTGCAGCGGTACAGGCTGGGCACAGAGTGGCTGGAGAGCAGTCAGGCAGAAAGGGACCTGGGGGTCCTAATTGACAGGAAGCTCAATATGAGCCAACAGTGTGCCCAGGTGGCCAAGAAGGCCAATGGTATCCTGTCCTGTATCAAAAATAGCATGGTCAGCAGGACAAGGGAAGTGATCCTTCCCCTGCACTCTGCATTGGTGAGGCCACACCTGGAGTATTGTGTTCAGTTCTGGGCCCCTCAGTTCAGGAACGACATTGAAGTGCTGGAGCGGGTCCAGAGAAGAGCAACACGACTGGCGAAGAGACTTGAACATAAGACCTATGGGGAGAGGCTGAGGGAGCTGGGGTTGTTTAGTCTAGAGAAGAGGAGGCTTAGAGGTGACCTCATCACTCTCTATAACTACCTGAAGGCAAGTTATAGCCAGGCGGGGACTGGTCTCTTCTCCCAGGCAGTTAGCAATAGGACAAGGGGGCATGGGCTTAAACTCTGCCAGGGGAAATTTAGGCTGGATATTAGAAAGAAATTCTTTACAGAGAGAGTGGTCAGGCATTGGAATGGCCTGCCCAGGGAGGTGGTGGACTCGCTGTCCCTGGAGGTTTTTAAACTGAGATTGGACATGGCACTTAGTGCCATGATCTAGTGAACAGATCTGGGGTCGGACTCAATGATCTCTGAGGTCTTTTCCAACCCAGTTGATTCTGTGATTCTGTGATTTATACCCTAGTTGAATCTGAGTTGTGGTCATTTATGGTAGCGGCCCAGAAACTTCCCTCAACTGAGGTGTTTCATTGGTCAAGGGCCCTGTCTGTCAACCAAGGGGCAAGTTGTCCATTCAGTATACAGTTTCTGGTGCTTTGGCAGGCAGAGGGGGAAGTGTGCCTGCCACAGTGAGAAACAGGTGCACAAACCTGCTTTAGTTACACCTAAGCATAGCTGATGACATTTCAAATTGCAAAAATAACTAAACTAAAAAGAAAGTGAAGTTCTATTAGTAGACAAAAAGAAAGATCTGTAACAGACTAGAGGATGAAAGTATCAGATTTTTAATATAATTCTCATAGTAATATTCTGTCTAAAGAAAGAATGAAAAAAATCGCTGAATATATTAAAGGAGTACTTCACAGGCTTTTTTTTCAAAGCAAACACCCTTTTGTTTTTATCATTTTTGCCATGTCTCTTGCTTTAGGGATTTCACAGTAATGAGACTGCTGTGCACTTTGAATTTTTTTCTCTTCTTCTCCTAATAGTGGCATGAAAAAGCATCAGGAATAATGGATTGCCAGGGCATTAGTAGCACGACATTTGCCTTATGTTTGGGTGGATGATAAATGGTTGCATCACATTAATTTAACATTTTATTTAATTTTTCTTGATCTCCTCATAATTGGCTTACTACATTAGAAGTTAGTCATAATAGACTAATTGATCAGTTTCCCCCCTTACCAGAACTATACAGGGTTCAAATGGTTTCTTGCTGGAATCTGTTCAGAATTACTAACTCAAAAAAAAAAAAAAAAAAAAAAGAAAAAAAAAAAGAAAGGGTGTACATGTAGTTTCTTTAAGGCCAGTGTTTAATTTTACTGGGAAATTCTGATACTGGCAAATAAGAGGCTTAGTTCCCATGACCAAGACAGGATTAAAAAAAAAAAAAAAAGCCAAGTCACTTGTCTGTGTTTGTGAAATACAGTGGGAATCTTTCCTAGAACAAGCTATATATTCTTGGGGCATGAAAGAGAAGAGATGCTCTTAGTTTCTTCGCTTAGAACCTGATTATTTAATGCATAGCGTGGTCTTGTTGTAGTTGTCTGTTCCACCAGCTGTTCTTCTGAGGAGTTTGTCTTACCAAGTTGCTGTTAGTAAGGGTATTCCTCTTATGCTAACTGAAATATCTTACCTCTAAAGTATAAGGCTGTAAAACAGATAACACTAAGAAGAGTAATATTCTAACTCAGAGACTTTATCTTATAAAACTTGGTAAAATTGCTTACATAACAAATAATAAGTAGCATAACAATGAAGCATATGTTTTAATACTAAGTACAGAAATATGGACAATAGGGAAATAGGGAAATTGAGGAAGGTTCTTACTATGAATTCACTTAGCCTCATAAACATGACATGTACCTCTAAGAACAGAGCTGCAGCTGCTGTTGTTGAAGACTGGGGACTGCTGTGGTGGAAGTTTTCTGAGAGACTGAAAAAACAGGTAGCTCCCAAAACTTCAAACATATACTTTCTTTTCCTCAGCTACTAGACAATTTATCTGCTAACACTTAAAATTCAATTATTAAACAAACACGTCAGTCAAACTTTAGATTATGATGCTTCCAGTCTTACACCATGCAGTTGCTTCTGACAGCCACGTTGTGGGATGGCTCTTAGTCTCCAGGTCAAGATGAAGGTTTGAGAGCTCTTTAACAGGGGACCCAAATCAAACTGAATCTTTCTTCACTATATTGCACTGTGTTGGAGATGGTGCCTATATACAGTGTTTCTGTGGAGGAGGAGTAGTATGATCCAAAGGTGCTGATCTTTTCACAGGTTAGACCACCTCATCAGTTCTGGTCTGTTCTTGCCCTTCCATGTGGTTATTACCACTTTGCAGATCAGGTACCTGACTGCACATCGGGTCATCTGATTCCTCCAAGTAGTTTCAGACTGTTATCTTAGTTTTATTGTTTTTACACAATTATGCCAAAGAGGCATATAATAAAAAATATTTCACTTCTTACCTGAAATTGGGTAGCCTTGTGGTATGTATTGCTTTGTGTGCGAAGCAAATGGTATGATTTGTGTTTCTCCTTCAAATCAAGCAGGTTTGTAGTAACTTGGATGCAAGGCAAGCAGGATATATTTCTGAAATATGTTTTTCATAAAGGCCTAGCATTTTTTGAGACAAACTTGAGACCTCCCCAACAATTTGAACCAGAAAATAAAAAGGGACAGAAAAAAAAAGGACAGCAATTTTGAATGGCACCTGAGTACAAGCATCAGTGCAATGCAATTGTGTGACATTTGTGGAACTATTAAACAGATGGTTTACATACAGATTGTTGCAATCACTTTGAAAAGAAGCAAGATAATAAGACAAATTCAGTGTGTCACTATAATAATAAACATTTGCATAATGCTTCATTTATTAGGCACTTTTTGAAAAGTATGCAAAGCATGAAGAATATTTTATGCACTGAAATAGAATGATACAAATAAATGTTTTGGAAAGCATTTAGTACTCAAAATAAATGTGCATATTTTTCATCTTTTTAATTCTTATTTTTCTGTTCAAAGTTAATTACTCACAATAATGAGAGCTGATCAAATCATTAAAGTTTAGTTTTAGTCAAAAATATCTTTGACTTAGAAATTGAGAAAATAGATTGATTGCAGATACACTTGTGGAAGTCCAGTTTTCAGTTAAAACAGCCCAAGAATTTATTGAAATTTAGTTGAACTAACAATACAATAGAAGAAAATCTTAAAAGCATTGGAGATAGTAGCATTACATGTATTTGCTGACTATCACAAACCGACAAAATAGCTAAACCTTCCATTTTCTCAATATTCAACTTGTTTAAAACTTAGCATCTTCACTACACTTTGGAACCTGGATATGTTTCATTCAAGCAAAAAAAGAAAAATCTAAAGTTCTAAATCTAAATCTAAATCTCCCAGATATCAATATGGTCAGATAAAAATTCTGACTAATCTTTCCTGGTTTTAGATATTTATGAGGTAATATGTTTTGCAAATTAATTAATATATGTTCTTTCCTGTAATACTTTTTGCTTTGCTTAGCTGAGTGTTTTCCTCAATTTTAATGAAGAAACTCACTTTTGCACGAAGTTTAAGCAAATGTATAGTGAAAAATGATATTTTTCATACTGTTGAGGTTAGGCAGTAAAATTGTCAGTGCATTATATTTCGGCGTTAGAGTAAACCAGAAAGCATTGTCAAAATTCTTGGTTGCTCCCTAATATACATGGATTCAGTTTTAAAAAATGAAGAAAATAAAAAGAATCAATACTGATAAGAAGTGTTTTATCAGTATTGTTTCTTTTTAGTTTCTTCCCTTTCGTAAACAACCACAAAAAAAAAAAAAAAAAAAAAAAACCAACACAAAAACTGAATCATTTTTATTTTATCTTGTCTAAACAAAGTAAACGAGCATGAAAGAAATTTTGCTTTTAGGGAAAGTTTTGTCCCCATTTCTATAGAAATACTATACAGAAACACCTACTCATGCCTCACGAAGACTGTCCGTTTACTATTTGTACATATCGAAAGACAACAAGAAATGTTTCTATAAATACATTAGCAACAAGAGGAGAGCTAAGGAGAATCTCAATCCGCTGGTCGATGGAGTGGGAAACACAGTGACAGAGGATGAGGGAAAGGGTGAGGAACTAAATGCCTTATTTGCCTCGGTCTTTAATAGCCAGAACAGTTGTGCTCCAGGTACCCAACTCCCTGAGCCAGAAGACAGGAATGGGGAGCAGAATGAAGCCCCAATAATCCAAGCGGAAATGGTTAGCGGCCTGTTACACCACTTGGACTATGGGGCCAGATGGGATACATCCAAGGGTGCTGAGGAGCTGGCAGAGGTGATCACTAAGCCACTTTCCGTTATATATCAGCAATCTTGGCTAACTGGGGAGGTCCCTGTTGATAGGAAGTTGGCTAACATGACACCTATCTACAAGAAGAGCTGGAAGGGGGATCCAGGAAAATACAGACCTGTCAGTCTAAGCTCATTGCCCGGCAAGGTCATAGAGAAGATGATCTTGAGTAACATTACACAGCACTTACAAGAGAACCATGTGATCAGGCCCAGTCCTGTTTGACCAACCTGATCTCCTTCTATGAAAAGGTGACCCACTTAGTGGATGGGAGGGCTGTAGATATTGTTTACCTGGACTTCAGTAAAGCCTTTGACATTGATGCACAACATTCTCCCGGAGAAGTGGGCAGTTCATGGCATGGATGGGTGTACTCTGCGAGGGATAAAAAACTGGCTGGATGGCTGGGCCCAAAGAGTTGCGGTGAATGGAGCCAAATTCAGTTGGTGGCCAGTAACAAGTGGTTTTCACCAGGGCTCAGTATTGGGGTTAGTTCTACTTAATCTCTTTATCAATGATCTGGATGAAGGGATCGAGTGCACCCTTAGTAAGTTTGAAGATGACACTAAACTGGGTGGATGTGTTGATCTGCTGGAGTGTAGAAGGGCCATATAGGGGGATCTGGACCAGCTGGATCATTGGGCTGAGGACAATTGTATGAGGTTCAACAAGGCCAAGTGCTGAGTCCTGCATTGCAGGCAACACTACATGCTTGGGGAAGAGTGGCTGGAAAGCTGCCTGGCAGTGTGGGATCTGGGGGTCTTGATCGACAGCCTGCTGAATATGAGCCAGTAGTATGCCCAGGTGGCCGAAAAGGCCCATAGCATTGTGGCTTGTATCAAGAATAGTGTAGCCAGCAGGATTAGAGAAATGCGCCACTGCACTCGCCACTGATGAGACTCCACCTTGAATCCCGTGTTCAGTTTTGGGCCCCTCATCATCAGAAGGACTTTGAGGGACTAGAGAGTGTAGAGTACATGCAAGTCAGCACAAGTCTGATGAGGAGCAGTTGAAAGAACTGGGGCTGTTTAGCCTGGAGAAAAGGAGGCTGAGGGGAGACCTTGTCACTGTCTATGACTACCTGAAAGAGGGTTGTAGCATGGAAACTATTGGTCTCTTCTCCCAATTAGCAAGTGATAGGACAAGAGGAAATGGCCTCAAGTTGTGCCAGGGGAGGTTCAGATTGGATATTAGGAAAAAATTCTTCATAGAAAGGGTTGTCAGGTGTTGGAACAGGCTGTCCATGGAAGTGGTGGAGTCACCATCCCTGGAGGTGTTTAAAATGTGTTTAGACGAGGTTCTGAGGGACATGGTTTTAGTGGTAGAGTTAGGTTAGGTTATGGTTGGACTTGATGATCCTGAGTACTCCTCCAACTGAAATTATTCTATGATTCTGTGATTCTATATTACATGCTTTTTTTTAGCTGCAGGTCGTATTGATGTGTCATCCTTACCTAACTGCAGACTGCCGACATGTGTTTTCAGTATTCTTTCACGTCTGCTTGGCTGGGGAGGCAGCAGGGAGGGAGTTGTGCAGACTTTCTCTCTCAGTACCCAGCACAGACTTGGATGTGGCTGGCTGTGTGCATCGCCTTTGATGGGACGGGAAACTGTGTGAGCAGCAGTGGCAGGCTCTGTCATTCAGCCCTAGGGACACACACCAAAAAAGCTGGTAGGGTTGGGGAAAACAAACCAACAAAAATGGAATGCTTGTTCTTGGACTGGCACAAAGAATAACAAGAAAACCCAGCATTTCCAACTAGCAAGCATATGAAAAGGTTTGTATTTTAGAATGACAACTGGTCAGGGGAGAGACCACAGTGCCTGTTCACAGTACACGATGTGTCACAACACACACCGTGAGCAGGAGCCTATGCAGGTAGCAACGTCCGGATGTGGGACAGGAGGGTAAGTGTTGGCATTGGCATCCAGATCAGCCATGGGGATGCCCTTGGCTAGCAGAAGTGTGGGTTGGCAGAAAAGCCAGTGTTACCCTAGAGACCCATACAGAGACAGCTTGAGTGATTAGTCAGAGGGTGCAGTATGTTGCTAATTACTGTGTTAAAAAGAGACAGTGGTTCACTGTTTAAAAATGTGAAGCCAGCTTTCTTCCTGCTGACAACTTTGGCACTATCTTTGTTGGCAGGTTAGTTAATGTAACAGAGAGCTGAACCAAATGTTCACAAATCTTAAACCCTTTAAAAGTTTCACCAAGAATTATTTTCACTCTCCTGGCTGCTATATTGTTCTTTTTTTCAAACTCTGTAAATCCAGAAGAAGCCCTAACTAGCTTTTAGCTTCTTAGTATCTCTAAAAAGGAGTTAGCCATCTGTGGTAAAGAACTTGCTTTTGTCACTCTACGTCTAGAGGTGCTTTTGTATTTACCTGATGTCAAGCATTTAAGTTTCTAAATATCAATGCCTTTTCTTCATATTCTGATGTTTTATGCTCTCCTTACCAAAATGATAGTTGAGAAGCTGCTGTTTTCCTTCTGCTCAGGTAAACACCTTAAGGTTTGGTTTTGTTTGTTGTTCTGTTGTTTGGTTGGGGTTTTTTTTATTTGTCAGCAAAAGCAAATAGTAATAAATTGAAAATTCTCTTATTGTAATTTGAGTTATATCCTACATTCTTTATCTGAGTGCTAGCTGCTCAACTACTGATGCCTAAATGCAGAAGATCATACATAATTCTTTTATTTTAACTAGGACAATAGCTTTATTTTTCATCTTATTATCAAAGTATTACCATCGAACGGAGGAAAACATATGCTAATAGTAAAAGTTGATAGTGAAGAGGAAATTAATGTTTGTTCAAGTCATTTACAATAGTTAGCTTTTAAGTATTAAACCTTATGTAAAGGACTGAAGAAGCATTTGCTGAACGTTAGAGACAAGATACAAACTGGTGAGATCAAGAAATGCCAGGTGATGAGGAGGCAGAGAAAGATTTCATGCTGAGTGCTAAAAAAGGAAAATAAATCTACCTTTGATTAAGGAAGGTTGATAGAATAGGAAGAAAATTCCTCATTTAGAATAGAAATGTAGCTTTAAGAATATGAATAACATTTTTTAAAAAGCTGTTCTCTTCATACTTCCAGTACAAATATTCATCAGTTGTAAAATTAGATATTAATAAGGTTGTCCATTTTCACCCAGATTTCATCATCCATAAATGCCACAGGCTTTACCTATGAACTGCTAGCACTGGCAAAAGATTATCTGCTGAAGCTTAACTCTTCTTTTTAAAAAATACGTTACTTATGAGATTTGGGATAAATTTAAAGCTCTCATACAGAACTGAAAATCTTAGATTTTACTGATGTGATTTTTCTACATGATCCAAGGATCTTAGAAAAATATTTTTATTTCTCTCTAATGTGGAGTATAAGAATGCATTTTAATCCTTTTCAGTAACTGTAAGCCTTGTGCTGGATTTTCAGTTCTGAAAACTAGCACTCATTTACAGCAAGAAGGTTCATATGGCTTGGCCTTACATGTTTGTCTATGCCAAATGGACACTTGTTAAGAATCATTCATGGTGATATGCTTCTGCCTCAAGCATATGAACCAAGTTTAAAAAATATCTTTATAAAAACAGCATTTGGATTATTCTTGATGACCAGCACTGCTTGCTCCCTTAGCCCTTTCCAAATCCTGTCTTCCCTGCTAGGTTAGTACATCACTGTATCTGCTGCATTGATGTTCTTGTGGAAATGTTAATTATTCTGTTTATAGACAACTGTTAGTAGGGATTTTTGTATGGGAAAAAAAAAAAAAACGTAGGTAATACAAA
This sequence comes from Patagioenas fasciata, assembly GCF_037038585.1. Taxonomy (NCBI): domain Eukaryota; kingdom Metazoa; phylum Chordata; class Aves; order Columbiformes; family Columbidae; genus Patagioenas; species Patagioenas fasciata. Next base: position 52,326,161 of record NC_092560.1, on the reverse strand, counting down.
AGAAGCTTCATGGTAAGATTATTTCAGTCCTTTTCTGCATTTAATAGCAGAAGAATAGTGATTTTACAGTAGTAGAAATACCTTCTAGTATTCTGTATTGAAGACTAGCACAGGTCATAATCTGGCATTCAATAAGGAGGATATATAGCCATATTAAATCACCACTTGCAGAACAGAAGAAATAATTTTTCTGTGTATGTAAATACAAGTACTGTTTAAATACATCCCATTTACTTTCAAACACTCATTCACTGATGTCTAATAGAGATCATCATAGTTCAGAACTAAATTATTTGTTTGGGTTTGTTTTTGCATAGGAAAGACACATTACTTATGTACATTCACCACAGCATAAAATGAAACATTCACATTTCTTTTGCAACTTTAATGTGCAGTGTAAGTTAATCTACCACCTAAATCATCTCTAGTATCCTACAACTTGACTTAAGGACTCTGAATACTCAGCAGTATTGGCAAACTTTAGGCAAGGAATCAACTAATTATGTTTCTAATTCTACTAAAAATGGTGCTGAACACACTGATATTTTACTTTACCACACATTTTCTGGAGTCCAGCTATTTTGTACAGTCATGAGCGGGTAATGGACAATAGTATTCCAAAGAGTAAGGAAACATTGTGCCCAATGTGATAACAGTCAGATCAGGGCTCCTGCGTGACCTATAGACTCTAGATTTTGTGTCCTGCATTTTGTCCTCATAAGAACCTGTTACCTAAAAGCCTGAATGAAGCCAATAAATGAAACAGAATGCTGTCGGCAAATGTGTTTGTAATGTATTCAGCAGTATTCCTTTAGAACAGGCATGTAAACAAAACCATCTGTAAGGCTCAATAAGACTAATTATTGGTGGTAGAGAGGGTAGAAGTGAGAGGACAGGCTCTGCCTCTACGGAGATTATCAGAAGTAATGAAATTAATATGAATTTACCATACACTGGTTATCCTGGATCAGAACAAATATCCATGGAGCAAAATGTGTGTTGTAGCAGTAGCCTAAAGGAGCTGCAGTAACAGGTTAACACCACAACTATCAATAAAAGCATGACTTTAGTAGCCAAAGGAAGGATTACCTTCCTTTGGAAGTCACGTCTAACTTCAGTTGGTGGCTGTAAACTTCTTTAGAAAAATGCTGTCTTAGCAATTCTGTATATGTAGCACACCAGAGTTATCAGTGAAATGCCAGTAGAGGTCTAAGGTTTGTGTGCCAGTACTGATCAAAGTAGGTCTTGATTCTTTTGTAGTAATTGCGTGACATAAGTTTTGACCAGGTACACTTCACAGCTTTTCAGGAGTTCCTGAATAGTCATAAATGAAGGAATATTCCTAAATAACTAGTCATGACGGAATGCTCAAAAGCAGAAGCTAGAATGAAACAACATATGAATTCCTGACTGTTTCTTCTCTAGATATCAAGTATTAAATATGAAAGGGACTTGACGATGATCTGCATTCACAGACTGGGCAGTCAGGTCTTGTAATGTACTGAGAAATTTTTTTTTTAATGTTTTCACTGGATAAATAAATAGGTGTGTTACTGCATAATTAGTTGGTATAATTAGTGGAAAGTGCCAGTATTTGCTAGAACTGATTGCATAATATTTGGTAAAGATAAATGTTCAGCGTCTTTTCTGAATGCCTGTATAGGTTTTTTGACTTGGAAAGAATTGAAAGAACTTACTTGAAATATATGTTAAAAGATCTAACAAACTCAGAGTGAAAGCATATGGTAGAAGATCAATAAAAGTATTTTAGTCATTATGTTAAATTTCTAGAGGCCAAATTATTCCACATGAAAACCAACCAACCAAGAACCTCAAATGGATCTGCTCTTTTGTTTTCTACCAGAGGAAAAATACAATTACTTTTACATGCTCCTGTAGGAGAGATGTGAGTGTGGGAAACTGATCCCAGAATCACAGCATGGTTAGGGTTGGAAGGGATCTCTGGAGATCATCTAGTCCAACCCACCTGTTAAAGCAGGTTCACATAAAGCAGATTGCACAGGACTGTCTCCAGGTGAATTTTGAATGTCTCCAGAGAAGGAGACTCCACAACCTGTCTGGGCAGCCTGTTCCAGTGCTCTGTCACTCTCAAAGTGAAAAAGTTTCTCCTTATATTCAGATGGAAGCTCCTGTATTTCAGTCTGTGCCTGTTGCCCCTTATCCTATCGTTGGGCATCACCAAAAGGAGTCTGGTCCCATCCTCTTGACACCCACCCTTGAGATATTTGTAAACATTGATGAGATCCCCTCTCAACCTTCTTCAGTAATTCCTGTCCTTCTTGAGGAGCATGCTGAACAGAACTGGACCCAGTCCTGACCCCTGGGGAACCTCACTAACAACAGGCCTCCAAACAGACTCTACACTATTGATCACAATCCTCTGAGCTCTGCCATCCAGCCAGTTCATGATCCATCTCACCACGCATTCATCCAGCCCACAGTTCCTGAGATGGCCCCAAAGTTTCGGAAAAAAAAGGTATTCACATTTCTGATTGATGTACTATTGAGGTCTGATTTTCTTTTATACTAAGCGTTTTTAACATATTCTTAACAGAAAAAAACAAAAAAAAAAAAGGAATCTGCAGTGTCTAATTTACCATGCAATGGCAAGAGCAGAGATTTGTAGCATTTCTGACTAATACTTGTCTATCCTAGTGAGAGAAATTCTGCCAAGACTGACTTCCTTCCTCATAGAGGATGAATCACTTATTCTCTTTGTAACTCACTAGCTGAAAAAACTTCTCTAGCTCAAAATGACATTACAAAGTTACATGTGATGAGGTAAAAAACCCAAATAACTTTATGGAAACAACTTATGACAGTGACCATACAGACCAATAGTTAACTATGAAATGGTAATCCTTTGATGTAAGGAGGATTCTACTTTTAAAATATTCAAAACCCATATGGACACATTCCTGTGATTTTGTGATTCTGTGATCTCCCTTCAGGTCATCATTTAATCTGATTTAGAGCTTCAAAATAAGCAAAATTTTAACCAAATTTTCTCAGAGATGTTGTTAAGGATAAACAAAGAGAGGCAGTTTATCAGTTTCTCCTTATAGGCTGTATAGAGTTTAGCAAATTTTGTATTTATCCTTACGTTATTGACTGGCCCAGGCAAAATGTATTTGCATTTGTTTCAATATTTTAGGCTAAGTAGAAATTATTTTCATCAAGATTTCTTTTTATCATATGCAAAACTCATTTTAAAAAATTGCCTTTCTCACATTTTTCCAACAAATTAATTTCTGCTAACCTGTGCTGCTGATGTTTCAAGCTGACATCTGACTGAGCGCAGATAGAGGGAGTTGCAGACAGGTTGGTGTGTGTATGGGAAGCCTGCGCTGGGGAGCAGGCAAGCAGGTACACCTCATTGGAGCAACTGAGTGTGGAAATTACTCATTCAAGCATAATTGTGATCATTACGTAGAAACAAAATGGAAAAAAATACTTTCCTAACAAAATGGGGGAAAAAAAAAAAAGTATTTGTGGATATTGAAGTGTCTTAGCCAATTTTGACAAAGAAAATGTTTTAATGTTTTAGACACCTTAACTATCTGGGACTTCAGATCACTATCTAATTTTAGCTAGACTCTGAAGCTCCACTCAGTTTTGATTATGCAGAATGATGGAATGCAGAATAGATGGAATATCTTTCACACCTATTAGTCACAAGACTTTTTTTCTTATACACTTTTTGAGACCTTGATTTTAATAATAGCTTTCACTGAAAACAATAGGTATAGTTGGTCATCATTAGCAAGCCATTAACACACCAACAGCTGGGATTGTGATGAGTTGCTATATTTTCCAATTATTATTTTTAACTGCTGGTAAAACAAACAAACAAAAACCAACTAAAAAACAACAACAAAACTCAAACTAAACCAAACCAAAAAAATAGGTAGAAGCAAGCAGTTGATGTCTTTAGAGGAGGACAAAGTGTAGCCATAATTATTTCTGTAGCCTTAGCAGACCAAGATATTTGGAGCCATTTTGATATTGAACTATATTCCATGTTAAATCCTATATATGTATATGTCAACAGTGCATTATATATTACAACTTCAGAGTATCTGTCTACTCTTGCAACAGGAAAGATACTTCTTGAACAGGTGATGTCCTGTGGACTGGTGTGAATTCCAGTTGTGAAATGCTTGAGACTGATTTATGTCAATTTCTTTCATTATTTACAAATGTTTGGGTTTGGTTGGTTGGGTGTGGTGTGTCTGATTTTTTTTGGTTGGTTGGTTGGTTGTTTTTTTTCTAAGATTGATACTAAGAAAATAGGAAGAAATTAGAAAAGCTTTTTTTTTTCATTTCTAGTTGAATACTTCTAGTCATATTAAATGCATATATGTATATATTTATAAGATGTATTGCATATTTGACTATCAGTTCTTCCTTATTATTGCATTCTCTGGTAAATCCCTTATAGACCATTGGTGTGTGCTGTAGTGCAGCTTTATTGTCTGGAGTAAAGGTGTCAATCTGAATCCAGCTCACTATCAGCATTTGGAGGGACAGAGGTTTATGTTTCCTTACAATTAACTTTAAAATAAATAAAATTAATTATTTAGAGATTAAAATCAATCTGTCATAAAAAGATAAATTTTTGTATATATTTTGTATTTATAACAGTGAAGTCTCTAGACTGAATAGACAGTGAAATCAATATCACAAGAATAAAGAAGAAAAAAAAATTGCTACTGAACTAGTGAGATTTTAGTTTGTTTTTTTTTTTTTCTGTTTTTATTAAAACTCTAATATCATTAACTCCTGACTATTTTGTATAAGTAAAATATGGATTCAACAGCCCCACAACCTTTTATTCAGTTGGTTTTTTATTAGTTTTAATAGAAGTGCCATAACTGAATATGTGTGTGTGGTTATAAAAATAAAACTACTTTATATTACAGGATTTAAATAGCAACAAAATCTAGAGTATGACCTCCCATCTGAGCGACCCCAAATTGATTACAAGTTCTTGGGAATTCTTTATAAAGAAAGAAGAGTACTTTAAATCATCTTTAGACCTCCCAGAAGTCTTCTGAAACAAATGAAAAGATTGAAATTATTTTCTCAGAGGGAAACACAGTTTTTTGCATCTTTTCTTCTTTTATTTTTCCACCAATTGAAAGAAAACTTTTCAGAGAGCAGGATTTAGTTTTAGGACAGGAGAAAATATCAGGGCAAATGTGAATTTATTGAAATGTAACGCATTCCATCCCATTTCATCCTCCTAAAACTAAACCAATGCTTTATTTTTTGTTTAAATACGATGTTTCATTTTTTTATTTATAATTCAATGAAGTGGCAGCAATAAAAGCTACTTTTAGCTGAGTAATTATTAATTTTAAATGAAATTTTTCAGCTATATTTAACATGTACGTCAATAAAAATTAAATCATGTAGTAGCATTAAACAACCAAATTCTACTCATCCAGACAATCCGTTCACTTTATAACCACTGCAAAAAACAGCAAAGCTTTTGACAAAGCATATCCCAGATTACAGAAATTCAGCGTTCAAGGTTCATACAGGAAATTATAGAAAGAAAACTGGTGTTGATAGTTGTCTGGCCTAACCCCTAACTAATGATTGCACTCCTTTCTTCTAACCCAAAAATCACAGCAGCAGCAGCGATGGTGTCCAAAGCCTGGTCCTGCGTAGAGCTGAAAAATTTACCTGTCCAATACAGTATTTGGTATTTTAGTCATATTAGAAAAATAATGGTTGCACGACCATTGTGTACAGTTGGTTATGTTAGCCACTTTGTGAAATAACTAGTTCTGCAACTATGTGTGCTCACCTTAAAAACTAAACAGTAGCTGTTAATTCTTAGGTTAGGTTAGGTTATTATTACAAACTTTAAGGGGATAAAAGAAAATAATTCTTTGAAACATCTTGTTCTATAACTTTTTTACAACAAGAAATGTTACCGTTGAGTATGTCTTAATTTTATTAAGTCAGTATTTTGTATCATTTACCTTATTTTTCCTTTATCTTACTTTAATAAGTAACAAACAATTTGTTTTTCGATAGTTAAACCAGAGAAAAAAATGTCTGTTTTCAATAGCTAAGTGTATTGTAAGGTTACAGAAGACAGTGTGTTTCAGAATTGCTGTGTCTCAGAGTGGTCATTGTTTTTTATTTCATCAATATTAATTTTGACCTGCCAGTGTATATGAGAGAGTTGGCTATATTTTCTGTGTTTTGTAGTGTATATACAAGAGAAGTTTTGAGGAGTAGAAAAAAAAAACAAACAACCAACCAAACAATAGACAAACAAACAAATCAACAACAACAAAATAACCAAAACAAACAAACAACCAAAAACCCCAGACAAACCCACAACAAAATGCCAGTCAGAAGGAGGGAAGAGGTAAATGTTTTCATATAATCTAGGTACAGCATGAGTGATTACATCTTTAATTGCTTTAAAATTATTAGTATCACTTCTTTTAGAAAGAGGTAATTTTGTAAATTGAACATCTCTTAGAAGACTTCTTTGGTAAAATCAGAAGCTGATGGATTGTAACTTGGAATTGTATAATAATGGGATAGTGCTAAGTTAATGGTTGAACTCAATGATCTTAAAGGTCTTTTCCAACAAAAACCACTCTATGATTCTATGATTCTATGATTAAAGACAAACCTAAGACACTGAGAGATCAGAGCATTTCTCATCTGCTCTCAGTCTAGCTTTGCATTTGTTGTTACTAAGGTAGATTGGAAATACAGTGACTGCATCTGAAGGTATTGTTTAAGTACATTAAGCTGATGCTCTGTTCTGTAATGTTGATTCTTTGCAAAGCCAGAAAAGTCTTTCCAGCTGGGATCCAAATTTTAGGTATTAAAATTATTGTCCTTTGATAGAAAGAGAAGTGAGCAGAAACAAACTGTTGTCAATTTTATATTTTTATAAAATACTTTCTCCACTCCATCACTCCGTCACTTGAGATCACTGCACATTACCGTACTATTTCTCAACTAAGCTGAGAAAAACTGACAAATTAACATTAATTACCTTTCAAGATATTTCACAATCTGTACTAGTATTCTTGGTAATAATACGAAATAAGAGGAGTTAAAAATATATTACTGGAACCCTATACATGATGAGAACCAGTATAAGCTGGGGAATGATCTATTAGAGAGCAGGGTAGGGGAAAGGGACCTGGGGGTCGTGGTGGACAGCAGGATGACTCTGAGCCAGCACTGTGCCCTTGTGGCCAGAAAGATCAGTGGCATCCTGGGGTGTATTAGAAGGGGGTGGTTAGTAGGTTGAGAGAGGTTCTCCTCCCGCTCTACTCTGCCCTTGTGAGACCACACCTGGAATATTGTGTCCAGTTCTGGGCCCCTCAGTTCAAGAAGGACAGGGAGCTGCTGGAGAGAGTCCACACAGAGCCACAAAGATGATAAAGGGAGTGGAGCATCTCCCTTATGGGGAAAGGCTGAGGGGCCTGGGTCTCTTTAGCTTGGAGGAGACTGAGGGGTGACCTCATTAATGTTTATAAATATGTAAAGGGTGAGTGTCACAAGGATGGAGCCAGGCTCTTCTCAGTGACAGCCAATGATAGGACAAGGGGCAATGGATACAAACTAGAACACAGGAGGTTCCACTTAAATTTGAGAAGAAATTTCTTCTCAGTGAGGGTGACAGAATACTGAAACAGGCTGCCCAGCAAGGTTGTGGAGTCTCCTTCTCTGGAGACATTCAAAACCCGCCTGGACACCTTCCTGTGTAACATCATCTAGGTGTTCCTGCTCCGGCAGGGGGATTGGACTAGATGATCTTTTGAGGTCTCTTTCAATCCCTAACATTCTGTGATTCTGTGATATTTACATACAGTTTGTAAATACATGTATTTGTTCATTATACAAGAGTGATAAAGACAGGCAACAGGCTCTCAAAATTCACTGGTAACAGCAAAGTGTACAGAAAGGAAGACATAAAAGACTTATTCCAAAGCTAAGGCAGAAGGCAGATCACTAGGACATATATATTTTGAGAAGAGTTAGTGATCTGTTGACGAACGCAATCTTGGGGCTCCAGTAATTGTTCAACTAATATAAGAAGTGGCCAAGAATATAGACTGTACAGAAGTTTAGCATAGAAATGATTGAAAGCAGGAGGAGACTAGTATTACGAGATGTGTGCAGCAAAGCTGGCTAACCATACTGAGATTTGATCTTGCTTCTTTGTCTCTTTTTGTTCTCTTTATTGTCTTTGTTCTTACTGTTGTTGTTGTTGCTGTTGCTTGTGTGGGTTATTTGGGGGTTTAAGAGCACAGAAGAAAGGGACTGTGTTTTTCTGCACATTTATACTTAAACTAGTAGGGTTAAATGCTACTACAATGTAAATAAATCACCAGTAGGGTATAAAAATGAATGAGAATAGCTGGTGCACATGATAGCTGAGGCAGAGGAGATAGATGGTGACTGCTGAAGTCATCTGTTTTGTTTGATGTTGTCTTTCTGTTATGTGTTCTAAAAAATGCCTTTTATGGATTTGGAGTAGAAACAAACAGGCCTTTGAACTTGTCAAAATAATCAGTGATGCATTTTAAAGTACTATGATCAGACTTCTGTAGGAGTATGATGAATTAATTTAAAGAGCATTATGTGGCAGCATTATCTACTTCCAAAATGATTAACACAACTGACAGTTCTAATCTTGAAGTTGTTTTAAATGTTAAAATACTGAGACCTAAAGTGCTTGATAAAAATAAGCTTATATAGATTCTGATAATTGTATTTCACATTATTGCTTTAGCCAGTATATCGGTACTTTATCATAATGACAGACAGAATTCTATTATGAGTTTGAAAAATGTATATTGTTGATGTAGTTGAAGGATTGCTTTGATATGACCTTCTCTTAGCCTCACCTCAAAAGCAAGTTCAATAAATAGCTCTTTATAAATAATCGGTGTTTAGGTCAGCCCAGAAATAAATCTGATTTGTAAGATCACCACCTGAAGAATAATTGATTCTGACTTAAGCATGAGAGCTTCAGAACTTTTCAAAGGAAGAATTGTTTAAGCCATAATTGCATAAATTTTATCCATAAAAGTGACTTTGGATGCTCCTTTTTTTTTCAAAGTTTAAGTCAATTCAATTGAGCATTTTATTATTAATTCTGCATAGTAGGGAAGGAATAACACTAGATATTAAATAATTGTCTTGTTACTTAGGTGGCTGTCTCCAGCCCTTATGCATTGTGCTTAGGCTGTACTAGAAGAGGATAGAAAGAAGCAGGCAGATTTAGGGAGAAATCTGTTGACTGTTACATTAGTAAGCGGAAGCAGTCCAGGTCAGACATGGGTATCAAGTCCAACTTTGAGACCTAAGAAGATAAAATGGATTTCAAGATGGTCTTTCACCAGATTTTGCATTGGATGGTGCTGGCTTGTAAAGGAAAATGTCCTTGACTGACTGAAGAAGAAACCTTTTTAGACTAAGAAAAGGAAAACAGCTTATACAGGCACTCATCAGTGATCATAAAGGATGAGGACAATACCAATGGCTTGAAATCCATATATCAGACTTTGTTAACAATTTGTTATAGGGACATATGTTCATTGTGTTTATTTTTATAAATACATGTAGGATGTTGCAGTATTCAAAATACATGTGGACCATCTTATGAGAAGATAACATTTTTAAACCACTGCAGCTTTTAAAATGTAAAAATTAAATTTCACACTGTTTCCTGTCTTGTTAGCTCCCACACTTGAGAGCCATTCTTAGATAGTGCTGCATGAGAAACCTCCCTTTGGTGTGAGAGTCTCATTCTTTCTGAATGTCCTCTGCCGCTCAAAATTAATAGCATACTAACTCCGAGTTTGTGGATTTGTCACCCAATTTATCTTTCCTTTTGCAATCCAATCAAAATGACTAAATTAAATGGGCTGTTTAATACAAACAAGCAAACAAACTCACAAACAAGCAAACAAAAAAAACCAAACAAGTATAAACAAAAAAAACCCACAAACAACACATGAAATCCTCAAGATGCAGTTCATATATTATGAGATATTTAACTCAATGACATTATTTTTGTAAAATATCCTACCATTAGATAGATGTTAAAACAGAAGACTAAGTCAATTTTTCAGGAGGAAGAAGGTAGCAAAGAACTTTGCAAAACAGAAGCATGCAATTAAAATAACTAGTCTACACTAGACCACACATTTAGTGTAAAGCATCTTTTTTTTTCAGGCTGAAACAGTCATTTATCATGTTGAGTAATAGCAATGAAAATAGAACAGCATTCATCCATGTCACAAAAATAACATATCTCACTGATTGTTAATGTGACCATTACTGTGGAAAAGGTATCAGTGAAAGCAAATACTACCACATCACAGAAGAAGGTCATCTGGGCTTTGCCTTGCAACAGAATCTTTCACCAGTTTGTAACTAAGAGGTTGGACTAAAACATTACAAGGAAGTTACAGGAGATCTTAGAATTAAGAGGAAGCCATTCAAAGTCAAATTTTTATACTCATTTTCTTATGGCGGGGATTAGTGTGAAAAGAAGATGTAAAGAGAGTCAGTTGCCCAGTACACAGTCATCCACAGTCAACTGTCTCTTTTAATTGCATTTTAGGAAATCAGATTTAGTTTTCACTGAGCATTGCATATGAATCCTAATGGTATTTGCTGGCATATATTACTCATTATCTCTTGATACATCCCATTAAGTTTCTCTAATGAAGTGCAAGCTGTTGTCCAGTGATCACGTGAATTTAGCTGTGATGCTACTCTTTTGCATCCTCATGCTCTTGTACGACTGGTGACTAATCATTCACACTGTTGCTAATGAAAAATACAGTGAGTGCAAATATGCTTTCACCACTGCTGTGACCTATATTGCAAATCTCCTCAACCAAAACAAGTAAAGCTAATTGAGAGCCTTGGATGAAATTTAGCAGGCAACAGTAAAATTATAATAGCAGTTCCATGATTTGACATTATTTGTGTCTATGGATGACATAAATATGTATTTTTTTTAAAAGCCAGAACATATCTGAAACTGTAAAAAAAGGATGCAGAAGTCTTCTAATAAATAAAGTTTGTTGTTTTTTTTTTTTTTTTCGATTTTGCTTGTTTGGCTTTGTGTACTAATTTTGGTGGTTGTTGTTATTTTGTTTGTGTTTGGTTGGTTGGTTGGTTTTGGTGGTGTTGGTTGGTTGGTTTTAATACAGATTTTTAAATTGTAAAACTCAGCTTCTTTTTTTAAATCAGCCTGACAGAAATATTGTTATGTCCAGACAACTAATTTGGTTAGACTAAAACAGCAGGCCATTAATAAGACCATACACACTTTTATGCATGAACAGTAAATTAAAGTCCTTCTCCTGAATAATTAAAAATATTAAATCTAGACTTTTCATAGCTAAGCCTAAAACACAATAAAGCATAGTAGGGATAAGCTCAGTGTTGAAAAGTTTACTTTCAAAGCTAATACATATGGTACTCAAAGCTTCAGATAAACACTCTGAAACAAATTTATTTATTTGAAACAAACCTATACAGCACAAGAAAATCCAGCCTACTCTGCAAAGCAGACAGCAGTAGAATCTTTTTTTAGGACTTTTGATGAAACTAGAAGAAATATTACTGTCCTCATAAAACCAGGTAAATTAATTCTCCAGTATTTTACAGCAAATCAGCAGGCAGAATGATTTCTGCAGATACCTGTAGATTCCAAACATGGACTTTTCCACAGTTTAAGTGTGATGATTAAAAACAGTATCAGAGTGCATACCAGGTCTTCCCTGATCATTAGTGAGTATTCTGCAGATTATAGTTTGAAAGACAATGACACCCCAAAAAACAACACTTGGACATTCAGTTATATAAAATGCAGTCAGGTACTGAATATCCACGAATGTAATGGTATTCTAATTTTTTAATTGCAAACTACTGTTCTTTTCACCAATAGGTGAATTTCTCCACCAGTTTTTTATTTTTAAGAAAGACACTTTTGTAGGGCAAATTGGTAGGTTTTGAAAGAAAGCACTTACAATAAACTGCAGCAGATTCTCTCTGTTAACCCTTCACTCTCTCTGCATAGGAAAGATGATAAGGAAGAGGAGAGAGACTTTGCAACTTGGAAAAAAAGTTTTAAAATGTTTTACTAATGCTACTAATTAATAGAAAAAATAATACAAAATATACAAAACCAATCTTGACTATCCTGGGGTAGCAGCTTTATGCAAACTTCCTCACTGGAGGATGGAGCTGTCGTGGCTCCAGTACCTGCAGGGCAGGCACCCAGAAGTCCTGGGCAGGACTTTACAGCAAACCGGAACTGGATTCAGGGATGCAGGGTCTCAGGTCTTGGATTGCAGGGGTGACAGGCAGGGTCCTCTTCAGATTCTAGCCATGGTTGAAGAGAGCGAGACCCTCATGATCTCCTTCTTTTATAGTGTGTATGACGTGGATGGGATGGACATTATTCCTGATATAAGCCAGGATGCTGTTAGTCTTTTTTGTCACCTGGGCACACTGCTGGCTCATATTCAGCTGGCTGTCAATCAGCACACCCAGATCCCTCTCTGCTAGGCAGCTTTCCAGCCACTCTTTCTCGAGCCTGTAACACTGCATGTGATTGTTGTGACCCAAGTGCAGGACCCGGCACTTGGCCTTGTTGAACCTCGTACAATTGTCCTCAACCCAATGATCCAGCTGGTCCAGATCCCCCTATATGACCCTTCTACCCTCCAGCAGATCAACACATCCACCCAGTTTGGTGTCATCTGCAAGCTTGCTAAGGGTGCACTCAATCCCTTCATCTAGATCACTGATAAAGAGATTAAAGAGAACTGGCCCCAACACTGAGCCCTGGGGAACACCACTTGTGACTGGACACCAACTGGATTTGGCTTCGTTCACCACAACTCTCTGGGGCCAGCCATCCAGACAGTTCTTTATCCCTCGCAGAGTACACCCATCCATGCCATGAGCTGCCCACTTCTCCAGGAGAATGCTGTGAGATAAGGTGTCAAAGTCTTTGCCGAAGTTTAAGTACACAACATCCACAGCCTTTTCCTTACCTACTAGGTTACCTTGTCACAGGAGATCAGGTTGGTCAAACAGGACCTGCCTTTCATAAACTCATGTTGACTGGGCCTGATCATATAGTTCTCTTCTAAGTTCTGTGTGATGTTACTCAAGATCATCTTCTCCATGACCTTGCCCAGCACCGAGCTTAGACTGACAGGTCTGTATTTCCCTGAATCCTCCTTCCAGCTCCTCTTGGTATCATGTTAGCCAACTTCCAGTCAAGTGGGACCTCCCCAGTTAACCAAGATTGCTGATATATAATGGAAAGTGTCTCAGTGATCACCACCGTCAGCTCCCTCAGCACCCTTGGATGTGTCCCATCTGGCCCCATAGACTTGTGGGTGTCCAAGTGGTGTAGCAGGTTGCTAACCACTTCCCTTTGGATTATTGGGGCTTCATACTGCTCCCCATCCCTGTCTTCTGGCTCAGGGGGCTGGGTACCTGGAGCACAACTGTTCTGGCTATTAAAGACTGAGGCAAATCAGGCATTTAGTTCCTCAGCCTTTCCCTCATCTTCTGTCACTATGTTTTTCCCCACATCCATCAGGGGATGGAGATTCTCTTTAGCCCTCCTTTTGCTGCTGATGTATTCATAGAAACATTTCTTGTTGCCTTTTACAGCAGTAGCTAGGCTTAGCTTAAGAATGAAATTAATGCAGAAGAAATATTCCTAGTCATTATTTGAGTGGCCTTTATTCAGTATCTCCTTTAGGAAACACTTGAGAAGTCAAGTTTTTTAAAATATTTCCTGATAAGGTGATAGTGTTCTGTCTATAATGGACAGGGGACAGAACAGAAATTAAAAATGTTCAAATTTCAAGGAGTTTTAACTAGGCAGGTTGTTTTTGGTTTAACTAAGCCAGTTAATTCAACTACAATTACATTCAAAGACATTTTTCAATTTTTCAGTTGCTCCTGAAAGATTAAGCCCTATGAAAACTAATTTGGTACACTATCAGGTTTTCACCGTTCCTTTAAGGTATATGTTCTGAAGAAAGAAGGGGTTTCAGGTCTGATTTTTGGGGTCCTGTCCTAATGTAGTGCTTGAAAAATAGATGTTAGAATTACAGTGCAAGTGAAAGACTTAAAACCTAAACTTCCCATTGTGATTCTTTTCAGCAAGTAAAATGCAAACAACCAATCCTAATTTTAAAATTGTCTGTACCTTTTATATACTGTTTTTAGATACTTTCTCAGAAAGCTACTCTTATAGCAAGAGGAAATCTACAATTTTATACATAATATGTGTTGAAAACTGACCACAAAAATACTGTCATGACTAAAACAAAAATGAAACATTTATCCAAATTCAGTTATACTGAAACTAAAAATTCCTCCTCCTCCTCACCTGGCATTGTTAGATTATATTTAGTAATCTGAGGCTGCAGATTGCTTTATTTTCTGTTAAGAAGGACAGCCTTTCAGAAGTTAAAGCCATGTTACCCTGAATGATTAAAAGGACTGTGTGGAAAAGCTTAACAGAAAATGAAAGATTTAGAAAGCATAACATTTTGGAACAATGTTTTAAGATTAGTCCAAGAGAACATATCTTATGTTTCTTCATGTATTAGTGGCCACACTTCAGTGTCTCTCTCCTGTTTAAAGTATCACCATTAGCAATGCTGAAATAATGTAAAAATTAAAGACATGTAAGATGCCAAGAAACTCAAACACTGATATGTTAAAATATTGGTTAAAATACTCTATTCATGTTTTATGTATGAAAACCAACACTTTTTATTATAAAAGTGACTTTCTGGAGAAAAATTAATTTACTTTACAGTGTTAATAGAGGTATACATAATTTTACTTGTTTATTCATACAATAACACAATAAAAAGGTGATACATGAACTACTTCTTTTTGGAGGAAATAAAAGAGCTATGTATTTGTCATAAAAAAATTTAAGCAGAGATGAAAAGCTGATTCAGTGCAAGTCAGGTGAAATTCAAAGATAAATTAAACAAAGCAGATGTTCTGTCCAAATTGAACAGAATTTAGGAAGCCTAAGAAAAATATTCCAAGAGCAGGTGAGATGGCATGATAACAAACATCCTTGTAGTGAAAGTGCCTACATTGTTGCTCTGTTAAAGTTCCACCTTTGTTCTGTTATTTTTTCTTTAGTATCACAGTATCACACTATGTTTGGGATTGGAAGGGACCTCGAAAGATCATCTAGTCCAATCCCCCTGCTGAAGCAGGAACGCCTAGGTGAGGTCACACAGGAATGTGTCCAGGTGGGCTTTGAATGTCTCCAGAGAAGGAGACTCCACAACCTCCCTGGGTAACCTGTTCCAGTGCTCTGTCACCCTCACTGAGAAGAAGTTTTTTCTCAAATTTAAGCAGAACCTCTTGTGTTCCAGCTTGATCTCATTACTCCTTGTCCTATCATTGTTTGCCACTGAGAAGAGCCTGGGTCCATTCTCATGGCACTCACCCTTTATATATTTATAAACATTAATAAGGTCACCGCTCAGTCTTCTCTTCTCCAAACTAAAGAGACCCAGGTCCCTCAGCCTTTCTTCATAAGGGAGGTGTTCCACTCCCTTCATCATCTTTGTTGCCCTACGCTGGACCCTCTCCAGCAGTTCCCTGTCCTTCTTGAACTGAGGGTCCCAGAACTGGACACAATATTCCAGATGTGGTCTCACCAGGGCGGAGTAGAGGGGAAGGAGGACCTCTCCCGATCTACTGACCACCCCCCTTGTCTTACACCCAAGGATGCCATTGGCCTTCCTGGCCACAAGGGCACAGTGCTGGCTCATGGTCATCCTGTTGTCCACCAGGACCCCCAGATCCCTTTCCCCCACAGTGCTCTCTAATCTGTAATTTCCCAACCTATACTGGAACCTGGGGTTGTTCCTGCCCAGATGCAGGACTCGACACTTTCCCTCATTAAATTTCATCAGGTTATTCCCCGCCCAACTCTCCACCCTGTCCAGGTCCTGCTGGATGGCAGCACAGCCTTCTGGCATGTCAGCCACTTCTCCCAGCCTGGTGTCATCAGCAAACTTGCTGATAGTACACTCAATTCACTCGTCCAAATCGTTAATGAATATATTGAATAATATTGGCCCCAGTACTGACACCTGAGGCACTCCACTAGATACTGGCCTTCAACTGGACTCCGCACCATTGACCACCACTCTCTGGCTTCTCTCTTTAAGCCAGTTTGCAACCCACCTCACTACTCTGTTGTCTAGACCACACCTCCTCAATTTAGCTGTGAGGATGCTGTGAGAGACTGTGTCAAAGACTTTACTGAAATTAAGGTAGACCACATCCACTGCTCTGCCATCATCCATCCACCTTGTTACATTCTCATAAAAGGCTATGAGGTTGGTCAAGCATGACTTACCCTTGGTAAAGCCATGCTGACTGCCCCTAATGACCCTCTTATCCCTGATATGCCTTGAGATGACACCAAGGATAAGCTGTTCCATTGCTTTCCCAGAGACAGAGGTGAAGCTGAGCCGTCTATAATTACCCACGTCCTCTTTCTTGCCCTTTTTGAAGACTGGAGTGACATTTGCTTTCCTCCAATCCTTGGGCACCTCTCCCATTTCCCAACACTTGGCAAAAATGATGGAGAGCGGTCCAGCAATGACTTCAGCCAGCTCCCTCAGCACCCACGGATGCATCCCATCTGGACCCATGGATTTATGGATGTCCAGACTATTTAATTGCTCCCTAACCCAGTCCTCATCGACTAAAGCAAACTCCTCCATTGACCTGGCTTCATCCAGGGTCTCAGGGGTACAAGGCTCCCCAGGACAGCCTCCAGCAGAGTAGACAGAGACAAAGAAGGCATTCAGTAATTCTGCCTTCTCTGTGTCTTCCGCCACCAGGGCACCCACCTCATTCATCAGTGGGCCTACATTGGCTCTGGTATTAGTTTTATCTGCTATGTATTTGAAAAAGTTCTTTTTGCTGTATGGTGCATCCAAATCACAAAAGAGCCTCAAGGGCACTATATTTAGGCCAAATCCTAGCCTTAGATGTTTATTGCCTTTCAGTCATGACAAGACAGTACTGATGTAGTGTTTCCTCAAACACTAGTGATCAATTCAGTATACTCGATTCTGAAGCCGTTGCACTCATGCAACTAGTAGTTTTTGTTGCAGTCTTGACATCTTGAAGACAGTTCATTTTTCTTATCAGATATGGACAGCTTCTATGTCTGGTTAGACAATTCTACATCCGTAATTGATCTCTGGTATTTACAATCTTGAGTTCTCTGTATTTGTACTTGAAGGGGTATGTGCCACAATACAGTATTTGTTTACTCTGTCTATCCTTATTCTAGTATCATCAGTAGTTCATGCTAGATAACAACAGTTTCTTAATACTATAAATGTACCTAAAAGTTCCAAACTACTTATTGTTAATATTGAATGACAGCAATATTAGTGGTAGTTTTCAAACTTGTTTACTTAAACTTGTTCTGTTTTGCTCAGGGTGCAACAAACGAGTTGAAATATTCAATATTTTAAAAGGTAAACTGACTTATCACATATAAATTTATCTTTAAATCACAACTTAGTCACAATTTTGCCCAGAACTCCCAGATTTCTTGGGATAAAAATGAGAGCTTTAATACATATCTGAGATTTTAAAAATGTTTTTATTAGGCTATATTCAAAAAATAACACAGGGACTGCATGTTTAACTTTTACTACTGAGCAAAATCTTCAGCTGCATGTAGCACCCAAGCTTCTATACAGGCTGCAGAGAGTCTAAGAATAGTGCGCAGAATTCCTTCTTACCAAAAGAAACAACTAAGCCAGGCAGTAGATATCCAGTGTGCTTAAACTCAGTAAAGAAGGAATTTTCTAGCAGTAGCCATGTGCTACCACCTTCCAGTTGATTTCAGGTATAAGAAGAGAAACATCATTGCAGAGTGCCTTTAAAAATACCATCCTGCTGATTTACTAGTTTGCATTAATCCTAGCAAACTGTTACTGGCCACCTGTGTATGTGCTGTGTATCTGCTTAACTGCATACTAGAAGAAGAAGTAGTAAAAAAATTTTTTTTTTCTATTTTTCTGTCAGACAGAAATACACACCCAGGTTTAAAGGGACAAGAGCTTATATTTAATGATGGAAGGAATAAGGAGATACTGAAGTTTAGTGGCTTTTTGGGCACATCTCTGCTTTTCCTCTGTATCCGTAAAGGAGTTTTGTAGAAAATGAACTCCCGCTTCAGTTAGATACCTAAGCTTTGGATTGCCCAAATATTTTCTAAACTAGAATTGACAGTAAACCCAGAGAGGTGAATGTCCTTACCATTAGTGTTTTTATAAATATTTAATTATAGCATGCAAAATCAAACAGCTTAAGCCTCATAGTCATGGATAAGACACACTCCTGAGAGGCAGGAATTTACTCAAACATCCTAGGGCAACGCAATATTTTTAGTTTATCTCCTAACATCTCGCACAATCATATTTGGCAGAAAGTCTGTTGCGTCCAGTACTTAGTCACCTTGTGGGTTTCCAAAGCTTAAAATAGCAGACATCCAGAGAGAAAGCTTAGCACCTGTGAGTTCAAGGCAGGCATGGGAAATACCTGTTTTATGTCTCTCAAAGAGCCTTGCACAAGAGATACACTGCTAATTCTTTGGTGTTGTCAAGTCAAGCAGTTTTGCGGATTCTGGTGGCCAAAAATTAGTTGGTGATTTGTGGTTTTGAGGATGCTGACATGGGTCATGGCATCTAACTGTTGGTTTAGGACCATAAAGCCTATATATATTATATATCACTTTTAACTTGTTTTTAAATGTGAAATACTTTTAAACAGTTAGAACTACTGTAATACAGACTATAGATTACCATTTGAATGATAGAAATTTTTTCATATATTTAGTAAAGATTCTTCCCATTTTCTCATCTTAGAAAACAAGACAAGTGAGTAATCCCACTCTCTGAGTCTTGTAAGTGTATCTCATTCAGTACTAGAACAGCACCTGCCTGTTTGAGGAACTGGGAGCAACTCCGGTATTGTACATAGGATAAACTGTGAGAGAAAGCAAGAGCTACATAACTTGTCCATAAGTTTAACAGAGATGAGAAATATCAGATGTTGAAAGAGATGCTAATATCTACTATTTACTTTTCCTCAAAGGATCTGTGATTGATCTTCCTGGATGTGGAAAAAATTGTTTATGAAATACTTAGCATGTCTTCCAGCCTTTGAGACCTGAAGCTCTGCCCACGTTGCTAAAAGCATTTTTAGTCTCATGAAAGTAACGACAATTTTCTTGATAAGCTATTTTTTATTCATGAATGCTTTACATCTGAAGAAGGCGACAGCTCTCGTGGTGGCACCATATTTCAGATTTTATCCTCTGACATCAGTAATAAGCAGCCTGTGATCTATTTGATACTGACAACCTTGCAACATTAAAAATAATATGAGGGCCAAGACATAAAATTCCTGTATGTCTAGAATCACCACATAATCTTCTTTGACTCAAAAATGCCATAAGGAGAATTCTGAAAGCTGGCTGTAAAGCATAGATATCAGTTACACATAAAACAGAGTCTGGAAGACCCCTGCTTAGTAATAATAGGTTAAGAGCATATAATTGTTGTTATCAGAGGATATAATTGTTGTTATTAGAGGATAATGGAAATGAATAGCCTTTTTTTTGGCAAGAGTCAGTTGGAGACTAAAGTCCTAAATTAGGTCCTATTGATTCCTTGTCTTCATCAGGACTTCGCAGTAGCAGGTAGGATCAGTGACAATTATGTCTAGGCTCAGTTCTTTCGTCAGTTATTTCCCTGCAGTCTTAATTAACAACAGAAAAGTGAATGTCTGTGAGATTATCAGTGGTGTTTTAAGCATTTCATTTACCTGCTTGTGAGCAATTTGTTACTTCAGGTTTTATGGGTACATTTCTTAGAGACGCATGACAACTAGTCCTGCTGTTATTCAGGATAACATGCAATAATTTCATTTTTTTGCAACTATTGCTGAACACTCTGCCCTGCAATAGGCAATCATTTGGTTCTTCTAGATGGCAAGGTTCTCAGCTTCGATTTTTTTAAGATATGTTTATGTTCTCATTCTAAAGGTCTTGCTGAAATTTCTATCCAGGTCAGGTGTCTGAAACTGATACAGCTGCTGAGGTCAAATGATTTTCAGGTCTGTTTCTAGAGTGTCACATTCTATGTGGTAAGCCAAGTCACTTTTGTTCCAGCTGCTTGGTATAGGCAGGCTTCAGAACTGGATGAACACTACCTGTTGTCAGTCAAATACAACTTAAATGCAGTCAAAACAGCCTAATATTACACTACACATCTGACAGTGTTTCTACTATTTTCTGACATCTACAAATCTGAAGTACATAATTTAGAAGATAACTACCCAAGCAAAGAGGCATCATACCTCATGATTAAAACTGCTGAAAGGTGCAATAACAGAAATACATTAAAATTACAGATTTTCCTCATGTACTGGTGAAGCTGCATCCTACAATCTACATGTCATATTATTTTAGATTCTCTTAGTAATGGCTATAGAAGGGTCTTTTTTCTGCATTATCCTCAAAGGTAAAAGGATGCCTACTTTTCATGTAATAGCTGCCAAATACTCTTCCGTAAGTTCAGAATTCCAGCACACCACTTGCTAGAAAATCAATCATGACACTTCTGATAATTTTACAAATGAAGCTAATGTCAAATTAATCAAGACTTCTTCTTCCATGGACCTCATCTCCTAGCTAATTGTTCCTCTGGGCCTTCTGCCTAACAGCATGCTAACAGAAGGAACAGGAGCTAATAGAACTGCAGAATTTTCAAACTAGAGTAAATCAATGGAAAAATAATGCATTTTTCTATGAGGAAAGCCTGTCTTTCTTGTAGCACAAGACAGAATATATTTATTATACTGGAATATATTTACTATGTAGGTGTTACTGTGTAGGTAACAAAACTGGTATAGCAATACACTTTGCAGGCTCACTCGGATTCCGATTAAGTCAGTGAGAACGTGGTCATTAATTTCTGGAATATATACATGTTGAACATGTTTAGTGTTTCACTGAAATTAGTATAACTACCCAAGTCTTGTGCTCTATGCCTACATAGTTAGTTACAGGTAGTTAAATTCATTCTTTACTGAAAAAAATTGTTCTTATACGTACTTTCCCCTTCCACATGAGTATTAGCCTTTTAATGATCTCCTAGGTCTCACAAAATTAATTAGGTAAAATACAGTAGCTGTCTGGAGTAGTACAGTTTACTAGCTGTTACATTTAATGTGGAAAATCGTTTTTACCCATGTATTCAAAATACTTAGCTTCCACACCTACTTTTTAGTTTGAGAGAAGGTAGGGCACTAGATACCATTAAGACGTTGTTTTTTACTCTTTGTACTTCAAAGGAAAAATAAATTTGCAATAACTGATATTTACACCAGGTCTAAAATGCCTTTATATAAGGTCTAGTTTTACAAGACAATCCTGTTTTAATCACAATAAAACATAAGTCTTTATTGATTATTTCAATCAACACAGTATTTACTTGGCCTACCAAACAACCGATAAAGGCAGGAATCTATCTGGAGTGTTGGCAGATGAATATTATTAATCTGTGACATAAATTAGCATGATACAAATTGGGTAGTGATCTTGATTTGACATTGTTGGATTGTTAAGTTTCCTAGAGATGAAATTCACCTGTTTTAAGAAAAAAATCTGTGCAATAAACATACAACCAGAATAGATTAACTGCTGAGTCACAGTTCTGACAGTGACAGGACTCAGATCTCCTACTTTTCCATGTTATTGGCAGTGACTGAACAATTAGTAATCATTAGAAATAGTTTCTGAAAAATTGCAATGTATGCTTTAAAATGAGTTTCATAAAACTTCTTCTCAAACAAATTAACTCACACTTAAGGTGACACATTAAGAATGAGATCTAAAAACTTAGAATATGGATGTAGATGTCTACATCCATAATTCACATTTCCTGTCACCAGTATTCTCTACTCACTAACATATTAACTTAGTAGGTAACTCCTTTTTGAACCTGAAAGTGCCTGTGAATATTTAGTCCTTTCTGTACCACAACTACTCCCCAGGGTTCTTAAAATCAGTGACACACCACCTGACATGGTCTCAGTTTGATATGCCAGCTTCTGGTTAATTTAATTCATGCCAGCAGGATGAAGGCATCATAAATATTTATAGATTTCTGTGGATTAAATATTGGCAGACTACATAAATAGTGGTATTTATACCCCTTTGTATCATAACACAGTGGATATGTAAAGAACAAACATATTTCTCTAGCAATGGCTTCTGCTTACTGTACCCAGACAAGACATTTGTAAAACACCCATGCAATTGGTGAACTAAGAGTCGAGAAGCAATTAGTTGCAACACCAGCCAACCTTTGGTAGATATCATGGTAAGCATGACTAGGCTGGTTTATTTGTTTTTCAGACCCGTGGAGGCTTCAATACTGGGGTGGGATAAAACAGTACAGTTATTTAATAGTGTTGGCAGGAGGTAAATTACATATCATGAGGACTTTACATATGACAGTGCATAACTGGCATTGACATGAACTCTAAGCTAAAGAACTTTTCAGTCATAGTCTAGTATAGAAAGGTATATTTCATGTTCCAGGTTGGCCTTCCAGGTTTTACCTTTTCATAAGAAGTACAGAGAATTACAAGAGAGACATTATTTTCAATTTAATGTAAAACTTGTAGGCAGATAATTGAGAAATGGAGATGCCGAAAAAACTTGAGTACTATGGAGTTCTTACAGTGCTACGATTTAAAATATGTATATGTCCTCAGTAAGACACTTATAAAGTCCTAATCATCATAAGTTCTGTCTGCTTATGAAACAGAGTTAATATTATATTTGCAAATCAGACTACATTTCATCATGTTCCTCAAGAACAAAAAATGAACTTACAACCATTTAAAGAAGTACCTGCAATTAATTTTCTTAACTTAAAATCAAATTAAAGTGACCCAGAATTGATTTGCAAAAAGCCTGCATTTTGTTACTATTGTGGCAGAATGCATCAAAAAAATCAGCTTGATTTGAAGCTGTTATAAAGTTCCCTGCAGTGCTTCTGCATTTATATTCATGAAGATGCCATTAGGAGGTAGAATTTATTCGAACTGCCAGAAGTCCTTTAAGAATGTCTCAAGCTTAACACGCAATAATTAAGAAGGTCTCAGATTTCCCACAAGGCTGTTTCTTTTTCATTAATTCAGGAAAGGATTTGCAGGCCTTCTCCAGAGATATAAAACACAAATAACAAAAATAGCTGAGTTTAGCTGAAAACAGTATTCATGGTGAATTAAACTGAGATTTCATAGGCTGGTTTGAACACGGGTTATCTGAATTTAAGATTGATATGGGCATCTCTGTTAGACATCTGTCACTTGATTGCATTATTGTAAAGTATTGTTTCCACCTGGAAATACTGTGAGGACTTAGGTGCAAGAGCAGCAGGTCGGCTCAAATTTAAGGGCAAGGTGGGAAACTTTAAGACCAGTAATGATGCTATTAGTTCCTGATAATGCTTCATTCTGTTTTTTCCTCGTTAGAGTAGGAATGTTCCTGCCATCTCTGGGTACACTTACAGGTTGCTTTTGTTTTCTAATTTTCTGAGTTTCCATTGCTTGCTCAATTGTTACTCTGTAGTGGTTTACTCTTGAAGATTCTCAATGCAGCACAGTCCCCATAAATCTCTGTGGAACAGCCTGGAAAATCCATCTACAAAGTCTGTAGTTCAACTGTCAGCAAACTGGCATAAATTATGACTGGAGGTGGAATTCGCTACAAAATTGTCTAGCCTAAAGGAGTAGCCATTTCATACCCAAGAATTCATTTAAAAATTTTGCAGAAAAAGAAGGGTGTCTTGGAAGAATCAGCAGCTTGCTCAGGATGGCCCTGTTTGAGCATGAGTGTTGGACTAAAAAGTCTCAGGATGTCCCCATCAACCTCAGCAGTGCTGTGGCTCTGTAATACAGGATTCTCATGGTAAAGTGGTGGCTCAGTTTATGAATTCAGATGTTAGTTCATAAAAATACTGCAGTATAATTTCAGATGGATTAGTAAGCATTTCTTAATCAGTAAGGTTATAACAGAAATGCCAGGCTAGACCCCTACCATACAGCACAAAGAATTTTAAGTAATATGCGTGATTTTTTTTTTTTTTTTTACTAGCTCCTCATATCAGGAATGGAAATTAATGTTCTTCTGTGGAATGAAACATACTGGGCTTATTTGTTTAGTTGGTTTGGATTGCTTTATTTTTTTTTCCTTCTACTGCAATGAATTCTCCTTTTCCCTCCACAGGACTCCTTCATATCTTATTGAATAAATGGAATGTATTAAATTACTGTAAAATCTTTTTAGAGCCATAGACATCTCATTTCTAACTATTTTTTTTCCCAGCTCTGATGCATTTTTGATGTGCATTCATGGCTTCACAACAGACAGCTTAACCAATGGGATTTTAATATATTTATTAAATATGACATTTCAGGTGCAATAATTTAAAATTACTTTTTTTTTTTTTTTTCTGGCTGATGGTGAGATTTTGCATGTATCCCAAACCTGTGTTCTGTGGAGACATTTAACTTAAATAATGTATAAATGAAGATATGCAACACAGCTGGACATAATGAGACTTTCTTGTGACCAATTTTTTTTTTTTAATCTACATCTGCATTGTCACTGGAGTTAATGCAAATACGCTAGATTCACTGCAGTTGTACCTGAATACTTTCTAATGTGAAAACCTTAACAGTGGAAAGATCATTAGAGTTATTTCTGTAACAGAACCTGCTGCTTCCATTATTTACAGCTTCTGGAAGGAAATAAATAGATATTTTAGTAAGGCATAATATTTTACTTTAGCTTCATAGCTTTATTTAATGCATGAGCTTTTAATATATATCTTGTATTAGTACCTAAACTGTTACCCACTCCACTGGATTTTCCAGCAAATAGTGTTTGAATCAAATCAGAATTCTTATGAAAACAGCTTTAAAATGTGAAATCTCTATTCTCCACAGACCATTATGTCCAATTTGAATCTCAAGACCCCCTACACTGTGCTCATGTTTAACATATTTTATAACATTTGCATAAAAATAGATACATATCTGCTTATTAATCTTTAGGATTCACCAAAGGGAAAAAAACATAAGACTTAATTGATTAAACATTTTTAAATGCTTTCCCAGTTTAATTCCTTTTTTGCGAGGGACAGGCAGTAAATATGGTGAATCTTAAGAACACTTAGCTGCTGATTATAGAAGAACTTTTGTTGGATATGTACGGATTCAGATTAAGTAGGCTTATGGCAGAGTATGAAACAATTCTTAGCCATAGAACAAAACAAGACTAATGAAAAAATGACTGTATGAGACATAAGAACTGATCCATAAAGGACTGTTTAATACATGTTTTATTCTAGTGAAGATATGATTAGAGAGCTTACCTGGAACTCCTCACATACTGTTAAGCAAAATAAAGATCTAGATCTCATTCATTGTGTTCCCAGTGACTGCTACAACTGCAAGACATTTATTACAACATTTGTCTCTCTCTTCCCTCCATCATTGCCTGTGTATATCCTTCTCTCACAGGCACAACTGGGAGACAATATATATCGGCATGTCTCTCTTGCAAGACTGCTTTCTTCCCTGTTCTTCTTCACTTCCTTACTTATTGAACAAAGAATTCCAAACCGTAACCACAAACTACTAGTAGCATAAAATCAATACAAAGGATATAAATGACTACAAACTGTTTTTGTAGAAAGCATATATTGCGACACTCTTCACCTGTAATCCAGATGAAGAAAATCTGTTTGGGCTTTTGCACCAATTGCCACTTTGATGGGTTTGTCTTCTCAAACTCTGGTAGTAAACAGCTGAGTTAAAGTTCAAACTAGTGTGTCAGTCCAGCCATTTTCTAGAAAACCATCTGCTTTATGAAAAAGTATTAGAGTAGTAAGCATTTTAAAAAAATAAATTCAGCAAAACCATCATTGTTTATAGAACACAGAGTCCTTGAACTATGATAATGATTACAAGTGTTTACATCTGGATATAAACATTGGGTGTCTCCATTTTAAGCCAGATTCCAATATACCCATAAAAAAGAACATCATCATATAAATGTACCATGAAGTCCTATGATGCTTTGTACACCTCCTCACTACCGCATAGTTGTTTGGAATGTTCTTAGCCATGAATTCATTCATATACAGTAAATTACATTACTTTAAAATGCACAACAGTAGCTCTTTGAGACAAGTTTTCATGAAAATTCAGCAGTATTAGATATTATGAAAAAAAAAAGAAAACTTAAGGTATCTTTGATTAAGTGGTCTCATAAACTATAAGCCAGAAAGCTTGTTGACATTGGAGTTTAGCAGTTTGAATTTGTCTGTGAGAAATACTTTTTAAAGCAAGTGTCATATCAAGGGGAACTTCAAGTGCTGCTGCTAACAAAAACAAACCAAACCCTTCTTCCCTCAAAACAACATACTAAGCCATGGCTATTCATGGAAAATAAATGGTACTTCCAACACTTAAGAATAATATCTGATAATTTTAAAAAAAAAAAAAAAAGAAACAGCATCAAGAAAACGTCAGCATGATTTTCCTCAACCTTTAACTAGTTCATGGATTGTTAAATTATGACTAAAGAGACCAGACTTTTAAGTATAACCATAGTATTTCTTGGGAGAAAACTCGTCTTAATATGTATTGAAAACAGTAAAAATTCTTTTAGCTTACGTAACTTTTCTGCCAACAGCAAGATTCATTCATTCACTTCTCATCTTTTGCTTTAAAAGCTGGCCATATTCAAGGATGTTGTTTAGGGTTCTGAGTTTTCTAACATATATAGTGGATGCAGTATTCCTGTGCAAGTGCAAAGCTACTTGAGATACCTGGAGAAATCGTACTCAAAATCTAAATAAGTTCTATAATCAGATATATTATCAACTCTGCATTGTTATTATAAAACAAACAAACAAAAAAACACCACCCAAAACCCAACAACAACAGAACAACAATAACAAAAAACACACACACAAAAAGGTGCTTTAAATTCAGATATCAATACCTGAAATATCTCATAGCTTTGAGGTGGTGGTTGAAAACCTTTAACCAGAATCTTCTGTTTCATGCAAGTTGTTACTGGAGTTAATAACTATTATGCCCACCCTAATTTCAGACTGTTTTAATAGAACTTTCATTTACAAGCCAACTAAAGAAAGTGTCTTGCTCTGTAGAAATATCTGGGGAAGGATTCCTCATTATCCTTTCAAGGTTTCAAGGTTTCAGAACAACACAGGAATCACCACAACAGTCAAATGGTCCTTGGGGAAATGATCTGGGAGAAAAAGAAAGCATCCAGAATAAAAGCAAGAAAGTAATGCCATAGAAAAACAGAGAGAATGCATGAAATAAGGAATTTTTTTCCAGCAGTAAGCATGGTGCGACAGTCTTCTCTTCATGCCTTTTTTAAACAGATTTAACAGTGTAGTCTGCTTGCAGGCCTCAAACCATCCTGTGCTTACTTATTTCTCTGTATAAAAGAAATGGTATGTAACCTCAGATGTTAGAAGTCAAGAAGAGGTTAAGAGAATAGATGTTTAGTGCTGATTTTAATCATTCTTTTTAGCAGCTGTCAGGATAGAGACGTTTTTCAGTATTTTCCCTTTGCAGACATTACTATGTCAGCAAAACAAAGTTCAGCCAATTCTGTTACATTTGTGTCTCACATACCCTTAGGATGAGGAAGTGGACAGAAAATGAGATTTATATAGCTTGGTTATACAAGTCACACTGAGTATATGAATGCCTTGTTATGTGAGTGTGAAGCTGTACACAAATTGTATTAAAATGTAGTGAGTTGGGCCAAATGGTGTGAAGTGGCTCTGCCAGGAATAAAAGTACAAGATCATTTATCTTGGTCAGCTATTACAACAAACCCCATGTATTAAGGGCGGTTGTGAATATTTAGGAAAAACAAACAAACAAACAAACAAACATATATATATGCTTTCATTTGAAAAAGCAGGACTGAAATGTACAGGAGAAAAGCATAAATGAAAAATATTGAAAAAAACATAGTTCTCCCTTTCACATACAGAACACAATTTACATTGGTTTTTTTGTTTGTTTTTTGGGGTTTTTTAAGAAAATATATGTCTAATTAATACATGACAATGCAGTGGTTTTCTTTTAATTTCATTGGCAGTTTCATTTGTTAACAGGTAGGAGATATAGGCTTTTCACATGTAAACTTTTCTTCTGTACAAAAAAATACCCTAGGCCACAAATGCCAATATTTGGACATGTGAACATGGTAATGTGAGCAATTAGGTGTACAAACATTTGCATAATGATTTTTTCAGAATGTTCCCAACTTTGTAAGCTATATAAATTACATTAATTGAAACAGGATGATCAATGGGGTTCTTTTCATCTTTTCATAGGTGGAAATAATAGCAACAATGACTGAATTTTTAGAGGAAGCAAAGGAAACACAGAAGTTGTCCATAGTCTCCTTGCCTTTGATGATTAATATTTTTTTAAGTGAAAGCACGTTTTCAAGTTTGACAGCTCTCTAAGGAAGATATTTGATGTAGTACTCATAGTACCACAAAGAAAGTTTCCCCCTTCTGGCATTTCACTGTGTCGTTGATGGCCTTTCATAATATGTCAAAGATTTCATGTTTTTTTCTGATGCAGGTTTGCAAAGAGTTAACATAATACCTGTAGCAGAAATGGATAAACTGTTGTCAGACTGCACTGTCAGAAAGTGCTGTTGCTTGCAGATTTATCAAATGAAGAGTGCCTGAAGCATGTGTCTCTCTGTGCATTTTCACAATAATAAATTGCTCTTCACTGCCTAATCAATCTTTTTTCCAGGTTTGAAAAAATTAACATTACTCATGTTTCGTACTCTTTGCTTTCCACATTCAACAAAACACATTGAGGTGGAGATTACCATGTAGAATATATATAAATCTGATACTACAACAGAAGTGGGTATTTAAGCATTTGGTTTAGTAAATACTGGCTACCAATAACTTAAAGATTTTTCATAGCTCAGAATTGGAGCATTTTCCTCCATGCACCAGAATGGTTAGCTGTGGTCACTCAGCTGAAACAGAAACATGGTGTTGGCTCCTGAAAGTCTGCTTTTTCTTACCGTCCTAAGCTACCTGGTCATTCTAGCACAGGGCATTTCCATATGACATTCATCCTCTTTTTTCTTTTTATTCTCTGCAAAGATACAAAGCTAAAAGGAGAAAGAAAGAAATTCACAAGCTCTTGACCATTTTAATTGTGCATTGGTTCTGGCCTGAGCATTTCAAAAGGGAAGAAAAAGAAGACAGTTTGAAAAACCAGTATAAATCATATCCAGTATGTCACACATGGAGCAGGTCTGATGATGTCATCTCAGGACATGACAGAATTATTTTGGGCTGGTGACAGACATAATAATATTTCACAATGGTGATGAGTAAATCCCGAATAAAACAAGAGGTAGAATGTTTTTGCACTGATCAGGTCCAGTCAACATGGGTTTTTGAAAGGCAGGTCCTGTTTGACCAACCTGATCTCCTTGTATGACAAGGTAACTTAGTAGATGAGGGAAAGGCTGTGGATGTTGTGTACTTAGACTTCAGCAAAGCCTTTGACACCTTATCTCACAGCATTCTCCTGGAGAAGCTGGCAGCTCATGTCCTGGATGGTTGTACTCTGTGATGGATAAAAAACTGGCTGGATGGCCGGACCCAAAGACTTGTGGTGAACGGAGCCAAATCCAGTTGGTGTCCGGTCACAAGTGGTGTTCCCCAGGGCTCAGTATTGGGGCCAGTTCTCTTTAATCTCTTTATCAGTGATCTGGATGAAGGGATTGAGTGCACCCTTAGTAAGTTTGCAGATGACACCAAACTGGGTGGATGTGTTGATCTGCTGGAGGGTAGAAGGGTCATATAGGGGGATCTGGACCAGCTGGATCATTGGGTTGAGG
The DNA here is from genome assembly GCF_037038585.1 of Patagioenas fasciata. Classification (NCBI taxonomy): domain Eukaryota; kingdom Metazoa; phylum Chordata; class Aves; order Columbiformes; family Columbidae; genus Patagioenas; species Patagioenas fasciata. Next base: position 52,296,013 of record NC_092560.1, on the reverse strand, counting down.
ACAATTGTACGAGGTTCAACAAGGCCAAGTGCCGGGTCCTGCACTTGGGTCACAACAACCGCATGCAGTGTTACAGGCTCGGGGAAGAGTGGCTGGAAAGCTGCCAAGCAGAGAGGGATCTGGGTGTGCTGATTGACAGCCAGCTGAATATGAGTCAGCAGTGTGCCCAGGTGGCCAAAAAGACTAACAGCATCCTGGTTTGTATTGGTAATAGTGTGGCCAGCAGGACTAGAGAAGTGATTGTGCCACTCTACTTGGCACTGGTGAGGCCACACCTTGAATACTGTGTTCAGTTTTGGGTCCCTCATCATAAGAAGGACATTGAAATACTAGAGACAGTGCAGAGGAGGCGACAAAGCTTGTCTTGTAAGGAGCTGCTGAGGGACCTGGGGTTGTTTCACCTGCAGAAAAGGAGGCTGATGGGAGATCTTATCACTCCCTACAACTATCTGAAACGAAGTTGTAGCATGGAGGGTGTTGGTCTCTTCTCCCAAGTAGCAAGTAATGGGACAAGAGGAAATGGCCTCAAGTTGTGCCAGGGAAAGTTTAGATTGGATATTAGGAAAAAATTCCTCATGGAAAGGGTTGTCAGGCATTGGAACAGGCTGCCCATGGAAGTGGTGGAGTCACCATACCTGGAGGTGTTTCAAATGTGTTTAGATGAGGTTCTGAGGGACATGGTTTAGTGGTAGAATTAGGTTAGGTTATGGTTGGACTTGATGATCCTGAGGGTGTCTTCCAACTGAAATGATTCTATGATTCTATGATTCTATGCACAGTAAAGTTGCTCTGAGAAGGATAATTTCAAAAATTTGCTATATGGAGGATTGGAACAGGGTCATATGTTCCTCTATTTATAACACAGTGTAATGAACAAGATGACTTAAAGAACATGCTGTTTGAAGAGTCAGAACAATTCAAAAAGAAGTGATGGAAGTTCAGAAAGATGAACTCTGATACTTTCAATGATCACAATATATGTGGTCCTAACAGTGAAGGGACAGCCAATACGACAGTCATTGGAAAGAAGGAAATGATTCAGCCTTCTAAGAAAAAACAGTGAAGTATAAAGCTTAGGTCGACATGCAAAACCCGTTCTCTCTTTGGCTTAATATCTATCTCTTCTAAATGGCATTTCATATGTTTTCATAGTAATTTTTGAAACATAGTTATGGGAAACTAATTTATCAGTTGCCTAGAAACCAAGAGCGTAAGAACAGTAGCAAAGATTTTTCTCTTTGATTGCCTTGTTAGTCTCAGAAACTTCAAAAGTTGTCCTTTCAAGACAGGCTTTCCCTGCACACTGAGACACAGTAGATTCCTGATGTTGTGTGACACTGTTTAGTAGAAACGCACAACTTGTCCCTACAACTCGAAAAAAAAAAATCAGAAAACAAAAGAGTCATTAAAGAGAGAACAGCATTTTGGCCAAGGAATGATACCAATGGCTTTGATAAGGCCATACATAATATCAGGATATAAACTTAATAATGAAGCCTTTCGGATTTCAGAGCAGAAATGCCTTTTCATTGCCTAGCAGACTTACCATAGTGAGCTGCTGATCGTCATATAGACACAAGATGCTACTGTATTTCTGATAAGCCACAAAAAAAATCCTTATTAACTCTTAATCCCAGAGGTTCAGTACTACAAGAAAATGCATTGTCACAAGACAGTGACATTAAAATTTAAGACAGTACAATTCAAATGAGGAATATTTTAACACCTGATACACAATTTAAATGTCTCAAATGCTTTAGGAGCACTAGATTTTGTGCTTTCTTTACATGAATCACTGTGACAATCACAGATAAAGGAAGTTACACACAAGACTTTTAGCCAGATTTTTGACAGACATATCAATATTTGCTTACAACACACACAGAGAAAACTGAACATGTGTGAAAACTTGTAATGTAATCTTGCCATATTCTGTACTGCACATTTGTAACACCAGAATGGAACTGTGGGAAGATACAAGAGATACAACAAGGAAAGTGCACAGCTATATTCAGCAGTCTTGAGGGGACGGACAAGAGGCTAAGCCATGACAGTGAGAAAGGAACTTCCTAACTTGGGTGGGTTTGGGTGGGGAGATTCTGGTGAGGGACTATTTTAATGCTATTGCTGTCACACATCAGCCATATGTACCTGTAGCAATTTTACTATAGTGTAGTTATGCTAGTTTATTCTAGCTAGAGATGTTCTTTGGTGTCCACTACACAGAGATTCTATACTTGGCAAAACAACAGTCTATAATGGGATGTGCATATATGTTTCCATTTATTCGAAATTAATGGGTTCATAAATGAAACACTTGACAACACACTCATCAGATTTAAAGTTCTTCTTCTCTAAAAAAAATCTGCTCATTAGAATACAAGCTGATTGCTGAATGAGGAACTTAATGTTATGTGCAAGTCATTCCTCAATACATTAAAAATCCATGTTACTGTCCTACATTTTTTCAGCATTTTAACAAGAGTTTTCAGATATATCTTTATATTGCTCAGCTTACATGACTATATTGTTCATTTATACCTTAAAATTAAAATTTACTGTTTCAAACACAACTTCAGCAGCTCCATACTAAATTACAATTCTTAAAGTTACTTAAAATAATTGATTAAATAAGTCTATATGATTATGTAGTGTTTTTTTTTTTTTAAGCAGAAAAACTTTGGGTGTTATTCCTGAGAGTTTACACTATCCACAAAGTTGAACTATAAGGTCAAATCACCCTCAGAAACAAATACATATTCAAATAAAATGAAATATGTTTAATAATATAAAATTGATAATATATGGAAGTTATTTAGCCTTTGCGGAAACTGATAAGGGAATAGAAAAACTACATCTACTAGAAACATCAAGAGTTGTATACAAACCTTTCAGTACAATTGACCTAAACAACTCCCTTGTATTCCAGTGTTTTGGTTTACCGTGTGTCTGTATTTCACTACCCATGTTTATTTTACATTCACGTTTCTCAAGCAAAACTGAAAGATACTTTTCCCTCTGAAATAATGAAAAATGTATGAATAACTAAAATAAAACTTTAAACTCTAATCAGTGGCGTTGGCAAAGAATAGAATCACAGACACAGCAAGTTCTGTACTTCAGACTGATGGCATTTACCCAGATAAATGACACATACATTTATTCCTTCCACTGAAGCAACACAAATATCAAACAGGTTCTGATGAAAAGGGTTAAGACGCTGCCTATATCTCTCACAGAAAGCATTGTGGGGGTTCCTGAACAAATGTCAGCCAAGTCATCTCCAGAGTTGGAGCAGTGTAGCTGTGTGAGCCTCGTAGGTCATTAGTAATCTGTAGAGCAAAATGTTAAGCTAACAGAATTGTACTCTTTGAGGACTTCAACTAGCACCTCTGAGTTTTGCCACTCAGAAGAATCAGTTTGTTTAAACTTGTCTGACACAAGGTGATCCAATCTGAACTTGCACACTACATAGTGTGAGCCAACCCTTTTTTTGTCCAAGATGCCCTGGATTAAAGTAGTGTCATTTATAGCTTTTGCTAGTCAACTTTTCAATCATTATATATTCAGTTTATTACACTAATGTTAGTGAACAACCTGAACTTTAACCACATTATGCAAAATGGCATGCTTTTCCCTAAATCATCATATCCTAAAAAGAATGCAACAAAAGGTAATAAAAAAACCACCACAACAAATAAACAAAAAAACTCAAAACACAAACATATTAGAAGCACAGTGACACTTAGGAAACACTTCAAAAACCTGAAGAGTTTTGTATACTAAGTGTCATTCACAGAAGAAAGGTATGAACAAAGAAAGGTGTGAAGAAAGAAGAAGAAAGAAGAAGAAAGAAGAAGGAAGAAGAAAGAAGAAAGAAGAAGGAAGAAAGAAGAAAGAAGAAGGAAGAAGGAAGAAAGAAAAGAAAGGAATGAAACCATTTGCTCAAAACCCAGATCAGGAACCTAAACTGAAAAGCAGCATCAGGAAACTGTAGTGAATGATAGATCATCATTCTCTAAAAATTCCTTCTCTTCCTTAAGTGACAAGTTTCTGGAAGTGGATGGTCAATGAGAAATCATGTATTATTAGAAATTTAATCATATTGATATACAGGAGGGTCATCGTATTACTGTCAAAGGATAAAAAACCCACATTCATCTACAGGTGCTAATTAACCAGATGGTAAATCATACCTTCAAATGCTAAACGGCCAATAATTCACTTTTCCAGAGGCAGGGTAAATTACTTTTTCATCTAAAGAAGCCTTAGTCTGCAAATCTTTCTTTTACAGAGGTACTGTCTGCTAAAATCTTTTAAGTTGTACTATGCTTTTATTCAAATGAGAAACATATTTTAACAAACCAGCTAAAAACTAAATTACTGTTACATTTCTGAAGTACCACTTTTGATACACATACGCTACCATTACTATTCAATTTTGCTTATAGTGATGATCTTATCATTTCTCTTACTTGAGCTGTGCTGTGCTTGCAAAGGGCTTTTGGCATATTTTATGAAGAAAATATCAGTGAAATGCAAACAAAAAAAAGGTAATCAGGCACTAAAAAGCAGGAAATTAATAAAAAGAAGAAATATTGATTAGTATTGCCCAAATTATGAACAGTATATTAAATGAGACACAGCAATTACCACTTAAAAAATACTTTCTCTGTGTGCAGGTAAGAACAGTCAAGAGACTTCAATGGGACTGCTTCCTACGTTCAAGCCTCTGATACAAAATGCAGCAGCTGTTCAGGTTTGTATCCAGAGTCCACAAAGAAGTACAGAGGTTCTTTGAAATACCTCTGTGCTACTCAAACTTGCTAAACTCAAAGTCAATACTTCACTAACATTTCCAGTATCAAGCAGTTATTTTACCAGCTTCTTGCTCCTTAGCAAATACTTTTCTATGTCCAGTTACGATGGTCTTTAAAACATACATATATCATAAGTAATTATAAATAAAAATGTTTTGAAACTTACTCTTTCTTAGTGTGCTACACCAGTAAGCTTATTATCATATTATTAAGGTGAACAATCCAATATTTAACTTTCTATCTTTTCATTGCACATCTAAGACCAAAATTCTTTATAAGGAGATACTGCTTTAACTGTAAAGTTAGTTTCATTTTTTTAATAAAAAAGATTAATTCAAATAAAATGATCTTTCAGACTTCACTCACTGTGCTTTAGAGTTTAGATTAATTTTCCCAATACTTACATTGATAATAAAATACAAAAAACATGTCAGGTGTACAGCTACTGGCTAGGATTAGTAGCAGGGGAACACAGCATTTGTGCAATAGATTTCCTGTTTAGTCATAAATCTTGTATGTCTTGCCCAGGTCTTTATGATATATTAGCATAACAGTTAGAAAAATAAAATTAAAATACCTGTTATTGACCATATGTGTATCTTGTAAAATCTTCACTCTAGAGGTACTGAAAATTGAGAGTCAAATGCACTCAGCAACTGGGTCAGGGCACACTAATTTAGTTTCTCTGTCTTTACAGACATGGCATGTTCCAAGTTTTTAAAACTCTATAGAACTCCACTCAGCAGAGGAATTGTTTACATTTTGCTGTACTAAGAACAGCTAATATGACACAAAGAAATGCAACAATGTGCAGAGTAGCACATTGAAAATTTATTTGATCACGTGTGACTTTTGGATTGTGGAATGAGTCATCTTCTGATAGCATACAGTGTCAATACAGGAAGTTGGTCAGCATATACTATAAAATTACACTGCACATTGATTAGAGTTCAAAACTGAGAATTATATAAAATTTGAGGGGAAAACATGACAATATAGAAAACCTTCATAATATTTGAAGAAATACATAGAACTGATTCTTTTCCAGTGAAAACACTAGGGTAATGACCTCACAATCTTTAAATAACATGGATAGCTGAAAGCCTACTAGTTGAATAAAACCAAATCAAACAAACAAACAAAAATGTTAGAACTATTTCATGATTAAGAGAAAATTTGTTTTTTGATCAGTTATTTTGATTTCATTCTACCTAGTTGAATACATAGAAAGGTAGCTCTGTATTATGGTCATATACTTTATTTTCTTCCTTAAGACACAATCTTGGCCATACCTAAAATGAAGTAATTCTGAGAAAGGAGGACCTACTTTTTTCCTCAGTGCACTTTTTCAAATAGATGAGCCTGCAGACATTTCTCTAGAAAAAATAGTAAAATTCTTATGAGTCTTGGAACCATTTTAAGACAAGATATAATATATAGCTAGTACTATATAAGAAACATAATCTGTCATTCCTATTTTACACAATGTCAAATACATATGAAAGCCATAAAGTCATCATATTGGATTACATCAGACCCTGGTCTGTGGATGTCTATGTTTATCATAGCATGTTAAAGACAGAGGCTCTGGGTTTTGCACTGCAGATCCAAATGCATTACTTCACAACATAAAAATATTCTCTGGTTTGAAATAGTGCTGAAATAGTCTTACCATGAAAGGATATAATCATGAGTTTTCAATACTAGCAGATTCTGTTATTGATGCAATAAGAATTCCCTTTTTCCAGAAAATTTTCACATCTAATTTAAAAAATTTTGGCACCTTTAGCTCAACCAGTTTGGAAATACTGCACATACATGCTGAAGAAAGAAAATCAACTACAGTACTGTATTCGCAGTATTTAAACAGGGGAAGAAAACAAAAAAAACTACAACTTTGTTCTTCCTTAAAGTGAAATGACTGAAGCCAACTTTGGATTGGCATTATACAATAATGTATAGACAAGTGTTTCAGGACGAAATGTTTTATACCATTTGAAATAACAGCAAGAATTATTGCCCAAATGTTAGCTGTACTATGTCACAATGTAAAAATTTAATAGCATTCATGTAATTCCAAAGTTCTCTAAAGTGGCCTGGCAGCCTTTAATCTTCTTTTCTTTTTGTTAAGAATCCAGTAAAATGATACTCTAGTGCAAATAGTGGGGGGGGGGGGGGAAGAAGAAAAAAAAAAAGGAGGAAAGATAATTACAGTTTCTCAATGTTATGACAGCCAATTTATGCTTGTTTTATGATGTTTTCTGTGACTACATGTTGATCTTCTCAGCATGGGATTGCCCAAACAAATAGTGTAGCAAGGCATCTGAAAGACTACCTCAAGCTGAGGAGGATGTGAATAGACATAGAGTTTAATGGCCAGAAGACTGAAGTTATCTGTAACTGAAGATTCATCAGGATTCATCAGTCTACTATTGCTTCAAGATGTCCTGGATGTCCTGCCAGCTTTGACAGCAACATTGTTCAATGTCTGCAAGTAAAAATTGCCATACTGAGCCAACCTTTTCTGGGCAGCTATATGTAACATATTTTTCCTTCTTTTTTCAGGTACAATGAATGTAAACCAGATTACCAGCAGTACTACAGCAAATTATATTTTCTAATAGTATTTTCTATTCTTATATGTCTTTTTGAATGCAAACTTTGAAGACTACCACCTGTGTTGTTAGTTATGCACTATAAAATACAAACAACATTGCTTCTTCCAAGTACATGATTTAAAAATTTTATTTATCTGAATTTTTTTCTTAGCTTCCAGCATTTTTAACATCCATAAATGCAAGTTATAAAATTTTTCTTCAAACAAACTTTTCTATTTCATATACGCTTTAGACTTTTTAAATTTAATACAACCATTAAGCTGTTGTTTATTTACAAATTATTTCCAGTTGGAGTGCTGAGTTGTGTTTCCCTGTTTTGCTTCTGTCACTAGTGCAAATATTTCTGGATAAAGTCTGGAAGTGAAGGTTTTCCATTAATAACTACAATTTAAAATACATTAGCACTAATGGCAGGAGCTCTAAAAATGTCAGGGCCACAGCACTAGAAGTTTAGTGTCCCTTAAGAAATGATGTGCAGTGTCGGTAATACCAATAAATGCCACACTTACAATTCTACATAACAATAATTGAGAGGTTTTTGTCTGTTTTTTCCCTTATCTTGTTAACAATCATTTTTATTTTTGTGATCTTGGTCAAACATCTCTACTGCCTCAACTCTGAGAGTATACTTGAAATATTTGTGATATAATCACTATAGAGGAATTCGATAATGAAAAAAATCAAAACATTGTAATATGACAAGGAGTCAGGGAGTATATAGAAAGAGCTCTGTTTCACTCACATCCTCTCTAATTGCTTGGGATTTATAATTTTTCCTTTCTACAGTCTAGGTCATCAGAAGCCATAGGTTACACCACATAGAATAAGAGAGTTCAAGGAAGCCACCCAGGCCATTTCAGCTGAGAGGTAGTAGTTGAGTTATGCAACATTTGAGTAGAAATGAGTGAGAAACAAAGAATAAAGATGCCTTAGAGGGAAAATGGAGCTTCAGCTTCCCCTGTGAGTTCCTGTCTCCCTTCCACAGTCCTGGTGAATCACGTATTTCTCATCATGCAACATTTCAAATTCACATTCACTCTTTACATCTATGCCAGAGGTACGGAGAGCACTGTAGCCCTGTGCAGAGCCAGAGTATTCACTTCTCTTTGTCCCATGATCTCATGCCACAGGTTTACCTGGTAAACTCAATACAGGTGTCTGACATCACCTTGTCTCATTCTTGCTGCTCCACATTAGAACTGCACTAGGGTCAGGGAGGTATATAGTTTTAATGACTGCGAAGTCTTTTGTGCTTTAAATGAGTTCACAGATGTTATGGCAGTTCTGCAGAAACCATGCCATGATCAGGGGGCTTATCTTAGCTTATTTTTTGAGTTTACTTTCAATTGTTAAGGCAAATACTAGCAAAAAGACACTTTAAAAGTGAGTATGAACTCCACATTAACATGTAACATTCAGCATGGGAACACAGAGTTTAAGGTACACAATTCCCTCCTGTTTCATACATTGTTTGTTCGCAAAGGACATGTGCATTAATTATTCTCCATACAAAAACCCCCAAACACGTTTGGAATTAAAAACACCCCTAACTTTAAGATGTTACCACATTTTTCGGGAATATAATGAGGGTAGAGTATGAGTAAAGTAACTAATTCAAGTAATTGCACGCAGTGTTTACTGAAAAAGAACTCTGAAATCACCTCTGGAGGTTAATATGCCCATATATAAGCCCTTGCATGTGATTAAGAGATTCACAAAACAGTAATAGTCTTCATAGACATACTCAATACACAGTTTTTGCAAAACTGAGATTTTTCTTTTTCTAGGTCAAGATCATTCATCACTCGATGATGTTTTTATATGTTTAGAACAATCAGTTTTCAGAGAAAAACAAGCATTAGATGTTTTTCCAAATATCTTTTCTGTTATTGTTTCTGCTATTCTGCTGTTAGCCAACAAGCACTGTAGAGTCTGTAAAATAGACTAAACAAGTTATATCAGTTAGATATGCACTGTCTTTCAATTGACTTGCATAATACAATGTACACACACCTCAAAATAATACATATGCATTATTGTAGCTACACGTGGAGCAGTAACTTCAGATATTTCTATGTTCTTCCTCAGGGGTCACCATTTCCAAGGAAATGTATGAAGTGCCATAAGAACCTACTGTCTGTAATTCTAAAGGTGACTGACTTTGCCACCTTGTAAAAGATAAATCATTTCCGGACCAGAAGTGAGTACCACACCTCTGGGCACTTTTGCTTCTAGGTATGGTTTTTAGAAAATCAGTCAAATAATATCACCCTTGGAAATATGACAGATCCCTCTTATGAATGACAGAGGGCTCTTACTGAAGTTCTTCATGTCAAATGATTACAAAACGCTAGAACTGCGGAACTGTTGTCAAGGCTCTTAAAGAGCTTTTGCACACACACTTGCTCTCACACTGCAAAATTGCAGGATGGCAAAAGGCCAAACTAAAAGAAATTCCCAAACAGAACTCAGGCAGAACATAAGAGAACCCGAACAGGTCTAGTGAGCTGGAAAAACCAACTCTCTTTATGAATCATGATGCTAATGGCATGGAATATACTTATTGATCAGTCTTGATGTCAGCCATGGTCTGCCCCAACCATGTCCCCCTTCCCAGCTGCTTTGCACCTGCAGAACAAGAGAGCCCAGTAAGACCTTGGCTCTCAGACAACAACTAAGATAACAGTAAGTCTTAAATTCTTTTTGTTCTTAATCAAAAAACACTGAAAAGTGTCCCTGGGGTGTTTTCTTCTTCTTCTCAATCCAAATCCAAACAACAACCATGCTAGTTATGAAAAAGGAAAGTTTTTAACTGTATTAAAAAATTAACTCATTTTCAGTCCAATCAGCACAGTTGTACAAATATTATTTTTTTTAATTTGTACTTAAATTAATCAGTAAATCATCTTTATTTTATATGTGGTATAATGCATAGCAAATAATACAATTAGCTAACTTCAAACAGCAGACTATTTCAGTGAACGTTTACTGTTTAAATTTTAATACTGATTAATATTTACTATTAATTCAGTCTTTAAATTATTTTCCCTGCACATAGATAAATTATGCATAATTGGTGTTAAAGCAGCAAAAGTAAAAATGCTAATAGTTGTTAATTTCATCTTTCAGGTTACAACATGCATTTTATAGAGACCAGTGAGCAATCACAAACTACATCGCCACACCATTCTGCTTCAGTCAAGTTTAAAAGAATTTGTGGTACCTTCACTCTAGATCACATTGTTTCTTCAGTCTTCCTTTATGTGAAAAAGAAAATAACCCTCATACAAAATATGTGTTAAAATGTGTAAAAATAACCCTGATGCAAAATGTGTGTTAAAATGTAAAAGTATGTAGAGTCAAAGTACGAACTTTTTTTTTTTTCAATAGGAAAATCTTTGTAAAAAGGTAAAATATGTGGAAGGTTATTTTATAAATGAACTATTAGCACACAGTTTCCATAGAGCACAGGTGTGGATTTGGACTTTTCATCTTCTCTCCCACTTCCCATAATGTCTAAAATAGTATTATCAGCCTTTTAATAAGTGAACTATCTTCCATAATATGCCCAAGGAAAAGTAAACAAACAAAACCTAACAGCATATATTGAAAAAAAAAAAAAAATGCTGCTTATTGAAGCCTAATCTGTGATATCACAGCCCAAAACAGTGAAAAAAAAAAAAAGAGCAGAGCAAATAGTAAAGTATTCCTTTCATTTTCTTAGAAATGCGAATGTCACTGTTGAAGAAAATGGCTTTCAGTATCAACGCTGGCAAAGTTACCTAGTATTATTCTATTAAAATAACACATTAGCTTAATTTTTATTAGTGCCTTATCAATTGGAGAATCACAAATCTTGGTCACCTTCTGTGATTTATCTCAGTTCCCGTAATAACACAAAATGAGGGACACAATTAAATTGCAGATAATGACACAAGAGACTTAAGCAATATGTCAGAAAGCTGTCAACTCAAACTGCTTAAAGTTATTTAAAGGAAGCTTCACAATTTTTAATTAATACTGACCATGGCATTACTAAGCATTACTTCAGTTTTTCTTGAAAGAAAAACACGGAGATTATAGTTTTTTGTGTTTGTTTTTTGTTTTATCACAGCTGTAATAAATATAGCACAATATAGCTTAAGAAACCTTCATTTCTAGAAATGTATTTTTGAAGCTTAATCTTCAGCTTCTTAAGCTGAATAGTTCTAGAGAAGGAGTTTTCTAGGAAATGTTCAGAAACAAAACACAACCCTGTTTTTCTTTGGACACCATTCAACTTAGCTCATTTCCTTCCTAGTTATTCTCTACTCATAGATGGTGACTTCTCGGTAGCCTATTAAAACCAGCAATTGCTGGAATGGAAGGAGTCTCCATGGAAACAGTAGTTAAAATTGGGTAGTAAAATATGCTTGTATAAAACTGCATCTCTCCATGACTTCTAGTAAAAATAAATAAATAGCCTAAACTATATAAAATACTGCATAACCATATTTTGTGACCATATATGTCTCCAGCACAATCTGTACTACATCAAATGTCACACGAAGATGATAATTTTGGATAAAGTGATATCTCCTGAGGTCTCCTCTGTACTAACTTCTCTCTTAAGCAAATAATTGCTACGACCACACCATCGTCTGGGGACAGGATGAGAAAGAAAAAGAAACCAGATAAACCGGATAAAACCAGATAAATAATATATTACAATCCATCAATCAAGTCTTCCTTCTGTACCATGTCAATGTGACTACTGACGTATGAGTAAGACAAATGAGCAAAAAAATCCACCAAAAGAATGAAAAGGGAAAAATCACTTCCAAAGAAATTTTATTAAAACAAGGTAAAAATAACTAGCAATTCTAAACCACCATGAAATCCATGCTATCAAGAAACTTAATCGATACCTAGACATTCTGCATTACACCTGACAGATCTCATTAAAACCAGAAAGCTGAGGGCTTCACAAAGTGGGAAAAAAAAAAAAAAAAGAAAAGAAAAAGAAAAACAAACAACAACAGTGACCAAGCAAACAAACAGAAAACACCTAAAGCTTTTCTTGCCCATCAATGGAAACTAATCCCATAAATTAATTCTATAGTTTTCTTCATGTATGCAATTTTAAAGTTGACATGCTGATTTTATGACAATTTCACAAACAGTTGTTTTCTCTTCTTAATATAAAGTCTGTGAACTACTAATATTCTGCCTAGATGGGGAACTGAGGCACAGTGGGATTAAGTAACCAGGAATATACTAAATTTTATAGTTAAACTGATGGCCCAGCCAGATCCTTTCAAGATAGCGTCCAGTATCCAGATCCATGCTTTTCCATTACACCAATGGTAACCTCAGGAAGCCTGGCAACATATTAGCTTCTCTGATCATTGCTGCAACAATCAGGTATTAGCAAATAAACCTATTTCTCCAATATTTACTGGCAATCTTGAAAGCTGCTTGGAATGACAGATTTCTCCTTGTAATATCAAAGTACCATGATCAGCTAAATTCAAATCACTGGCATTTCTGGAATAATCATACTCAAAATCATAATGCAAGAGAACAATAGATAAGATGCAGTACCCCCTACCTTTGTTATTTCCACAAATTCCTCCTTGGAAAGAACAGAGAAGCCTAAACCTTCCCTATCTTTTTTTCCCAGGTTACAAAATGTGACATGCTAAAGTATCTAAAGTGCCACACACATTTTGAAAGACAGCAGCTACTAGAGAGAAGTAGTTCCAAGCTCTGGATTGTTCAAGAACGAGACAACTCAGATAGGTTTCTCAGATGAAAACAAAAATCACAGCAGTTCATAAACAGATAGATTTCCCTGAATATAAAAGGTCATGTTTTCATTCTCAAAATGAATGAATTTCTGCCAAGATCCTGTACACTAGTTCAGTCAGACTGTGACACTTATTTTACTTACATTTTCATAGAGTCTCCCTTGCCTTGCCTTCCCTTGCCTTCCCTGTCCCTTTCCTTTTCCCTTTCCCTTTCCCTTTCCCTTTCCCTTTCCCTTTCCTTTTTTTTTTTCATTCTACAAAAATAAACATATAAACTTCCCAAAGTACAGTATTTCATTCACAGCAACACTTGCTATTTTAACCATGACTCACCAGACAGCTTGCAGAATTACAAATAAATAATATAAAGAGATCAAACTTCCGATTTTATAACCTTGCCAAACATTGCCAAAACCAAAATACATGAATTATGCACACAGCATTCCAGGTATATGAGCTAGAACTAACTTAGTAAGCCTTTTTAAAACGTGTCCAAGTCTTTTAAATGGATCTAACACTGAAAATTATTTTCAAAATGTAGGATGCTGGAAGAGGCTTTGCATTGGAAGATTTGAATTAAGATATATTATTGTTACATTCACAGTCACCTGGCCAAAGCAATATACTTAACTTTCACACACTTAGTTCTATTCTCTGCAAATCTTCCTTGACAGGCCTCATTTTAGAAGTTTCCTCGGTGTCACTTTTTTCCTTTCCATATTTTGAAATATGACTAACTAATACTTCCTGTGATTCTTTACAATTTTTTAACATTATGGCTGAATATAGTAAGTTTTTCTACTGATTAATCTGTAGCAAACATTAACAAGAAACTGTTTTAGGAATTTAAGAATAATTCAAAACAAATTAGAATTGTCAGCTCATTGAAAAAAGCATCTTACCCTGTATGTTTAAGCTGTTTTGCCTGACAATGAGTATGAATTAATATAAGTAGAGTTACATAAATATTTTATATGAATGGCAAAATATGAAGTAAGTGATGTCACAAAAACAATGGCTACATAATGTGCGCAAGGCAGTGTATTTTTAAATTTATAGATTTAATTTACTAGACTAGATTACACACCATCTTACGTTAAAGTACTCATATATACAATATGCAGCTGTACTAACATTCATCTAAATATTGCTATTTAAATCCACTGAATCTCATTTGTGTATTAAATACCCATGGGAGTGATTAAAAAAAGGCTAAAATATTTACCGATATTTTTCCCCATGTTCCCAGTGAACTTCACTCGCAGGATCTGCTACAAAAATATATTTAATCTAAAACAGGGCTTTGTGCTTTGTGGCACAGGTTTATCTTACTATCAAAATATACAGTGACATAAGATTTCCGTTATATAAACATGGTAGAAATCACCAGATACTGTCTGAAGGACTCAGAAGTAGAACAGAAAATTATCACTAAATCTTCAGAAAATTGCTTCCACCCAAAAGTTAAATCCAAAAACATTCTCTCTTGTCCATTTTCCTGATAATATCATCTGTTTTCTCTCTTTACTTATTAATAATGTATTACTTCTCATTTCCTCTTACAGTTCAAATATGCTCCACCACTCAAAAAGCTGAAAGCAGGACAGATTGCAAAGGTGTACAGATACTTACATGTAAAAAAAGCATAGATGTGTGCAAGCGATTCTGCATTCAAACAAGGCAGTGATGCTTACCTAGCGGTGATGTTCACCACAACTCTCTCCTCTGCTGTCACCCATATGACCATTTTGTGTTTCTGTAAGACAGTCAGTCAACTGATAATGGTTACCATTAGTGGCAGCACATGGTTACTGGGTTGACCTGCTTACTGACTATAGCGGCCACATCTTCATCAGATGTATCCATACACTTAATCTTCAAGACATGGGGGAAGGGAAGGATGTTGTCTTGATCAGCGTAGTGTATTTACGTAGCAAGCTTTTGGTATTAGGGGCAACGTTGCAGGCTTGGCCTGTGTGAGCAGAGACCAGGGACTGTCCCTGTGTTGGTCACTCTCAACTCCAGCTGGATTTGAACTGGACCCGTTTCTTGCCAAACACGAGCCCATCAGTGACACTGGTGGTGCCTCTGTGATGACATATGTGAGAAAGGGTAAAAAACATTGTGCAGCACCTGTGAAAGACAGAAGTGAGAAAAAATATAAGAGAAAGAGCCCTGCAGACACCAAGGTAATGACGAAGGAGGAGGAGGTGGTGGTCCAGTTGCAGAGCAGAGATTGCCCTGCAGCCTTTGGTGCAGACTACAGTTAGCAGGTTGTTCCCCTGAAGCCCATAAAGGACCACACTGGCACAGATATGCACATTGAAGCCCACAGAGGGAAGTCAGATCTCAATGTATTTTGTGAGACTATTATCGCGTAAAGCTATCTTTCTGAAAAGAATCCTGTAGTAATAGAGAATTCCAAGCAGTATTAGAATAATTGAGATGGTGTGCAGATTCTGTACTGG
This sequence comes from Patagioenas fasciata, assembly GCF_037038585.1. NCBI lineage: Eukaryota > Metazoa > Chordata > Aves > Columbiformes > Columbidae > Patagioenas > Patagioenas fasciata. Next base: position 52,280,318 of record NC_092560.1, on the reverse strand, counting down.
CTTTTCCATCAATTGTATCTTGCTGGAAGAAAGCATTACCGTATATTTCTACAAAACTTAACCCAGGATTTATGGGATTTCAAATACAGACCTAAGTGGAAATGTCTAGTCTCCTGAGGCAGAGAGACATGCTTGATGCGACAGTTTCTAAAAGATCAAATTCAAGGAGAAAAAAAACCTTCTCCAGTAAAACAGCAATGTACAAGAAGGGAGTAAAGTGAAACCTGTAGCCAATGGGGAAGTATATGTTTACAGATCAACACATAAATCAAAGCTAAAGGAAACCCTTCTATGATGATACTCTTCACACATCACTCACATGTAACACAAAGCAATATTACACAATGCTTTTGGATTATCCAGGTTAAAAATGTTCTCATAAAACCTACACTGGTTAAAAACTCTGGAATGTGCTGAAAATACGTACTTCAGTGGCCATCTAGTAAAATATAAGCAACTTTACCTAACCCCCCTTGTTACTCCTGCTAGCTTATATCACAGGCTCTTTGGGCGAGTTTCTTCAATACCTGGATCTGCTATTATTATAATTACTGTCTCAGTAACTTGTGTGTTTATTGTCATCATTCAAAGGTACACAGAAAGTCTGTATTTATGCCAGTGCTTGATGTTTTACTCATGAACCATAAGTCTTTTGCATTCCCAGTTCCATGCCACTCTCCTTGGGTGATTAGTACCTTAGAATTACCAGGAGGCCAGTAACACTATAAGTAATTTTGTTTTGTTTTGGTTTGGTTTTGTTTTGTTTTTTTAAACATAATTTGACGTTTGCAAAACATACCAAAAACTTAAAATGTGTTGTAAAAGAAAGATAAGGAAAGCTTACATTATTTTCTGAAATACATTAATTTGTTTCCATCATGTACTGGTCTTTCGGATTATTGGTCTACTGTATTGCTCATAGTGAATTATATATTCACTTTCAGAACATTTTCAGTGACCTCAAGTAATTTTAGAGCATCAGACAACATGTTGCCAGCAAGCCATGTGTTTATGATGTTTATTTCTGTAACATTCTCAAATAATCTTAGGTCAGAATTTATGTGCTCTGAGATTTCATCAGAAATCACTATTTTAAGAAATCAGGCATTGAAACATCAACATTATGATACTGTGGTTTTGCCATTTCAGTTGAGAAATGCTGTTTGAATCAAAGCCTACAGTTTTGAATCAGTAGGGTAACAAAAAAATGGTTTAATTAAGCTTGTTTAGGGACATAATATTTGAGATTTTTAAGAATATGAAAGGATAATACGTACTTTATTAATAAAAGGACAACAGTGCAGTGCTAGAACAGATTTTCCAAAAAGGCTGTGGAGCTTCTACCTTTGGAGATTTCTCTAGATTCAGCTCAAAAAAAAGCCATACATTACCTACTCAAAAATAGGTAATAACCTTGTTTCAAGTTGGAGGTAGGACAAGGTGACCTCTGGAAGTCCCTTCCAAGCAGCACTATTATTGTTCCATGGGAAAATAATGGTGTTTTACTGAGAAGTATTTATTGGCTTCAAGCCTTAGTAGAAAAGAATGCATTCAGAAAGCATAGAGATAACATAAAAATATGTTAATATTAAAATACTTTGCAAATAGAACATATTAGGCTGATTTATTTTAAAACAGTAATTGCAATCCATTTGTCATGTAAGCAAGCAAGTGGGGAATAAGCCTAATGCATTTCAAATGCAGCAGAATTTCTAAAGCTCATCACAGTTTATTCATAAAGATTGCTTCTAGTTAAACAGTAGAGGCTCAAGGAGTCTTACAATGTAGTCTCATATATGAATGATTAGTTGCATTCATTCATGTCCTCCAACAAACTCAAATACTTTTCTGTATGCAGAAATAGTAAGTCTGCTCTCTACATACAGAAATACTCTGCAAATATATGTTCATATTAAAAATACAAATCCACCATCCTGAAAGTCAATGGCAAAATGTTCCATCAATAATTCAGCAGAGCCAGTATGACCTTCAAAATTAATCCCTTACTAAAGGGATTACTAAGGTCTTTTCTCCCCTTGTTACTAATCTTTAAAACTTCGATAGAGACCTGGATGAAAGAATGAGAAACAGCTATAGGTAAAGTGACTCTGAGCAGTGAGAGCTACCATGAACCTTTGGAAGAGAAGTAGAATAGGGAAGCAGAAGTGCTATAGATTCACTTTAATTCTCAGCTCCTTCATATTGATAACACGGAAGGCATAAGAATCAATATAAGCTTATATTAAATCTACTGCATTAAGAAACATGGCAAATGTTCAAGAAGGAGAATACTTTGGGAAAGAAAAAACACCAGTAGAGTAGCCAAAAGATACAAAGTGTGTTTTCAATCTTTGTCTAATTTCATGCAAAGCCTGACATACATTCAGTCAAATGATCACCTCATTTAAGTAAACACTACATTTCTTATTTTTACTCCTACTTTATCATGTTATTAGATGTTAACAATTGAAACAAAACGTTCAATTAGCATACTAAGTTATCACAACAGAAAAACTGTTTTGAATCTCACTATGACTTTGACTACAATAGTCGATGTTTCAATTTTAAGTTACTCACCCTGGAAAACTTATAGTTGTAAAATACCATTATGAGTTTTGTTGACAAACATAATGCCTTATATTAAGGTACCGACAAAAAATCAATTCTGAGTGTTCCTAACAGTTTCTGTGAGTGTACGTCATGCTAGTTTCCAATTGTAAGCTGTTTCTGCTGAAAGATCTCTACCTTAATTTAGGAAAGTTTCGAATGGTTGCCTTGATTTTTTGTTACTCCATAATCATGGGGTTTTCTGTCCTTTGTAGAATTCTGTCTAATTCATCCACTGATACATTTTAAATAGATTTGGGATAATGATTCCCTTTAGACTATGACAACAAACAGACAATAGTTCTGTGGATACTGATGGCTATAGCTACTTCAGGTCTGCACTAGTTTCCAGGACCGTTATCTCTCCAGTATAATATAAACTTCAGCTGCTTATCAATAATATTCACTTCCTTGCCCTCATATCCTTCACATTTGTATATATGTAAGACAGTAATGCTCTGAAATATGGGATAATAATGCCTTCTTTAAAGAAGTTATCAAACTGTGACCAAACAGCTGTCCTAGAAGTTCTCTGCTATGAACTCTACTAGGCAGAATGACCACAAAAATGAAAAACTGGACATGAACTAACAATGTGCAGTTGCAACCCAGAAGGCAGATCATCTCCTGGGTTATATCAAAAAAGAGTGGCCAGCAAGTCAAGGGAGGTGATTCTGCCCCTCTGCTCCACTACAGTGACACCCCATCTGAAGTTCTCTATCCAGCTCTAGAGCCCTCAGCAAAGGAAAGACATGGACCTGTTGGAGAGGGTCTAGAGGAGGCCACAAAAATAATCAGAGGGATAGAGCATCTCTCCTGTGAGAACAGGCTGAGACATTTGGGTTTGTTCAGCCTGGAGAAGAAAAGGCTCCAGGGAGACTTTATTGCAACCTGCCAGTACTTAAAAGGGGCCTATAAGAAAGAAGGGGACAGACCTTTTAGCAGGGCCTGTTACAACAGGACAAACAGTAATGATTTTGAACTAGGAGAGGGGAGATCCAGGCTAGACATGAGGAAGAAATTTTTGACAATGAGGGTGGTAAAAGGGAGTATGCCCAGAGAGGTGGTAGATGCCCCATCCCTGGAGACTTTCAAGGCCAGGCTAGACGAGGCTCTGAACAACCTGATCTGGTTGAAGATGCCCCTGCTCATTGCAAGGGGGCTGGACTAGATTAGGACCTTTGAAGGTCCCTTCCAACCCAAATTATTCTATGATTCTAAGTATTTTGAAAACACCTTTTGTTTGTTTGTTTGAATGTTTTCTCTAAATTTTAAGACATAATAACTGCTTCAGGAGAGAAAAATAATCTACTATCTTCACCTCCTGGGTCAACATATCTCTGAGTATAATTGCACAAGGCTTGCAAAAATGATCAGAATCACACCAATTTTTTTTTTTTTAAAGCATCTTTCTGTTATTTTCATTGTTTTTTGAGCTATATTTGTCCAAATTCAATGTGTCAGATTAAATCAGTAGTACTTTTATTATAATAGATAGTTTCTATTTTATTGCAATTAACTTACATCTTATTCAAATGAAAAGCTATTCTTTGTACTATACGAGTTAAAGAATACATTATTAAAGTTTATTCAGGGGTCTTTCACACTTCTAGTAGAATGATGTTATTAATAAGAGAAAAAAATCTGAAATTCTTAAGATTGAAAGAGTTTCTTCAGAAATTATTGTCAACTGAGAAAAGAAAGTCAGGAAATTCCATAGGATATATTCAGATTTGGACAATGCCCACAGACACATAATGTGAATTTTGGGGTTGCCCCATGCACAGACAGGAGTTGCACTCAATGATCTTTTTGAGTCCTTTTCAACTCAGGACATTCTATAATCCTATCATCTCTATAGTTCTCACATTAGCAATGGACTAGAGCAAACCTTTATTGAAGCAGGTCCCTTGACTTTGCGCATGGTTTTCTGTCTGAAGGTGATGGGAGAATAACATGAATTTCATGAGATAACTTGAAATGTTTTAAAATCAAAAAATGCAGAACATTTTGCTTCATTCAGATACATTACTGGATGTCATCATTAATATTTGGGTAAACCTCTCTTCCTATACGAGCCTGAAGCTGAACCAAAGGTTTAAATTCTGAATTGTATAAAGTGAAGCTTTGAGGGGTGACATTCTGTGTGTTGTGTTAAATTTTAATAGTCATAACATTGTTCTAGTCTGAGCTTACCTCCTGTGTTGTTATGAAAGAGGGTCTCCTGTGACCCAGGAATGAGGCAAGACTGAAGAAAAGCGCATGATTTGAGAAAACCTTTGGTTTTGTTATTGTTTCACTACATCTGGGAAATATGAGCAAAGATTCTGCTGGAATTTCATTTTCTGCAGTTCGTAGTTTTATTTACGCACTGTCAAATAATTATTGAGTTTATGAAAATGGAAGGACTATTTTGGTTGAAAAGTGTTTCAAATGAAGCAATTCTCAACATTCTTTCTGTAAATTTGGAAGAGCACTTTGTGTCAAAAGATATCTTTGAGCTCTCCAGAGATGGGACTGTGATGATAAAGTGCTATAACACATGAATAAATCCTTTAAGCAAACTGGACTTAACACAGTTTTAACCCAACTTTCACCTTTTTCCTCACAAATCAATTGCATGGACAAGTATCTGCCATGTAGAAAAGCATTTATAAACTCATTCACAGAAGTAAATTCCACCTTTTAAGCCTCCATTACACTGTGGGTGCAACATCAGAGGATATATCTAAAGATGGGGATTTCAAAACAACAAGAACATTGAATTGTATTAAAGGTTTACTTTTGAAAAATACCCCTAGAAAGGGAAAAAAATGTGTAGATGTACACGCAAAACACTTTAAGAGATAGTTCTCATTGATCATTTGCGCAAACAGGAGAATTCTTGCAGCTGAAATTACTATAACAAAGTTGTCAAACTGTCAAGTGGGGTCTAATATAAATTACATCCAACCCAAAAAAATCCAATTCCATCAGTGTTTGTGCATATTGACAACAAAACATTCCCCTTTGAATGTATCACAAAGCACTCAAGAACGAATATATATTTGAGATGGAAAAAATAATGGAAAAAATTCTGGGTGGTTGTCTCAAAATCAGAATGTGATCACAAGTAATTCTATGGATTGATAATTTTAATTGAAAAGGCAAAACAAAAGCCACTCTTTAAACATTGTGTTTTTCACAAAGACTTCATTTTAATTTGCTTAAAATACTTGAATGCTGAAGAAGAAAGCACAAGTTATTCGGGAAAATATTAGATCAGCTGGTCTCATGCAAAAGCAACCATGCAAAAATGCTAGAAATCAGACCAATGCCAGTTCCCAGCTTGTGGGCTTAAATAAAACTGTCACCTAGGAAGAATAAGGAATATGAGAGTGAAAGCCAGGAGGGGATTTCTAAAAGGTATTGGCTCAAGACACATCAGTACTAGAAAAGTTAAACTTTTGGTCTTCATTAAGTTAAACTATTGTTTTTGTCTGTGTTTGAAAAAAATTCAGCCAAGAAATTGCAAGTGAGGTGGCTATGGTAGATGTCTTGAAATACAGCCAGAGGTGACAAGGGTTTGTTCCTTTACTGAGCTGTGAAATTGCTTGAAATCTAGTTCATGAGTCACCAGAGAGAAGTTAGGCTTATTGGTCTTTCACATTGGCTGAAATTTGCAAATGTAAGTTAAAAAGATAGATTAGGTGTATTAGACTGCTTGTAGGGTTACAAGCTGCTGCACATTAAAACGTGAAATAACAGTACAAGCTTGTCTCATTCCCATCCTCTTTCCTCCTTTGTGTCATGCCTATTTCTGAGATAAAAAGAATCTTAGACTCTTGGTTTATTAAGATCATCTTTTACTTGCAGCAATGGCAGTAACATCTTCAGCCTCAACATCTATCTGAACATCTGATCCTGAATTTAAGATTCTCCAAGTGAAGGCTTGAAAGAGATGTGGAAGGATGAGATTCAGGATTTTGCATCTGATGTTCTACTGTATGCTAAATTATGCATCTGGGCTTTTTCATCACAAATAATCAGCAAAGATATCAGTAAATTCATGTATCCTTTACTCTTTTACAATTCTGTAAATAAGAGAAACCAAATTAGGTTTCGTAAACTAATACGCTTTTAATCAATGTGCAACACACAATGGTAGTAACCACTGCACATAGATTTATGTCCTCTATGTTTTTAAACTAATTGTGCTGTCTTTGGGATAGAGTCAATTTTCTTCATGGTAGCTAGTACAGGGCCATGTTCTGGATTTGTGCTGAAAATGGTGTTACAATACAGGGATGTTTTAGCCATTGCTGAGCAGGGCTTACACAGGGTCAAGGCCTTTCCTGCTCCTTACACCACCACACTAGTGAGTAGGCTGGGGCACACAAGAAGCTGGGAGGGGATACAGCTGGGACAGCTAACCCCAAGTGATCAAAGGAATATTACATAACGTATGACATCAAGTTCCACACACAAAGCCAGCGCAAGAGCAAAGAAGGCGAGACATTCGGAGTGATGGTGTTTGTCTTCCCAAGTAACTGTTATGTGTGATGTAGCCCAGCTGTCCTGGAGATGGCTGAACACCTGCCTGCCAATAGGAAGTAGTGAATGAATTCCTTGGTCTGCTTTGCTTGGGTGTGTGGCTTTTGCTTTACTTATTAAACTGTCTTTATCTCAACCTACAAGTTGTCTGCTTTTACTTTTCTGATCCTCTCCTCCACCCCATCAAGGAGGAGTGAGCGAGCAGCTACATCATGCATAGTTGTTGACTGGGGTTGAACCATGACACAAATGAAATGTTATTCTTCATAATTTTGAAAGTCAGTGAAATATATGCTCCAAAGTAATACTGATACGTCTAACCTTTGAGCTATTAAATGCTTACTTGCATGTACATAGCAATTAATTACACTTCTAACTATATACTCATGTATTTCTGTGCAAAACCAACATTTGGATTACCTGCTTCACATTTGCAGTAATAGATTTCTTATTTTTTCTTCTAAAAATCGAGTGCACTGGATTTTTTTTTTTTTTGGTCTGTTAGGGTGTATATATATATGTATATATATATATATATATATATATACATATATATATAAACTTTAAATGTTTTCTTCATTCAGTAGAATGTTAACAATAACAGCATGTAAAATGGATGTTTGACCTCTAAAGAATTCATTTCAAAAGACATTTTTTTCTGCTGTAGTGCCACAGCATAAGAATTCAGTTTGTTTTCTCAGGTGTCACTTTCCTACAAGATTAAGAATCCTTATAATTATTCTTTTTCACATTAGAACAGACATAAATTTAGGAAAACCGTACTTAACTGAAAATTCATTGTATAATTCACATTACTTACACTTTTCTTGTACTACAAATGCCCTCAGAAATCTCATTTCTACTAACATACTTGCAAGAAATCACTAATAATGGTAAAAGAGAGAGATTAAAATTAAATCGCACTAAAAGAAAAAAAAAAAGGGCATCTAGATTTTTTTTTTTTAAATATAAATAGTGCTGTCTTGAGGGTATTTTTAATTGCTTGGTTGTTTGTTTTCCCTTTACAGTTGCAGTTAGGAAAGAGTATATTCCTGATCAGATATTTCCACTAACCTTATAAGCAAAGTTGTTAGAGTATGACAGAACAGTAGCTTATCGTATCCATATTGTCTATTATTTTTAAATTAATCTTTCTCCCCTATAATTTCCTTCTTTATACTTAAGTCACATTTTATTTGAGCTCTTACTACCAGACTGGGAACTACACCTTACCTCATCTCAGATTGTTCCCAAGCCTCTCTTACTGAAGAAAACCTTAAAAAATTACCAAGAACATGAAGCAGAATACTTGACATGGATAATAATATTCATAGCTAAACCCCAAATTACTTCAAAAGCAGAGAAGTAAAGTTTGTCCATACATGGAATTGTGTCTCACAGATTTTCCCAACACGCTAATTGCCTCTTCCTTGTCTCACAACTCTTTACCAGCCTTTTACACCCTTCCTTGTGCCCTGACTCTCTTCTGTCTCCTTTTTGGATAAATAAGTAGAAATGGGTCCTGTGACTGGTTTGAATTTGTCAGCCAACTAGTGCACATGGCTGCTGCTTCTTTCAACTGATGAGAACAGACTTGAGCTTGGGAGGGTATTACTTTTTCTCTTGAACCCACTTGCTGATTTCCATAAGACCACAAGTAAAACATTTTCATTTAAAACTACTTTTATATGAAAGTGAATTGCAGAAAGAATAAACTGAGGAGAGAACTGAAGTGGTGACTATCAAGATATTCAACCAAGTATTAAACTAAATATCTTTCTCATCTGTGCAAATTAGCCTGCCAAATCTTTGTATTACTGTTGCTAGATTCATTACTCTAAATTATTCACATTGAAGGCAATTTTGGCTGGCAGCAGTGACAATGAGCTATAACAGTGCTTTAAATACTTATAACATCAGACAACAGCATTGCTTTTGCAGGAGTAACCTATTGAAGGACCTATTAAAAGCTGAGTCAAGTATCCTGTGTGCTTTAGTCACAGCAGTGGTCTAACTTGCGGCATAAAGCATTTTACTTTTTAAATCTGTAATTCCTTTTACTCTAAATTTAGACTAACTAAAAGTAATTAAGTAAATAATTGGTCAATGGTATATTCTTCAATGTATTAGTATGACTTAAAATCCGTATAGTTTAGTACCCAAATTAAAACTGAAGTAATCATGAAAACAACTAGCCATGTTTAGTGGAGTTATAAATGTAGTATGATGATACATAAGAGATTTCTCAAGTTAGCCTAGCTTTCATGCTGGACAGTTTTGGTTTTTTAAAATCGTTTCTCTGCAAATAAACCAACAAGATTTATATATTTAGTATTCCCAAATTTTTAAAAGTATTGTTTTAGGTAGGTTTGGGATTCAATAATTTATAGATCATCACATCATCATCTGTTCCAGATTGTAGAATAACAGTTCTGTTATGTCAACAGAGTTTCCACACAACATAAAAACTCCCGTATCCTATCTGGATACTTACACCTTTAATCATTCTCCTGCCAAAATAATCTTAGTGCACTCTAATAATTATTTGTTAGACTAAAGGTGTGAGTGAGGAAATCTAAAATTCCATTAGGAAAACTTAGGATTTTAAGTTTTTATTCTGTCTTACAAAACAAAACCAAACAGCTGATTAACTGTCATATTTATTCTCTTTGCAAAGTATTTAGTGGTAATTTTGACATTAGGTGATGGGTAGAATCTATTTCTTGTACCCCAAATGATATAAATGAGGTCACAGGCAATCAGGTGTCTTATTCCCAGTTTTCCACCAACAGCAGTACTCAGCTCTTCTCAAACCACAACTTGACTTAACTTTAACTCATCCTTCACCTGCAGGCACTGGCCTAGACTGCCTGACCCAGCACCATTTTAGATCTTAAGATTTCTCCCTAACCAGATATTAATTCACAGGCTGTTACCTTGTAGCCAGTTAGAGGGGCACCAGCACCTCCACAAAGTCGTATAAAATAACTGTAGTTGCTGGAGCAAGAGGCACAGGAGAAGTGTAAGGACAAACAAGAGGATGCCTGTGGAGAGGGGGCGTTGTTGAGGTCAGGGCTGGAGATGCACACTGGGAAGGAAGCACTGCAGGCAGGAGAGAAAAGGTACCTCTTGAAGGGCTGAAGCCCAGGGGAGAACTAGCTCTGGGCAGGCACACCCCCAGAAATGGACTGTAGCTTACAGAGGACTCCTGCTGAAGCAGAGACACCCCATGGGTCACACCCACCGTGGAGCAGAAAAACAAGTGAAAAGGAAGGAACAATGGAAGACAAGAGTGGGAAGCAAGGAGCGGCAGGAAGGAATCAGTACATGCTTGGCCTCAACCTCCTCCATTCCCTCACTGCAGGGTCTGAGGGTAGCATGTGATGAAAGCAAGGAGAGTGGAAACAAAGGTGTGGAAACAGGTAGCACTAAAGTTAAGCCTAGGGATGAGGCAGAAAATGTGTTTTCCTAGGAGGTTTGGGGTTTGTTTTTTATTATTGTGGTGGCGGTTTTGTGGTTTTGTTTTGTTGGGTTTTTTTTTAAAACTGTTTGCCTTTTTTATTTTTCAATATGTGAATTAGTAATTAGAAGTTCAAGCTCACTGGGAATAAATTAAATTCAGTTAAATTCTCAAAGTCAAGAACGTTTTGTCAGTGACAACATTTTAAGAAACCTCAATGAAGAGCCAGAGACTCCCTTACATACTAAGTGGAGACTGAAGATCCTATTTAGCTGTTTAACCTGCATTAATGTGTTCATATATCAGAATTTCTTTCAAGCTTCCTAGTTGCTAGTGTTTGCTGCACGAAACTGACTGCACAGAACTTCTGTGTGTACACTTGTCTGTTTCCTTACAGCAAATTCTTTTTCCTTTCTCCACATGAAAGTAGCATCTTCCTCAGGAGAAAGAACAACCAAGACTTAATTTTTATATTTACACACACTATCTTGCATAAAGCTTTCCAGGGCCCAAGTTCAGCCCAGAAAACTCCCTTCATGTGGAAGACAACAGGATGCCTTCATCAGAACTGAAAATTCAGTAAGTCCATGTTATAAAGGACTTATTAACCAGCAAGACCTTTATAAAGACTGAGAGTTACAGTCACCCTTATTGAATTCCTATTAATACTAGTGATTAACAGCCACTCGTTGTTAATGATGATTGCTATGTATACACTTCACAAACTAAAATAGAGAAATACCATAAATACAATATTTTATAACTAGAATTTAAAGAGTTAGAAAACCCTGAAGGTGGTGATCTATAGCTTTTATTCAGGCTGGCAGACTGTCAAATGTGTGATGAGTTTTCACCTTGATATTAGAAATTTTTTTTTATACAGTGAGAAAAACCAATCAGAACAACCAGTCAGGGGAACCACCTCCCCAGGGACATGTCAAAGTCTCCATCATGGGATGCTTTCAAGCTGACATTGGACAGGATGCTAGATAATCTCATCTAGTCTCCCTTTCCCACAAAAGGTTGAACCAGAAGGTCTTTCAAGGTCACTTTCAAGCTGTGCTGCTCTATGATTCTGTGAAAACTCCTGAAATGGCTTCATGAACTGAAGAGCTGTACCAGTAAAAACAGATACTTCTGCTCTTTCCTGTAGCAGATCTGTAGTGAGGGGCCCTAAACCGAACACAATATTCAAGGTAGGGCCTCACTAGTACTGAGTACAGTGAGACAATCACTTCCCTGGTCCTGCTAGCCATGCTGTTCTTGATGTATGCCAGGATGCTGTTGGCCTTCTTGGCCACCTGGGCATACTGCTGGCTCATATTCAGCCGACTGTTGACCAATACCATTAGGTTCTTCTCTGCTGGGTGGCTTCCCAACCACTCTTCCTCAAGCCTGTAGCATTGCATGGGGTTGTTGTGACCCCTGCACTTGGCCTTGTTGAACCTCATACAATTGGTCTCAGTCCAACAACCAAGCCAGTCCAGATCTTTCTGTGTAGGTATCCCTCTGTACATGATGCATCAGTGTTGTATGCAACACAAGATTAGATTGTACTCATATCTGCTTTAATATTCCCTTCTAATTAGGCCATGAAGCAAAATTTCAGAATATCATAATATGGATGATGTCACACAATGTTTTTCAGCATGCTTGGAGCTCTCCTTGAAAGACCAAGTTTGTAACATGCAGGAAGTAGATTAACCGTACACATTTAGACGTGTCTTTCACCAATGCAGTATAATTTAGCATCAAGTATCAAAAGACCTAATATTAATGCATGAAACAAACAACTGCAATGAAACGTAGATTCTAGGAATGACATTAAATTTCCATATTTAAAACATGTATTACTGCACAGACTACTGCCTTAGAAAAAATTTATAATATTTGTTTTTAAAATCTGACACTTTTCACAGATATCAACAGTATGTTAGAGTAGGATGATGACACCTTCTGCACTGTATTAAAGTAATATCAGATGTTCATCAAACCTTTTTTTTTTTCTGATTCTAATATCCAACAAAACTGTTGAAATGAAATTAATTTGTCTGAAAATGTGCCTCATTGGAATTCAAGTTGTTCTGCAGTATCAAACCATGCTGAAGTAGTCTAGAATTAAGATTTTGGAAAGGGGACTAAAATATGAAGGGGGTTAAGTGAGGGAGAATTTGCATCTTAAAAGTATTGTCACTCATCAGTCAGTTCTTACCTCCCTTCGGAGGGTAAAAACCTCTCTTGGGAAGAGAAGACTATGGCTTTGTCTGAAATAAATCTCTCTTTGCAAATAAGGTACACACACCCAAGCAAAGGGGAAATCAAATACAAACATTAATAGCTACTACAGAAAGATGTGTAGGAATAGTAGCTGCTAATATGGACTAAATATATGCCTTAAAAACTTGCAGTTTAAAATCTGGTTTGGGTTTATGGCTGAAAGAATTCTCAGGATTCTGAAAACGCAGACTTCCCCGTTGTCTATTTTTATTCTGTTACAGCAATAACTTGTTTACAGATGTATATTACTTGCAATAGATGTTTTAATTCTGATTCTGAAGAAAATTCATAGAAAAAAATGTCCCCAAAACATTGTGGAAAGCACAGAGTAACTGTCACACTGTAGGTGAGACTGTTTTTCAAACTGGTTTCAGAAAAGAAGTATTTGTAACTTCTGCAGTATCCAAACCTATCTACTATTTTCTTAAAAATGAAAAAATATCAGAAACATTCCAGAATTTTATCCTATTTTCCTTCCACTGAAAGCACTACTGCCATACATGTGCAAATACCAGTACATTTTTGCCACTGGTAAAAAAAACTTGTAAAAAAAAATCATCATTGTAGTTGGTATTATCCAAATCCATAGACATTTCAGTGACTAACAGAATATTATTACAACCAGAATCGTAAGATTTATTTGTCTGAGTCCCAGCCTGAAGATACCTGCACTGCATCCTCAGTAAATACCAAAACATTAAGTGGACATTACAGAATATTCCCCAGAAATAATGCTTTATTTGAAATAATTGCATTGAGAAGTTGATTCTATAGGGCCTTGAAACAGCAAAACAAATGCACTCTATTATCCTTATATCCATTTCACAGTGATTTTCATAAGGATTACATTTAAACAAGTATGTCAATTACTGCAATGAATAGTTTTAAACCTGTCTATAAGGTGATTTTGCTTAATGCAAAAACAAACAGACACCCCCCCCCCCCAAAAAAAAAAAAAAAAACACCACACAAAAGAGAAAACCAAACAACAACAAAAACACACCCCAAAAAGCCCTCAGCAAAACAAAACAAAAAAACAAACAAGCAAACAAGAACAGCTCAAATCCTAACTAACAAGCATTTTTGCAGTAGCAGTGTGTTTCATCATGTGTTTCATGGACAGATCACAAGCAGAAAAAACAGTTCCATTTTGTGAACCAGACACTGGCTCTAAGTAGGTCAGGCAGATCTAGTCACAAGTCCCAGCAGCTGTTCCCTATCGCTTGAATGAAAAATGTAATATGTCCAATCTAGTCCTGAATGACAGCTGACTTTGAGACTATAGCAATCAAGCTAGACTTTCACATGTGTACAATACTTACTACCATTTAAAAAAAAATCATTGTCTAAGCCAATCCATCCTTGAATATCTGTAGTTATCTGTAGGGCTGGCAAATGCTCAGGTATCAAGGTACTAGTAGCTAATTATATACTCCTTTAGCTGAAGCCAAAATTGAGTTCTCATTCTGCATTTTAAAGACATTTTTCTGGAGGGAAGGGGAAGGTTTTCTACACATTTTTGAACTTTTATAAGTTAGCAGCTTAAAGTGAAAAGCAAGATATACTTTGTTCTCTCCCATTCTTTAGCCTTCATTCTCAGTATGCTATGTTTAATGTTACTAGCATACACAAAAGGTAGATTAGGAAATTAATTATGTATTTCATATGAATGACAAGCTAGGGATAAGCTATGATAACAACCAAGTTTTCAAACAACAGGCTTTCAAGAAAGCTAATTATTATGATAGATGATCTTGATATTTAATTATACAAGGATGCAAAAAACTTATTTCATTTTTTTGCTGTATCTTATCCCCATTCCCCTACCTTGAAGTTTACTAACACCATCTTTCCCACACTCAGATCAGCAGATTAAGTAGAGTTATTTGTTATCATTTTAGCATTATCAGCAAGGTTAGAGTAGGCCTGCCTTTCCTCAAGGGGTTCACTTGTCTAAACATATGGCTTTTTGTCCTGGATTTGAGATTACTGCTCAAAACCAGTCTGCTCTGCTGGACTACAATTGTGAATTTATTGTATGCCCTCAATAAAATATTTTTGTTTTCCCAGGGTCACAAGGGAATGGCAGGAAGATGTGCCAGGGGAGGTTTAGGTGGGACATCAGAAAAAAATGTTCTTCACCCAGACTGGTGGAGCACTGGAACAGTCTCACCGGGGATGTAATCATGGTCCCAAAACTGCCAGTAATCAAGAAGCAACTGGACAACACTCTCAGGCACACAGTGTGAATTTTGGGGTTGTCCTATGCAGGAACAGGAGTAAGACTTCATGATCCTTGTGGGTCCCTTCCAACTCAGGACATTCCATGATACTATGATTCTAGTGTTGCTGTAAAGCCACAACAGCCAAGAAAATATTGACATTTGCATTGGCATCATTCTGTAGCTATAAAATACGTAATTTACTTTATATCAGCAGCTTTTCTTGTTATAAAAGCAAAAGGGGACAAGAGCGACAGGAACTGAACTGGATATAGAAAACCCCAAAGTTTCAAGGTGTAATAGTATTGGTCCAAAGCTACTCGGTAGAAGTTGCCTTCATTTCATTGTCCTGCAATGTGGTTGTGTTATCAGTTAAGACCAAATAACTTTACCTCCAAGGCAAAATGGTTAACAGCATATGTTAATATTTTTAAGTATTTATTCATATGATGAATACGAATAAAATTGTGTAATTATCCTATAATGAAGGAAAAATGAATTAAATTATGCATACTATGAATGAGTTCTTTCATATACTGATCAGGCTCACAAAAAAGACCTAAGTCAAACCCCAGATATTTTAATTGTATGGGTGAGTTCAGTTCTTAAGTTTCTAACTTACACATGTATCTAGCAAGATTCAGGTCTGTAACCATGTACAGGAATTGTGCCACTGATTTAACTGACTGAGAAAGCAAATCATTTTCAGAAAAATAAAGATTATGACACAAGAGCAAAAAGATTATTTCCCCTCCCTCATCTTCCTCTCCTTAGACCACAACCATGTAAAAGCACAGTATTTTATGGGTGAGGAATGGACTCTTACTGAGTCCATTGAAAATAGCAGAGAATCCACCATTTTTTTTGCCATATATTAAAGTATGGGTTTTCTGGAGTCATGAATTGGAAGATGTTCTGATTAGAATACACGACTGTTTTAAACAAAGGTTATATCTCATTCAGCTAAACATGTAGGACAGTAGCAGTTTCACATAACCCATACACAGACACAAAATTCACATCTAAGGAGTATTTATCACTCTGCAACCCTTAGACAACACCTCCAGCCCATTTAAGATGAAACAGATACAGATCACTTAGTTACACTAGCCAAAAGTAGTAGCAGAAGCAAAAGCAATATCAGAATGCTTTTCTGATGACAACTGGTTGTTTCCCTGAACACAGGTGCCTTCTATCAACTGACACTGCCAGACTCTTCTGCTCCAGCTGGACATCAATTCTGTTTTGTCTTTCCTTGCAGAATTTGCTCCTCTGGACAGTGTTGGTTGCAGTCTTTCGACAGATGGTCCACTCCAATGAAACAGTAAAAAAATTACAAGTTTCCAGCAAAGCACACACCAGACCACTGAGTTTAAATTCTATTTTACTAATAATTTCAATTTACTAATATTATTATATGTGTATTCAATATTTCCTACAGCATATCCTCTGTAGAAATGTAAATAGTGAGAGACACCTCACTATACCATGTACACCTACCTTCACTTTTGTTTTCTGTATTTTTACATATTAATGTAGTGCTACTGGACTCCTTAAATCAACAGGTTAAGGCAAATCCAACAAGCACACGATTGGGCAGTTGTATTAGAATATACTCAACAGAAAACTGAACTAATGACTTTATATTATAAATATATCCTCCTCAAATATAACATCTCTGTTATTGCTTCTTAATTGAAAGAGATAATTTTGTCAGTATTGGTTTCTGCACTGTTTTGTCATGAACAAAGGATAAAATCAAGCTTAAATAAACCCCAACTACTGTCAAGAGTTTAGATTGTGGGGTGACAATAAAACCCTGGCAGAGGTATTGTTAACACTCTCTCCCCCTGCTTTCTCTTTCAGCCCTTCCCTCTCCCCACTTCCCACTCAGGACAGGCGATCGGGAGGAAAAGAAGGATGGAGAGAAGAGAGATGGAAAAACTAAAAATGTTTTAGTAATGCTACTGATAAGAATAGAGAAAATAATACAAAATATACAGAATCAACCTTGAAAGTCCCAGCAACTGCAGAGCCAGTATCCAAAGTCCTGGATTACACACTGCAGTCAACCAGAGCTGGATTCAGTCTCTCACCAGGCCTTCAGTTTGCAGGGACGACTAGCAAGATACTCTCCAAATGTCAGCCATAAGCAAAAGGGACGAGATCCTCGTGATCTCCCACTTTTATATGAAGTATTCACATGAATGGAATGTTATATTCAGTTGGTCAGTTTCTTGGTCACCTGTTTCTTGTTGCCCCTCTCGCAAGATGTGAATCTGTCCTTATCAATAACCTTGCATTCCATTGCTATGTTTACCAAAACATGTATCTGGTCCTCCAGGAAAATGCAGCTAATATGAAGGCTTTAGCTGACAGGCAAAATTCACTAAAAGATAAACTTTTTTTTAAATAAAACCAGGACAGAATTTGGTCAGTATTGGTTTCTACACTGTTTTGTTATGAACAAAGGATAAAATCAACCTGAAATGAACCCAAACTACTCATTGCCAACTTGAGACCCATGGATGTCATGAAAGTAATAACTCTACCAGTGGATGAAAAACAGAGTGTGGCTTTTGATAACACTTGGCACTTCCAGTACACAGAAGCGTGCAAACATTAATTCTCAAAATTGTCCTATGAGTTAGGTAAATATTGTTTGACAGAGCTAAGATTCAATATCAAGATATCTTTCTTATTTTCATTTCTGCATGTTTACATAGTTTCCTATCAATCTCTAACACTGTTTTGCAAGCCCTTCAAAATAAACTTATTGCATGAGAAGATAATTAAGTAATGGAAATTCTCTTGAATTTAATTTGAGAGTTGTTTATGAGAATATATACTTCAGAGATATGTCTTGGCTTCTTAAGTGTTTAATGATGAGTTTTAGAATAAGAGTTGAAAATAGTTTTAGGCAGGAATGAAGAGTTAGCATACTATAGCAATAGAACATTGAAGACATTATTGTTTTCTAATGTCTGTCTCTCACTTTTCCCCATGTCTGATTTTTGTACTATCTCTTTGTTCCTTCTTCTCCTTCAACCCCCTTTCCATGTTTGTTTGTTTATTTGTTTGTTTTTCCATGAGTTGTCACTGAAGGCTTAAAAATATTTATATTGCTAACCCAAGGACTTTTATCTGGGTCTCAAGTGTAAGCACTGCTGAAACAGTTTGAAGGGTGAAGGAGAAAAAAACAACAACAAAAACCCCCAAATCATTTGAGCCAGATGCAGCTTCAAGATCATTGTATTAAACAGAAACCAATGGATTTGCATGAATTTTTATAATCTTTGAATACATTTGTGCATCTGAAAGCTGTGTTGATTTGCAGCATTTAGTGAGATCCAAGGTAATTACTGGAGGAAGTAATTGATATAGCTGGCAATGATATAATGAATTACACTTCAATTTTTCAGGGATGTGAAGTGTCAATTTAGTGGTTTTGAACATATTGACAGTCTTGGACAGCAGAAGACAAATTGTTGAAAAGACAATTCACACATCTATGCGGGAAGTTTTCTCCCTTTTAGTTGCCACTGTTCATTATACCTATACTGGAAAGAACATTTTTCTTGCCTGTTTAGCCTTTGGATTTCCAAAACTTTTAACAATAGTAATTAAAAGGTTGTGCTGATATTCACTATTTCTGGAAAGGACTCTAGTGTGATTTTTCTCCTTTCTACAAACCCATAATGAATTAGCAAAGTCAGGATGTAATACATTCAATTAAAATTGAACAATGAACAAATTAAGGTCTTGTGACGATCTTCACTGCTTTAGTGGAAGATGTGTAGGGCTGCTTTTCTTTTTTTTTTTTTTAATTTAGTAAATAGGTCTTAAAGCAAAGGAAACACTCTGTTCACATAATTCCTATATGATTTCTACACACTTCTGCATATTTTATGCAGGCAATACAAAAATACATGAAAAAAAAAACCAGGTAATTTCTGTCCCCATATATTAACCAAGCATTAGTTCATTGCACAAAAATAAAATGACTCAGAAGGAATGGAAGCAAAAGGTGATTCTACTCTGTATGCATGTACACAAAAGCCATCGAGCATCCAGCAAAAGTGTGAAAGGAAAATAAAAATATCCAAAGTAGCTGTTTACTGATGGCACTTTGAAATATTTAGTGACCAACAGAATATCAACTGTTCCACGGTTGAATGTGTGTATATATATATATACACACTAATACATAATATTATGCTCATAGGCCAGTCTTAGGTCAATTCTACACTAACTAGTAACAGTTCATGGCATTAAAACATGATCAATATTTCCAGCTGCCATGTGACAATAACAAGAATTAATGGTGACTTTAACAGGATCAAGGAATGCCATAAGTTTTATACCTCCAAGGCTAAAGTTACTTTGCAAGGATGAACTACAGTTATAAAATTGTAGAAATGAAAAAAAAAATAATAAACAGGGGAGTGACAATATAGTGGCATTTGTTCAAAGAGAAAGGGCTTGCAGTAAGCTCCAAATGTTCCTTTCACTTTACTGGGCTGAACAGGAGCTTGTGCAGAAACTGATTGCAAAAGGAGGTAACAGTAATGTGAGAAACAATGAATACTCAGCTATTTTGTTATTATCGTAAAAACACTGATAGAAACAAATCCTTCTCAGGTCTGCTTTTGAGGTTTAAACTCTTTTTTATAGAGCACAAACTTATTACATTATCTGTCTCAAAATTAGTGACACTGTTTTTGTAATAAATCTGTGGCTTCAGATTACAATTAATGAAAAGATTCTAAGGCATTCAAACAGGCAAGAGTGTCACGAAGGTCTGAAGATACATTGCCCAACTTTTATAAGAGAACAGAAGGCAATCAGTCAGTAGAATTCCTGAGTATATAAAATTCAAGAATCAGTGGCATAATTAAAAGAAATCAGGAAAATAAATGCAACTTTAATAAGAAGCACAAAGCAAGATTCTTATTCTTTAAACGAACAGTTAGAACAGAAGAAAAATCTTTAAGTATGTCAGAGTATTCAGTATATATTTTATTTTTTATTTATTTATTTATAAATAGGATGAGAATCCTGCTTTATGAGAAGTGGAACACATTCCCTTTCCCGGGGAAGAGGACAGAAGTAAAGTCAACAACATAACTGCTCTTTGCCCTTCCATTCTAGCTGTTTAAATAAGTCTTTAACTAAGAAAAGTACAGTATTCTGAAGGAGTGCTAGCACATGAATGATAACACTGTAACTAGTGCTGCCCCAGTTAGTCTGACATTTCCTATGAAGCCTGGGCAGATGAAGATGACAAACTTGTTACTGGATTCAGCTGAGGGCTGCATAGCCGAAGATGCTGCAGATTTCAACCTACAAACTCAGAAAACAAGTTTTCCATACAAATGTGATACCACCCACTAGGATACAAAATACAAGTACGGTAGGATACTCTAATTAATTTACCCAGCATTTTTCAATACATCACTTCATAAGATAGCTTTAAAGAAATCGCTAGTGTAAGAACTTTCTTTTAGTCAGTAAGGGGCCTTCAGTATTTGAACTACACGATACAGCTCTCATGTGATTGCAAGGTGAAACAACACTTCGCAGATAATTTGAAGAGCACACCAGTGTGTGAGCATAACTCAGACGTAACCAAATTAGTGTTTGCCAACAGTGCTTCAGAGCATGAGAAAATAGCTATTTAGTTCTGCAAGAAAAATAGCTCTATGTGTTCCTTGCAGCAGTGATACACTGGTTTTCTATTATCACTGAAATTCCCATGTTAAATTTGATTGCTGCTCTTTCTAATACAATTTCCCCAATGCAATGACTTATGTCAGATATATCAAAAGAAGATGACTATCAGCTTATTGACTGCAACTAGAAATAACCAGCCCACAAAGAAAGTTAATTTCTATGCTTTGCTAGTGAGACGTGGCTTTATTTCCAGACACAAAGTTATACAAAAAGTTAAGACAGAAAAACAGGCAAGCTCTTATGTAATTTCAGACTATATCTTCCCTAGCAGAATGCTCAAATTATCAGAGGGCTCAGCTCACTTTAAGCCAAAATGTCTGAATCACCGACCCTTTTCCCTGAACTCTCCCTGTGCATTCCCCTATTGTTGTGTTTGCCAGTAATGGTATTCATGCACATAATGAGCTAGATTTGATGACTAATCTGGCTGAAAGGTTTATTTTTTCTTTTATCAGCTTAATTTGTAACCAAATCAATTCCCCATCAAGCTCACCCAACAGCTGTATGAGCTTCTTTCAGTGGCAACATACAATTATGTCAGTATACAGTAATTGTGGAACCTCAGAAGCATAATCTCTCTCTGTAACCTAAGAAAAGTGACACCAGTTAAGAGCTGACCTTTATCATCTATGATATAAAAAATAGGCTGAGCTCCTAAAATAGTTGCCTTCTCACAGGCTACATGAATGAGTCTCGCTCTTCATATATAATAAACATCTCTCCCTCTTTTTTTGGACTCTAAATGATTGGCTTTAAAACAGGTAAACACTGGTCACACCACTATTTCATTTAACAGTGCACTTCCACATATTGCAGTGAAAACTCCTTCAAATTTGCCTGTATGACACCTTATTTATGAATTGTAAGAATGAGTCAACAGGAATACAAAGTTTGCACATGTTCATTACCATGCAAACAATTGAAGGGTTTAAAATTCTTAGTTCAACAATTAAATTGTAATTGTGGTATGAGGATGACTTTAAAAAAGGCCTGCTTCTCCTCTCCTAGTGATCAGCTCTGTAAAAAAAAGCTGGCACAGGTTTTTTTCAAGACATATTATCTTTAGAAGACCAAGTTAATCTGATTTAATAACTTTTATTTCTTCTGACAAAAAATATAACCATTTCTTCTGCCGTTTCAAAGAATTTTCAGATAATTTTATCAGTCTTTATATACAAAGATAATTCTTCCCATGTTTCCCCATGTTTCTCACAGTAGTTTTATCACTAGGACAAATCTACTCTTGGCCTCTAGCCTGATTTCAGGGAGTAATTTAACAAGTTTGCCTTTATTTTAATACTATTGTTAAATACTGAAATAAAACTTACTAATCTTTAAATGCCAAAATTCATGAGACAAGACAAGGCATGTCCCTTCAGTAAGACTTTTTTTTTTTTGTAAAGTTGAAGACTAGAGCAGTAAACAGAGGCTAAAGTTGGAAAATGCATAATTTCTAATAGTTATAACTCTAACGGCACTTTATTTTGTTGGTCAGGATTGAAGTAAAATCTAAAAACAGGTTTTCTTTGAAAAAAATACATTTTTAAATCAGTCATAAACTAAATACTCCCTTACACAACCATACACCATGTCAGATCACAGAACCACACAGTGTCCTGTGTTGGAAGGGACCCACAAGGAACATTGAGTCCAACTCTTGAAATGTTCAGCTTCTACACCTAGAAAGTTCCAAGTCCACCAAAAAGGCAGTCCCTCAGAACTCTCACATGCTAGAGTATTAAAATCCAGAAAGCGGTAAGAAAGAACCTATATCCTAATTCTCTTCTGGAATATGTTGTATCAGAGACCACATGTACTGAGTAGACTCTGTGTGAAATACTTTGCAGGTAAGTAGAGAAAACTATTTGCAATAAGAAAAAATTGTGGTGTTTTCCATTTTCAACAATGTGCCTTGGATCACTCATATTTTCCTCAAGGACACACAGGGTATGTGAAACAATCTGGCAAGCCTGTCCTTCCTAGAAGAAAGCAAAAGCACTATCCCCACCCAAAGAAAATGGGGAAATTAATGAGAAATCAAACTGACCCATTGTTATAGACCAAAGCCCTTTTCAACTACTGGACATAGGTATATGAGCACTCTCCACCAGGGGATAAATGGACCAGGGTGTCCAAGAGAAGAAAATGCGAATCATCCAGTTTTGTCTCTTCACTCCTCTGCGGTACCTCTATATCCTCCCTAATACTTGACAGGCAAAATGCCAAATCATATTCTTTAATGTTAGCTACATATATCACAGAAGGGTAACAATAGTCAGGTATTCTCTGAAGCAGCAAAAATAAATACAAATTATAAGCAGCCCTAGCACTGTAGATCCAATATCACTAAAAAAACCCCACCCCCAATCACACTTCAGCTTTCAGTGAAACATGTAGTACATTCGCTCTAAAGCCAGCATTCTTTGTGATACCTCAAATACTTCATATCTCTTGAGTTAATTATAAATTATTTGCTAATTCTATGATGTCTTATTTAGATACATTTGAACATCACTCTTCAGACAATCTTTTCCACAAATATTCACCGTTTGATACACTACAGAGCTGAAAGAACACCACGTCTCAGCTGATCACTTCTAACCTTATCCAGAACTCTGAGAAAACATGCAAAAAGTGAATATTTTCTGATTTTCTGCAGAAAGTCACACATACTGTATATTTTGAGGCAGCAGGAGAAAAAACAGCATTTGTACAAAGGGAGAGAGAAAACCCAGTGTTTATTTTAGAAAAGAAGCTTTTGGACACACACATTCCTTAGAGTTGCCGATTACTCATCTATATTTTTCTGTGAGAATAACTAGCATAGTTCATATAATTAAAAATGCCTACAGGGTCAGATTTCTAATTCCATTGCTGTTTTCAGTTGAATAACATCTTATTCCATATAAAGTCCCACTGCAGAAAATAAAATTACCCATTAAGTGCAGCAAATGAGGGTCAGTGTTGAGCATTGATAAGGATCATGGCTGAAAACATTGTGACTAGTTCAGCCAGGAGAAGACACATTTAGAGCAGCGGGAACTGCGATCTTCGTATCAACGACGAGCTAACGAGCCACAGATCAGGCCGGCTGACCGACAGGAGATGGAGGATGTGCTGGAGGGCACATAGTTGAGACCCTTTATCATGGTCCAGTACTTGTCCAGACTTGCCCCTCTTTCGCAATCACCACTTCCCGCCTCCACCCCACCCTTCCCCCCTCCCCCCGCCCCGACTTTCCTCTTCTCTGGGAGCTATAAAAAGCCCACCAAAACCAGCATGATCTGGGGTGTAAGACCAGTTTCACCAGGGTCTATCAGTCTCACCGAAGGAAATACCAGCTCGGCCTCACCAAGAAAATACCAGCACCCTGAAGACCCTCACTCTGAACCAGACATCGGAGGACGCTGCACTCCTGACCCCGGCATTCTCACGCATCATCGTACAAGTCCTGTCATCCACACTGTGGGGCCGTAAGAGACTGGATCCCTCACTCTTTTCTTTCTTCCTCTCTCTCTGCTCTTCTCTCCTTTTTTCTATACCCCCCCATTTCTTTGCCTCTCCTTCTGTATATATTACTTTCTCTGTCCCTTATACCCTAGTTTTCTTCCTTCTCTACCACTCTCTTCCTCTCTTTCCCTTTTGAACATGTAAGGATAACACCATCTTTAAGCTTTGCTGTTGATTTCTGGTTAAAAATTATAGCTACTGATGGTTGCCAATATACCACTCTTAGTAGAACTTTCGCTGTTAATGTGTTGATAAGTTCTGTTTTACTTTTGTCAAGTCACCATTCGCTGTAACCAATATTCCAACAAGTACTTTTAGTAGAACTCACAACTGAATTGGACCCCGGAGGTGATTGTCTGTCATTCACTTCACATAACCGCGCAGAATTAACCCAGAGTTAACTCACACCTGGTCTCATCTGTTGAGTCAAGGTGCATGTCGCGTCTAGAGTTAACTCATCCCTCATCCCATCTGTTGGGATGGGACAGTCAGGACACCGAAATCTCTCACTTCTTAGTTGTATGAATTGTACATTCTTCTAATTTATACTGATTTTACTTAGTGAATCTATGCATAAAATTAAAAACCAGGCAGAAAATATATATTTATTCAGAATACATCATAAGTATAGCAGTTTAACTTGCTATATTTGGATATGATTTGCTATATAGAGATATATAAACAGCCTCTATCATGTTTCTTTATAAGGTAGAATACAATATTTTTAAAACTCCTTTCCATTAAGAAGTCCCCCAAAGATTTCCAGATTTGAACATATTCCTAAAATAACTTAAATTTGGCTTATACATTTAAGGGCTTTGCTAAATGCATTTTCTTATTATCCTGGTTTGTACATGATTCATATTTTGAAGCAATTTTGTAGAAAACATAAGACCACGTCATCGTTATTCAGGAAGTTTCCCTACTGAAAGTCACATAGCCAAGAGCAACAGCGTGAATAAGCAGGAGTTATTCATCATGCAACTAGGAGAAAGTGAAAGTAAGAATTTTCAGATTTATGTGAAAACAACAATACAACTACAGCAGATTGGAAAACTGCCAGTATACACACTGAGCATCTCCTCTATAAACATGACCTTTCAGGAAATAAGTATTCAGAAATTAGATCATCTGAAGTAATTACCATCATTAACAAACTTCTGCTTTCTCAAACCACCATTAATTTACATGAAAGCTTTGATGCACACAGAAACTTCCCTAGCATTTTTTCCCAAAGGCACCAGTTTACACTTGCATTTCAAAAAGTATGGTACTTCATTTTGGAGAAGTATCAAAATTTTTAAAATATGATAAAAACATGTAAAGGCTTTAACTTTTCCTTACAAAGTACTGATTTTTAGTACTCTTTGCAGTAAGGAGTTAGACTGACTTGCTTTCAAATCACAGTTCTATCAGTGAATCAACAACAGTGAATATATAATGTTCACTTCTCACTGAGTAACACAAGATATTTCAATTAAAAAAAATAAGAGTATTTTCTTCATATGCATAAATAGCAGTAGGATTTATAAATATTTTATATCAAAACCACTTGCCAAGTAGAAAAGTAGGCACAGTGGTGTTGAATCCCAGCAAAAGCATTTTGACATTTTGAATGTCACCCAAGCACTGGAAAACAGTTATTCCAAACAGAATTTTTGCAATTCCATCAGTAGGAACAGAGATAATACAGAACCACTGACAGAGTACATACGGTATTTAAAAAAAAATATTGCAGTATCCCTGCAAAAGCAAAATATATGGATAATTAAGGTGAAAGTACTGTTTTCACAGGTATTGTAAAAATATCATTTGAGGTACTAAATATTTCATTTATAACTATTTGAAAGCAGATACACTATAACCAAGAAATTTTTATTGTTCTGTTCAGTTTAGAAGTTTAATCTGCTCCTTTATCATGGGCACAACCTAGCAGGACTCACAATGGGGGTAGAACAAAGAGGAAATTCTGAAGTCCTTCTTTATGAAAATCAAGTCTGCATGTCTGCAACAGTGTATTACTGTTTGTCAGAATATAGCTTTCATTCCAACTTCATCCATTTCTTGGCCCATTTTAATGGCAATATTTCTTTTATATTATTATCCACTTTATGGAAACTACTGCTGGGATTTGTCCTGCAGCAAACTCAATGACTAATCAAAGCTGGATGAAAAGTTAAGGGAAGGAGGTGTTTTTTGGAAACACAAATATTTCTTCTGCCTGCAGCTGAAATAACACATGTTGGGCCAGCTGGCTGCTCCAACTTCTTTAAGTTATTCAGGTATACACTTAACAGAAAAGTTTTTGAACCCTTAAGAGCAAGAGGAATATTAGCAGAGGAAGAATAGCATAGCTGCAGCTTCCTGTGTTATCAATGAACTAAAGACACTATCATGTCACACATGGACAGTCCTCAATTCTTTCAAACACTCAGGAATGCAAAACTTAGTAAG
Organism: Patagioenas fasciata; assembly: GCF_037038585.1. Classification (NCBI taxonomy): domain Eukaryota; kingdom Metazoa; phylum Chordata; class Aves; order Columbiformes; family Columbidae; genus Patagioenas; species Patagioenas fasciata. The sequence goes on along the minus strand of NC_092560.1, from coordinate 52,253,522 downwards.
TAAAGAAAGGAGCATTTCATTCTCAAAATGACTTTGCTAATGATCACAAAAACTAGGAGAGTAGTGCAGATACCAGACTCTGAGAGAAAAAATATTATTTCTTACTGAGATTAAGTAACTGCACATAGGTTAACACTAACTGGAAAGGGAGGTGAACCCAGGAGACATCTCAGCGTATTTCCCCCTACAAAAATACTTGTAATCAGATGAGTCATTTGTTCTCCCTCCAAACATTCTTCTCTGTTATTATATAGGATTGCTCTCAAAGCAATTTGGAAGTTGATGTACAATGAATATTCAGCCTTGAGAACAAAGGATTCACAATAGTTTTTCCAGCCCACCATTCAAGTAAAAAAAAAAAAATCCAAAATACTTCATGTTTTTAACAGAGACTCGTGCAGTGGCTTGCAAACACCTCTCAGTAAAATATCTGACTTCTCAAAAGAGAAGACCATGATGTTATTAAAAATGTGAAACACATGAAGTTATTGCATTGTGCAACTTTGCATAAGAACGTTTAACTGCAGGCCATTTATCACACTGCAGGAATTGTAGATCTTATCAATCCAGAGAAGAGTTTTCTCAAATTTCAGTGATACGGAGAAAAGGGTTACTGCAAAAAAATCCCAAGAGGTCGTTGATAGAACTTTGCTTTAGGGACGAGGAGAGAGAGAGCAATCTGTAGTGAAACCGGTTTTACTAGTTTACTGAAATGTTAGATACTGATGAATTAGGGTTTCCTATTAAAAATGAAAACTCAAAGAAAAAAACTCCCTGCTGCTGTGTCCCAGCTTCATGGTCAGTTAGCAAGACAGGCACTAACCACGTTTACTTTGCTTGCTAGGATCAAAACTGTAGGCCAGAATGTGTTAGTTCATACTGAACCTTATTTTCTAAGTTGCAAAGTTGCGTTGCATAGAAAAGGTGCACACAAGACCAATTAAAACATATCCTCTACTTCTCACATTGTAACTTGGGACTGAGAAAACATTTCTCAGAAAAACTCAGTCTCTTGATAATAGCATAACAACTGAGGCACTTAAGTTGGAAGCATCTACCAAAGACACTTAATACGGTAACTACTGTTAACACTTCATTTAAAAATCGACTTGTTAATTTTGCTGGCTATGCTAGTTTGACTTCGTACTTTTTCCCCCTTTATCACAGTACAGAGGATGGGGTATTTTCTGTAATAAATTTTGACTCGAGATAACTTGAATAACAGAACTTTATTGCCCGATTAAACGCAATAAGCAAAGGCAGCGCTGGGCTGCCGGGGAGTCTCTGTGGCGCGCACGCGAATCAACTTCTTCTGAGCTTATATAGGAGTGACAGTCCCGAGTTCGTTGCTCAGAGTGCCATGTCACTCCTTCTTTCTGCACGTGTCCTGTTGCCAGGCAGCTAATCTTCTATCTTTTCACCTACCCCTGCCCCCCCCGACCTTTAGAAGAGCGAACATTTAAAGTGAAAGTTTCCTGCACTGCATAACAAAAGGGCAGGGGCTTTCCGTGTTGCACAATAACCTCTGAACCTTTCCTTATAAGAAATTTTAATGAACAAACATCTTTAATTCTTAGAATGGTTTATTACAGTTCCCCCCTTTTCTTTTCCTACTTATTTTGTTCATTAAAGCGTTTTAATTCTTGACTACTTAATACAAATAACTCAGTATCATCTTGTTTGGGTAACTGCTCATACTTTGCTTTAACTAATAATAAATGCGCTGCTTCTAGCCTGATTCTTACAATAACTATTACTTTATTAAAAATACATGGTCCAAACATCAACACTAGCGTTAAGAGAATCAATGGCCCTGTTATAGTAGAGAGGAGGGTTGTAAGCCAAGGTGAATGTTTAAACCAGGTTTTGTACCAACTCTGTCGAGATTCATATTCCCTTTTTCGTTTTTCTATATTTTCTCGTAGCTTATTCATGGTATCTCTCACTAGACCTGTGTGGTCTGCATATACACAGCATTCCTCCTTTAAAGCTGCGCAAAGGCCTCCTTCTTTGAAAAACAATAGATCTAATCCTTGCTGGTTTTGCAATACCACTTCTGATAAGGATCTGACTGATTCTTCTAGTGCAGGAATAGATTGCTCTATTCTTAGCAGATCTTCATCCATGGCTATTCTCAATGCCACAAATTCTTGGTTTTGGTTGACTATTGAGGCAATTCCTGTTCCTGCACCTGCTGCACTGAGGGCCATTATCATACCTAAGGTCAGAGCAGTGATGTATTAAATTTTTTCCTTGGGAATTTATCAACCCTCGTTCTTCCCAAATTTTACCAAATGTATGTACTACTCCAAATGCATACTTCGAATCTGTATATATTGTTCCACTGCCCGTGCCAATCCATTGCAAAGCTCTTAAAACGGCATACAACTCACAGGCTTGTGCTGACCACCCAGGATTTAATGGCCCTGATTCTAAGACCTTACTAGTTTTTCCATTTATTATCGCATATCCTGATTTCCATTTCCCTTCAATGACTCGAGAGGAGCCATCTACAAACAATCTTTCTCCTTCTAACAATTCCTCTTCTTTTAAGTCAGGTCTTATTTTTGTTTGCTCTTCAATTGTTTGCAAACAATCATGTGTTAATTGTTCGCTAGGTTCCCCATATAGGAATTGTGCTGGGTTCTGCAAGGAAGTAATTTCTAGGGTTAATTTAGGGGATTCAATTAAAATACTTTCGTATTTTAACAACCTAGAATCTGTTATCCATCTATCAGATTTTTGTTGCAAAACCCCTCATATATTATGTGGTGTCAAAACATGCAATTCTCCTCCAAATGTTATTTTCTGTGCTTCTTCCACTAGTAATGCAGCTGATACTACTGCTTGTAGGCATGTTGGCCAACCCCTGCTAACGCGGTCTAGCAATTTAGATAAATAAGCTACCAGGTTTTTATATCCAATCCATTCTTGTGCCAAGACCCCGTATGCAGTCCCTGCATCTGTATTAGTGAACAAATAAAATGGTCTCCGTATATCTGGCAAGCTCAGCACAGGGGCACTTATCAGCTCTTTCTTTATGTAATCAAATTGTTCCTCATCTTGTTCCGTCCATTGTACCAATTTTTCCTGTGTTAATTTTTCATACAAAAATTTTACCTTCTTTGTATAATTCTCGATCCATTGTCTACAGTATCCAGTTAGTCCTAATATTTGTCTTATCTGTCATTTAGACTTTGGGGCTGGCAATGACAAGATCCCATTTACTCTTTCTGGGTCCAAATGTTTGGTTCCCCTGCTTAAATAATGTCCTAGATATTTCACTTCTTACTCAACAAACTAGAGTTTGGTCTTTGACACTTTGAGCCCCTGTAGACTAAGGAAATTTAATAGTTTAATACTTTCTTGTCTAACCACTTCTTTGTCTTGCCCTGCTAACAAGAGTTCATCTACATATTGCACTAGTACCACTTCTGGACTGCGCTCATATTCCTGCAGAATTTGTTCTAAAGCTTGCCCAAACAAATTAGGTGACTCTATAAACCCCTGGGGAAGCACAGTCCATCACAATTTTTGCTTTCTATGCGTATCTGGGTCTTCCCACTCAAAGGCAAAATAGTTTCAGCTCTCTTCATCAAGTGGGCAAGCCCAAAAGGCATCCTTTAAATCTATAACACTACACCATTGATCATTCGGACTTAAGTGACTCACGAGGGTATACAGGTTGGCCAACTACAGGGAATCGACTCACGGTTCTTTTATTTACCTCTCTCAGGTCATGTACTAGCCTCCATTTTCCATCTTTCTTTCTTACAGGTAAAATAAGGATATTAAAGGGAGAAATGCAGGGCTCGAGTAGACCTTTCTCTAGTAATCTTTCTATTTCTGGTTTTAGTCCCCTTCGGCCCTCTTCGGATACTGGATATTGTTTTACACGAATGGGTATTTCTGGACTAGAAATTTTAACTTTAAAGGGTGTTATGTCCAGCTTCCCTACTGAGTCTTCTGTATACCATACTTCAGGATTAATTTTATTTTCATCTTCCACCCTGAGAGGACATAATCTTATCCGAATTTCTTTCCCTGTTACTTCTAAATTAACACCCAATTCAATTATTAAATCCCATCCCAAGAGATTATATTCTGCTTCAGGAACCAAAAGTAAATTCCCCACTCCTATTTTGGAATTGGTTTCAATAACTACTCAGTTTCTTGTTGCTGAGGTCCCACTCTTAGTTTTATCAAGGGCTCCGTTCCTTTTTGGGTCCCCAGCAGAAAGAGCCCCTGACACCCCTATTCCGCTTTGAACATTTTCTCATCCGCCATTTTCTGCCTACAGTTCCGCTTTATGTGCCCTTTCTTTCCACAGTAAAAGCATTCTCTCGGTTCACCCCGTTCCATTGCAGTCTCATCATTAAGGGGTCTTGCCTTAGGACTAGGCCCCTTACACTGTGCCCTTCGGTCTCTGGATTTCCATTGCTGTTGGGCTGTACCTTCTCTGACTGCTGCAACCATCATTCATACAGTCCTCCGCTATTTCTCATCCTCTCTCCTAACATACACTTTCTGAGCTTCCCTCAATAGTTCATCTAATCCACGATTTTGCCAATCTTCTAATTTTTCTAGCTTTTTCCTAATATCTATCCAAGATTTAGCTACAAATTGTGTTTTTAACAGCGCCTCTCCCACAGGGGTACTAGGGTCTAAACCCGAATACAATTGTAAATTTTTCCTGAGTCGTTCCAACCACTCTGTAGGTGTTTCATCTTTCTTTTGGTGTTCACTGAATACCTTGCCAATGTTCTGACCCCTTGGAACAGACTCTCTGATGCCATGGACTAATATGGTCCGTAGATCTTGCATATGACCCCTATGTAATGGATCCTGATTGTTCCACGCGAAATCAGCTTCTTCTGAGCTTATATAGGAGTGACAGTCCCGAGTTCGTTGCTCAGAGTGCCATGTCACTCCTTCTTTCTGCACGTGTCCTCTGTTGCCAGGCAGCTAATCTTCTATCTTTTCACCTACCCCTGCCCCCGCCCCGCCCCCCCCCCCCGCCCCCCCCCCCCCGCCCCCCCCCCCGCCACCTGTAGAAGAGCGAGCATTTAAAGCGAAAGTTTCCTGCACTGAGAACAAAAGGGCAGGGGCTTCCCGTATTGCACAATAACCTCTGAACCTTTCCTTATAAGAAACTTTAATGAACAAACATCTTTAATTCTTAGAATGGTTTATTACATTTTCAGTATGGAATAGACTTTTCTTGGCAAGATGAAACAAATGCCAGATTCTGTCAGCACTTCTCAGATTTTCCCCATTTCCATACTACTGCCTATTTGTTCATCACTTTTTATTCCTCTCCATCACAGCACAAGGACAAAAGCAGTTTCTGTTCCTTCAAGACTGTATTTACTTGAAACCTTGATGAGTGAGGAAACCATTTTCCTCCTCACCGCAGTATTTTACACTCTTCCATGTGTTGAGAGTTTTACTACTCTTCCTGCGAGATGTGTGTAGAAACCTCACACACAGAGCACAGTGACTACAGTGCTTATCCTAGGAAAGTTTAATTTCAAATCACTGTCTTATACTAAACAGTGTAGTAGAATTTGCAAACTCTCCCACTGAAAGTTAAACTGAGTTGTGAGGGAGATGTCCTGGCTTTAGGGTGAGCATAGAAAACCAAGCATATGCAATGGATTCATTGAGCACTGTCTGTACACATTTGTGGCATCCAGAAATCCAACATGTGAAAACAAATTCACTAATAAACATACTTGAATGCAAAAATCCTCTGTGATTTGTCAGGTTGTCCTATAAAATTTGTCTGGGATAGAAGTTACTGAAGTAAAAAAAATGAAAAAGGCATTAGAAACATCTCAGCAAGTGTGGCAATGGAAAAAAATGTGGCATCATTCTGTCTCAAATAACAAAAAACCTCTCAGGTTTTCAAAGCCATCTACACCAAGAAAGGACTGTATAATACAAAGAAACCCTGAACAAGTCGTGAAATGTCTTTTTAAGAGCTTGAGATAACTGAGAAGACTATGTGCATGAAAAAATACACAAACAATATCTAAGTTTACACTGGCATTTTAGTTTTGGAATTACATAATCTTACGAGCTGCAAAACCTTCACATTGTTATCTCTGCATTTAGTGATTGGTGTTTAGTCAAGAGCCTTTGTAGCAAGTGAAGGTAACCAAAATAAATAAGAGACTGTGTGTTACTGTATCAATACAATACAGAATTATTTCAAGCAAGGGAGATGGCTAGCAAAGAACTGTATTTCCATCTGTATATCAGGTACTGCATTTATAAAGTAGGATAGTGATGAGAACATTTCTTCTCTCTACTTTTGTTTTCACCTCAAACAATCAAAGTGAATCTTTCCTTATTTCCCATATTGGAGAAATGCTATTTTGAAGAGTTTCTGGTGTCAACTAATTCATGGCTTATTATAAAAAGTGTGTAAAAATCCCAGTAAGGTACATACACTTACATTATCTTGTTATGCAAAGATATCTAATTGTTATCTAATGTTATATAAATTTTTCTAGCTTCACATACCTTTAAGATGAGGCTAACACCTTGTTTCTTTTTGTATGACAGCAAAGACAGTAAACAAAAAAGTTCTGTAACAAAATGGGAATAAAGAATAGAACCAGCGCTGTAATAGTCATAAAACATATGCCAACAAAAGCCATGAGCATTAAGAGGATAATTTGAATTCTGTTAGTAGTATTGTTCATAGAAGAGTTGCACGTGTTGGCCCAATTATGCTTAAAGCAAAAACAGAAAACAAATAAATTTCTATTTTTGAAGTGCAGTTGCCAAACAGCAAAATAAAGTACTGGAAGTACTCCAATTAAAAGCTATATGAAAGACAACCTCATCAATTATTAATAGCTAAGAAACTGAAAATGTGAGAGATGGGTGAAATGTCATATTCTGTGACTATTCAAGGTCTTTTATTTAGGCATTAATCCTAGTATTTATTCACACTCCTAAAAGGAAGCATATATTAAAGTGCTTTTGTTTTTTTTTCTCTTTAAGTCAGCATATAGATCAACAGGGTGGAGGAAGTTGAAAAATTCTGAATGTTCATTCGAAAATTACTTTAACAAGACATATCAAACTATGCTCAAAACTGCTAGGATTGAAATTATCAGAGGTAAATAAGACTAATATACATCATAGCTGAGGAAATTTCTTCCTCATTACTCATGCTGCAGCTGTAGTTGGGACAGATACTTTTAATCTCTATCCAACCCTAGCTTAACCACCATTTTAGATGACAGTTTTGATGCACTACCCTTGTAATTTCCAACCACCCCATAAGAAGCTGCAAAGCCTTGGAGCTGGATCTCTAAGCAAAGAAGTAAATAATTAACCAATTTTCAATTAACCCTGTTGAACCAAGAGAAAATGAAATCTACTGCAGTAAGAATCCTTTACCTTCTCTGATTTCACATTATAAACAATGCCCTACATTATGACTAGATGTCACTTTTTGCAACATAAAATGCCCTTTATTTTTTCATCTTGATAGTAGTAAAGAAGTTACAAAGCTGTCAAGAGAGCAAAAGATGTATTAATTTTCTTAACCACAAGATTTAAAGGTCATGTGAAGACTTACAAAATGATTTTAATTCAGAGTATTTAGGTTTCATTTAGATAAATTTCAACACATTTCACTAGCTTTGTCCTTCTCTTTTTGATTTCTAAAAAAGTCTATGTTTATTTAGTCCTGCAACTTGGTCATGAATAGAGGTAGTGACATTAACTTCAGCACTTTAGTAATCTTTCAATCCATTTCATATATTTTTCCCTAATTTTTCAATTTTGGCCACAGCTATGTCTATTTGAAGACAAATCTTACTTCAAATGACTTCTCTTAAATGGAAAAAGCTTCTAAACAGCAGTTACTATTTACAAGAACTACAGTATTGCAATGAAGATTGAGAGAATGACATGGAAGCTAAACAAGGACAGGAAAAAATCCTTTATTAAGCAGCAATCTTTAGCAAGTTCAGAAGATTTTAAAATAACTTTTCACTTTTTTTTTTGTGACTGTAACAAGCTTCTTTTTTTTTTTTTTTTTTTAAAAAAAAAGGCAGTAGGAAGATTTTGATTGAAGAAAGGTATCTCTTGCAAGCAGAGGCTTACCTCCCAAACATTCTCATTTTTCATTCAAAAATTCTTCACTGACCTTGCAATCAGAACTAAGTAGTTACATTCTCAGTCTTGTCTGAGGAGCAATTTGTGTAAACTGATTATAATCATAGAATCACAGAATCATAGAATGTCCTGAGTTGGAAGGGACCCACAAAGATCATTGAGTCCAACTCCTGTCCCTGCACAGAACAATCCCCAAAATTCACACCATGTGTCTGAGGGAGTTGTCCATTCTCTTCTTGAACACTGTCAGGCTTGGGGCCATGATACCTCCCTGGGGAGCCTGTTCCAGTGCTCCACCACCCTCTGGGTGAAAAACTTTTTCCTAATGTCCAGCCTAAACCTGGCACATCTTCCTGCCATTCCTCTTGGGTTCTGTCATTGGTCACTGAAGAGTCTAGTGCCTAGCCTTCTTCCTCTCCTTGTGAAGAAGCTGTAGACTGCAACGATGTCTCACCTCAATCTCCTCCAGACTGAACAAACCAAGTGTCTTTGGCTGCTCTTCATACAGCTTCCTCTCTAAAACTTCCACCAGCTTCGTAGCCCTCTTCTGGACACTCCCTAGTAACTTAAAATCTTTTTTATACTGTGACACCCAGAACCGCACACAGTACTCCAGGGTAATGGTTAATAAAACATCACAAAGATCCACCAAATAATTTAAATGAGGATTTGGAAAATCATGTTTTATGCAGAAAAAAATAGCCATCAAAAGCCCACCAGCAAGACAAAGAAACTTAGGAGATATTGCCCCCAACCCCACTGCATTTGGTGGCAAAACTTCTATTGATTTTAAAATATATGAGGAGAGGCCAGAATCATATCAGCATATTCAATATAGATTTAACCATTACTGAACTGTAAGAACAGAACCATACAGAATGTATAGAACTGTAATCCCTGTACTTATTTAGTATCATCACTGGTCTCAATCCTTCATGAAGCTGTGACTTGTGCTGAAAAGGACATTAAATAGGGCATATTTACAAAACACAACAGATAATCCCTCTTGTTCCACATGAAACAACCTCACATATTCACCTGATAGAGTCAGTAATGATGGTTCATCAGCAACTGCTAACATTAAGTGTCATGGAAAAGCAGTAAAATGCTGATTGATGGTCTTCTGGAAACCCGGACTTCCCTGTAAAATCTTATTTGTGGCTACGACCCATATAATCCAATATATTTATATATGCATTACCTATCATTTAAGGAGTAAAAATTCCTTTCATTGTAAAAATACTTGCTTTGTATTAGTTTTCTAAACTAATTTGGTATCCATTAGATACTATAGCAAACAACATACAGGCAAAGTTTTACAGGTAGAAGACAACAAACCACAATCCGCAAGTTAGAGCAATAATTCTCCTGGAAAGTATAAATTTGAAAGTATATTTATTCCTGTATTGCTACATATCTGAAGCTCTTTTCATGAGATTTATGTAGTACTCACTTTGTTAAGGAAATATCACTCTTAAACAGGTGCTTTAAAAAATCTATTGTATGACTTGCTGATTATGTGTTTCTACCAGCTCAAACCTTAATGTTAGCTTTGTAGGTTCCTTTCACTTTAATTGACAGTTGTTTCTTCTAGCACTAAACAATGGTTTCCCTATATACCCTCTTGACTGTGACACCAAGATTGATAGTAACTTGGTCTCTACAAAGACAGTGAACAAAGCCACCTGAAACAAAAGGTGATCTCCAAGGTCTTTCAGACACATAGGTAAGATAATGAACTGCAATTCATTGATGACCATCTGTTTGTAACCCCCAAGTGAATTCACTGCAAACATGAACCCTTCTTTCTACTCGGAGTAGGTATAAAGTACCCCAGAAAGTACAACAGAACACCAATCAACTAAAGGACAAATTAGTAATAGCAGTTTCTACATCTTGGATGAAGAAGCATTGAGAAAATATTTCCTCCTTCTCTCATTTCACTGCTGACTATACAACTGGAGAATTCATGAAAACAGGTATTCTCTTTCTGTGTTCATCTTCTCAGTTACACTAGACAATCATATATGCAAAGTGTATCTAGCTATTTGCCATATATGGCAGAGAACAGATAATAATTACACAATGCTGCTCATATAAGCTATCTAATACCATTCAGAAACAGGGCCTTAATATTTACATTTTAGAAAGTTTACGAGTTTACATAAGTCACTCTGTATCACAGTAAGTAATACTCAACGTGAAGTAGTGAATCCCAGTCTTCAACAGCTGCTTACAGGCATTCTTGCTAGTGAGGATGTTAGAGCAGAAATTCTGAAGTTGTTTTTTTTCAGAATCAGTTCCTTAGTGCCTGCTGGATTTTAGAAGAGTAAGTGGCTCCTACCACATGTGCCTAAGTGTTTAAATGCAATATTCCTACCACTCCCCTCTTAAAGTTAAAAAAAAGCTGGGTACAGAAATTTTGGAAAACATGCTGTTAGCCTAATACAACAAAACTTACAGAAGTGATTCCTAAGAATTTATATCATTTGTCACTTACAGTCTTGACTCTTTTCATCAACACAAACCTATTTCTCCTATTCTCTGATATTTCTCAGATACAAATGGATTCAGACAAAACACATAGGGGCCATGGACAAAAAGGAATGGGAAGAGAGAAAGCCTTTTAATGCATTATGTTTTAGAAATGTCTACATTACTTAGAATAGGAAGTTTTACTCGTTAATAACTAAAGACAAAATAGGAGTGCACATGAGATCAACTTACCACTATGTCATTAATTTCAACAAAGTTTCTTCACTGTTGATTAAAAAATCAAATTTCAAACTGTTAGAAGGGTTTTTTTATCTCTGTCCTTTAACTCCTCCCATTTTTCTTTTGTCATTACCTATTTATACTCTATTCTACTGTTTTGCCCAGGTGCTAGCTGAAACAGGAGAGAACAAGATTTGAGAACAAGTAGGGTAGTTAACATCACAGTTTTCTACTTTCAACACATGCTCTTTCTACAGCAGCACCCCTATTAGCAATTATTCTGACAGGATCATTTTCTAGATGTATTCAAACCCTCTGTAAGTTTTCTTTATCACTGACATATATTAACTGAGTTCTAAAACAGAAATACCACACAAAATGTAGCATAAGAACAAGCACACAAACAGAAGATCACAGTTCAATAGGAAACAAAATCCCTTTCCTCATAGATTCCTAAAGCAGTTGAAGTCATCTGCCTCTTTTGCTAAACAGTTTACTGGAGTACCTAGCAAGAACCTAGAGCTAGAATCTTACTCCAACTTATTTTTTCATGCATTTGTATAAAAAAGTATTTCAACAAGTTATCCAATTTGAGATTAAAGCATGCATTCTATGCAACTTCTTTGCAGTGTATTACAAGGTATTTACTTAATTGAGAAATCTTTTATTGCCTTATCCAAACTTGGTTTTGTTACTACTTTTCTAAAAGTATTAACTTTTAATTACATTGCACACAACTGACTAAAAATGCAACTTCTACTTAAGGAGCTCAAGTAATGCCACTTTTACTAGCTTAGGCATCTTTCAAGTCGGTAAAGCTCTTCAAACACTAGTAAGTGGATGTATAATGCCCATTAGCCCTACTTCCACTACATTCACACATAAGCCAAGACCAGTTAAAGGAACAACTTTGCATTAACTGTCTTTTGGCTTCAGACCCAGGTGAGAAAGTCTTCCTTTCCATTAGCACCTTATTGCAACAAATCAGCTCTTTGTGATTTCAATGTACCTACCAATGGAAAAAGAGCTCTCAAAAAACATCTTCAAAGAAAATGAGCCAGAATATAAGTCTCCTCAAGGACATTTTCGAGCATATTTGGAAAGTCTGGACTGGTGCAGCTGAAGATGCAAAACCTTTTAAAAAAACAGGTTTTTCATGCCCCCTCAGATGGAACTATCAAGTTCACTGAGATTAAAAGTATGAAATTTAACAAACTCTCTTATCTAAAAAGAGAGAAGTGCAAAAGTTAAGCCTAGAACATAAAAAACCACAGAAACTACATATAAATAATGATGGAGGTCACCTTTTCAAAAGTATTTGCTTCAATCCTTACGTATTCAGTTTGTCACAATTACCATGAGGTTAAATTACTCTTTTAAATTGTTCTATATGTTTTTTTTCTTTTCACAAGAAGTCAAGATGACCTGATTTAAAACACAGGTCCTGCCTCAGAGGCTTTCAGAAAACTGTTGTCACTAGGTGTTTAATTGCTACCAATCCAAAGTTTAGAAGAAAAAAAAAATTCTTTGAAGGACATAGTCCATAAAATATTCTGCAGTATCACTGCATTCAAAGATTTCCAAATTAGGTTGTCCTACATTTTCTTTCTTTTAGATCTGAGCTTGGACAAGGAGGGGAATAAAAAATACTCATGATTTCTCCTCCTCATTTAAAGATCTCTAGTCCTAGATTTGCTTCTTTGCCTGGTACCTAAAATCAGTTTAATTCCACTCTTATGCAGCAGAATACCATACTTGACCTTTTCTGTTTCTTCGTTAATATAATTTAAAAAATAATAATAAGCTTGATGCACTCCTGAAATTTTATGCTAGATGCTGCACTTCATTCTTCTATTATTTTGCCTAAAGTTACAACATTCAGTGCTACTTGGGTAACAGCTATGTGAGCATGCTGGGAATTAAAGATAACACAGCAACACTGCTTGCAGCCATAAAAGAGAACACTGGCCCATAATATGGGGCAGAAGTGAAGGAAATGTGAGAAGGAAAGTTTTTGTTTGCAGTGGGTAAATTCATGAATAGGCAATATATACAAAACAAATAAAAAGACCTTCAAATGAATTTAAGAAAAAATTAATATATCAGAATGAACTTGAATAAGTTTCAGTAGGTTCAAAATAATGCTTAGCTCTGCTTTCTGCGGAAAAATATCCTGTCAAGGGAGAAAAATTACAAAACCCAGATGCATGCATATGCAAAACCAAAGGAGAAATCCACATCCTTGCAAATTGTCTTCCATCAGCTTGAAGTCACTGCTGATTATGAAAATGACAGCAAATACCAGAGTGAATGGCAGTGCTATGGAAAAGATGAGAGGTAAAGCAGTCTGTTAAGGGAAGCTTTCTCCCAGAAGTCCTAATTTTACTTTTGGTGTGGTTTGGTTTCGGGGATGGTGGAGGGTTGCTTGTTCTTTTGTTTGTTTTTGATGTGAACTGGCATCTAAATACACACACTTCTCTTCCTGTGTGTTTTGCATTGCATAAAAGAAGGAAAACAAAACAAAACAAAACAAAACACAACCCACAAGATAAACAGAGGAGTGAAGGACAAGTACAGCCTTCTGCCATGAAATTTGAAGCATAACCCAGCAGAGAGTAAGTGGCAGGAATATTTTTTTATGGAGATTTGATGTCCCTCCAGAGTCTGTTCTACTTTTCCCCCATTGATGCCTCTAAACAACATGCTAAAGAAGCTAGGGTCACTGGTTTTGTGATATATCATTAAAACTGTTTTAAGGAGCTCAATATAGAAAATGCATAATGTTTTTTCCATCCCATCTGTATCTCTAAAGTGTTTATTAAATTTTTTATGTATTGCATAAATTGGATTGTCTATCTCTGTCATAATGAAGAGACTATTTGTTTTAAATTATGTCAAATGTATATCAGACAGCACAACATAAATCACACACAGAACAAGGTAGTTGGTAAAAAATAATACAAATAATAAAGTTGTATTTGTCAGCAGAAAAATTTAACTTCACCTTGTCCCACATCATCGTGATGAAGGGGGTGGGAGCTGGGTGGGAAGCCATTATACAAGAATTTATTCAGGATTTTTAGGACCAGAGAGAGATAGAGCAAGAACACACAGAAGCAGCAGCTGAGTGGTTCAGGCAGCTAAGTGGTAGCAAGGAGGTTCTGAATTATCTGCTCCCTAAACTATTTCTAAGCTTGTTTGTTCCTGCAATAAGTATAAAAAGATTTTAAGTTAGGACATAAACAAGCCTGAGAACAGTTACTAGTGCAAATAGCCTCTCCATCCTGCCCAAATGTCCTTGTTACCAGGCAGGGTAGAAAGTCAAGGAGAAATGACATGAGTCTTAAATTACTGACAATTTCTGTGCAGTGGCACAGTACAGAGTACTGAAGTTTACCTTAATTCAACCTGAACCTACAGTTTAATGTTTAGGACAATTTTCAGCTTCAGGGGATTGCTAGGCCCACAACATGGCTTTAGTCATAAGCCAAGTCATTATCTTGGATTCACCACGAGGATCTTTCCATATTCACACTTAAAATGAGAGACTCAGGCCTTGTTTGTTCCTTGGCACAACTGGAGGAGATTCATGCTCAGAATTGCAAAGAGAGGAAAATACCTTCCAGGTCAGGGACCTACGACCTAAACATGACTAGAATTACAGTGAAGTTCTGCTCACCATCTTAGTAGTCAAACCTCATGCAGCTCTTGCCTTAGCTTGTTTCAAGCTTGGGTAGCGGAAGGTGGTATTTCTTTAGAGCAAGAGCTATAAAAATTGGGATCTGAATTTGACTGCTGACTAGACTGCTGAATTTGAAAGTTTCAAATTCAAAGTCTAGTCCATGTTGTTTAGGATTTTTTTTCCTGAGAAAATCTGCTTAGAAATAAACCTTAAGTATAAAAATTACTTTTCCCTGTGGCTGTATGTTACCTACTGTAGCAGAGCTAGCTTGTACAATATTCTTTTCATGAAAGGTGTTTCTTTTTTTACATTTCAATGTAATCTGTTTCTTGCACAGCTGTTGCTAATTGCTGCCCCTCCCTTTCACCGAGAATGGGTGTTCAAGTGTTCTCCAGAGCTCCTTAGATCTACAGACACTATCCTCCAAAGACAAAAACTTGCATTTCCATTACAGACATACGCTCCTGCTGTGTTAATAGGCTCTCCTACTGTATTTCAGAGTGTACCAGCATGTTCCCAACTAAGTAACATAAAAAGATAATGTTAACATCTACAGACTGTCTCATTAGAGCCTGACATAGCAGATCTCTTCTTGTCCCTATGAGGTTTTAAGAGAGTTATTCAAAGAGGAGAAGGACTGAAGCCCAGCAGCTTGCACAATCAGTGCTTGCCCTCACTTAAAACAGGGTGTTCTGGTTATCCATTTAACTCCAAACAAAGTAAGAAAATATACCAATTCTCTCATCTTCCCTGACTCTTAACGCAATAACCCTCCATTGAAGTTTCTGGCTATTTCTTACCTTCACTGCTTGTACTTTGTCACAGTCTTTTCCCTGCTGTCCTCCTCCCATAGCCTGCCCTTCTGAAATGTCACCTGCTGCTGTACCCTTTACAAGGACCCAGCTTTCACCCTGTTTTTTATTCATACTTAGTCCTCTGTGAATAGAGCTGGAGCAAGAGACTGCATTTAATGTAGTATGACACTTTACACCTAGAGATAAAATGTGATCAAAGGGCTTATATCTACATATCTGCAGCTAAAAATGATATTCTGTCATCCTATTGTACATGAGTGCCCTTCTCATTCATCCACCGTGCTTGTAGTCAAGACTCTAGATATATAATATGTATGAACATATCCATTAGGCAGTTTTTATCCTCAGAGGAAACAAAATCATGAAATAGGCTAGCAGCAGGATTCTTGAAATAAATCGTATTTATGAAAAGAGTAGTATTGGACTGTCTCTGAAGATCTTCTCCAACCTAACTAGTAGAGTGCTTGCCTTGTTATCAGGGTTTAAATGATTCACTTATGTAATAAAAGCTGTCTTTCTATAGTTTTGATGTAGTTTGGGTGTTTTATGCTTAGTTCATTTGTCTGCTCTCTTTACTCTCTACAGAATTCACCTAAAAACCAACTAGTCTAACCTACTCGTTCCTTGGGTTTGTGATCTGATGATCCTCTCTGAGTGCTAAAACACTTCAGAGGATTTTGGGGTAGATACTCAGCTGATTATTTGTTATCATATTCTATTCACAATTAATTGTGAAGCATGTCTTCCTTGCTAAATATTGAAGGTTAAATGTGCACATTATTTCTGATGGTTTATTTTTGTCTTAAAATTGTGGCAGTAATACAACAGTAACTGGATTTTGATGACATTTGGGAACACCAAATTGGCTTCTAGTCCTATCTTCATGCATGAAATCGTGTATCTGAAAACAAAACCAAACCAAACCAAACAAACAAACAAACAAACAAACCAACAAATAAAAACCTCCTTGGGAAGAATGAGTTTTCAGAAGACATTGTTTCCTTCAAGTAACTTTGAGATAATTTCATCTGGTTGAATAAAGTTATTTTTCTTTCTTTTTCCAACAAAATGAGTTACTTTTTTTACTTCAGTCAAGCTTCAAACAAAATCTCAAAAACACCTAAAATAAAAAGTCTTGAGAGATTAACTTAAAAAAAATTTAGCTTCTTTCCATTCTTTGCTAAACAGGAAAGAATTCTTACTAAATTTTTGTTGTTGTTGAGTTTTGGCCTTGGAGATGTTTTCTGGCTTGTCACTCACTGGAAAGAACAAAAGGAGGGTCCTCATTAAAAACACACATGGAAAAATAGAGTTAAAATTTAATTTTGTTTAATTAATTCTAAATTTTAAAAATAAATTAAAAATTCAAACATATGTTAAGAACAAAATGAGATTAAGAACTACAGACAACATTACTGAGGTACATAAAATAAATGTATAGGAATTATTGAAATAAATGTTTTGATGAGTTTTGACACCCGCACTTGATGTTACGTACTTGTTAAACTTAGTAGAAAAAAAAAAAGCAGTACAGAAACAGCAGAAGAGTGCTTAGCTATGGATTCAAATAGTAATAGTAATGGATTAATAGCCTTTTGAAGGACAAAATGTGAAGGATTGTGACTGAATAGGATGCATCCTGAATAAGAGTGTAGTCTTAATGATTATGAAAAAGGCAAAACCACATGATCCACAAAAAAACAGCAGTCACAAGGTATATGATTTTAAGATACATTACCATATTATACTTTTCAGTCTTACAGACTGAAAATTGTATGTGAATATTAAAATATTTATTGTGTAAAATTAGAATATCAGACTTTGATAAATATTTTTTGTACATATTTGAATCCTAATTTTGTTTTATAACTGTGCTTTACTCATTGCCCTTAAGAAACAAAGTTTAAAAAGACTTAAAATATGATTTTTATAAAAGATAAAAAGAATTATGGGATTAAAGAAATAACTTATCCCTTTGTACCATGTACTTCAAGTCCTTTCTTTCTGAGTACTCCAACATACAGGAAATGTCATAAATCCAGATCAGAAGTGATGGAAATGGTGTAAGGCAAGATAAATGTCTCTACAAATTTCCCTCTGGCACACAGAGCCTTATTGTTTATTTTTCAAGAGAGAGACTGGAAAATTGTCTTTTAGTCCATTTAGCTTCCTCCATTTTGACAGAACAGGCTGCTTTTCTGTTCTTCTGCAGCCAGATAAAAATGAAGATGTCAACACGTGAAGCACATAAAACAGATGTAATCTTCACTTATTTTACAGATTTTTTTAGCATCTGACTTCATTGATCCCATTTCTAGTGGACTGAAACGTATCAATACACCATTTCAGTGAGATTTCTGAATAATAGGGTACACCTTTTAATTGGAATGATATTTTGTGAGCAAATCCAATCAAGCTTTTAAATATATTTTTCACAATATATATCAAGTTGTACATAATTCTCCCAGGAAATCTAATGTACTAGATCCTTTTTAATGCTTCACGGCATCATGAAACAATCATGCAAGAATTTCTCTTGGGCATTACATATCTTACTATAGAGGTATGTTGCACAAACCTTCAATGTTCATAAATACAAGAAAGAATAACCACTCTTCATGTAAATAATTTAGAGTTTATTCTTTCTGGGTTGTATTTATGTAACATTTAGAAGTGCTGGAAACACCACTATTTGCTTTACATGTGACTGAAGTAGGCAGCTGTGTGTAACAGTATCCCTCTGACAATCTTGAGCCTCCCCAGTCTTCTGTCCCCAAAGCTCTGAACACTCTCCACAGCATAGTCTCTCCTTCCCCTAAACCACACACCACACCACACCACACCACACCACACCACACCACACACCACACCACACCACACCACACCACACCACACCACACCACACACACCACACACCACACCACACACCACACCACACCACACCACACCACACACGCCACACACCACACCACACACCACACCACACACCACACCACACCACACACACCACACACCACACCACACACCACACCACACACCACACCACACCACACACCACACCACACCACACCACACCACACCACACCACACCACACCACACCACACCACACCACACCACACCACACCACACACCACCACAGCACACACCACACACCACACCACACCACACACCACACCACACCACACCACACCACACCACACCACACCACACCACACCACACCACACCACACCACACCACACCACACACCACCACAGCACACACCACCACAGCACACACCACACACCACACCACACCACACACCACACCACACCACACCACACACCACACCACACCACACACCACACCACACCACACACCACCCCACACCACACCACACCACACCACACCACATACCACACCACACCACACCACACCACACAGCACACACCACACCACACCACACCACAACAAAACAAAACAAAACTTTTATCTTTAATTTTGAATTAAAGGTAAGAGTAAATAGAAGGAAAGATAGTTGTTCAGTTTTTCTTTGATTAAAGATTAGTTTGTTTGCTTACTGTTTTTATGAGGACAGATTTATCTCTGGAAACTATGCATTGGTGCTAGGCAGGAGATTTCTACATTTCAGTAAAAGTCAACATATACCCTGGACTATGAGCATTATCTATTTTTCCACTTCATGGTGAGCAGCACAAAATTAACTCTGATCACTCATGGCAAACTAGGCACTAAAGCAATAAAATTTGTTTCTTTTCCTATTCATATCACAGTCAAAAGAAATACCCACTAAACTCAGACATAAGATTATATGGATTTTGCAGTGTCTGCTGACAGTAAGTCTTAATTCAGGGCCAGCATACGTATTCTTTGTAGGATGTTGATAAAGTAAACAGAAACTCATAAAATGGGACTTTTGATAAGCTTCTGTTGCAACTACAAGTAAATCTGTTCACATCTTGTAGAAATACAATATTACCGAGTGTGAAAGCAGACTCAAGTAGGTTGCAGGAACAACCAGAGGCCACAGATGCAATGCAAAGACCAAATTTATTTTTGTTACCTATCTAACCAGGGAATCTCCGAAACAGCACTTCAGCTCCCTGGCAGAGGTCACACAAGCGGAGACGCAGGTTCTGCAGAATTCATCCCTTGGTGAAGATCAATGAGCTTGATCATTTTGGCCTGTATATAGGGATGCATGCAGGCACAGTTTACTGCACTGTTTTGATCTTTACCTGCAGAAATTTCAAGGATGTATGATAATGTGCTGTTACAACATTTTGCATAGGCTTTTTATCTAAAATTGATGTGGTTTATCTGATTTATGTGGTTTTCTACACCCCAGGTGCAGTCACTTGAGCATATTCACAATTCCCCTTCTCACCAGTTTTGTGATATTCCCATACATTCAGGTTCACATCAGTATTTGGAGAATAGGATAAATCCACTAGTGGTTTTGGTTTGCTCAGGTACCACAGGGTTTGCTCAAGTACCATCATGGAAAAGGTTACAAGTAAGTAACTTTTTTTTTCTGTACTCTAACTGTACAGCAGCTATCCTATTCTATTATAGCAATTGCATGTGCACCATATAGAATTTAATCATTAATTTTTAGAAGTATTTTGTTTGACTGTAGGAACTTTTCCTCTCATTTTCCCTTATTATATTCCCTTGCAATCATGAAGGATTTGTTTAAGGCAAGGTAGTGAATGTTGTCTACCTTGACATCAGCAAGGCTTTTGGCACTGTCTCTCACAATATCCTCATAGGCAAGCTCAGGAGGTGCAGGCTGGATGAGTGCACAGTGAGATGGATCATGAACTGGATGGATGACAGAGCTCAGGGGTGCAGAGTCTAGCTGTAGGCCTGCAGTTAGTGGGATTCCCGATGGGTCAGTACTGGTTCCAGTCCTGTTTAACCTGTTAATCAATGACCTGGATGAAGAGACTGAGTGCACTCTCAGCAAGTTTGCTGAGAATACCAAACTGGGAGGAAGGGTGGATACACCAGAAGGCTATGCTGCCATTTAGTGAGATCTGCACAGGCTGGAGGACTGGGCAGAAAAGAACCTGATGAAATTCAACAAGGGCAAATGTAGGGTCCTGCACCTGAGGTAGGAATAAACCTAGGCACTAGTACAAGTTAGGGGTGGGCCTGCTGGAAAGCAACATTGCAGAGAAGGACCTGGGAGTTCTGGTTAATAACAGGTTGACCATGAGTCCAAAATGTGCCCTTGTGGCCAAGAAGGCCAACGGTATCCTGGTGTACATTAGGAAAAGTGTGACCAACAGGCCGAGGGAGGTTCTTCTCCCCCTCTACTCTGCCCTGGTGAGACTGCATCTGGACTACTGTGTCCAGTTCTGGGCTCCCCATAATTATTGGAAGAGTCCAGCAAAGGGCTACAAAGATGATGAGGGGTCTGGAGCATCTTTTTTATGAGGGAAAACTGAGAAAGTTGTGTCTGTTCAGCCTGGAGAAGAGAAGGCTGAGAGGGGATCTTATCAATGCTTGTAAATATCTCAAGGGTGGGTGACAAGAGGATGAGACCAGACTCTTTTCAGTGATACCCAGTGATAGAATGAGGAGCAACAGTCACAGACTGAAGCATAGGAGGTTCCATCAGGGTATGGGGAGAAACCTCTTTACTTTGAGGGTGACAGAGCACTGGAACAGGCTGCACAGAGAAATTCTGGAATCTCCTTCTCTGGATGCATTCCTGTTCAATCTGGTCTAGGTGATCCTGCTTTGGCAGCTGGGTTGGACTGGATGATTTCCAGAGGTCCCTTCCAACCCCACCATTCTGTGATTCTGTGATTCCATGATTCTGTGAATATCCAGCTGGGATATGATATTTGTCATCATCAGATTTCTGGTAAATAGCATTTCTATTCTGAAACGCTAATAATATTAAAGCCCTCTTAGCACTTAATGATAAAGGAAAACAGAAAAAAATTCCAGAATCGGCAGTTCAAAAGACATTGAGATTTCCTGACCTTGATATGAATAAAAAT
Source organism: Patagioenas fasciata (assembly GCF_037038585.1). Classification (NCBI taxonomy): domain Eukaryota; kingdom Metazoa; phylum Chordata; class Aves; order Columbiformes; family Columbidae; genus Patagioenas; species Patagioenas fasciata. The sequence continues at coordinate 52,232,158 of NC_092560.1, read as the reverse complement.
AATGCAATAGAATACAATAATGAAAGTATCAGTGAAAATCCATTTCTCGCCTGCTTATCTGCTCAGAAGACAGGTACTTACAGTCATGAATTTATGAACTGCTAAGAGTTAAGGTAGCAACTTTCAAGGCTCCCTGGGAGAAACGTGAGACTGCAACCAAAGCCAACTCTCCCAGCCTTTCAAGACCTTGAAACCTTGCAAGTAAACTCATGGTGAACACTTCCAGAAGGCAGTGGAGACAAAATTTCTTACTTTTTTTTTTTTTTTCCAAGTTCTGCAAGAAGTATGACTTGACCAAAACGTTGCAAGGTTGTGAATCTTTCAGTCAGTCTCACCTCGTAACCTGGGAATCCCAACTTATCTGCCTCATAGTTACTTTTTCTTTTTAGAAATGCATGATTTTGTTATTTCTTATAAACCTTCTACAGGAAACTTTGAATTTTTTTTTTTTTAAGCATTTTTCTCTAACGGAGTTTCCCGAAAAATGGAGACTAAAGCTTTTCATAAAACGTATTCTATTGCATTTCAGCAGGAAAGTACCTTTATTTTTAGAACAGAAGTGATAGAACTCTTTGATTTTACTGCTCTTGTGAAATAAGTAAAAGATGACATCCATTATGTTATGCTAGGCTTTATGCTATAAAACGTTGATAAGAGTATATAAATTGTACTTTTGCAGAATTAACAGCATTTGTTTTTAGAAAGATGGATTAACCATACCTTCAAGTTGAAATAAACTATTCCATTGTTCAGTTCTATACATATTTTTATACAGCCTGTATATATATGCTCGCTCTCTCTCTCTATTTATATATATATATATATATTTTCAGGGTTTAATATAATTCTCTAAAACTCTATATACACAAATAATTACCATCCATATTGTTTCTTACTATTGCCATCCATGTGAAAGCACTGCAGGCAGCGCTGCACTTCACAGCGTATCACTTCAATGTAACTGCGAAATTGAAGGCATACTTTTTTAGGCATTTTAATAGAATATACAAAACTTTTGCTTCCTGAGTGCCTTCCACATCAGAAACCAAAAATATTTAGTGACACAAATACAAGTTTTATCACGGAAACAGTTTAAAGTTACTTATTTTAAAGCTATTAGTTTTAAGAAGGTTACTCCTAGATCTTGAATACTGCCTTTAATTTCAGATATACTCCTATATTTCTTAAATATTCAGAGACAACACTTCATATATTAAAATGAAGAAGCATCTTGCCACATTTTCTAGTCCTTGTACTGGAATGACGTTACAGAAAATAATCTGGATGATATTCCCGTCTTTCCAGAATCTGATCTCATTGGTTCAGTCAGCCTTTGCTTTTTAGAATCACAGAATCATTTGTGTAGGAAAAGGTGCTTAAGATCATTGAGTCCAACTGTAAACCTCACACTGCCAAGTGACCACTAAACCGTGTCCCTAAAAACGTCATCTACACATCTTTTAAGCACCTCCAGGGATGGGGATTCAACCACTTCCCTGGGCTGCCTGTTCCACTACCTGACAACTCTTTCCATGATGAAGCTTTTCCTAATACCCAATCTAAACCTCTGGTGCAGGTTGAGGCCATTCCTTGTTGTCCTATCACTTGCTACTTAGGAGAAGAGACTGCACCCACCTCACTAGAAAGCTCATTTCAGGTAGTTGAAGCAGGCAGTTATAGTTTTACTTAGTTAAGGCTGCTTTCAACATCATATATTTTGCGGAAGTAAACTCCTGTTAAGATGATCCCATTAGTCTATCTTATAGTTTTGAAAAAGAAATGTATTTCTTTATTTGTAGTATTTTTGTCTCAAAATTGCTCTGTCAAATTTTTAAAGTTCTAGAAAGAAAGCAGCAAGTATACTACAATTACCAGGCTTCCATCTTTCAAGGAACTCAGACAGTTTCTAATTTTCTAGGGATAAAGATGCTGCTTTTAGTAAATTTGTTCTCCAAGTCACCTTACATTCTGCAGACAGAGTAAATTAGACCTTGCTTATTTTTCTGATAGTCAGAAACCACTCAGATGTACTTGTCTCATAGTGAATAAAACAGCCTGTGTGATATTTCTTTTTTAACAGTTGGTAGTATTTGTCTGGAACAAGATATGTTCTAATTCGCTCAATAAGGAAAGCCTAGAAATACAGTTTTCCTCATAGTCAGATCACAGCATAATCTTTACAGCAGGGGTGAGGTGGAGCTGATATACTGCTCCTCCTTAGCTTCAGGCAAACTTCCCATTGGCTGTTCAGCATTCCTGTGGTAAGAATAATGAACTAGCAGCACTCATATCTGAAAATAACAGCTACTGCAAGGCCAAAGATAATTGTGCTGTGATGTTAAATGTTTTGGAAAGTTAGATGAAGTAAGCAATTTGAACACAGACTTAAACTTTTCCTTTTCCTGTGTCTTTTTAAATTTGGAGAGGCAGCTGCAGAAATCATGTTCTTTTTTTTTAAAAAAAAATCAGCGCTGTTTATACAGTGAGGATGGTAGCTATTGCACATTCAGTACAGTGACTTCAACTTCACTCTTTACATTTTTTACATAAGCTGGTATCATTTTTGAGTTGCCCAAGTTTTCCCCTTTTCCTCCCAGAAAGAAATAATATGAAAATTTGGATTCCTATACATTCTTCCTAAAAGCTTCCTTCTTCAACGGATGAAGTAACTATTTGAGAATTCTGAATTTTGGGGGAAGAATTTATTTATATTTTTTTCAGCCAATAATGTGATAAAAAACTTGACGTAGATTCTTCTGTTAATTGATTGGGTAAGATCCATTTAATACATATTTGGGGGGTTTTTATTCAGTTGAGTAGTCTTACCTGTAACTTCATTTTAAACAGCTTTTGTAAGAAGTAGGTGCATATGTGGACTGTGTGTGTCTGCAGGTGTCTAACTCCATGTCTCTTTGATTCCTACAAATTATTTTCAAATCCATTATGCAATTTCAACCCTGTTTTAGAAAGTTGTAAAATCAAAGATACTGTGTTCTAACTATTTCCAGGAAAACTAACAACTAGATAGAAGAATGAAACCAAAATTAGAGACTCAAGACTTTTACTAAATACCAGAAAATCTAGACAATTCTTCAAAAATAAGTTAAAGTAGTCTTAACCAGAAATTAATATTAGTTGTATAAAACAGCTTATCCAAAAAGAGAAGAAATTAGTAGTTACTTAAATTCTGCAACTTCTGCAACTTCTGTTATGGCAATTGCATAGCATTGTTTTTTTATATTAACTCAGCTCTCTGGCATACAAAATTTTAAGGCTGAAAATTTCAGTTTCAGAAACTCCTGTGAGAAATATTGTAATATTAAAAAAAAAAAAAAAATAAAACAACCTCAGATAAAAAGACAAAAACTTCTTAATTCATAGAGTCATAGAAATCATATAATAGTTTGGGTCAGAAGGGACCTTTAAAGGTCCCAATCTAGTTCAGCCCCCTTGCAAAGAGCAGTGACATCTTCAACTAGATCAGGTTGCTCAGAACCCTGTCCAGCCTGGCCTTGAATGTCTCCAGGGATGGGACATCTACCACCTCTCTGGGAAACCTGTGCCAGTATTTGACTACCCTCACTGTAAAAAATTTCTTCTTCATGTCCAGGTTGAATCTCCCTTCCTTTAGTTTAAAACCATTATACCTTGCCCTATTGTAAGAGGCCCTGCTAAATGTCTGTCCCCACCTTTCTTATAGACCCCTTTTAATTACTGAAGGGCTGCAATAAGGTCTCCCTGGAACATTCTCTTCTCCAGGCTGAACAACCCCAGCTGTCTCAGCCTGTCCTCATAGGAGAGGTGTCCCAGCCCTTGGATCATCTTGGTGACCTCTTCTGGACTGTCTCCAAGAGGCCCATGTTTTTCCATTCTTTCATTTTAAGAGAGGAACACCATTTCCAATTATCTACCACAGGTGATAGGAAACTGAAGGTTAATGACTTTTTTAAAATAAATGTGTTTTCCTATTTGCAAGATAATCATAAGACAGAAAAAATTGCTTTACAATTGGCAATTTAGTTAGTTATAATTAACATACTGTGAAAGGTTACATCTTCATGTTGGAGACACGAAAATGGACCATGAGCTCCACGAATTCAATAACAGAGAAAATAATGTGGACATCTGTGCTGACTGAATAAAGCAATGAAAGTTTAGGATCCTTAGCAAATGAAAACAAATTTATCATAAATACTGAAGTAGTAGATAGGAAAAAAGATTTTTCCTTCTGTATCAAATGTGTGATAGGCTATATTTACAAATTGACAAAAAAAAAAAAAAAAAACAAAAGAAAAAAAGAGTCTGGAATGCATAAAGTTCCTAGTGTAAACATATGAGAACAACAAGTAAAATATTATTGTGGATGATTTCAGCAACCAGTTTTAGTCTAAGGTGCAAATCTAGTAAAGGACATTAAATGTAAAAATATATTTTAATATACTGTTAGAATGTCTCATTATGAAAAAAAAAAAAATCCAGAAAACTGAAGTCCATGAACTAATACTCACTAGTAGGAGGAAATACATCTGATTGAACTTGAGGGTGTATAATCAGCATTTTTATCGACTTTGGGGAACAACATAAAAGCAAAGCTGAAAATACCATTAAAAATGTAGAATCTGTAGCCCCATCTATTGGCGACTTGAGAATGTTTCTTACTAATGTACAATAACTGCATACAGCTAAAATTAAAGAAAATGAGAGAGAAAGCTGGTATTTGGGCCATGGTGGATGTCGAACTACCCTGGTACTATTCGCCCCTTACTGCCTCATTGAAGGATTCACTGGGAGTTAAGACTCTGCAAGTGAAGAGAAGAAACAATTATGCTGGTACCGAATGCAGCCTAGACATCCCTACACAGAGCAGACGAAAGTTACATCACACAGCCATAACAGCTTTTCTGTACCTACCCTTTTGGAAGGGAAGACAGAAGAAATTATCAGGATCAGGAACCAACAGGGAAGTTCCAATGATTTGGAAAGTCATTGAAGTTAATATGGAGCATAATGCCCAGTGGCAGTAACATTATACCTGCAGCCTTCTCTGTCCACCAAGGTGGAAGAAGTTTCTTTGTCCTGGAAGGATAAGAGTGAGATATATATATGAAAATGGAATAACATTCTGCCTATGTGGCATCCTGTCTTTATTCTGTATACTACTTTTGACAGTATCCATGATCCTGGGCTTCCTATTAATCGTCTCTCAAATAATGTGACCTTCTGAAGTCTGTTCAGCACCTTATAGGATCAACTCTGTTATGCCAAAATCTCTTGGGAGGTGTTGGCGCTTTGACACAGATTGTTCATTGAGATTAGCATGCTTCAGTGACACCGAGAAGGCAGCCTGCAGCTTGTTACCTCCTGTCAATTCTGCTTATTCTTTTTTAAGACATTGAATTTGATGTATAAATATGATGAAAAACAAAATGAAGAAAAAAAATAGAAAATCAAAACCAAAACAATAAAGGCTCTATCTTTTCAGGGAATGTCATCTGAGGGGTGAGACTTGCATGCAAGTCTCTGGGCCTATTAATATTTAAGTACCATGTAAAGTTGGAATAGTATCCAGAATAGAACAATGTTAACGAAATAAACTGAGTAATTCATTCCAAAATACCACGTAGTCTGATGATTATTGCCCTTTATTTGAGTGGACGTAGTTATGGGATAAAGACAGGTCTCCTGTACACTGAGTAGCTCCGTTAATCCATAGGTGAAGTAGCTCTTCTGTCTCCTTTGAACATTGTTCTGACTAATGCCTAAGCCTGGTCTGTCATTCCCTTTTCCTTCTTATCCTTCTTATTTAATTTTCCCGCTTTTGCATTTGTAGAATGTTCTAACTAGAGACAAAGTATTTAATTCCGTATAATTGAAAATCTCACTTGCATCAAGGAGTTCTTAAAACTTTCTTTTTTTCCTTTTTTTTTTCTTTTTCTTTTTCTTTTTCTTTTTCTTTTTCTTTTTCTTTTTCTTTTTCTTTTTCTTTTTCTTTTTCTTTTTCTTTTTCTTTTTCTTTTTCTTTTTCTTTTTTCTTTTTCTTTTTCTTTTTCTTTTTCTTTTTCTTTTTCTTTTTCTTTTTCTTTTTCTTTTTCTTTTTCTTTTTCTTTTTCTTTTTCTTTTTCTTTTTTTCTTTTTTCTTTTTTCTGCAAGAGAAATGGGGACCGGTTCATGAGAGCTTGGACTGAAAGAATCTTCTCCTCAATCTCAAATTTTCAGTTCAGCCCCAGTTATTCTCCCAGGTCATTCAAATAAGCTGCCTCAAAATCATTTGAGTCATTAAAGAACATCTACATAGGATGGTCTAGATGAAAAGGGAGCCTGGACAGGGACATTAACCCGACTATGTAGAAAGAGCTATACAGGAAGTGAGTCCACAAAGCTGATGAGTCCTCTAGCTAGAAAAACTAGAGCATTTTGTGAACATCAGTTACTCTTAATTTTCTTACATGTCTGTTACATTACCACCACAAAAGCTAACGCCAACCTACATTCTTTCACCTTGTTGCTGCCAAGTACTGCACCCAAACATTTAGTTTGACCTTTTTTCACCTCCTTCCATAAAAATTGAAAGAAAAAGGCTTGACTAGGTTCCCAATTTGTTCATGTAGTGTAATGACATTTACAATTACTATAATATACTTTCTTCTATTGAGAAAATCTGACATTTTAAAATAAGAAAATCAAACTGACTACAGCAATAAGGAGAAAAAAAAATGAAATAGCGCTAAAAAAAAAAGTATACATTAAAATATCATGCCCTACAGGCAAAATATATTCAGAATTATAATTTGTTAGAAAAAAATTTGGAGGACGAAGTCTAATAGCAATAATAGTAGACTGAACATGTGAATTTGCATACTCAAACCAAGTAAATTTGTGAGAAGTTGCATTAAGTTAATAACCAAACACCCATATCCAACAATGATTTCTGTTTCCAAGATTTATCACATAGAATTTGATTATTACATGTGTTCTGAAGAGAATAACAAGTGACAACACATACAAAGGATATTCGTGTGCACACAATGATTTTAGTAGGTAAAGAACCACATCATGAATACAAGCATCGGACCTCAAAGTAAAATACCCCAAACATAGTGTACATGCACTGACATATTTTATGCACTGACAAAAACTGACAGAATAAGCCTTATTCCTTAATATATTTAAAGAAATATTATTTAAAATATTATTTGCACACATTTAGTTTGCAGAATTTCCCCCCCACACCCTACCCCTGCCATGTTTTACCAAAGAAAACCCCAAGTCTTCAGTCATTTTCTGGAGAAATGGATGATTAGCTGAATAGGTAGCAAGTCAGATATCACTAACTCCAGTCACTGTCACAATATCATGACATTTTGTACTTTGTTGGAATTAGAAGACTTGTTGTCCTTAATTTACCTGTATTGAAAAAATGAGTGTGTATGGGGTTAGAAAATCAGAGATTGCTTTGACGTACAAAAAGTGGTAGTTTGCTTCACACAAGCAACATACTATGAAAACACAGCTCAGTTAAAAAAAACAAAACAAAACGCAATCTTTGAATAATAAGTTTCTGCTAGCTAAAAATGCTTTTTATCTCAGATAATCAGTGGACTTTAAAATATAGACAAATATACTAGAAAAAAACCAACCAAACAAAAACAAACCCCAAGCCAAAAGTCCAACCAACCGACCAAAAAACCCCACATTTACAACCAAAAAGTTCTCCTACTATATACATTATATTAAAACTTTGCAAGAATCATAAAGAAGTTTTTCCTTTTTTTTTTTTTTTAATTTCAGAGAATAAATTTCACTCAAAGGATGGATTAACCTGAGTTAAGTGTATGTGCTGGTTGGAAAAAATGTATAAAAGGACAAATGGTTTCCCAATCACAGCAGCTTGAGATCAAAATGACTCCTAATCCTCCCAGTTTACCCAGTACTGCCATTTTCTTCATCATAAATATTTTAGTCATGCTCCTTTAATGTTTTTCAGCACAAATGGAAAATTCTGTAGTTGTGGAAGAATCCTTCTCTCTAGGGTACTTTTTCAGGTGAATATTCTTATAAATTTTCACTTCTTATGTGAAATGGTGGAGTATTCTGTGACATAGGTACTACATTGTGTCTTAGGTGTTTATAAAGAAAGATTCTGGGACAGAATGTAGAATCTGGGGTTTGTTTTCAAGAGAAAAAACTTAAGGAAATACTGGTAAAAATATTTATGACAGAAGGGATGTATGTCAAATTATTTGCACTAGTTGATGCTAGTATCTTCTAACTCAAATAAGAACATGTTCATAAGCCATTTATGCATACCTTCTCTGACCACCTTAATGTAATATCAACAGCAGCATTGTCAATGCATTAACACATTAATGAGTATGCCATGGTCACGGTATTTAATATTTGAGTCACCTTTGTTACCATCTCTTATTACTACTTTTGATTTTCCTTTGCTATTTCTACAATTTAATTTAGTTTTGTGTTGAGGTTTTTAGTCTATATATTTTCTTTCAGTTTGTATGGCTCTGGCCCTAGCACAACTTTCCTTAGTAAAAACTAGTGCTTATATCTGGCTTGTTTTCAGCCTCGGAACAGATATTCTAATTTCTGAGACATTTTTATTATCATTATATGTTTTTTTCAAGATATCCTTTAGAATTACATCTAACTAGCAGAATTGGAGTTCACTGTTGCCCAGTAGAAGGCTCTGTTTTCTGCCTGGGGATATTCAAGAGGATTAGCTTTTTCTCTGTAAATACTGGTTTCTGTTTTCAGGTATCTCATTCGTCTTTGCACCAGAATCCCACTTAGGAGTAGTAAATGAGGTATTATATTCAATGTGATATTTCAGTGACTAGCTGGTGGATTAATTTGTCTATCTGAACATTTGTCTATTTGATTCATTTGGCTGTCTGTAAACTTTGTTTGCAGTACAGGTGTCTACATTTGAGCCAGTTCTTCCAGGCTGCCTGTAATCTTGAAGTCAGGTATCTTTTTGATTACCAGTCTTTAATTTTGGTTTTTGCAACATAGCAGACTTGGGTTTTGTTTGTGTTTTCATCTATGACAGTGAAGTATTTTATAACACATCTTTAAACAATTAAGCAGATTTCTCTATAAATTCTCAATTTCTACTTTAATTTTCATACATATCAGATTTGTGTGGGTTTACGGTTGGGTAAATCAGCTTGCCTCATTATGGTCTTCCTTTCTTCGTACCATTTTCAGTATGGTCAATTTCTGTTCCAGAGCTACATGCCATGCCCTTGTGAACTCTCAATCCAGAATTCTTGAAATGTTCTTTTTTTCAGCTTTGAGATTCAACTCTAATGCCACATTACGTATTCAAAAGCGTTATACAACCACAGGTTTCAAACCTGTTAAAAACCCTTCAGTTCACAGAATCATAGAATATCAGATTGGAGGGGAGCACAAGGATCATCTATCCCAACCTTTCTTGGCAAAAGCACAGTCTACACAAGATGGCCTACCACTCTGCCTAGCTGAATCTTAAAATTTGTTGTTCCTGTTATGTTTGTTTGGGGGTTTTGTGTGTTTTTTGGTTGTGTTTTTTTTTTTTTTTTTATTCTAAATGTTAAAATTAACATCTCTTGAAAGCCTTGAAGTTCTTGTACAAGAGTAGAAAGGTATTTCCTCTTGTACAGTAAAACTTTTTGAATTTCCTTACTTTGTCTGCTAGGCAGTCTGCTCTAGAAGACATGAATAATGTCTTCAGCTGCCGAGCTAGGGGTCTTCAAAACAATGAATCCTTTCAGTAAGCATAAGAAAGACTGAAGAAGAAGTTTTTTACCTGGGCAGTCTGGTCAGCCTGGTCCTTCCCGTGTCTTTGTTTTAAAGGTAGATGTATCTCACTACTCAAGACAAAATATACATGTATGTGTAATCTAAGCCAATGTGTAATGTAAATTCTAATACTTAAATGTTAAGTATTTTGAGTAATTCAAAATTGCTAGATATCATATGCTCATGTCTTTCAAAGTACTGTTTCATTTTCCATTTAGATCATCTTTCCTCATTAATATCACTAAATGTATCTACTTGTGGGTTTTTTAACTTCCCCCCACATTTTTACACAGAGAATTATTTACAGATTAGTCCTTGTGAATATTCCAAGCACTGTGACACAATATGAGACTTCTATAAAAAAACTACACACTGTATAAAAATTGCCTTTTTAGGTTGTGTTATTACAGCTAGAGAGTAGTTTACCATGCCCTGCACTTCAACTTGGAAACCAGCCTTAGAAGACAATACATCAGAAAACTAATACTACTGGCATTTCTAACTCTTTTCAGAAACAGTAAAAAAAAATCCAGTTTTAGTGTTCTCCATTGCATAAAATATGCCAGTCAATTTATTTGCACTTGGGAAAAAAACCAAACAAACAAAAACCAAACCAAACCAAACCACCGTAGTTGTTCCAATGAAAAATGAGAAGACATTCAAAATGTGAGAGCAAACACAAGCAACCAAAACTTGCTAATATTTAATATCATTATTATCAACCAAACGAAAATGTATAACCTCAGTAAATAACAACAGAAGATTAAACCTTCTCACTAAGTGAAGCTTCTGTCTGGGCATCTGTTTCTCAAAGATTCTAATTACTAAATAATTAATTTCACATCAGATAGATTTTATTTTAGACATTCATCATGTTACCGCTTCAGACGTCTAAACTTTTAAATTAAAATTGTGGAAGATGCAGTTAGTTTATAACAGGACATTTTACTTTCTTTTTTCTTTCTCATTATGCATTCTTTCTTCACTTTGAAGTTCCCCTTTCTCATTGATTAAAAATATATAAAAGCCTGGTAAAAATGAATTATTTACCTTAATGTCCACCCTAAAAAGTTATAGTCAATGAGCAACAGTTTACACTGACATAAAAGAAAGAGTTCATAGAAGAGACAGGCACCTTACCAACTCTTCTTCATATGAGTTACTGACATCCTGAAACATGGAAACAATGTATGTAAAAGATTTTAAAAAATTCCAATTTGCATTCTATTTTGTGGTCTAGCTCTTAGGAAGATACCTTAATATGATTTCAGACTGTGTATATCTTCCTCCCCGAAAGTGGGCATTTCTATAAATCGTCTGAATAGAACAAAATATAACCATAAATAATAAGAATGTAATATGAACCAAAGTTCTTTTTGGGCACTTTGAATTATTTCTTACTTCTTTTCACATTGTATATTTTTTATTTATTAGAGGATAAATTACTTAACTTCTCCCTGGAAATCCTGATAAAGGTTTTTACCATGAATCATACTTGGCTATGACCAGGAATAGGACATTTGTACATGTCTGGAGAGATTATCCAGCATTCTATGGCATACTATTCATTTATTTTGTTCTACAAAAACTTCTAAACTGTTTTATCCAGTAATTTCCAGATGCATTAATTCATTATACTCTCAAATTTCATGGCTGGTAAGGGCTTTTTATTAGTTATTGCTTACATATGTCTAAATAGCATACTTATTCCTTATCAGGGACATAGCAGTTTGTAGAAACAGAATGTATAAGTAAAAAGAGAATTCTCAAAGGGAAAGCATAGTCATTGAATTAAATCCATTCACAGGTGGAACTGCCTCACCCTCATTTCAAGAAGCTAGGATTGATATTATCTCTCTGGGTCATAATTTCAAATGATGCAGTTGCAAAGCTCATGAGCTTGAATGCCAGAGAAAAAAATAGATTGAGGTAGGATTTCTTTACTTCTTTCAAAGTTAATGAATGTGACATAAATTACCTATTTTCTTATTAAAAATGCAAATGTGGCATTAGAGTGGTGGCAATTTGTGAATGGAATTCTGTGTAGTTAGAAGTTTGGGCTGGGTCTCAAGGTCCTTCTTTGCTCCATCAGTTATCCAAAATATTCTTAATCTTCAAGCAAACCCACTAAATGCAATTCCAAGTCTTACCAAGCCCTAGCTAACATACTGAGCTGGCTGCTCAGCCCTCAGCCTCAGTAATACATTAATTGCTTTTCCAGGAAGCAGTTACCTTGAAAATCCACCACTTCCCATGTACCAAAGTCACTAGGACTGCAAAGAAATCCACTTGCAAATACATGAAAAAGAAATTCCTAAATAAATGCTTATGAAAGAAGTCTTAAAAGACTCCTTCAAGAGAAATAATGCCTACATCACTATTTCATCCTTTCCAAAGCTGTAACATGTCAAAAATTATTATTTTGTTCATATAATAATGACAGATTCTGACTAATCATTACATTTGTAAGCATATGGGTTGATTCTACATTTGGAGTGAATGTCAAAAATAAAAAAAGTTGAATCAACAGTCCAATGTAGTATCTCTTCAACTTCAGCTTAATGCTACCCCTTCAATCATGAGAAACAGCTGGGAGGCAGATACATTGACTAGTCACTTTTTAATTGTGGATTTTATGAATACAAAATAGGTGCTTGACTAGGTGACTGACAACAAGAAAATAGAATATTTTCTGTTGATTCTTGATATACCTTGGTCTTTTGTAATTTTTCCTCCTGTATTCCACAAATACCTCTGGAATAGCTTCACGTTCCAATAAAGAAGAAACTCCTGAGAGGGTGGCCAGGTACTCCTTTGTTCAACATTTCAGTTAGATACAACAGAAGGAATCATAGGTTTCTGTTTACCCAGTAAGAATGGCTAATGGACACTCTCTTGGGCTCTTCAACATAACTGCATACTGGAATCTTAAAATCGCGTGTGTTGAAATAAATCTAATTCATTTCCTACCAGACTTAAAATAAAATTGTTTCATGTATCTCCTTCTAGAAAAGAACAAAATCTAGTTCTATTAAAAGTAACATAAAAAGATACTCACTTTTACACATATGTATTTTTAGTCTGCACTTGTATATCCAATTTTTATTTAAACTGCATAACTTCACCTGACGCATTTTTATACACAAAGACTTGTTCCCTCACTTCCATTCTTGTTTCTGCCATAGATGAGTTTGTATAATCAGTGTCAACAAATTTATAAAAACTAAGATTAGTGAAAACAAAGGAAGAAACACACGTAACTTTAACCCACACTATTGGATTATTCATTATGGCTATGTCTAATTTGTGAAGAAGTGCTGTGAAAAAAAAAAAAAAAATTGTGTTATCTCAGGCTATGAAAGCAGCATGACCACCTTGCCCAGATTCATGTGTCTGCTTCTTCACATGCCACTGTGCTTTTTCTGCAGGTACATCTGTCATGGTTTAACCCTGATTGGCAACTAAGACTCACACAACCACTCACTCACTCTCCCTCAGTGGAATGGGGGAGAGAATCTGAAGGGTAAAAGTGAGAAAACTTGTGGGCTGAGATAAAGACAGTTTAATAGATAAAGCAAAAGCCATGTGGGAAAGCGAAGCAAAAGAAGGAATTCATTCACTACTTCTTATGGGTAGGCAGGTGTTCAGCCATCACCAGGACAGCCGGGCTTCATCACAGGTAACAGTTACTTGGGAAGACAAACACCATCACTCCTAATGTCACCCCCTTCCTTCTTCCCCTAGCTCTTTATTGCTTAGCACAATGTCATATCATATGCAATATCCCTTTGGTCAGTTGGAGTCAGCTGTTCCATCTCTGTCCCCTCCCAATTTCTTGTACACCTCAAACCTACTTGCTGGTGGAGAGTTATGAGGAGCAGAAAAGGCCTTGACCTGCTCAGCAATAACTAAAACACCCTAGTATTATCAACACTGTTTCCAGTACAAACTCAAAACAGCCCCATACTAACTACTGTGAAGAAAACACATTCTATCCCAGACAAAATCAGCACAACATCAACGTCCTTGTAGTCTTTGTCTACGTTGTGGCACAGAAATCAGTTTTTTAAAAAGAGTATGATTTTTGGATAAATGAATAGCAGCTATTCAGATCCTGACAAAAGCCTGAAGTTTATGAGGTATTTGAAGCCAGATGACAGCAGAAGATTTATAAACTGACTAATGTAGGTGTTTTTTTTAATTCAGCTGTTGTGACCCTTCTATTTAGAAAGAAACAACTATGCCATAAAACATCATATTTTCTTTGCTGCACTTGAAAGGTGCTAGGAACTTACTGATTTAAGGGTAGGTCTTCAAATCAGTTTGAATAAATAATGTAAGAATGTTCCATTTTGGACAACAGTCAGCTCCTACACAGAAAAATACTACAGACTTGTCATTAATGTCACCATATTCCATTAAAAGGCAATGTGAGTTGGAAGCCTAATTCTGTTAGACTTTTGGAAATCCCAGCCCAAAGGAAGAGGAAAAGATTAAAAAGTAATTCTATGACCTACTGCACACCTTTTGTTTAATTTATGGAATGAAATCTGCTTCCTTAAATATCTCTGGCATGTCTGGTATGGCAGCACTCAACCGTGGCTTGGGTTTGTTCAGGTCACCATAGTCCACTGTTAATCTCCACCATTCATCAGATTTTTTACACTGGTCATATGGGACTACTAAAGCATGAGCAAGACTTGCTGATCATTTCTCAATTCTGCAATTGATGAATCAGGTCATGGATGAGAACCAGTCTTAGTTGGTACAATATTGTCACTGCTGTGTCATCATGTTAGCAATCCATACCTGCTGTTATTCAGCACACAGCAAGCCCAAAATGGAGCGATCTTCCAACAGGCCTGGCAAGGTAGCCAGCTGTTTAATCTTCTCTGTATTTATGGTGGCTACACCAAAAACCCATTGGTACACTTTTGGGTCCTTGTAGCATCCTCTCCTGAAGTAGTCTATGCCAAGGATACACGGGGTCTCTGAGCTGGTCACAATAGGTGCTTTTGCCTCTTGTCCCCTTGGAGGCTCACATCAGCCTCCAATTGAAACACTTTGGAATTCCAGATCGGTTTCATGTCCTGGTGGCGTTAGGGTGTACTGTGCACCAGTGTCTAACAAAGCCTTTTACTTCTGTAGATCTGGTATGTCGGGCCATCAAACCCACAAAATTTAGTAGACCTCTTAATCCCTTTCCTCCTCCTGGTCAAAGGCAGAGACCCTCTATTCTTGTTCATAGTATTGTACCACCTGGCAAGAGACCCCTTCACCAGAGTCAAGGGAGGTGATCTCAGTGATTCTTCTTCTGCATCGGGGGGATCACTGATTGCCTTTGTTATATCTCGACAGCAATTAAAGTGAGAGTGTTCTTGGGTGGCCCCTTCTAAACAGCTGTCTTCCCCCTCAATCTTGTACATGGGCTTTCAGCTTAAGTGTGGGCTTACCAACCCAGTTCCTCATGTCCTTCCCCTGGTCATGCAGGAAGAACCAGAAAGTGACATGAAGCATGTGCTTGGGTCTCCCCTTCCCTCTCGCCAGGGCTCCACGAGGCATGCTGGACAGCCAGGTGCTGTACAAAGGGTACAAGGAGAGAGAGAGATTTTCGTCAAAATTTCAGAGCCAGGAAGGTGCTCTCTCCACAGCTGGTGTACCTGAATCTGGATAGCACATTGAAGTCAAGCTGTTTGGAAGCTGATGTTTTTTGGACCACCTTCTTCCACATGGCTTATATTAAAAAACTGTCATCTGGATCTTTGAAGACCTTGTCATCTATGTCACTGTAGATGACCTTCAGCACTGCTGATTCTCCCAGGTACTGGATGCCTTTTTCAGCAGTAGTTTTCCTTTGGTACTTGACAAGGTCTTCCTTGAATGGATATCTTGCGTTCATGCTTGACAGGATCTGCTTCCAGAAACTGTGGAAGCAGGGCAGTTTAATGAAGAAAAGGAAAGTCTGTGCATGGAGGTAAAGCAACAAGATTTATTCTCTAGTTCCCATCAACAAGTGATGTCCAGCTGTTTCCTGGGAAGCAGGACCGCAATGCATGTAGTGATTGCTTCAGAAGACAATCGCCAGAACAACAAATGCTCCCTTCTCCCCTTTTTCTCTTGTCTTTTGTTTCCGAGTTTGACACCATGTGGTATGGAATATCTCGTTGGTCAGATTGGGTCAGCTGTCCTGGCTATGTCCCCTCCCAATCTCTTGCCCGTCACCAGCCTACTGGCCTTCAGGGAGTTGGAAGGCAGAATGGATGCTGTGCAAGCACCGTGCAGCAGTTGCCAAAACATTGGTGTGTTATCAACACCGTTCTTGCAACAGATACAAAGTACAGCACTATAGCTGCTACTATTGGGAAAGTGAACTCCATCTCAGTCAGACCCAACGTATTTTTAAAACATAAGGCACCAATGAGTTGACAATTTTTCAGATCAAGCTGATCTTTTATAGACCCTCTCCTCATATGATGAGTGCTCCAACTCAGACCACATCCATGGCCACCACTTCAGCCATGAATGTGTTTCTTGTAACAATAAAGTTCTCTTAAAATGTTAAAGAGCAAGTCTGGAGTGGAATATTCAATCAATATTCGAATTGGCAGAATACTTTAAATGAAGTACCTGACATTGCTTCCACTCACCCGAACACACACATATTCAAGATTCTTTGAAGATATTATTATCAACCCAGTCAAAAAATACGAGTTTCTATCACGACTACATTACTACTGACTAAAGTCACCTTATTCTATCCAAATAGAGATATGAGCAGATATTCTAATATACAAGTGAGATCCAATTGACTTTTAAAATTGTCAATTATACCACATTTACTCTCAGTGATGAGAACATCCAATGCCTCTTGTTAACTTACTGAGACTCCAAGTATTGGACAGAAACAAGAAAATAAATTCTTATCTTAAATTTTCTTACCACATTAGCATGATGCGTTTGCAACACCCTAAGCAAGTACCGCATTTAACACTTGCACTTATGTGGTTTTATGTATACATTTCTATGTACACATACACACACACACCTGCATAAAACATGTGTTGTTGATTTAACTCTATCGTTAATGTTAGTATTAAGGCACTCTCTCCCTCCACCTGTGCAGATGCCAATTCTCATACCATAATCAATTCCAATATTCTATTAAAATAAATTCTTAGTGTGACTAAAGCTGTGTCATCAATTCTTTCACATATTTACTGTTTTCTTATTTTTGCTGACAAAAATAACTGTGATAAAATCATCTAGACTTTTGACTTCTTATTTGCCCTTCTAAATAAAATTTTTGAAATGCCTCATAATGTGTGTATTTAATGGTGTGTACTGTGACTAATGGAGATTTCTCAGATAGCTTAACAGAGTTCTGAGGAGACAAACACACCTTTACATTGACAAATTCTCCAGGTGATTTTGGTGATTACATGGTGACTACTGACATTTAGTTATCTTATTAACATGGCGTGAAAAGGAATAGTCAACCAAATAGTTTGCAATTCATATTAACCCTGTTTACTTGTTGGCATTAATAACTACCATTAATTAAAAGGAATAAAAGCACTGGAACTAAAATTATAATTTCCCTAAAGCATTTCCTTTATATATATTTTAACAAAGGAAGAAAGTTAAAGGCTTCAGGTAAATCCTGGTCTGTCAGTTCAAAGTCTTGTAAATACAAAATACTGTTTGAGGGAGGCAGATAGAAACTATTATTCACTTCTTAGTGACATCCAGCACTAGGAAGTCCGTAGTAGCAGTAGTAGTAATTGTAATCATAATGATAGAACCAAGTTAGAAGTACCTTGTAATGCAAATTGGAAGAGGGTGTCTCTTTTACTATTACCATAGCCCATTATGGCAAGAATGGCACTGAGCAAAATCACACAGGTCTGCTTTTTCCTGCCTTTCCAAATAAAGAGCATTTCACACAGGAAAAAAAAAAAAAAAAGCAAAACCAAACCAACCAAACAAAAACAGCCAAACTAAACAAAACGACAGAAAACAAAACAAATTACTTATCCACATGCACACAAAAACACCAAATAACAACACAAACAAAATAAACCAAAATAAACCAACCCAAGAAAACCCAACCAAACAAGAAAAAGTCAACTTGTATTATTTTAAAGCATGGATTTTTCTAGATAAATGCAACAATAAGTGCTGAAGTATTGTGTAGCTGTGAATTTTCACAGGAGGTAGTAAGTAGGAGATCAACTGAGGAGGATTTGGGATAGGTGCTAGCAGTGTTATAAGGTTTTTGAGAAAGAAGGTTTTGAAGTCAATAATGTTGTAGGGCTGAGACTAGTATTTCAATTCTGTCACTTCTACTTTATTACTTACTGACTGGTTTTAAATCTAGAGCCTGACAAAATCAACTGTTAATCAAGTTGTCACAAAAAGACTGTGGTGACCCAGACAGAGACCCTGCCAGGAACCATGGCTGTTCAGGTCTCTGGCTGCAGGCAGTGCCAGTGCCTGCTGCTGCCAGGGGAGGAAGGCAGGCATTCTACCTACGTGAGGTGTAAGCAGGTGGGAGATCTGCTCAGCATGGTGGTGAAAATTAAGGAGGAGGTCAAGATACTGAGGACCATCAGGAAGTATGAAAAGGAGATCAACTGGTGGAGTAACTCCCTGGCATGCCAGCCAGAAAGGCCCCGGGGAGATATCCCCCAAAAGGTGATGGACCCCTTGCCCTCTCAGGCAGAGCGGGGAGACCCAAGACAGTCCCTGCCCTGTCACTGTTGGGCAAATGCAGGGGATGAAAAAGATGAGGAGGGATGGAAGCAAGTTCCAGTTCAGCATCATGGGCAAACCCGCTCTTGACCTACTCTGCTTCCCCAGGTACCCCTCTCTAATAGGTCTGAAGGAGAGGTAGGTGAGAATGTGGTGCAAGGCCTGCCTACAAGGTCACATAGGAAGAGGTGGTTGACTCCACAACTCAAGACTGCCTCCGATAAGAAAGGAAGGAAGGTAATTGTCATAAGTGATTCCCTTCTGAGGGGGACAGAGGACCCAATATGCAGAGTAGGCCCTCATCACAGGGAAGTACATAGTCTACCTGGAGCCCAGATCAGGGATATCACCAGGGCACTCCCCAACCTGGTGTACTCAATGGACAACTACCTGCTGCTGATCTTCCAGACAGGTGGGGAAGAAGCTGCATCCCATAGTCTGAGGGGAATGAAGAAAGATTTCAACGCTTGGGATGGTTGGTGAAAGAGTCTGGGGCGCAAGTTATTTTCTTTTCCCTCCTTCCATTTTTGGGTGACGACATGGGATGGAATAGAAGAATTCAGTCCATAAATGATTGGCTACAAGACTGGTGCTATAGGCAGGGCTTTGGATTCTCTGATAACAGCTGGTTTTATAAGAGACCAGTCCAGACAGTGATACATGGGAAAGGTTTATTTCACATAGGCAAAAGGATGCTAGGACAGGAATTAGCAGGGCTCATGTGGAGAGCGATAAACTAGACTCAAAGTGGGATGGGATTGTAGGTGAACTTGCACCAGTGGGGCAGCACTCTAGAATTGATGAAGACTGGTAGGCCTCCTGTGTCCCTAGGGTGAAATTGGTGTGCTCAGCTCGCTCTCTGAAATGCCTGTACAACAATGCACGCAGCATGGGGAATAAGCAGGAGGAGTTAGAAACCTCTGTTCAGTCAGATGTTTATGGCAATTACAGAGACATGGTGGAACAGCTCACATGACTGGAATGTGGTTATGGGTGGCTATATCCTTCTCAGGAAATACAGGGCAGCAAGGCAAAATGGTGGAGTTGCTCTTTATGTGACACAGCAATTACAATGTATTGAGTAGTGTCCAGAGGCAGATGAGGAGCAAGTTGGGAGTCTGTGGGTGAGAATTAAGGGCAGGCTGTCAGGGGTGATACTGTTGTGGGTGTCTATTACAGACCACCAGATCAGGATGAGGAAGCTGAAGAGGCGGACTAGAGCAGCCTTTCAATTACAGGCCCTGGTTGTCGTGGGGGATTTTAACTACCCTGATGTTTGCTGGAAGGACTACTCAGCCAGCCATCCACAGTTCAGGAGGCTCCTCCAGTGCATTGATGCTAATAGCTTCGTGATGTAAATAATGGATGACCCAATCAGTAGAGGAGCGTTGTTGGATCCCATTCTCACTAACAAGGAGGGTCTGGTTGAAGTGATAAAGGTTGAGGGCTGACTTGGCTGCAGCGACCATGAAATGGTGAAGTTCAGGATCTCATGTGGCAAGAACAGAATACCAAGCAGAATCACAGCCCTTCAGTATCTTTGGCTTTTTCAAGTAATTGCTGGAGGAAACCCCATGGGCAAGGATACTTGAAGGTAGAGTGGCCCAAGATAGTTGGTTAGCATTGAGGGACTGCTTCTTCCAAGCTCAAGATCAGAACATCCCGAAACATAGGAAGTCAAGAAAGGGAGCCAGGAGACCTGCTTGGTTAAACAGGGAACTGCTGGGCAAACTCAAGTGGAAGACGAGAATTTACAGATCATGGTTAGTCTCATCTAAGTTGATGGTGATGGAACAACTTATCCTTGGCACTATCTCAAGGCATACCAAGGATAAGAGGGTCATTAGGGGCAGTCAACACAGCTTCTCCAAGGGGAAGTCATGCTTAACCAACCTTATCGCCTTTTATGAGGACTTAACCAGGTGGATAGATGATAGAAAAGCAGTGGATGTGGTCTGTCTTGATTTCAGTAAAGCATTTGACACAGTCTCCCACAGCATCCTTGCAGATAAACTGAAGAAGTGTGGACTGGATGATCAGGTAGTGAGGTGGACTGTGAAATGGCTGAAGGAAAGAAGCCAGAGAGTTGTGGTCAGTGGGGCAGAGTCTAGAGTGAGGCCTCTATCTAGTGGAGTGCCTCAAGAGTCAGTACTGGGGCCAGTACTATTCAATATATTCATCAATGACTTGGATGAGGGAAGAGAGTGCACTGTCAGCAAGTTTGCTGATGACACCAAACTGGGAGGAGTGGCTGACATGCCGGAAGGTTGTGCTGCCATCCAGCAAGACCTGAACAGGCTGGAGAATTGCATGGGGAAAAAATTAATGAGATATAACAGGGGTAGGTATAGAGTCTTTCATCAGGGCAGGAACAATGCCAGGTTCCAGTATAAGTTGGGGAATGACCTGTTAGAGAGCAGTGTAGGTGAAAAGGACCTGGGGGTCCTGGTGGACAGCAGGATGACCATGAGCCAGCACTGTGCCCTTGTGGCCAAAAAGGCCAATGGCATCCTGGGGCGTATTAGAAGGGGAGTGGTTAGTAAACAGAAAGTGGTTCTCCTCCCCCTCCACTCTGCCCTGGTGAGACCGCGTCTGGAATATTGTGTCCAGTTCTGGGCCCCTCAGTTCCAGAAGGACAGGGAACTGCTGGAGAGAGTCCAGCGCAGAGCCACGGAGATGGTGGAGTGGAGCATCTCCCTTATGAGGAAAGGCTGAGGGAGCTGAGGCTCTTTAGCTTGAAGAAGAGGAGACAGTGGAGTAACCTCATAAATGTTTATAAATATATAAAGGGTGAGTGTCATGAAGATGGAGCCAGGCTCTTCTCGGTGACAACCAATGACAGGACAAGGGGGAATGGGTACAAACTGGAACATAGGCAGTTCTACTTAAATTTGAGAAGAAACTTCTTTACAGTGAGGGTGATAGAACACTGGAACAGACTGCCCAGGGAGGTTGTGTAGTCTCCTTCTCTGGAGACATTCAAAACCCACCTGGATACATTCCTATGTAGCTTCATCTAGTTGTTCCTGCTCCAGTGGGGGGATTGGACTAGATGATCTTTTGAGGTCCCTTCCAATCTCTAACATTTTGTGATTCCGTGAAGTGGTTAAGAAAAATGTTATTTCTAGTTACTCCTGATCTAGACTCAGCAGATCCTTCATCATAATATATTGCTTCAAAATGTCAGTTACTACTTTATCATTCTTGTAACAAAGTTCACACAGCATAAAATCATGATTTCTGCTATGGTTTTTCTTTCACAATCAAGTGACTATCTAGGTTTAATAATAATCATCATCATCATCATCATCATCAGTTAAAAATGAGGAGGTTTCTTGACAAGATAAATTTGACACAGTTATAAACAACTTCCCCCTGTTTCAACCAATAAGTAGGAACACATCCTAGTTCTCAGCCAGTGTATTCTAGACAGCACACTTGCCCTATTAAGGTAAACTGATTTGTTATAATAGAGAGGCAGTAACACAAGCAGAAAACAATAGAAAACCATAAAATACATTGGTAACCTTGTTCTGTCAAAAAATTAATGAAACAATAAATGAATGTAATAAAACATTACATTTGCTTCCAAGCATAATTATGGAATAATTGCAAAATTCATGATGCCTGTGTCAACACCTGCACCTGTTTATTCTGATAAACACTAATTAACTATAGAAAATGTCTCCACTTCAATAAGCAGAAATACATACTTTCATTAGAACATGTCATTTTTTTGGTCTTATTTCTTCCTTTTAAGTACATGACATATGAATACTAGTTAGATTTCCATGAGGACAGAGAATGTTCTATATTTAATGAATATTCATTTCCTTCCTGCAATATGCTTTCTTGGTAGCTTGAATAGCAAATACCAGTTTAATCTTCAAGCTGCTAAAGATTTTCTTTTAAGACTTCACTTTGGTCTTCTATGTAAATGCAAACTCCTAAGAGAAAATACAAAGCATCATCTTATAACTGGAGCAAGGGATAGATCCTTCTGCTATATATTCAGTAGCGGAGTTGAACTGAAAAATAAGAGACAGTTGTTTTAGGCCTACTATAAGTATTGTTTTATTTGAAATAATATAGTGTGTTACCAAGACATATACCTACTATTTTCATTGCTTGAGACTTTGACTCAACCCTTACTTGAAAGTTACTCTCTGAAAAAACTTCTGCAGTATCATTTTCTGTTGGGTAAAATAAATAATATCATCAGAGAATTAAGAAGTAAGGATTGGTGAAAAATTACCATTTTTTCTTGTATTGTGGATTATAGGCAACGTAGTCTGATGCTTCTTACAAACATCTTTCTGGACAAAACAAAACAAAACAAAATCCAAAACCTAAAAAAACCCACATACACACAAAAACCCAACATGAACAAACAAAAAAGCAATGGAAACTCTCTGCATACATCAGATCAAATCTTATCTTTGGATCAGATAATATATAAGGGAAAGGAAGATGGTTTGCAGGAAGCATTTGAGATTCAACTGCAAGAGAACAAGCAACAGGCACACAGATCCCAGCCACTTAATGCAATGGCATATTACCAAAGACTAACGAGCTTGCCACTTAATGAAGTCTGCATTTATTGGCTGCTATAGTAGCTATCATTTCTTATATCCTTGCAAGATTGTTTAATAGAATTTTTTAAAAATGTCCCTTTTAAGAGACTTCCTCTTATAAATTCAGGCTGACAATGGAAAACTAGCAAAAGTGGAAAACAAAAACAAACAAACAAAAAGAAAAAACAACAACAACAAATCAACCAGTATGCTTTCTCACTAGCACAACTGTAAACTTCTATGAAGTCAAAATAGAGGAAACCCCATCTTATTTAAAAAAAAATATTTAAGAAGGACTTGGCTCCTTTGAATGATCAAAGGAAAGCATCTTCAGCTATTTCTCACATCAAATTCATGCCTGTCTACAATTTATTCATAATAAAAAAAAAATTCAAGGCCACAGAGATTGATTTGCCTTGATCACCCATATTATAACAAAACTTAATGGATTTTTTTTTTCTATTTAAATTAAAAACACTGAAATAGTGCCAACTGAGAAAAAATGCCTGTGAGTGAAAATACTGACTCCTACATTCATTTTAATATTTAGGGGATACTCAATGAATAACAAGATTTTGAAAAGAAATCTTTATCACCTTACAGCAATTTACTCTGAAGATCTGCTGTACTAAGTAGCTGAGTCATTGCTTTCTGTTACGTCTTTCTATATACTAGAAAAAAATCAAGTCTTCTTAATAGAACTAAAAAATTCAGGTTACCATGTAGAAAGCTGTCTTGTAGTTAAATCTTGATACACACTAACAGAAGAGAATACTAAGTACAAATAATAAAGATAGATTTAATTGAAAAAAAAAAAAAGCCCTAATCAGCAAACAAAGACAAAAGGAAGATAGCAAAGACAACACAAAAATTTTCATATCATATCATCACATCTTGAAGATTTTCTGCTAGATCATACGTGAAGATGAAATATGTCTTGGTTAAGCTAATTGTTTACACTCCATAGTCAGATTAAACAATAGATTACTTGGGGTAGAAGAGAAGTTCTTACCGAATAATGTAATTCTATCTCATCTTAATAAGCAAAAATTGAGAGGCAACAGAATTTTTTAAAAGATTAAATCCTCTGTCACCCAAGTCTCTCCTAAATCTTATTTATTGATTAAGAAAGAAATAATTTGGAGTTATCAGCAAAATAGAAGTCCAGTTTTTTTACTTTTTCAACGTATTAGTAGATGTTTCCCTACTATGCTTTACAAACAAACTAAAATTTTTCTGAAAAACTTTTTTCTAATTTTCTCCAGAAAACTGCTGAAGATCCTGAAAACTCAATGAATTTCGAGGCATTTCTGAGTTAAGAATAGAGTCCCGCTGTGTTCAAAGTGGTTTCTAGAGACTTTAAAACCTTCAACTAAAAATGATAGAAATGCAAGATTAAAATGCATCATTTTGGAGAGCAATTGGTGAAAATATTATTCAGAGCTAGGAGAACATGCTACTATTAATAAAGGGAAGTAAAGAGAGCACTGGGATGTGGTTCAAAAATCCCTTTTCATTCTAGTAAAATCAAATCAAACAGTTCAAGAAACTAAAAATGTTCTGAAGTCAAAAATCACTGGAGACCGAGGGAGTGCTAACTGACACTGGCCTCCATTGTACCCCACTTTGTGACTCATGAAGTTTGGCTGCATTACTTCCCTTTTTTTTTTTCCTCAAAATTCTAAAATCTGACCTTTTAAAAATAATTTGTTCTGCTTCAAAAATGTTTTGACCTGAGGGTCACAAAACCTGTATACGTAAAAAATGTAAATGGACCTGTAACACTTTGTTCTAGTTGTCATTTTAGTCATGAATGTCAACTGCTGTAAGAAAACTTATGTTGCATTACATGTCACTTTAAACAATTCCTAAGAAACTTTCATTATGGAGTTAAAATTATATTTCAAACTGTCCTCCAATTTCATGCTACTTTATTAATGACATGGTTATTGTATTACTGTTTATATTTTTCAGCTACATTCCACTGGCAGACATTTCATCTTGACCAAGGAAATAATTTTTTTTACAGTGAGAATAATTATTCACTGAAACAAGCTCCCCAGGGACATGATGCAGTCTGCATTGCTGGAGATTTTCAATATGTGATTAGACAAGGTGGTACACGATCTCATGTAGGCTCCCTGTTCTACAAAAGGCTGGACTAAAAGATTTTTGAGGCCCCTTCCCACTTGGGATGTTTTGTGATTCTACGAACCAATATCAGAAAATACTTTATTAGTCTTTCAGACCTGAGTTAATTGCCATTATATTTTTTTAAAAAATTGAAAAGTAGTTGAAAACACACATTCCACAGCAAAAACAATGGGCAATTGTTCTATATTCCATGATACAAATTTCTATGTAAACTCTTACAGATTATTTCTAACATTAGACAGAATTTGGGAACTAATAGGAGATTATAAAAATTAATAAAAATTCAAAAGTAAAAGCAAACTCAAAGGGACCTAATGTACTTATTAAGCAATTAGTATAATAAGAATTAAACTTACAATGTATTAAACAAGCCAAGAAACAAGACTGCTGAAAGAAAACAAATTTCTTACTTTGTAAATTTTCTTTTCAAAATAAATGATTATGTATTCTGCAAGTCACATGTTTTGCTTATTACTGAAAACTAATCCTATACTATCTGATGATGCATGCAAATGAAGGCAAACAATTCTATCAAAACATTCCACTATTGTAAATTTTAAACATGTTAATTAGAAGTGAATTTTAACCAGTGTAAGTCAAAATGTATCTATTATTTCAAGGAATTAAAAGGTGAGGTTCTAGATTTGACTAGACTCCAAATTCCTAATCAGTAGTCCAGCTTCAGGGTTGTGTCTAATTTTAAACATGACAGTATGCAGCTTGAGCTTGACACGGACATAGCAAATTTCCACATTTCCTGTGAACAAATGATAATGCCAGGCATAGAGTCAGTGTAAACCAACTAATTCTAAGGTGAGAGCCAAGTTCTAAGCAATACACCACCATCCATATTGTTTCTCTTTTCTCTGTGTGTTTAATTCTGGTCCTTAAATTTTGATTAGGAGTAGGAAAGTTGTAATAAGAACTAAGGTCTATAATAAGAGACTTTGAACTCTCTTTAAACTCAAAGATGTTTTCTCAAGTCTTGTCTGAACTTCACCTCTATCTGTCACCTACTAAAACTAAATAAAAAATTATTGAGTGCTCATGTACAAAAGAAAAATGTTATTTATCTTCATAATCTTTATCACCTACTAGGGAAAAATAAGTAAATGCACATAAAAAGATAGTGAATTGCTCTATAAACTATAGATTATGTGTTTATGTAGCATATTTTGATGTATGACCTATTTTGTGATCTATCTGTTGATGGAAAGAGAAAGAACTCACGAACTGATTGGAGACATATCAGTTGCTTCAATAAAATGTAATAAAATTTAAGGGAGGTTTCAGTATTCTTACTAATAACACGGACAGTGTTTAACTTGCATAAAATTTCTTTTGCTGCATAGCTGACCTTCTCCTTACTATCTCATCATCCACAGCCATGTGGAATTTGAAACCTAACAAGAATCACATTCTTTGAACTTTACATTGTTCTAAGTTTGTTCTGCTACTACTTTCACATTTTTCCTCTCATCTTATTTACACATTCATAAGCTCCCATTTTCTCTCAACTTTCTATGACTGTATTAGTTCATTTCATACTAACATGTTTTCTGTGTTTCTGCTAGATGATTACAGGTATCGGGTAATAATTTCACACCTCCCAAAGAAACGTTATCCACTCTATGAGTGTATAAAGGGATTTTCCTCTACACTCACAATAGCAGAAAAGGATAATTTTCCTTCCTTGTCATTTGTCAACTATATATATATATGAATGCACAATATGAAGAATGCCTCATTTCTACAGTAAAATGGTTAACTTTATAAAGAATGATGTTACTTGGAAATACATAAGTAAGTAAATAAATAAAGGCAGAAAGCAAATACAGGATTTTTTCTTAATTGTTTTGATGAGATACAGCATCAAGCTTCTAAGCGCTTTCTGAGAAAACTAATGAAATAAAAATTTACAGCCAGTTATTGCCCCTTGCTACTTTGCATCAACTGTGTCAAAATGCAATGAGACCTTGCCTAATATGGATTTTGTCACCTTTCCCAAAATGCCAGCAACATTTGCTGTGCATTGTGGTAATTTGCCCAGGAACTCTTGTTCCTCCCATCAGCCATTTCTGTGTTTGCCAATGCACATTTTTGTTTTCACTGTTCTACAAAAAAAGATGCTTGCAACTGATGCAAGATGATCAAAGATGTCAGACTTGCATGGCACAGCCGCATTTTCACACAACAGCTTTGTAAGCTTTTAAATTGCAAAATTATTATTAGCAATTCCTTTTTACATAATACAAAATCAAAGCAGTATAAGATGAGGGAATTGTCTCTCAACAGACAAGACATTATAGTATTTAT
Source organism: Patagioenas fasciata (assembly GCF_037038585.1). Lineage (NCBI taxonomy): Eukaryota > Metazoa > Chordata > Aves > Columbiformes > Columbidae > Patagioenas > Patagioenas fasciata. The sequence goes on along the minus strand of NC_092560.1, from coordinate 52,204,565 downwards.
TAGTGCAAATCTCCTAAGAGATCATATTACATTCCAGCAGTGGTGCAAATTAAGCTAGTCTCATCATCTTTTTTTTACCGAGGAGATAAAATAAGTTAACAGCTCCACTCATGTTTTAAGTGCCCTTCTTGCTTTCTTTTAGTTTTCCTTGAATCACAAATACACATTGACACCAGTATTTGTGTCTCACACTTTTGTTTGGTACATCTTTTACTGGAAAAAAAAAAAAAAGAAGTTCGGAAAAGTCAGAAAGTCAGTTAGTGCAAATTTTCAGTCAACACATTGAACACTTCAGTGTGGTCTAGTGTGCCAAGAGCATAATAAAAATCAAATCATTTCACTTCTGTTTTTTGGACATGTCCTTTCAAAAAGCTGCAAGCATGAGGTTTCTAGACCATAATCAGTACTTAACACCCAACTGTGAAAGTTGTTTACATATCACCACTACAAGTACACAGCCACATCCTTATTAGGCATCTTGAAAACCCAGTATAGTCTGACAAATGAAGTCCAGCTACACCAAGTTTTGTATCCACAGATTCTAAGCATTTTGATGAGTTCATTATCCTAAACAAATTTGTGCACTTATTTTACACAAAATGGAGTAAATGCAAATAGAAACATCACAAATAAGATCGATCGATCGATCGACTTATCTATCTATCTATCTATCTAGATAAATACCTTGAAATGTTGCATGAATTTGTTCTTGATAAATATTTAGGTTCACATTTGCTTTTTTTGTGAGGAGGAGAAATAGAAAGATGTTGCTACTTTTCAGTCTTTGCATTCAGTCATGTCAATGAAATATAGGAAGAGCGTGCTAGAGTATTTTCTTGGCATATATTTTAACAGTAATTTTTCAATTAGTTTCAGCTGCACATTTCTTACTAATGATGGCAGAAAATATAGCATCTTAGATAACTGGTCATGGGAAGATATTTTGAATACTTAGAAATAGCTGATATTCAACATACAATGTGCTCTGAAATAATAAATATTAAGATCTCTTACTCTGTGCTGTTATGCAACGAATTTCAGAGCACAACTTGCACTTTAAGTAATAAGGTTTGTGTGCACAAATCCTGACTTTCTTTGAAATGTGCCTCTAAGGAACTATTGGCCTTTTCCATGTAGCTCTGCAACTGTAAAAGACTAGAGTCAGCCTCAGGGCCTCTCTGTATAAATAGCTTTTATTCAGCCTCTAGGATTGTGGAATAGGTGTTTTACTGAAATGCAAACTGCAGTGGCCCACTTTGCTTTACTTCAGCTTGCGAACACTAATTTATTTGAACTGATTTGCATTGGGAATCTTGATTTCCCCTATGTGGTTCATTTAATATGTTTTTCTCTTAAGCTTCTTATGATGGGAGCACTCGACCTGTTTCCTCCAAAAGGATAAACACAGCCAGATTGATCAGAACACAGATATTACCAGGGCTCTTTACTCGCACAGCAGCTGAGACATGTCCACAGCTCCATGTCTTAACTCTGACACCCATGCCTTTTCTCTGCTCAAGCCTTTCCAGACCTATATGTATGGGATGATATTACAATTGCACCCTTAGCCAGCAAGGCAACGCAGCCCCAGTGAAATCAGACTAATGAGAGCAGAGTTCATTTGTTGTTTCCGTTGTACTTACTTGTTAAAATTTTCTCATCTACCCTCATTACTATGAACACTGGCATTAAGCAATACAAACTGCACCCTATGAAGCTATTTTGCTTTCTGTATTTTTACTTACATTAACGTTAGAGTTTTCATGTCTGCTATGAACCTAATGAAACTCAATGTTCTGTATTTTACTACCTCTGGTGTGGTGAGTGAACTGTGCTGTGTTAATTTTTATTTAGCTAGATAAATAGTACTGTCTAGAACTGATCAGTCTACAACTTTTTTTCTCATTATTACTATAATTTACCTTATAGTTTCACACTGAAACAAGTAGGATTTCTTCTGTCTGTTCTGCAGTGTGAGCAACAGCCACTTTGTCCTTCCCAAAAAGATGAATGTCCAGAAACGGCTGGGACGTATTTCAGAAAAGATTCTGAATTAATGTATTAAATCCATTGAAAAAAATATGTGTTCTTTTCCCTTATTTAAAAAGTTAAATCACAATCAACAGACTGGACTATGCTAGATTTTTTTTCTTAGGATGCTCTACTTCTTAACAGACTCTGAAAATACAAATAGTTCCTTTCCTTCCTATCTCCCTAAAACAGAATGTCTAAAAATACATACAGCCATGTTACATTTTGAGTCAAGTCTTTGCCAATTTATTTATATGAGTTTCTGGCTTGTGTGGATGGACAAGGAAGCTAAAAGGCAGAATGCAGGCTGTTTGGCTCTTTAATAGTCTCAATTTATGTCTCATATCAATGACCAACATATAAAATTCTTGAATTGCTTGAGTTATTTCTGGAACAGAGAACCTTTCACCCAAAGCATTTTTGCAAGTCCACAATAAAGGATGACATATATGCATTAGAAATTTTTGCACAGCTATTGACGTTTCATCAGAGCTTCCTTTCCTTCTCTCTGACGCACAATCTTCCAACTAACCTTCCAGAATTAACTACGCTGGGCTAACAATTGAGTTTCCCAAGTCACTATAAACAGGAAAGTGGATCTGTTTAAAGCTTTCACATAATTCTAACCACTTCACAAGAACACATGAACCATAAAGCTTTATAGAATAACAGAGACCAAGGTTTGAGTTTGTTGCATTTTCACTTCTACTACTGGTACAATCAAAGCTATATTTAGAGCCATGAATTGATGTTCCCAACACTCCTGTTTGTGTTACAGATCTTCTTTGATAAAAGCATTCCAGCCTCTGAAAGCTGGAGGGATAGTGCAGGTATCAAGGACAGTGAAAAAAAAAAAAAAAACAACTAAAATATATGTATGCAGTGGAAAACTGAGCTTTAAGTACTACCTTTATGATTAAACTAGCCTCAGTTTGGCATTTACAGAAGATAAGCCATATGGAATTTAGGTACCTTTTCTTGAAGAGGGCAGATTGTTATTTTACCCAATTGGGGGTTACATCTCTCTAAGATTAAAAAACACCCCTGTAATTCTAGAATTGCATGTGGCTGGCATAAAGCAAAAACTATGTACAGTCTATACAGTATGCAATGGTTCTAATTGTTAAATGACCCTGTATGCACATAGATTGTGAAGACGATATAGTTGAGAACATATTTCTGTACACCAGGCTGTGAACTAGCTCATTAAAAAAAAAAGAAAAAAATAAAAAGGAAGAAATAATTTGGAATTTTTAGACCACCATCTAGTCACTGTTGAGTCAGTGTGTAATCTTCACAGTAAGTATGTATTACAGCATAACTGGGAGATTACAGTGTAATGGTTTTGCAGATGCATTGTTTAGAACCCATTTTTTTTAAGTCTTACAATACATATTACTTTAAATATTTATGTGAAAATTAGGCACAACTGAAGAGTTGAGAATCTGTGCCTTAATACTAAAGTACTTTTTTCCCCTTTTTTTCTTCTTTCTTTAAAATTTCCTTCTGCCATTCAAGGTCATGAAGGGGGCATTGAATTGTGAATTTAGTACTGTTCAGCTCTTCACAGATAATAAGATAATGGAATAGACAAAATGAGCATATGCCCTTGCAAGGAGTGCAAACCAAATGTGCAGAGGATTCTTCATATGCCATACCCAAGGCATATGCATGTGTGTGTATGAGAGAGAGAAAAAGAAAGAGGAAGGGAAATAGGCCAAAGATGTGGACTGGGCTAATCTTTCCCTTCGTGACATGAATCATTACTACCAGTTAATTCAGTGACACAGTTCCTGCTCTATATTCTGTAGAACTATAGGATTTTATTTATTTTTTTTTTTCCAAAATTAATGGTTTGCAATGTCAATTTCCTTAGATACATGCCTGGGAGATGACTCACCCAGCAGAGCAAATAGTATTGCCAAAAATCAAGATTAGTTTTTCCACTTAGTTTAATTGCACTACAGGATTTGAATTTAACTTGCTGATGCTGCTGTAGTAGATATGGGGTGAAAGAAAAGGAGTTTGTTGCACTATTAGGTGTGTACGCTTTCAAAAGACATATTAAACCAAGATTCATTTACCTGCTGTTCAGACAGAGTTTGAAGAGTCTGCTTCTCTTCTCAATGAATTCAGAAAATATTCCTAGTGGTCTTATTTCTTTCATATTTCTGTTGTTTAAAGCCAAAGAAAAACTCTTACAACTGAGTTCATTTACAGACACACACACTTTAATCCATTGCTTTCAGACTATTTTAGTTTATCTAAAGAATATGAGATATGACACAAACCACTAATATACTTGAGATTCATTCACCAGAATAGCTCTTCTGTGTAAGGCTCATCATCAGAAATATTATTGTATTTAAGTGTCATAATTGAAAACCTTTGAATTAATATCTTGTGACTTGTTCACTTACCTTACACAAAGCAGTCTCCTTTCCCATCCCAGTAGAGAGTTCAGTGTGAGCAAAAAATCACAGAATCACAGAATGTTAGGTTTTGGAAGGGACACTGAAAAATCATTTAGTCCAATCCTCCTGCCGGAGCAGGAACACCTAGATGAGGTTACACAGGAATGTGTCCAGGTGGGTTTTGAATGTCTCCAGAGGAGACTACACAACCTCCCTGGGCAGCCTGTTCCAGTGTTCCGTCACCCTCACTGTAAAGAAGTTTCTTCTCATATTTAAGTGGAATCTCTTGTGTTCCTGTTCGCGTTCGCACCCATTCCCCCTTGTCCTGTCATTGGTTGTCACCGAGAAGAGCCTGGCTCCGTCTTCATGACAATCACCCTTTACATATTTATAAACAACAATGAGGTCACACCTCAGTCTCCTCCAGGCTAAAGAGACCTAGCTTCCTCACCCTTTCCTCATAAGGGAGATGCTTGAAATTATAACAGGCATTATCTTTTTTATTTACTTAGATAAAACTGTCCCATGTAGTTACATGAACAGAAGTATGTGAAAATGAATGTATTTTTCTCAGGTTCAACTTCTGAAAATTTTAGTTACCTTAGTAATAACTCTCTCTAAGTTAGGAGGCAATGTCATATGCTTTATCACTATGTCACAGCATGGTGGACTAAAACTGTTTAAGGGACTGTTGATTTTAGGAGGACACTTTGGATAGATTAGCTGCTGTCATCGCAATTATGTTGCAATAGATTTTGTAAATGACTCTGTTAAAAAACGTGTTAGACCCTCTCAGTAGACTGTCATGAACTACATGGTTCACAGTGCTTCCAGCTCTACAGACATTTATGACAGTGCTGAAATTAATGTTATATTTGCTTAGATACCATGATGATTCACAGTGATATTCAAAATAAGAATACCAAAAAAAGAAGTTTCAGAGGTTACACTTGTGCCATGAGGGGGAAGAGATATTTTTCAAAAACTAACTCTGCTATTCAGGCGCTTTTTTTTTTTCCCCCCCACAGTGTCCTTTTTGGCTTATTCCTTTCTGAGAGTTAATCCTTCAATCAAGTAATTAAAAAGAAAAAAAAAATTATATAATTTATTCAGCCATGAGAGAAATAGGCTGTGCTTTCTATTCAATTGTTCTGAGAGCAAAAATTGTTTACTTCCTTATAACATTTGTGGTGGCCAGAGAAAATGATAAAAAACAATAAAGACTAGAATCAGAAAGCTGAGTGTGACAGATTTGACTGAAACAGCTTAATCCCATTGCAGAGCATCAATTAAATAAACCTGTATGCAGAAAGCTGTTTCAAATCTGTAGATGATTCTAAACTGAGGAGACTTGTCCATATCAACAGCAAATAAACAAAAAACTAAAGACCAAAACCAAACAAATAAAACCACCAAAACCACCACCACCAACAACAATAAAAGACACATGTACACAAATTTGCAGAAAGGAGAACCACAAGCAGAAGGTAACAAACTCATTTGGAATTTGAATGTGTCAGAAAAGTGTTAGGATATAAAAGAGAAAACAGCTTTCTGGACCATCAGAAACAGTCTCCTGATGGCTAATGAGCTGGAAACTTTGTTATTCACAAAGCTCTCAGAAATATGTTCAGTCAATCTCCCCATCCAAAGACTTGCTTTTAGTTTGGCATAATGTAGCGTTCTACAGTGGAGTAGCTCTCCATTCCCTATGTGTGGTGATAACTTAGATTTCTCCTAGGAAAAATGTATATACAGGCACCTTCAGTATTTTTAACCCCAAGAAGAAATTTTTTCTACCTTTGCTTTTTCACCCCCCCACACAGCACATCTGTGCAACTCTGTTAGAAAGTGCTGCATATTTAACTGGCTACGCCAAAAACAGGTATGTTACCCAAAGTGTTAATTAAGTGTATGTTACCCAAAGGTATCTGTCAGTATCACTTCCTTGACATCAGCTCTCCAAAACATCATGGTAGTGTTTCACTCCTCCCAGCCCATGGAAAGCAAGATATGAAGAAAGAGCAACCCAGGCAACATGAGGGGACACCAAATAGCTCACTGGCAAACAGTTGTAAATTACAGGGCTCAAAAAATGTGCCCTCTCACTCTTAGCCCTAAGGAAAGCCTTTTTTTTCCCCATCATGGTAGGGCCTAGCTGTTTGCCACCCCCTCCTGTGGACATGGGGACGGGATGGTGTACTGCCAGTTTTGGCACCCAGGCTGACCTATGTCCTGGCAAACAGAAAACTGAGGATGTGTTTAGGCTGAGATGGTGTTACTGCACTGCTGCTTGCTGGTATGTACCATCCACAGCATCATTCACTGCACAGTTGGCAATCCCTAGTCACCTCTGTCTGGCACAAACAATTGAAGCCTGGTTTTCACAGAGGCTCGACTCCTGCATTGGAAGTAAAAAAAAAAAAAATAAAAAGTGTTGAGAGTTTTAAAATAAATTAGACATTATTTGCTGCACAGTATTGGGCGAATGTCAGTTAGTTCAATGATGAAACCAAAGCTGAAGTATTTGAAGATCATAGTAATTCCTTACTGTGCTGTTACTGCTTTTTTTTTTTAATTCTGCTTTGTACCATAACAGCAAGTTGTATTATAGTTTACCTTTTTTTTTTTCTTTTTGAAAAGCTTTGCAAAACTTCTAATACAAGCTTTTCTATCAGTTGAGCAGATATCTTTTCTGAAAAATGAATCAGCCTTTGATTTATTTAATATTAATCTAGACCTGTGTTGTAGCTAGAAATTGTGTAAACCTTCAATGTACTTATAATATATGCTTAGACATATTTTACCATCTCTTCAGACTAAATTTTAATGTTTTAAATAATACCAATATATAAAACGGATGGAAATCAAACATAAGGAGAGGACTGACAAGGATTTGCTGAGACAGGACGATGTTAAACAAGTAAAAAGCAAAGTAGGTGAGAAAAGAATTATGTGTCTCAATACAAGCTGGGAAAAAAAAAAAGAGAAATATAATTCAACACTGATAGAAGTGAAGGACAAGAACTGATGATACACGCAACAATAAATATGAGAGCACAGCTAGTCTCCATCAGAAGAAAGCTGATGGAGTCTCAAGTGAGTTAGGGGGTGTCATGGGAGGAGACTGCCCCTGCTACTCTTCTGATCACATGACAAGCTAAAATAACCAGGCCAATAAAGAATATTTCTTTTTCTTTCTTGCTTGCCAAGTTAGTTTCTTGCTCTTTTAGAGAGCTGACTTGAATCATTATGTGATCAGATAAGTGCCACAGAGAGGGTAAAATAAGGTGGGCACATAAGAAAGAAGGGAATAGGTCATGCATCTTTCAGTGTAGAAGAGCTGTTTATTTAGCACAAGTAATCTTATGAAAATACACCCTCAGATTTGTTCACAAAACCCTTCCACAGAAGAGCCAGTCTACTTCTGACATGCCTAGACCAAATAAGGGCAGGACTTGCAGAAACACTTTTGTGCTCAAATTTTTAAAATCGCAGAATTTTACTTCATGCAGCTTTTTTCTTTGATAGTGGTAAAGCAGTCTTCTGAAGACAACCTGCATCAGAAAAATACAGAACTAGACACTACAGAATTTTCTGTGAGCATTTTTGTCTTTCAAGTGGAACACAGCTGTTTGTATACATTACCAAATATCTCTGCAAATAAAAAAACATCCCTCTTAATTTTAAACACCTTGTAAGCATCACCACTTCCTTTACACATTAATATAGTACATACTAGGAGCTGGGCAAAGAGGTTGAGAATATTTTAATAACAGGTTCACACCTGAAATCAGAACCTATGTGATAGCTGTATGTGTGCACTGGTCTCTGAAGATGCATCTTCTGCTAACAGTCTTTACCAGGCCCACAGCTCTTCCTGGACAAGCTTTACTCTAAGGCTTTCTCAGACTTGTAAGTCACGCAGCTTGTTTTTACTTTGGCTAAAAACTCAATCAAATCCAACAGTGCTCTGACTGACTGGAGAACAGATCTGGCTCAAAGATGTCAGAGAGGTTCTGCTGACTGCTATGAACAGAGGTCAAGCTGATGAATAACGTCTGATTGCTGCAGGGATGAAGGCAAAACATTAATTGCTGGAAAAGTGGAAAGGGTGGGTATAAAGCATGTGGAGCAAGTTAAAAGAGAGAGCCAAAAAGGAGATTATTTTAGGTACTTTTTCAGGATTTATTTAAGGTATTTTCTAGTTTGCTTAATTTGATGAATGATTTGAAGCACTGGTTTGGTCTTCTCAGTCAGCCTGAGAATGTAAGTGTGTCATAGAACAAGGGTAAAATTTTTTCTAGTTGTAAACCATTTTTGTTCAGTGTAATTTTGCAGTGATTGTTGTCATGTGAAATTAGTTCTTCCATTTGAAGGGGAGAGTTCTTTCTGTATATCTCAGTTTCCTTCATCTTGATTGGTAAGTATTGAAATAGAATTTACAGCAACTCTTCTACCAATCTGATTAGTCAAAATTATGAAACAGCCTCTACTGAAATGGTAAATATTTTTTACAGGCTTTTGTAGAAGGTAGCTAGTTTTAAACAGTTTATAGAAAGTAAAAGCTTATGAATTTTGAAGTTAAACTTTTTAATAAGCTTTTAAAGCCGACCAAATTTTGTCTTTCTTTGCTAAATTCTGTCACAATTTGTAAGCTTAGTAATTTCTTAAGACCTGCATGGTTGCATCAAAACTCCTAAAGAGTCCACAAAATGTGAATTCTACTCAGAACTAAGAAAGATCTGTCTTTAAAATAAGAAATGACACAAAAATTTCAAATGCAGCTGTTGAAAAATATAGCTGTGTATTTTTGTAATGTTGGTGCTCTTCCCTGATTTATTTTTTTCCCCAAGTACTTTGTTCTACTTGGCTTGTAATGGTTTCAGGAAATAAAACTGTCACGTGCTAATGATTATCATCTCCTAATAATCCAACAAAAACGATCAGATCCTGTGTATCTCTGCCTAAAAGGTAGGATGCCACTTCTGAGATTGTTCCTTTGAGACTCCAGAGTACATACTTTTGAAATGACAGATCTGCTTTTCAGTTTCTCCTTGAGAAAGCAATCTATGCACCCCCTCCAGTACTGTCTTCATTGATGTCTCTGGATTATTTTTACCTGATATTTATTTGTAATATGCTGCTGTCCCCAGGGAGGTGGCATTTCCAATTTTTTTCCCTGAAAATGTTGTGAATGGCAGTTGGAATGTGGAGGCACACTAAAAACTGTTTACAAAGTGTATTGGCCAAAATGTGTACACTCTCCAAGAAAATATTTTAAACAAGTGAGTTTTATATGTAAGTTCATATGAGTTTTATGTTAACTATCTCATGTATGCTTGCTATTCCATTCCGTTCTTTATGCATGCATCAGTATTTATGTCCTTAACTATTTTACAAGCCAAGTGATGGACCTTTTGCTGCAGATTCAGCATTTGTTCTTGCAGAATCCCAAACTAGCAAATCCACACAGATCAAAGTAATGCCATGTCAGATCAGATCTAGACATATGAAATGCACATTAACTCAAGAGTTACATCTGAACTAATAATGCCCAAATCTCAACAGGGCTCCAGAACTGTAACATCTCTGCATCATGTTTAAATATAACCTAGATTACACCTGACGGCTCAGTGTTTCTGCTTTATGTTGCTGTGCACTTTCCAGGCTAGGGTTAGGACAGATGAAGTCCACACCCCACAAAGCCCTCACTGACATTGTGCTGCCAGTTTCTCTGGGCTTCATAAATCTTCCTCCCCTACTCTAGGTTAGAGGACTTGTAATGGCCTAACATAAATCCTAGATTTAAAATCAGAAAAAAAAAAAAAAATCATGCACCTTCACCTGTCCTGTAGGCAAATTGCAATTTACCTGTTTCTGCTCAGTTACACTTAGTCTTTTTTTTCCATCCCTTGCCTGTATATTTCTTCTAATGACTATCCACGCAGCAAATAACCCACCAAAATGAATAGGCACACAGAAGCAGGCATCACGTTCATTAAAAGACAGTTGATATTTTCCTGTCCATATTCACCCAAATTGACCATTGTCATCATGATGCCTTCCCATAGATCAAATTAATCCACATTTATAGTAAAGAACCCTCATTTTTTAAGGAGCCAGAGGCATTTTTTTTCCATTTTTCCATCTTTCTCACTGAGAGATGCTGATGTAGATGTCAGTGATGACAGAAAGACATAAACTACCCATGTAACAGAATGTGCCAGTCATTTAAAAAACAGCATCACATTGGTCTCCTAAGGCAACAGCATTCCTTGCAGGTACTGGTACATACCGACTTGCCAGTTGTGGCTATACAGGATAGAAAATTCCTAGTAAGCTGAAGCTCAGCTGCATTTTGAGAGCCCAAACTCTTTGTTCAACACTGTGGAGAAATGCACTCCTGTATTTATGTTATACTAATTGTACTGCTGGAAGTGACGCTTTACAATGTATGATTGTCTTCTGGTGCTTCTATCTCATGCTGCGCAGTTGTATCTTCTCACAGACCACTGAAAGATACAAAGCATTCATTTTGGATGCTGAGTTAGTTCAACAACATTGATCAAAGAATTTTCTATTAAATTTAGTTTTGGCAGCAAATTAACTCAGGCACAAGTTTCCTCTAGAACACTGTCGGCTTCTGATTTATACAAACCAGTGACACTGATTTCAACATATGGGAAACATTCCCAATATCTGACACAGTTTCTTAGAGCTGCAAAGACTGAGATGGCAAAGGGTTCCTCAATACATTGATATTGCAACATTGTGATTAAATGCTTTCAAATATTTAGTACAGCATAAAGATGTGACAAGATGGTATTCTTCATATTCCTTTATCTCCCTCCACTTGGAGTTAACGGTGTTATCTGCAACCCTGAATGTTGTGTTGGTTGCTACTTGAAGTCTAGTGGCTATATGACCCTGTTGTTTGGTCAGCATGCATTTTTATGCCTCATACGTTGTGGGCACTTATCATGTGAAGAGCTCTTGCAGAACGTGTTATATTTATTTTTCCTGCACCACATTTGTTCAGTTGTAATCCAGAGAATATAGCCCATTTTCTCTGGGATTATCTATCTATCTAGCAGATAAATGTAGGCTGCAAGTCCAACATGATTTATGGAAAATTATGTTTATAATCAATAGTCCTGCTAGAGAAAAATAGATTAAATTGTGCCCTGAATTACACAAAAAAGTTTGTCTCTGCATCACTCAGTATTACCCCAGGTATAATTTAGGATAATTTGGGTCATGACCCTTTATATAACTCAATATCTCTGTACTGATCTCAAGTCACCATTTACAAATGCTCATTACATTAAAATATACTTTAGATAAAGGAAAATTACCATATAAATAACTTCCAGTCCTCATTCCCTTAGTGTTTCTTACTCACCTAGGATTTTTCTTATGATATTTTCATACAAGAAATCATATGAAATTTAAATACATTTTATTATTATTTTTATGTGAACTGATTTTGTGCAACTTGTCTAAAATAAAAGAAATAGGTAATGAAAAAGGCTAGTAAGGACTTTTTCACTTAAGAATCAAGTCTGCATTTCTATCTGAGCATTGCACTGTTTTGATATGGAAGTTTAAAAAGTGTACAATAGCATCACACAAGTTTGGCAATTGCCTTGTTTGCTTATGGGATGAAAGAATTTGATTCGTTTGCCATGATTTTCTTTGCTTACTTTTGATGTTGAAACTGTAGAGACTTCAGTGGAAAAAAAAAAAAAAAGAAAAAGAAAAAGAAAAAAAAAGTTAGATACTGTAATTAATGAAAATGGGAGAGGTTAATTTGTATTGACAAAAACACTGGTATTCTGCCAGCCTAATTTCCTTTGGGATGTATTATTTGAACCACAGTCACACTGCAACCTTCAAAACTTGGGATGCTAGGAAACATGGTGATTCCTGCATAGATAAATCAGCAATTAGTAGTTTGCAAAGGATGCCTGTTCTTTTCTTCCTTACTCCCACCTCCTTCCCTACCTTCCTGGCAGGGAGGATGCAGCACACACTGTGTCTCAGCTGCATCCCGGGACTGAGCTGAGCTACACCTTTGCGCAGTGACATGAATGTCACATTTCCCTCTCTGTGAGCCTTGTAAATTTCACGTAATTGAGCCTCTTGCCTTATGTCAGGTCGTGCTGATGGTGGCCAAGAGTTCAAAAAGCAAGACACAGAGCCAGGTAACACAATTTTTATAGGTCTTGTTTCCTCAGGGAACTAGGCAGGAAACCAAATGAAGAGCATAAAGTACAACTAAAATAAAATAAACTGGGGAATCACAGAATCTGTATGTGAAAGCTGACTCAGTGGAGACAGACTTTAAACAGTAGATGAAGATTTATATGGGTGTTTTTCTCTGAAGGTTTCAACAAAACAAAACAAAAAAAAAAAGAAAGCTATATTCAAACCTACACAGATTAGTACATGATTTCTAGGGCCAGACCTGCATTTTTCTGAATTACTGGTCTTTAATCTGTGGTGGTTTAGGCAGAGATTTAACAGATGGTTTGGATTTTATCTAATCTATCATGGCTGGCTGCTACATTGAAAACAACCCAAAGCTTGAAATAAACACATCTGGATTAAAAAGATCAATCATTAAGTAAAATAATCTGAACTAATGCCCGTTCTGCTTCATTTGCTGAAAAGTGTAAAAATAAAGGGAATGGAGAGTCTTTGATTGCAAAGTCAGGATCAGCTACCTGATTCACTGTGAGGACATCTGGAAGCCAAGCTTCAGATCCCTATGCCCTCTCACTCCCTAAACCACATGTCCTCTCCTGTTATATAGCATACCATCTAGTACAAGAGAGCTATACGGATCTCTCCGCAAGGATGACTACCCTCATTTTATTGATTTACAGGCAATATACTTGTTCCTAAAGCAAGACAAATACCAAGGCATTTCTTTTAGTTCATTTCTGCTTAACATTAAATTCCAAAATGATATGTTTTAGGTTGTATTAATATTGGTCTCAAAAGCAATATTTTTCACTGAAATACTCTTATCTTTCTAGCTCTTAACATTATTTTAAAACCCACGGTGTCATTATGAGTTTCATTTTCTGTTTTAACACAAAGAACCAGAACAGCTGATTTCCAGCATTTTGATCCACTCTCCTTGTAAGTGGATGAAGATGTACTTTACTCTGGCCTGAAAGAATGTTGGGGAAAATTAAATTTAGGTGCAGTGTTACAACTCCTTGCCGTAAGGAATAACTGCATTCTACAGACACTCAAACTTTGGGATGAACATTACTCCAGGAGACATAGTGAACACATATAATCCAAACAAATCTGTTTGGGGTGAAAAAATACTGTGATCAGTGCTCAGTGGCCAAAAGGTTGAAAAGCTACAGTCATATTACCGCATGATGGTGCATGTTGACATTCAAAATAAACAGCGTAACCACTAGCAGAGCTAAAAGCAGAGTGCTCCCATGAATAGTAGTTGGTGCTCTATCTGGGAAAACCTCTATTTTAACAACTACAGAATTGTAAGTCAGTAAGAACTCTTTCCAAAGCATACTCATTACATGACAGAAATGGTGTATATTGGGATAATTCATTTATCCTTTTAACAATACTCATAGCTATTGCACAGTAAACCTGGTGATTTATTTCAAGCATTTTGCCAATAACCTCTTCTGAAGCTTCTGCACTCTAGGAGAAAAGAAGCATTTTAAACACCTTCATTTTAGTGGAACAGACCATTTCATAAAGAACACACTAGAATGGATGTGCTGAACACTTTTTTTTTTTTTTCTTTAATAAGAAAGAAAAAATTCATGTACTGTAAATATGGTAGTGGTGAAGTGCAAAGGCTTTTTCTGATAGTTCACATTCCAAAAGGGAGAGTACTTCATGGATGCTGCTTTTCCTATCTGCATATTTAAAAGGTTTAAACAACAGTATTTAACATATAAAGGAATATTGAGCACGTATTCTATGCTTCTTAGGCTATCTTAAAATGTAGTTCAACAGCTGAAATCCAGAAAGCAAGACAGTATCTTATAATGAGATAACATTGCACAAACCACCAGAAAATACTCTATGGATCACTTATTTGAGATTATATTTCAAAAACAGTACACTGTCTGAAAACACAGGCTGATTTTCATGCTCTTACACCATAGCAACTGTCTCTGCCTCTTTTCTTATTACAGTGGTAATACAAAGTATCTTGGCTGCAGACAGAGATGACAGATTTTATTATAGCTCCATTGTACACTTACTGCAAAGTCACCAGTACATTATGCTTTCAATTTTTTCGCTGTAGAGGGATACGATTTTGCAGTTCAATTAATAATCTGTTGGGAAAATTAAGGGCTGAAAGCCAAAGAAAAGATAACAATTGTTATTACACCAAAAGATTTATGTAAGAACATAATGGGTTTTTAACATGAAATACAGACTTTTTAACAGAAAGATGATGATATGTTAGGTTGGCTGAGTGGTGCAATTAAGAAATACCTTGCAACTGCAAACAATATAATTTCAGTGTTAATGGCACTGTCAGACTGCCTAAAAACACTTTGTAAAATTAAAAAAAAAAAAAAAAGAAGGAAAAAAACCCCATCCTCTAAATAACCTGTAAGATGGGCGTTTGGCTGAGACAAGAGGTGCATGAGCCTTTTAGAGCTCTTTGGTTTCAGCTGCCTGTGGTTTGCAGTTAGTCAGTACAGATTCTTGTCTGAAGCAGTGTTTTCTTACCAACTTCTTTATCTGTACGGGCAAGATGTTTTCAAACCCACTATCATCAAAATATCACTGACATTCAGGTCAATGAAGCCATATTTATTACAGTCTTTTTGCTTCCTATAGACAGCAATAAAACTACCTATCTGGGATTTATGCTGTTGTGAATTGTTGAAGGCACTTGTAACAATTTGGCAATATAGAACATGCATTCCTTGACCATGAAGATGGTGCACTATTCTGGGGTCTGGTGGAGTGACTCCTGCTTCCAAATCTCCCAATTGCCATGAAAATGACACTGATCTAAAAGAACACATGTCTTTTCTCTCACATTCAGGCTAGCCATGGTGTTCTAGCTGTGCATTAATGCCAGGATATGTTATATTTTTTTAAAAACGCAAAAATGGGATGAATTTGAAAGTCTTTCAGAGACAAAAACAGATTCACAACATAGTCAGTATTCATTCAAGTGGACAGACTGACAAGAACACAATTCTACACAGGCTGTAAATTAGATTCCCAAACAGATTCATATGCCCAAATGTGTAGTAGTTATACTACATGTTGTAATTCTGCAGCTAGTGTGTAGCTGCTGTCTTAATGAAGTTGAGCAAAATATATTATTTCACTCAGTAAAGTTCAGCAATAACCCAGGGCTGAAATTTTATTACTTTTGGACCTGGAAAAATAAAAGGCTTTTCCTCACAAGAAATGGATTAGATACAATTAAGGGAATGGAAGAAAAGAGTTATTTTCTTGGTGGATAATTGGTAAATATGCAAAAATTCTGAATTTGCAAAATAACTTATAGTAATATTTATGTCCTTTACACTTGTCAAGATCTACACAAGAGAAGGAACTTGGTATTTTAATCCACATTCCAATATGACCAAATAGAATTAATCTTAAAAAAAATTAGTCTCCAAATATTTTCATGTACCTGAAGTTATTTTGACAATACACTGACAAGAAGCTTTGGAACAGTGGAAATCTGTTCTTTTTTACATCAAGGGCCTGATGTTCAACCAACCAGAGTACAGGGTTCTGTCAAATTTAAACACTTACTTGTAAACTCAAAAGTATACTGTTTCCTTGAAGACAGTACTTACAGAGTGACATGCTACTTAGTTGTGCCATATTGCTGGAAGGCTTTTGTGTGCATTTGGAACAGCTGAAGTCAAATTGCTTTTACAGCTGTGACAAAATATTAGGCACTTTAAAAAGAATAAAGTAAAGCAACATTCAATTGTGTAAATACAACAGAGTTCAAGCCAGAAAGGTTTTTCTTTGACCCATTTTTTTAATCCTTTTTTATATCTAGATACCTGAGACTCAGTGTTTATCTTATTTAAGCTTCTATAATTAAGACAGGTGGAGTCAGTACTTCCTGGATAGCCATCTCACATGTTGCAGGATGGTTTAAAATGTTGTAGGACTTTTTTGCAAGTTAAGGAAGTAGTAGTGATCAGTGCAAGTGTCTTACAAAATCAGTGATGTTGGTTGCTGTTCCTCTGATAGCCTTCTCTCTTATTTGGCATGTAAAAATACAGCTTTAGAGTTATATCACAAGAGTAATAAATTATAAGAATAATAAAACATGGCATCTAGCTGTCATGGTAGGAAAGCTGAATGTGAGAAAGCAGTTAGTACACATTTATTTCCAAACAATAATGGCACAACCCTCTTCATAAATAAAATTCAATATATTTTGCCATCAGTAAATGTATAGAGTACTTATTTCAACAAGGGAAGTTGCATCATGGGAAGTAGAGATGTAACAGTTGTTTGCATGTATTCCTTGAGACTCCCATATTCTGGACAGTCAGCCCATTCTGCTGCCAGGTCTCTATAACACCCAGCTCATTGCAAGTATTTATGATGTACATGCTTTATGAGTAGACCTATCTTCTTTGGGAGAGCAGAGTTCCATGACATAAATAAGGGCCATTTTTCAAAATTTATTGCATTAGGTGCACCCAAAGGACAGTTTTACAGTTTGCCTCTTGAGAGCAGGTGTCACTGGGCAGGAAATACTGTGCCATCTCTTTTTCTTTAAAAATATTTGTTTTGTACAAAGTGAAGCTGTCTCAAAGATCTCCAGTCTACTAAGAAATGAGCAACTTCCTGCTCCCTGCTTGTTTTTCTCAGAAGGCAAGGAAAAAAGTTGAAAGCAAGTTTTCTACATCAGGGACATAGCCATGGAAGTTGTGTATTTTCTTTGCAAGAAATATTATCTGTTTAGTTGTTACAAGAAAGGAGCCTTCAAGAAAGTATCTCTATTTTCAGGAAGATGTTTGGGTACTAGCAACACACTCTTCTACCAGTATATTGTCGGGGTACCTATAGGGTCCATCCTTGGTAAATAATCTGGATAACACCACCTCATCTGTTAAGAGAAGAACATAAGTGTAAATAGTATGTATCTGGATTGAATAGACAAAACTGAGTTTGTTAAGTGGCAACATCACAATCAGCTGAATTAAACAGTAAGAAGGAAATTAGAGACTTTAGACATGAAGAAGGAATCAGCCTGAAAAGAAGTGTAAAAGAAACAAGAAGATAACTAAGTGTAGGGAGAGACCTTAAAGTGAAAAGAGCAACAATCTAAATCCCATGTGCATATGTACTTGGAGTTTATATATTGTCACCCATATAAAAGGCATGCCCCTGAGTGAAGTATTTCTGTGAGACTGCACCTTACTGTGTATTCTGACTTTTGTGGTCTCATTCTGAAATGGCCACCTTCTATATCCTGCACTCATCCATTAAGATATGCATTATTTCTCAGACTCCACCAGAGAGGTTTCTTTATATGTCTACGAAAGACCCCAGTTAACATATATGCCATTTTCAAGAATGCCCTCATATTTATCATTCTGAAATACTGCTAAATAATTTGCCTTTGCCTAGAGTTTTGTTTCTCCCAAATAATTTATGGGTTTCCCTGAGGTTCTTGGATTCTCATATGTGAAACACAGGAAAACATGTTGTGGAGAAACTGAATGTGGATTTAGAAGCACAGGAAGCTTTCGTATATGGGATAGAACACCTATTTGTGTATTTGAACTTCTATTAGCCTCTGAAAATTTACTGAAAGCACTGTTTATGAGAAGTCCTTTCTGTATGCAGAATTACTAGCTATCAGAAAGTGCACTGATTCTTTATCTTGAAAGTAAGTCAAACTATGAGGCTTGGAAACACATTCAGTCTCCAGTTTTAGTCCAGATGCTGCAGAAATTATGTTAGAGTTGTCTTTAATTGTTAAGGGTACAATCTTTGTTCATATAGAGGTTCTCTGCTTTTCTCTTTTTTATTCTTCTTTTTTTTTTTTTTTTTCCCATTTCTTTCTTCTTTTTTATTTTTAATAGCATGAGAAAATTCTGTGAATATCTGGTCAGAATCACACACATTGTCTCAGCAGAAGATGATATGAGTAGTAGTGTCATGCCTGTAGTGATACCAAAATTGTGTAATGCAAGTAGTCCAAAGGATCATTCCTTAAAAAGAGTAAGATGAAAATCAGTGCACTTGCAGTGGACTTAAACCAGATGTTTTGCAGTTGCTTCTCAGAAGCTTCAAAGGAACTTTTCTTTTCAAAAGACACAAATCAATGATAGTTTTAATGAATAATGTAAGAAACAGTACTGGCACTTTCAGACTTAGCTGCCATTATAATCCTGGGCTTTTTGAAGTCTCAGGGGAGACCTTTGGATGCAGTTTAGAAACTAGGGTTGTGAGAGTCCTTGAGGACAAAAAAAAAAAAAAAAGACACAAAAAAGAGGGGGATCTTCTAAGGAACTCTAGTGTAGTTCAGCAGACACTACTCTTTCTGTCATATCTTAAGGCATTAAGTAGAATAGGGGTGCATTACCACAGATATTCACTAGCATATAATAGAACAGATTTACGAGCAGCAGAACACTGAGAAAAAGAAAAAAAGAAAAAAGTTAGTAAAGGGCAGTCAACCAAGTAAGTTGTCAGTCCTTGAGCTTGCTTTAAAGGATGCTATGGTACTAACATAAGATTGACATTTTGCCTTTAACAGAGAAAGTAAAATTTTCTTCATGTGTTCAGAAAATAAATGTTCATGTTTATTTGTTTATTTGCCACTCACAATATTTTGGTAGTGCTTTAGCAGTGCTAAAAATGCCTCTTTATGAGTGGTTTGCATAGGTCACTAGCTCACTAAACACTTCCCCCAAAAAGCATCCTTATCAAAGAAATAACTGTTATGGATTCCAGAGAGTAAATGTTCAGGGATTTGGTTGTTCACAGTTATACTGAAACTCTCAGTTCTAACTGATATTGAGCATATTCTGTCTGCACATGATCACAATTTTTATGCAAGCACTCTCTGAAGAGCACTTAATTCTGGAACTGTAGTGTCATGAAGGTTCAGTAAACACCCTTAGCTTCATTTCTAGATTGGATATTGGAAATGGACAAAAAAAATCCTTATATATTCTAAAGGAAAATTGCCTTGAATTTTGTACTCTAACACATTATTGATTCATTAATGTTGCTGGAGGAATGCTCTTTACTGCAGTATGTATAATGTCTAATACTTGACTCCAATACTTGTTGTCATTCCATTCTTCAGCAAGATATTAAACAAAATGAATTGCCCTTGGCAGGATGACAATGGAGATAAACGTCAAAACTGCTTCATCCAGAAGTAAAAACAAGTATCTAAACATGTAAGCTCTGTGCCTGCAATCTTTGTGGCTCCAAATAATACACTATCTAAAAAATTCAAACATTAGGATTATATTTTTATGTAGCTACTATTCTAGTACAAAGTATGTTTGTATAAATATACATCTATATAAACAGATTAAATACCAGTGTAACAAAAACTGGCATGACGCTGTCTTGGTGGACAGCTCTGAATGGGCAAGTAGATAATTCAAAATGGTTGAGCAAATCCAATTTATACTAAAACAAAATAGACAAGAATTTATGTGGATAAAGCTGGCCACCCACATTAGCTTTCCAAGTGTTCTTTGTACCTAAGAACTTAAGATTTCTGCAAAATAAAACACTTTCAATGTGTTTGTACCAGAGAATCAAAGGAGATTTCAGATATCAGAACAAATGAGAGTTAACAAAATAATAATATTAAATCCTTAATAGGTAAAATTTTAAAACTACTACTACTAAAAGACATCTCTGGTAAGCTGATTGTTTCTATGAAGACAAAGTAGTAAATTAACACACAGAAGGAGAACAGCAGGTGATGTCTACAGTCCTCATTCTTGTGCATCTACGTAATAAGCACATTTTTATCTAAGACATGAGTCTAGAGGGTACAAGAATAGAATGCATTACCTCTGCAGTTCATGCATTTGAAATTCCCTATATTCTTTATGCTTCTGCCTGAAGCCCAAATCTTTTTGTCCTTAGAGACACCATTAAATTGCATTTTCTGTTTCAATCAAAATTAAAATATCATCCCTCAAGGATTATACTGATGCCCATTTTATACTAATGGGGCTCTGAAAACATTTTGAAGACATATTTTTGCTCAGAAATGTTCACACTTAAATTACATATTCTGAGTAAAGTCATCTGTACTTGTCTCCACTTTGTCAATACGATCCCCTCAAAAGAAAAATCTTCTAGTTGCTTGGCTAGGGTCTAGAAAGAAGACCTATTAAATATTAATGCAGGCAAGTAGAAATTATAAGCTAGTAATATTTGTTGGAAACTAATGAATATGAGAAGCTATGAAGATTTTATTCTCTATTTATCTGGGCAAACTTTTTCTTTTTAGCACCAGTGTGGTTTCTTATTATGGCAAATATGACAAAGTTATAACAATATTTTTTTTTCCCCTCTATGTTTCATAGAAGTCCTGGTAAAAAACAGCTTATATGTTGCCTTTCCTGTTTATGTTCAGTGAATCTAGCCATAAATTACTAAATTATTTTTAAACAAGACCATGAATCATCGCTTAAAACTTATTTCAGTGATCTTGAATAAAGAAGGATTCATCCGATGTAGCTGCAGTTAACTTAAATGTTTAATCTTAATCAGTTTCCCATCTGCTCATGTTTTGTGTTTATCCAGAAGATACTTGTAATTCTCAAATGATACATCTCAAATAATGAGAAAGAAACATTATTTGTTTTCAGCCCTTTTCCCACTCACATTTCACTGTGATCCTCCCAAGAACCAAGGATCCTTCTTGTTTAATTTGGGAGCTGTCCTACAAGTAGACAGACAGTAATTACTCAATTTGCTTGCTCTAGACTAGTGCAAAATAATAGTGGAGGGGTGAGAAAGTCTGATTTTCATTTAAAAAAATCTTCTTGCACCATGCTGTCACTAGAAAGTAGAAGAATAGTGAGAACAAATTGCCTTTATACCTGTGGCAGGACATGCATATGTTTGCCCTGCTAGGTATCCACATTAAGTGGAAGTGATAACCAAGTCCCAAGCAATTTAATTTTTTTCTGCCCTTCATGATGATATTGTCCACACAGATAATCATCTATTTCCATATGCATATGGGCTGAGCACAAATGAATTAAAAGCAAATCCAGAGAATGTGCTCAAAGGGGTTTTGCTTGCCTGACAGACTATTTTGGTCTCAAATCTTCATTCAACAGAACAGGTAATACTCAATGTTTGCAAATCTTATGTTATTTTAAGCTTTTCTACAGTGTTTTATGTATTTTATAAAACCTGATAATGTTTTTGCCTGAGTCATCCTCTTGTGTCAGGTAGCCTCTTTGGTAATATTTGTGCGTGCCATAATGAGCTCTGAAATCCTGATGTATGTCAAAAGCATAACTTCCACGTTTACACTTGGGGTCTCTCTCACCTTCTTGTACCATGTTACTTGCCTCCAGCTGATTATTAAGTAACATTCAAATTCCCAGTCTCATATCCCATTTGACAGCTTCTCACCCATTTATAGATGGGTCATTTAAGTCACTCTCCTGCCTCTGTGCTTGAACAACCATGCATAAACCTTTCCTGTCAGATTACTGTATGCTTCAAGACCTCTAAAGATGCAGGCTGTGAGACATATTCCAATGCTTTTCTGTCCTAAACTTTCTCCTTATATCCAGCTTGAACAGGTCTTCATGCCATTTGGCAATTATTTCTTGTCCTCTTCAGTTACACAGGGCTGCTGCTTTCAGCAGACTGAACTGGTTGTCTTCACAGAGTACACAGTTAAAGACTGCTGAGGGAAGGTAGGCAGTAAAGAAGAAGCAGAGGAGACGTGTTATGTGAAGGAGATCTTTGACTGAGTAGTAGCTGGTGTGAAACCAAGGAGGTGTTTGTGAAAACACTCCAAGTCTAGGTTAAAGAGAATGCAACACTGGTGATGTGATGGAGCTCCGTTACAGACTACCTGACTAAGATGACATCTCTGAGGCTGTCTACAGACAATAAGCAGGAATCCCCTGATAGCAGCCATTGATACATATGAAAGATTTTGACCATCTGGACATTTGCTGAATAGGCAATACAATTATTAAAGTCACTCTAGAAGTGTCTAGAGGGCACTACTTATGATTTGCTAATGCAAACACTAGAGGGGTCAACCACAGGAATACTCTACTTGACCTGCTGCTCAAAGAGGAAGAAATGGTTGTGAACATGATCACAGATGTTAGTTTAGTTTGCAATCACTGTGAGAAGACTGAGATTGAGATTTGGAGAAAGGCTGAGAAGGTAAGCCTTGAACTTGGACTCCAGACTTCAGGGCAGCAGATTCTGGCTTATGTAGAAAATTGCTGGACAAATCCTCTTGGAATACTATAAGGGGCACTTTAAATAGCTAGCTGACTTTTAAAGAAAACTTAGTTGGACCTTGGGTGCAAACCACCCCGTCCTGCAGGAGGACCAGGAATTTAAACCAAAGGTCAGAATGGCTGGGCAGAGAACTTCTTAAATAAATGCTATTATAGAAGAAATTATACATGAAGTGAAAAAAGGACAGGCAGGAAAGGAAGACTATAAAAGCATTGCTTATGCTGTTTAGGATAAAAATCACAAAACCCAAGACTTAATTAGAGCTAAAACCAGTAAGGGACATAAAAAGTAAGAAGAAGAGTTCTTACAAGTATGGTGGTATCAAAAGAAAGCTCAGAGAAAATAAATGTTGCTGAATGGGAGAGACAAATGATAGATGATATGGAAAAACCTGAATTACTCAATGCTTTTCTCATTTCAGTCTTTGAAGGCAAACCTTACTTTCTAACTTCTGCATGTACCAGCCTGGTTTTGGAAGAAGGCAGACAGAAGATCAAGTTCGAAGATGAACAACATAAAGAAGCTGGGCTTACTCAAGTGCAGGATACTGAATCAAATTAATCTGAAGATGTTAAAGGAGATGGCTGAAGTGAGCACAAGGCTACTCTCATCTATTGAAATCACAGTAATCAAGAAAGGTCCTCTGCAAGTGGAAAAAGGCAAACATTCTGTCCATCTTAAGAATGAAGGGATATCAGGAGAACTCTAAACCAGGCAGCCTCACCTTAGACACTGGAAAGATCACAGATGACATTCATTTGGAATTAATTTCCAAACATATGGAAGACAAAGCAGTCATCAGGAACAATATACACAGATTTACCAATGGCTAGTCATGCTCCTCCAGCCTTAATGACTTCCATGATGACACACGGGATCAGTACTGGTGTCCCTTCATCAAGGACCTGAATGATGACACTGAATGTAAACTTGACAAATTTCTGGATGATGTTTCATTAAGAGGAGTGACTGACATAATGAACAGCACAAATTCAAGCTTGCAGGATCTTGGAAAATCAATGAACTTTAACTGGAAGAGAAGGTCCACGCTATGCAGGGCATGCAATAGCGGTTCCAATTCTTCCCTGTGCAGTACTATACCAGGATATTCATAGAAAGTCTGGATATACCATCAGAGAAGGTTATGAACACAAAGCTTTGACTGATCACTTCCATGGGGAAACTGGAACAAATTATATCCAGAAATCCCTTCTAAACAGTATTTTTATCATTCCTTGGATTTTCTGTGGACGCAGTTACCCTAATGGCAAAAGTTTGAAAGTGTGAAGGCAGAGTGATATGTTTTATACTTTACCATTTATTAATTCACGTTTCGCAGGGCTCAGTTCCAGGAACCTAATATTCAGTATGTGCTTTGCTGTTGCTTTTCTCTATGTCATAATATAGTTCTTTTACCTATTAGTCTTTTAATGCATTTTCAGCTCATTTGTGACTAAATCTTTCCAAAACAAATGGAATTTTCCTACTTTTCTCTTTTATTTTCACTTTTCATAAAGATTTCACTTCTGCCACTCTACATTTTATCATTCTTTGTTTGCTCTCTTCTCTGCATACAATATAAAAGCATTAAGAAATTTTAAATCTTAATTAGAACCTTGTTTTAATGTGAGGTAAGATCCTCTATGCTGTCTGGAAAGTAAACATTTGGCAAACTAGAAACAGATTAGTTATATAGTGGTGATTTCATTTAGTTCAATTCATTCAATTCAAAACATCACACTGCTAGTTCAAAGGGAACAAAGCCACAACTAGGTATAGAGAAACACTTGTCATTGATTCCCAAGTTAGTTTAAATTAGCTTTTCTTAGAAAATGCTGTTTAAATAGCCTACAGCAAAGACAGTGTCTTTAGTTAGGTTTTCCACACAGACACAGAATATGTACTTTTCTGTAAGATAAAATCAGTTCAAGCTCCATTAAACTAAGTCTGTTAACACAACATCATTCTGAAATATCTGCTTCACAGAGAAAAGGACAGGGCATATGATCAACAGGCAACAGATTCCCAACACGTGAATTAAATTAATGTTATTATGCCACAGAAGAAAACTGTTCTTTGAAAAAAGAGGAATGAACAATCAGAGGCCTCTGTTAGCCTTAAGAGAAAGTGGAAAAAAAGCAAGCATTTGTTCTAAGAACAGATAGATGACAACCAGTTTTAAAACCAAATCTGTTGTCTTACTTCAGCAATAGCACCACATTGTAACAATAATACAAACAAGAATACCCAATATTGTTCTTATTCAATTGCAATAAATAGATATTATTTACTGGTTTTCCATGCTCCAAAAATTTAAACACATTTTTGTCTATGAAAAAAATATTACTTTACAATTATTTTTCCAAAACCTATTCATTGCTACTGCCCAATCTCTTTAAATGGAAAAAAATAATAGGTCAAATCAAACAAATGCTGTTATTTCCCACATTACATACAGATTTTGGTTCACATTAGAATCTAGCCATTCAAAATTAGTTTCAAAAGTCTTAAATTCTGTTGACTAGGTCTTCTAGTAATATTCATTTTAATTGTGAATAACTAACAAAATAAAGTTTCTAATTAAAATTTTCACTATAAATAAAAGGCTTGTTATAGGTTGAACTGCTGTCAGTTTGATATAAGCATAATAAACTCTCTAATTATTCAAATACAGGTAATTAAAAGTGAATTTGTTCAATCAGCATGGGTCTCAGAAGAATAAGCTTCTCATTATGATTATTCAAATGGTTTCCATTCACAACTTACAATGCCTCTGCATTTATCAGTATATTTATTCCAGTGATAAAATTAAGGAAATAATTAACACATCCTTTTACTTTAAATAAATAAAGAAACAGCACTAATCAATAATTTGTAAGCTATATTAATAAAGGAACGTTTTACTTTCTGGAGCATGCATCTCTCGCCTTGGCATTATTCTTAATTACCACATGTGACTATTTAAAGCTCAATATCTAAACATAACATAACAGGGTAATGAACTAGTACATAGGTGAATTTTTAATCATGGCATAACTTTCAGAACACCATCCCTTACCTGTCTTAAGGCTTTTTTGTTGTGCTTTGTATATGACTAGTCTTGGATAGTTTTGTCAATTTGTTTGGAGTAACAATGGTGGTTCTGTAAAATAAGCACTAAACATTACAAAACCAGAATTTTCTTGCCAAGGGTTTCAACTTACGTAAGTAGTGTAGCTGGGCCACAAAAGCAGCTGACAAGGATCAAAAGAGTGTGCACATAGAAATGCGTCTTCATGATACCCTTCCTGATACCAATGGGTCATGTTTGAGCCAAAAATGGGATTGCTTCATTTAGTAACTCTCAATGACTATATTTGCTTTGCTTCTCTCAGACTCTGCTGAATCCCATAAACTTTCAGCATGTGTAATGTGTTGAGAGTTCCACAGTTTCCCCCCACATTGCTTAAATAACCACTTTTTTGTTGCTTTTGAGATTGCAAATAGCTAGCTTTGTTTGATATCCCCTATTGCTGCATATTAGATGTCACTTTATAGCTCTCTATTGCACTTTCCTTTCACATCTCTCTTTTGGGCAGAACAATCATTGCCTGCAGTCACTCCTCAGACAGAATCTAATTCTACCATTTGACTACCTTTGTCAACCATTTCCTGAAGTTTTTCCAGTTTTATTACATCCTTTCCTCACCTCCCCCCATCCAGATGTGGATGAGAAATGCACATAGTTTTTAAAAAGTTAAATATCATGGTCTGCCACACATCTGTTGACTGATACAATGATAATCACTTGTTTTCTGCCTTGCTTTCACAATAATTCCTACCTGTATACTTGCAATTTTGTGACCCCTAATCAGAGGATTGACATTTTAATAGAAATATTTAATGGCTAAATATCAAGCTACATAAAATATGTGAAATAAAAATTGGTTTTCATATAGATAATGTCACTTTTATTTTAATTTCACCTGTCATTTTAATAACCAGTCATGCATCTCACTCATATTTAATATCTTTAATAACATAGTGTGATGAGCAAATTTTCCAAGTAACTATTTATTACTTTTCCAGCATATTCTCTCATTCACATATGTGTTGGTTTTGGCTGAGATGGAGTTAATTTTCTTCATAGTATCTATATGTGGCTATGTTTTGCATTTGTGCTAGAAACAGTGTCGATAGTACACGGATGTTTTAGTTATTGCTGAGCAGTGCTTACGCAGAGACAAGGCCTTTACTGCTTGTCAAGCCACTCCGCTAGTGATCAGGCTGGGGTTGTACAAGAAGCTGGGAAGGGACATAGCCAGGACAGCTGATCCCAACTGGGCAAAGGAATATTCTATACCATATGGCATCATGCTAGGTATCTAAAGCTGAGTGAAGAAGCAGCAAGGGAAGACATTCAGAGTTATGGTGCTTGTGTTCCAAATAACCGTTATGTGTGATGGAGCCCTTATTTCCTGGAGATGGCTGAACAACTGCCTGCCCATGGAAAGCAGTAAATGAATTTCTTGTTTTGCTTTCCTTGTGTACACAGCTTTTTCTTTACCTATTAAACTGCCTTTTTCTCAACCCATGAGTTTTCTCAATTTACTCTTCTGATTCTCTCCACCATCTCACCAGGCGAGAATGGCTGCATGGTGCTTAGTTGACGGCTGGGATAAAACCATTACATGTATTTTGAGAAGCACAGACTCTGGTATACGTTCCTGTGAAAACTGACCATAAAAAATCACACCCTTTTATCCCATATTTTAACAATTTTTCTATCAGTGCAGGAACTTTCCTCTTAGCGAGCTGCACTATTTCCTCTGTGTTTCCTCTTAGCCAGCTGTCCTGCTTCCTGCAGTGTTTGGTGTCACTGACACTGTAAAATACCTTCTAGTGCTTAAAAAAAAAAAAAAAAAAAAAAAAGTATTACTTTAGTTTTGACTGATTTGCCCAGTACTGACATATGGTCTCTGCCCTTTAAGCCTCTCTCAAATTCACTGTAAAATTGGCAACATATTTGCAACCTTACATTGCAAAAGCTATCAAAATAGTGTTAAACTATCAATTTCGCACCACTGTTACCATTTTGATTATTTCACCCCTGAATACCTCTAAAAATCCTAGGTGTATGCCATCTTGTTTGGTTATTTTCTTCATTTTATTTTGTACCAGCTCATACAGGCAAAATATGTCTTCAAACAAGTTCCCCCCTAGAGGAAAATTAATGTATGAAAATCTACCAAAACACTTCTACAGAAAAAACAGAATTAAAATGCTAAGACCATATTGTTCCCATAATGTCTTCTGAGTACTTTTGTTTTCTTCGATTATCTTTTGGCACTACAAACTCTCTGCCAGACTTCCTGTTGCTGCTACTGTAGAAAGATAATTTCTTAATTTTTACATTTCTTGCAATTAATTTGGTTAACAAATGTGTCATATATCTTGCAATTGTTTTGATTTGCCTTGCTGTGGATTTTTTTTTAAGTTTAGTCATAAGAACTGTATAGTCCTTACATTTTCTTTAAGCCTTTGGTTACCTGAAGTACATCTTTTTGCCCTCAGCAGTCTCTCATACCCTGCTGCTTAGCCATGCGGGATCCTTTTCTCCCCTTCTCAAGCCTTTCTTGCTAAGCAGGATGTGTTTGCTCTCTGCCTTCAATACAGTATGTTAAATAGTCTTTGTGCCATCTGCCAGGACTTAAATCTCAGTTGCTTCTTACAGATTCTTCCTTACAAGACTCCATGTTTATAATTGTCCTTTCTGCATTTGAGCACAGCCGTAGGGAGATTTCTTGACTTTTGCAGCCCTGCAAGTATATTGAATCTACAGAGAGATTCAGATGAGTTATTTTGAACCACATCTGTTTGTCTTTTACTTCTTCTCTCATACGATCTTTGACTATCCAGTCCATGAAAATCATCCCTCAGGCATGTCAACTGCATCACTCAGCTTCATGTCATCTGCAAACTTGCTGAAGATGCACTCAATCCCACTATGTCATTCATGAAGATATTAAACCATACTGGTCCTAATACGAACCCCTGAGAGACACCATTTGTCACCAGTCTTCATCTGGACATCAAGCCATTGACTACTACCCTCTGGATGTGACCATCTAACTGATTCCTTATCCAGCAAACAGTCCATCCATCAAATTCGTATTTCTCCAAATAAGAAATTAGAGAGAGAGATGTTGTGGGAGACTCTGTCAAAGGCCTTACAGAAGTCCAAAAAGATTATGTCTGTAGCTCTTCTTGTTATCCACTGATATAATGATATCATAGGAGGTCACTAGGTTGATCAGGCAAGACTCGCCCTTGGTGAAGACGTGCTGGCTGTCCCAATCACCTATCTGTCCTCCATGTACCTTCAAATAGTTTCTAGGAGGATCTGTTCCATGGTCTTTCCAGGCACAGAGGTGAGTCTGAGAGGCTGGTAGTTCCCAGGGTCTTCTTGTGATTTAGATCATGTTAAACTTACAGCGTCATTCACAATATCCTTTAAAGTTTGCTCTAGAATCTGCTGGCGTTTCCTTTTCTTCTGCTGCAGACACCCAGAGGGTGCACATCCCCTGACTCCTCCTCACTGTTGGCTAGCAGACGGTTCTTATGCTGGATGATATGTGTTACCTCACAGATGGTAGGCATGCTCCGTATAGCTGCCTCCAACGGGCTCTGGCTCTGCCAGATGCCTGGGTAACAGTCTCATACTTTCAGCATGAGTGCCAGGGCAGGGCCATGGTTGCCCTCCTCCCATTCCTCTCCAGGCAATACCCTTCCCAAACTGTCATGGTTATCTTGTGGACAGGTTTTATTTACAATGTAATCGGACAGCCTTGTTGTGGAACAAATAAGTATCCCATTAGAGGAAAAAAAATCTGTCCCTTGAGGATATTCATACCATGTGACCCTTGAGGTAATTGCTTATGTCAGGAGAGGGACACTTTTATAACATCATGGTGTTCATAAGATTTTCGTAATCTTTCATTCCACTTTACAAAATAGCTATTTTAACATGTACTTAGTTTTCTCATGAATTATGGTGGTCCTTATCTTTAAAAAAATTCAAGTGCTGAAAATATGCCTGGTAGACACATCCAGAACTGTCAGCTTTTTGTTTTGCACACCTCATCATTTCAAGCATATTGGTTGCTTCAGTTAGCTTTTCAGATGCCAGATAACAAAACACTGCACCATTCTAGAACCACTTCTGCAGGTGCTTCTTATGTATCTAACACCCATAAACCTACAAAAGGACCCCGCAGTCACCATAATGTCATCTTTGTTGAAAAAGTTCTGCTGCTCTTGTCAAAATGTCCAGCCTAAGATAACAAAAAAACCCACAACATCTTGTTGTTCAATGAGATCATCTAACTTTCTCCTCTGGAGTTAATCCTTATGAACAAATATTTCAGGGCAAATTATTTGCCAATAATTCCTGAAACCCCAGTAGAGTTTTGTTATCCTGTGTTATTTCAGAGGAGTATCTGCACAGTACACAGACATTAGCTCAACTTACATCACACAATTGAATAATTATTTAAAGGTTTAATTATTTAAAACTACAAAAAATCAAGAAATCTAGATTTACCCCAGTGCACTGGTAGTAGAATAAGTCATAATACAGCTGAGTGCATGTGTGTGTACATGCACTGAAATTTACTTTTCAGCATGAAACGTCAGTTAATGCAAAGCTATAAATAACAGCACATGACTGATGAGAAACAGATTTGCAGTGTCCTCTTCAAAACTACATTTGTCACTTAAGTTAGGCCTACATCTTGGTATATGTTTATTAGCTTTTCATTACACACGCAGTGTAAAACCACTCCTGAGAACAGGTCCTTATTTTTCATACCTGCTATATGTTTCTGAAGAAAATTTTGCATTTCTCTGGTGGTTTATGTACAATAAAACTTTCACGTACAAGCTGATCTAGAACTCAGAATAGCAGAAAAGTATTTGCAAGTAGTAATGAATTATTTCACTAGATTTTTATTGGGCTATTTTCAAATATAAATTAACTCATTCTGTTCACAAAAATAAAGAGCTTTTCCAAATATTATTATCATATAATAATGGAAGTGCTCAAATAATCATTCTGAAATTTTCTTGCTGTTTTGATAATGTTGTCCCTTCCTTAAACAACTCTGAAAATTAGTCTCAAAGAGTAAGCTCTCCTTTTTTAATACATAGGTTATTCAAAGAGGGAGTAAAACCAAGCCCATGCAAGTTGTGTGTCCAAATACATGATTCTAATGACACAGAAATGAAATCACAGTGAAAAGACTATAAACCAACCGCAAGCTAAAATGTGTGGGAACAAAACACAGCCATCATTCTTTCACAAATACAAAGGTTTCATTTATCCATTGTACCAATGGAAACTGACCACTAGCTTTCTGCTTAAAAAGAATCAAACCATGAAATGATCTCAAGTTTTGTCAAAAGAGGGAGGCTAACATTCATTTAATAATTTCATTTTCAATTTCCTGACAAACTGTAAAAGCTACTTATGGCCTCAGAGTCACAAAGAAAGACAGAGCTCTGGTCTTTCTCCAAAAAATACAATAACATGAACAACTTTTGCAGTGACAAGACCTCTGGCACTTACTTCAGCAGAGCTGGCATTTCATTCATCAACAGATAAGGTGCACATGCATACACACACACACACAAACACTAGGTTGTACATTACAGCAGAGCAACACAGTTTTAAAGTATCTGCCCTTTATGAAGTTAACTCACAGATTAAAAAAAATCTTGACTTTTCCATTTTTTTGTTGTTGAAAGACAATTTTTCTGTTAGTGAGCATTTAACAGCTTCCATAAAGCAATGAAACTAAAGAAAAATCTATTCAGCATTTATAAATCAGATACATATGTCTGGATCTAAGACTAATGCTTTAAGTGAACTGGGAATCTCATGCTTTACTTTTCTCTTAAAATTACACACAGGCTAATGGCCTAAGGAAACAGGAAAAACACATTTTTATTCAAAACAACTCTAGCATTGAAATGTTCAATAACTCGGTAACAAAACGCTGCTCTAGATGGCTAACAACAACTGTTCTTAACGATAAACTGTAGAGTATTCTAAGGAACAACCTCTTATTCTGTAGCTTCTCAAACTGTTTGTGATCAAATAGTATCAACTTCATGGCCTTGACAGTATGCTAAACCAAACAACAACAAAACAAAAAGCTGTAACACACACGCACACCCCAAAGAAAAAAAAACAAACAAACAAACCCAAAAGCTAAACCAGTTTTTGAAAAAAATGAGACAGATGACAAAAGATCTTTGCATAATTTGGGAAACTACAATTATTAGACTACATTTCTTTCACTCTTAAACATCCAAATCTTCACTTGCTAAAACTCACTGATAATAAAAAATTATCCCATTATATTTTCAGATTTCATGTGGATATTAAAAATAAACTATGTTCTGAAATGAAGAGTTAAAATACATCCTCTTGGTTTCCATACATATTTGCCTGTATAAATATACTTCATCATTTTACAAATTACAGTATTTATATTAAAGCTTTCGGTCAGCAAATCATTACAGCTTAACATGAACAAACAATTCCTCTGTTTTGGTTCTGTCTTTAAATCATTTTTGGAGATAATGAAAATCAGCCAAAATGAGTGACTGCAAATAATATAAATGACACATTTATTTAGAAAAATAAACTGAAAATGCTGTTTCTCTGCTAGATTTCTCCATGAAGTATAGACAAATGGCTAGAAAAAATGTATGTCAAATACATATTACAAATGACTTCTTTAACAGTAACTGGGGCTATAATGTCAATATTCAATAGGAACATTTTGAATGTATAATTCAATAGACTAAGTTTCTTGGCTGCTAATATGATAAAAAATGGATGCTATTAAAAAGATTATATCCCCTTTTTAAATACACCTTCTCATGTTGATGCTTTTTTCATATATATACATATATATATATGTATGTATATGTATTTATTTAAACCTAAGAAAGGACCGTAGTCCTTTCTGTGAAGAGATCCCCATAGCGAAAGAGAATGTAAATGTTTTTCTTCAGTTCTAACTTTTTAATTCCTTTTGGAGCCCCGACAAAATATAGCTTGTTACAGTCAAAAATCTCCTGGGGCCCTCTGTGCAAATGGTGATGCACATCATTACCCTGAATAGAAGTGACAGTGCAAATACCAGAAGTGCATCAAGATGCAATCTCTAACAGCTGAACTTCTTCAAAGTTGGGTGGAGGACAGGAGACAGCATCCTTTTAAGCAATTTAAAATCACTGACGCCCTGTTCCTGTATGGCTTTGAATATGTACAAGGGATGACAGAGGTCTTCTTTCCCCACAGATAGAAACATTCCTCTGTTACAGTAAATGCATTCATTTTCTGCTGTCACCTAAGTGCTTCATTTCTCCTTTTGGCTACATATTGAACTACTCTTGGATGCTGGCTGGACCCATGAAAAACTGATTGTTTGTTACTCTGGCTGCTCAGCACAAAACTCAAGTGTCAGGCTTGAAGAGAGCAGTTTCTGCAATGGGGCAAGACATTTAGTCCTCTTTATGCTTCTTTACTACTAAATGGAATTTAAGGCTGTGGCTTTTGCCAGGACTCAGCTTGTAGCTTTCAGATCTGAGAAAGATTATTCAATGCAGATTACACTTGTGAAGTTGTGCTCTGACTTGAAGGGCTTTTCCATTCTCCATGGAGGGTCAGGTTTCTGGTTACTTCTCAGATCTGGTCTGCAAGAAGTCACAATGACGAATCTGATATGCAATTAATTAACTGATGTGTCTCCGGATACAGATATTCCTTTAAGCCTGAAGGTGCTGTTAAAGAGAAAAGAAGACAAAGACAAGATTATAAAAATGTTACTTTAAATGGACAAAGTGAATAGTAAACAAAACAGAATTTTGAATGATCATTCAATTTTTCATGTAAGCAAGAGTTCAAAGAACTAGGATATTTTGAATCTTTACCTTTTATATTTTTATATTTTGTTATTGATACAAGGTTTGGTTCTCTGATGGGGTAAATGGGTTAAACTTCAATGGTGTCTTTGAAATCGCATTGTATTACACCACTTGAGAAACCAGTTATTACTATCCTAGGTCTCAGAGTGTACAAGGATGGTGAAATTATGTTTTTTTAATATATATACATATATATTTTAAATAATTCTTTTGAAGAAGATTACCCTTATTAACCTATCTAACATAACAATTCAGCTTAGCAGTATGCCTTAGGGCACAAGAACTCCTGAGATCTTTAAAATAAAGTCCTATACATTAAGCATTTGAAAAAAACTTCTAAAAGTTTAATCTAATTTAATGTGAGAATCTGGATTCTAGTACCTGTTCTCAAACTAAAGAGAAAGTGAATTCAGCAGTTTATCACCTGACAACTAAGTAAACTAGTAAAATGCTACATAAAATTTTGATTTGGGTCTTTCACATTTCTTTTCGTGAAAGTGTTTTAAATTTGTATAAAATACTAAAATAGTCTTAGAGTTAGTGAAAGAGAATAATACTCCAATCTACTGCTGAGGTCACTGACTCACTGAAATTCCTTAATTTATTAGAAAAGATAAAGCAGCATCAAAAAGAGAGACATTGGGATACTTACCTGTTGGTACTAGGCCACTAACTTGGGTTAAATGATCAAATTCACACCTTCTGAGGAAAACAATGAGAACTTCCTCTTCCAGGGTTGGTGATTTACACCCAGAGCTACATACTGCAAGGGGGAGGAAAATTACTTCTTTACCACTAGTTTTATGAATCTAGCCCTTCATTCACTCCATTCATTCATTTCCTCTTACTTCATAATCCTTCAATTTGATAGTTGAGAGGTACTACAGAACTTCACTTTGGCAGGGAAAAAAAAATTGAAAATGCTCTGCTGTGAACCCTTTTTATTTTTTTTTTCCCCTCACAACTGAAACTAAATATCAGTTATTCAGAAAAACTTAATTAACACTCAGGATTGTAACAGTGGACTAATATAAACCAACAGTCTAGCAAACATGGTATAATAAATTTATGATAAAATTGGTCTGGAAGGCAATTTTTTTTTTCCTAATCAACTATGTAGGGTTTGGTTCACATAATTAATTGAAAATATGAGTTTCCTAAGCATCTGTTAGCAGTTTATTTTTTAAATGAGGACAACTTTCATATTACTAGAAACACACAACCCCTTTTCAGCTGTCATGGTTTCTGGCTTCAACTACATTTGGACTAATGATTCGTGTATGTTGATATGTCATAAAAATCACACAAAAAAGGTGGTATTGCCCTTTAACTCAGCTTAAAGCTCATGAAATAGGATGAATGCATGTATGTATGTAAAAGTAATAATAGTAATAATCTAAAAAGAAACAATATAAATATTATTTGTTCTCTATCAGAAAAGTTGTTCCTCAAACTTATTCTAAATGCAGTACAATACAATGCTGAGCAGCTGAAGGTATGAAAAGCAATATTTTTTTTCTTTTCCTCTGAGTTGCAATTCATAAATATATTCAATATCATGCCCACAAAAACGGTAAGTCATGTAACAGGCATGCCTGGGTTCCTCTAGCATCTCCCTAATTCAGTTGTCAACCCACACAATTTGATTCATTCCCAGTTGTACAACCACATGACAGCCACCTTCATTTCATAAACATTCTACCAAAGAAGAAGAGCTTGCCTTTTTTTCCTTTATAATATGTCTGCTAAGAAGCACAAATTACACCACTGTGAAAAATGTGATGTACCTCTCCCCATTAATAAAGAATTTGTTCAAATTAGAAGATTGTGGTTAACCGTGCTCAGTGAAAAATGCAGAAGGTGGCAATGCCTGCATTAAAAACAGAAGAGGAAGTTCCTCTTGGGACCTCCAAAAAACCACACACCTATAACCTATAATTACAAATCATTATTTTACACATGAAGAATTGAGGCAAACAGACAAAATAGGGCAGTCATTGGAAAAAAGTGTCTACTAATTACAGATTCCTATTCTGAACTGTCTAGTTCTTCATTCTATAATTTTTACTATTTTTACAGCCAGGCTTTACATTCAGATCACTACATTTAATTAATAATTAAAAATTCCTTAATTATACCATACCTTGTCAGTTTCCTCATAGTGAAAAAAAATGACCTTACTAGGGAGCTAGAGTACAATTTACAGGAGATGGTTTTGTTCACTCACACCACTTCTCCTCCATTTCCTTACTTTCACAACATCAATATTTAATTCTCTTCCTTCTACAGCATAAACATTTAGTCCTCAAACCCACAGACTTAGAGAAATCAATATAATTGTTTTCCTCATTCTAAACTAGATAACTAGACTTCTATAACACAAAATAATATTTTACTTCTGTGCCGGTATGACATGAAAAACACCTACTCCCTTCTGTTTCCTTCTGTTTGTCAGAGTTTTATTAAAAACTGAAAGTGAGTCCAGTCCAATCTACCATAACACCCTTTTTCATGGCTGTGACCATAGCATTGCTGCACAGAGTGTTATGAAGAATGCTGTGCATGGAAAATATTAAGGGAAAAGGCTACTAATGGAAACGACGTTTTCACCTCAAACCTATGGGACAGATACGTGTACACTGGTTAGCATAAAATGAACAGTGATATACAGGTTTGGTACAAAACAGGTAAATGATAGGAGGGGGCATTTACCTAAACTTAGTTGATTAAGCAATACATTTTATTTTAAAGATACTCAGATACAGAGATACTCAGGTTCAACTTACAGTATTTAAAAGAATAATCAATGCAGTTTGATTCTATAGTGGCATGACAGGAAGACATCAAGCAAACTATACAAAAGACATCCAGCAACTTTGAACTGATGATTGCAGTGGTGACTGCCAATGATCACAGAAAAAGAAACATTAAATGCTAATTTCTGTGTTGGGTCTAGTGCCTTTTCTCAAGAAAAAGGAGAAAAAAAATAGGAAACGCATATCACATTTAATTGAGAAAGACAGATTTACTTGAATTACACTAAGCCATATATAATAATTTCCACATAATTTAGAGAGTATGATTAAATAGTAGCCTAATTAAAATTTCCATTATTTGAGACATTTTAGCACAGACAGCATAATTTGGACATATGTTGTTACCTGTCAGCACACTGGCAGTCAGAGCACATGCCAAGCTATTAGTTGTACTCACATATTTGAGTGTTATAACCAATGTTCCTATGGAAAAAAATAATTACAGAGTAATAAATCCTTTTAAGCATAGTGCACATATTTTCTAGATACTGTTTAAATAGTTATGACATCTGTTCCAGTTACTCAGTTACACCTGAAAGACACAGAAGTATTTAGATTCAGATACAGACTTTTAACTACATTACTTTGGGTTTTTCACTTGTTTCAGATAAGATCCATTACTATGCTCATTTCTTCAATAGAAGAAAGAAGGGAAAGAAGGGAAAGAAAGGGAAGGGAACATTTTTTGCAGAGTTTGTTTTTGTTTTTCCTCTTGTTGCTGTTGTCCAATAAATCCTCATCATTACCCTTGAGGTATTTTCTTTTTAAGGTGCAAGGTTAAGTAAAGGATTTCAGAAGACACACAGCTTTGGTCAAAAGCCAGAACATTTCTGATAAAATTATATATGTTTTATGACTAAAGCAATTCTGCTGAATGCAAAACCAATCTTTTTACCAAGCATTTTATTACCTCATCAACATTTTAACTACATAAGTTAATTTTAGCATTTTTGTGTTCTGTGATATAGCACTGTTGAGACACCTTTCTCTGTAAAAACTAAAACCAAATCCAAAACCAGAATATTAACAAATCCACCACCACACTTCTTTGTCCTTCTTCTTGTTTTTTCCTCAGAAGCTCCAGAATATTTATTTCTGTGTGATTGCCTCATCCTACTGTTTCAGTGGGTAAATAATTTATTTGCCAACAAGCAAACAAGAATTCTCAGTTGCTTATTGGAAGTTTTTATCATTCTTTCAAAGCATTGAAAGAGACTGTAGATGGCATGAAAAATCAAAATACCTGAATTTATACATTTCCAATTTTTTTCCTTTTAACACTATAATTCCTTGATATGTTGAGAGCATGTATTAGCCTCTACAGTATCATTATTCTTATCATCTTACTAAACTCTCCTAAAAATATTTCTCTAATGTGATTATCAAGTTATCTGTTGTTCCAGCTTTGATATCTCTAGAGCTTTCTCTAATACCAGTTCTAGATACAGTTCTATAAAGATAATACTAAATAGAAATCTGTAAATTATGTCAGACACTATATGAAGAAAGGTATTTATTAAATACACTTTTCCACCTGAACTCACACTGCCTAAATGATTT
The DNA here is from genome assembly GCF_037038585.1 of Patagioenas fasciata. Taxonomy (NCBI): domain Eukaryota; kingdom Metazoa; phylum Chordata; class Aves; order Columbiformes; family Columbidae; genus Patagioenas; species Patagioenas fasciata. The sequence continues at coordinate 52,166,275 of NC_092560.1, read as the reverse complement.
ATTTGTAGTTTACTGTCTTCATGTGTTTGCACATTAAAAATAAATAAAAAAAAAAGACCAAAGAATACTGACTCTGAGAGCTATTCTAGTTGATTTTTTATAACTAAAATTTGTGGTAGCAGAAAGGTACAATGAATGTCAGGAGCATCATGCTTGTCAATATAAGAAACTCATAAAATTTCCTGTGTTTGTGATTTACGAACTGCTGGCCAAATTGCTGTGATGCTTTTCTTAATAATGTTCAAAAAAATTTGGATTTCAGAGAAGCAATTTGTGGGACTGACAATATCAAATTAAGCCTTTTTTTTGCTGATACCACTATTTTCCAACACAGTTGAAATCTATGTAACTAAATTTACCGGGTGATATCTTGACACCATAGAAGTCAATGGTCTACATTAGGGATTGCTACGATGAATGCCAAAAATGTCAAAAATCTGACTAAAAAATGCTAAAAGGGGAAAGAATGGCACTGGAAAAAGTCCTGATAATTTATCCTGGGAAACTCTGGCAGCCTTGTTCACTGGTCAGAGGCAACTCATCTGGTAAGAGAAGTATCCATACATTTAACTAGAGAAGTAAGAGCTTACTTCCTTGGCAAGTACTGAAAAGATACACAAATAAGCTTTTTTTTTTAATTCCGCAGATGTATTTTTAGCTGAGAGAATGCATTTCTGTTCAGGATTTTCAACATCTAGAAATTATTTTATGAGGTCATTTATCTTGACATGACTTTCTTTTCATTTGCCTTTTCAGTCATTCATCCACTTAGATATTAGAAAATTGTTCTGGCAGTATCTGAAAACATGTCTTAAGCTAGAATTGGTTATGCCAAGTATTAATAGATTTCTAGGGAGCCTACTTATTTTTTTCATTATTTTTTAGATATTTTACAATACATACTTCATGAGACAAGTACTTACAAAACATTTCTTGGAGGGTGTTTTTTCTCCATTTTGCCTCTGTGATACATGTTTACTAGCTTCCAGAAAAGCTATTTTCTCAAAAAGTTAGCTTTGGACTATGAAGTGTGGATCTTCCTGATTTTATTTTACAGTTAGGCTTCTCATGTAGACTTGCTTAAAAAGCAAGGCCAAGTAAACTTGCTTGCTTATTGATGGCTGTAATGGAATACCTATACATATATGTAAATATGAACATAAATGTATTTATACATTATTCAAGTCCTATGTATGTGTACACATATGTTGTACATATAGACTAATTCTGTCCTTCTTCTACAGAGTTGGCTTAGCTACAGGACAGATTTTGGAAAATATCCACAAGGCTGCAAACAGAATGCAGTTTGCAAGGTCATATCCAAAGCCACAGTTCAAGTGGCCAGTGCAGTTGTACCAACACCAGCAGCTGAGCTACCAATGTGAAAATGTGACTGAGTCTCTCTCTATGGACATAGTTACACTTCAGCTTATTTGCGTCCCTACAAGAAGGGATTTGATGTGCTGGCAGCCACCCTAATGCCTCGTTATAGTTCTTGAACAGTATATATCCTTTAGCTATAAGGTATTTTAATACCTAATTCTGATTTAACTGTAGATTTCCTTTGAGATCCAAGCAACACTTTTAATCTATGTGTTACACGTCAACAGGATTTTATTTAACTCTGTCCCTTTCACACTCTACAGATTTCTGCTTCATCTTTTCAGAGCGTAAATATGCTGAAATACCAAAACTACAAGGACAAACAGCAAAATAAGAGAGTTTTGAGGCTCATTGAGGGTTCCCTGTACTCTTGAAACAACAGAAAAAAATAAACCCTACATTCCTAGGGGTAAACAAAAACTTGCTTCATGCAGCATCCTTCTACTGAATGTCAGAGGAGTGGTGATGCATGCCTAGGAAACTTGAGGTCTACTGCCTCTTTGCCAAAATGAGGGTCCGTACCTGAGATGTGCAAAAACAATCTTCTATAGTGATATGGAAACAATATGGTCCAGGGAACCCACCTATTCATTCTTACTGCTTTTTTTTGTTTGTTTAAAAATAGGCTTTTAAACATAAGAGCTAGAGAACATGTGATACTATTTTAATCTTCCTGCCCTTATTTTTGCCCTCCTTTTCATGTTCAGTCAAAGCAAATTTCATTAATTAGCTTGGATGCACATCTGTGTCAAAGGAAGGTAGAACAAAGATTAGGAAAAGAAAAAGATGCAAAAGACAGCTAAGTCCTTAACAGAAGTAACTTTCTATTTCTAATGATTAGTGAAAAATTAGCTAGTAACACAACTGGGGAGTTGCTTACAAAGTTTAGCACAGGTAATGCTAAAGCAAGCAAATAATGAAACCAAAATATTAAGTATGAAGTAGCTTTGTATTTGCAATGAGTTACCGAAGAATGTCACATCCAGAATGTCACTTCCCAGCTGGGAAGTTTCCTATCAATGCTGCGCCTATTACCTCATTGGTTAATCTAAGGACCTTGCCATCACTGCCTTATTGCATTCTCGTTGTTGGTAGAAACAGAAAGTGATGGAAGGTCTGACAGGTTAAAAAATACACCATCAGCCCACACCCCATATGTGTCAGTCATTTTTTCTGTAAAAATTTCAGATTTCCTGTGGTTTACTTTTTAAATCAGTCAATTCCTGAAGCTGGCTATCTAACAGAAAACAGGATGATAATACAAATTCCTGTAAATCTACACTCACTGAATAAAAATAATTTCTGAGTATACAGCATAATCTACATGCCAATGGAAAAAAAAGCAAACCAAAGGTTTTATTAGTCAATGAAAGGGACATTAGTCTCAGGACAAATGAAAGTTCACACAGAATAATTAAATGTTTTAAAGGACTTGTATCTATTATTATTTTAAAATTTTGAGTTTCATGTTTCTATTTCTAGAATTTAGAAGTTTTTGTGTAATTACATGTCTTCAAGTGATGTGAATGGTTTGAAAATCATTCTCCCTAGAGTACCTCTTCCAGTTGACAGGTGTAACCTTTTCTCATTCAGCCTGAAGCTAGGAAGGATGGATGATAAGTGAGCTGGCAGCCCGCCACTTACTTATTTTGAAAAAAAAAAAAGAAAAAAAAAAGGTGAAAGGAGTCATGTAGTAGACAATGTAACTATCAATGTAACTGCTTTTTTTGACATTTAGTGATCTTTCATCTATTTCAAATTACTCAAACAACCCAGCAGCCTTGTAGGATGAGGCCTACTTTGCAAGCCAAAAGTAGTTAAAAGGCATCAGAAAATATTTGCAAATACTTTTGGTGCAGCCTTTCTGGAGTCTTGCCTATTGAGGGATGAAATAATTTATGATTGTATCTGACAACATGGATGCTGTTCACTAACAAGTGCTTTACAGGATTTACTTTTCCCTTTATCATTTGACACAAATATTTTGCCAAACAAGAAAAAAATATAATTTCACTGGCAGTAGAGATACAGAGATGGAACTACATTATCCTGTTCTACCTAAACATGCCAATGTGACTAAAATCTCACAATGATTCTTTATTATTCTGAGTAGTCAACACACTCAAATTCATTTTTTTTCTTTACAAAAGAAAAGGTTTTTTCGTAATGGTTCTGGATACTGTGAGGTTTTGCTTCTGTAGCTAGGAATTTTTAGCTGCTAGAAATTATTGACTAGCTCAGAGCTGAATCTTGGGCAGAAGCCTACATATGCAAGAGAGGCCTTTAGGACACGCAGCAATGGCATGGATACACTACAAATCTCCACATTTCAGCAACCTACTGGAAGACTTCCTGACCACAAGTTCCAGCCCTTTTCCATCACAGGGCATAACAGAAAGTGGTGTATTTACTGCTCGACACTTAATGTACTGCAAAAGAAACATACGGAAACTTTTACACATTCATCTTCCAGCTCCTTTCTTGAGCTACCAAGGAAATCATATCAGAAAGAAATTGAGTGGAAACAGCAAAATATATTTTAAAATGTAACTCATTCTATTCTTACATTGGAAGGTGAAACTAAACCCAAGCAACATAGCTAAGCATCAGTTGTACTTTCAGCAACAACATGCGTGAAAGAGATCAAACTAACACGACATGTACATGGAAGACTTACGAAAGAATCTCCAGATGGAATGCACTATGTATTTTCTGGGAATATTCAAAAGCAATTAATGTTAATCTGGGTAAAGAGCTCTGATTTGTGAAGTGGTATGTACTCTATTATGTTCCAGAATGTTCTTGCTTTGTATATTATAAAAATATACATACAGAAAGCTAAAACTTTTTCAAATATACAACTGATGAATGCAAACTATCATTTTAAGTGATGTCAGCTTCTGTTTCAACAGCTTCTTCAAATGCCTGTATATAAAACATGACATGCTTATACACATGCTCTCTTAAAACCTACTTCTTAGTTGTCTTATTCCCATTTATCCACCACTCCAAACATAACAAACCATATGCAACTGATGTTTAAAAGGCAGAGATACTACTTTATCAGAAATATCAGAATTTATCTTTTTCTTAGGCATTCAGAATGATGCCTTTTGATTTGAGTAATCCTAGGAATGAGTTTCCAAAATTGTTATGTTGTATTTGAAACAAATATATAATTTTTTGTATCTCTATAAAAAGGCAAAGATAATTAAAATCAACATGTCGGTTTTTCATTTTGCAGATCTGCATGCAACACTTTACTTCTGTAGTCTGTTTATCATTTTAAGCCAGAAGCCTGTAAGTCTAGACTTGAATGAAACAATATTTTTGACAAATTCAGTGATCAATGTTTCTCTCCATCCGACTCTAGTTATGTATAATGGTATATACAACTGGACAAACAGAAGCTCAGCAACAAATCTTACCTCCACTTGGCCTTTAAGGAAATTCATTTCTCTCACTTATTAGCACAGATATCCTTATTAAAATCTACACATGTGAAAAATGTAGTAAAGAACTACTTCAAATGCACAGGTAGCAGCATGTGGTGAGCTCCAACAGGCAAATGGGACGACTACACAGGCAAGGATGTATCCCTTTTTCAGATCTCTTTCCTTATTACAGGAAAAATTTAAAGTCATTAAGCATCTCTGCCTTGCACCTTTTATAACATCCATCAAATATGCTTCAACGCTTGGCTCACAATGAGCATAAAATTCCCTTTTTATTTTTTGGTTGGCTGTTTTGTTTTGTTTTGTTTTGTTTTTTTCCAATATTAACATTTTCAAACATCAAGACCTTTGCCAGTGCAGACTGGCTTGCTGACTGAAAATCACTGGCCATACCTGCTTCAACACAAGTATCCATAATCATCTGGCTTTGGAGTGATTTGCTTAACAAAGGCAGGTCAGAATTCAAACACAGCCTGTTAAAATCTTCTGCTAACGCTATTCAGGAAAACGTTACTAGCAAAATGTGTAATCCAGTGTTTTGCACAGTAAACACAGGCCTCAAATACAGTGTTTGTCTGGCCAATAAAATAACACTAACTATTGGATCAGCAATGCTGGGATCTCTTCACCAAAGCTGTTAGTAATTTTAATGTACTGCCTTGAAGATGAAAACAAGAATAAAACCTTTGGATCTATTTATCTAAATCAGTTAGTCAGATATATCAAAAAGTCTGCTGCAAAATTCTGATTCCAGTCAGAGTGATGGTACATGGTCAGGGTTATGTGGATTGGAATTATGTTTGAAGTGCCGAACCTGCTGTGAGCCTGCTGAGCTGGCTAAGGTCCTCTCCAGTGTCATTTTTCAAGCCACAGTTCAAACTAAAAGACTTTGCAGTTCCTCAGATAAGTCACAGATGGTCCTCTGCATATTTGAAACATCTTTTCAAGCATTTACTTTTCTACATGGAACAGAAGGCAAAAATCACTGTTAATTCTTTTTCAAGTAGGATGGACTTCCTATCTGTCATGATTTAAAACAAAGACACTTGGCTTTGTTTTCCGTAATCAGTGCATCCAGAAATGGTTTGCTCTTGCTGAACTTGTCAAAATTATTAGAAGAAAGTTCTTAATCTTGAACAAAGATTGCCCAATCTTATAAATCTACGGTTACAGTTAAAGTTACATGCACAAATTTCAGAATTTCTGAATTTACTGTATTATGTAGAGCATTGTTCTTTATATTCAACCCTATGAGCTCTTTACCTTCAGTTTCCCATGTTTGAAAACAAGTAAATTCTCACACATAATCTCACACATAAGTACGTGCTTACTGCTTGCAAAGAAACAACTAACTTTTGAAATACATCAATATGTAAGCACCACTAGAAACAAAGATGGTGAATTTACCTTTGTAAACTGTTTTACTGGGTATATAAATCACAACCATAAGTTTGCAATGAGCTTTTAGCTCATTTATATACCCACATGCTAAGAACTTGTTATATTTCTTCCTGGTTTTGTATTTCCATGTTTTCTTATTGGAAAATCACTATGGCAGGGGTAAAACAATTTACAAAGATAAATTTATCATCTTCACTTTCAGTGATGCTTACACATTAATACCTTTTTTTTTTTTTTTTTAATCTAGGAAACATGTTTTGAGCTAAAAGTTCATTGCTGATTTAACAAAATCTTCACATACCATGTCAAACCTGCAAAGTACATAGTAGACAAATGACAAGGTGACAGCTCACTTCTGAAAAATCTTTTTCCACAACACCAGCCTCCATTTTGAGTGAAGTCTTACCACTCCTCCCACCAACACAGAGTATGTGCTGAATGGTAAATTGCTAGCTGCATTCTCCTGCAATCTTCTAGTAAAAGTCCCAGTGTAACTGAACTTATTGTTCTTCAAGAACTAACTTCTAGACTATTTTAGGGAATGTCTAAACATATTCAGCAGAAAGCAGGTGAAAAGACACTCAAATGCCTTTGTTGCTGCAATGAGCATCAGGTAACCGAGGGATCCCTTAAAGGGATGGGGAGGTAAGAAGGAGGAAGTTAAAAACTGTCAGAAGGCTTCACGCCCTCCTTGTGGCTTGCCAAAAGTCTGCTTCTTGTTTTGGACTTGAGAAAGAAGGACAAGAGAATGGAATTTAGTGAGGTTTTTGCTTGCTGTTTTTGGTATTCGTGAATGTTGAGAAAGGGAGAAAGCGGTCATGTACACAGAAGCAGCAGTGAATAGCCATTAGCTGTGATGCCTCAAAATAGGGAGTGTCCTTGGCAGTGCACCCATAACTGTCGGATAAACTGAAGATGGTATGTGTTTCTGAAGGCTGCAGAAGAGGAGTTCGATCCATCTTTCAGGTACGGGATACAGTAGATGAAAAAGGGATACTTTGTCCTCTGTGTGGTGCTTCATTGCTTTTCTAAAAAACAATCATCCTAGCACTCATGATCTTCTCTCTTGCAGCACCTTCCTCTACCGAATTCTCAAAGAAGCTAGAGGTGCAGCCATGAGCAGCTGAAGCCATAGTGCAGTACACAGAGGTTGGTTCAGATGCATGGGAAGCTGAGAGTTCAAAATGCCTCAAGCAGAGGAAGCAACTCAATTTGGATTTCTCTTACCTCTAGCAACAAAGGGCACAAGAAAGGCAGTCTACAAACACCATCTCCTTCTCCAGCAATTTGTAAATCTAGCACATCTGTGCAATGCTTTATTTATGAGTGAATGAAAAGCAATTGGATTTGTGTCAGCTAGAATATCTAAATGCTGAAAGGAATGGCAGATTTCAGTTTTTCATTTTGGCCATACAAATACACAGACCACGTTTTACTTCCAGTGTGAGTCAAAATATACTGGCTTTTTTTTCAGAGATATAATTAGACAGGATGAATACAAATGAACACTTTAGGCCCTGCTGGGTTGCATTGCTTGAAATAATGTAGCCTAGTGTCTAACTCAGATAGTGATGATAGTGGAAAAGCAAAATTGTCACCTTTCCTTTTTTTTTTTAATGACTTGGACTCTCAGACCAGTACTGTGTTAGCTACATCTTTCATGTTGCTAAAGTTAATAGAAATACAGCAGTAGAGCTACAGATAGCAATCAAAAAAAGGAACCTTCTATCTTGACTGTGGGCTGAAGTCCAACTATACACTAGTTAAAAAAGGCAATTATCTTGTATACAAGGATTTTCTACAGTAGAGATTTTAGGTGAATAATTCTTTCCATGTATCATCCTCCCTCTTTTGAACAGCTCCCATAAATAGGAAAGTTCAAAAACTGCAAACTGATTAAGGGTTAGCTGAATGCTCTAGTAACCGATAAGAATGCATCAGCAGTAACAAAAAAGTAATTTCTGCTTTAGAAGTTTTAATTGAAATACAAGTCTGTTGCTGTTCAGACAGCAATTCTTTAATAAATCTATGAGTAGAAGCAATTAGTAATAATTTTACTTTATTGCTGCTGTCAAATAGTAGCAGTACAAAAACTAAGTGGGATAATGGTGTCTTGGAATTTTTTTCCTTTAAAAATTAGGCAATCAGAAAAAAAATGTAACACCAAAGCTTTTGAAGGTGGATCAATATGCTCTTGATTTTGATCAAGACAATACCATGAAGTTCTCCCTCAAAAAATTACAGGATCAAACAGATAAAAGGCCTTTGTTTAATATGGTTTTGAAACAATGGCCTGTTAACTGGGAGGAAATTAGAAGGAAAAATTCAATGTGGTTTTTTATGTTATCTGTATTAAGTAAAATGCAATTCCTAATGTTGGATTCTATAAGAAACAGCCAGTACATTAATAATGATAACTAATGTTTAGATTTCTCAATTAATTTTTTAGCAATTAGAAAACACTATGTATAAAAAGTCCTCTAAGGTACCAAATTTTTAGTAAACTTAAAACCTAGCATATATTCAGAAATCACACTTGTTCATACAAATATCTGCTGGCTTTAAGTATTTAAAAATACCTGGGCACTTACAAGAACTGTTTCCAAACAAAAATCAACTGAAATATTCCCTGTTTGATTTGATGCTCTTATAAAAGACTTTTCATTTCTTCTGTGATACCTTACTAGTGCTAAATTGGTGCATTTTGATGGAAGATACAGAAGTAAAATACGTATTAACCATATAATTTAATCTCTCTTACTGCTCAATCAGTTATGCTCCTTGTGGTGTATTTCAGGTTCACTTGCACCTTTAAATGAAATTGTAATACAACAACTACATGAAAGGCCACTCTATTACTTCTGGTGATGTCTCACACTAGGTGGATACCTGCCCAACTACAGAAGCCCTGCAATTTGCCTGGCATCTGGACATAGGTTGGATATCTTCATCAGCAAGAAATCAAATTACATGTAAGCTGAAGACATAATCGCATGGCAGAGACAGTGATGACTTGCACTGTCTCTTAGTTGACACCGAAGAGCATGTCTACACCCCCAACCTCAGGGTATGCACACAATGGCTGGCTGGAGTGCGACGTTCCTGCCCCAACAGCATCCTGTATGCCACTTGTCTGGAGAGTCTAAGCTGCTGTGAGGGCAGGCAGAGTCACAGTTAGAGTGGAGCATTTTAACTACAGTAGTTGCTTTTACTTGGGAAAATGATCATCTGAAAAATCCTCAGCACATAACAATGAGTAGTGGTTTGTCATTTTATTTCTTCTGCTATTTACTGAAATATTCCATCAAGGCATTGCTTAACAGAGCTGAAATATATTGTTGCCACATGATGCTTCCAATTTTACTTTGTGAAAAATGAAAATTTTTCTCTTCATGGAAATGTACACTGATATTCTTAAAACCCTCCCAATCTGCTGGTCTAATCTACTATTCTTCCATGATTACTTCGAGTGACAAGGAAGCATTCCAATGTTTCTGATCTTTTCCTAAATAAAGACAGATTCAGACATTGTTAAAAAGCATTCATGTACAGATGGGCCTATAACATTTTTTCATCTCTATTCATTTCAACTCTCTGGACTCTAACATTTCTATAGGCATTTATGATCTGAACATTAGAATGACTTACTCTAAATCTAGGTATTTATGTCTTTGTTCACACATAATACATGTGAACTTGCCAATTAGGGAGGTGATAACCTCACAATGTACTGTTCCAGTTATATAAACCATATATTTAGGTAATGATAAAAATATACTAAATTTCTTTTGATAAATGGAAATTCTCCTTTCTATTTTGCTAGTTATCCAGGTTTCTAGCACTCATAATATTCACTCAGTTGTCTTCTCTTCAGTTACTTAACCATACTAATCCTGTTTTCTACATGTCTCTGCTCTTACACCGTTGAATGGCTGTTGACTGTTCCAACAAAGCTTCACAGAGAAGAACATGCTCCCTCTGTATTACATACATGTACATTCTTCATACAGTTCTACTCATTAATGACTTATAAAACTAAAAGTTCCCCAGTTACACAGCCAATAATTCACCTTCTCTATTTTTTGACATATCCTTTCTGTTGCTTATGGACTCTCAAGGATCTCTGGAAATGTCATTTAGACTCTCCCCGAGCTTCCCCCTGCTGCTCCTGAAGAATTCTGCAGTCGATGCTGATGCTGCGTGGGGTCAATAGCTGTCCTGAACTCAGAAACTTGTTTTATTTAAGCATGCAAGATCTACAGTTGCTGAAAATACTACATTTTTTTTTCCACAGCACAAATGTTACGACATAATGAACCTACAATGTTTCTTATGGGTCAGTTCTACTTCAAAGCAATAATACATCTATGGAAGAAAATTAGCAGAACACTTTCTTTTCTTCTTTTATAAAATATATGACCTGCTGGAATTTAAATAATGAAAAGGAAAAGAAGCAGTGTTGTGTCCAAGTAACATTCCTGTAGATTTTGGAATTCATACCTATTTCACAATTCAAATAATATTCAAAAAAATTACTTCCAAGGGGTTGTTGCTGTTGTTTGTTTAATTCTGGTACATGCACAGAAATCAGTTTCTTTTCTAAACTGCAAAGTTCGCTGTCTGTAACAATGCAATCCTGCCTTGGTGTCAGATGGCACAGCATTAATTATTACAGAAAATACATAAACCAGTGATGCTCAAATCCTAATGCACAGGAGAGTTAGCCATTAATTTTAAGAAGGTTATAGCAAGGAATCCTAGGTTGAACATAGAAAAGAAGATGAGATTTTAATGACTATACATAATTAATCACTTTAAGGTGTATTTCATACTCATGAAGCCATCACATTTTGTATCCACTGCACAAATCAAATAGAGGGCCAGACCTTGCTAAATAATGTATTTAATAATTTTTTTTCATACAATATCTAAATGCATATAACTGCAAAGCACTGAAATACATGCTTTGATATCTAACCCAGGGCTCAGTTAAGAAATGCTTAGGTTACTTAAAATTTCAGTGTTTAAAACTCACTTTCTATAACTTCAACTAATCTACTAAGGTTAATTTTACTTTCAAGAGGTTTATTTTTCTTATCCAGTAATTAATTTCAATAAAAACCATTAAATGCATAGCTAAAAATTATACTGATGCATTTTAAAGATAATATGAAGATAATAGAAGACTTTTCAAAACAAATAGTACAATGATTATATTTGCCTTAAACCCTCTACCTGCACTGAGTTTCAAAAGAACCACTAGTCTCCTTGAAACTTCACAGTATTTCTGTTTAGATACCATGCTTTTTATTTTACTGCTGAGATTTCTGTTAAAGATAAATTTCAACTACTTGCAGTGCCAGCAATGTGTCTGAAGATAAGATTTGTAGATCACACAAGATTTGTACTATCAGAAAGAATACCTGGCATACTAACATGACAGTCATCCTCTGTAAATGTTATCATTTGTGACCATCAGTATAGCAACAGCAAAAATTTAATGTTTTCTTATATTTGACCTTCAATCATTCACATTTTCATAACTGGCATTTTCTTAAGGGTTTGTTTGTTTTTTTTTTTTTTAATTATACAATTCTGATCATTGGCACAGGGCTGAACTTGCTTTGTGCATATCCCGAATGCCTACATTTTATACAGCTAGTATCACATTACACATTTTACCACACCTCTTTTTTAAAGATGTTCTGGGTTACAAACCACGTTTCTTTGTCTACATTAGAGACACGAGGACAGGTAATGGGTCACATATAATCAGCTCTCAGCTGAAAACAAATACTTCTTAAAATTCTGGATGTTTTTCCTCTCACAGCCTTATCCATAAGAAGATAGAAATGTGGACTATCTGAAGTGTATGTCTGCTATCAAATTAATACACACCTGCGACCAGACTTGCTCTTAAATTCACCCTCGTTAACACCCCGAACCACTACTTACACTGTTTTCTATGTGACCTGGCTGGTTCCCAAGGCAAGGAAAGCCTTTGTGCTATTCCCATTCCTACTGGTATTCCTGAAATGAGAAAACTGCTGAATCATGTAGATGCTAACAGTTGTCCACTATTTTTCCACCAATCCCCCACAATCTCAAAATGGCAAAAGGCCATCCTATAACTTATTGTGAGGGAAACAGCAACATCAGCTTCTTGTTCAGGATGTAAATGCACAACTTGAGAGGTTACTGGACCATGCAGAGGTGAACGCAGCAGCCATACAAATATTGCACAATGTTTTCATAGCAATTTCTAATACAAAGTATTTAAAGGCAAAATTTTCTGTTGAACTTGCCAACACAGCTTGTGGAGAGAAATCTTGGGTACCTTTTTGACTTCGGTGTTCACCAGCAGGGATGAGCTGCAGAACTGGCCCCAGTTGTAAAGAGAATGAAGGCATCATTTAGCTATGACATCAACCAAAGGGTAGTGATGCCCATCTGAGCACCATCTTTTACAAAACCCAGCCTTCGGTTTCAGTGAGCCAGGGCAGAAAAGAGATGTAATGACGTGACCAGAATAGAGGTATTACCATTAAATCATATGCATGACACCAGAACTGTATGTAATATTACTACCAAGGTCCAGAAAGGAAAGCTGTCCACAGTAAAGTAAAATCTTTACATATTCAAAAGCATAAATCAAGGTTGCATTATGCTGCAGTGAGGGAATTTGCAATTGTTGGGAAACTAAAGTATATGGGAAGAGAGAAGGAGAAAAAGTCTACTTGGCCCAAATTGTAACTTGATTTTAATCATAAGTCTTTAGGACAGAATTTATTCTGATTGTACATATATAAAAATACAGGTGTAAGCCAATGAAAACAGTTTTCAGGGAATCTGAAGTTAATATCCAGAACAGGAATGCTTATTGTTGAATTCTTCTAAAGAAAGCAAATTCTCTACATATTCTGGAGTAAAATTTCCAAGAATAAGATAGTATATGAAAATAAAATGTCACATGATGACTTCAGTTTTGCTTTTAGAGGCAGGTATAAGGTATCATCCAACTGGAAGTATAATCTCTGCAATGTATGTTCCTTGCAGAGTAGACTGTGACAGATATTAAAGAAAAAGTAATCACTTCAACTAAAACTGAGCAGAGAGGATCACTGCTGTGTCAAAGTGAAGAATAGCAAAAAGAAAAAGGAAATATTTGAGTTTTGTTCCTAGGCACATCTGAAATTTTCCAAAGGTTATTAGGATTTCAGGTAGTGATGCAGTACAAAACCACTGGCTTATCTTAGAAGGGTCATGTGAAGTTCATCTAGACCTATCTAACATGCCTCAAGTTAAATCTCATGGTGCAGAGGCCCAGAAAACAACATAGGTAAAATCCCTGTGTTGTGACTACTGAATCCTGGAGATGCCTTTACTTAAAAAAAGCTGCAGCTTCCAACCCACATATTTTGGGGTTTCTAGTTATACAAAAGCACTTTGCAGGGCTGAGCAAGTTTGCTCTCCTGACATTCATGGTTGACTGGGATTCAGAAACAAGCCCTGTGAACGTACATTTTCCTAGTAAAAACTGACCAGATCAGGTCAGATTGTTCTTTTTTTACTTCTGAAATACACCCAGAGAAGGCACAAGGAAGAGAGACGGAACAGAGAAAAGAGAGGAAAGAAGAGATGAAAACCGAGTTTAACTGCTAAAATATCCTTCTAGTGGTGAGAAAAGCAATACTCACTGCCCTCCTCTGACTGGATTTTAACTCGAATCTTCTATTTAGAAGACAGTCATGATTCCCAGTTATTAATTACTCTGAGCATGGGATTTTCCCCCACTGCTTTTGCTTAAGCTGTGCAATTTTTCCAGAAAACAATGCATGAGTCATTGTGACTTTCTCTCTCTGTGAGGCAAATAAGAGTGCAAAGTAAATTAATACTTTCATGAAAAATTATCCTACAAGATCTGCTGTTGTTTTAGAAACTACAATAATTTTGATCTGTAAAAAGAACATGTTGCATTACCACGTTGCTTTATCATATATGATATTCAAGACAAAAATGCCTGCCAATGCTACTGGAATGCAGAGGTAATATTTACAAAGTAATTCTAAGTATCCAAAACTTTCAAAAACAGTCAAATCACTATTGAAATAAATGGACTCAGAGGTGACTAACAGAAATACGATTTTATTTGTTCCATAAGTTTCCAACACAGGCAAAAGCAAAGCCACTTCTTTTTACTGGGCACACATTTTACTCAAGCCTTGCATACTGGTATGACAAAATTATACTCTATGTAACTTTCATTAGTAAACTCAAAAAGGAAATATTTCTTATAGGAAAAAAATAGTCCAGAAAAAAGCATCTTTTTTTTGACCAATTTACTTCCTATGTAGTACCCGTCTCTCAGAAACCACATCCTGTCAGTAACTCAGCACACCACTAGATGAATTCAGTGGGCCAGACCACCTACAGATAATACACTGGCAACGTCAACAAATACTGAAGAGACAGAAGGCACATTAGTATCCTTGTGTGTCAAGGAATTGAAAGAAAGGCTTGATTATGTTCAAAGACATTATTATGTGGTAACTCAAGAAAGCAAGTCAATGTAAAATTATAATATAGCTGATAGTGTCATTAGCTAAAACTAATGAAAATTCTGATGGTTATGCTCTCTGCTCCAATTATAAACAACAGTGACATATGGTAGAAATTATATAGCAACACAGTCTTTTCATTTCAATTCACAAAGCACCAAAATTGAGAATGTATGTGATGGTGAGAAGACTGAGTCAACTGTGGAAAGCAGTCAGTGAACAGGCTTAGAGCAGATATCCTGAGAGCAGGAAAAATAATGGTGCTAAACATGACTTCAGACAGTACTCACGGTTAACGTAAAAGGACAGAAACACAATCTGCAAATTTATGAGGGAAATCCAGACTCACAAGAACATACACTTCATCTTCTTGCCACTTCTCAACTAATTAAAGAAAATTAAGATCAAACCATCCAGGACCACTTCTTAAATGAGAAAATTCTACAATAACTTTCTCCAGAGTGCTAAATCTGAAATAGCCCATAGCATACCCATACATCAATACCTACCTTTCACGGTACATTAATCTCTGAGCTAAACCAGGATTAATACACTGTTAGAAAATTTATTTTAATAATCTCAAACTTCTCTTCTGGAGACAATTTCACAATTAAACCAGACATTTTTAGTGTCTGTCCATTAGTGAAACCCACATGTTGATGGATACTGGATAGGCAGCAACTTTCTAAACCAGTTTCTTTAGATCCTTTTAGTTACCTCCAAACAGCTTGTTGAGATAACAATATCAGAGAAATACTGAAGCTTAAAGGAATAGGTGCAATCCAAAAGCAGAACAGACTTCAGTTAGATCAAGTTGTTCTTGGCCCATGGCACTGCGAGCAACTGCCTCCAGTGCTTACTGGCTCTTGGCAGAAGAAATATCCATAAATACCTCTGTTTTCTGACACATGAATGTTCTATGATTCTATGACATTCAGATATCATTAAGTCAGTACTTATGAAATAAAAGAATTAATAAAGAAAGGAATCTGAAACTAAGACTTTGTATGTCTATTGTCTTCTGAAAAGCGATTTTGAACATAGTATGATGGGGTTTCCATATGGATTGTTTCTTTGAAGGTCTCTAGAGTGCATATGCTGACAACCAAGTGGTCAAGAGTTTTTCCATATATGAACCTGCTGTTTTCTTGTAAAAAATACTTTTTAGAGTAATACCATTGCAGTATTACTTGCTGTTGAAGGATATGAAATAAGAGGAAACCTTTTCAGAATTGAATATCATTACTATTCATAATGGAATTATTAATTTATTGCTATGAAAAAATGCTAACAGCTCTTATGACATGCTCATTTTCTTCTACTCTTCAAAGAAATTGATTGTGATAGTAAGGAGCCTGCCTATTTGATTCCTTCACTATCTATGCCAAACTGTTTGCATGATTCTTGATTGAACTTCTGCTGTACCTGTGAAGACACATAGCTGGAAGAGACAAAATTTTAATCTTTCCTTTTAATCATGCCTGTTTTCCACCCACTCTCCATGCTTCCTCTACCCACAGCTCACTATGCTATTTTGCTGTTCCTTCCCCTCATAGTTTCTTCTTCCTCAGAGTATGAGTTTTAACATAATTTGAATTGAGGAGGAAAACAACAACAACCAACCACAACAACAACAAAACCCCCTACCACAAACAAACAATAATTGTTTTCTTTACAATATTATTTTCTAGCAAATTAAATATAATTTTCAGTAGAAACACAGATCTCTACAGTATTCACATGAGAATACAAAAAGAAAAGTTATTTACAGCAACATTTGTTTGGAGATGTTACTAAATTATAACAAGAAAAATACAGTAACTATGCGAAATACAAGTTTATTCCTAGGCCTTTGGAAAACATGTCTGAAAGGATTCCAGATACTGTAGCAAGTCCTTTGAAAAATAAAGGTATAAAAGGGAGTTACATTCCTGAAATGTATACAGTTTTGTAATCCCCAACATGTCTTTCATTTTTGTTATGTGCATTTGTAAACAGATCTGTGTTTTGAGAACTGATATTTTATTGTGTTTTTCAAAATATGTCTGTATTCCTGAAATTTTTCAGAACATATAGGAATTTCACCTATAAAATGAAAATATCTAAGAAATACCTAGCAGCCTGCATTACTAAGCAATACCAGTTATATACTATCTCTCTTACTGTTTCTTTTTATATAGTAGGCAAATGTTAAAAATATTGATATATATATATACAGAGAAACTATGAATATGAAGAATAAATGCCACTGATGGAAGTGAATAGTTTTTATGCAAAATAGTACCAGCCTTGCTAATTTACAAATCTGCATAAGGTTTAGATCAGTAATATATTGCTTATAACCCTGGCAAATTGCATATTCGACAAAAATCAGCATGGTCCAGAATAGTCTGTGAGTCACTGCAAATCTGCTTTTGAAAAAAAAAAGAGTATTTTGTTAAAGTAGTCTAATAAAGATTACAAGTTCAGCAAAAATGTCTTAATCTCTCCACGTGGGGTGAAACTGATATTGTGTTTTATTAATTTATCTTTGGGATTAATCTTGGAAATTTCTGAAGCATAATCTATCCACTCGAGCACTACTAATCTGTATGTACTCACACCTGAAAAGTCTGGCTTAATTCTGGAGAATAATCTCTTACAGACTTGCCAGAACAGAGCAGCATAACTTGCCAGGAAAGAGTATCCGGGTACCTTATGCAATTACTGCCAAAGCCCGGACCCTAGAAGGGGCTCTCCTCCACTTCCCAACGACTCTGCAATGGAATACAGATGTGCAGCACCTTCCTGTGATTCTACAAGATGTTTGCAAACTTCCACATTTCAAACTTAAAGAGATATGCTGCAGGCTTGAAGAGTTTTCTTTAAATAGGAAAAGCTATTTTAATCTGACATATTAGTTTAGGAAGTCTTTCTGTTTAAATGGGCAACATAGTCAAAACTTTACTATGGAGATTTCAAACATGTTGTCTCAAATATTTTGGAATGTGTGGCAATTGAATATAGCTAGTTTCAACAAACAATTTATTACTTACATCATTTAATAACCCACCACCCCATGTCTCAACTACATATTTTGGCCCCCTTTTCCTAATTATTACATAAGCTGTTCCAGACAGACTCTGTAACATGAATGCCTCAATTTTCAACAGATAATTGAATATAATAGTAGTTCTTAAGAAGCAATGTTTTTATAACTGCACAGAGCTAAGATTATCATCACAAAGGGAGAAGAATAAACAGTTTATTTATGTTGTCCGGTGAATGAACCTTTTTTAAAGACACTAACATCTTGAGGTTTTTAAAATAAGCAATTTTCAAAAAAAAATTGTGAGTGTACATTCAACTAACATTATTCTGCTTAATTCTAGAAACAAAATTTTGCCTTACAGAACATGAAATTTTGCTTACCAGCAGCATTTCAAATAGGATTCATGGTTCCTAGAGATGGTAGTGTAAACAGCCTTACATTAAGCAGGCACAAAAAATACTTAAAAGCAATGTACTTTTAAATCAGGTACCTGAACTTGAGGAAAACTGCATTAATTAATTTTTAACAGCTTAAAGAAACTTTCACATTTTGTTACAAGACAACTAAGGAACACTCAAATTGTGTGAAAGCCGTCTCATGGTTTTAAAGGACCAAAATCACTATTTGTACAAATGATTATGCTTACACAGGTGAAATTTGCCTGCTTCTGCTGAATTTGGCTACAGGTTTATAATCAAGGGGTTGCCCTGAGCTACAGCCATGAATAGTTTAACGTACAAAGGCAACACATTGAAACTTACAGCAGACTCTATAGTGGAAAGGATTTTAACAATGAAAAACAGTCATTAACCTCTCTATTCAAAGTGCAGGGTGTGATTAAAAACTAGCAGGGCACAGTTATTTGTGGCTGTAAACCTTGAGCAAAATTTACAGCAGAGCAGAGTAAATATAAAATATTATTCCAGTACAGACTACCATGTGGATTTGAAGTTGCAATTACTACAAAATAAAACTTTATTTTTAGTATGATTCATGGAATTATAATTCCACTACGTTGGACATTTAAGTTAAGCATATGGTATTTATGAAAAAAACACAGGGAAAAAAACTATGGATTAATTACCAGTCTCCAACCTTTTACAACTTGCTATATAACAATTTCCAGCACAAAAGCTCAAAACAAACAACTCCCCTTCAATCAGTTAAATTTAAAACAACAAGAAAACCCAAACCTTCAAACCAAATAATAATTTTCTCATTGTAATATTTTCAAGTGTTTTATCATTATGTTTCAAGTTGACTTAAAACATACAATCTGCCATTCCCCATGAGTATTTTCTACTTTGCAACCATACATCCAAAGTAAAAAAGCAAACAGTAAAAAAAGTAATAAAGGCCAACTGTGACCTTTCCAAGCAATTGCTAGGGGAAATCCCATGAGCAAGGGTACTTGAAGGTAAAGGGGCCCAAGATAGTTGGTTAGTGTTCAGGGACTGCCTCTTCCAAGCTCAAGACTAGATCATCCTGACACATAGGAAGTCAAGAAAGGGAGCCAGGAGACCTGCTTGGTTAAACCGGGAACTACTGGGCAAACTCAAGTGGAAGAGGAGAGTTTACAGATCATGGAGGGAGGGACTGGCCACTTGGGAAGAATAAAAGGCTGTTGTCAGAGGATGTAGGGAAGCAACTAGGAAAGCTAGAGGCTCCTTAGAATTAAACCTGGCGAGAGGGATCAAGGGCAACGGAAAGAGCTTCCTCAAATACATGGCAGATAAATGTAGGCCCACTGATGAATGAGGTGGGTGCCCTGGTGACAGAAGATACAGAGAAGGCAGAGTTACTGAATGTCTTCTTTGTCTCTGTCTACTCTGCTGGAGGCTGTCATGAGGAGCCCCCTACCCCTGAGGCCCCAGAGGAAGTCAGGACAATGGAGGAGTTTGCCTCAGTTGATGAGGACTGGGTTAGGGAGCAATTAAGCAATCTGGACACCCATAAATCCATAGGTCCTGATGGGATGACCCCACGGGTGCTGAGGGAGCTGGCTGAAGTCATTGATAGGCCACTCTCCATCATCTTTGCTTAGTCATGGGAAACAGGAGAGGTGCCTGAGGACTGGAGGAAAGCAAATGTCACTCCGGCCTTCAAAAAGGGCAAGAAGGAGGACCTGGGTAATTACAGACTGGCAAGCCTCACCTCCATCCCTGGAAAGGTGATAGAACAACTTATTCTTGGTGCCATCTCAAGGCATACCAAGGATAAGAGGGTCATTAGGGGCAGTCAACATGGCTTCACCAAGGGGAAGTCATGCTTAACCAACCTTATCGCCTTTTATGAGGACTTAACCAGGTGGATAGATGATAGCAAAGCAGTGCATGTGGTCTATCTTGATTTCAGGAAAGCAATTGACACAATCTCCCACATCCTCACAGCTAAACTGAAGAAGTGTGGTCTGGATGATCAGGTAGTGAGGTGGACTGTGAAATGGCTGAAGGAAAGAAGTCAGAGAGTTGTGGTCAGTGGGGCAGAGTCTAGAGTGAGGCCTGTATCTAGTGGAGTGCCTCAAGGGTCAGTACTGGGGCCAGTACTATTCAATATATTCATCAATTACTTGGATGAGGGAACAGAGTGCACTGTCAGCAAGTTTGCTGATGACATGAAGCTGGGAGGAGTGGCTGACACGCCAGAAGGTTGTGCTGCCATCCAGCGAGACCTGGACAGGCTGGAGAGTTGGGCAGGGAAAAATTTAATGAAATGTAACAAGGGCAAGTGTAGAGTCTTGCATCTGGGCAGGAACAACCCCAGGTACCAGTGTAAGTTGGGGAACGACCTGTTAGAGAGCAGTGTAGGGGATAGGGACCTGCAGGACAGCAGGATGACCATGAGCCAGCACTGTGCTTTTGTGGCCAAGAAGGCCAATGGCATCCTGGAGTGTATTAGAAAAGGTGTGGTTAGTAAGTCAAGAGTGGTTCTCCTCCCCCTCCACTCTGTCTTGGTGAGACCGTATCTAGAATATTGTGTCCAGTTCTGGGCCCCTCAGTTCCAGAAGGACAGGGAACTGCTGGAGAGTGTCAGCTCAGGGCAACAAAGATGATTAAGGGAGTGGCTCAGGCTGAAGTTTCTGTCACTATAGAAAATACCTGACACTATTTTAAGTGCTTATCCTTCTACTAGATTAATACAATATGGTTTAAATGGTAAAAGATTTGGATACAGTAAACATTGTTTTAAGTCTAATCAGAAACATTATCTAGGAAAAAAAAAACATTTCACACGTTCTCACCATAGGCAGTAGGGCACATAGCTTCAAATATATATGTGAAAGTTTCAGTCCCATTTTGGACAATCTGGGTCACCTTGAAACTGTGATGTTTTACCTGGAATGGCCCAACTTTGAAAGACAGACAACTAAAAAGAGAGAGAGACACAATATCTGTTGGGTGACGAGCAGTTTGTGATTCGTGTTTGGTGACAAATAATCAAGAGGTATCAGTGACAATGGCATCTCTGTGTATTGTTCTGACTACAAAAGGGGAAAACATTACTAGCAGTGGAGGAATATAATGGTTATGGAAGGTATACCTTATATGAAGGCTAGTAGGAAAGAAAGCACTCAAAGCAATGTGAAAAAGGAGAAATAACTGGAAAAATAAGTCTCCATATCTTACCATCAGACCCTCAAAATAGCATGGTATTTTAACTGATATGAAGGTTACTTAAGCTTTGTTTTAGAAGATCTCTAGAAACACTGATATAAAACTTATATATCTGTTCTTCAGAATCTGCTATGTATCACTGCAGTACCTGAACACACAGCATGTAGCTTCTAACTCAAACCGCCCTATTTGTCTTTCAAAGTATGTATATGTATATATACTTTCCATGGTCTTCCTGTGCGACATTCAACACTGCCATGTCCAAACTTTTTACTCATACTAAGAACTCACAAGTGGAACTCCCATTTGTGCCACTCATCTGATGGCCACCTGATGACGTTAGGAAGTATCAATATTAGATCCATTATTTACAGTAGTCATTGGTAAGTACCCCTTAGAAGTATATCCTCTAACAAGTCTCCTTCCATCAGAGGCTTGCTGCGGCTCACTATGCTGTGTAAGCAGCTAGTTTCCCTGAAGTTCTGTGAGCACAATGTTTCTCAAACTGGAGTTATGAAGAGTAGCTATAAAATTACTTCCATAATCTTAATAACCTGGCACATGTTGAATGTTTTAAGTAATTGCTGTGAAGTGGACCCACGTGAACCTCATGAGGCTCAACAAAGCCAGATGCAAGGTCCTCCACCTGTGTCAGGGCAGTCCCTGTTATCAGTATAGGCTGGGGGATGAACGAATTGAGAGCAGTCATCCAGAGAAGGATTTGGGGGTACTGGTGGATGAAAAGCTTTACATGACCTGGAAAAGTGCACTGGCAACACAGAAAGTCAAAGGTATTCTGGTCTTCACCAAATGAAGAGTGACCAGCAGGTTGAGGGAGGTGATTCTGCCCCTCTGCTCTGTCCTGATGAGACCCTCCAGCTCTGGAGCCCTTAGCACAGGAAAGACATGGACCTGTTGGAGAGGGGCCAGAGGAGATCACAAAAATGATCAAAGGGCTAGAGCACCTCTGCTATGAGGCCACACTGAGAGAGTTGGGGTTGTTCAGTCTGGAGAAGAGAAGGCTCCAGGGAGACCTTGTTGCAGCCTTTCAACACTTAAAAGGGGACTATAAGAAAGATGGGGACAGACATTTTAGCAGGGCCTGTTGTGGTAGGTTAAGGGGTAATGGTTTTAAACTAAAAGAGGGGAGACTTACATGAGACATAAGGAAGACTTTTTTTACAATGAGTGTGGTGAAACACAGGAACAGGTTTCCTAGAGAGGGATGCCCCATCCCTGGAAACATTCAAAATCAGGCTGGACGGGGCTCTGAGCAACCTGATCTAGTTGATCTGCTCATGGCAGAAGGAGTTGGACTAGATGACCTTTAAACACAAATTATTCTACGATTTTATGATTCTGTGATTAATTTGACAGATACACAAAGCAGGTTTTGAAGAGTAAGTATTAAATGAGTTTCAATATTGCCAGCTTACATCTCAACCATTGGGGACATCAGACTTCACCTGCATAGATCTTTCTCTGAAGTAGCTACTAAGAGATGTCAGTCTCTCTCTCCTCCTCATCCTGTCCCCTTGTGTATTTCATCAGCTGCTTTGCCCAGTAGCTACTTCATAAACGCACGATTCTAAAAATTCTTTCTGACATCTGTTTCCAATTCATCTTTTTTTCGTGCCCTTTTCAAGCTCTATATCCTATCATCAGTACAGTGGGCCCAGTTCACCCATGATGTAACTAATCTAGCCACTGGCTCTAGGCATGGTTTTGGTCTTGTCTGTTCAGAGGGTTAATTTCTATCTAAGCTATTTAAAATGACATTTCAATGCAATTTCCTCCTAACTGTCATGTTCTGTAAGATGCATTGGTACTTCTCCTGTAATTTCCACATACTCCCAGGACCACCTCTATGGCTTTTATGACATGTTACCTATTTCATGCTGCACTTCTTTTATCTGAAATCCCAACAATGCTTTTAGCTTTCCCATGGTTATGTCTGTCAGAAAAAAACTTCCTGTTCAGCTGCAAGGATTTCCAGGTATTATATGAATAATAAACAAACAAACAAACAAACAAACAAACAAGAAGTGGCAAACACATTAAGATGTGAAAGTAAAGCAAATGTTCCCTGCCCACTCCTTAGAAAAACACCAATTTTACATCCTTTGTCATCTCATGCCATGTTGCCTTCAGGAAAGAAATTTTCTGAAGATACCATGTAGACATTACTTGTAAAACTGATCTATGCTGGGATGTCAGTACTGATGCAGTCAGAATATTTTCTAGGTGGGCTTCCTGTTCTTGCATCCTTCTTTTACCCCTTCTTCACCTCCACCTCCTCCTCTGCTTTCCACTTCAGAGGGGTCCTCCCTTACTTTGCCTTTTCACCTTCCTTATTCACCTTCTCCAAAGCTTTCCCCTTTTCAGCCCTGCAACATCATGGTATGACTTTGACAATGGTCATTTGGCCAGCATAATGTCTGTTTCTTTCACCCTGTTTCTGTGCTGTAAATCAAGGTTTGGACCTTTGGAGGGGGGACGAGGAGACAACTTCCTGTTGTTTTGTGCAGTTGCAATCAGCAGCCCCAGCAATGCCTCAGCTCCAGAAAAGTGATGCTTAATAATCTTTGACAGGTATTAAAGAGACTCTAATAATAACTGCCCAATAAAATATTATGTCTTAATAATGTAAAGAAATAAAAGCATAAGCTTGCAGCTATGTGCTCCAGCACTGTTATGTACAGACTTGCATACATATAAATGCTATAAATGTTTGTAGATTTCATAGTATCATAGAATCATGGAATCACAGAATGGTTTGGGTTGGAAGACACCTTAAAGATCATGTAGATCCAACACAATTTTAAATGTTTGAAGCAGTGGCAAGCTCTTCCATTCAAGCTGAAACTTTGGCTTTTATAAATAAAATATTAAAGCAGAATTCTAAAATTATGTGCTAGGAAAGAAGTCTCATATTTTGAAACCTTGACCAAAGAATAATTTTTTCCTATTTTTTCCAATATTTTGTTAGCTACATTTAAATATTTGCTTGCATATAAACACAGGCATGCCATAATAGCTGGTGCAAAGAAACAATTAAAATTTCAGCACCATGCCAAAATACTTGCTACTGAACATGCCGAAAAAGCTTCTAATGTAAAATGAATGTGGCACCTGTGCAGTTTGGGCAGCCAAAAAACTCTCTGATGGTAAGCAAAAATGATGAAAAGTTAGTATGAAAAAGGTCCTATTTTTTGATAACTCAAGTCACTTTAAGCTCTTTGGTTTAGAAAGGCATGAATAAATAATGATAAATGACCAAAAAGTTCTCAACAGAAAAGAGGCCAAACAAACTTTTCAGTGTTGTACATCATACAAAACAGATGGTAAGTGATAAACAAGTTACTGCAATAAATTGGATCCAAACCAAGAAAGTAAGGAGTAAAGTGAACTACTAAATCCCATGTGCCTGTGGCACATGATCTGTTCTGTTCACCCAACAGCTGTGTGTCTCTCTTTATCGGTTTTCCCTTGGGAAACAGGGCAGGGAAGCATTTCCACTCTACCTCATAATCTCTTTGGGTCTCACTGCTTCTTGCTTTTAGGTGGATCCCGTTTGCCCAAGAATTAATTCTCCAGGGCTTATGCTGCCATTTACTACAAGTCTCCAGAAAAAAAAAAAGCTGCGAGGAAGACTATATTCACTCTTAATCTCTTTGCCCATACATAGTAACTCTAGACTTGTAAGCTACAGCAACAATATAATACTGTTTATAAACTTAGTTCGCATTGTAGTTTCTCTGCAGATGTAAGAAACAACCCCCAAAAAACAAACCCAAACCAACCAAAAAAACCCACAACAACAACAAAAATAAACAAAAAACAACAACAAAAATAAACAAAAACCAACAACAAAAATAAACAAAAACCAACACCACACACACACACAAAACACCAAACCAAAACCAAAGAACACTTGCTTCTCTCAACTATCACCTGGTGACCATCCATCGGCCCTATTCTGAAAAATTCTAAAGCAAATTTGACCTCAGACTCCTTATTTAGAAAGAGAAGAGGCAGCTCTAGTTTTGAAAAGCCTTTATTATTGCACCACAAATAAGAGATTATACAGTATATAATTTCATAATCAGTCATACATATACCAAAAGTTTCCTGAAAAACTATTTCCTGAAAATTTTCTGTATTTCTTCTACTGAGTCCTCTTAATACAGAAACAGACTGCTGCTGTGTGGATCCCCCAGGAGGTCACAAGTCCTGCCAGAAAATGGCACCACAGGTCCTGCCAGGATCCTGTTCCAACGTGTGGCTGAAAATGACTCTGTCTAACATGAGGAGAGCTTCTGGTATCTTCTCACAGGAGCCATCCTTGCAGTCCCCCCATCATCAAAATTTGCCAGAAGAAAGGCGTAAGAAAATACGAGAAAAGGTTCATGGGTTGAGATAAGGACATGGAGATCACTCACCAGTTACTGTCATGGGCAGAACAGACTCAGCTCAAGGATATTGATTTAATTTACTGCCAATTCAAATCAAAGTAGGATAACGGGAAATAAGAACCATATGTCTTCACAACAGCTCTACCATTACTGCTGACAGGCTCAGCTTTGGCCAGCAGCAGGTCAATCTTGGAGGCACCTGGAAATGGCTGTGTCTGACACGGGGACAGCTTCTGGCGTTTTCACACAGAAACCACCCCTGCAGCCCCTCCAACTACCAAAACCTTGCTGCATAAACCCAATACATATGGTTACTCAACCAACCTAAATTTGAGATTCCAGGAGCACTCCAAGTTTCCTACTCCAAGTCTATGTACCAACTATCCCAAATCACTACCTGGCAAAAGCCAAGAGTGCAGCAGTGCTCCTCCTCCGCCTCCTATACCCATGCACCAGTTTCTACACAATGAAAACACGGGATGCATAGGTCACAGTTGACCATGAGTGGTCTCATCAACACAACTGGAAGGTCATCTTCTTCCATACCAAGTCAGAAAGCCACAGGTCAAATTAGACAAGGAATGAGACTACTTACAAGAGTAGGCAACTGAATCAGATCTACAGTTCATAGTTTTTCCAGTCAATATTGATGAATCAGAGTGGTGCAAGGTTGGTTTATTAAACAACTAATTTCCTGTTAAACAGAAAATCAGTACAATACCTCTCTACCCATAGCACTTTATAATATTTGACTTGTGTCCTCGAATCTTATGGCACTATAATAAAGCTCTCTGCTCTGTATTTCAGACATTTTAAAACTTCCATTCACAGATTAAATTTTCCTTGAAAACACATCACACAAAACACAGTTGCTGAAAACTCATGAAGTATACATTTGAACATGTTTTAAAAGAGTCGTTGCATGACTGAGAAAGAAATAAAAAGATTCATTACATGTCTGAGAGAGAAATAATCTCCAGCATGTATGGTTAACTAGTGATAGTGAAACAAATTTCTTAAAAGAGACATTAGTATATATAATTGCTTTTCTAATAGTTTTCTTGCCTCAGTCTGTGATTTCAGACTGTAAGACCATAATTGAAACTTGTTACATTTGCAGTCTTCTTTCTAGAAATCAATGAGTCAGTTGTAATTTACTTACAATTTAAATTTCTTGTTCTCCTAGCCTTAAAAGAAGTGACCAAACAGTGTGTCTTTCTAGAGCTGTAGCTGAGTATCAGAAAAAAGAAGAGGCAGAAAATGAACAATGGATGTAAAATGCATTAATACTACAAAATCTACATGTTGAGCCTTAAGTTTACATGAAGTTTTCCTTACCATATTTACTGCTCTGCTTTTTACCTTGATTAAAGCTTCTTCTGTCTCACAAATGCAATTCAGGTTCTAAAAGCTGTTTCCCACAAGCAAGAACGGGAAACATTTTAGTAGGCTTGCTCTTAATTGTGAATATAATCAGAACTGACCTCAGATTAAACCAAATTATAAATTACTTGGAACAGTCTTTCATTTTCTATACTTCGGCACTGAACACTGGTGTAATTGGCCTGTGTACCACAGTGATAAGTTCAAACCTAAATGACAATAAACCAAAATGTAAATATATGCATTTTAAGATGCCCAGCAAAATGAAGTCAATGTTCACTGCTGGCTTTCAGATGAAGACACTGCATTCTTGTTTTTCTAACACGAGTTTCTCATGTTTTCCTGCATCTGACACAATATCCTTTTCCTATGACATTTTCATGGATCTACATAATTTGCTCAGTATATTGTAATAAAAGATTTTTCTTATTACAAAAATGTTTTGTAATATCATAAGAGAAGGGTTGTTTTAGTATTTATGACTGTTTTCCAAGTTTTGGCAAAACCCAAGTTCAAACAGTTTCAAATGGCATGGCTAGTCTATAAGCAGTGCATAATTTTAAGCCTACAGGTTAAACATACTCTTGAAACACTACTCTTATATTTAAAACTCAAGTCACCACAGGAAAAAAAAAAACAAACAAACAAACAACAGTCTCTTAAAGTATTCAGGATCATATTCAGTTGTTTATATAGATATCAAATGTATAAATTATAGATTATGAATCATCACAGCTGTATTTTTTCAGTTATCATTCAGGAGGTGTGATTACTGAAAAGTTTTAAAGAAATCTTTTACAGAGTGATATACTTTAATTTCTCAGTAAAATATTATGACTGGGGTTGCAAAATATAGTACATTGATAATGAAAATTGTTTTATTATGAAAATTTATTATGAATTATGAAAATAAATGCATCATCAAAATTTGGCCTATTGCTCTACACAGCTTCCCAATAGAGACTCATAGCCAATATTATCAATCAGTTACTATCTCAATGCAGGTAAAAGCACAAAACGTTCCACATAAGTTGTTGGAGGAGTTTTACAATTTCTTTTTGTGAACCATGACCCTCTTTGTAAAAAGTATGGGAGCACTGAATCTTTATCAGATGAACCTCTTGCCCAACCTGTGGAGTAATTATTGATATATGTTTATGAAAATTTCAGATAATTTATTGCTGTTTTGATTCCTACTCTCTTTTTGGATGTCAGTTTTTCACTAGTAGTTTAATTACCAGTGTTTCTCAGGGGGAGACAATGTGAGTATTACTGATTTATTTAAAAATGCCTTAACATGCTGTGTAGCGTATGATAAAGAAACCCAAAATATCAGAGATATTATTCTTTCTCTTTTCTTCTCCCCCACTTCTCCTCTCCCAGTTAGTTTTAGATAGAGCTCGGAATGAAAGATTTCTTTAAAGAATACTAGAAAACACAACACTTCCTTCTTCTTATACTTGGTAGGACAAAAACAAACAACAACAACAACCACCACCAAACAAAAACAAAACAAAAACCAAAACAAACAAACAAAACAAACAAAACAAACAAACAAAAACAAAAACAAAACCCCAAGTCCCTAGCAGAAAAAGCTTGACTACTGTCTTACTAATGCAAATATGAGTGGTGCTATTTCTGTTGCAAAAAATCCAATGTGTTTCATGCATATCTGCAGGGACTATATTTTAGAAACTAAACATCCATGGGAAATTCTTCCTCATGTATTAATTACTTTACTGGTATTATGACAACAGTGCAGTTTAACTTAATTCTTATAAAAAGACAGATTTTACTAGGATTACTGAAATCACACAAAAATGCAACTTAAATTGCTATTTTAGTTATATTTTCTCCTCAGTTACACTGGTGAAGCCTGACCACCTATTTGAAATGTATCATGGTATGTATAGATGAAAACATTTCTCCTGCATGGTTATGTGTTTCTTAGATACTAGGCAAGCCAAGAAAAAGCCCCACATCTGTGTGACAAGGTTAATTCTTCTCCTTTATTTAACTGTAACATCAAGTAGAAGCATAGACACTAAGATGTCTATTCGTATTTAAAGGGTTCATTAGGTCTTTGTTTAACTTCACATAGACATAATCTTAGTGTCAAAAACCAAAGATGTCACCAAAAAAAAAAAAAAAATCGACTCTCTCCTTTTTCATAGACTGTCTTATTGACTAACTCACCAGTTTTGGGGATAAACATTTTTCAGACAGCTTTGGTCTCCCATCTGGTTCACTGCATCACTGCAAAAAATGTCTGCAGTTGAGTTATTGTAGGGATGACACAAGAATGAGCAGGAAATGTGAGTTAGGATGTTTTTTTTTAAAAAAAATGGTTAACTGTGTACTATGCCACACCACTGGGAACCAAAGAGTATTTGTATATGGTCAATGCACAGACTGGTTCTGAGGCTGATTCCTGCACGGCCAACTATCACTTCGGCTGTCAAAGGCTTTGTCACTATGGTTGATCTATGCCATTCTGCTGTGGTTTTTACACACAGAGACAGAAAGATGGTTTGTTCTGAAATCATAATCCTAAACAGTAGAGAGGCATTTCCATATATTTCCATAAAAGGTATCCAATCTCTTTATTCCAAGTCACCATACAGGCAGAAGCAATTCATTAACACTCTGCACAATCTGCACTGAGTTCTCCCTGTTTATAAAAAACAAAGCTTGATGTTATAATTTTGTGTTGCTTCTGGCATGCTTAACTGTTTTTTTTTCCATCTCTCTTCTTTGTCAAGTACAAAATTGCACCTGCTAAAAACATCAGAAAGGTGTATTTGTCTTCTCTGTTTTAATGAAAGTTGTATGAATTCTTTTAATGGCTAACAGGGAGTGTTAGGGTAAATTACTTTGCCCTTCTGCTTACCACTGTTGATCTTCAAAGTGATTTCCTCAGACCTACTGTGTCTCTTTTATAAGAGATGACCAATACTGATTTAAAAACTACATAGTGGGGATTACTGACTACTTTTGCAAGCACGTTGGTCCCATAGCTACACATCTCACTGTGAAGAATATTTAGCTTGTTTCTAGTATGCTTTTCTTAACTTAGGCAACAGTACATTGTGGTTTTACTATATTAATGGGCCCCCTGGTGTCGGAAACCTTATTTCCATTGAATTCGTGGATAAGCTTCCTTGTAAATGTTGTATTGGTTAAGTTAAAGTAACTCATATCCAGAAAATTTACCTTGTAAGAAAGCTTTAAGAGTATAACTTTTCCCCCAGACACACTTTTTTTTTTTTCCTAACTATTTTTCCTGAATTTTTAACTTGCATTATCTTTTCTGAAGATTGACTGTAAGGAAAGGATGTTTTCCAGTAATATCCTCACTAGATCCTGGCACTCCTAGACACTACATTTGCTGTTTTGCTTGCTTATCAGTACTGTTTAGTATTTAGGAATCACTGCTTCAATATACAGCCACGAAAGTGAGCAAGGCTAACTCAGGTGCTCAGCTGTGTAGCCTGGCTTGTACTTTACCACTCTAAAATCCAATCCTCTGTAGAGTGAATCCCCTTTCATACTCAAGCAGCAGAGTTCTGTGCTAAATACTTTATTTGAAAAGCAGTAACAGACAATATTGGCATCTGCAAATGTTTAATAACTGCCTGATGTAGTAGCCACTCAGCATACATTTTTCATAGAATCATAGAATATCTCAAATTGGAAGGGGTCCATGAGGATCATTGAGTTCAATTCCCTGCTCCTTGCAGGACTGTCTAAAACTAAATCATATGACTAAGAGCGTCATCCAGATGCTCTGTGACAAGGTTGGTGACGTGACCACTTCCCTGGGGAAGTCTGTTCCAGTAACTGGCCACTGTCTCAGAAGCTCATTTCTCCAGGCTTCTGTACCAAACCTACCTGCACTCTACTATGTCATTAAGAGTTTTTAATCATAATATAACTGCCTCTCCTCTCATCACACACCAGGTAAAAGTGCTGATGTCACTACACACTTTTAGCAGCATCTAACCAAGTCCCTGCTTTCTGAAGCATGAGAATTATAAAGTCTATTCTTAGCGACATGCATAGGCACCGGGAACATGAACAGAGAATGATTTAGGTTGGAAGGGATCTTCCAAGGTCACCTAGTCCAACCCCCGTGCAATGAGCAGGGACATTTTCAACTAGATCAGGTTGCTCAGAGCCCCATCCAGCCTGGCCTTGAAAAGTTTCCAGGGATGGGGTATCTAACATTTATCCAGGCAATCAGCTCCAGTGTTTCACCACCTTCATTATAAAAAATTTCTTCCTTGTATCTAGTCTATCACAACAGGCCCTGATAAAAAGTCTGTCCCCATCTTTCTTTTAAGCTCCCTTTAAGTATTGAGATACTGTGGTAAGGTCCTCCCAAAGCCTTCTTTTCTCCAAGCTGAACAACTTCAACTCTCTCAGTCTTTCTTCATAGGAGAGGTCTTCCAGCCCTCTGACAATTTCTGTGGCCCTCCCCTAGATCCCCTCCAACAGGTCCGTGTCTTTCCTGTATTGAGGAGTTCAGAGCTGAATGCAGTAAGCCAGGTGGGGTCTTACCAGAGCAGAGCAGAGGGCCAGAGTCACCTCCCTCAACCTGCTGGCCATGCTCCTTTTGATGCAACCCATGATACAGTTAGCTTTCTGGGATAACATTGCCAGCTCATGTACAGCTCTTAATCCACCGGTACCCACAAGTGCTTCCCTTCAGGGCTTCTCTCAATTTTCTCATTCCCCCAGCCTGTATTGATACTGGGGGTTGCCCCAACCCAGGACCTTGTACTTGGCCTTTTTGAACCTCATGAGGTTCACATGGGCCTACTTCTCAAGCTTGTCCAGGTCGCTCTTGAAGGACATCCAATTCCTCAGATGTGTCAAATGCGCCACTCAGGCGGTGTCATCCACAAAGTTGCTAAGGGTTCAGTCGATGCCACTATGTCATTCATAAATATATTAAACAGTACTGGTTCTAGTACAGACCCCTCAGTGACAGTGCCTTCATCCGGACATCAAGCCATTTACCACTACCCTCTGGATGCAACCATCCAGACAACTCCTTACCCACT
Organism: Patagioenas fasciata; assembly: GCF_037038585.1. Taxonomy (NCBI): domain Eukaryota; kingdom Metazoa; phylum Chordata; class Aves; order Columbiformes; family Columbidae; genus Patagioenas; species Patagioenas fasciata. The sequence continues at coordinate 52,133,969 of NC_092560.1, read as the reverse complement.
GAACAGTCCATCCATCAAATTAGTATTTCTCCAATATAGAGAGAACAATGTTGTGGGGGACCATGTCAAAAGCCTTACAGAAATCTAGATGAATGATATTCATAGCTTTTCCCTTGTTCACAGATGTAGTTACTCCATCATAGAAGGCCACTCACTAGGTTGTTCAGGAAAGACTTGCCCTTGGTTAAGCCACACTGGCTGTCTCAAATCACCTCCCTGTCCTCCATGTGCCTTAGGACAGCTTCTAGGAGGGTCTGTTCCATGATCTTATCAGGTTCTGGTATTTCCCTGCCTTGAGGTCCATGTACTTGAGAGATGTGGGAAGAGAGATTACCAGTGAAGTTTGAGGCACAAAAATTGTTGAGTACTTCAGCCTTCTCCTCATCTCGTATTGCCACTTTGGAAGCAGTGTTCATCAGAAGTACGCTTTCTTTGACCTTCCTTTTCTGGCTGACATACCTACAGAAACCACCCTTACTATTCTTTGCATCTCTTGCCAGGTTTAGCTCCAGCTGTGCCTTGGCCTTCCTGACCTCACACCTCCACAACTGGGCAGTGTCCCTATACTCTTCCCAGGAAACCTGTTCCTGCTTCCACTGCCTGTGCATTTCCTTCTTGCCCTTTAGTTGGACCAGAAGGTCTTGACTCAGACATGCTGGTCTTTTGTCATCCTTTCCAGATTTCTTACACCTGCAGATTGAGAGCTCTTGCACTATACAGAAAGAGACCTTAAAGACCTGTCAGCTCTGTTCAGCTCCCTTGTCCCTGAGGGCTGTTTCCCATGATGTCCCATTGCCTGTCTCCTTCAACAGCTGGAAATTTGTTTTCCTAAAATTCAGGGTCCTGACTTTACTCTTCACTTGACCCATATCCCTCAGGTTGTGAACTCCATCAGTGCATGATCACTACAGCCCAGGCTGCCTCCAGTCTTGATGTCACTGATTAGCTTACTTGTGTTGGTGACTAACAGGTCCAGTAATGCATCCTCTCTGATAGGATTGTCTATACCTGGCAAAGAAATTATCTTCGGTGCACTCCACGAGTCTTCTGGATTGCCTACAGCTTGCTGTGCTATTTTTCCAGCAGCTGTTGGGGTGGCCAAAGTGCCCCAGCAGGACAAGACCCTGCAAGCATGATGCCTCCTGTACCTGGAGTAAGAAGGCTCTGTCAATAGGTTCCCCTTGACTGGGCGGACTGTAGTAAGCTCCAAACACAAGACTTCCTTTGTTGCCTCAGACTCTAGTCTTTACCCATAAGCTTTCAACCTGCTCATGGCTGTTCTTCAGGGACAGCTCTTCACACTCTGTTCATTTATTGAAATAGAGGGCAGCCTCTCCATCCCTCCTTCCTTGCTTGTCCTTTCTGAACAGCTTGTAGCCATCAATTGCTGCACTCCAGTCATGGATTTGTCCCACAAAACACTTCATCTGGGCTGTCAACCATGTTACCTTTTAGAGGAACACAAATGAATTCCTTGGAGGTATTTCACCGTAGTTCTCTGTTGGATTCTACAGCATCAGGAGGCCCTTGTGCACCTCTGTAAAACTTCAAGTGTGCAGCAGTGTACCAGCAAGTCTCAGAGCAACAGTTTGAGGGCCCTTGCGAGCATCTCATCTCTCTAACCTTGGTGTGCCATCCCACAGCTTGCCATGGGTGAGCTGGATATAATCCCTCTTGAAGCTCTATCAATCAGCCCCACTAACTTGTGAGCAAACACCCTCTTCTCCCTTTGAGAAAGAAGAATCCCATCCAACACCAGCAGGCCTGGTGCTTTGTAGACCATCCCATTATCAAAACCCCCAAAATTCTGAAAGTGACACCAGCCATGGAGCCATGTATTAATAGACTGAGTCCATCTGTTTCTTCCAATATTGCTGCCCGCAAGTGGAAGGAGAGAGGAAAAACTCTGAAATAGGCCAACAGTAAGAAGTCTTGTTCTTTCTATAAGAAGCTTGGTTCTGTCGATTCTGAGACATGAGAACAACAGGTAGATAGGATGTGGAATGCCTGGGATGCTGTTCCAAGGCCTGCCACTTCAGCTGGGGAAAAATGGGCAGTGGGTAGCACTCTGTGCACCCAGCAATGGCAATCTGACACAGGCACTTAGAAACACAAATTAATTCAACTGAAATGTCACCAGGTCTGCACAACTGCACCAGACCAAGGTTGTACAGCTGCAAAGCTGCCTTGTAAAAGTGCATAAACTATACACAATCACAAAAGGACAGCCAAACGAGCAACACTTAGTCCAATGGCAAAACCCAGGGAAGTCAAGACATACCATCCACTTCCAAGTCTTCTGTCTAGTTCTGTTCTACAGTGTTGACCCCATTATGTATGTCTCCCTCTACCATCTATCTTGCAGTAAAACACAAACCTTTGTATTTTTAACACATTACTGTTGTGAAGCTAAAATATAATGTGTATTTTGGCCAGCTGGTAAAATGATTTTATTTTGCTTTTACTTCTTCCTACTTTTGACACCTATTCAGCAGCATTCATTAATCTCTTTATTTTCCAAACCACTAGATTTTGGTTCAATACCAATGAAGAATGAACTTTAAAATCATTGTATACATAGCTAAATATAAGAAGTCTGTCTCTTTGGTATCCTTTCATTCCTTTATGTCCCTCTAAATTAAAAACACATTTTACTGGAGGACTGCACTCTATACAGTTCACCCAGCTTTAATACTTTCTTGTTCCTAAGTCAGCTAGTATAAAATTAGCTTCATGGCGTCAGATGTTTCCTGAATCTAGACTAGGAAATCCTCTAGAGGCAGAGACTGTCATTACCCATTTCTATCAGGAGTATTGCATACTTAGAGGACAATCTTGGACAAGTGGAGACCTTGCTGAATGAAAGAAACTCAGTATTTTTTTCCTTGCATTTTAAAATAGCAGAGTTATGATATTTTAAAAACCTGATTCCTAGTTTCCATTCAACCACAGTTGTAAGCATGTTTAAGCCCTATCAGTGAGTATATTTTAGGAGACATATGTTGATCATGTATTAGGACATTTTGAGTAGGATCATAGAATCATTTGAGTTGGAAGGCACCTTCAAAGGTCATGTTGTCCAAACTCCCTGGAATGAGCAGGGGCATCTGCAAAGCTTGCTTTCCTGCATTTTACTGCTTGGCACAAGCCGTACATTGAATATTGCAGCTCTATGGAAAGAGAGGAAAAAAGTACGGATTTGATTTCCAATTAAAAAAAAAAAAAGTGTTTGCAAATTTGAACACCGTGTCCTGTTAACATCCATTAGGGAAACAAGGGCTGATATGAGAACAGCAAACAATCTTATGCTCCACTAAACAAACACACAAGACCATTCTTAGACTTGCAGCAGTCACTTTGTAAGATTTTCATGTCCATGAAATATGCTACCTGAAAGACTTGACTGGACATAAACTGGGAGCATTCATATTGGTAGGGAATTATAGCATTTTGATAGAAGTTTTATTACAGTTTGGAACAATAAAGAGTTATTAAAAATCATGGAAACACATACACCATTAAAATTGTTTCCTGAAATAAGTGTTTGTTTTGGTCTTGTGGCAGATTTACTGTGTTCTACAAAATCAGACATCCTGAGTTACCACTACTTTGGTGGGAAGTTGAGAGCTCCAGGGAACTTCATCCTTTTAGTCCTCAGGCTAAAATCAGTCTAGAAGGCCAGGCCAGTTCTGACAAGAAACTACATAGGTCTCTGATGGAAAGCTTTTGATGTTGCTCAATGATAAAAAATGACCACTCTTTTCACTCCACCAATATTCAAGCATGAAGGATGGTGTCAGATTCTTTATTCTAGATATTTAGGATGACAAGTACTGACTACAATGCTGTAAAAGTTTTCATCTGTGACAGACATATCAAGGAGCCCTTTAATCTGTGAAATAAAACACCTTTAGTCTGTGACAATGGCAGAGACCTTAGTTTCAATCATCTGCTTAAATGTAAGCTCAGTGATAGCTTGGGGAGTCAAACCAGCTGTCTGGTATCAGTCAATGCATGCTGAAGCAGGGAAGGTAAACTGTCTTCTATCTTGTTCAACTCCTAGTACCGACTGCTGATGATTGGCATGTTTCCAGTTAAAAGCGAACTTAGAGTATCTGAATATCCTTTACAAGCATTTTTGTTGTCACATCTAATACATTTTAGTAATATTGATCCGCATTTAATAAAGCTAAACACTTAATACACAAAACTTTATCCCATTATTATGGTACTGTGCATTTGTGGAGAAAGAGTGGAGTAGGCAAGGAGAAGATAAGGAAGGGTACAAAAAGTCAATCTTTCAGACTACCCAAATACTACATAATTCTACTAGAATTAAACTCTAGATGGAGAAAATTGTGTGTTGTTATCTACAGTGCACTGAGGCACTGCCTTCTTGCTACACAGATCTGCAGATGTGTCTGGCTATGCAAGGGATATGGAGAAAAAATGTCCCTTACATCTGATTTAGTATCAGGTCTAGAAATTCTGCAGTGCTAGAAATACAGTTCTGCAGGAAGAAGTTTTCCATTTTCAGGATTTAAAGCACTAAACAACATATTTGTTTATTATATATTATTACATTTCATGTTCTCTATGCATTCATCAACAGGTTCTATATCCACTTGATAGCTAATAATAGAAGTCCACTGTACTGCTAATGATAAAATTCCTGCTGAATGCCACCTGGATTTCTGTATTATTTCTCTGTCTTCAGCTCTAGCACAGGAACTTACTTTTAGTGTGGATAACACCCTTATTCTTCAGTTATATCATAAACAGCAAAAATAACTGTTATTCCTTTATTTAGTCAGCAAGCTAAAAAGAGAGAAGCATTTCAAATACTTTTCTGTTTAGGTAGTGTGTACAAGTTAAGTTATCAGAAGATTTGTTTATGAACATTCTTCAAAACCCTTGTACTTCAAAACTTCTGGAGTAAAGGAGGCAGGTTTCAAATGCAGGTGAACTTCGCTGTTTCCAGCATGGGCAGAATGGCCTGGTTTTATTATTTCTGATTCTGCCTACACTATAACCACTGTTCCCACTGTGAGAGACTGATTTCACAAGTATATGCATGTCACATGTTTTAAACAAATGAAGAAAAAATAAGCCTCTGTTTCTTATAGTTACAGAAAGGCCCATACTGCCTTATAGCCCAAAACAAAAGAAGTAAAGCAAGCAAAAGAAAAATCACTTTATCTGCTCATTTTTGGTACTGATTCAATTGGACTGGCTTAACAACACAGTAGAAGGAAGCTGGTCCACACAGATATGGATAAATTTAGAATTTATCTCCAGTCTATTTCCTTCATACATTTAATCGGTACAGAGAGATGTATTGCTGACCAATCTAAAAGAAGTGCATTTTCATGTGTAACAATTACTACAGAGTAGCCTAATTGCCTTTCTTCATATATGTGTTGTTATACACTGTAGAGAAATACCTGCTATAGTTTTCTCGTAAGAGTAAATAAATTATATTGTGAAAATCAATGTGGGGGTTTGTTGTTGTTGGTTGTTGGTTTTTTGCTTTGAATTATCTTTAATGAACCAGTATTTCCTAAGATCAAATATTTGTAAATCTAATATTTACCAAATTAGATGTCACTGTGGAATGATTTTTATAAACAAGGAAGAAACTGGAACATACATACAAATAGCTGGTATGTAGTATCAGAAAGATTCTGCAACCATTTCCTTTGCCTTGGGTGTGAGGAAAGTACACTGACTTTGTTTCAAAAGTCAGCTTCCACTGGTGTTGGCTGTAGCTCACTGTAGTTGCTAAGATTAACAACTGCTAAACACAATATTTTGTCTCACATGGATCTGAAGTCCAAAATTAACTTTATAAAGTTAACTATGTAATCATGTTGAAATAGTGAAATTGAGGGAAACAGTAATCCCTTAAAATTACGGCACGTTGTTACTCCTTGGTGACAGAAGATAAGGTAATTTGTAGCATATAGTCATCACTGTATTTGCAAAAAATTAAAACCAAAATATTCCATAGGCATCAGTTATACAAAAGATACTATCATCATGTTCTAATTTATCCAGGAAGGAGACTGACATGCGTTAATAACCTTTACTTTGTAAAGTCAACATTGAACTGGAAAGGAAATAAACACTTCTATAAAAATTTTTGCCACTGACTGGCTTTTTTCTTGCTCTCTTGCACTTAAAGTGATTCCAGATTAAGTTTAAAGTAATGATAATAACCCTACTTAGAGAAAAACAAACTCTGGGATTGATGCAGTCATCATCATGGAAGCACGGCTGAAGAATATACTTAGAAACATTTGTTCAAAGTTCCTTTTTTTTTTGAATAATTTACCTATTACTTTTCCCTTCTAATGTAGTTTTTTTTCTATTATTGCTTGAAAGATTGCAAAATAAGTCAGTCAAAAGATCAGACAAACAACATAAAGAGACAGATCTGGGATCAGAAAACTTCTATAAAAATATAATTTCTTACTATGGACACAATTTACAACAACAGTGAAGCCTATTGTGCTCAGTTCCTTAAAGACTCTTAGTATATAAATCAAATATTTCAGGATGAAAGAAAAAGACTCTTCTTTTTAGGAGAAGAGACAGCAGTTTCTGGAGCTCTGCTCTTTATCTTTCCCAAGCAAGGCAATAGAATGGTCTTGGTCTTACTCCCTGTTTGAAGCACTGCTGTAGACTGGCTATCAGATGCAATTTATGTTCTACTTCTTTTTACTGGATTAGACCTGACTTTTTTCCTCACATATCTATAAAAAACATTTTCACACCACGAAAGTACATAGGTCCGGAATAACAAAAACAGTCCTAGAAAAAAATGGTTCTAGTTCCTCTTGGTCATACCTGCATGAGAGAGTCAGACCTTATTTTTATAAGCTGACAGGACACTGATTATTTCAACAATAGAAACCTCTACCTTATAATTTCCAAAGATTCAGCATCACAAAAGAGTCGGCAACCTAAATACAGCCATGGTTGTACCTGTTTACACAACTGAAATAATGCAGCCCAGCTGATGGATACAGCATATGATGCAATTTCGTAACAAAACCCTCCAGCCACCTAGCAACATGGGGAACAAATGTGAAAAAAACAGAGAACAGTACCAGACTTGCACAGGTTGACAAGAGTGTAGATCACTCTTCTACAGCAGGATACCTGATAAAGTCCATTTATCCCAGCAGCTCCAGTCTCAGCTAACAAGACAGTTCTTTCACCAATATAAGGCAGGTAGATGTCAAGACATTTAAGATCAGGGACACAACTCTCTCTGTAATTAAAGAATACACACTACACTCTGTTGGCTTCAAAACCAATAAAGAAATTATCTGAAGGAAGTTAACAAGACCTTTAGTCTCCTTCACTTCCTTCATCTGGCATTTTAAATAAAATACTGATTTGATAATAAAAAAGGAGGATGAAAATTAGGAATCTCTTCTAATTTCTGTGAACAATGGATGGTGTGATGAACAGTATGATGAAAAGTGAAACAACTCCAGAAAATACAAGAAGAAAGAATGGTGACTTCTATTAGGTGACAAAAAATTTCCACAATCTTTTTGAAGATTCTCTTCTTATGTCCTTAAAAGGAATTGTAATTGAAATTTACTCTCCTAGTGTTCCTTTCTTAAAAAGCATCCATGTGCTAGATATTATTAAACAATGCCGTTATTACAAACTAAGCAACTTTCACTGCTTATTTCCATTTTACTAAGCTCATCCCTTTCATTAAATTGACAGAAACCACCTCCTCCTTCTATTTGCATTTAAGCAGTCTAGATCCGGACAATTCAAACTTTAAAATACCTTTGGGGAACTGAAACTGAGCAGCAGTCTGAAATGCTGACAAATGTTGAAGCTTTGAGCACTGTTACTGGCCTTTCAGTTCTTCAGGTATTAACATGTTTGCAAACACTAAGTATCATCTCAAAGTCATTGTATGTAAGTTTCAAAGGCACACAACTCCTGTCCGGCTCTTGTTAGTTTATTCCTCAGTAAGGTGTGAAACATGCTATGTTATAGGTGTTAAAAAATGCATAACAGAGATTACAGCCGTAATTTAAATGTAAAAACCACTGCTGGCTGAATATAGTATTGTATTCTTTCTTATTTGATTTTTATCAGAAGGAGAGGAAAAAGCCTGAGATGGAAAACCAAGCTGAATAGCTGAAAATCAGACGCCACTTAAACTTTTCAGAGCTGGGAACCACAAACTTAATACTGCAACAAAGCTGAAATTTACACGTATATCAGTGAACATCCATAGAGCATACCATCTAATTTGCAGGTACTAACATGTTCATGAGACTCTAACAGGCCCAGAGATAGAATCCAGAGGAGCAATACTGTGGTATGCTATCAGAGATGAGTTTACTCTGGAAAAATTGAGCCAAGTGAGGTAAGATGTGCAGTAGAGCTCCCTCCCCGGCTCAAATTATTTACTGTTATCTTCTCTAATTTAAGATGAAACAGGAATATTTTATATGCAATATACGATGTTTCATTTGCACTATCCTATAATTTCCTGTACACAGTAGTTCTTTTAAGAAGGAAAAAAATATTAAAATAGTTTATAACAGTTGGTATATGCTCTCCACAGTAGTGATAAAGTCAACAATATAGCAACAGTTTTCTTTTTAAAATAAAAACCTGTGGATACACAATGTGTGTATGTTCACATATTGTTCCAATGAATTTAAATGTAATTTTCAATGTGTGAGCAAGGCAGGTGTTGTGGAGTTCCAGGATGTGAGCAGAATCCAGTAAACAGAAACTACATTTGGGCACCAAAGATCTCACATACATGAAGAACAAGTTACTGCCCTCCTGCTGCAAGTGCTAGGACTTTACTTGGCAACAGCTCCGATGAGATTAAGTATTGTTGAAAAATACAAAATGTAAAGAGCATCATGAAAAGCATGTGAGGAGCATTTGCAGAAAGCACGATTAAGCATTTAAGGCAATTTTCTTGCTTTGTCACTTCTATGCAAGGAATACAACACGAAGCTTCAGACTCTAAATGTGTCTTTGCACAAAGTACTATCTTTGTTTACTGCAAAGGTTTTCAAAGGGTAGTTATCTGTTAGAATTTGCCATGGTTATTCATATTATTTTGGTTTAAATACTATAAACATACCATATTGTGTATACAGGGAAGATTGGTGTTCAGTTTAATACTTATTCCTGCATGTAAATGAAAATCTAAATTGAAAATCTATTTGGTCTAGTTTTGTCTGTTTTGCTACAGACTGTTTTACATTTCAGCTGAAAAAACATACTGCTTTTATATAGCATCTGCTGTTGGGCCATTTGAGACTAATTTGGCATGACTTTTGTAAATAACAGATTTATTATCAGATTTTCTTCACTGATCAAATGTGTTTCAACTCTAGGTCCCAACAATTCTCTTTGTGAGAATAAAATAATGGTTTTTGATGAAAAAATTAAAAGCACTGAGGACTTTATTTCAACTAGTAAGAGTATTAATTGGGTTCATCATCAAAATGTGATAACATGTAAGATATCTTGTTTTGCATGTTAATGCCTTGTAATTGCACAGAGCTTTTCAACTTCAAAGCTCTTTACATGAATTAAGTGGTTGTCCCTGAAGGCCTTAGGCAAAATTTTCTTCGCCTTCAAAAAGAGATCTGCACCAGACAAAGGCTTTGTGAAAACTGTAGGACTGGGCTTTGTTGTTTTAATCTACTGCCATCACATGTAAGATAAAATATTACTACCATATTGCAGATGCAGCAGTGGAAATAGGGGGAAACTGAATGAGACTATCCCTGCTCACCTGAAAACTCTCTGCTTCACCTTGGCTGTGGTACATTGAGCAAGTGAGAATCAATGTGAGATCAGTCTTCCAAAGCCATGTCAACGTACCTTTCAATTATTTCTTTACTTCTCGACCAAACATCATGTTGCCTGAAAGTGCCTCCTATTGCACCACTCCACACACAATGCCTTCACTCAAGCAGTCAGACAGAAAGAAATGCATTTGCTCAAATTCAACCAAAAGCTATTATCTGGCACTCCACTTTGCTCCATCAGATTGACATTTTAAAAGGTACTGCTAGAAACAGGAAGTTTCCTGAAACTCAGAGGGAATGGTTATTCCCTTATGTCAGACAGATCAAAATCTATCATGAATCACCACTTAGCATTTTCAAAATGAATTTTCTTTTCACTGTCTTCTAAACCATTCTACAGGTGTGAAACTCCAATAGATGTTCACAAACTATGAGCTAAAGCATGAAAAACTTTTCAGCATCCTTTGCCATAATAATATTTTTTCTTGAGTACAAGTAAGATCAACAAGCACTCCTTTTTGTACTTACCACGTGATTTTTATGCCACTTCACTGGACACAGGGAGTAATATACTGGGTCTTTTTATTGCTCAAGTAGAAAGTGCTCATTACCTATTTATGTTTATATATAGGAAAAAAACAAAGAGTTGTTTCAAGTGGCATACATCACACTGTTGTAGTGGTTGATTTCCTCAAGATGGTCTTCTGGGGTTTTGGTGCAGTTTGTGGAGGCACAGTCGCAGGTCTTGGAGGAGGAAAGCTATTACTGGAACTTAACCCGAACCCTCCATTTTCCAGAGGAAATGGAGGCAGCGGAGGCGGTGGAGGTGGCAGAGGAGGGCACTGGTGTGGCAGCTTTCCTGCAACATGGACAGGCTCACTGTGCAAGTGCACCTCCCTGTTTTTAATGTTATACCGAACATCACAGTCAGGGCAATAGCCGTGGTACTGCACTTTTTCACTAAATCGTACCCGTTCTCGTGCTCCTGGCTGAGGACATCGCTCTTTCTCAGGTCTGTGCATCAGAGGCTGCACTGCAACTTTGTCCAAATTACTGTTCGGTATACAGCACATGTCTCCGTTTGGGATGCGGTTAGGTCCCACTGGCAAGCCCCCATTTCGCAGCAGGGTACCATTAGTCTTGACAGGGTTAGCCACAGGAGGCAGCCTTGGAGGCTTGTCACACTTGACGGGTGTCAGCCGTGGTGGAGGTGGGGGTGGATTCGGCTTCCGCAGCACAGTGAGGATGGCAGACGGGTGCACGGGTGGCTTGATGAGCGGTGCACTGCCCCGCACCTTCACTTTCTCTAAGCTGGAAGCTGTTGTGCTGCTGGAGCTACTGTTGAGCGTATCCGTTTTGGAACTGTCTGTCATCTCATCCTCGAGCTGCAGGTCAGATGTCAGTGTGTCAATCTGGTCAACCACCTGTGCAACAGTCAGAGGGAAAATGGTGAGAAAAGCTTGCCCCAGTGAAGGCACAGAAAAACAGAAGCACTCTCCACTATCAGTTTTGTCCTACCCAGAGCTGAAGCATCCATTTTTTTTGTTATCATTGTTTCTTTTTTCTTATCAACAGAATGCTCATACTCATACTCATACTCATACTCATACTCATAGGGATGGCTAGTTTGCTAACTCATCACCTGAATACGAAAAAAATACAACTTGAAACACTCTGGAATGAAATTCCATTTCTTTCCCTCTAGGCTTTACTTGGCAGTATCATTGTAAGTGAACTGTAATCCTTTAATATTATGCTTTGCCCTCCAGTGCAGGAGGAGACTGAATTATTTAACTTTAGCTGCTACATAACAGCTTCTGAATCCAAATCTTCTGTAGAATATCTTTTAACTCTGACCTTTCACACAGTCTAGATTTAAATATGCATTTCTGTATAGATGATATTATATACCTACAATCATAAATTGGGTACACTCTTTCTTTTTTTTTAACATAAATAAGGTACTGAAAAGCAACTGCCCTCTTGTATTAGACTGCAACATTTCCCTTTACGAATATTTTCCATAAGATCTGAGATCCTCTGAAGCAATCCTGAAATAGCATTTGCTGCAAGAAAATAAGAAAAGTAACTTGGTTTCCAAAGTTACAGGAATTTATCAATTTGTGCACTTTATTCCAAGATTTCCTCTACATCTGTTTGTAGTTTCTACAATGTTAGATCTCTTCTAGTCTTCCAGACTCCTTTTTCTGTTCCATTTTTTAGAGGACATACAACTGATGGTGCTTTTACTAGGTAGCAAAAACTTGCCATACAACACTTAAGAGCCCTTCCCAAAAACTGCATTTCACTCAGTACCTGGTTGAACAACTGTAGTTATATTCTATATGTAACTAGAACAGACACCACAGGAGCTACGTACACATTTAAAAACTTACCTTTATCCTTTACATCCTCACATAAAGTTATACATTACATAAAGTAATACATACATAAAGTAATCAACAGCTGAAATGTTACTAGCTAACTTTGATACATGAACAGAAGAAGGCTTGTAACATTGCATAGGGTCCTTATGAGAGACCTGTGACGCTCTGTAGGGAGAACTGGGAGGGGCACCCAAGTATATCTGAAATGAAACTAGATGCCTCCAGTTGTGCCACTGAATCAATTCTTCTTACCCCTTTGAGACTTTTATTTCTACTTCCTCCTCTCAATAATTTGGTCCTAATACTATTGATTTCAAAATAAGTCTATTTTAGAACAGTATAAGCCATATGTTAACTGTAAAAAAACAACAAAAAAAATCACTACTGAAGGCAGCAACTCTTTATTCAGTCAAACCAGTAACTCACTTATGTGCCCAGTGGTAAACAGTAAATAATGAAAGCAAAACCACCATAAAATGAAAGAGCACTTTAACCTCCACTGTGCGTACAGAAGCTAACAGTTGTGTAATATAAAATGTATAAAAATTCATAAGCAAGAATTGAGTTCAGTGCTTTCCTTCTTCTGAAAACAGCAAATATGCAGATAATCATGATTCAGAAAGAGAGCTTTCAAACATCTTTGAAAAAAATTTAAAATACTCATTTATTTGCTAAGAATAAAGACAAATTACACCCTCAAAAGACAGACATTAATTCACTCAAATAATCAGGATTTAAAGTATTAGCCTAGAAGTCAAAAGGTACAGTTGAACTCTGGTAACTGTCAGATCCCAAACATCTCCCACACAACTACTCTTGGAAATTTCAGAAGAAAGGCAGATAAACCACATCTGTAGTAAAACGACCCAAAATTCATAGAAGGAAAGACAGTTTACAAGAAAAAGAACTCACAGACCTAACTTTGTCACCTTACTTTACTTAGGCAAACCAAGGCAGAGAGAACTTCTCAAAATGAAACAGTGAATCTAAAGGTCCAAGGAAAATACAGTCATGTTCTGGGCACTAAGCCTGAAATTCACACACCCCTCTGCAAGATTAGCATGGATTTGTGTAAATATTAGGGTCTCCCTAAATATGGCTAAATACACTATTGAATCTTCTCCTGGAATCCAATATGTAATCTTTTAATAACCTGTAACAGCTACAGAAGGGATTGATGCAACAGAAACCAAACAAACTCCTTGGCAAGTAAAGAAACAAAAAAGACGCTGATAAACAGCCGCAGGCAAGAGAGAAAGGAAAGGTATATCCATAAGAATGCTTAAGACAGGATTACTGGATAGTGTGTACATGTGACACTACATTGGTCTATATTACAGTATTAGACAATACGAAGTTACAATACTTGGTTGATTCACATTGCTTAATAAGAGCTATATTGAAATGCCAAGAATAAGAATTGGTTTGTTTTTTTATTGGATTTTCCCAACAAAAACAAATTTTCATTTTCCTCTATTGCTTACCATGATAGTTCCCTCAAAGGGTACCTGTAATTGTACAGGACCTTGGAAATCAACATCACACATGTGAGGAAAAAAACAGCCATGGACTGCTGACGTGGTTATTGCAAAATTAGCTATGGATAAATCTCACAGAATTTACCCAAACAACATAGTAAATCTTCCTTACCTTAGTAAAATTCACTCATAATTTCCAATACCAAATTCCCAATGAAGAAAATAATAAAAATGCATTTCAATTTTAAGACACACACAACATTCTAATAATTTAATATATTTTTTCAGCATAGCCAGTCACAAAGGATGGCTTCTTTGCTTTATGCCTCATCTGCAACACAGATTGTCCTTGTTCCACACTATACAAAGTACTGTGTAGTTCATGCAATGTAATCCTAGAGAAATAAAATGTGGTGGTTATTATTTGAGACAGAAACATTAAAGTTGATATTCCACTGGTGGTGTGATGATACACTGTAACTATGCAGCACACGTCTATCACAAAATGGCAGACCCCGGTGATGAGAAAATTTGCATCCATTCAGACTGTCCTGACAGTGCAAAAAAATTCTCAAGAGTAACAGGAAAATCTGTTATTAACTGGTCTTGAAATTAAATTACTACAGAGTTTATCTTTTGCCCTCTGGGCATATATATAGTACACATCAGATTTTTTTTTTTTGCCACCTACCTATTTGTAAAACAAAACCAGCATGAAATAGCTCTGACATAACAACAGAGTTTATCTGTCCAGATTGATTCCCACCATAAACTGTGATTCTGTTTACTGCTATTTCTTTTTTGTTTGTTTGTTTCCATCCCAGAAGGAAAAGATCAAATAAGATGAAAACATAACAGAGAACTGGTGACTGACACAGTGAAACTGATGTAGTTAAAAAACAAAACAAAACAAAACAAGCAAAAACTGGTTGAAAAAATAGCCTTCATTTCACAACATGCTTCCTATAAAAGTAAAATAATACTGAGAAACAAAAAAGCTGCTCTAGTTGTGCAGTATCTGTTCATTTTTAGTTCTGGAATAAAACAGGACTTGATTCACGTGTACAAGCATGGGGGAGACACTCTTTTATAGCCTGAGGAACTCCTTAGCCATTAAGCTGATTTGAGCTCTGCAGAGACGCCCACTTCTCCCCTGCCAGTGATCTCCTGAGGTTTCAAGCTCTGTAGGATCCAGTGTGACACTCCTGAATGAATCAGGAAATCAGATAATCCCTAACCCCGTTCTGAGTTGTTACTGGACGACATTAGGTGCCCAGTGGGGATGGAGTTGGATTTCTCTAGTTGACTCCAAGAAATTAACCAAAGTCTGTTAACACCTGTACAGACTCAAAATATTTTATGCTGAAATTTAAATTGTTTGAGTCAAATCTCTCCTTATAGTATCATTTTATCCTTAGAAATATGTGTGGAGCTTTTCTGTCATTATTATTATTGTTATTATTGTTATTGTTAGTAGTAGTATTTTATATTTTTTTTTATTTTGACAAAAAATGGGTATCTTTACCACACAATGAGCTGAAAAAATAAATTGTTTGGATAAACCAAATTTGATGCAGATATTATGTTTATCCTTCACCACAAGTATACCGATTGAAAATTATTTTCTATTTTCCTACTAATTTATTTTTTTATGTAGTCACTCAAGCTTTTCTTTCCAGTAATACTTAAACTAGACAGAAGATCAACAGCATTTATAAAACATGTACATAATAATTTATAATCACCATTTAGCATCAGCAATAAATTGATGTGAATTAAATATCATCTCAAAACAGCAGGGGTGTGTTAAAAAATCAACAGTATATAACAGCAATTTACAAAAAAAAAAATCAACAAAAGTACAACTCGAGCTATGATTCACAATTATTTTGCTTTTTCTTGTTCTTTTGAGTTTTTACATAAGACACTCACTTGGGGAAAAAAAATAATCATTCAAATTAGAAAACAAGTACTCAAATGCACCAGTGCTTCTAAAACACTTAAGTCAGAGGGGCTGACTAACTCACCTTGTAAGCTTCCTCCTTGTTGAACACCTAACTGCAATAACAGCTTCAAGAAAAAAAAAAAATAGTGTTGTACGACAGTAGGAAGACCAGCGATCTTTGGTGAAGCAAATGAATACTATTGCTGTTGAGTTCTTGCTTGCCAATGCACTAACTTTTATACTTTAAGATATATTTTTAAACTTCTTTTTTTCTTTAAATCACTATTTCAAAAGGTTTTCTCAAGATAGCTAAACTAATAAATTGAATATTAAAAGAGTGTAGAAATATATAATTGAAAAGATAGTATAAAGTAATCAGGTGTACATTCCTCATACCGGCAAAATCCAGATCTTTACGTAGATGCTTGAGATGTTTTACAGATGAGCAATATTAATACATTTCTCTCTGCTTCAAGAGTTTTCTGGTTTGTGTTGTACACAAAAAACTAAAGAATGAGAACAAAACAAAGCCAAAAGGAAAATGATAGGTTTGTGGTTAAATCTGGAATTTGTTCTTAATTTTGTCAGATAATTTTAATGTTATTTTTCTGCTAAATAAATACTATGAATAATATCCACCAAAGAAGTGCAAATGAAATCCACAATAAGAAATCATTAGAAGCTCATCAAATAGGATATGTGGAAGTAAAAAATCCAGATTCCAGAGAGGTCAAAAATGAAATAAAGAACCTGTGCAGGAGCTGATAGACAGCCACCAGGAAGAAGAAAAGCAAACATGAAGTAACCAAGGATTGCTTCATGCTGACAAATTGCCAGGTAGTAGTTACTAAGAGCACGCAATGAGGCGAAGATCACTAGATGTTAAAATGGGACTGCAAAATAAATTAGTGATTCCATTCTGTATATCCTTAAGTAATACAGCATGGAAGTTGAAGAAACCAAAGTGAATCAGTGGATGACTGTTGTAAAATATGATACCCAAGAGTAAAAAAACTGTAAAAGAAGCTAGGAAAGAAAAGGCAGCCATGCCATATAAGAATACATCTAAAAAAGAGCTGAAAAATATTTGAGTTAATGGCTGAAGTTCTATGAGCATTTATGAGAAAGCCTGCTTGCAGAAGTTTATACGTGCAACTCTAAAATTTATGCAATATGTAAGATTGATAGTAACATTACATGAGTTTTTATTGCCACCTCACTAAGATTAAACTTGAACATAATTTGTGTGACATTTGTAAGACAGAACCATAAATAAACTGAGAGTGAAGATTACAGTTTGGAGACAACTTTCCTCCCTGTTTTCCCTCTCTGAAAGTGCACAGCACATTAAACTATTACAGAAAATGTAAATATCCTTGTTGCAGATAGAAGTAAGATTAGGTTATCTACTACTGAAAAAAATCTTTCCCAATGTGCATTTAGACTCAGAAATTCCGTGCTTCAACCATCAGTGTACAGAGAAGGCATCAGTACTATCCAAATAAGGAGGTCAAAATGACATAAAGGCTACTCACTCATCAAAACAAATTAAAAAATTTAAAAAAAACAAAGGGGAAGACACTGAAGTTGCAAACAATTTGCAATGCAAAGATATCCTACAATTATCCCCATTCCTCAATGTTAGCAAACCCTTATATTAAATTGCTTAAAAATATAGAGCCAGCAGAAAAGTATAGCTTTTCCACTGAGTTTAAACTGTAGTCCCTGTTTAAAGCAACTGAGAATTTTGTCCAAGAAAATGTCTTGTGATTATCAAAAGCAGTTTATGCTGGGCTAATATTTCCGTGTTTTGAGTTGTACTTACAAGTTTTGTCTGTTTTTTACCTCCTCTGCTAAGGCACTTTCATAGGTGAATATTCTAACTCTATTAGACTGATACTCAAACCTCCATATTTCTTACTGGATGCCAGGATCTCATTATAAGAGTCTAACTTGGCAATAAGACTAAACACGACACAGAAAGTAACAGTTTCTTTTACTTCTTAATTGTATCCTTAAACTTGTCTGAAAAGAGTATCTAGAATCAGTCACAAACACTTTTTGCAGTGCTTCTCAGTGTGTGATTATGCGATACACATCCACAAACGCATATATAACCTACTGAGAGTTTCATTATCTCCTCACAATAAATCTTTCACCAGGTTTGTCGTTTCTCTAGTTTAAAGGCAGCAGGAAACAAGGCAGTAAAGTACTGATATTCAATGAATATATAAACCACTAGCTGCACTCAATCTACCACAGACAATTGTGCTTTTTTGCAACCATTGAATAA